>NC_035108.1:287476043-288736069 GCF_002204515.2 Aedes aegypti
CATGTAACGTGCACGTGTCTTCTCACATTTAACTTCATAAAAAATCCATTGACAGAATTGTGTCTCGATTGCCGCCGTATATGCCAGTTCAAAAAGAACAAGAGGAATTACATTCGGATCCACTTTCTTGGGAAATATATCTTACGGTGTGTTGTATGACTAGGGTTTCCAATTGTTCAAATTTAAGCAAAATGCTAGTGATTCTAAATGAAGATTAGAGTATTATACCTTTTCATTCCGCTCTTGACAGATATGCGTATTCAACTAGGGGTCGACAATAAACCACGGAAATCCCAAGAAAACTTTTTTTCTGGGACTTGAAACCCTAACTATGACTCGAGCCCGACAGGGTGTCGGTAGAAACGTATAACAAAAGAAACGAGTCGAAAATTGAGCGCTGAAAGGCGATCAAAAGTGACAGCGAGCCGGTCCGTTGCGTTTCTTACAGGTCTAGTTATCTAACGCCTCTGTCTTTTAAGGTTGCTCATGAGCCTTCATCGGAAGAAAATCATATTCTCCGTGCGAGATACATAGCTTGGATAGCACTTTGCGATGGCATCCATTTTTCGATTGAAGCACTGGGAAACCTAATCGGGAAATCATCTGTCAATCGGATTGAGTAACGAACGGCCCGTTCGAAATGGATACCGTCGAATGCTTTATGGTAAACGGGGATCGCTGTGGAACTATTTTTGACTTGTTGGACGTTTTCCTTTGATGTGGGATACGCTCTGTGGATGGTGTGGGTGTTCGTGCGGAATAATACAATTCGTTAGGCGTGGTTGGCAACATGATTATGAGCGGTAAACGTCGGTATTGTTCAGTTTTGATGGCCGTTCGTTTTTTTCCTTTGTATTATCGTTTTTTATTTTTTTTTTGTAATTCATTTGTAACAGGCTCAAATTGAGCAATTCTATTTTCAAAATTTTTGTTTCTTAATTGAGAAAAACATTTTTTTTTTAAATTTCTTATTTCAAATCCTGCCATATTAATTTCACTTCATCGCGAACGCGTAACGTTCTCCTAATATGTTCAAGATGGACCAAGAGTTTAAGATCATGGTCTTTTATGATGGATTCGAATTTTAATTCACATTTAGATATTGCAATGTCCCTAGCTTTAGCAATAGAATTTGTTAAAGTTTCGAGAGCAATGTAAATATCAAGCTATGTTTGCAAAGAAATGTTAACATCAAGATTGCTATCTATGTATGTTCATATGTATTCCAATCGGCTCGTAAATAATTGTGGAGCTGATAGGATAGCGAATCATTTCATGGGATCAGAATCAAAATCAGCATGAGTAACTAATTGGCTACAAAGATGACTAGAGTCGGTTAAGACCAAATCAATCACAGAAAGGTTTCTAGAAGAGGAAAAACAAGTTGGGCTATCCGGGTATTGAATTGAAATATCCTGAAGAGCACTCATCAAATTAAATTCTGTCGTTGGAATTGCTTTGCGAATTTTTCTATGAGCAATTTTTGCCATTAAAGTCACCGAGAACACTGAGCATAGTAGAAAGCTCTGTTCTAGTGGGTATGTTAGATGAAAAGGCTAAAAAATTGTTATCAGAATTCATCTTCCATCATTTCAATTATTATGATAGGTATTTCAGTGTCATTTGATCACATAGTGTAAGTTTCAAATTTGCCTCGTAACCCAAGTCTAGCTCAGAACCCTGCAGCTCACTTATTCCTCGCTGGGAACTAATTGGTAAACTTTCTCCATTCCGATGGCACGATGATAATGTTTCACGTTGCATGTGACTCGTTGCATCCATAGACATGCACAATGAACAGAGAAACAGATGAGGAGAAAAGCGCTCGTCTTGGCTGTTGCAAGAGGAAAACTTTAGCCGTCTTTAATGCTGCACCCACACAACAGAGTCTTACTGGTTGCAACGCGTTGCTTCTAAAGCTTGCGGTAAGGAAAAGGGTTATTTTAACAAGAATTTATTCGAGCCTCAAGTAAAAGCTAACAAACAGGTTGGATGAATTTGTTCTTCGATACTTGCATACTGCTGTAGAGGAATGGAGAGGATAACTTTGAGGGGAAGTTTGACCCATGGAGATAGTTGGAAAAGTTTAGTGTGGTTTACATGTAATTGTGGTTAATTGTACATAAAATTCTTTTACTCGACGTATGACTTCACTTTTTGTTTCGATGCGAGCAGTGAAGCTTTTGAACACTTTTGGTTTACATTTAAGTTAAAATAGCGGAAAATAACATACATACACAAAATGAAACAGCAAGTTATCATCACCACATCTAACATCCAATGATATAACTTTGAGTGTTACTTGAGATTCCACTGTTTGCCAATTCGCATTTTTTGAACTTTCATTGCTATTACAGTGCTATTATAGGGCATGTCAGCTGTTGATAAGAACTTCATCAACACGCAGGGCGAATTAAAAAGATATTTGGTTATTTGGGTAGTCCTTTCCATTTTTCTCGGCGTAGATTGTACAGTGTTAAAAACATAGGTAGCGAAATAGTGAACGCACTTCTGAAAGTGCATTCTTTTTGTCCAGGAATTCATCCAATGATTTCTCTGGAAATTCTATCTCAAGTTCGTCCAGAAAATTCTTCTATAATTCCTCCTCACAGTAGCGCAACCAGGATTTGGCTCTTGAGGGGTTATAAAGTTGAAGGTTTTTCTTACAATAGTTAAAAGGAAGAAACAATTGAAAATGTTTCTACATAAACGTTGAAAAAACCCAACATTTACAAACTTCCTCGTCAACTATAGGCATACATTTGTCATTTAAACTTTAGTCAAAGGGTATCTCTTGTAGCTGGTGAAATTTTCCAAAACTATTTCAAATAACTTTTGTGGAGGGTAATATAATTAAAAGTGATTAAATCTGCATCCATCGTAGTTTGTTCGAAAGTTTCGATGTACATACAGTAGCGTTTAATTACTCTTTACCTGTGCTATTCCTTAAACACGTTTTCAATTCTTTCAACGAACAGAATTATCTTTACGTGCAATCAGTTACATTAAGAAGCATTGCAATTATAATAAACAATTGATCGAAGTAATTATAATAAGCATTGCAGATATCAAAGCATTTCCATCTTGACGAATATTTCGTTTACAAGATGGATCTGAATTTTCAACATAGGGACGAAACCACCACTTCTGTAAATATTTCCTAGCGTTTTCATAAACACTAAATAATTTCTTCTACGGAAATATTGCTACATGCTCTCTGAGGCTCATTATAATAGGTTCAATACTGAGCCAACTAAACAGTTTTGAAGCATAGGATGTTGCATCAATCAGCTGTTTAAATGGTCTCGATATGCATACGTATCTGCTTGTATATTTAAAAAAAAATCGTCCAAAATCTACATTGGGCTTGAGCTTGAGCTTCATTGGCCGCCGTGGTTGCTTCTCCAGTATCGCCAGATCAGCTGCACTTACACAAGGAACCAATCAGATGAATGCTTGGGATTAACAGACTCCTCAGTGTATAAGTGCTGGTGATCTTCTATTTTTAGGCAACAATGGTGCCTGCCACATCAGAATGCAGATCAATGAGGGGGAAGGGGAAGGATGATGAATTCAACTGGCTCCCACGGTAGAGCGTTTATACCACTGCGTCTACGTTAGTTCATGCGGGAAGGGCGAAGGGATGGGGTAAATTTTATAGCAGAGAGGCTTGCTGGTTTGGTTAGCAGACTGCCTATGTATCGGGCGTAAGCAAAGGCGTGCTATAATAATGAACGAATGGAAGCGTAGGGAAATGGTTTATTTCTGTCCGTCTCGGCAATGAACTGTGATAGATCAACTGTGATATATGAAGAGCAGCAAAGTACGAGGAAAGGGACGGGCTTGGGATTGAACCCACGAACTTTTGGACCCCCACCTCCGTCTCACCACCAACCTCGTCTCTTAAAATTTCAAAACCTCTAGTATATTTATCAGAAAAAGCGAGAATTTTTTTTTAAACTTTTTGGAAGTCTCATAACTAGAAATCACAACTAAGAAGGACATAACTGATAATAAAAATCACTGCTCCGGTGTATGTGGATTGTAGTGCTGCATTTCAGAAATATATATATGGTAAATCTTATAAATGTTTGATCCTGGGTAGGGGGCGGGGGTGTGTATGCGGTTGCCCCCAAAACTCCCACTTAGTTGCACCAGTGCCTCCTCAAGTTTGTCCAGGTATTCTTCCTATAATTCCTCCACAGATGTCTCCAGAGCTTTCAGGGATTGTTATAGAGATTTCCTCAGCAATTCCACTAGAAACTTATTTAGGCGTTCCTCCAGAGATCCTTTAAGGTATTTTTTCAAGGCTCTAGGGGTTCCTCCAGAAAGACTTCGTAAGATTCTCCTTAGTTTTCTGCAACAAATTCTTCTGGGATCCCTTCCGATATTTCTTCTAGAGATACTTTCAGAGATGCCTCCTAAAATGCCGGGAATAAATTCCCAATGAAATTGATCTAGGTTAATCTTCTAGAAATGCCTGCATGAAATCTGAAAAGCATTAATTAACTTAAATTAATTAATTAACAATTATTATTAGTTAACGATATGCCTACGACTACACAGAGGTAGCGCAGTCACGATCAACTAATACGGGCAAACATAAAAAAGTTCGTGTAATTTAGAACTACTCAATTTCAGGGAATTCAAAAAGACACATTTAGTTCTATTTAAGTCGTATCATTACCGGCAACCTTTGAAAAATACTATTTTCAAACTTGCAAAAAAATCACGATCTAAAGCTTCAAACTAAACAAGGAACTAATCATCATTCAAAAACCAAAATTCAATTTTCGGTGGCACACTCCAAAGGACATATCTTGGAGGCAGCTTTCTTCCGGATTCCGGAGGCTGTACGATGAGTTGCTACACGGGTCACGCCCTCAGGTCCTGGATGGGTTTCAACTACGCGGGCTAAAGGTCGTTGCGCCATCTGTACCAGAAGTTCTGCGAATATTTCTAGACCTTTTCGTACTGGGTCAGGCGATTCAGGGGTATGTTCCGCACGTCGGCTTCAGGAAGAGGTCGGATCATATTCCGCACGAGGAAATGTGCAGGAGTAAGAGCTCCCAAATCGTTCGGGTCAGTTGAAAGCGGCATTAATGAACGAGAGGTCGTCAATTCTTCGAAGGAGAGCAAAGATGATCCGAGCTGACGAACGAGGTACATCTTGGCAACCTTGACAGCGGCCTCCCATAGGCCACCAAAGTTGGGGGTACGTTGAGGGATCAGGTTCCACTGAATGCCTTCTTCGGAGAGACGCTTGCTGATTTGATCGTTGTCCGGTCCAGGATGAAGCATCTGGTACATCTTGTGCAGGGCATTCTTCGCCCCGATGAAATTAGTACCGTTATCGGAGTACAGATGGTGAGGCTTGTATCTTCTCCACATGAACCGGTCGAGAGCCATCAGAAAAGCAGCGATGCTCAAATCACTGAGGAGTTCGAGGTGAGCCGCATTTGTACTAAGGCAGACGAAGACACAAATATAGCATTTTCGAGCAGCAGCTTTGCGATGAACGGGCTTGAGGAAGAGGAGACCAAAGTAATCAACTCCGGTACAGAGGAAGGCTTCATTTGCGGTAACCCTGGCGATCGGCAGTTGGCCCATTGGCTGCTGAATTGGTTGAGGATTCGCTCTGCTGCACTTGCAGCCATTCCGGGTAGAACTACGGACAGAACTCATCGTGGAAGACCGAAAGAGTCATCGCAATTCCACCATGGACGTATTTGAATCAGATCTAAGGAATTGGGTGGCTACAATCACATTCTTTTTCAGTTCCAGCTCTTCTACTGTGAATTTACTTGCGGGAATGTGTTGCGACGGCCAAGTTGACTTATCTTCGCGCAACCATGAAGGGCCGTACTTCCACAGTTCACTTATAATTAGTTCTTCGACGGAAACTCCATGAGAAATTATGCCTGCGAGATTTTCTTTCCCGGAAACATGCTGTCAGTGCGAACCAATGGTTGTAGCTCGTATTTCAGCGATCCTATTCGCTACAAACGTTTTTCAAGTTCGTGACGGGGATTTCATCCACTGTAGGACGATTGTTGAGTCAGACCAGTAAAAACATTCGGAGAATTTCATTTCAAGGAAGTCAACGATCTTTTCAAATTAGCGAGCGGCGAGAAGTGCCGCGCACAGCTCAAGAGGGGCCACTTTGGATTTCGAGGCAAGGAGACTTACTTGAATGTGTTCATCGGTGGCCTGGGAGCGTACATATATGCATGTACCGTATGCGACTTCAGAAGAATCGGCAAAGCAATGCAACTCCGCGACGCGGAAACCTGGGGCAAATGCCAATCGTTTGATGCGAAAGTTGGCAGAGCCGGGTAATTGTTTGCAGAATTCGGATAACTTGCGCTGAAGATCGGGTGGGACCAGGCATTGAAGAAGTGAGCGATCATAGTGAGCATGAGCTTTGCGCGATCATAGCGACCATAGTCTGTGAGCAAACTGTGTCACTCAATCAAATTCCAGCTTGCGATTATGAGCGATCACTGTTGGAGTGAACAATGAGCATGAAATATCACTTAGCAACAATGATTCAACACTAAAGCGTATCAGTATCATGAAAGCAAACCAAATGTCACAGTAAAAATTAATGTTAGGAGCATAATTGTTCGACTTTTTGCAAAAATCTGTCTTAACCTTCCTTGTGCATTGGGGTCATTTTTGGCCAATCGGCATGGTAAATACGCTGTAACTTTGTAGAGAAAAGAGATATAAATCTGAATTTTTCTGACTTTTCCTAACTTTTGAAAACGAACATTTTCGTGCTAAAAGAAGCTTTCAGCGACCTCTAGGAGCGGCGCTACAAAAAAAGTGACACATTATGCATTAAGGGTCAAAAATGACCCATGACTTTAAAACGCTCTCAAAAATCCATTTCTTAACCGATTTTCGTTCTTTTAGCTTTATATGAAAGATATGGAACTCAAGAATGGAATCCTGGAAATTGTTTGTCAGTATGGCCATTCTGGGCACAAGGGCACAAGGGAACCTGAAACCTGTTTCAGAAAGAACTGGCGTATATCATATTCAGCAGTTCATACACATGTATATAACGACGGTTCAAATTTCATGGTTTATCATTCCGATTTACAAGAGCACCAAGAGGACCAACATTTAGATTTGGCCGGTATTTCGGAGTATTTCGGAACCGATTCCGCTAGGGTGTGATGTGGACATTTTCAGACCATCATATAATACCATCATGCGACGGCTCAAAATACATGATTTTTCATCCAGATGTAAATGGACACCGTGCCATATACCTGGCGTTACGCACCTAGTGGAACAGAGCATGCTTCTCAGCATTTATAAACGGAGAGGTTTTCCATCTTACTATTTTTGCCTACGTATATCGCTTGGCAAGCACTATGATATTGTATGTCTGGGAAGTCGAAAAAAATTCCAACCCGGAAAGATCCTCGTCCGGTGGGACTCGAACCCATGCCCCTTAGTTTGGTCTAGCTGAGAAGCTGCGTGTTTATCGCTGGGCTTCCCAAACATAAAAATATTATATTAGAATATCATTTCCGTTACGGCCAAATTAAAAAAAAAAAGATTATACAGTCAACTCAGCATAACTGGATTTTGAACGAACCAGAGAACAAGGGAGGTATACAGTAAAAGCTAGAGTAACCTGACCAGTGGATTACAACAGAGTTGAAACAGATTTTGCTATTCCTTTAGCGCGTTTTTTCTAAAAAAGTATGTTATAATTTTTAATGATTACACAGCGTAACAAAAATGACATTTTTGCGTGTCTCAAGGATCAAATTATGTGTCTCTAGTAGATTTGGGGTTGCTAAATCTGATGTGATTCTCAGAAATGTTCCAGCACGTCACAATTTTTAGCTACAGGTCGCCAAAGTTGTATAAAACATTGGTTTTATTAATGTTTACATGAAATTTAAGGTACAATTTATCATACTTTTTTGTAATCTAATCCACCAAACATGCAAAATAGAACTTGAACTTTCATTTCAGACATAATTTGATTGAAATTGCGCGATTAAATTTCGATTAAACCGAATTTTAAAACATGCTTGCAGTCTCCATACAAAATTCTTCGTTTCTTCTATATGGCAAAATACAACAATTCTCTAAACCATCAAAAAATAACTTTTCCGTATCGAAAGTAATGCAAACTTTGATGATAAGTATTGTTATACACATAAAGTTTGAATTCTGTGGCAAATTAAGCCAATATATTACCTTACAAGCTGGCAAACTTGCATGCAAGTTGGCTGAAATAGTCTTTTTTTGCATTTTCAACAGTCAATATCTCAAAAACTAGACGTGCTATGATATTTCTGAAAACGGCAATGGATTCAGCAACCCTTAATTAAGCGAATAGCGGTATTTTGGTGCTGGAGACAAAAACGTGTTCCGCTGTGTTAGTAGTTAAAATAATAAAAATTATATCACAATTTACTCTAAACTAAACTAAACTGAAACAAAATATGTTATAATTCAAACAATAGTGTAACTCATTATGTTTCGAATCAAACCCAAATATAACTCATTTTGTTATTTTCCATTACTGAATTATAGCAAAATTTGTTATAAGCAATTGCTAATATGAATGTGAAAAATGTGTTATAATTATGTTCTAACTAGTAACAAATTTGAAGCAGCTTTTGTTAATATGGTTTTGTTTCAATTATGTTTAAATTTCTGCTTCTAGCAAAAATGAAACAAAATTTGATATTTGTAATAAATCTTGATATAATCGTTCTACAATATTGTTGTAATCCACTGGTTGGTAGTAGATAAAATAACAAAAAAATCAAAACAATTTCCTCTATACTAAACAAAATTGAAACGAAATAAAATATAGTTTAAACAAAAATGTAACTTATTATGTTTCAAATCAAACAAAAATATAATTCATTTTGTCATTCTTCATAACTTTATTATAACAAAATTTGTTATGTTTTTTACATGAATAAAAGCGCACATGTATAAGTAACTTCCCCCAGATTTTTTATCACGATTTGTTTTATATTTATGTTATAAATTTAAACAAATTTGAAATAGCCTGTGTTATTATAACTGATTTTGTTTTAATTATGTAAGGACATTGTTCCAACTCAACGTGCATGAACAAAAATGAAATAAAATATGATATTTGTTACAAATCTTGATATAATTGTGATACAATTTTGTTGTAATCCACTGATTGCATTCTGTGCACGTGCTGCAGCCTTATGTGCAGGAGCCATAAGATCCAAGATAATCTCTACTGTAATCCTTACAGCGATTTTTCTATGGGTTTCACAAGCAGTTACCCAGAGATTTCTCCAAGAAACAAATGTTGTTCGCTACCAGACCGTTTCCGATAGACCTCCAGAAATACCAGCAATTCCATCAGGAATTTTGCCAGAAGTTCCTCCAGGGATTTTTCCAAGGATTATTCCAAGAATTTCTGCAGGGATATTTGTACAGGGATTTCGCCAAGACTTACTGCGGGAATGTCGCCAGTGATTCCTCCATAGATTCCTCCAGTAAAATTTCAACTAGAATTTTTTCAGGAATTTCTCGAACGATTCCTCAGGGAACTTTTTCAGATATTATTTCTGGGCCACTCAGGCTTCTCAGACACCCGTCTAGAACCACATAACAAGATTATGACATATTGTAACAAAAGCTGTTAAATTAACAGAAGTTCATATAACTTTGTCAAGATGGCTTTGTTCTTAACTTGTCACATTTTTTGTATCAGATTAATTACATGACATTTGTTATATTTCTTACATTGCATGTGTAAGTTGGCTGTAAATAACATCTAAAGTTATGAAAAAAATTGCAATAAAGTTGTTTTGTTGTGACAGGTCGGTAACACGTTCTGTAATCATATTGATATAATTTTAATAGGATTTGTTATATTCTATATTTATTTGGCGTTAAATTTGTTATTCCAACTACTAACGGTATGTGTTTTATAACAACTGGTCTTATAATAAAATCATATAAGAGCAAAACTGTTATAATCTTGTTTCTTCTATCTGGTCGGGGACTCTTCTTAGCATTCCTCCAGGAATATTTCTACAAGGATTTATGCAGTGATGTCGTTAAGGCTTCAATACAACGATTTCTTGAAGCATTACTCCAGATATTTCTCCATTTGTTTCTCCAGAATATTCTCGGGTAGTCTTCTCGAGATTCTTCTACGAATTATTCCTGAGACTTCCTCCGGGATCGCTCCCGAAATTCTCCTGGAGAAATTCATCTAGGGATTCTACAATAAATAACTTCTTGAATTCCTTTAGGGATTCCTCAAAAGTTTACTTTAGAAATCCCTCAGGCATGCATCCAGGAAATCGCTACATGAAATCTTCTAAGGATTTTTTCAGGTAATCTTCCAGGAATTCCCCTTCAAATTTCTTTAGAGACTCGTTCTGGCCCTCCAAAAACTCCTCCGGGCAATTTTTCGAGAATCCTCTATAAATTCCCACATAGATTTACCCATGAATTCCTCCAGAGTTCATTAAAATGAATAATTATTCATCCTGAATTTCATCTGCGATTTTTTGAAAGATTCCTCTAGGAACTCCTTTTCTCAAGAAGATGTTTGAAAGAAAATAGATGAGGTCCTGAAAAGATTCCTAGAGCAATCCCTGGAGAAACCTTAAAAAACACCTTCACGTAAATGCTTCCAGTGGACCTTTTGTCCTTTGAACGAAGCACCACACCAGACCACGGACTAGCATGCAACGCCCAATTTCACAATCGAAATACGTTCCTGACGAAAAGTTTTTCTAACTGAAGCGGGAATCGAACCCACGCTCCTTGGTCGATGCGGATAAATGAGTTGTAATTCTAGAAAAAATAGAGTAATCCCTTGAAGAATCCCAGGTTGAATTCCTGGAAAAATGTATGAAGTAATTCTTGCAAGAGCCTATCGAGGGATTCTTAGAAGAAATCTCTAGAGGAATTCATGAAAAAATCCCTGGAACATAAAATATGCTTTTTGGCTCCGCTGTTTATTTTTTTATCGGCTTTTTTATAATAAATACTGCGTAGACAAAAAGCATATTTCATTAAAATGTGCAGTTGATTGTCTACCAGCCCATCCTTGGACAATTTCTAGAGAAAATAATTAAGATTTTTTTTAAGCGATCCTTTGTAATATTCCTGATGAAAAAGCTGATGAAATCCCTGCAGGAATCGCTGTAGTGGTTTTACTAGAGAAATCCATGATTCCATGAAGAGATTTAACAAAAAAAAATCAATGTAAAGCATTTACTGGAGGAATATTTGTAGAGATTTTCGTAAAATAATCCCTGAAGTAGTTCTTAGGATAATGTATGACTTAATTCCTGCAGGAATTCATAAGAGAATCACTGAAGGAATTTCAAGAAGAACTCTTTGAGGAATCCCTGTTGGTGGTTCAGAACGAGTCCCAGTCAGTTCCTGGTAGAATCCCTGGAGTAATTTCAGGAGGAATCCAAGAAGAAATTTTCGGAATAATTCCTGGAAGCATCTTGAGAGGACTACTTGGAGATATCTTTGTATGTTTCCGTGGAGGAATCATCAGAGAAAATTCTGAAGAAATCACTAGATAAATATCTTGAGTCCATTGAAACGAAATGTCCTAGTGTAACTCTTAGAGAAATTCCTGGTGGAAACCTTGAAGATATGAACATTAACATACTCTATCAATCCCTTCATAAAAAAAGTGTTGCCTTGAAGATTCTCTGCAAGAATCCTTGATTTTCTAAAGGAATCTCTGAAAGAATACCAGAAAAAATCGCTTCAAAATTATCTGGAGAAATTCCACAGCTTTCCTGAAAGAATTCCTGGAACAGATCTTGGAGGATTTCTGGGAGAAACTCCCCAGAAACACAATCCCAGTAAAAAATTTACTTTAGTAATCACTAGAGACATTCTTGCAAAAACTCCGTCGAAATCTCGAAAGGAATCCCTGTAAATGTCTTGGCTGTCTTGGTAGTGTTATTCGAACAACATGCCAAGCCGTTCCCATAGGGGACGTTAGCCAAAAAGAAGGACGTTTCAAGTAATACTGTTCTATATGGTATGCCCTCTTCAACATCTAACCCAATTTCTCTCGCCGTTCCCTTACGGTACCTATCCATCTAGTATTCATTGCTTTCTTCTCCATGCTCCCTCTTACTTCAAGTAAAATAGACCGATATGCCGGTAACCAAATTAAATGCCTGTAAATATTGTTTGCAGGAATCCTATGACGAATTGCTTATCGAATCCCTGGAGAAACTCCAGGAGGAATTGCTAAGATATTCAGCCTATCAAGAGCCCTATCAAAACTGGTCTAAAATGTATCATGAAAAACAATATTTCTTCCTGGAGCAATCTCTGGCAAAAGCCTTAGTGACAAATTGCTGTAAGAATTACGGTAGAGATTATTCGTGAAGGAATTTTCGAAATAATTCCTGGAGAATTCTCTGGAAGAACCTCTGGAGATATATAGAGAGTGATTCTTGAAGGAATATCTGAAGGTTTTCCTATAAGGATGTCAGGTTGAGCAGGTCTTGAAATTGCGATTGATGTCAAAAGTTATATATGTCGAATGATTTCGATTCCTTATATTACATTTTTTTTTACTAATTTGGTAACAATGGAAATAAAATTCAAGTATGATAACTTTATGTTTAAGAGACCCATATAGCCTCAGCGGTAAACGCGTAGCTTTTCAGTAAGATAAAACTAATGGGCATGGGTTCGAATCCCACCGGTCGAGGATCCTTTCGGGTTGGAATTTTTTTCGACTTCCCAGGTATACAATATCATCATGCCTTGGCATATATACATAGGCAAAAATAGTCAGATGGCAAACCTCTCCGTTTATAAATGCTGAAAAGCAGCCTCTGTTCCACTAGGTGCGTAACGCCAGGTATATGGCACGGTGTCCATTTACATCTGGATGAAAAATCATGTATTTTGAGCCGTCGCATGATGGTATTATATGATGGTCTGAAAATGTCCACATCACACCCTAGCGGAACCGGTTCCGGACTACTCCGAAATACCGGCCAAATCTAAATGTTGGTCCTCTTGGTGCTCTTGTAAATCGGAATGATAAACCATGAAATTTGAGCCGTCGTTATATACATGTGTATGAACTGCTGAATATGATATACGCCAGTTCTTTCTGAAACAGGTTTCAGGTTCCCTTGTGCCCTTGTGCCCAGAATGGCCATACTGACAAACAATTTCCAGGATTCCATTCTTGAGTTCCATATCTTTCATATAAAGCTAAAAGAACGAAAATCGGTTCAAAAATGGATTTTTGAGAGCGTTTTAAAGTCATGGGTCATTTTTGACCCTTAATGCATAATGTGTAACATAGTTGTTCTTTTGTGAAGCGATTGCTGTATTGAGATGAACGGAATTGTTCTTTAATGTTGACGAATTTGTCAAATGTAATGTTGAGCAGTAAACTCCAATTATTTGAGTGTTTTGTTGTAGTCATGCAATTGCAATGCAATTAGAAAATTTGCGTATTTAATATATTTTCGATTGTTCGTTGTATGAGTAGTTGTAACTTGTAGGTTGCATTGCTAAAGAGTTATTAGAAAGTTTCTAAATGGGAAAGGACTGTCATGTCTACCTATCTCAAGTGATATTAATTATTCTGCCTTATGATTTGGTACCTTTTATCTTTCGTATTTCTGAGCTATAAGTACTGGCTGCAGTTGCCACAGAAGATGAGACTTCCCGGACTGTGCACTGATTAACATATTATTTTATTCTTTACTAGTGGTCCCGGCAAACTTCGTCTTGCCATCAAGTAGGCTGCTGAAAAACGTCATGGACGTCCCATACAAAACAGGCAGTTCCGTTCGCTCCCGTTTTTTCTAACTTTCCTGTGAACATCTTGAGTTTTTTATACACACAAACACGTCGGAACACTTCAGGATCATATCTATATGATAAATTTCACAATCCGATAGCCCGTTCTCAAGCCATTTCGTGACATACAAACACCATTCCATTTTTATTTATATAGATTTACAGGATATAAAAGTTGTGACGTGTCGAAGCGCCACAGTATTCTCTAAGGTGGGCAATCATCTGGATTTATTGAGACTTGGCGGTACATCTTCTCAATATACGCGCTATCGGGGACGTATCAAAAGCGGATAACAAGATTGAGGAGCTCCATCTGCACCACTGGTCCTGCAAGTAGGGTCTTTGCAGACCCGTCGAACACCACTCTCGCCTTCGTCGTGGTGCTCGTTACTTTGATGACAGGGTGGTGTGTGTAGTAGATAGATCAGGGTTCAAAATGAAATTGATTGAATTCTCGCAATTTCATCTCAATTAATTTAGTTTACGTTACAAAATGTACTTTTACCCTATTAGAAAGTTACTCGAGGTATTTCCAGTATCACGCTGCTCTCCACATTTTCATTCTACACACGCTTCTGCCAACGCCCCAGTGTGCATGAATTGAACGCTTTTCCCCTCCGTTTGTGAAGAGCAATTCACAACATTCGTTCTGTCTCCCAGTGCTATAAAAGGGAACGCGATCCAGTCACCCGATTCATTCTATTCGCGATTTTCGGAGCGAGCGGTTGGACTTGCAGGAGCGGAGCAGAAGGAAAACGGCAGAGCATCGAATCGAGAGGTTGGCCTCGATACCGTCATAATCCACCCCACAGACGCTCAGACGGTTTGACCAACATTGACTCCGCCCCCCAGGTTGATGCTCATGTTGGAGCTATGTTTGACCGTGTATGATGCTGCTTGACGAACCAATTTGACAGTTTGTGAAACCGATTTGACGGTTGACGAATCGGTCGGCCAAAATCAAACGAGTTTGATTTTGCTCAAACTACCGGTGGGCGGAGCCAAATGTTTGACGAAGCGATCGTACCGTCTGTAGGGATGTTGCACGAACATCGACGTCATCATGTCAAATTGAAGCTTCAACGTCCCATGAACTACCTATGCAGATGGGTGCAAAGTCAAAATGCGTGAATTTACGCAGCGTCGGTGCCATAATGATTCATCAAATGCGCGCTCTTGAGTTGTTTCTATATAGATAGTAAAATATCGTTTCCAACTATCTCTATCCGTTTTTTTAGCAAATTTATCAAGGATTCTTTAATTATTCCTGATTCTTGAACCAATTTCTCCAGAAATATCTTCAGAGAATCCATCAGCAGTTTTACCTGTGATTTAAAAAAAATCCATCCATGGATTGTATTTGGATTTGTACTACAGGGATTCCATCAAGAATTTTACCAGGAATTTCTCCAGGTAATTCTCTTGTAATATCTTTAGGAATTTCTCCAAAACTCCTTCATGATTCAAACAGGTGTTCCTCCAGAAATCCAATCAAGATTTTGTCTAGTGATTTAACAAGAAATTTCTGTAAGAATTCCTTTATAAATTCCTACCGAAAGTTTAACTGAAATTCCTCATGGGATTCTATCAGGAGTTCCTACAAAGATTCCATCAGTGATTCCTCTGAGAATGATGAGTTCTTCTTCTTCTTGGCGTTACGTCTTCACTGGGACAGAGCCTGCTTCTCAACTTAAAGTTCTACTGTAAAATTTTTAACTGAGAGCTTCCTTTGCCAAAGTTGTCATTTGCGCATTCATATATCGTGTGGCAGGTACGATGAAACTCTATGTCCAGGGAAGTCAAGGAAATTTCCATCACGAAAAGATTCTGGACCGACCGGAAATATAACCCAGAAACCTTCAGCATGGTTTTGCTTTGTAGCCGCGGACTCTGACCACTCGGCTAAGGAAGGCCTCTAGAATCAGCAGTTATTTTAGGGAATTAAACACAATTTCATCCAGGCATTCCATCAGGAGAACTTTTATAGATTCAATCATAAATTTCACGAAGGTTTCATTTAGCAGTTCCTTCAGGGTTTTTATCAGGACAAGCTCTAGGGATTCTAGTTCCTCTAGGAATACCATCAAGAATTCTTCTGGAGGTATCATCAGATGTTCGGCTAAGGATTACATCAGGATTTTTTTCAGGAATTCCACCTGGAATTCCTTCAGAGATTCGATCAGGAATTCTTTCAGGGATTGCACCTAGAACTCAACTAGGGAGTTCATCAGAAGTTTCTCCAGGGATTCTATCAGGAGACATTTCAGAGATTCCACCTGGAATTCCTCCATGGACTCTGTCCGTCGTTGCTCTAATTCTAAGAGTTCTTCTCGGGATTTCAACAGGAATTCCTTCAATGATTCCATACAGAGTTCCTTCAAGAATATCTATACAAATTCTTCCAAGGATTCCTTCAGGAGCTCCCCCACGGATTTCATCAGGGGCTCCTGTATCTATATTATCTGTATTTATGTATCTGCATCTGGATTCTATCGGGAGTACCTTTAGGGCTTTCATCAGAGTTCTTCTGGAGATTTCATCAGGAGTTCCTCCAGGGATTCCATCAAGAGTTCCTTCTGAGATTTCACCCGGAATTTTTCAAGAGATTAAATCAAATGTTCCTCGAGGAATTTCATCAATGTTTCTTCTCGAAATATTATGAGGAGTTCCTCTAGGGATTCTATCAGGAGTTCTATCTGGAAACTTATCTTTCTACCAGGATTTACTTAGGACTTCTACCAGGGATTTTATCAGGAGTTCCTAATGGGATTCCATCAGAAGTCCCTCCAATGATTAGGATTTTGTTCAAGAATATCTATAGATAAGAGTTCTTCCAAGGATTCCATCAGGAGTTCCTCCAAGGATTCCATCAGGAGTTCCTATAGGGATACTATCAGGAATATTTTTAGGGCTTCCATCAGAGTTTTTCTGGGGATTGCATCATGAGTTCCTCCAGAGTTCTTTTAGAGATTCCACCTGAATTGCCTCCAAACATTCAATCAGGATTTCCTCTAGAGATTATATCAGGAATTCCTTGAGGAATTCCATCAGGACTCCTTCTAGGGATATCATAAAGAATTCTTCTAGATTCTTACAGGAGTTTCATCAGAAATTTCTTCAGGGATTCCATTAGGAGTTCCTTCAGCGATTGCAACTGGAACTTCTCCAGGGATTCCATCGGGAATATATCTAGCAATTCCATTAGAAGTTTCTCCAGCAATTCCATCAGCAGTTCCTTCAGAGATTCCACCTGGAATTCTTCCAGAGATTCTATCAGGGGTTCCTCTAGCGATTCCATCACTAGTTAATCTACGAATTTCATCAGAAATTCCTCCATCAGGAGCTCTTCCAATAATATATTTAGGATTTCCTGCAATAAATTCCTCCAGGGTTTCTTCTGAGATTTCACCCGGAATTCCTCAAGAGATTCTATCAGGAGTTCCTCTATAGATTCTATCAGGAGTTCCTTCAGGAAACTTATCAGGAATTCCTCCAGAAATTTCATGTTGAGTTCATCTAGAGATTTCATCGGGACTCCTGATTCTATCAGGAGTTCTTCTTACAATATCTTTATATTCCTCCCAGTAACGATTCCCTAACCTTAAATCTACCTGTCCAACGAATATAAATTCTAGAATTTCAGCAACAAATTTACATGCGATGAGCAGAGAGTTGTTAAAAAGGACGATTTCAATAATTTACTCTTTGATTACTTTTTGATTTATATTCTAAATTTGTCGAAATAGTCATTTTTAGAATCATAGAACAGGTAGAAAATGAGGTTACGATTCGCCACTGATTCCTCCAAAGATTCCATCAAGAGTTCCTCTAGGGATTCTATCGGGAATTCCAATAGGGATTCTGTAGGTACTCCTACCTTTAGGGCTACCATTAGAGTTCTTCTGGAGCTTTCATCACGAGTTCATCCAGGAATTCCATCAAGAGTTCCTTCAGAGATTCCAGCTAACATTTCTTCCGAGATTCTATTAGGAGTTCCTCCAGAGTTTATATCAGGAGGTCACCTACGACTAACATCAGAATCTTCTAGGGATATCATAAGGAATTTCTCTAGGCATTCTATCAGGAGTTTCAGCAAGAATTATATCAGAAATTCCTCCAGGGATTTCATCAGGAGTTCCTAAAGTGATTCCATAGGAAATTCTTCAAGGGATTTCATCAGGAGTTCCTTCTATGATTTCATCTGGAGTTCCTGCAAGAATTCTTCTTCTTCTTGGCATTAACGTCCCCACTGGGACATAGCCGGCTTCTCAGCTTAGTGTTTTAATGAGCACTTCCACAGTTGTTAACTAAGAGCTTTCATTGCCAAAGTTGCCATTTTCGCATTCGTATATCGTGTGGCAGGTACGATTATACTCTATGACCAGAGAAGTCAAGGGAATTTCCTTTATGAAAAGATCTTGGACCGACCGGGAATCGAACCTAGATACCTTCAGCATGGCGTTGCTTTGTAGCCGCGGACTCTAATCACTCGGATGGGATGCCTCCAAAAATTCTTCAAGGAATTAATATCTCCAAGAATACTCAAAGGTTATCAGGAATTCCTCCTAAGATTTTTCCGGAAATGTCTCAGGATTTTATCACCGGAATAACTCTACAGATTCCATCGGAAATTTCTCAAGGAATTTCTCACAAAATATCTTCAGGGATTCTTGGGGGTTTTCAAAAATTTTACCAAAAATTTCTTATAAAGATTTCACAAGTAATTAGGGAATCCATCAGTATATCCTCAAGTGACTATGTGAGGAGTTCCTCCTAGGGTTCTAAGAAGAAATTCATTCAGCGATTCCTCTGCGAATTCGTTCATTGAATCCAACAGGAATTGCTTCGAAAATTTCGCTAGGATTTCTTCTAGGCGTTCCAACTAAAAACCCTCCAGGAATTTCTCTAAGGATTCGACCAGAGGTTCATCTATGGATTGGATCTGAAATTCGCCTAGATAATTCTCCATGATTTCCATCAGGAAAATCTTCAAGGAATGAACTGAAATTCTCATAGGGGTTCCACTAAAAATTCTTTTAGAAGCTTCACCAATATTTTTCCGTTGATTTCACCGGAAATTCAAGAAAATCTTCTGAAAGTTCTTCCAAAACATTCTGGAAAAAATCCTTTGGTTCCTTCAGAGATTTCACCATTATTTTATCTAACTATTTCTTCCGGAATGGTGTTTTCAAGAAATTTCGGCATGAGTTCTTCTAGGGTTAAGAATATCAATAGAGTTTCGCTAGAAATTCTTTACCAGAAAAATCTAATACAGCTTCGCCAGAAGTTCGACCAGAAAATACTTCAATGTTTTGACTAGGATTTTCCTTCTTCGAATTTTTCAGGATTATTAGAAATTCCTCCAGGGTATCAATAAAAAAACCACAAGTTCAAATGACTATTTTTTCTGGAAAACCGCGAGAGAATCAACCAGCAATTCCACGAAGAGTTGAACTTCAAGTTGAATTCCTTGAAGGATTTTTTGGAAAATTTCTGGAAAAAATCATGGAATAATTTATACTGAAATCATTGGAGGAATCACCAAAGAAAACACTGGAGAAATTCACTGGGGAAACTCCTTAATATATCTCCGTAAGAACTTTTAAAGCAATCCCTGAAGGAGTTTCTACAGGATTCTCTAAGGCAATTCCTGGTGGATTCCTTGGAAAAAATCCTCCAAGATATACTGGAAGGAATTGACGGATAAATTCCTTTAGGAATCCTCGGAGAAATATCCGGTAGATTCTTGAAGTAATTCCTTCAAAAATCCGAGGTCGAATGCCTCGTAGGTTCCCTTAAGGGATACAAAGAAATTTTTTTAAGGAAACACTGGAAGAATTCATTAAATAATTTATTGAAGATTCCCTAGAAGAATCCCCTGAAAGTAACCTGGGGGAACCTCTCGAAAAATTGCAAGCGGAATTCCTGGTGAAATCCCGTGTGTGAAATTTGTTTTGAATTCTTTTGCAGTATTTCTTGCTGAATTCCCAAAAACCTCCTGGTGGAAGCTCAAGATGAATTCCTTAATGAATCCTTGGTGAAATTTTGGGTGGAATCACTGTAAGAGTTCCTGAAGTGAATCTCTACATGTATTTCTGTAGTTTTTGGAGAATTTCTAACAAAAATCGCGTAGGAATCTCTGGAAGAATGTTTGGGTTAATCACTGAAGGATTTTTTGGAGGTATTCCTAGGGAAAAGTTTTTGATGCATAGGAGAAATTCCTGGTGGAATTATTGATGGAATTCCTGTAATAATTTCTTGAGCAATCTCTTTAAAAATTTCTAGAGGAATTCCTAGTAAAAGCGAAGGAAAAAAATCCTTATATAATCTGTATTGAATTTCTTGAAGTTTCGATGGAGGAATTCCTAAATACATCTGTGGAGGATATTTTGGAAGAATTCTTGAAGGAAGCATTGAATGAATAAATCCATCGGAAGATTTTGTGTAAATCTCTGGAGGACTCTGTAGAGAAAATTACAAGAAAGAATCGCTGAAAAAATTCCTTTTGGTTGAATTCAAGGAGGAGTCCTAGGAGAAGCCCTGAAAAAAGCTCTGGTAAAATCCTTATGGGAATTTCTGGTGATAAATTTATTGAGAAGTATCTGAAATAATTTCGTTATGTGATTTCCTGAATAATGAAAAAACTTTCAAAGGGAAATAAAGGAATCTTTGAAAAATTGTGATAGCAGTTATAGTTATCGCTCAGCTTCTGAGACGCGAAGACGTTTTTACGACTGCGCTCCTCATTAGTCAGGCCTATTTTTTCTGATCGTTTATCGATATCACGTAGTGCCGCGTCGCGTGTGTGGTGATTACGCGATGAGGCGAGGAAACACCTTCCGCATCGATTACTCGAGCTTCCCCGTGAAGCCGGCTTTCGAAAAGGTGCACTGCTTTTGCCGCACAGTTCTCGGCCTGAAGAAGGAAGATGTGTTAAGACTACAGTGCAGTAGAGGCGAACAATGTGCATTCGTCAAGGTCAGCGACCTGACGCTTGCACAGAAAATAGTGGACGAACATAACGGCCGACACGAAGTGGAGTTAGATGGGAAGAAGCACAAGCTTCGATTAACCATCGAAGATGGAAGTGTTGAGGTGAAGGTCCATGACCTCCCCGAAAACGTGACGAAAGAGAAGATCGTGGAGTACTTGCGTGCGTTCGGTGAAGTGATCTCAATCCACGAACTAACGTGGGGAGAGGGCTACGAGTTCGCCGGCGTACCACTCGGCATATGGTCGGCCCGTATGCTATTAAACCGAAACATCGACTCGTGGGTCACCATTGATGGGCAGCCGGCGTACGTGGTGTACAAGGGGCAGCTGATATCATGCAAGCACTGCAAAGAGCAGGCACATTCTGGCATATCTTGTGTCCAGAACAAAAAACTTCTGGTGCAGAAGAGCTACGCCAACGTAGCAAAGCAGAGTGGCAACCGTCCGCCACCGAAAAACTCGTCCGGTGTGAAACCACCGAGAACAAAACCGGTAGGTCCTACCGCGCCATCACTCACCTCGTCGGCTGCTTTTCCCGAGCTGCCGAAGCCTTCGAGTCGGACCGAACAGTCTGCCCAGGTGACGAAAGCAACAAATCAATCCAGCAAGATTGACTTAACGGCGTCCTCCAGCCCGCAACACCAACGCGCGCACGGTTCGTCGTCGTCTCACCGATCGACTCAACAAGCCACCGAAGCTACCCAACCCAATGTTGCTGTGGTGGACTTCAAAAAGCCGATCCATGCGCTGCGATCGCATAGCAAGAATGGCAACGGCAACGAGACCGATGAATCGTCGGCATCTACGAGCAACAGGCGAAGCAGAGGCCGACCACCCGGCAAAAAGCCACGCCGAGAAGACGATGACGATGAGCAGGATGAGGATTCTCAATCGTAATGGCTCTCACATCCTATAATATCGCGTCCATCAACATCGGCACCATCACCAATCCCACGAAAATAGCAGCGCTGCGCACCTTCATCAACAGCCAAAGTCTCGATATTGTGTGTCTGCAAGAAGTGGAAAACGACCAGCTCTCCTTGCCTGGCTTCGTCGTATACACGAATGTAGACCACACGAGAAGAGGAACAGCTGTTGCTCTGAAGGAACACATTCAGGTCTCTCACATCGAGAAAAGCCTGGACAGCCGCCTAATCGCTCTGCGAGTGCATGATACCACGATCTGTAACCTCTACGCTCCCTCCGGCTCTGCTCAGCGCGCAGCACGGGAGGATTTCTTCAACGGCACTCTCGCCTACTATCTGCGCTACCCCACTCAGCATGTCATCCTCGCTGGCGATTTTAATTGCGTGCTTCGAGCATGCGACTCGTCCAGCCCCAATACCAGCCCTGCACTCAAAACTGCTGTGCAGCAGCTGCAGCTCCACGATGTGTGGGAAAAGTTGCGCCCCCGGGATGCCGGTTTTACGTACGTTTGCCGGAACGCACAATCGCGCCACGACCGCATTTATGTGAGCAGCGGTTTGCGGGAGCACTTGCGTACCGCGCATACGCATGTCTGCTCATTCACGGACCATAAAGCGCTGACACTCCGTCTTTGCCTCCCCCAGCTAGGACATGAGCCCGGCCGTGGCTTCTGGTCCCTTCGACCGCATCTTCTCACCGATGAGAACGTTGCCGAGTTCCAAACACAGTGGCAATATTGGACTCGGCAGCGCAGAAATTACGGCTCATGGATCGAGTGGTGGATTTCGTACGCTAAGCCAAAAATAAAAATCTTTTTCAAGCGTAAATCGCGTATCGTCTTTGACGAATTTCACGACGCCCATCAGCGTCTATATGCGGAGCTCCGGCTAGCGTACGACGGGTACTATCAGCATCCCGAAATGTTACCCACCATCAATCGATTGAAAGGCGAAATGTTGGCGCTTCAACGCAACTTTTCGCACATGTTTATGCGAATGAACGAGACGCACGTGGCGGGAGAACCCGTCTCGATATTTCAGTTGGGGGAGAGACGAAGGAGAAGGACCGTCATCACCCAGTTGCGAACGGAGGAGAATGAGACCGTTGCCGAGCCAGCAGCGATCGAAGCGAATCTGCTAAACTTCTTCTCGCGTCTCTACACGGAGGAAGCAACAGCAGAAAACAACAACGATGACGGGTTTACATGCGAACGTGTGATCCCACCCGATGATCCCATCAATCAAGCTGCATGGACGAGATCACCACTGCAGAAATCCTCTCTGCTATCCGAGCGAGTGTCCCACGGCGTTCCCCCGGCAATGATGGTATCCCACGGGAATTTTATTTACGTCTCTTCGACGTGATCCATCGCGAACTCAATCTCCTGCTCAACGAAGCACTAGCAGGCAACCTTCCCCCTGCTTTTGTGGAGGGCATCATCGTGCTGGTGAAGAAGAAGGGAGGGGAGAATACGGCCCGGTCGTATCGACCCATCTCGCTCCTCAACGGCGACTACAAACTCCTCTCGCGCATTCTCAAAACCAGGCTAGAATGCGTCATGCGAGCTCACCACGTGCTGAGCGACGGGCAGAAATGCTCTAACTCGGAGCGTAACATTTTTCAGGCCACTCTTGCTCTGAAAGATCGGATTGCGAGTCTCCGTCACCACCGGCGCGCTGGCAAGCTTATTAGCTTTGATTTGGGAACGCATTCGATCGGGTCCGGCACTCATTCCTGTTCGGCACCATGTGCTCGCTCGGCTTTAGTCGGGATCTCGTCTCTCTTCTCACGCGCATTGCCAGTCGATCCACCTCTCGGCTGCTCATCAACGGGCGTCTCTCACGTCCGTTCGAAATCCAACGTTCGGTCCGGCAGGGTGACCCGTTGTCCATGCATCTCTTCGTTCTCTACCTCCACCCCCTGGTGTGTAGGCTCGAACAAGCATGTGGCAACGATTTGTTGGTTGCGTTTGCCGACGATATCAGCGTCATCGTGACGTCAGCCCCACAGATAGAGCTGATGAATGAAATATTTATCCGGTTCGAGGCTGTTGCCGGCGCGCGGTTGAATCTGCGCAAAACAGTGGCGATCGATGTCGGGTTTTGCGAAGGTAATTCAATCAACACCCAATGGCTACAGACAGCCCATGTAGTCAAAATTTTGGGTATTACCACATAACATAAGTGGAACTCGAGCTCAAAAAGTGGCACCCACTTCAATATTTGCATGCTGGTATAAGGACATCGAAATGTCAAAAGTGTTATACCACCAATACATCAATCGACATTGGGCCAGACCGCAAAATTAGGAGAAAAAAAATTTTGATTATGAAGATGATTTTTAGAACAAAACTGTCTTCGGCAAAAATGTTACATATGATGAGGACTACATTTTGACATTTAGTGGCATAAGGGTAGTTCAACAAAACACGGAAATATTTTTTCCAACTTTTATGCTTTTCAAGCAAGCGCTTTGAACTGTTCTATAAAGTTGTTCTCTGTTAAATTTTGAACAACTTTGCCCAAGACGCCAATTTTGTAAGTCTACTATAGCCCTTACTACGGTGTTTTCAATGTTGCAGGGTAGGGTAGTCCATGAAAAATTGATATTTTGCCCATAACTTTTTTACTTCAAATTCTATCAAAATTACGTCTTCTACAAAGTTTAAGAAATAGTTGAAACGCGCATTTTGATGAAAGAGTTAAGTGATTCTATTTATTCGTTTATGAAATATGACCAGTTTTATTCAAAACAATCATATTTTTCAAACGTCAATATCAACAACAACGGGGATCCAATTTGCACAGGATCTGAAAGGTATCACTGGAGAATATTGGAGGATTTACCATATAATTTTGATGAGAAAACGAACATATTGCATGAGCATGAGCATGAGCATAGATGACCGTACAATTCGTAGTTGCAACTCCTTGATTGACCAGAACAATCGAAGTTTCACAAAGAGTTAATGAATGGGGCTTGGGATTAGCTTACCATTCTTCAATGTGCACAAATCGAGAACTAAAATTTAAAAAGTTAATAACGGCGCCGGGTACACCCTTACGATCATCGGAGAAGGGAAGGTATGTTAGTTAGACTACCGTTGTTGCTAGAGACCGAGTATACCTCTACATCTCCACAGCTGTCATGGAAAGGATATTGGGTTAGTGGGATAAGGTAAAGATCTGGGAGTCACCAATTGTTGGTAACGCGATCCATTATATAAACACGCGTAATCGGATTCGCGATATAATTCGATAAACGCATTGTTCTTCTTCTTTCTGGCGTTACGTCCCAACTGGGACAAAGCCTGCTTCTCAGATTAGTGTTCTTATGAGCACTTCCACAGTTATTAACTGAGAGCTTTCTGTGCCAATTGACCATTTTTGCATGTGTATATCGTGTGGCAGGTACGAGAATACTCTATGCCCTGGGAATCGAGAAAATTTCATTTACGAAAAGATCCTCGACCAGCGGGATTTGAACCCACGACCCTCAGCATGGTCATGCTGAATAGCTGCGCGTTTACCGCCACGGCTATCTGGGCCCCTATAAACGCATTGTACGCCGACCAATTGTTCATCACTCGCCCACGCAAGAGCAAGCGTCACGATCATTAGATCAAACACTCTTAACAATCCTTTTTCATTTCACTACTCGGCCGACGCGCGATATGTTTGATCCTGCCCTCATCGCCCGCCCCCGCAGGGACAAGGGTCAAGATCGAAGGATCAAATAGAACTAGCGGACCACGACACTTTTTAACTTTTTTTAAGCGCGACATGTTTGATCCTGTCCCCATCGCCGCCCCCACAGGGACAAGCGCCTAGGACGAAGGATCAAACAGAACTCAATTTTGATGAGAAAACGAACATATTTAACAGAAAGTTCATGATTTTAGCTAAAATATTGTTGAGTGCTGACAAAAACAAAGTCAAAACCATCGGAAATCTTCTCAATCGAATATATATATATGTTTATATTTTTCTTTTATAAATACAAACCTTTTGTAATAGAGATCGAATGCACCTTTGTATTTAGCTCAAGCACATGCTTATCAATTGCAAAGTAATTTTTATACAAAACCAATAAGCATTGCAATTTCGCAGCCAAATTTTTTTTTTAATTAAACTTGATCACTTTCAACCATACACAGCCTATTCATTGGAAACGTACAACGAATCAAAACATATTCATTGATGATTTAAAAAAGGGATCATATTCCAAACACGCGGATTTTGTTGGTTGAAATATTTCACTGACATATGTCATCCAATTCCCAGGAAGTGGAAGTCAATTGCAACTCAAATTTATTGTGTTTGAACCTATTTTATACCCTGGGAGTAGTAATGACTTTCTAGCTCGATGTCAGATAAACCAGCTTAGATTAATTTGTATCCTAAATTATTTATATGAATAGGATTTATTCGTGCTGTTCGGAATATGCGGCAGAAAAATCACAGTGATTGACAATGGAAACAAAATATTATCCAATACTTTTAAGAAAAACTTACAATAAAAGGAGATATATAAATATTTTTATCGCCAATACAGGCTGATTTTTGCCTATTAGTTGGATTTCAAGTCAGCCTAAGCCGCAAGTGTTCGGAATATAAATCTAAACATTATATAAATAAGTATAATATGCTAAAATATATTCAGTTTAAATGTTTTCAACCAAATTATGTTAAGAACTTTGCAATAATGTTCAACACGCAGCTATTTAAAATAATAAATATTTTTGTTGTTTTCAATAAGTGTTTTCGATTTGTTGTAATAAAAAAAATGTTGAAACCACAATGAATTTTATCAGAACTATCCAGCTTTTACGATAGCTATAAAACAACGGGGGGTGATTTGACTTTGACATTTCTTGGCTATCAATTTTATAGTTTAGTCTATGTAGGCAATAATTGAAGATTGTTGATTGAAATGTCGATAGTTTTCACTGGATTTGTTTTGCGGCTGCGGTTTTTCTGTGCATATTGCAATGTCTACTCCATTTCACACAAAACTCTATTGAATAAAAATGGTCATATCTCATAAACGAATGAATATAATCACTTAATTATTTCACCAAAATACGCGTTTCAACTAGTTCTGGATCTTTGTAGAGGACGTAATTTTGATAGAATTTAAAATAAAAAAGTTATGGGCAAAATATCAACTTTTCATGGACCACCCTACCCTGCATCATTGAAAACTCCATAGGAACGGCTACAGTAGACTTACAAGATTAGCGTCTTCGGCAAAGTTGTTCAAAATTAAACAAAGATCAACTTTATAGAAGCGTCAAATTGCAAAGCATAAAAGTTGCAAAAAAATTTCCGTGTTTTGTTGGACCACCCTAATGTCACTTAATGTCAAAATGTAGTCCTCATCATATGTAACATTTTTGCCTAAGTGTTCTAAAAAATCATCTTCATAATTAAAATATTTTTTGTTTTTCATCTAATTTTGCGGTCTGGCCCAATGTGGCATTGTATTGAAATGAACCAAAGATAACATATATCCAGAGTGGCAACGAAAATAATGAAAATAACTATTTATGGTACAACTTTAGAATGAGATTTACACCACTTGAATTCGAGATAATTTAGTCAATGTATTAGATACCTATGTTGTTATGCTAGAATTATATTCTTTAGGTGCATAAATGGAAGGATTTTCGAAGGCAAAAGTTTTTTCACGTTATGAAATAGGAAGTTTTTTGATAGGAAATAATATTTTCGAAACGATCACATTCTGTGGTTACGAAACATGAATATTAAATAGTAAAGCAGAAAAAAATTACATTTTATGAAAAAATAAATATGTTTTATCTTCAGACATTGCACTATGGTCCAGGAATCAGTTTTACGCGGAAAGATGCATTTTGAGCTTTAGAATGAAACATTAGACAAAAACGGTCTTCTACAAAGTTGTTTGTATTAGTTGAGCCCTTTGTTTGGTTTTATTGAAAATTAGGGTGGACCACATTTTCATAGAAATGATTAAACTAACTTTCTTATTTGTAAAAATTATATTATACATGCTTCAGCAAAGTTGTAGACCATTCAATTTCAAGCAACTTTGCCAAAAAAAGTTTTTTTGTATCTCTTAAATTGACCGATTTAGAGCTTTTTTCCTACGGTGACATAGGGTGGTCCGAACAAAACTGGTTTTCTGGCTCTAGAGTTTTCAAATCAAGTTTCTCATCAAAGTCGTCTATGAAACACTTTTAGAGCTTTAAAAAATGCGTAATTTGGTGAGAGAAGAAACTCGCTATCTCCTTCCGTTTAGGAGTTATTGTTGTTTTTCTCTCAAAAACATGCCTACTTTGATTGTGAATTTCTCTGATTGGGGCAAACATAAAAAATATCTTTTGACGGCGTTCAAAAGACAAAATAAAATTGTATATTATATCAAAAAATTACAGATGTATTATTTTTGTAACTCTAATAAAACGTCTTGAAAGTCAAACATTTTTTATCATAAAAACTTTGATAACTTTTGAACTAAAATAGATATCATCAATATTTTTACATGAAAATTTGCGTTTTGTTAAGTTCTAAAAGTCGTTCATAGACGACTTTGACGAGAAAATAATATTAAAAAAACTAGAGTCAAAACACTTATTTTTGTTGGACCACCCTGCGATGATTAGGAAAAAATGCTCTAGATTGGTCAAATTTTGAGCTACAGAAAAACTTTTTTTGGCAAAGTTGATCAAAATTTCAAGTTCTACCGCTTTGCCTAAGAGCATATACCAGTATTTTTGCAAATAAAAAAGTTGATTATATGATATGTGTGATATTGTGGACCACCCTAGTTTCAAATGACACAGTATGAAAGCTTACATTTTTAGAAACAATTTTGTAGAAGATCATTTTTGTCTAAAATTTCATTTTCATGCTCAAAATGCAAAATAATAAAGAAATACATACCATGAAAATCTTCAAAATAGTTTTAGAGCCCTATCTTTCTTATTTCAGATTTCTCGTCAAAGCGGTCTATGAACGACTTTAAGAACTTAACAAAACGCAAATTTTCATGTAAAAATATTGATGATATCTATTTTAGTTCAAAAGTTATTAAATTTTTTTCTGCTTAAAAACCTTTGTTTTTCAAGGCATTTTATTAGAGTTACAAAAATAACACATCTGTAATTTTTTGATATAATATACAATTTTATTTTGTCTTTTGAACGCCGTCAAAAGATATTTTTATGTTTGCCCCAATCAGAGAAATTCACAATCAAAGTAGGCATGTTTTTGAGAGAAAAACAACAATAACTCCTAAACGGAAGGAGATAGCGAGTTTCTTCACTCACCAAATTACGCATTTTTTAAAGCTCTAAAAGTGTTTCATAGACGACTTTGATGAGAAACTTGATTTGAAAACTCTAGAGCCAGAAAACCAGTTTTGTTCGGACCACCCTATGTCACCGTAGGAAAAAAGCTCTAAATCGGTCAATTTAAGAGATACAAAAAAACTTTTTTTGGCAAAGTTGCTTGAAATTGAATGGTCTACAACTTTGCTAAAGCATGTATAATATAATTTTTACAAATAAGAAAGTTAGTTTAATCATTTCTATGAAAATGTGGTCCACCCTAATTTTCAATAAAACCAAACAAAGGGCTCAACTAATACAAACAACTTTGTAGAAGACCGTTTTTGTCTAATGTTTCATTCTAAAGCTCAAAATGCATCTTTCCGCGTAAAACTGATTCCTGGACCACTGTGCATTGCTTTCCAACGTTGTCGTCCGTCCCCCGATCTTAATGTCTGTAATCTTCGCAGAAACTGGTCTACTGATCGAATCATATGTTTTTTGTTTACTCTTGGTAATGACAGTTCGATGTCTTCTATACTAGATATACCACTTGCCAGCAGCTGAAAGTGGGTACAACTTTTCAACTCGCTTTCACTTCGGAGTTCCACATATGTTATGTGGTATTACCTTCGCAAACTCGATACGCTTGATGACCACTCTAAATTGGAATGCGCTGGTGGGGAAGTTTGCGCAACAAATGTGGCTGCAATCGATACGCATGCTGACCCTGCATCAGAAAGTCATCATGTTGAATACGTTCGGCACCAGCAAGCTGTGGTACGTTTCGTCGGTGTTGCCACCACTAGGAGTGCATACGGCGAAAATCACTTCAACGATGGGTACGCTCCTGTGGAGAGGAGTGCCCGCCCGCGTCCCGATGATGCAGCTTGCGCGCAGCAAGGAGCATGGGGGATTAAACCTTCATTTGCCTGCGTTGAAGGCGAAATCACTCGCCATCAACCGTCATCTCAAAGAGATCGATTCCATTCCCTATTATAAATCCCTTCTTTTCCACGATAATCCCCGCCCTGCAATCTCAATAGATAATCCCGACCTGAAAATAATCCTCTCAAACTACTCCCAAATTCCACCCCCTATCCAAGAAAACCCCTCCGCCGATCTCATCCACCGGCATTTCGTCTCCCAAACGGACATGCCCAAGGTGGAACGAAGTCATCCGACGATCGACTGGCCACGTGCGTGGCGAAATATCAGCGACAACAAGCTCTTCTCGGCGGAGCGTTCAAAGCTCTACCTGTTGGTGAACGAGAAGTGGGAGCACCGAAAACTGCTGTCCGTGATGCGGAGAGCAGACGACGAGTTTTGCACTCATTGCGGTGGCCCAACGATTGAAACGCTCCAGCATAAATTCAGTGACTGTGCTCGTGTCGGCCCGGCATGGACGGTCCTACAGCAGAGGCTAGCAGTGCTGATGAATGGATGGAGGCGACCTTCATTTGAAGACCTGATGAGACCGGCGTTCCCGGGTGTAAGAAGAGAAACAAGAGTCAAGATGCTGGAAGTTTTTGCTACCTTTGTTAATGATGTTAACGGAAGAATCGATGTAAACGAACTAAACTTTCATCTAGATCTGTGATTTTTAAATGTAAATAATTGTTACCGTGAATTACTTAACTGACTAAATAAAACCAAATTTTACAAAAAAAAAAAACAAAAAAAAACAAAAATAGCAATCTCCGGAAGAATTCTTGAAGTCAGCCTTGAAGTAAACTCTGAAAAATTACTGAAGAAATCACTTGAGGATTTTTTTGATCTTTGAAGGAAACAAAAGAGGAAACCCTGAATAATTAGTAGAGGAATCTTTGAAGGAACCTCTGGAAGAAAGCCAGCCTGAAGAATTTTCCTCGGAGGATTTTCTGGGTAAATCTGTGGATAAATTTCTAGAGCAGGCATTGAAGATGTGAACGAGGACTGTGAGCGCGATCCTGCAATAATCATAGTACCGTAATTTCGGGTGAAATTGATCATTTTTCACGGTTTTTCTAGTCTGTTTTCTATAATGTTAACAAAACCAAACAACTAAATGCAGTAAAACAAGTACGAAGGTGAGCCTCATCGATTCATGTACCGAAATTTTCTAACAAATGTCATTTTAGTGTTAACAAATATCTCTAAAATAAAAAATTAGGGGATCTCATTTCGGGGTGAAATTGATCACTTGTCAATGCCATTATTGTTAGTTTTCAAAACAACTCTACATGATAAATTTAAGCTCCCTGAATCCGAATATGCTTGTCAAAATCTTAACAACGCAATATTTATATAATTAATGAATAGTTAAATTTCAAGAATTACGCGCAAAACGCCTAAATGTATGCAATTTCCTAAGGAATTCAATGATATCTAACAGAAATTCAATTATTTCAACTATTTGAGCTAATATGTACGAATTTTGGTGATGAAATCTGGTTTGCGGGTACATCTCAAGCATCCTCACAAGCTTTCAGGTTTCTACTATGTTCAAATCCTTGCTTAGAAATAGAAGTTTATAGGTGAATGTCAATACTGTACCGTGCATGATTTTGAAATTTTTATATTATTTTCATAGTAATAAACATTCTTCAACGCAAAAAACTTCACAACACACAATTCGACAATAGTTACGACAAACAACGTTCATTTACTGCAGCTTACATTGATATTTGTGCTCCATTACGCATATATAAAATCGTTTGATACGATGATCAATTTCACCCTTCTGATCAATTACACCCGATTTTACGGTACCCACCCTCTGTGAGCGAACTATGCTGCTCACTCGGACTCCAATGAATGATCACGGAAGTTCGTTGCCATGATAAACAATGAACTGGTGTTTTTGCATAGCTCAATCGAAGTATGTTTTTTCAAATTACAATTTGAGTTAAGGTGACACGGGAGACCTATCTTTTGTCTCACTCTAACAATTATCATCAAAACTTTGTGGAAGCAAATCTGGAGTTTTTGTGAACCGATGAAGCTGAAATTTGTTTGGGTTGTGCACTACATATATTGAATCATAGTGATATATTTTTCACATCGATATATGGAGTGGTTCTTGAGATTTGCTTCTTCAAATGGATAGGGTGATTATGATGACGTCCCGTGCGGCCTTAACCTGACATCCGGTGAATGAAAAATAGCGAACGTTCAAAATGTAACGCAAATCCGCGCGTTGCTCAAGTGGAGTGATGCTGAAAGCTGGCGCTGCAGGTATTCCAAAAAATGGTTTTAATCCTACAGTCTAGACTGATAGAATTTTGAATTTTGTATACCAATTCTAGGTCTTTCATCCGTACTTTATAACATCATGGACCTTGGCGATCATTTTGCAGGGGAACAACCACCATAAAAACCCGCAGCGCTTCGATAGTACCAGAGAATTATTATCGTTTAATTGGTTTAATAAAAATCAACTTTACTTGTATTTTCTGTAGTATTTAATCTAATCAATTTCCAATTTTTATCTTTATATAATCAGTTCACGTCCAACGTATAAATTGTCAGCAAAAACGGTATAAAAGTAATTGTGAATGTGCACATTGCTATTTTTGAACTCTCTGCAAGATACTGTTTTCTTCAAAAAGAACATTTACAAAGTTTAGATTTTTTGGTATTATTTTCTTAGCATTACAGTGGTCTCATCCCATGGACATCAAGAAGGAGGATAATTTATATTAAAGGGAATGTACGAAAGCTCACTTCACCATAGATTTTTGGGATCGATCTGCTCCTTGTTTTGCTCACATAGTAAATTGACGTATCAGATGGATTGTAGACAAAACAAAATAACTCTTCAGCCGTAGGCACAGTCTAGATCGGAAAACTTTTCGATTTAGATCAAACAGTGAAAACGAATCGTTGATACCGGTTTCACACCACTTTCGAAAATTACCCTGGTCCATTTTAGGGAGATTGCATATTACCAAATTATTTCCATTCAACCAATAGGAAATAACACATAGATGACCCGATTTTGACAGCCTCTTTTTCGGGAAGATGAACAATAAGTTGAAGGGACGGGCTGCATTATTTTACTCCAAACTACAATTACCACATTATGTTTTCAAATTATCCAATAAGTAGTAATTTGTCAATAAGATCAGTTGATTTTTTTTGATGAGCGACGACGATCAGATGCGCCTCTGAAGATGAACATCAAAGTTCACCAATCGGTGTTGCTCACGGCCTACCTCTGTAATGAGCATCAAGTTAGCATGAAATCGTCCAATTTTTGCTCATGAGCTGTACTTTTTCAATGCCTGTTCTAGAGGAATTGTTGATGAAATTCCTGGTAGAATCCCAGGAAGACTTTCTGGTGGAATCCTTAGTACAATCAATGGTTCTGGAAAGACTTCAAAGTAGAATAACTAGAGGAAACCGCTAAAGACTCCGGATACAAACTTTAAAGAAATTACCCTAGCCATTCTCATATCGATGACTGCTCAGAATAATCCCCGATAGAGATCCCTCATTTTAGAATTCTGCCGGAATACTTCGTGCGAATTGTAATTTTAATTCCTCCTCAATATCCAATTCTTCCGGTATTTAAATTCTGAAAGTTCTGCTCTTTCTCACAACGATTATTGCCATAGAAATATTCACCCCCACAGCCACAGAAATCGTAAAAAATAACAATCACATATTCACTAGGCTTGCCGAGAGCATTCAAAACATGCGAAGAAATATGGTGTTGCTGCAACAAACTTTGACAGTCGGTCAAACGGTTGCAGCAACATAAATTGGTTTGACTAACTTGGGGGCGGAGTCAATGTTGGTCAAACCGTCTGAGCGTCTGTGGGCTGCATAAGATCGTGCCGAGTGAGAGGTCTCGAGCGCTGATCGATTTGCAAGCATTCTTGTGACGGCTTCCGGAGTGAGCGGTTGGACTGACGCAAACGAAGCAAAGCACCGAATCAAGTGGTTGGTCTCGATACTGGCATAAGCATCGTGCCGAGTGAGAGGTCTCGGGCGCAGTGTTGACCAGACTCATTTCCCCGAAATTCGAATTGTGAAGCCATGAACTGTTATAACTGTGCGTTGTATTCCTGAGATGGAGGGGGAGGTGGTTGGGCTTGAGTGTTGCACATGGGATCGGACAGTGTCGATCTCGGTGGGCCGCAATTCAAGTTTCGGTGAAATGATTCACACTCACTCACTCACTCATTTCATTTCACCGAAACTTGAGTTGTGGCTCTCTGGGATCAAAATTGATCAATTTGGTGTGCAGTACTCAAGCTTAACCATCTGCTTTTCTATCTTAGGAGGATAGAGCATGGTTGTAGTAGTTCGTGGCTTCGTAGTTCGGAAAATGTTATTTTCGGGGAAATGAGTCTGAACAACACTGCTCGGGCGCATACCGTCTCGCGAGCATTCATCGATCGACTGGGCCCAGCGTGTAGTGAGTCGTGCACTGATCTGAGCGATTGGTCTTAGACTTCGTGTGGAGCGGCTGTTCAGTCAACGAATTCCTGTTGGCGCTTTCGTCTCGTTTGGATTTCACTCAGCGGGTTCTGCCAGGAACTTCTGATGTCGAACATCAAGTCGGTGGAAATGCTGAGTTACGACAGTGTGGAAGATAACAAGCTTAAAACTCTCATCCTCAGATTCCAGGATACATGTGGCCCAGGGTGGCATACTCCCTAAGAAAATCGGGATATTGGGTCCTCACGTTGGCATCTTTCGATAATCTCAGCTCCAGCCACTTCAGCCAGCGAATAGCAGACGGTTTCGGTGCTCCTATCATTTGACCGTGCTCAGGGTGTTAGGGCATCCAAACGACGTATCGACCGGGTGGGTCACAGTAAACCGTTTCTCGATAACAGTTCTCGCACTGCTGCTCATCGACGGAGTAATTAAGGGGTCTATTTTATAAGTCGAGTCGATCAAAACGACTCGACTGAAGTCACTGTCGACCGAAAAATTCGCTCGACTCAGCTCTGTCACTCGGGAGTCGACGGGTGACATCTGAAATTTGCATGTTTGCTTTGATCGACAATGAACACAGACGAGTCACATGAATCTGCTCGATTTTCAAAATAGGCCCCTAAAGCCTTAAATTTCCTCGATGCCTTAAAATCGCTCTAGCTGCTCAAATAACGAAGTACCGTAAAACGGGGTAACTTTGATAATGCGGGTAACTTTGATAGTGCGTAACCCACCGCATACTAAACGAAATATCATAATTTCTGTTAATCAGTTAAGCAAAACGAATGCAAAACTAAAGAATATTAGTATGACACTTCATGTCAAAGCTGTTTTCATCGGAATCAAGTGCATTTGAGGCTTTTTATAGGAATTCAAAATAGTTACACAATTTTAACATTTTCGAAACGCTTACAAACAATCTGTTCTACGATCACTATTTGATGTAGTTTTGAATAGTTGGCCACTTATCTTTGATAGCCTAGTTATCATAGAACTTGAATACGTTCTCAAATCTCTTAGCGAAAAGCATTTTCACAAACTGGAACCATTTTTGTAATCTAAGTCAGAAATTTCCATATAACGTTAAACGCCTAGAGGTATGCAATGCCCTACAAATGTTCGCTTTTCATTCAATTTTGTTCGAATCATACTCCATTATCAAAGTTACCCCAAAACAGAAAACCAACTTTCGATTATATGAAAAATTATATATCCAATCATAATAAATCTTTTGCCAATTTATCGACTGTAATCGATAGCTAGGATGCCAGTACTTGTTTTAAAAATATAAATTGTAAATCTTTGAAACAGCATGCAAAAATATTCAAGTTTTCTTCGAAAAAACTATCAAAGTTACCCCGTTTTACGGTAACAGTTACAAGACAAGTTACGGCGAGTTGCCTGACTGATTCTCCTGGACTTTCGAACTTTTCGGCTACAATTCAGCCGAATACGCGTCCATCTCGGAGGAACGAATAAAAGTGAACAGCTCCGATAATCATGTCAACTCTTCTAGAAGTGTTGAAGTCAGGATCAGCGTGAGGGAAGTTTTCGGGAATGCTCCATTGGGTGGTGAAGAACGTCGCCGCAAGTGTGTCCCTGGTGACTTTGCGCATTACCGGAAAATCCAAGGATTCACTGAAGTCCGTCACTCGGGAGCGTATTTTAGCGCGGACATCATGCTTTGCGTTCATGAGTGTGCTATCGACGCCTGCTATCGGGACATTGACAACTTTGCGAGGAAGATGGAGTAACTGGCACAGTCGCTCGCTGATTGCGTTACGCTGGGATCCTGTATCCAGCAAGGCACGGGCGATATATTCTTGGCCGTAAACGTCGACGACGATGAGCACAACCTTTGTCAAGAGCAAGCTAGTGTTGGAAGTTGAAACAACTTCCGGTATCAGAGTAGCGGCAACAGCGGTTACCACACTGAAATGTCCAATTTCAGCGCTGGGGTGAGCTTATCCATTTCCGACGGTTCGAATGATGTCGTCTCGAGCAGTGCTTGCAGTTGTACTTCAAACGACAATTGCGAGCAAAGTGGTCACTGTGGATTTTCTTGTCTGCTACCACCTTTATACGCCGGTTCGCGTCCATTGAACATGGAGCAGTTGAAAAGCGAGTGTTTCTGCTTCTCGCAAGCAGGACAGGTCGGGAAGAACTTCGTTGGGGCTTCAGTGGCGGCATTCGAGCTCATTCATGGCGAATTGTGCTTCTTTTGGGCGGGGATTTTGCTGGTTGACTTAGAAGATGAATGCTGAGAACGGTAGATCCAAATATTTCCCAGAACACGGGTTCACTTCTGTAAAAATTCGACCATCATGGTGTAAGTTGGCTGAGCTTCCATCGCGATGAATCCCTCCCAAGCAGTGAGAGAAGCGCCGTCCATGTCCAGCAATTCGACGGGCTCGCGTAGTTGTTCGAGGACCTTGATATGACGTTGGAATTCATCTACAATCCGATGCAGGGCGTCAACTTGTTGTTTGCAATCTTCAGATATTTCAGCAGGGCTCTAATGTGGTTCTTCCGAAGAATAGCCTTGTTAGAGTAGCGATTTGGCCGCCCAAAGATAGTGGAATTTTAGGACGTGGTAGATCTCCGTCGTCGAATGGATCATCGACACGAACGTATCGTGGAACGTTATTGAAGTCTCCGTCGAATTCTGGCAGTGAAATCATCGGCAGCTTCATATTGGCGAGAGTAGATGGGCCAGCGGGTGTAACAGAGGATGCCGCAGAGGCAGACACAACGGGAGCAATCAGAGCTGGCATATTCCATGCTAAACCGGCTTTTACGCGGAAATAAAACTCTTCGACCCTTCCACGTAATTCCAGGTTATTCTGCACAAACTTTTCGTAGGCGCTCCACACCTTTTCTAGGCGGTCCATGCGATGCACAATTTTATGTTGATGTCGATTGCTGCATCTGCCTCTGCGGGGGAAGTCCTCCTCTTCCATGGATGGCTGTAGGTATTCTGCCAGAGATTTCCCTAGAAATATATTCAGGGATTTGTTTACGGATTAACCAAAAATCTCCCCAATGCACAAGAAAAAATAAAATAGCCTATTTGGATTACTTTTCAAATTCCTAGTCGTTTAATGAAACCAAGAACTCATTTCCTCTATAGCTACTTAAAATGCATTCCACTTTCATTGTTTCTATTTTTGCCACCGATTCCAGAGAGATCAATTTCGATTCCTAATGAATAAATGGACCGTGTTGATTGCACACGTCCCTCTTCTCGGGGACTACTTTCGAAGCATTATTATGTTTATGGCCCCATATGCGGCCATTGGCTTCGCTATAACTCCGCAAACAAATCCCCAGCAAAGTGGAATCAGGTGTCTGGCTGAATGACTGACTGAGTGACTGACTGACTGGCATTGGTTGACTAATGAGTATAAAGTGCCCTCTTGCATGCACTGGAATGAAAATCGTGACACATTCCGTCGCTATGGCTAGCTACAATTGATAAAGATATACGATATGCATTAGAGTGTCCATTTCCCGGCCATTTTGCTCGACCCGGGATTCGGGACAAAAATCTATGCTTGTCTTAAGAAATCCCGGGATTTATCAAATTTTTAATTTGAATTTTAGCATTTCGGTTGAAATGGAAGTACAAATTTAACTACACATTTTGTTCAGTGAAATAAACAGATAATGTAACTTTTCAAATTAATATGTTAATCATAGCAAATCACATTTTAGATAAGACTTTCATATTCTGACGAAGTAACCTAACAAAAATCAAATCTTAGCTTGACTAATTACGGGTTTGCTATGGATTTTAATCAAATTCTCTAAAACACTTATGAATTAAAGTTCGATAAAAACTTAAGTCATAATTTCAAAGCAATTTGCTTCAAACATTTGAAAAGCCATAGAAACTTTAGAACAAAAGAAACGATTAAAGAACAAGGTATTGTGGATCATGATAAAAGTTAGTTACTGAAAATTATTGACTGAAGTTTACTGCCGTGAATCGCAAGCCAGTCCCATCTGCATTTTGGCCGAAATTGAGTTGATATTGGTTTTCATTATATCACCTAATATCTTTCAGCTGCACTAACGAGAAATCAATTTTTGTTCAGTGACATTAGAAAAAAAACACAGGAAAAAATGTCGAATTGTCCCATAATGAAAAGTAAACGCATGTCAGTCCCACTGCAGATTTTCACATCGTGTAACACACAAATGAATCGTTATTTGGTTATCTTTATATATTTCTTGGAAATGTTACGGAATAAAATGCGAATTATGAAAGTTTCATTGGGATCGAAACATATTCCAATCTCCTGGATTTTCAAATATTTGTATGGAAAACGAGATTGAAAACTTCTCAGTCAATTTTCTCAATGCATACTTTTTACAGATTGCGGCAGTTTAGGTGTACTTTCAAATTTGTTATCTCAGCACTGGCTTATAAAAACGGCTAATGTTGCAAAGAAAAGCATAAAAACTTTGCAACTAGACAAAACAAATATGGGTTTCTTACTTGGTAAATTGATCTTTTCATGAAAATGATTACTCGTTTATTCTCTTTTTCGATATGCTTTTCTACTTTATCAAATAAAATTGATAGTGAGGAAAAATGTCATTATTTCTCATTGAAATTTAGTGGTTTTCATCAAATTCTACGTACACTTCGGGAATCCCGGGATACCCGGGATGTCAAAAATAAAATCCCGGGAAACGAGAAATCCCGATATTTGTCAAATCCCGGGAATTTTTGTCCCGGGATGGACACTCTAATATGCATATTTTTATGGCGGTAGGAAACGAAACGCTGGACGGGATTTTTAGCTTTGATATTGACGTAGCCGAACCTAAAAAATTCTCTAAACTTTTTGATACGAAGCGAAACTTTTGTTTTTTTTCGCAGAATATATTTTCCATTATTTGTTTCGTTTTTTTTCTTGAATACGCATGAAAAAGCATATTTTTGTATCCTCCACTATTAGACGTGCGAAATCATCCTGAAATTAAACAACAAACTCCCAGTGTTTTCTTGTGGAAGTTCAGAGGACTCCTCGGCTTCCATAAAACAAGAAACATGTCAACATCTTACTCTCATCCCCAAATTGACCTGCATTCGGACGCAGCCGGTGCCATTATTGTTTGTTAGAATAATGAGAGCAGCAGAACTTACACATTGAGGATGCTACTGATCCTGAGTAGCGTCTGTTGGATCCCTGTGTAAGTACAACAATTCATGCAATAGCGGAGTAGCAACTGCGGGTGATCAATCATGCTTATGCGCATTTAACGAGTCATAGAGTCAAAAATAACCATTTTATTCAAAACTTTTCACGAAAAATTGTCAATTATAACAAATAATAGGAAATAAATTATTGATTTTTGTTTCGTTTCGAAAAACTTCGTAATAGATCTGATTTTGTATAGAGTTGCATGAAAAAATTTCACATGCCATTTTGTTTCTCTATTATCAGTGAAGTTCTCTGTATTGTTTCATTTCATATTGACATAAAAAATGCATATCGCATACCCTTACTCGTGTGTGCTCCTGCTTCCCACAACTCAGCCACTGACTGTTGGACTGTTGGCATCTTCTGACTGCAAAGTGGACCAGGCCGTCCTCGGCGACTGAATCCTTAGCGTGGCGGCTCCGTGTGGAAATATGTATATTTAAAACTGATGCTTTCGGCTCCGTAGATAAACTTTACGACACTCATGAATAAATTAGGTGGATTTTCTCGAAACGATAACGGTGAAAAGCGATAAAATAATTCTCGTTCTCAACTGTGTTGTTCGCCCCCGCTTTCATCCTCGAGGCAGACTTTCTTCATATATAGCGCCGAATGTTCGCAGCGTATTTAGTTCCAAGGATAAGATTAATGAGCTCTTAAAACTAAGCGCGCCGTTGATTAATGCCTTCTCGATGACACACAAAGTGGGTGGGTGAGTACACCTCGTTCATCGAACATACCATCGCTTTTTGGCTTACCCGGTATTTATCTATCATTTAGCAAGCGGATGACCCCGAGTTTGTGACTGACTCGTTCCATAAACGTTATTATTCCTCGGAAAAGTCGTTAAAAATTACTTTACCACCTGGCAGCTGGGACGTTGTAAGCAGGTCATCATCACTCGTAAAATATGTTTTGTTTCAATTAACTGTCTACTTTGTCGTTCTGTTGCCTTTTTATAGCTCCATCGGAAATGGCTGACACGTTTGCCTTACAAAAGAGAAATCGTAATAATCGTGTTAACATTAATGGAAATGAAATTTGGATTCAATCATATTTTTTTTTTATATTTTAGATCAGCAACATATTTCCTGAAGCGAAAACCTGCTGGCAGACATACATAATCATTAATACTTGGGAAGATTCTGAGAGCTGCATGTGCACAGTAAGAATTAAACATAAAACAGTAACTAGGGGTCATGCACAAATTATGTCACGCTCCAAGGGGGAGAGGGGGTCAAGCCAAGCGTGACAAGCCTTACAACATTTCCCGATGGCTAATACAAAAAACGTGACAAAGGGGTGTCGAAAAAGATGAAATTTAGCGTGATATTATTTGTGTACCATCCCCTAGTCGCCTATTGGAAATGCATAAAATTAGGTCATTAGGTCGCATCTTACCCTCGTGCTGTGCGTACACAAATTCTTTCTGCTCTCTAATGTTTCTAGAAACTACCTAAAACAATAAAATACTAATTCTCAGTGCTACAAAAACAGTACTTCTCAGTGCTAAAATCAGTACTTTTCAATGAATCAAGGTTTCCTTCAAAATCGCAAAGAAAGGAGACTGTCACTTTTTGCCGGAAACTCTTAAAGATCGCGAACTTCTTCTCAAGCATCATGAAGAGAAAACATCCCATCTGTTGCGGTCCACGATCGTCATTGTATCGCAAGGTGTAACAATTCTGATAAATGGAAGCAGCGAGCGAGAGCCCCAAAGAGAGAGAGCGATGATAAAATCCATTTTCCTCGCTTATTTACCGTTGGGGATAGGTGTTTTTCTTCACTTGCACGATAAACAATCCACGAACTTCCAATAGCAATAGTGTCCCCCAGGCTTGGAGCATGTTTAGAGGGGTTTTATCATGCACTACTATCCCCCCAATCTGATCAAAGTTGTAGCAGTATACGATAAACAGTCTCTCATAATGTGCAGCATGTTATGATAGTTACGAAGAGCGATACGCGAGAGATTCTCTCAATTTTCTCAGGATTCAATCCCTGCAAGTGACTATAAATCACCTAAATAGATCAAAAATGGAATAAATGATTCACCTCGATTTTTTCCAGTCCAAGTGATCATTATAAAAAGAGAACCCAATCTGGCATTCTTCGGAAAGGGCTTTCTCAAGAGTATTATTTAGTTCACTTTAACAAAAGTGATCAAAATAATATTAAAGCTTGAAAAAAAATCAAGACTTATGTTCGATATCCGTATGACATGAGAACAATTAAAGAAAACTAGAGAAAATTTCCAGAACCCCACTCAGTGACGTTGGTGCCAAAAGTGGGGTAATGGTACCAAGCAATGCGCATGGATGCTACATATTTGGTTTGTGGAAGCTCTTCACACGCTAAGAACGTCTGTCCTGAGAAGGAATATTCCAAATATTTTATATGCGCAAAATGCTGGGGTAACCATAACTCTAGCTTTTTAGGGATTGCCCTTCGCGTAGGCGAGTCGACGAGGCTTGTGTCAGGCAGATGAATGGTAACGTCTTTCGTTTCCAGAATTCCCCAGGCAGTATCTCCAACAATGCTTTTTCAATTAATGATCGCTTGTTTAAGAATCATACCCATCAGATGGATTATAATCATGCTCATTCACAAACTAATTCTGTTCCGTCGGGTTGCCGTTCGAATCTTTCAATTGAACTGAATCGAATTTCTTTTTATTGAAGGGATTTTCTGCCGTAGGCAGGTTCATCCCCAAACGAATCTTTTAATTTCAAATGAATCTACCCAAGGAAAATCATATGCCGTGGCAGGTAATTTTAAACTCCTACCCTTTTCATACAACGAGTGTGACATTTCTATAATTGATTATTCTAAGCTTGAAGCTTTAGACGCATGCTCATGCAACATAAGCCCTGCAAGGAGGAGAAATTCTCAGGGAATACATTCTAAGGAAGACGAGAGGGCAGGAGGCACTAAACGAAATTTTAACGAACCAAACATCCTTGCGGTGGTTCAACATTTCGGAAACCTTTCCCTCTAGTTGGCGTGGCCAAAACATTAAAATTTCGTTTACCTCGGAGCGATTCAGATCCAGGTATGGACGTGGCAAGTAAGGCCAAAGGTACTTCAGGCAAGCTGCACAAGACACCTCCTAGTACAAGATCAGACAAGAAAGAACCCCCTAAAGATCCATCTAAGCACACCCATAATAAATGCGCCAAAAGCGACATCGTCGCTAGTTCAAATCCCAATCTTTTAAATCCCCCCCATCTCGTGCACCAATGCAAACCTGTTGCTCGAATGAGTTGTGTGTTATGCGGTAACATCAAGGACTATAGTTGAACCTGCTTGAAATGCGTAAATGCGAAGGCGACCAAAGGTGCAACTGTACGAAAGATGACGACTCGAGCTGCAACGACAAAAGGGGCAAAAAAGGCGACTTCCAGGACAACGAAGAAAAAGAACGTTGAAGATTCCATCAAGAAGTGATCGTCGCGAAAGTCGGCGAAGGCAAGATTGGACGTTGAGCTACAGCAGATCGAGGCTGAAGAAGCATTAATTCGTCAAGAAATGCAACGAAAGAGAGAATTAGTGAAGAAGAAGTTTGAGGTTCTTAAAGAGATGGCCGACTTGGAAGGTAGTAAAGAGCCGTCGATCAGTCGAATGCTATTCATAAAGTAGAACATTGGTTGAAGCACCATAGCGAAGATCACCTAAAAGGCAAGCGATTACCGAATAAGGAAGCAAGTTCGTCTGACTCCGACGACGAAGTAGACACGAAAACGTCAAGCGAAGGAACCGGAGGCGAATTGGATAGCGAAGAAGAAACATCATCCGATAGGGAAGTTCACTGCGATAGAGTGGAAGAGCAATCCGTCGGAGAGCTTGAAGAGCGCAGACACTATGGGATGAAGAAGACCATAACCAGCAAAAATCCGAAGTGTGGAAGCAACAAACCGTCCGGTACAGAGCGGCAACAGTCTTTTTGGAGCGATAAGAGACTTTCTAAGGATGAGTTAGCAGCACGTCAGGTCGTCTCCCGCGAGCTGCCGAAATTCAGCGGTAATCTAGAAGAATGACCTATGTTCCTGTCGACGTATGAGGACACCTCGACTATGTGTGGATACACTGACGCCGAAACATGATTCGGCTGAGAAATTGTTTGAGGGGAGATACGTTCAATGCTGTTCGGAGTTTTTTAATGCGGCCTGCAACCGTAGGAAAAACAAGACGGGGTTGGTGGTCTAATGGCTACCGCTTCTGCTTCATAGCAGAAGGTCATGGGTTCAATCCCAGGCCCGTCCCTTTCGTCATACTTTGTAGTTGTATCTTTCACTTGCTTCTATCTACCACTCTTAATATATCACAGTTGATAGCATTTTGATAGCACAGTTCATAGCATCTGCTAGAAGCCGAGACGTACAGAAATAAACCGTTTCCCTACGCTTCCAGTCGTTCATCATTATAGCATGCCTTCCTTTACGCCTGATACATAGGCAGTCTGCTAACCAAACCATCAAGCCTCTCTGCCATAAAAATTACCCCACCCTTTCACGGGCGGTCAATCAACTTCAAGCTCAAGCTCAAGCGGCCTGGAACCGTAGGAAAAGCAACTCGTACTTTGAAACTGAGATTTGGTAGACTTGAGACCATCATCGAGTATTTGAAGGAGAAAATCATAGCGATGCCAGTCATTAGATCAGACCCAATGAACAAGCTGGTGGACTTTGCCCTGGAAGTGCAAAACCTTTGTGTCACCATAGAAGCTTGTGGTGTGCGATACGACACTACTGAAGTAGTTTGAGAAGAAGTTTCCGCCACAAATCAAACTTGACTGGGCGCGATACAAAAGGTAGTTGTCTAAAGTGAAGTTGTCTACCTTAAGTCGGTGGATATACAATTTAGCAGAATATGTTAACGTGGTTTTCGAACCGCAGAACCGTTGAAGTAAGGCTCAGGAATTTCGAGGATTTCGGAAGGAGAAATATGTGAATACTCACGCAGGTATGGTGTATCCTTGAACTCCGCATTACTGACCGGTCCTGATCAGTTGACGTCACTAGTAGGTACCATTTTCGTGAGCATCGAATAGGCCTGTGTGCCGACATCCGAGAGATGTTTCACCAGGTCAAGATTGTTCCTGAAGACCAGCATTGTCATCAATTTCTATGGTGCGATCGCAATGAGCATGGTGAGCCGAACACTTATAAAAAGCAGGTAATGACGTTCGGAGCAAGCTGTTCTCCTGCAACTGCTCAATTTGTGAAGAACAGGAGCGACACTATGTCGATGACATTGTATTTAGTGTTGAAACGGAAGCAGAAGCAGTCGAACTGGCTGAGTCAGTGCGTTTTATCAACATGCAGGGTGGATTTATTATTATTTGTCTTTATTAAAGAGGCTTTCAACCTGGCGGCCGGTTCACCTCAAGAAATATTAAAATATAATTTTGTTCCGCTACATTTTCATATACAATCGTACAATCCAGATACTCTTAAGAATCTAAGTAGTTTTTCTTCTTCGTCTCGGTCGTTGCATAAAATATCCTTTATTGTTGTAGGCAAGTTTGTGAAAGTTCTCTCTTCTTCATATTGGACGCAGTTTAGAAGGATGTGCTCCACTGTAAGAGCCTGTCCACAAGGTACACATCTTGGTTGTTCAACCTTTGAAAGAAAATGTGCATGTGTTAAACGAGTGTGCCCTACTCTTAGGCGGGACATAACACACTGTTCACGCCAACTATATCGGTCTGTCCATTTATCTGGTTCACCCTTGATTCTTCGTAAGAAAACATTACGCGTGTTTCTCCATCGAATTGTCCATGCTGCTTGCACTCCAGCTGCTATCGTATTCTTCACGTCCAGAGCTGGCACCTTTGTCATAAAAAACAACGCCGTTCTTCCATCTGCTGCCAAACGATCAGCTTCTTCGTTTCCGCGTATACCACAGTGGCCTGGGACCCAACACAGAGTGGTAGTGTCAGGGACTGAACTCTCAATACGTTGCACCCATGGATGTGTCGATCTACCACTTTCCAATGCCGCTAAAACGCTAGCCGAGTCAGTAAAAATGACCGTAGGCCTGTTGGAAATCATTGATATGGCGCACAGTATAGCTGCAGCTTCTGCTGAAAACACGGAGTAAGAATCTGGTAATCTAGCCGCACGTGCTGTTGTACCGTAGACCCCAATACCGACTTGTCCATTTGCTCGAGATCCATCAGTGTAAATGCTAATGTGTTTTTTGTATTTATCACTAATTAAGGCATTAAAGCAGGACAACACTTTGTTTTTCGGGTCATGAGCCCTTACATGGTTTTTCATCGTCCAGTCTATTTTGGGTCCAGCATGGTCCCAACGCCTATCTCCCACCCGATGGATCTCAGCTACCGGAGGGAAATCCATGTTGGCATATTTTTGGAGGAGGTTCATAGCCTCCATTATTAGGAAGACTTCCTCTCTCTCTCCATATGTCTTTTCTAGAAAGTTATTAGCTCTGTTCGAGACAATTTTAGTGATAAGTAGGTCGAAAGGAAGCACCCCGGCTTCCGCATATGTTGCAACAGTTGGTGAACTTGGGAGTAAGCCTGAGCAAAATCTAATACAACGATTGTAAACTGGTCCTAACTTATCAATTAAACTGATTGCTGACCTACATGTTATTTCTATTCCATAAACCAAACGACTAACAATGGTTGCGTTCATCACTCGTAAAATAGTGCCTCTGTTACAGTTTTGATGCCTTCCGCTTATTGCACGAATGATTCTCATCTATCCTTCTGACGCTTTCTTTACATTTTCAAAATGCAAAGCAAAGTTCACCTGCCTATCAATGAGTACCCCTAATACTCTATTGCTCTTCCTATACGGAACAGGGACGGAATCAACAGTTACTGGTGATTTCCATGGATGGTGCCTCTGATTGCAGCAATGAGTAATCGCGCATTTTTCCAAAGACATATTGAAGCCATTGATGTTGGACCACTGTGCAACAGCACGAACCGCTGCTTGGATTTTCTTCCGCAATGTCTTAGGTTGTTTGCCCACAGTCACCAATAAAATATCATCTGCGTATACAAAAATGAAGATATTTGGTCGCTCAAAAACGCTGTTCATAGAAACAAGAAACAGGGTTACAGCCAAAACTGATCCCTGAGGAACACCGGTTTCTTCATGTTTTGGTTGAGATTGATGATTCCCAACAGATACTTGGAAAGTTCGGTTTGAAAGAAATTCCTTGATGAATCTCATCATATTGCCGGTTATACCCCAATCGATTAATGTTTTCAACACTCCTGGATTCCAAACCCTGTTATAAGCTTTCGCTAGATCCAATGTAACTATGTCCACATGCAAGTTTCTGCTGAGCGCGTCATGCAGCACTTGACCTAAATTGGCCAAATATATTCCGGCTCCTTTACCTCGTTGAAAGGCATATTGACGTTCATCTAATAGATTCTTTTCCCGTAAAATTGTCGATAATCGCTTGTTTATCATTCTCTCCATCACTTTTCCAATACAGCTTGTTAAAGAAATGGGTCTATAATCATCAGGTTCCATTGACTTCGAGCCCTTTTTTGGAATAGCGGTGACGAGACTTCTTCGCCATCCATCTGGGTAGTTACCGGTAGTCCAGACAACGTTGTATGCATCCAACAGTGCGAGTTTGGCTCTGAATGGTAATCTTCTGATCATTGGATACCCTACTTCATCAGGACCAGACGATTTTCCAGTACCAGTATCCAATGCAGAAAACAATTCTTCCGTTGAAAACGGTTGGTTATAGTCGACAATTCCTTGGTCATCAGGAATGATAATGTCACTCAGCGCTTTTTTTGCCGTCCCGTTTATATTTTTGAATTCGGAGCTATATAAATCTTCGGATGAGATTTTTTGAAAATGGTCAGCCAGTGTATTGGAAACCGTATCAGGATCTGTACTAACTGTATCGCCATGACGGATGGACATACCCGCTATGCGCTTCTTACCACTCAGCGAATTTATTCTTCGCCACATATCCGCTGAACTTTGGGAGCTGCTGATGCCATCGATAAAACTCTCCCATGATTCCTTTTTTGCATTTTTTACGATGGATCTACATTCACTACGCCTCAGTTTCAACTCTTCCTTAGCGTTTTCTTTATCGGGATGATCAACAGCCAATCTTTTGAATGCTCTAAGAGCTTTTCTTCTTTTTTTGACCGCTATTCTGGTTTCCTCATTCCACCAGAACGTAGCTTTTTTCCCTGGAGCACTACTAGTTTGAGGGATGCTCGACGAAGCTGCCGAAAATATTATATCAGTAATTTCATCAATGGTGTCCGATTTTTCCAGACTAATGGCTGCCAGGATTCGCTGCTCGTACGTTTCCCAATCCGCAGCATCATATTTCCATCTCCGACGGCGCGAAATATTTGTTGGAGTACCACTGCCGAAAATTTCAATCGGATAATGATCACTTCCCATAGAATCTGTCTTGATTTTCCATCGTAGCTTACTTAGTGCAGAAATACTGACCATAGTAACATCAATTGCGGAAGTTTGGTTACCTCTCATGAAAGTTGAAGTTCATCTGGGTAGTGCAGAAATACTGACCATAGTAACATCAATTGCGGAAGTTTGGTTACCTCTCATGAAAGTTGAAGTTCCATCATTCATTACAATCCAGTTTTTCTCCTCACAGATTTTTAAGATTATTTCGCCTCTTTTGTCAGTTTTGTGTGATCCCCATGCATAATAGTGACTATTCATATCACCCATAATAAGAACAGGTTCTTCTAGTTGTTCAATAAGATCATTCAACTGTTGTTCTAAATTGGTCACACCTGAAGGAATTTATATGGAAGCCACGGTTAAACGGAAAGGTACTTCAATTATGACTGCAGACACAATCAATGCAGAGTTAATATTCACGGATGTACTCGGTACAGATTGATGAATTGCTAACGCAACATTCGCATACGGTGTTGGTCCGTTTTTCGTGCACCAGCGATAACTCCCACGTAATATTTGATTGAGATTCCTTGCTTTACAGTTGTGAATTTCCTGCAGAGCAAGAACCGCAGGTGGATCCTTGTTGATTAGAGTTTCGAGATCAGGAAGATTGTTGTAAAGTCCGTTGATGTTCCATTGAATAGCAACCCTCTGGTATCGGCGGGTGCCATTCGATATAGACACGCGGCCGCTGGAACTCGACGATGATGATGAATCACGCTGATGGTTAGTTGCCACATTATTTGCAACAGATGTCATATGGTTGACCTCTGGAATTAGTGATACGGGACAGGAACCACTCGAATCCTCAAAATTATTTTTACTTGCCTGAGGTGGTGGGCAAGCCACATCGACCACCTCACGGAGATAATCAGGAAGACCTGAGACGTTCCGCACAGGGGTCGACATGGAATGCCTTGCTCCAGTTGAGCAATTGTTGAGCTTGCGTCCGCTGAATAAAGGTGTCCCAGAAGGTAACGACACATTGATGTTTGTGCTGCTGCATGCTGAAAGCGTGGAGAAGGGTCGACAGGGATTGTGTGGACAAATGTTTATGCTTGTTGAACTTGCCTGTAATGATAGGCAAGCCACATCGACCACCTCGCGGAGATAATCAGGAGAGCCTGAGACGTTCCGCACAGGGGTCGACATGGAATGCCTTGCTTCACCGAAGCTGTTAGTATGCTGAATGTTTCTGTTGAAATTGATGTAGTTTTCGTTTGATCTGACATTTTCAGAAGTTTGATCCTGCTGATGTTGTTGAAAATTTCCGATCTCAAAGTCCGTTGTGATGCTGGGGTCAAAATCCATAATCTCGATGGAGTCTCGTTGAAAAAATAATGTACTCAAGTCCGGGTTCATAGCAGGTTCTTAATAACTGGAAAATTGTTGTTTTTTGGTCGGTAGACATCATTTGTTCAGTTTTATGTCCTTTTGCCGTAGTTCGACACCATTCCTCCTATTACCGTAAATTCGGGTGTAATTGATCAGTAGGGTGAAATTGATCACCGTGTCACGCGATTTTATTTCTTACTAATAGTGCACCAAGCTCATTGCAACTTATAGTAAATGAAGTTTTTTGTGCCACAGAATGTTTATTTCTATGAAAATAATGTAAAATTCTAGAATCAAGTTTAGTGTGAAATTGATCATCATCTATAAACTTCTAGTTCTAAACAAGGATTTGGACATGGTGTAAACCTGAAAGTTTGTGAGGATGCTAACAATATATCTCCAAAACAGATTTTACTATCGAAACTCTTACCAATTTACTCGTTTTGTTGAAAAATTCAATTTTCTACAACAAAGTAGGGAAATCCTTTGGAAATTGCCTACATGTAGGCGTTTTTTCGCAGTATTCTTGAAATTTAATTATTGATTATTTCCATAAATATTGTCTTGTTAAGAATTTGGCAAGCAGATTTGGATTCAGAAGGCAAAAATTAAGTATGTATAGTTGATTTCGAAACTAACAATGATAACATTGATAAGTGATTAATTTCACCCCGAAATGGGATTCCCCGATTTTTGATTTGAGACCAGATTTTTGGCACTAACATCACATTTGTTGAAAAATTTCGGTACATGAGCCAATGAGGTTCACCGTCGTACTTGTTTTCCTGCATTTAGTTGTATGATATTGATAACAGTTTAGAAAGCATACCAGGAAAACAGTGAAAAATGATCAATTTCACCCGAAATTACGGTACTTCTGCTGCGATTCCGGTCAGGGCTGCTGCAATAGATCATTTTACTTGTAGCAAGTACGCTTTTTTATTTATTAAAAATTCTTTGTTAAATTTAAGACCTTAAATATTACATGTTATTTTGTTATTTGTTAATTTATTAAACTTTGCATGTCCATTCGTTTTTATAAATTTAATCTCCAATGCAATCACCGCCAATTGCTCATAGAGAATATACGACATAGTTACTCACGCCTAAAACGAGTGTCTTGAGTTCCCTATGGTCAGCTACCAGGAAAGCGCATGGTTTTGCAAGCCTGTTGAGCGTCATGACGCCACCCAAAATCCGCTTGGGTCGCGGGCACTGACCCATATGCCTATGCTATTCAGGATGCGTTGACCTTTTCCTTGTTCGGCATTCCACGCTTGTCACGAAGCTTAGCGAGCAAGCTGACTAGATGGTTTGAATAGTCAGTTGGAATGAGATGCACGACTTCGGGAAATTTTGCAGATAAATTCCTTTGATGCTCGGTTTCGCAAAATTCAACTTCGTTGAATTTCGCGAAGTTTGGGGACAATGTTGAAAAACTGCGGTATCTGAGGATTACTCCAGCCTCGAATCGTTCACTTTGTTCCGTTTCGTGGAAGAGGCAAGAACGGTCTATTTCTTGTTACCGTGCCGTAGTGTGTTTGAATAGGTAAAAGTAACATGTGTCCTTAATAGGTGATAGCTAATGTACATTGTTTCCCTTTAGTTAAGCGCAAAGTCAATTACGCGCAAGCAGATTAGTTTGCAGAAAGTGTTGTGCGTTGATCCGTGTTGATTAAGGTAAATGTGCGAAGAACGAAATAAAATTAGAGGATAGATTTGTAATCTCGACACGTGTGCGTTGAAATTTGTTGCAATAGGTTCGTGGCAGCATAAGGCAAAGCCGTCACACTACATCAATCCACTTCGACCGTTTTTGACCCCACGCAACGGCTTCAAAGCTTCCCGGGGTACACGTGGCCGGAGAAGGACGCGATCGCCAAATTCGCGCCTTTGGCAGGCAAGCCTAACCATTCGCAACAGCAAGAGTCGAGAGGAGAACAACCCCCCCCTGCAGCGAGCATCGTAGCCCCAAACAAGCCAGCACGCCACCGGAGCAAATTGCCGACGGCGCCTCAACTATTGTGTGCGCGCCACTGCAGGATCGAGCGTATGTACCGCGCTTACGCGTAAGCCCGCGCACCGGTGAGGGAGACACCACCAACCGCATCGCCCGTTCGAGAGTACCAGGCTGGAGGTAGTGCGCTAATCTGCCCCTGTCATCGTAAGCGTCTCCCCACCCACATCAAAACCCTAGGTAACCGTGAGTACTATTGCATGCATGTTGGTTAGTGTCGTCCATGGCCATGTGACCCAATAGAGGCACAACAACATTATTTCGCTAGTCCGTCATAGCCCATAATTCGGCGGCTCTAGCATAAAACTCACCCGAGAGGGAGAGGTGATGGTGTGAGCTCCCCGGAGCGAATGTCGGAGTTCGGAGCGTAAGGAGAAGAGCAGCAGAAGATCTCGCGCATCGAGTGCGCGCCACAGGAGAAGTTTGATCCGCACACACAGATAGAATAGCTAGAGGGAATCAGTGGGAAAGAGTGTGGTCTAGGCCTAGGCAATGTAGAGAGCAATAGTGGAAATAAAACATGTATATCTAGTTTGGAGCAATCCATGTATATTTGTGCTTCCCCAATAAATTTAGTTTGCTCCATGCACGGAGGAAAAAGCCCTTCGTATTATGAATGTATTTAGTTAGCGTCTTTTAAGGTTTATATGTTGCTTCGCGTTCGTTTGTAGTCTTTTGTAGTGATTTTGCGTCGTTTACTGGGTGGTCAGCCCGAATCTGACTTTGAGACAGTTCTTTCGTTTTCTGCGGACTGGGACAGGTGAACTTTTTGGACTGGACCTGTGAAGAAAAATCCCGCCTTTATAACTTGTCCTCAGCCGTTTATGGGAGGAATTTATTTGTAAACTTTTCTGAAGTTACTGTGTCCGCTCGGAAACGTGAAGTACGACGGACAATTTGAGTCAGCCAGTCAGCTTACTCACTAATAAAGTGACACTTCCCCAAGAAGGTCTCAAGCCGGGCAACGCAATCTTTGTTGGGTGGTCTCCTTTCGGAGTGGCGCATAAGCTACCCAATTTCAAAAGTAAGCTCGACAGGCTGGCCCGTTGTATACTTATGTTTTTTTGCTTTTTATTTTCTTTCGATGTGTTTCCTAAATCTTTCCTCGATTGTCGCGTGTTATGTTGATGTTCATGGGTTTCGTTAAATGAGCTTGATGCAGTCGTCGTGGAGGCCTTCGTGTTTCGTTCTGATGTGATCATCTTCTCATCAGACTTCTTTCGTTTGCTGCTGGTAGATGGCAACATATGTTCGTCTGTTGCTTGCTTCTGAAGTTGTTTCTTCAAGCTTTCCAGTTCGGCTTTGACAGCATCAAGTTGCTCACGTAGGGCCTGAATGATTTGGTCTTTTTCAGAGGATTGTTCAATAAGACGTTGCTGCACGACACTAGCATATGTTCGCTATTCCTTTTGAGCTTTGAATATTTTGCGAGATTCACCGAGGCTGATATTCTGATCTACACGGTATCGCATTATCTTATCTTCCTCAACATAGATCGGACATGTTTTGGAAAATGCAGAATGACAACCCTGACAATTTTTGCAGTGAGCGTCGTTAGAACAGGGGATATCGTCAACCATCTCGTGAATTTGAGAGCAATGCAGGCAAATCTTATCGTTGGAGCATGCTTTCTTCGTATGTCCAAAGCAACCACAATTGAAGCAAAGCATTGGTGTCGGATAATACTTCCTTGTTGGTACCTTTAGTAATCCGAAATACACATCCTCTGGCAATTTGGTTCCATGGAAGGTCAGAATTAGCAAAGGAGTGTTCTGTCTCCCTCTACCAACCTGTTTGGAGATTCTTCTTACGCCTTTAACGCCCTGCGAGCTGAGAAATTCTAAAATTGTCTGCTCGTCCAAATCTATCGTGTCTGGCTCGAATACTATTCCCTGAATAGTATTCATGGTTGGATGTGGAAAGACTTCAACTTTGGTACCATCACACAACGTGTCCAGTTGTTGAATTTTTTGGTATGTGGTGTGAGAATTTGTACGCAGCAGGTAGCGGAGGCCACGAGCCTCTCGGATTGATTGCATTGCACGAGCTGCCTCTACTCCGATAACGGCTTCAATCGATTTGCCAACGATGAAAGCATGAGGTAAACGTGTTCCATTTTTGCTGATCTCGTTGATGGTAGTGCCAAATTTGGGGGCTCTTCCACCACCCCCCAAGGTGGGGGGTGTGCTGCCACCGCCATTAAGCTGATCCACTCAGATTGTCTTAGACCAAACACTCAGAGCAAATATTTAACGAACGTAGCACAGATTGAAAGGTATCTTTACGGTCACTCACTGCAGCTACGTTTGTTCGGATAGATGTGGCGAACAAAAGCAATACAAATTTCACTGTGTATACGGCCCACACGAAGTGCGCTCTTCTCACGGGGCAAAAGTTGAGTTATTTCTTATATTACGCCGCGAAACTAGTAGATTTTATAATCTACGTTAACCGTAACGATCTGTTAACTAGCTGAATCAATTTACCGAACTAAATGTTCAATATAACGCACAAAATCAGTCGAAATCGAACAGCGATGTAGGTTTCTGTTTTTGTATGCAGGTAACCCGATCAAAACTGGGGTGGATTTGAAATCCGCAATTGCGTATCAAACTCTCCAATAGTGCTTTCCAAAATGAGCGGAGAAGTTACGTCAGAAAAGGACCTGAGCATTACAGCCGAGCTAGCGAGTCAAAAATCCTCGGAATGTGGTAGGATACACATGGCGATGTTTTCACGTTCAAGATCGGATTAACAAGATTCAACTCAGATCTGCTCCAGGGAAGTCGTTGCCCTACCAAACGGGAAATTCTTCGGATCACTTCTTAATTCTGCTGAAAACCTTACTGCTGAAGGTGTGGCGCGCAAACGTTGATTGGTAAGAACAATTTCCTGAAAACCTGTTCGACAAGTGGCGTGACTGGTTGCGAATGCTGACAGATTTGGAGAAGCTGTGTATACCTTGATGTTATTTTGCGATTCGTAGAAGATAAGCGGGTGGAATGTACTTTAGTTGCAGCTAAGACGCGCGTAGAACCGCTCAAATACATATCTTTTTCACGTCTGGAGCTGCAAGCTGTAGTTATTGGCCCTCATTGGCGAAAAGCGTCTACGGCTACCTCACAATGACGATCACAAAGCGGACATTTTGGACAGATTTACGAAATGTTCTCTGTTGGTTACGAGCTGATCACAAACGATATAGTGCCTTCGTTGGATCCAGAACAAGTGAAATCCTAGATTCTACGGGTCCCAACACGTTCAAACGTTGCGTACAGTCACCCCACAGTTATGGATAGCACACATATATGGATCAGAGTTGGATTAAAACGGGAATATCTCATCAAATAGAGTTGCAATTACGCAGAACACCTTTTCCTACGTGATCCATAAATCTGTACAGCATCTCAATCAATTGTAATATGCTTAAGCATATTTTTTCCGTCCGTAAGAAATAAAATGTCAACCGTTTTCCCAAAAGCATTGATTCATAACTGTGGGGCGTTGAAAGTCATACCACAGTTATGAATCAAAGATAAGACGATTCCGAAACAAACGCCAAAATGTATGCTTTCACTAGCACACCATTCGTTTACCTCGCAGTTAAATTGCTGTTATAGTGCTTTGATTCATAATATGAGTCAATTTGATCCATAACATTGTGGAACACGGTTTTGTCTCAAGAACCAAAATACCGCTATTTACTAAATTAAGGGTTGCTGAGTCCATTGCCGTTTTTAGAAATATCATGGCACGTCTAGTTTTTGAGATATTGACGATTGAAAATGCTAAATTTGACTGTTTCAGCCAACTTGCATGCAAGTTTTCCAACTTGTACGGCAATTTGTTTGCTCAATTTGTCACAGAATTCAAACTTTATGTATAGAACAATAATTATCAACGAAGTTCATAATATTTTCGATGGAAAAATGTTATTTTTTGGTGGTTCAGAAAAGTATTGTATTATGCCATATAAGAGAAACGAAGAATTTTATATGAAGACTGCAAACATGTTGAAAAAAATCAATTTAACCTAAATTTTATCGTAAAATTTCAACTGATTTGTATCTAAATTGAAAATTCAAGTCCTATTTAAAATGTTTGGTAAATTATATCACAAAAAAGTTTGATAAATCATACCTTAAATTTCATGTAAACATCAATAAAACCAGTGTTTTATACAACTTTGGCGACCTGTAGCTAAAAATTGTGGCGTGCTGGAACATTTCTGAGAACGGTATCAGATTCAGCGACCCAAAATCTACTAGAGACACATAATTTGATCCTTGAGACACGCGAAAGTGTCATTTTTGTTACGCTGTGTAATAGGGATCATGCTCTTCCACTGATCCACATCTGTGGGGTGAACGTTTGGAATTTCTATCGAAATCGACACATTTTCGTAAATAACGGGGAATTTTGAGGTGTTTTATCAAAAACAACTATATGCTGCAGTGCCAGGAAAGTGATTTTGTTTTGTATAGCTTCACCATGTTTTTTAATCATGTTTTGTTCTGAAAAATTACCCTTAGTTGATCCATAACTGAGGGGTGACTGTATGACTGAACTAGATGCCAGAATCGACCAAACTTATCAGCGGAAAGCAGGTGGTTTAGGGGACCAGAATTCCTGAAGCAAGCAGAAGAGAAGTGGCCATCGTTTCAACAGACCCCGTTAATCAAGGAGGAAGAGATGATACCTAGTGTTATAGTTCACTTCAATGTTCCTGAATCACCAATAGACGTTTTTGGTCAAACCTTCAGCGCCGTCTCAGAAAGCAGCATGGTTGGACCGTTGACAAGTGAAGAACTTCGAAAAGCAGAATATCATCATTATCGGCAAGCGCAACAAGATGTTTATCAGGACGAAGTATCAACATTGGAGGCAAAAAACGACACTGCCAAGCGAATTCCAAAGTCTAGTTCTCTCTACAAGTTGAGCCCATTCGTAAACGATTCCGGTGTAATGAAAAAGAAGGGCAGAACTGCTGTATGTGCATACTTGCACAGTGACGCAAAGAATCCTGTGATTCTTCCGCCGAAGCATCCAGTAACATCGCTCATATTAGCCCAATACCACCAGTAGTAAAAACCGAGACGCTGCTCCTCAACCGCCGGAAATGGCAGATCTACCGGCTGCCAGATTAGTCACATACACTAGGCCACTCGCACGCACATGTAGGGGTGGATTTCTTTGGTCCAATTGAGGTATCTGTGTGTCGAAGAGTTGAGAAAAGATGGAGGGTTCTGCTAACTTGTCTGACGGTAAGGGCCATGCATAATGAGGTGGCTCACTCTTTGACAAACAGTTCCTGCATAATGGCTTTGAGGAATTTCACTGTACGTGGAGGTACGCCTGTCAGCTTCGACAGTGACAGAGGCACTAGTTTTGTTGGTGCCAACCGAGGGATTTTGGAAACCGATGAGAAGATCGACCAGAATCAGCTTATGCGTGAGTTTGTCACTTCCTCTTCTGCTTGGCAATTCAATCCACCGGCTGCGCCCCACATGGGCGCAAGTTGGGAACGGCTCATCCCGTCGGTAAAATGAAACTTGTCAGAAATTCTCCATGCACGTCGACTAACCGATGAAGAACTGCGAAATGCGCTGACGGAAATAGAGGGTGTATTGAATGCACGTTCATTGATTCACGTGCCCTTTGATGATGAAGTCGCACCGGACTTAACCCCAAACCACTTCCTTTTGGGTTCAACAGATGGGTCGAAACCGTTGTCCCTAATTAATGCGGATACTGCGACCTTACGACGAGGACATTCGACTTCACAGTGATTAGCAAATCTTTTCTGGAAGCGATGGATCAGGGATTATCTTCCCGACATAACACGACGTACTAAATGGCACGAGAAGTCTAAACCTCTACAGGTGGGCGACGTAGTAGTCATTGTGGACTATGAGCACCCCAGAAATTGTTGGCCTAAGGTAGTACCAAAGGAGGACAAACGCGTAAGGTGACCGTTCAAACAGCTAATGGAATCTACGAGAGATTAACAGTTAAGCTCGCAGTGTTGGATGCGCAGCACGAGATGGAGAAAGCTGGACCAAAGGACTTGGTCTGCGTACTGGGAGGGAGTGTGATGTCCTCGGACGATACGCACATACCATCTCAATACCCTGCTTCGTTGAACCCCTTTATGGTATACATGACGTTGGCATAACGTCCAAACAACTGACATTGGGTTCGGGAGAATAGATGGGAAAGACGATTGAATACTGATGAAATCTATTCCAATGTTTCCTATATTATTAGTGAATTTTCCTAAATTATAGTTTATCCTTTTTGTATTAGTTTTTAGAACATGCCAGAAATTGATCAGTGATCGCATTTATTATACAGGTTATAAAACTAATTATGACTTAGTGTGCTTACATTTCTTTAATTGATTATCCTAAACTTGAAGCTATAGATGCATGCTCATTAGCCTGGGACACGGTTATATGAAAAAATTAGATTCTAGCTCCAGTCCACTTTTTGGATTGCATTTAGGTCCCATAACAACTGTGCAAAATTTCAGCTCGATCGGAGAAACTATATATTTGCGCCAGCCGTTCAAAGTTTGTATGGGATTTACTATGGGAAAACTTACTTTTGCAAAGAAAAATCGCCAGAGGCCGCCCATTGACCTCTATAAAAATTCTGAACACAGATCTCGATAAGTATTTTTACGATGAACAACATTGCCGAAGGCCGCAAAGCAATCCGATGCTTGTGAAAAAAGTTATTAACCATTGACTATTCGGAAATTTTGCCCAATTGTGTTATTATTGTTATTCTTTTACGTGTTAATCAACGTCGCGTTGCCAATAGGTTTTCATTGAATAACTTTTTTCACAAATGTCGGATTGTTTCGCGGTCTTCGGCAATATTCTTCATCGTAAAAATACCTATCGAGATCTGTGTTCAGAATTTTTATAGATGTCAATGGGCGGCCTCTGGCGATTTTTCTTTGCAAAAGTAAGTTTTCCCATAGTAAATCCCATACAAACTTTGAACGGCTGGCGCAAATATATAGTTTCTCCGATCGAGCTGAAATTTTGCACAGTTGTTATGGGACCTAAATGCAATCCAAAAAGTGGACTGGAGCCAGAATCTAAATTTTGTCCCACACTACAACATAAGCCCTGCAAGGAGGAGAAATTGTCAGGGAATACATTCTAAGGTAGACGAGAGAGGAGAGGAGATGCTAAACCAAATTTTGACCAACCAAAAATCCTTGCGGTGGTTCAACATTTCGGAAACATTCGGAATGTACAAAGAGTAATCGTTCTAATTGTTTCAAATCAAATGGGTAAAACCCCAATGAGAATATATACCGAGGTGAGGAAGACGACATTTGGTGTGAGTGATATCCGTGTATGGTGCAAAATATATCACAACTACAAACAAGCAAGCTCCTATAAGAAGCCGTGTAAATTAGTGACGTATTAGATTTTTGTTTACCTTTTTTTCTTGTTACTAATACATAGCCTTTGCTTCTTTTTCCACACCTTAGTATATATGTATTCTCATTGGTAAAACCCTGTCACCACAGGAAACTTCTACTCCACCTCGTCCACAAAAAACTCTAACGGAAAATCATCAAATGAATCTACTTCAAGTGATATGTCCGCTGATTTTATTTTTCTAACTGAATAATTGAATCAAACCACCACTATGACTGAAGCAATCCAAGTTGGTGTAAAATTTACAAATCAAATTGTTATTGGATTACGTTTTTCTAATGGAATTAAAAAAATAATTTAAATATATTTTAATTGAAATGGAAAAGAGGACGAGCTGTTTAATTTTCTAACAGTTAATAACGTACAGCAGTTATTAGTGAAACTTATTTGAAACCTAGATCCAAACTCAAAAGAGATCCAAACTTTTTTCTTTAGCGTAATTATCGAATTGATGGGGCATGTGAGGGAGCTGCAATTATTATTTATAGGCGTATAAAACATCAACTTTTTTCGTCATTTGAAACTAAAGTTTTTGAAACTTTAGGTGTTTCTGTTGAAACACAGCTTGGTATATATACTTTCATAGCTGCCTATTTGCCTCTCCAATGCTCTGGGCAGCAAGTTAATTTGCTCTAAACTGACTTGCAAAAATTGACTCGCAATTAGTCAAAAAAAATTGTCACTGTTGACTTTAATGCTAAACATCGGTCATGGAATAATTCCCAAAGTAATTCCAACGGCAGAGTTTTATTTGATGAGTGCTTTTCAGGATATTTTTTATTTCAATACCCTGATAGCCCTACATGTTTTTCCTATTCTAGAAACCCGTCTACGATTGATTTGGTCTTAACCGACTCTAGTCATCTTTGTAGCCAACTGATTACTCAAGCAGATTTTGATTCTGATCATGTCCCTGTTACATTTCAAATATCCCATGGAGCGATTCTCAATTCTTTCAGCTTCACTTTCAATTATTTTTGAGCTGACTAGAATATATATGAAACGTATGTTGACTCTAATCTTGATGTTAACATTTCTTTAGAAACTAAACTTGATATTGACAATGCTCTTGAAACTTTAAAAAAATCCATTGTTGAAGTCAGGAGCATTGCAATTCCAAAATGTGAAGTAAAATTTGAATCCGTGATTATAGACGATGATCTTAAACTCTTGATCCGTCTTAAAAACGTGAGGAGAAGGCAATTTCAACGCACTCGTGATCCTGTTATGAAAATTATATGGCAGGATTTGCAGAAAGAAATCAAGAAACGTTTAGCCCAATTATGAAACAAAAATTTTGAAAATAAAATTTCTCAACTGGACTTTGGCACTTAGACTTTAAGAAATTATCAACAATTTTTGAAAAACCTCAGAAGTCAATACCGGCATTGAAAAAGGAAAACAGATTAGTACTTACTAAATGCGAAAAAGCTCAAATTTAGAACTTACTATTCCAAAAGTAAATCAAGTTATTCAGGACTTCGAAAATATTCTCAATCAAGAGAACGTTCTCGAAAATTCCTGGTAGACTGATTTGGAAAGAGTGAGAACTTTTATTAAAATATTCAGAACTATGAAACCCTCTGGCGATCATGAATTTTTTTTTACATCCTTATCAAGAAACTTCGTGGTTTGTTTGTCTTGATGTTAGGTTAGTTTCTTCACAACCTGTAATCAAATATTCAATATGGCAATATTTTACCTTAACCTTATATCGAAATTAAATATATAGGCTTCGATGCTGGGGAAAGTTATAAATTTCTTCCATAGTTCATCTTCTGTAGTTCTTTCATTGCATCTTTAAATAATCTGTGTAATTATAGAACGATCCCTTAGTATCTAGTTCCTTCCATCTTCGCCGGAAAAGTGTCCCTTTTCCCAGCAATTCCTTTTAACGTTTACTGCCAAAGCAACCCACCCTCCCCGCCATCCCATTCTAGAATTCCAATCATCAGACCATCAGACGTTCGTCGAGAGATTCCCCGTATGTGCAAATTTTATGAGAAATGCAAATATTTGTCAACGGTACATGTCACTGTTGATGCACACGAACACGAAACCCGTCATGGCGCAAATTCACTTGCAACTCCCACCGGACTCCCTCCCCAGTTGCCGGAATTCGTCCTTGGTAGCCGGAACCGACAGTCGCCAGTTTCGATCGTTTCAGACTCTGACTGAAAGGACATCGTTTTGACGGCCCCGAGATGCGAACTTGCCATTTTCCATTCCCATAGCTATAGTTCTATCAGCCCAGTGCATAGTGGTTCCTTTTTATTGCACGAAGCGGACATAAATCATTTTACACGATACACGGATGTTCAATGAAAAATTAAAATGATTCCAATACCTATTTGTAATTAAAGTAGACAGTGTATTTTTTCTCTCCAAGAGCATTGCTCTCTGGACTGCTTAAAAATAGTGGCATGTTTCTTATCGCTTGGGCGCTGTCAGTTCAATTGAAAATGGCATCGAAACAACAAGCACTTCGCGAGCGTGTTGTATGGTTTTACTGTACGTGCTGAAAGAAAAGGAACCTGATCAACTTACCCCAGTGCCGTCCCATTGAGGAATTTTTCAGCTCCCTCAGTGCCTAGTGTACGAATATAATTGGCGGGCCAAGGATACGAAGCGGTTGACCACGGAAAATGGACGTCAGTGCCGTTCAGTGCTCTTATGAGAGCATCGTGACTACGACGTTTGACAAATGTATTGTCTTAAATTTTTAGGATCATGATTAATCCATGAAGAGGTAAGGGAGTGAAAAACAAAACAATTTACTCTTTGAATTTTGGCCTGTGAGCGGTACCACTGTGCAGTCTACCATACCCATCCGCCGGCACACTAGCATGGAACAGCTATCTACCCTAGTACACTAAGAGCAAACCGACTGGTATGTGGTGGCATGTGAATTTGGAAATCGATCAGATTAACATAATAGACGAACGGCGGCACAAGCATGTAGTGTGTAGGTGGGTATCTCTGCGAACGAATGTGATGGAATTTTAGAAACTTCTGAACAAGTCTGGGACTTTCACTGGGAGTGGGAGGACATGGAGGCAAATAATTCGGGCAGTGGGATTTGAGGTTGGTTTATTCGTTTCACTTTCCGGTGCTTGCCGGTGACGGAGGTCTGATTACGATCAATTTATTCATGATATGAACATCGTCATGGTGCAGAATGAGAATCTGAAATCATCGTTCATTGGCGTTGTTGGAATGGCATCGAGAATGATGCGGGAATTTGTTTTCAACGGCAAATCTAAACTATACGGCAGATTTTGCAATCAATTCGTTTGGCATATAAAATCTTTTTGAGCCCGGCTTTTCTCTGCAGAGTGAATTCAAGATATACGGTACAGATAGTATGGATGGCAACACCATCGTTCCATCACAAGTTTATGGGCGTGTTTTAATCAATTTCATCAATTTATGTAGTCTTTAAGATTACGCTAGACTCTGATAACGCAAAATTAGATTTTGGATGTGCTTTAGATGAGAAATTGTGATAGGAAAAGTGTTTCAATACTTTCAATAGTCATAATCAACGTATACAGTATTACGGTTCAAAATTTAAAAATGTTTGAAAACCTTATCTTCTTTACCATCCTTACGAAGAAAAAAAATGTTCTGTGAAATTTTCAGCTTTTTCAGTGGCGATTTAAAGGATGCCCAAGGACAATATAGGTTTACATGAAAGTTATTATGAAGAAATGAATGTTCATAACACGTTAGTTTTAATACTCTTATTCTTCACTTGACTCGAAGAAAACACCAACGATTGAAAACTTGTATCTTTATTGTACAAAAACGACGTTTGCATCGACTGCACTCGCCGTAAAACGGGGTAACTTTGATAATGCGGGTAACTTTGATAGTGCGAGACCCACAACATATTAAACGAAATAACGAAGTTTCTGTTAATCAGTTAAGCAAAACGAATGCAAAAGTAAAGAGTATTAGTATCACAAAAGCTATTTTCATTGGAATCAAGTGCATTTGAGGTTTTTTATACGAATATTAAAAATTGACACAATTTTAGCATTTTCGAAACGCTTACAAACAATCTGTTCTACGATCACTATTTGATGTAGTTTTGAATAGTTGGCCACTTATCTTTGACAGCCTAGTTATCATAGAACTTGAATACGGTCTCAAATCTCTTAGCGAATAGCATTTTCACAAACTGGGATCATTTTTGTAATCTAAGTCAGAAATTTCCATATAACGTTAAACGCCGATAGGTATTCAATGCCCTACAAATGTACGTTATTCATTCAATTTTGTTCGATTCTTACTCCATTATCAAAGTTACCCCAAAACAGAAAACCAACTTTCGATTATATGAAAAATTATATATCCATTCAAAATAAATCTTTTGGAAATCTATCGACTGCAATCGATAGCTAGGATGTAAGTACTTGTTTTAAAAATATATATTATTATTCTTTGAATCAGCATGCATAAATATTCAAGTTTTCTTCGTAAAAACTATCAAAGTTACCCCGTTTTACGGTACTTCAAAATAGTAGAACATGATTTATAAAACAAATTATTACATAGGGTAAATACCATTGCTCATCTAGTTTTTGTGGCTTATCTTACTCAGTTTTTGCTCAGCTTTCAGATGTTGATCTCAGAATTCAAAACGAGCGGTGCTCCAATAGTGAAAAATATCAATTTACCTTATATTCAACTTATTAATGCCATTATTAGTGGCTGAATGAATAAGTAAGCTCTTGCAAAGCTTTTGTTTAGAATTTGATGATGCGCTCATACAAAGTACCATTCAGATCATAGTCCTGAAGAAGAAGATTTAACATTTCTAAGCCACTTCTTCTATAGTCGGTATATCTGTCAGAGAGCTCTTACCGTATGCACAATTGCACAAGCATTTCCGTTAATGGTCGGTACAGCCGAGTAAACGTGCGGTTGAAAAGTGAAAATGGAAATTCAATCGTTTTGCCGAACGATATACACACTCAACGGCATCTCTATGCATAGTTTTTCCCACTTGCGAGCAGCGTTGATAACTGTTTCTGCAAAAACGTCGTAGAGGTGTCTGGCGAAATAGAAGATACTCTACTCTAGCAGCAATAGCTCTGACAACTCCCAGAAGCACCCGTATGTGGTCTGAGAAGAAAAATTATAATAAATTACAGTGCACGAAAGCGTTTTGCGCCACCGAACCGAGCAAGAGTCACCACAATCCCTTCCTGCTTGGCCTCTCGGTCGCAGTCTTTCGATCTTGGGTGTTGGCGGTTTCCGACAACTGCTTGCTTCCACCAGGTTTTAGGTCGTTCAACGAGCGAAGAAAAGCCACGTGAATGCATGAAAGCGTCTTCATAGAGATTTTTACAGCACGTTGCACTGATGAATAAAAGAGAACCTCCCCCAACCGACCGACTTGCCAACGATCCAACCAGCATCAGATTGCAGGTGCCGTTTGCTGTGGTGGATTTTACAAACATAGAGGATGTGTTTTCGGGTGTGTGGTTTCTCATTAAAGACAGAGAATGAATGTATGCGAGCACTTTTCACAGGAAAGCTCAAAAGTTCAAAGGCAGAAGCGAATCACCTACGACCGAAAAGGTCCCATAAAAGAATAAAAATACGATCTGTGCGAGATATGCATGAATGAAGGTTCAGAACAGGAGTTTACCAGTCTTGTGTGAAAATTGGTTGTAAAGATAAATTGTAGAGAAAATTCGCGATAATTGATCTGCGATTAGAGAATAAAAGTCTACCCAAGGCAATTGTAAAATCAAGGCGTGACTCATGACACAGTGAGAGGATGGTGTTTTATTTCAATAGTGTGAGAAGATTTTTTTTTCTATCTTTATAAGCGAGATTCTTGGCCCTGGGCTAGTTCATCTCGGGACCAACGGCTTTACTTCCCTGAAGGATGTCGTCACTATAACTATTTACGTTATAATAGTCACTTATAATGTAAATAGTTGAGATGGGATGGGATTTGATCCCAGGTCCTCGGCAAAGATTTAAATTTACGGTTGCTATGCTTGAAATTGTTGCCATTGATTTCAATTCATTCAAATATGTGTGATCAAATTGTGGATTTTATTCAAATCGTATCCAAATATTTCCAAACATTTCATAGAATATCATTACCCAGAGTAAACAAATTCTCAAGAATCTATTTCATACCTGAGGCTTAGTACAAAATAAAAAAATAAAATTGTCCAATTTTAAGTCGAACTACCAACGATACAACTTAGTGTGTATGCCAAAAGAAAGAATTGTAAAATAATATTGCAGGGACCAAGGTAGAGGTCGGCGACTTTGTGGTGATACAGCTAGCGTGGCTGTATGCAGTGCTATACCTGGGGATATTCTTTTTATTTCCGTACAAAGTGGGCCGAAGTGTCTCAGATTTTCATGAAACTTTTTCCACAGGCAGGGCTCATCAATATATGAATAAAAAAAAATATTTTCCCGGAAAACTCAGTTGGATTTTTTTTTGTTTTCCTCTGACACTACTTACTTTGAAAAATCATAACTCAAGAATGAAGCATCGTAGAAACAAAGTTTTTTTTTTCTATGAAAATGAAAGCAAATTTTCTCAGGAATAAAAAAATATTAACTGGAAAAAGTTTTCCACAAAATTTTCCACCGTTGAGAAAATTCGTAAAGAAAAGCCGGAAAAACTATGCTCCAACTCATGAAAAATTTTCAAAAAAATATTTTTGGGAAGATAATTTCATAAGCTTTAATCGCTGTAATTTTTGAAATGGTATTTTTTTTTCGTTTTTGAGTTATGGTCAATTTTGTAAAAAAAATGTGCAAATGTGCCATTTTGAGCCTTTTCTTTGAAAAATCATAACTAAAGAAAGAAGCATCGTAGAAACAAAGTTTTTTTATGAAAATGAAAGCAAATTTTCTCAGGAATAAAAAAAATATTAACTGGAAACAGTTTTCCACTAAATTTTCCACCGTTGAGAAAATTCGTAAAAAAATCCGGAAAAACTATGTTCCAATTAGTGGAAAACTTTCAAAAATATATTTTTGAGAAGGTAATTTCATAAGCTTTAATCGCTGAAATTTTTGAAATGTACTTTTTTTCGTTTTTGAGTTATGGCCAATTTTGTGGAAAATGACCATATAAGCTTTTTCTTTGAAAATCCATATTTCAATCGAAGCATAGGAAAAACAAAGATTTTTTATCAAAGCAATTGCAAATTTTGCTAAAACATTTGAAAAAAAGATATGGGATTGGTTTTAATGAAGTATAAGTCGGAATGGATGATATTTTTCATGAAAAATTACACCGCTAAGAAAAACTGAAAACAACTGTTTCTGCCTCAATTTTTCATTACACTGAAAAGAGATTCTTTCTTTTCTATGCAACAAATAAGATTATTATTATTATTTTTTTAATTTTATTTATTCAATTATTAATACTGTCTATTTTTTCAACCGGGAAGACTGTCTTTGGTTGCTAACACCAGAAGATTTTTGTTTCTTTGTATTATTACGAAGCATGCTGTATTTTCTTGGTTTTCATGTGCATCTGAGAATTCACTAGCAATAATGCTTCGTTCGTCTTTTGGTATAAATGAATGATATTTTTTGTTCCAGGAATTGGAACAAGGTTAGAAAATCTTTCCTGAAGAAATTTTTCAGCCTCTGAATAGTCATTTTCAGTTGCACAGATAAATTCTCAATCTTTCTTAAATTGGTCTTTCACCTTTTGCGACACAGCCCAGTCGAAAAATTGTTTGGCGTTATTAATTTCTGCTGACTTTCTAATATTAGCATCTCTAGCCATTCGCTTAATGTTGCCAAATAAATACCATCACAAGGACCTTTTCCATGTGAGGTTGGGAAAAAGTGCCATTCTGCTTTAATTGTAAAATCATTTTCATGACTGCATACATTTTTGAAATTTGATTTATTTTTGTATTGCTCTCCGCAACCATCAGTTTGATCAATCTTGAAATTAGTTTTGTTTGAAAAGCATAAACTGATGTCGTGTTATGCTTTTTAATGTCAGCAATTACAACAAAATTTAAGACTTTGATCGAAGATTTGTCTTTGTAATAAATTACAAATGGATGTATTGTTACTTGAGGTCGTACTTCGGCTTTGAATGGAATCTTGTATCACGCACGAATGATTTTCCGCGAAATCCATCTGACACATTATTTCTTTTGTTTCGACAAGTGATTCCTTTTTAGATCTTATAAATTTATTTTGTTTTTCTGCTTTAAATTGATGCACAAGAAACTTCTCGGTCAGATTTTGCAAGTTTTCAATAAAATCATTTACATTTTCCTCTTTGTTGATGATTTCACAACGAGGAGAAATAATCCAAAAACAATACTTAACTTCATCAACGTTATTTTCATCTAAACGATTGGCAACAAAATCTAATTTCTTTAATTTACAATCCTCACAGGACCTCAAGTAACAATCCTCTGTACTGTTTGGACAAATAATTTGACTAGTGAAAAAGGTGTTAAGTTTCTTATCTGTATTATGAACTTCAAAGCAATTAGTTTTTTCCAACGCATCAACCATGAATTTCATATTCTCATGTATCATGCAAACACATACATTCATGGCCGATGAATCCTTTGTATAAACACATTATTTTGGTTTAAGTTTCCAGAAAGATGTGAATGAGACAGATTCCTGTTCACTCTTACAGGATTCCAAATATTATTTATATAAAGTATCCAAAGGGTCAAGCAAAAGGCGTTTTTGGAAATTTTGGCGCACTCCGTTCGGTAACTTAACGGATATGGTATCTTTCAAGCCAGGAAATGGCCGATTGATATCATCCCTTAGGTAAAAATTTGAATCTTTATCTTGGACATCCGATCCATGCCAGGGTCGTCCTACTTTTGAAAGTGGTTGAATCCCTAAATTGTATTTTTTTGATTCAGTTATAACGTGTTGAGACACGTCAAAATGAGCTTTAACTTTGGCATATGACCAATTCCTAGGAAGTTATTTTAGAAGTTCAATTTGCTTTTCAGGTTCAGCTTTTGAAACAGCTGAGCTTACATTTAATAAAACGGAATTAAAATCCTCTGTAACATCGACAATATTAGGCGGAAACCAAGTCTTTATTTTACTCAAAATTTGATTGAACATTTCGATAGTTACTACTAGAAGCATCTAATCGTGAAGATTTCACTTGAAAAGAAATTTCTAAGAATTTAGCAAGCTCTTGTATTTTTTGTATATTATATGTAGAACCTACCGACTCACCCGAGGAAGGAGTTTCCTTTGACGACGCCAACGAAAATAGTGGTGGAACTTGTTCCTCAAACACCATTCCTTCTGCAAGATGCGTTACGGGAGCCTTCTAGTTAGTCGTAATCATGCACTTCATGCAGATTTTCATCTTTTCCGTAATCCACCGAACTCCATTCGAATGAAACTTGGTCATGAGACCATGGCTAATCGAGCGTCAATTTGTCCTTACTGATTTGTGACCGTCCAGTCCGAAGGGGTTACAGCATAGCGAATAGTATTTGTAGTATTGAACTTTGTCCATTTCAAAAGCTTCGGTAATAACGAGTGATATACAGCTGACAACACTTGCACTTTCTCACTGCTCTTTGTTAGTTTTTTGGTAAACTTATGATTCTCAAGCCATTTCAACGCTTTAAACCAGAATTGGTAAATACCTAATTGCTATATTGTCTACCCATTACATTGATTTAACTGTCAATTTTGTAGTTACCTAAAAAAAATGCCTACATTATGATTGATGAAGTCTTTGTTTCTATGCTGTTTCGTTCTTAAGTAGTTTTGTTATAAACTTATAAATATGAAAATAAGCTTTATAAACATATAAATGTATAAATTTGTAAACAGCTCATCTTGGCAATATTTGATCATGTTTAGGATTGGATCTTATTGATAGCTCTTTTCAAATATATTTTGTTTGTAAGCTGGAATAGCTAATCGGGTTATCATTATTTATTTTCCTTAACGATGAAAAATGTCATGAAAAACTTATTCCATTTCAAAAAATTTCAAAATTTTGAGAAAATTTGATTCCGATTTGACAAAAATAAATGTTTCTGTGTCGATTTTATCTTCAGTTATGATTTTCGAACGGAAAGACTTGTACGAGAAATCTGGGCATTTTTCACAAAACTATGACCAAACGCAGGAATTAAAAAATAGTACATCTTAAAAATTTCAGTGATTGAAATTTAAAAAATTTTGTTCTCAAAAATATGTCTTTGAAAATCTTACACGAGTTGGAACATAGTTTTCCCGGCTTTTATTCACGAATTTTCTCAACGGTGGAAAATTTTGTGGAAAACTTTTTCCAGTTAAATTTTTTTTCTATTCCTTAGTAAATTTGCTTTCATTTTCATAAAAAAAACTTTGTTTCTACGATGCTTCTTTCTTTAGCTATGATTTTTCGAAGAAAAGGCTCAAAATGGCACATTTGCACATTTTTTTTACAAAATTGGCCATAACTCAAAAACGAAAAAAATACCATTTCAAAAATTTCAGCGATTAAAGCTTATGGAATGACCTTCTCAAAAATATTTTTTTGAAAATTTTCCACGAGTTGGAGCATAGTTTTTCCGGCTTTTCTTTACGAATTTTCTCAACGGTGGAAAATTTTGTGGAAAACATTTTCCAGTTATTTTTTTTTATTCCTGAGAAAATTTGCTTTCATTTTCATAAAAAAACTTTGTTTCTATGATGCTTCGTTCTTGAGTTATGATTTTTCAAAATAAGTAGTATCAGGGGAAAACAAAAAAATTCCAACTGAGTTTTCCGGGAAAATAGGCGACCCAGAATTTTTCTCAATTTTTTTTATTCATATATTGATGAGCCCTGCCTGTGGAAAAAGTTTCATGAAAATCTGAGACCTTTCGGCCCAAAACAGTACGGAAATAAAAAAAATCCCCACCTGTGAACCTTAAACACTCGGGTCAACTGAAGAAGCATCGCCAAAGAGCAGCGTAGTTGGAGCTCTACAATACGCCCGGCAAATGCGTGAGTGATGCTACGCTGTAGCTAACAAAATATCAACGGTACCTACCGTATCAGGTATCAGAAGGCCGGCTCCAAAGGCACGTTCCCCACCAGTTGGGAGATTTGTGCCATCGCCATATTTGAGCCTATTTCATCATCTACCCGATGGGAGAGGAAAGGGAAGGGAAAGATGGGAGGAAATAGGAGTGGGGTCCCTTGAAGAGGGAAGATCGCATTAGCGAAATGAAAGCATGTAGCTCCATACCACAATACCCTAAAAAGGGCACTGCAAAACGCATGAGCGTAAAGAGAGCCTATAGCTCATTACCACAGCGGGTTAAGAATAACAGAATGTCCTGAAGATTCAGGCTACTGAATTCAGTTTCACTTAATAAGTGTTTGCCAAGTAATTGGAATCGCATTTGCGCAAAAACTGGACAGTTACATATCAGGTGATACGAAGTTCCATAATCGGAGTCACAACTATCACACACAAATGAGTCAACACGCTGAATATTTGCCATGTGATAGTTGAGTCGGCAGTGGCCTGTCAACGCTCTAACCAAGAGACTGCAATTCTGCTTTGACAGATTTGTTAAATACTTCGCCACCCTTGGAGATGGCTCAGTAATGTACAATTTTGTTTGACGATACGACTCCAAACTATTCCAATATTGCTTGTGCTGAGTTGCCGCCCAAGAATTTATCTGAAGCTTCACCCAGCACTTCGAAATTGGAATAGCCGGCTCAGGACCAATGAAGTCATGCGATGCTCCATCGCGAGCTAGCTCATCAGCCAATTCATTTCCAGCGATGGAAGAATGGCCAGGTACCCATACAAGGTTTACAGAGTTGACTGAATTCAGTTCCTCAAATTGAGTTCGACATGCGATAACAAGCTTCGACCTTGAGTTGGCCGAAGCGAGAGCTTTTATAGCAGCTTGACTATCTGAACAGAAGTATATGACTTTACCCATTACGCGCTGTTGTAGTGCTGATTGCACTCCACACATAAGGGCAAATATTTCCGCCTGAAAAACGGTGCAGTTTCTACCAAGTGAGTAAAACTGATTCAGCCTTAGCTCACGAGAATATACTCCTGTACCAGCTCTACCTTCAAGAAGGGAGCCATCAGTGTAACATACTATATTGTTTGATATACTTCTTTCCAAATAGCCAGACGTCCACTCTTCCCGTGAAGGGAATTGTGTGATAAATGTCCTGTAAGGAAAGTGACAAGCAACTGTGAGATCACTTGGAGCAAGGACAATTTTGTCCCAATTCACCAAAAGTGGAAACAACGAAGTGTGTGTAGATCTACGATTCACTGGATTTTTCTCCAGTAGATCCAGTACCCATAAACGGTAAGAGCAAGAAAGTGCTTCTTGTTTAAGATATATGTGTAGTGGCGCAACGTCGAAAAGGGCCTCGAGCGCTGCTGTGGGAGTTGTAGAGAACGCACCAGACATCGCCATCAAGCACATCCTTTGGAGATGGCCCAATTTTGATTGGATTGTTCTCACTTCGCCCTTTTGCCACCACACAAGACATCCATATGCCAATATTGGTCGAACAACTGTTGTGTAAATCCATTTGATATATTTGGGTTTGAGGCCCCAAGTTTTACCAAAGGTTCGCCGGCATTGACCGAAGGCCATGCAAGCTTTTTTGACTCTGAAATCAATGTGAGGTGTCCATGAAAGTTTGGAATCTAGAATGACTCCGACATACTTTACTTGATCAGCCACATTAATCTCAGTGCCAAAAAGACGTAAAGGTCGAATTCCATCGCGGTTTCGTCTTTCCGTAAACAGAACAATAGATGTTTTATTCGCGTTAACCGAAAGGCCATATTGGCGACACCAACTCTCGACTACCTGAAGAGCACTTTGCATCAGGTCGAATAGGGTGCTTATGCACATACCAACTATCAGAGCTAGATAGTCGTCGGCAAATCCATATGTTGGAAAACCGCTATTATTGAGTTGCCTCAATAGCGTATCTGCTACGAGATTCCACAAAAGTGGTGACAAGACTCCCCCTTGGGGGCATCCGCAAATACTCAATTTTCGAATCGCTGCTTGACGCAATATCGAGAAGAGATGTCGGTTTTTGAGCATTTGATGAATCCAATTGGTAATCATTGTAGGTAGCCCATGGTTTCGTGCGGCTTCCAATATGGCATCGAAAGACACGTTATCAAAGGCACCCTCAATATCCAAGAAAACACCCAAGCAGGATTGCTTCTGAGCGAATGCTTTCTCGATATCGTATACAACTTTGTGTAAAAGAGTCACAGTGGACTTTCCAGATTGGTAAGCATGTTGATTCACATGAAGAGGCATGTTAGCCAAATAAACATCACGGATGTGATGATCGATAATGCGTTCCAGACATTTCAGAAGAAAAGAGGTCAGACTGATTGGTCTAAAACTCTTCGCTTCTTCATACGACGCACGTCCTCCTTTCGGGATAAACTTTACAGTAATATCACGCCAGGATCTGGGAATATACCCGGTAGCAAAACTGCTTACAAGTAGCTTTTTCAAAACATGTTTGATAAACTCAAACCCCTTTTGGAGCAGAACAGGATAAATCCCATCCGCTCCTGGAGATTTGAAAGGAGCAAAACTATTAAGTGCCCATTGAATCGATTCAGTAGTTACGATACTGAGAGCCATAACATCCGGGGAAGTGTGTTTTGAATAAACATTCTAAAACTTCTTCATCGGAAGAAGTAAAGTCACCATTAGGTAAGCGAATTTCGTTCACTTGGAAATCCTTAGATTTTGCAAGGATTTTGTTCAGCCGACTGACTTCACTCAAACTGGAAACAGTTGTACAAAGGTTTTTCCAGCCGGATCGTTCAGCAGAACGAAGAGCCTTCTTGTAAGCCTTGCGAGCCGACTTGAACGACTCTGATCCAGCTGAACGGCGTCTGTTCCAACTCCTTCTACATTGTTTCCTGAGTCTAGTCAGATCGGAATTCCACCATGGGGTCCCCCTTTGTAGTCTTTACAGACCGCAGAGGACATGCTTCTTCAAAAGCTTCCATAATGTAGGATGTTGTAGTATCAACGGCATCATCCAGATCACTTGGATTTTCAATGGACGGAGAATATCCATGAAATTTGGTAGCAACCAATTCAATATAGAGTTCCCAGTTTGTTGACCGGGGATTCCTAAAACGCAAAGTCTGCGCAGTTACATTTGAATGTTCAAAGAAGATGTAGCGATGATCAGATTCCTCATCTGATACATGCCAATTCGTCATCTCGTGACTGATTCTATTCGAGCAGAGCGTTATGTCTAACACTTCTTCTCTATTAGAAACCATGAAGGTTGGGCGATTGCCTATGTTAAGTAATTCAAGGTCTGTACTACTTAAGTATTCCATCAGACTGGAGCCTGAAGAACGACGGGCGGTGTTCACCGCTGCCAAAGTCGTGCTGAAGTCCGAGATAAGGGCAAGCAAAAAGGCCTGCTTCGAGGGACTCTGTCAGAGTGCCAACGCGAACCCGTGGGGTGATGCCTACAGGATCGTTATGGCGAAGACAAGAGGTGCAATTGCTCCTACGGAGCAATCTCCACAGATGCTGGAGGGGATCATCGAGAGGCTCTTCCCGCGCCACAACCCTAGCCCATGGCCTCCTTTTGTAGGACAGCCGGGGATTGGGGCTGGCGATGAGGATAGAGTAACTGATGAGGAACTTGTAGGGATTGCAAAATCCCTAAGCATGGGGAAGGCACCAGGTCCGGACGGAGTTCCAAACCTGGCCCTCAAAGTCGCAATCTTGGAGGCTCCCGGTATGTTCAGATCTGCTATGCAGATATGCCTGGACGAGGGAGTATTTCCAGATGCGTGGAAGAGGCAGAGCCTGGTACTATTGCCAAAGGCGGGGAAACCACCTGGTGACCCGTCGGCGTATAGACCAATATGCTTGATTGACACGGCGGGGAAGGTGCTCGAGAAGATCATCCTCAACAGACTGTTGAGGTACACTGAGAGTGTAAATGGTCTCTCAAGCAACCAGTTCGGCTTCCGGAAAGGGAAGTCCACCGTAGACGCTATTCTGACGGTTAAGAAAACCGCTGAGATAGCACTCCAGCGTAAGAGGAGGGGGATTCGCTACTGCGCAGTAGTGACTCTGGATGTAAGGAATGCATTTAATAGTGCCAGTTGGGCGGCTATTGCCGATGCGCTCCTGCGTCTGGGGATACCCGAGTACCTGTACAAGATTCTCGGAAGTTACTTCCAGAATCGGGTATTAGTCTATGACACAGAGGTGGGTCGGAAGTGCTTTCACATAACCTCAGGAGTCCCGCAAGGTTCCATCCTGGGCCCGGTGTTATGGAATGTCATGTACGACGAGGTGTTGAGATTAAAATTCCCGGCGGGTGTGGTCATCGTTGGCTTTGCCGACGATATTACGCTGGAGGTCTACGGTGAATCGATCGAAGAAGTGGAATTGACTGCAGCCCACTCGATCGCAATTGTGGAGGAGTGGATGAGCTCCAGGAAACTGGAATTGGCTCACCACAAAACTGAGGCTGTTGTTGTCAACAACCGAAAGTCGGTGCAGCAAGCGATGATCAGTGTAGGCGACTGCACAATCACCTCGAAGCGCTCCGTCAAACACTTGGGGGTGATGATCGACGACAAGCTTACCTTCGGTAGCCATGTCGATTATGCCTGCAAGAGAGCCTCCACAGCTATTGTGGCACTGTCCCGGATGATGTCCAATAGCTCTGCGGTGTACGCCAGCAAGCGTAAGCTTCTGGCCAGTGTCGCCTCGTCCATACTGAGGTATGGTGGCCCGGCTTGGGGCACGGCTTTGCGTACCGATAGCTACCGTAGCAAGCTAGAGAGTACTTATAGGCTAATGTGCCTGAGGGTTGCGAGCGCGTACCGTACCGTGTCACACGATGCACTTTGTGTCATCACCGGTATGATGCCTATTGGTATCCTTATCATGGAAGACATAGAGTGCTTCGAAAGGCGCGGAACAAGAGGCATACGCAGGACTGCCAGAACGACCTCCATGGTCAAATGGCAGCGTGCGTGGGACAGTTCCACCAAGGGAGTGTGGACTCACAGGTTGATTCCGAGGTTAGATATCTGGGTCAATAGGCGCCATGGGGAACTAACATTCCACCTAACACAGGTCCTTTCGGGTCATGGATGCTTTAGACAATATCTTCACCGTTTCGGTCATGCGGGTTCTCCCGAATGTCCAGTTTGTGCAGGTTTAGAGGAAACGGCGGAACACGTTTTGTTCGTGTGCCCGCGTTTCTGCACAATGCGTGACGGCATGTTTGCCACATGCGGTCGGGACACGACTCCGGACAATTTGGTCCAGAGGATGTGTGCAGACGAGTTTGGCTGGAATGCCGTTTCATCGGCTATCACCCACACCGTCTCGGAACTCCAAAGGAGGTGGCGTGTGGACTCGAGGAGTGACTAGTGCAGACGCTAATCAACAGGTGGTCCAAGGGTTCGCAGTCGGCTACGTAGGTCATACCGGTGCCCTACGGTCGAAATCGACCCTTACAGCGATTAAGTGGCCGCGGGGAGAACATCCTGGTAGCGCTGCTGTCGTGGCGCCGGCCTACTGGGTGGATACGAGCCTCTGGTTGTTCGGGGCAGGTGGAGGCCCCTTCGTCAGCAATCCCAGCTGGTGCTAGCTGATAGGGCCTGAGCCTTCAGTAGGTCAAATTGCGAAGCCCGCAGTATCAGTTCTTGATACCTGCGGTGCAGCTGGGCGCGGGCTTAGTGGTCGACCCTGCCCGCCTTCAGCGGACAACGGGAGGTGAGGACCACCCGGGAAGCTGGCAATGCGCCAGCATGCTACCTTGGTGGACCCCCATAAGCGTGTCATCGATGTTCGTTGCTGCATGGCTACGCAGCTAACCTGGAGGATGCGATGTGCAATAGCCCCTCTCCGAAGCAATGCCTTCTTGGTGGTCCCGGAGAGACGAAGGGTTTGGCGGCAATGGAAATGGTTTAGTGGGTCGGGGGTGTAGTCCTGTTTACTGCTTGTACGTAGTAAATGGTCCCCAACCCCACACTCCCGGACCTCGGTCCGGAGTCTGTTGAGCAGATTATCCCCCCATTGCTTAGAAGGAAAAAAAAAAAGGCTGGAGCCTCTCAAATTGATATCTGAGCTGCCCCAGATGATGTGATGAGCATTAGCATCACTGCCCACAATCAGCGGAAGGCCTTTTGTTACGCAGTGTACGACAACTCGTTTGAAGTCATCCGTTGGGGATGGTTCATCATGTGGCTAATCCATATAGGTGATAATTTAAATTTAATGTCAACATATTCATAATCCCACCCTTATTAAGCCTCAGGATAGAGACTGAAGAAGGGCAGCCGATTATCTCGGAGAAACACAAGGTCACCTCCACCATTGCTCCGGGTAGCACAGGAAGGACTCAATACTGTGGAGGGCGCCCTGGTACCCCACAGGCTCCGTTTGCGGTAGACCTCCCTAACCATTCATTCCTAGGCACGGTACGCATCACACCATAAATTAGGGGTCACCTGTGAGGTGGACTTATACCACCGGAACAGCCAGTCCGTAGTGTTGATTCTTAGCCAGTTAAAACAACCGCTACCGACACTACGCGGCTATCTAGGCTGCTCGGGAAAAGGAGGTTAATATTGATGATTAACTCCTGAAGTGCCCAAGCAGCCAGCAATACTCTACAATACGCCCGGCAAATGCGTGAGTGATGCTACGCTGTAGCTAACAAAATATCAACGGTACCTACCGTACCAACGATCTTATTAGCGTTTTGTACAATGTATATTTGCTGCAATACTACGACCAACGATGTCGACCTATGGAGCGGGAAAACAAACGACTAAAGAGGGCTTAGAAACAGTAGAGTGGCTAATATTCAGTGGCTCCAGTATCGCCAGATAAGCCGCACTTACACATGGAACCAACCAGATGAATGCTTGGGACTAAAATACACCGTCAATGTGCACTTACTTAATGCTTGTGATCTTCTAATTTAGGTAACAATGGCACCTCCACGTCAGGTTGCAGACCAGTAAAGGGAAGGAGAGGAATTTATGTTACATTTATAACTGACCTTCTGCAGACCATGGAGTCTGACTGCTCTACACCTAAGACAAGACGTGACAGGTCAAAGTACAAAAACGAAACCAATTGCCTGTCAAAAAAGACCACTTCTCATTGGTCGTTTTGGCAAAAGCCTACTTTCACATCGTTGAGTTGGATTGCAACAGGGCACTTTGTTGCTAGCCCGGCCGTGTTGCTAGTTCATCAATTAGAGTTTGCATCAAAAGTTTGGAAATTTTTCATGGAATCATTTTGTTTCAAATCTATTTATATTCGATATTGATACAGAGCATGTGTTTATACAACACTAAAACATATAAAAAATACTCAATTTAGACCAATATAAGAGATTTTGTGTCAATTTTCTCTAAAAATTATCGCCGGTTTTGAATTTTAATCTGAGTTTTCAAAAACATAACATCCTCTATCGCAGTAAATGAATGAAACGTGCAAGAAACAATTAAATTATGCGCCTTGATATTTGAATTTGTTCACAATATTTGCTTAAAAAAGATACTGGTAACACTGGCAATTGTATCGTCAAGATTATCGGCAGAACAACAACGGGGCAGTCTTAGTTGAGCTGTCACGTCCTGTCCTAGCTCTACACCAGTTCATGCAGGAGTTTGTTGGATGGATACGGCAAGAACAGCGACACCGATTTTATTGACATGTCAATTTTTTGATCAATGTTGATTATAGCAGATTCAACATGAACTTGACTATAGTAGAGTGTAGATCAAGATGGGCTTGCCGTTGTACCGTGCTGCCGTTCACATTGTGTTTAGGGCTTAAGACAATTTTATGACAAAGAGGCTTGGTATTGGATAGCAGACGGGTTTACCCTATTAGGCATAACGACGTTAGGCAGAAGGATGTTAAGCATAATGGATGTTAGGCATAATGTACGTTTGGCATAAAATAACTTGTGTATATGAAACTCGTCTTATATCGAACAATTTGTGGGCACATTTACAATTTCCATTACGACGATGTGGGTGGTGAGTGTCCTTAACATGTAGCAGCTCATAAAAAAATGTGGAAAATTAATACAAAAAGTGATACGAGGGAGTGGGTTGATTGGTTGATCATAAATGACACTGAAAATACCCATTTGAAAATGAAACCATTATTGCAAGATATCGAAGAGGATTGTCATGGGCATTGTTATCATTTTGAAGTTCTGGTAACATCTATCTCATCAAGATCAACGCTACTATTAGTGAGCTGTCAGAGCAGTTGAAAAAACTCCAAACTGAACTTGAAGGCGCTCGGTCAGCATAAAAAAAGCAGTTCGAACGATTGAAAAACCTGCTTCAGTCATCAGAACAACTTTTCAAACGACAGTCAGAGCAAAGAGATTTGTTCACAGCTTGGAAACAAATCTTATAGTAATCAATTCCGGCGCTAAGTTAGCCAACACTTGCCTTCAGAGTGTAATTAGGTACCGAATAGCTATCAACAAGATCCCCTACCATGTTGGAGAAAACGTCAAAGACCTAGTGCGAGGAATCTTGAACTTTTTGGGAGTTATCGAGCTGGAGGCACACATTACCGACTGCTTCAGAATTCCGGTAAAGCCATCCTAGTGGAGCGACCGTTCTATCTCTCCAACTAGAGTTTTCAAATTTCCCGGGATTTGATTTCCCGGGAAACGGGAAATAAATTTGCCATTTCCCGGGAAATCCCGGGATCCCGGGAAATTTGCAAAAACGTGAAAATGAAGCAAATTTGATTATTTTTTAAATTATTAATATTTTTGTTATATTATTTTGATACCAGTAAACTTTTATGGTACCTACATTCTCTTTTTTGTAAGTAATTTATTTATGTTTCTCAAAAAAAAATCATTGATTTCGTTGTGTACGCTAGGCTTCAGAACATCACTTATTATGATATTGAGTCCATGTGAAGATTATTCTTGACAAATCGTATGAATTTCAACTAATATGTACAGGACGGACTCGATTATCCGGAGTCTGTTCTTTGATATTCTTGGTTTTGAGATTTTATGAATAAATTTGAGATAACTTGGTATTGAGATATACAATATGAATGATTTACCAGCTTTAGGTGTAGGTTAAAAAGGGAGTTTGAAAAATAGGTTTTTTGTATGCCGGTCAAAATAATTTCTTCCATGCGTGAGTTGTCAATCACGCGACTCAGCAATCAAAAAATCATGGATGAGTTGGCTCACCTTTTTGACTCATCCTCTCGTGTTTCCACAGTTTACTCACACACGGCAATATTTTTTTTGTTAGTCTGGTAAAGTTATAGTAATCCTTTCTAACGTAAACAACAGCATTCAAGTTTTACGATTTTTTGATGGGTTTTGCGACTGAATCATTTTTTACGGTTTGAGTTGATTGAGTGATTTTGCATCAAAATCGCAAGCGTGACATTTGCGAAGCAGATCTCTGATGAGTTTGCTCTCACGGGAGTGCGTATTGATTGAGATTTGAGTTTGAGTTTATCAACATCATCTTGCATCATCTTGCTTTCCAAGACCCCTAATGTTCCTAGAAATAATTTCTGGCTACGCCACTGCATTTTATAAATAAAACAACGAAAAAAGAATAATATTTAAGTTCTTTTAATGCAGATTTTAATTTTTCTTCTAGTGATTCGATTTTTAGGAAGATTTGATTATCCGGAGTGATAAAAAACGATACAACGGATAATCGAGTCCGACCTGCACCAACATTAAATCAAACCTTTCAAGCACTAGAATAAAATCCAACTAGAGGCTAACGATGAAAAATGTGATGGTTAAATCCATGAAAACTTTATCAGCGTACTCAATTCATGGATGATCCCTCGAAAAATCCTATATATTGTATAGCATATAATCTATTTTGGAAAAAAAACATCGCCAAAGAGCTATACATTTCATCAACAACTATTTGATTACAAAAAAAACAACAAATCAATATCGAAGTATTACTAGTGATCTAGTAAGGTCATTGGTTAGAATGATATGAAAAGTAAATTATACGATAGTTTTGGTTTGAAAATGGATGGCCAATCCTTTTTAATAGAAATACCCGGGAAATACAGAAATCCCGGGAAATACGGGAATCCCGGGAAACAGGAAATCATTTCCCGGGAAACGGGAATCCCGGGAAATCTCATTTCCCGGGAAATGTTCCCGGGATTGAAAACTCTATCTCCAACTATCGTCGTATTGATCAGGCAAAAATAAGCGAAGGGAAAAGTTCTCAAACTGTATTTTGGAAGCCACAAGCAAGCCAAGCTCGCCGTAATTCACTTCGGCCTTGCCTTGAAGTACAGATTCACATTAAACGAAGTACTGTCAACTCAGTCGTTAAGAATCCGAAGCCTTGCGCTGCGTCTCAAACAAAGGAAACTCGTCGATTCGGTCTTTATCCGAAACGACTCAGTGTCAGTTCGGTTGCCTAATCAGAAAAGATACACTCCCATCTCAGATATCAATCAACTGCTGCAAGTGACAGCTACGGTTATTGGCGGCCATACTTCAGCGGACGAGTCATCGATCTTCTTTGACACCATATCTGCGGATAGTCTGGGTAGCTCCCACCAGAAGTAACAAATAAACGATCAGTAATAACACAAGTATGACCATTGCAGCCCACGATAGTCACCTTCGAATTGGACATTTGAACGATGGATCATCGATGGAGCTAAGTTAATTCTCGACAAAAAGCAGTACTACTTCTTCGGCCTGAGCGAGACCAAACTTAAAGTCAGCGCACCCATCGGACCAATCAAGATTCCAGGCTACAACTTTATTCGACATTCGCTACCCTGTGGGAGGGGACGGGGTTCCAAAACTTGTAGAGGAGTAGGATTGTATGTGGCTAAAATATCAAGGTCACCACAATCAACAAATCTTCTTTCGATCCGGCTGTTTCCATTGCTCAACGAGTGGAATACCTAGCAGTTAGTGCAAAAGTTAACAACTACAACGTGGGTGTAGTGGTGCTGTAAAACCCGTCTTGCAACAACCAACTACTAATCCAAAGATATGAAAGTCTTCTGCTTGACCTGCTTGAGTACAACTTAGACAGGGTCTACATTGTCGGAGACTACAACATTAACGTTTCTTCCACGCAACCTTCCGGTAATCTGACCGGTTTGCAACGACTGCATAACACTTTCAACCTGACTGTCCTGGATACTCTCCCTACTCGGATTACGGAAACCAGCTCTACCATACCGACTCTCCAGACTCAATTGTGAAGTCTGCGACATCTACTGGTAACTCCATTTCTGATCACGATATTGTCTTTCTTATCGCCGATGTACAGGTACGTAAACCGCCTGCACAAAGACGAACCTTCAGGAATTTCCGTAGAGTAGACCAAGTTCGCCTTCAGGCGGATTTTCAAGCAAGAGACCACCAACCAATTCTGAGCTGTCCTGACGTCGCTAGTAAGGCGGAACTGGTTACTGCTGAACTGCAACTTCTCCTTGATCGACATGTGCCTGAGCAAACGATCACAATACGTGATCATCGCACGCCCTGGATTAACAGCGATATCGAACAAGCAGTTAAACTCAGAGACCTAGCATTCCAACTCTATTCGAAGAACCCCAACCGAGCAAGAGGCGATATGCAATGGCACGCTGATCTCAGCCGCGAATAAGAGGTATGCAGACAGGAATTTTTCTCCTGAGCCACCTGTAAAGAAATTCTGGAACAATCTCCAAAGAGACGGTATACACAACAATCCCAAACATAATGCGGCCGATACGCAGATTACTGTCAACCAGCTGAATCGGTTCATTGCTGAAGGCCATCTACATCTCCAACGGTCAGCACAACAGATAGCTTCACCCTTAATTTCGCGCGGTGAGAACAACGTCCTTGGTAACAATGCTACCCGCCGACGGTTTGAATTTCGATATACGGATGCGGCTGATGTTTCACAGAGGATCTACGAGATATCATCTAATGCGACTGGTTCGGACAACATCCCCGCATCTTTCGTAAAAATGCTGTGTCCTTTCATACTACCACTCCTTGTAAATCTTTTCAATACCAGCATAGGGTCGCACACATTTCCAGATATCTGAAAAAAAGCCATAGTTACTCCAATACCAAAAGCAGCAAGTCCAATTCAGCCAAAGAACTTCGACCGATTAGCATGCTCCCGGTCATCTCCAAGGTACTTGAAAGGATACGATTTCACCAGATCACCGAATACCTACAGGCAGCTGACCCGCCTCTCTTCAATAAGCACCAATCCGGGTATAGGAGGAATCACAGTACTACGACTGCATTGGTTAAGGTTGTACATGATATTTACAACAATTTTGACGCAACTCATGGTATTTGTGGATTTCTCCCTGGCATTCAACTGTGTACGACACGCAAAGCGACACCAAAAGCTTCAGAGGGAATTTGGTTTTGACCAGTCAGCTGTCCAGTTGATCGAATCCTTCTTACAAGATAGAAGCCAAGTGGTCAAGCTTGGATCGTGCCTCAGTGCGTTGTTGTTCAGTTTATTTATCAATAGCCTACCAACCATGCTAAAGTGTGAGTATCACCTTTACGCGGATGATCTCCATCATCTTTACGTGATGGCCTCACCGTGGAAATGAAATATAGGCTGCATCGATGTTTCAAGTCTTCGCTACGATTTATCTTCAGTTAAATCGATTAAACACAACATCCACCTTCCGAAATGCCATCCTCGGTCATGATCACCTACGTAACTACCGTCAACGAATATGCTGTTTCTACCGCCAGGCGTGGGACAAGAAACTTCCACAGTACATCCAGCAGCATCTCCAGCGAGGGTTAATGAAACGTGCGAGGACCTTCCAGTCGCCGGTGAACACAACGAGTAAAAAGAAGACCCTGTTGATATACGGAATCTCACACTGGAACAGATTACCCATCGGAATTAAGACCAGACCTACATTAGCGACATTCAAACTGGCGCTAAGAATCCAGGACAAGATTCAACGATAATCAGTTCATTAACAAATTACAAAGTTTGTAATTAGATTAGCTCTCCAATGTAAATACTTTCTAACATTGCTTTCCTTGTCCCGATTAATAGTTATGTAACTAACAGGATATCGTACGTTTAATAAATTACAATTACATTTAGAATTACAAAATATTATTTTACCTATTTCCACGATATTCATAGCAAAAGTTCTGCAGCCATCCTTTGATATTCCCTGAGAAACTTGATTATTCTAAAATTCTTCATGGAATATCGAAGAGTAGCTTAAAAAATTTGCTATGAATCTGTTGAAAATTAGTTAAATATATTTTTTTTATTTTCTCAAGAACCTAAAACATAAGTTGCCTTGGAAAAATGTAGTTTAGAGTTCAGCCATGCTGAAGGTATCTCAGTTCGATTCTCGATTGGTCCAGGATCTTTTCGTAATGTAAATTTCCTTGACTTCCATGGGCATAGATTATCATCGTACCTGTCACACGAGATACGGATGCAATAATGGCAAATTTGTCAAAGGAAGCTCTCAGTTAATAACTGTGGAAGTGCTCATTGAACACCAATTTGCAAAGAAGGTTCTGTCCCAGTGAGGACGTAATGCTAAGAAGAAGAAGAATTTTAGAATTCAGGCAATAAGTTTATTCATTCAAAATTACTTCAAAACCTTAAGCAAAACAGAAGAAATCATTATTTAATTAAAAATAAAATCAAATAAAAAAATCTATGGTAGATTTTGTTGGCCTTTTTCACACAAGGTTGAATTTCTACCATCCATCTTAAGAAAACTCAATCAAGTAGAAATATTTTGAAAAGATTTATCATGAATTAAGCCACCTGCCCTACGCCAACTACGGCTTGACAAATCTCATATTCCTGTATAGATAGGGCCATTTTTAACATTTACACCTGTGCTCTAAGCGTCGGACGATTTCTCTTTTAAAATAGCACATTTGATTATGCATTTCTCAAAAAGATTTGCTCTAGTTCATGCCAATTACGTTTATTTTATGTGCTACAATAAGGTCTCAATGGTATGAATCTATTAAGTTTTCCTACCAATACGAATCAAGATCATTTTTTATTTTTCGAAGGGCCGTAGAAAGGCTTCTTTCAATTCAAGGCTCATTTTTGGTCAATATAATCCGGTAGTTCTATTAGCATCGATTATTATGCACCCGTTCAGCCAGTCGCAGAATTGAACGATTAAGGACTGTATCAAAAAGTAATTAGTAACGTATTCAACTGTCGCAGAAAAGTGTTGTTGACCTTACAAACTGTTTCATTGCTCGAAGTGCTGTGTTTATTCCCTGTAAATAAAACCACGATGCTATTTTTGCATTAAATGTTTGCCATATCTCTTAAAACATTTGACAGTTAAATCAGAAAGTGAAAATTACCAAACACTGTGCAAAGATTTTTGAAAATAACGTTATTACAAAAAGTAAATTACGTTTATGTATTTATTCTTTCATATGTTTTCAATCATAAGATAATAATAATTAATAAAAAAATGCTTGTTTCATTTTAACAAAAAAAAAAAATGGAAACTGTGCTACTTTCGTATGTTGTTGTACTTTTTAGCTACTTCATAGATCCACGTTTATGCCAATAACGATAGCTGAACAATAAAAAAACATGTATTTTGGATTGAAAAATATTCCTAACATACATTTAAAGCATTGGAAGTAAGAACGGAACTTTTAAATGTTTTAGTTATGTTTAGCATAACCTCAAAGATGGATAAATTCTTGAGACATTTTTTTTTAGAATTTTGAAATCTTTCTGCATTGATTTATCAAGTACACATATATTCGACTTAATTAATTTTATTCAATTTTCTCGAAATGTATTGCTCTAACTTAAGCTTATATAGTTTTGCAAGTTTGTCAGAAGTTTTGGTTCAAACAGATGCTGCTTATTTCTTTTCAATACAGCCCGTATGCGAAACGAAAGAGTGAAAATTGCATCTCATATTTTCAAATCCAGGCATCGCCCTGTACGGGTTTGGGCTTCAGCTTGCTTCTTGCTATCAGCTGGAGCAGAATCTATCGGTGGCATTAGATTCATTTTTTTTTTCTCATGCACTTATTCTCATAAGCTGCCAGACACATTGACCCGAAGGCAAGTCATTATTGCCTCTTCGAAGCTGCTCAAATACCGAGCCGAGGGAGTAAAGGCAATCTCATTTTTCACACTGATTTTCATTTCCACCAACTGGAAACTTTATGGCTACTTACCTGGTATCGAAGTGGTAAAAGTAGTCTGGAAGCTGTGACTATAGCAGCTGGGGCGGGGTTCTACTCCAGCCGGTACCCCTTGGCGTACATTCTTCGATGTAGATTATTATCGACTGGGATGGCTGCACGTTATTTGTTGTAACGTGATTTCATAATTTTCCATCTCTCCTTAGTTACAGTATTGAACGCAGATATTTCTAAGCCTTGGCGTAAGAATTCATTCACGTATCAAACTTGTATGCTGTAAAGTACCAGTAGCGCAATCAGCAGTAAAAGATATTTATCGTTCTACATATTATCATATATTTGAGCGTTTGATGTACATTTTAATGTAATTTATAAGTCTGTTTTGAACAGCTTCGTTTTACTGAGGTTGCGTAGGTATGTTCTTAGGTACTTAGCTTTACTGAGGTTGTATTAACTGCAGCTATTTCTTGTTTTATACTTCCTACTCATTCAGTAACAGTTTGCGCTATTAAAAACGTTTTTAAATTTTTGGTAAAGATTCAGATAAGATTTTTTCAGCATTTTTTTCAAAAAAAATGACAATTGTCTACAAATTATCCGTACAACACTATTGTTGGAGTCATTACGAAACCATCGTTCAGAAACTCAATGCACAGAGACCTATTGTACCACCTTACAGATATCGAACAGCAAACTCGATGCAAATCCGAATTGCGGTCCAGTATCATGTTCTCTCATGCAGTTTCTCCATTATACCCACCGCTGATGTCGACACTGCTGGATAGCTTCACTGTACGGTGATAGTGCACTTCATAAAAATAGTCCAAACAGTTAAAGTCAGGAATAATTGATTCTACTCATATTTTTCTATAATTCCAGATTTTTTTTTTTGAGACACTAAATATTCTGGATTGTTTTTTCTTCTAGTACAAATATTTTGAATCTTGGGAAATACATCCATCTCGGAAGCACAGGGGCCGTCCATTAATTACGTGAGATGTTATGGGTTAGTGACTTCTTGCATACGTCATACAATTGAATATTTATTTTCATACAAACAGTTTTATCATTGGGGATAGACAGGGTTTAAAAATGCTCAAAATTGCCTCACGCAATTAATGAACCACCCCATAGTGCACTGCTCCACCATGCACATGTGGGAAACCGGTTAAATTGGGTGAAAACCTCAAAATCTACGATGAGCTTGCGGTGCTGGCTGATGGTGCCTGTTGGAAGGAAGCGCACATGACGACATGCGAGGGAAATGACAGAAATATCAAGAATCGACAAACCGTGGTCGTCGTCTTCGTCGTCGCTCGGGTATATCATGATAAATGCAATGTGGGCTGGGAAAATCCAACCAAAACAAGGACTAGGATTCGTTAAGAGAGTCCCATTGAGGGGGGGAAGGGCCGATTGTGGTCGGCGGTGGCAACGATAAAAAGACAAAATTATATTTATCTTTCGTGAATAAAATAAATTATTCGGTTTATGGCATACACGATGGTGCGCTGTGGTTGGGAACAATTTGGCAGAGCTTACAAAGCTCGAGGTTTGTGGATTGAGCTGGGTGGAGTTGTGCGGCGCGTCCTCCCGGGAAAAGCAAAGCGTGTAGCGATTCGGTGATAGACGTGTATAACAGTGAGGAGCGCTGAGCCTTTAAACACGTTGATTTATGGGATTTTAATTCCGGTTGTTTTGTCGTCTAATTCTGACACCAAGAGCCCTTAGCTTATTAGCAATGGCATTAGGCTTGTTATCTTTTAATTTATATACTGTTGGGGCGCTATAAGATGTGGTGATATATGGGATTATTGATGTTGCTTGTAGGATGAATGATTTATTGAGGATTGTTTCTTGAAGATGAAGATTGGTTCCTCAGATTGCTTAGTGAACACGGCTATTGGTCGTCAATCAATAAATGGCTGGCACACTCTTGACTAGCCAAGGATTTTTTCCGTCTATTTGTTATTAAAGGAGAGTCCTTCAGAAAATAACTATACATGTCTTCGTCTTCTCTTTTTCTTCTTGGCATTACGTCCTCACTGGGACAGAGCCTGCTTTCAAGCTTATCTGGGATTATTTACTGAGAGTTTTCTTTGCCAAAGTTGCCATTTTCGCATTCGTATATCGTGTGGCAGGTACGATTATACGATATACCCAGAGAAGCCAAGGAAATTTCCATTACGAAAAGAACCCGGACTGACCGGGAATCAACACCTTCAGCATGGTTGTGCTTTGTAGACGCGGACTCTAACCACTCGGCTAAGGAAGCCCCCATCAAGTTGAAGTGACAGATCCACGGAAATGTAGAGCCACGAAAAAAATGGTGAATAAATGAAAAATTGATTCTTAATCAACATTTGATAGCACTTTTATGCCGCAAATATAAGCAAAACGAATATTTCTCAGGATTTGACGATTATATTCGATAATTGCAAATATATCATTTCAGTACATTTCAAAACATTATTTCCACTTTTTTTTCTAGGTGTTCTGTGCCATGCAAAATGATCATTCTAATTTGGTTAAACTAAATTAAACAAATATTAACATTGGGGCTCTCAAGACCTTACGCGACCTATTGTGCAATCTTAAGGATAAAGTTCCATCAGACGAGCAGCCTGGAATATACCGGATCCCTTGTAAGGATTACCCAGCTGTCAACGTAGGCCAAACTTGTCGCAAAGTTGAACAAAAAAAGAAACACAAAAGAACACAAAAATGTAATGTAGCAGCCCATGCGATAACTTCCAATCATGCAACAGATTGGAAGAGTGCAAAGATTATAAAAATCATCAGGAAAACGTCACACTTAAACGCATGGGAGTCCATATTCATCAGCAACGACGAAGGACCGCTAACGAATGAACAAAGGTTCAAATTATATGTCTCTAGTAGATTTGGGGTTGCTGAATCTTATGACGTTTTTAGAAATGATCCAGCACGTCACAATTTTGAGCAGCAGGTCGCCAAAGTTAAAGGACACCGACACGTTAATGCTTCCAGTGGACGATTTGCCTTTTGAAGGAAGCATCACTCTTGACAACGAACTAGCATGCAACGCCCAGTGGCACAGTCGAAATACATTCTAGATGAAAAGTTTTTTGGACTGATGCGGAAATCGATCCCATACCCCTTGATTCGATGCGGCTAAATGCTCGGTAACACTAACCGCACGGCCACGAAGCCCACAAAAGTTGTATAAAACTGTAGTTTCATTGATATTTACATTAAATTTAAATCTGATTTATCGAACTTTTAGTCAGTCTCCGTGCTATGTACGTTTATGATGTTGACGTTGAAGGACCAGCCTTTGAGCCTCAACTTCCACATTCTTCCGTTGATCGGCCACCACCCGATCACGCGCCTTTGCATATCACCCATCACTATATAAGCTGTTCCCAGCTCACGTGTGTTGCCGCAGCTCTGGTAGATGGTATGATTACCTTTAAACGTTTGCACCATCGAACCTGTCCAGTACACCTCCTGCAGCGCTACGATGTCGAAACCGCGGTCCTTCAGCACATCAACAAGTATGCGTGTGCTCCAGATGAAGTTCAGAGATTAACAGTTCCACGTACCGAGCTTCCAATCGCTAGTCCCTTTTACGTCGCTGTGGTCTTCGCCGATTGTCCCGGTTCGTATTCTCTCGTTGAGTATTCGTTACTTGTTTTTCTACGGCTGGCTTGCAGGACCTGACACCAACCTCCTAGATTTCCGGAGGACCATTCCCCCTAAATGTTCGCCATAGTGCGCAGTTTGGCTTAGAATCCTTTTCTGGCACTCGGACGATGATCAGCTGCCTCTGATATGTGGAACAGACGCTGTTGTGAGCCGCTCCTAATATGGAGTACAGACTGTCCAGGTTTGCAGAAGCAAACCCCCCCCCTTCCCTGTCAGCATACGACCAGAGTTCCCACCGGATCTGGTTACCCGATTTTCCCTAAGGTTACTCGTACCCCGGCCAGTAACGCGAGGAGGTAGGGATAGGAGTTGCTGAGCAAGAGGCTAAGGACCACATAAAGGGGTCTATTTTATTTCTGCAGGCAAAATTTGTTAAAATCAGAGATATGATTTTGCTGTAACCAGATTCGAAAATGTTCATATAATCCATACGGTTTACATACTCTAAAAATTGAATTTTGACAAGTTTTTCGAAAAATTTTGAGACTGTAGGTAGACAATGAGCTCATCGGTCTCAGGTTAGAAATAGTGTGCACGGTTTCTTTTTCTTCTTCTTGGCATTACGTCATCTCTGGGACAGAGCCTGCTTCTCAGCATAGTGTTCTTATGAGCACTCCCACAGTTATTAACTGAGAGCTTTCTTTGCCAATGTTGCTATTTTCGCACTCGTATATCGTGTGGCAGGTACGATTGTACTCTATGCCCAGGTAAGTCTTGGAAATTTCCATTACGAAAAGATCCTGGACCGACGGGGACCTAGCCACCTTTGCATGGCTTTGTTTTGTAGTCGCGGACTCTAACCACTCGGCTAAGGAAGGCCCCATAGTTTAAGGGTATTGTTCGTTAAAATGTGTTCGGTGTACTGTTTTACGGCCTAAACATATTTTATCCGGTTATAATGGCTGTGCCATGGGATAAAACTTTTTAAATCAGTCTTGTTTTGAAGAACAAGCCACTCGACCAGTGGCTTACAACAAAGTTGTAACAGATTTTGTTGCTCAGGTAGTGCCTTTTTTCCTAACAAAATTTGTTATAATTTTGGCTGAGTAGTAGTTAATACCCAGTCATCCAGAAATGGCATGAAAGTTCATGTTACAACTCGTTTATTCCTACTAATTATATCAAATCCGCTAAACACCGTGGATAATCTCGTCAGATTGATGAGTTTCCTCGCATAAACACTTCTTTTCTGAGTTCATTTGTACAATTCGTTTCGTCCCGTACATTCGTACAAAGTTAGTCGAATCAATTCGTAGCAGCTGTCAAATCAACATTTGTGATCATAAATTAAGTCGTATGAGATCACAGGTTTGTTCGGTAGAATATGTGTGTGTTATTATTCATCACATAAAATATGCACGTATATTTCCTCTTTTGTACGTAGAAGGCCTTTTCGCGACATCTTATAAGTGAAATTTTACACACACAAAGCCTCCAGGTGATTACGTTATACGTACATTTTGGTTGTCTGGGAATAACAATAATTATAACAAAAACTCCTCTACACTAAACAAAATTGAAACAAAATATGTTATGGGGGGCCCAGATAGCAGTAGCGGTAAACGCGCTGGTATTCAGCAAGACCAAGCTGAGGGTCGTGGGTTCAAATTCCACCGGTCGAGGATCTTTTCGGGTTGGAGATTTTCTCGACTTCCCAGGGCATAGAATATCTTCGCACCTGCCACACGATATACACATGCAAAAATGGTCAATTGGCATAGAAAGCTCTCAGTTAATAACTGTGGAAGTGCTCATAAGAACACTAAGCTGAGAAACAGGCTTTGTCCCAGTTGGGACGTAACGCCAGAAAGAAGAAGAAGATGTTATAATCAGGGTTGGGAAAAGTTCTGAAATTCATTCTACAGTAGCCAAACAAAGCCAATCACAGTCAGCGAAGCCAGTGAAACTCACGCTCATCGCTGCTGTAGGCAAAAAGCCTTGAAAATTGCAAAACACCCGTTGCCAAGGGCAACCCAAAATTACTGTAGAAAAATGTTCTATTTTCCGCTACATTTCCCGCATTTAGAGCCTTCAATGACACGAACGATTATGAAAATTCATGCACCTAACATAGGCTACTTGATGAGTTTCATGTTTTTGAACTACTGTATTGGGAAGACCACGAGATTTTCGCGAAATTAAAGCCTACTACTATTACCATTCCCAGCACTGGTTATAATTTAAACAAAAATGCAACTCATTATGTTTCAAATCAAATAAAAATGTAACTCATTTTGTTATTATCAAAAACTGAATTATAACAAAATCTGTCATAAGCAATTGCTCTCGAATATTTTATAACAAATTGTGTAATAATTATTATTTAGTAAAAAAAAAATTGAAACAGTATTTGTTATTATAACTGATTTTGTTTTAATTATGTTTAAATTTCTTGCATCAACTCAAAGTGCTTCTAACAAAAATGAAACAAATTTTGTTATTTGTAACAAATCTTGATATAATTGTGTTACAATTTTGTTGTTATCCACTGGTCGGGTAAGCACTATCAGTATTCATGCATCTCACTATGGGCGGTTTCCATACAGACTGGCGGCCAAAAATATTTTTTCCATCTCATGTCGTATTTATGAGTTTTGTGATACAAACTTGTTGTTTTACTTTCAAAAACTAGATTTCGAGACTTACTTTTGAATAGGGCCTATAGCGAAATAATATGTTTTGTTACTAATGATGCATATAATGCATATAAGCCATTTATGCGATTAATGGTGTAAACCATTTTAAATGTTAGAACTTACGTAGAAATGGTGTTATGAATGATTTAGTGATATTAAGTTATTTTCTGAATTTATTTTAAGCTGTTTTCAATAGAAAATGGTTAAAAATATTGAAAAAATTCAAAAAGCCTTAAGTTAAAAAAGTGTAAATTTGTGCAGCTTAATTATTCAAGATTTTGATGCTTACATCTTAAAGCACCCTTAGAAATACATTTTAGCCTGGGACAACTTGGGACAAGAAAGTTTGGGTTGTATAGAGTTTGGATATACAGTCGACTCTCCATAACTCGATATTCAAGGGACCATCGACTTATAGAATTATCGAGTTATAGAACCTACCGACACCAAAAAATTTAAAATCAAAGGTTCAAATTCATATATTTCCAATACTTTTGTGATCACTTTTGCAAGCAATGAATATCATTTTGTTGATAGCATTTTGAAAAAATATCTTTGGACACTTTTTTCAAAATGTTCGAAAAATCCCTTACTTTTACTAAAAATTATTTTTTTTTATTTTTATGTTTTTAAAGTTTTATAACAATTTGCAAGTCCTTTATGCACTGCCAAACCAGAAATGGTCCATGTCTTCCTTTATAAAAAAGGGTTTTAGATGGATATCGAGTTATGGAGGGAAATTTTCCTCCCACGTGGCATCGACTAGTGGAGACATCGAGTTATAGAAATATCGACTTATGGAGAGCATGATGTATGGGAATTTGAAGGGGTCGCAAAATCCATCGAGTTATAGAATATATCGAGTCATAGAACATCGAGTTATGGAGAGTCGACTGTATGTTCAAATATATTTTTATAAAGTGCACTCCCCGCATTTCCCGACCTAAAGTACGAATTTTTATTTCATTTTATTTTTCTTAGATCGCGTTTTGAATAAGCTTTCGGACAATGTATAAAGATTTGTATAAAATATTACGATTATACAGTATATTGTATTCAATATGTACCTTGTGTTTGCACTGAATTCATTATTTTTCCTCAAAACTTAAACTTTGACATACATGTATCAATAAAAATATAAAAGATCCTGCCCTGATATTCCAGGAATATCTTAATAGAAGTGTTTACTATGGAATGATGTACAAGAAAAACCTATCAAAAAAAGTTATTTTTTCGATTATTGACCACCTGATCGCCCATAGTGCATCTGTACAGTTTTCCTTTTGATTTGGATGAAATTGATAAACAAATTAGAATATCTGGGCTTCTTGGTTTTTGGCATAGTTTGGACCTTCCAAAATCATAACAAACGAATAAAAGATCAATTTTTGTTTTAAAGTTCGATAGCCATATTTATATAGTCCCAGACATGGCCATTGGCCATTGGCCAATATGCCATTTCCTTCAGGGCTCCTGAAACCAACTAAAGAGTGATCAGGTCATGGCATCCGATTGATCTGGAAATACATCGGAAAGCATCACCTTCAAATATCTTGATATGGTTCCGGACATGACCCATATTGGCCACTTCCCCCAGCCAACTGTTTTTTTTTACAAAAAAAAACACTGATTCAGACGATATAGAGGTTTATGTAACCATCAATACAATACACGCAATTCATTCTTTTCTTTGTTATAACACAATGCAATTAGACTAGTTCTTTACTCAAATTCTTAAAAAACTACTTCTATAAACACAATGTTTCAAATTGTTAAAATAGTGCTGGTGAAGTGACTATTTGTGTATTATTTTAGTCAAACCTGTTTTACTAGTTTTCTTGGAAGTCTTCTACATTCTGAGGAAAGTAACATTGAGTACAATCTTCTCTCTTTGCCAATAAATCCGATTTCCTGATACCCTAAAATACTTGACATGCCTTTTCGGCCCAAAAACGGATTTGGCGTTTTCGATTTGTTTCTAAAAACTCCACGAAGAACACTTTAAAACCCCCTAGAGTCAGATTTTCTATGGCACTTCATAGCTTGCGTACGACAGAGCAAGCCCATTTTTTACAACAGCCATCCCACGAAACGGAGGAAGTCCACGCGAAAAGCGATGACATAATGCAGCAAGCAGCCGACTGTACCGTGTACGAATAACGATAAATTTCAATAAAGATAATCCTGATTATCGAAAAGCAAATTCGTAAACATCTTCTTTCCGATGGTGATGGTGAAGAAAAGAACGTCTTGATACTACAAACGGATGAAAGGCGAAGGGAGTGATCGTTATGAGCAATTGAGTCGAACATAAGGACTCTATCGTGCTTTCACGTCGTCGGCTGCTTCGAATACCTACTTTGGCAAACGACCGACGGCGACGACACGCAACAAGATGAAGCTATGTGCCACCTTAGGCTTTTCTCATATCCATCTTATCCACTTTCCTTCCACTTAGAAAACGTCGCAACCGTAACATCCGATCGCTCACTTTCCAATGCCAATCCTCCTCGGCTTTCCCAGTCCCTCTGCCGGATGTGGGCAAATTTGTCTCCGATAAAATAAAAATATACACATTTTCTCTGCTCTTATTCGCTGTCAGGCTTTTTTTCGGAATCGTCAACTGTGGGCCAGAAATTCACATTTTAGCCAAAAGTCCAAAACATTGGCATTGGCAATCTTCTAACAATATTTTTGTACTAAGTATATTTCGTATCATTGTATCTTCAACATTCTTGAAGATTACCCCCTTGAAAAACTTCTCCTAAATGAGCTATGACGGAAGGTCTTACTTAGCCCGCTAAGCCTGCAAGAATTTGAATACGAAGATTCCTCTGGAAGTTCACCAAGCAATTCCAGCAGGGATTAAGCCGGAAATTCATCTGGGGATTTCTTATACTTAGAATGCCTCTGGGGATTCCTCCGAGGATTCCACCGAGGATACCTGTAAGAACTCCATCTCGGATTTCTCCTAGTATTCCTCCAGGAATTACTCGGAGAATTTCATTAGGGATTCCTGGAATTCTTTCTTCCTTCTTCCTTCGTTCCAAGAAATTCTTTTTCTTCTTGAAGTTCCTTCAGGTATCCTCAGAGATTCCTCCAGATATTTCTTCAGGACTATTTCCAGGGATTGCTTAAGGATATCTTCTGGGAAATGCTGGGAATTGCGATGGTGAAATCGCCAGGAATTTCTACAGTTATTCCTTCAGAGATTCGCCTATTAATTTCACCAAGGATTTCTTCCAGAATTCCTCCTGAACTTTTAATATCCTTCCATGATATCCTTCAGAGATTTCCTAGTCCATGGTGCCTGAAGGCATTTCCTCCAAGGATTTTTCCAGTGGTTCCTCCAGAAATATCTAAAAAGGTTTTTTCAGTACATTTTCAAGAATCTTCTAGGGATACCTCCTGTATGTTGTCCAGGATTTATTCTAGATATTTTTGCAGAAACTCAGTTATTCCTTCAGATAATCTTGTTGGAATTTCTTCGAAGGTTCCTCCAGAAACTCCTAAAGCATACTTCCTCTTCTTCCAGAATTTCCTCTTCCAAGAATTCATCCAGGAATTCTTGCAGTAGTTCCACCAGGATATTTGAGGATCAAGGGATTCCTGCAAGCACTCATCCACGGATTCATACAGAAATTATTCCAGTGATTACTCCAGAGATTTTTCTAATAATATGTCCAGGAGTGTTGCGAATCCCTTTCAGGGGTTCCTTTATTAATTCGTCCAAGGATTCCTTCAGGAGTTCTTCCAGATATTTCTCCAGATTTTCCTCCGAGAATGCAAGAGTTCACTTTTGGGAGTCCTTCAGGATTTTTCTAAAGCTTCCATTAAAAAATCCTCCAGGATATCTTAGAGAAATTCCAAAAGAAATCCCCCAGAATATCTTGGAGAAATCCCTCAATAAATATCTGGAGGATTTCTCGGAGAATTACTTGGAGGAATTCCCGGAATAGCCTTTCAGAAATAACTTGCGCAATGTGTCGTGGAAAACCTAGCTGAAGTCTTACGGCATATTCTCCGGAGGTTTCCTCTACCAGATACTCTTCCAAGATATTCCAGGATTACTCATTGGATTCCTCAAAGCATTCATCTAAAGATTCCTAGAGAAATTCTTCCAGTGAGTACTTCAGGGATTTTTCTAGAATTTTTATTCATAATTTTTATTTGCAGAATTCCTTCTATGGATTTCTTTATGAATTCTTCTAAGGACTTTTCTATGCATTTCTTTACGTAATTCAGTCATTTGTCTGGGGATTTTTCTACTTATTTCGTCAGCAATTACTCCAAGGATCCTTCCGGAAATTTCGTCAGGAATTCGTCCAGTTTTTTTTTCTGAAATTCTAGGGTTTTTCAAGGTATTTGTACAGGATTTCCTTCACACATTCCACGATTTCCTGATGGATATATAACAGGAATACATGAAGGAATGTCTGGAGGATTTTCCGGAGAACTACATGAAAGAATGTTTGGGAGAGTTCCCTGAGGAATATCTTGCCGAATTTCTGTTTGAGTCACCGGAAGCATTCCTTCAAAAATTTCTACGGTAGTTTCTTCGCGGATTGCTCCAAGATTTTCCGGAAGAATTCTAGAAGGAATTCATTAAGAGGTTCCCAAAAGAATTACAGGAGAAACTTTCGATGGAATCCCTAAGGTAACTCTTGAAGGAATTCCTGAAAAAATAACTCATGAAGCAATCCTTAGAGGAACTTTTGGAGAAATCTCTGAAATAAATCCTGGTGAAATCCCTAAAGGAGCTCCTGGAGGAATCTCCGGAAAAACTTCAGGAAGAATGCTAAGAGGTATTCCTAAAGGAACTCATGGAGGTTCTCCTTGTGGAAGTCCTGGAGGAACTCCTGGAGGAATTCCTCGAGTAAACCCAGGAGGATTCTACCCCATTACCCCGAATCCCATCACCCCGAATGCCATTAACCCGAACGCCATTACCCCGAATTCCAAAACCCCGAACGACCCTTCACCCCAAATGAAAAAATCCCCGAATTCAAAAATCATGGGAAAATGTCATCAATATCATCATGTCAAGAAAATTGTAAATTCGGGGAAATAGCATTCGGGGTAATGGAATTCGGGGAAATGGTACATTCGGGGTAATGGAATTCGGGGTGATGGCATTCGGGGAAATGGCATTTGGGGTAATGGGGTAAAATCACCCAGGAGAAACTCCTAGAGCAATTCTTGGAGGAATTCTTGGACAAACTCCTGGAGGTATTACGATGGAAACCCTGGATGAACTTCTGGAGAGACCTTCTTTAGCCAAGTGATTAGAGTCCACGGCTACAAAGCAAAGCCTTGCTCAAGGTGTCTGGGTACGATTCTCGGTCGGTCCAGGTTCTTATCTTAATGGAAATTTCTTTGACTTCTCTGGGCATATGGTATCATCATACCTGCCACACGATATACGAATGCGAAAATGGTAGCTTTGGCAAAGAAAGCTCTCAGTTAATATCTGTGGAAGTGCTCATAGAATTCTAAGAATTCCTGAAGAATCTCTTGGAGGAATATCTGAAGGACTCCCAAAGGAATTGCTGAAGAAAGACCTGTAGCTACTCCTGGAAGAATTCATGAAGGAAATCCTATAGGAATCCCTGGAAGATTTTTTAGAAAAATCCGTTAAGGAACTACTGGAGGAATATTTGGAGTAATACTTGGAGGAATACCTGGCAGAAACCCCTGGGAGAATTCCTGAAGGAACTTCTAGAGAAATTCCTTAAAGAATTCCTGAAGGTTTTACTTAAGGAACTTCTGGACGAATTATTGGAGATACTCCTTGAGACATTCCTGAAGGAACTCTTTGCAAAGTTCCTGAAAGAATTGATGTAGGAACTCATGGAGGAATTCCTTGAGGAACTCCTGGAGGTATTACTAAAGGAACTGCTAGAGGTATTACTGAAGGAACTCCTGGATGAATTCCTGGAAATACTCCTGGAGTAATTCTTGTAAAAATTCTTGGAAGAACTCCTGAAGAAACTTTTGAAGGAATTACTGCTGGTATTTCTGTAGGAATTCCTTAAGGAACTTTTGGAGGTATTACTGAAGGATTTTCTGAAGGAACTACTGGGGATATTCCTAGAGGAATTCCTGAAGGAACTCTTGGAAGAATTCTTGATAGAACTTCTGAAGGTCTTCCTAAAGAAACTCACGAAGCAACTCCTGGAAAAGTTCCTGAAGAAACTCCTGGAGGAACTCCTGAACGAATTCTTGAAAGAATTTCTGAAGATACTCCTGAAGGAATTCCTGAATAAACATCTTGAATGAACTTCTGAAGGAGTTCCTGGAAAAGGTTCTGGAGGTGTTCCTGAAAGAACTCCTGAAGATTCTCCTGGGGAAAGTCCTGAAGGAATTCCTGAAAGAATTCCTGAAGGAACTCTTGGAAGAATTCCTGAAACAACTTATGAAGGAATTGCTATAAGAACTTCTGAAGGAATTACTTAATCCGTATTGGCCTGAGTGAAAGCAAAAAAACTAAAATACGGATTCAGATAATTCTGAACGGATTCAAATGATTTTTTGTCAGATCTTCTTCTTCTTTTTTTCTGGCGTTACGTCCCCACTGGGACAAAGCCTGCTTCTCAAATTAGTGTTCTTATGAGCACTTCCACAGTTATTAACTGAGAGCTTTCTTTGCCGATTGACCATTTTTGCATGTGTATATCGTGTGGCAGGTACGAAGATACTCTATGCCCTGGGAATCGAGAAAATTTCCAACCCGAAAAGAGAAGCAGGCTCTGTCCCAGTTGGGACGTAACGCCAGAAAGAAGTGTAATATCATAATATGATCCAGTGGTCGAATGCCGCAAGGAACTTGATTCCTAAGAATGATCCAACATGTTGGAATACAAAATTCAAGTGCAATGTCCCGTTGATGGAACCGATTTCGCCCCACCCCCCATAAACTCTTACGTTAATAATGGACGGCCCCCAATGGTAAATAAGCGATTTAAATCCATTTAAACCCATGGGTTTTATCATCGCTCACTCTCTCGCTCTCTCTTTGGAGCTCTCTTGCGAATCATTGCCAATCATCCATGGACCGATACAGATGCGATGTTTTTCATCGCTTGCTTTGATCGTGCTTCGAAATCAATTCAGAACGAATAATTATTCTGCAATGTCTGATTCTGGCCCACAGTGCCTGTCTCTCAATAAGCATGATGCCGGATTTGGAAAGATTTCCTCACTTTGCCTTTCGGTTGTGTCGCCTGGCAATCAGACCGGCAGACGCAGTGCGGCTTATTCAGTCGATGAGAAGAAAATAAACAACATATTTTCGTCTGTAGGTACACTGACGACGCATCCCCGGCCACGTCCCAATCAATAACAGGATACCGACTGTCGTCGACCGTTACCGGGGACAAATTGGCCGGCTTAGTCGCAAACCCCAATCATGGGCGTTGCCAGGATTTCCAACAGAGGGTGGAGGAAGTGGCCGCACGATCAACAACAATGGCATAATTCGCCAATATGTCAAAAAATGACAATTTGCTACACTTCTTATGTTTTCTATGGTTATTCTAAACATTTCATGAAATTCATTGAATGATTTTCATAGAAATATCATGGAGTTAGTAAAGGCAGAATCTTAGAAGAAAAAACTACTAATCCCTCGAAAAGTTCTAGACGAATTTGAAGAAATGTTCCTTGGTAACAAAGTAAAAATATTCAGGAAGGAATTTTCCTAACTCTAATTAAAATCAATCAAGGAATCCTAGCTGAATTTAAAATGAGTTTTGATTTGATTTCTCTTTTATATTTCTGGAAATAATTTGCAAAATATTAAGTTTCGTGATTGTAATTTAAAATTTATTCTACATCCGCCGAGGCCTTCCTTCTCGCTACGCCTATGAACCCAACTCCACGGGCTGCTGCTGTTGGCTGTCATCATCGTTGACGTCTGGTGCGCCACAAGTCGAGTCGAGTCGAGGAGTCCTCATAAGCAACGGCCGGCGATGATGGAGAAAAACAGAACGATTACTAATTGAAAGAACTGTTTTGATATGGTTATCCTCCCCGAAAGGCTGTGCCAATGCAATGTGCGCTTTATCCAGTCGGAACCGGCCGCCGGTCGTCCTTTGGTTGTCGGGCTTCGGAGAAACCTTCAAGCCTTCAGCTTGTCAGGGAGTGTACGTTTTTATGACACATCGAAACCAATCTATCAAGAGTGTGACAACGGCCTCGGATGTGACGTTGAAGAGTAGAAACGCTATACTGGCGACATCGATAGGGACTTTCCCATCGTAACTATCGAGAGTTTGTTGACGAAATTATTCGTTCTGTTGTTCCAATCGGTGAATAGGCAATCTGGCTAGCAAAACATATTAATCAAATGGGTGGAATTAGTGTTCGAATTGTGCAAAGGACGACTAAAAAAAGCAACTTAATGAAGGAAAGCTGCATGTGCGAAACTACGGATAGAAGGGGTTCCATGCACTCTCAAATTTCAATTGAAATTCGCAGTGAGTTTGCATAATAAGAATAGTCAAATATATCAGTGCATATATTCATTTATCAGGTTAACATCGAAAGAGATGACACTTAACAAATAATTTCAGGTCACATTACTCGGTTCGTGGCCGCATCTCTCCATCTTCGGTTCTGCCTCACGCTCGCCAAATCGATACGCACTTGAACCGCTCACCTCCATCGCTGAGGTTCATTTTTTTGTACCAATCAGATCCGAAGCGAACACTATCTTTGAAAGGTTGATATCCGGAATTCTTGCAATATGTCCTGCCCTTCCAACTTTCGCAATCTTCTCAATACTGGGTCCATCTAGGGTTACCATCCGTCCTGATTTAGAAGGACATGTCCTGATTTGTTACTTTTTTCGGCCAAAATTGTTTAACAAATCCGAGTTTCGCACATTTTTCCGAAAATACATGAAATGTCCTGATTTTCTCAATAGATAAGATGGTATCCCTAGGTCCGGCATAGAGTTAGGCGAGCTCGTGGTTCATCATTCATCGCCCAACACTCTTCTTCTGTATGCCGCACGTTAATATTGAAATTAATTTTTGGTATGTTATCATCGAAGGAAGGTAATCGTGAAAATATCTCAATGTTTTCATTTTGGTTCCGGACGATAATATATCGCGTTACAAACCTTTAAGGGCAGCATTTATCATTGATTTTAGGTTTTTCAAAAGCAGTTTTTTCGTTCAAAATCAAGAAAGTTTACATGAGAATGTGTTCACTGTTACACAGTATTCCATTCTCGAATCGAAATACAGTTCATGTAAACTTTTTTAAAAACATAAACACTGCCTTTGACGTTTTGAACATGACGATGATTACGATGAAGGATCCTTGAAAGTTGAAAGTTTAACGCATTATTGAACAACACGTATGAATGATCTTGACCTTGTCGTGATTACCACCGGAATTAAAACGAACTCGAATGTTCGCCTGAAATTTCCACACATTTTTGCATACCTTCTATTGTCGCTCAAATCAGTCTTGTGCGCTTTCCGGGAAAGCAGTTCATCCCTTGAACGCCTTACGTAGTCGATTCTATCGTTCCATGCTGAGTATTATTTTCGCAATTCTTTCTTCCGACATTTGCACTAAGTGACCACCTCATTGATGTCTTCACACTAAGCTCTTACGGTGAATTTCACCGTAATCTCAACAGTTGAACAGTTCGGTGAAATAAAACACCGTAATTCCGTCGAAATTTTACGGATTCCGGTGATTTTTTACCGAATACTGTAAACATTTACCGTACTCCGTTAATTTATTTCACCGAACTGTTCAGCTGTTGAGATTTTTACAGGAATCCGTATAATAATTTAAGTGTGTTCACACGCTTAATAATACAGTCGACTTTTCACATCTCGATATTGAAGAGACCATCGAGATAGGGGGAGATCGAGACAAAGAACGCACTTCTAATGATTACTAGATTGAAAATCACTCCGTTACCAGGAAACTAATATACAAGCAGACGTCACTTCGTGTTCCAGAACTGATTTGAATTAATGAAATCTAGTCACCGTTGATAATGGGTACCGTAAAATCGGGTGTAATTGATCAGAAGGGTGAAATTGATCATCGTATCACACGATTTTATTTCTTCGTAATGGAGCACAAATATCAATGTAAACTGCAGTAAATGAACGTTGTTTGTCGTAACTATTGTCGAATTGTGTGTTGTGAAGTTTTATGCATTGAAAAATGTCAATTTTTATTAAAATAATGTAAAATTTCAAAATCATGCACGGTGCAGTATTGACAAACACCTATAAACTTCTATTTCTAAGCAAGGATTTGAACATAGTATAAACCTGAAAGTTTGTGAGGATGCTTGAGATATATCCCCAAACCAGATTTCATCACCAAAACTCGTTCCAATCAGCTCAAATGGTTGAAATAATTGAATTTCTTCTAGATATCATTGAATTCCTTAGGAAATTGCATATATTTAGGCGTTTTCCGCGTAATTCATGAAATTTATCTATTCGTTATTTATATAAATATTGCATTGCTAAGAATTTTACAAGCATATTCGGATTCTGGGAGCTCAAATTTATCATGCAGAGTTGTTTTGAAAACTAACAATAATGGCACTGACAAGTGATCAATTTCACCCCGATATGAGATTCCTTGATTTTTGAGTTTAGAGATATTTGTTAACACTAAAATGACATTTGTTAGAAAATTTCGGTACATGAGTCGATGAGGCTCACCTTCGTACTTGTTTTCCTGCATTTAGTTGTTTGGCATTGTTAAAATTATAGAAAACAGACTACAAAAACCTTGAAAAGTGATCAATTTCACCCGAAATTACGGTATATCAACATATGGAGAGGAAATCGGGAAAATCAACCAGGAACACATCGAGATAAAGAGATATCGAGGTATATCCTCTATCGAATATGGAGAGTGAAAATGTATGCAGATTGAAGGGACCGAAGAAACCCCTTCTTTACCCAGATTTTTTACTGAGATAGCTTCTGCCACTATGTCAGAGAGGTCTTCAGATTTTTTCCTCAATTTCTCCTTTTTATTTTTTGAATATCTCTCAAGATTTGTTCCAATGGTTTCTCCTAAACCTCCTCCGGAATTCCTTCAACGACAATATTTCAATCAACATCTGCGAAAGTTTTTTTTTAATTTATAAATTATTTCTTTAAAAACACAAGGGTATCTTTCTGGTAGAAGTTATCACCAAGATTCTCGGATAAATTCGAAAAAGAATACACAGATTTCCTTTAACAAAAGTTTGGGAACAACCTTAGAATACAGAACAATCCAAAACAACCTAAACTATGAGTAAAAATCAAATTCAGTTTCACGGAAGTTGAGCACTGATTAGTCATGAGAATGCAAAAAATGAACTATGTTAATCAAAAATGTCTTAATTTTTGCATATAGTCATGTTCCAAAGATATTTCTTGAAAAAAAAAAAAATTTCAAAAATGAAACCTCTAAATCACTTTCAAAAACCATTCAGGAATGTCACTCATCATATCTTTGATAATTTCTCTGGAGATTCTTAGAGAAATTTCCTCTTTCATTCCATTCTATAATATCTTCCACAATTCCTCTAAGAAATGTTTCAGGATTATTTCTAAAGACTTTTAATATTAAAAGAGTATATCTTCTTAGATGTTGCCATGAACTGCCACAAGGATTCCCGGTGAAGTCAAGCTAGATATTCGTTCACACATCCGTCCCGAAATACAACTGATAACACATCCAATCCATGAATGCTCTTCTTATATAAGTTCTTTCAGAAATTTCTTCCGTAAATCAATAAATTTCCATTAAAGTTCTTGCAGAGCGGTTTTCGGTAATTTGGATGAATGCCTTTTGGCCGAACGAGTCGTTTGGCCGAATTACGAACAAAAAAATAATAAAATTGCTTCAAAACTGATGTACAGGATTCATATGTGTGGCCCAATAACTTGCTATATAAGTTCCAAGAGAATGATTAAATCAATCCGTTAATTCAAGACGAAGTTTTGAACTATACACATCGCAATTTAAAGTGCTTCCTAATGATGGTCATCAGATATTTTATTCCTTCTTTTAAACATTGACTTTCTTTCGAGTTATAATGATTTTAGTACTATTGGCAATAATTTAGCTTATGTTTGAACTGGAAATTTTACCCTCTCTAAATCATCTGTAGTTCTTTGTAGTTGATATTTTGATTATGTGCATTAAACTTGCTTAAATTTATATAAGTGAATTTTCCTTCTTTTGAACATATTTTTTCGTAGTTATTGGAATTAAGGCTTTTAATTCGTTAATAAAGAGTCTCGTTCAAAACATATTTTTTAGTACAAGGGTTAACTTCGGCGAATTGTCTCTCAATAAAATTGCAACGTGTGAATTGAACTCTGAAGCGTTGCCTGCGTATAAGAGTAAAACCGAATGAGTCGGTGAACACTTAGTCAAAGAAGCTTACTTTTCTCTGTTATGAAAACAAGAATCCAAGACTTGTGATTGCTAGAATTATGGAATATATAACTTAGTACCATTCGAGAGATCAAAGCAACCCGAATAAGTCGTAAACTGTTCTTTTAAATTTATTACAAAATCATGCTGACTGTAGTTCACTATTGTGTTCAATTTCGGCCAAACGGCATTCGGTCAAATGATCCGGAGAGCATACGGCAGCAAGTACCCTTAAGGCGAAGTAGGCCGTCATTGAAATTTGTACGCGTCGTTGATGATTGTTGGTTATTCATCTCACGAATCCGAATCAAAGAAAATCAGTTGGTTTTGCACTAACACAGCTGTAAAAGTATCAGCATACCTTATGCATGTTAGCGCGTGCAGTGATGCATTTTCAAGTCAATATAAACTATCAACCCTGAGTTTTATCACTTTGAAATGCAAGCTGTAAAGTCATCATTGTTGCCAAAACGAATAACGGGCTACTTAGCCTTAAAGTTCTTCATTTTGGAAGAATCTTTCTAGGATTTCAGAAGCATGTTTTTTTCAGAAGCTTTCAGGCATGAAATAAACTATAAGAAAATTTACTATAATTTTTCTGGATTTCTAGTGAGAACAAATCCTAATTCCATCGAATTAAACAATTTTTTTAAATTTCCCTTGATTTGCAAAAAAATTCGAGAATCTTCAACCTGCATTAATATATATTTTTATTAAATTATTCATTAAAAATAACTAGAGTAGGGAATCGAATCTGGACTTTCAATGATACATCTGGTTTTTTTTTTTGCGCTGCAAACTCCATTAGAAGTCCGTAGAAGCTCTATTTGCGTACAAATCCCTTAATGAATTTAATCAGGAACTCTTAGAGAAATGTATAGGGAATATAATTCTTGGTGAAATCTATGGCATTCAGGGAGAATCTCTGAAGTAATAAAGAAAAATAGTTTATAAATAATGCTTAAAGGAATTCTAGAATTATTTGTTTGAGAAACTATTTCGAAAGTAAATGCGAGGAAACTTCGAAGAACAATTCATGGGCTACTTCTTTGAAAAATGTTTGAGAAACATGCAAAAATTCCATGATATTTTTTTTCTACAATTTCTAGAGTTTGCTGAAAGAGGATATTGAAAGAATATTTGAATTATCCCCAAAAAATCTCTTCAGATATTCTGTTGCATAAATCCCCTATAAGAAGAAGTCTTTTTTGTCGATCTGCGCATTTGTGTCACCGATGACTAACTTGGTATCTTGTTTTGGGTGCTCTTCATAGTCCTTATCGTGGCTTTCATAGAATTTTTCCTTTATGTCATCGGGCCTATCGTTTGCTGGCGCATATGTGCTGATCAGGCTGTAAGTAGTTGCAGTACTTGCCCTTCATGCTCAACACACGAATACGGTCGCTTATTGGTTTCAACTGAATTATTCGCTTCATTTAATTCCAAATCAATTTAAAACCAACTCCACGTTCTGCTCTGTCGTCGCCGCTGTAATTTACATTTGTGGTACTTGAATGAATTGTTGGCATTCTCCGGTTTTGCGCCGGTGTATTACATGGATAGCTGCCATGATCACGCCAACATTCCGCAGTTCACGAGCGAGAGGCACAATACGCACGGACTCATTCCAAGTTCTAACGATTCGACTCCGATTCAAGATCCGACTTTCCAATCGTTGTGCTTTATACGTTGCCGGGTCTGTAGCCGTTGAATCAATTTTCTTGCTCTACTTTTGCTTTTTTAGTTGGTCAAAAGTCTTCAATAGGCTACCTAATAAGAGTTGCGCTACTTACATCGTACTCAAGAGAGCTGACACGATGTAGCCTTGTCCGTTTGTTCTTTACATGATGATCTTGGTCATAGCTATCACAATAATCCACCTAAGTATATCAGGGTATGAGGACCTATAGCTCTGGTTCTCAACACTTTCATGATCTTTCTGACATGCAATCGTTACACACAGAAGTTGAAGCCGTCAAAAATATACAACAGATTGAAAAAAATGCCAGGGGTCTAAAATATATACTTTGAGGGTCGAAAATGTATTGGTGTGTCCAAAATAATGGAAAACAGTGCTTCACAATTCAATTATTTTTTACGTTTTTTGGATCCTTGGATTGTAAGTCCATTTTTATCTCGTAGAGGAAGTTTTTCTCTACTTTTTGGTATGTTCTTTGACTTGGTTACGATGTGAAGTTAATTAATTGGGGCAAAAAACTAAAATCACTTCCTTAGGAGGTCCAGAATACGACCTTAACCCTATGGTGAGCCGTCATGCGATATCGATGCTAAAACTACGACTTGTCCGATTATCAATACCCATGGTTATGTTTTAGCTATCTGATAGAACTAGCGTATTCCGTGATATCGACTGTGAGTTGGATTCATGCGTCCGTCTTTGGAACCTTTATCGCCTTCCTGAAGTTGACAAGTGATAGCTGATATTCTCTCAATTTTCTAGCAATGACACACTCCAAAAAGTTATCGATTTTATTTTTGGTATCAAACATGGGGTGACGATGATCAGGTAGCTGACGCCAGATGCCTTTGCAGAGTTCATCCCCATCTACCTTCTCTTCAATCCACCTATGTCTTGTCACAAATCATCGTATTTGTTCTAGATAATTTTATAATTTGTGTGCTATAAAGCTATGAAAAGATCAATCACTGACTTCATTGTGGCGAATAGAGTTATTTATTTATTTATTTTAACTTTGAATTTAGAAAGAGGGAAAAGCCCCTTTGAGTGATTATTTTTAAGAAATTGTTCTCAAAAAGGCATAAAACCTCTTGATCTTTTCAAATGACGTTATAAAATAAAACTAAGCTAAAGGCTCAAACGGAAAAAATCCATGGCAGAGCCAAGTGGCGAATAGAGTTGTTATAATATAAAAAATAAAAAAAAAAGTAATTTGATTTCGATTTTACTTGTATTATGCTAAGCGTGTACAAGAGATGTCAAACGACGAGCGAAAGAAAACGAAAAGCGGATGAGGCGAAACGGGCGAAACGAGAACTGTGGGAAAGACGCCAGTTTTGAAAACAACCCGATCAGTTTGGTGACAACTTTTGTAGCAAACGGACGGTGTTTGCAATAGAGTAAATAGAGAGACAAGTAAACGTCGGTTCGGCTCAAGTTTGGCCGATCAGTTGGGTTACGGTTACTACATTCATATAAGTGATAGGATTCAGTCTGGTCGTTCTTTCAAAGTTCAGTACTATACTTCCTATCGTATCCAGTTTTTCTTTTCATGGATAGGAATTTTTATTTCGCCATGCTATTTTCGATATAGAAAGTACGATATTTCCACAATCATTCCGAAACAAAGCGTCTCTCTGTTAAAGTTTAATGACAAAAGCACAAACAGTATTCAACAGTAACAGTAAAATGGGAATTTCTATTGATTTAAGTCCTTAAGTGATTTTCATAAATTATACCGATGATCCACACCTGAAACAGCCACTTGATTCACTGCGATTGCCGCCGCTGTAAGTAAAAGTTTTCACATCAAATAACTTTTGCAATCTCCGCCCTTCCTAAATATAAACTTCACTCGAAATTGATACTCGATCAATTTTAATCAGCGCACGTGCTGCAAAATTCGGACTATTAAATTTGCTTTCTCATGGCGTTAAATAAAACAGAGCAACAATCACACCGGGGAGCAGAACGAGAATGAAAAACTCACGCCAAAGCTCGGTCTGACCGGACGATGCACAGTTCGGTTCTGTTATTCTTTCAACTGAAACACCTACCTACCTTGTTCCAACCCGCCGGCTCGGTTTGACTGTGAAAAAAATTCCAGGCAAAAGCCACCTCATTTCGTCGTCGACGATTGGCTGCAATCGCGATGCTCCAAAAGTACGGAGCACTAAAACTGATTCACACAAAAATGTGAGGTTTTTGGTAGTTGTAGTCTATAAGATCTTCTTCTTCTCCTGGGCATTACGTCCTTACTGGGACAGAGCATGCTTCTCAGCTTAGTGTTCCATGAGCACTTCCACAGTTATTCTTGCAACATGCCATGCCCATCGTTTCGTACCTTTGGCCACTTTCTGGATACTGGGTTCGCCGTAGAGTTGGGCGAGCTCGTGGTTCATCCTTCGCCGCCACACATAGTTTTCCTGCACATCGCCAAAGATCATCCTAAGCATCCGACGTTCGAAGACTCCAAGTGTTTGCAAGTCCTCCTCGAGCATCGTCCACGTTTCTTGCCCGTAGAGGGCTACCGGCCTTATGAGCGTTTTTTATGTCGTGCATTTGATGCGGGTGTGAATCTTTTTTTATCGCAGCCTTTTGTGGAGGTCATAGTAGGCCCGACTTCCACTGATGATGTGCCTCCGTTTTTCAAGGCTAACGTTATTGTCAGCCGTAAGCAAGGATACAAGGTAGATGAACCGTCGACGGGAACGTATCCCCGTCTATCGTAACACTGCTACCTAGGCAAGCCCTGTCACGCTCGGCCCCACCAGCTAGCATGTACTTTGTCTTGGTTGCATTCACGACCAGTCCAACTCTTGCTGCCTCGCGTTTCAGGCGGGTGTACAGGTCTGCCACCTTTTCAAATGTTTGGCCGACAATGTCCATATCATCCGCGAAGCAAACAAATTGACTGGATCTTGTAAAAATCGTACCCCAGCTGTTAAGCCCGACTTTCCGCATAACACCTTCTAGCGCAATACTGAACAACAGGAACGAAAGTCCTTCACCTTGTCATAGTCCCAGGCGTACTGGAATGTTCGCCTGAAACCTTCACACAATTTTGCAAATCTTCCGTCGTGGCTCTTATCAGTTGCATTAGCTCCCCGGGAAAGCTGTTCTCGTCCATGGAGGATTTGTCGTACAGTAAAGATCTAATCCGTTGTCGATCGACCGTCAACGAAATCGGCTTGATAACATCCCACGAACTCGTTTACTACAGGTGACAGACGCCGGAAGATGATCTGGGATAATACTTTGTACGCCGCATTTAGAATGGTGATCGCTCGAAAGTTCTCACAATCCAACTTGTCGCCTTTCTTGTAGATGGGGCTTATTACCCCTTTCATCCACTCCTCCGGTAGCTGTTCTGTTTCCCAGATTGTGCCTATCAGCCGGTGCAGACAAATGGCCAGCCTCTCCGGGCCCATCTTTATGAGTTCAGCTGCGATACCATCCTTACCAGCAGCTTTATTGTTCTTGAGCTAATGAGTGGCATCCTTAACCTCCCTCAAAGTGGGGGCTGGTTGGTTTCCATTCTCCGCAGTACCGACGAAGGCATTTCCTCCGTTGTCCCGCCCTTCATTGCCTGTGCTCTCAGCGCCATTCAGATGTTCGTCGAAGTACTGTCTCCACTTTTCGATCACCTCACGCTCATCCGTCAAAATGCTCCCATCCTAGTGAAGTGACGCACTTTCACGCCGCTCTAGGTCATAACTGTTGAAATAGAGGTAGTGTCGCACCTCAGGTAGAAGAATCGTCGGTTGAGAAGCATGCGTCGTCGTAGGTAAAAGTGTGGAAGATTTGTTGAGAGAGGTATGATATTTGTGTAGAATGATGAATTGTAAATGTATACCTGGTTTGAATAAAGAGAGTTGCAGCTGCTGATTGAGGTATCAGTCAGTAGCTGCCCATTTGAAGGAAACATCTACTGTATTGTATTTCTTTATGATTTGCAATCGGATGTGGACGGGCTAGCCTCGCTATGATCTGCGTGGTCTTAGCGGACTAGCTTTTCAATAGGTTTTGAGCCCAGGAACGTGTTCTTACAGCATGTATCGTTCTGGAGGAGGATTGGCCGCATAAGCCGCGTGGCGCAGGACGGGATCCTCAGGCTGGATGGATTGGCCGCAACGAAGGACGGGATCTATCGGGAACGTAGGCGATACAGGACACTGGATGGCAGCTGGCTGGTCAAAGAAGCTCGTGGACAGGATCGAAGTCAGGAGGAGCTCGGATGGATGACGGAGCGTGTTCGAAGTTCGGAACAAGGAGGAGTTTCGAGACAGGAGGAGACGATCATGAGTTGAGGTTGCGACCCTAAGGAGGAGTGTTGGAATAGGTGGTAGTGTCGCACCTCAGGTAGAAGAATCGTCGGTTGAGAAGCATGCGTCGTCGTAGGTAAAAGTGTGGAAGATTTGTTGAGGTATGATATTTGTGTAGAATGATGAATTGTAAATGTATACCTGGTTTGAATAAAGAGAGTTGCAGCTGCTGATTAAGGTATCAGTCAGTAGCTGCCCATTTGAAGGAAACATCTACTGTATTGTATTTCTTTATGATTTGCAATCGGATGTGGACGGGCTAGCCTCGCTAGGATCTGCGTGGTCTTAGCGGACTAGCTCTTCAACAACAACAGGGCAGCCGTCGGTACCGTACGTTGTTAACGATGGAGTATTTTGGACGCAGCTTAACCAGATATTGGTCAGAGTCGATGTTAGCGCCACGATAGGTCCTGATATCGATAGTCGGAGAAGTGCCGTCCATCAATCCGAACGCGGTCGATTTGTGATTCTGTCTGCTGTGGTGATCTCCAGGTGTATCCATATGAAAGGCTGTGCTGGAAGTAGGTGTCGATGGCCATATTCTTGGAAGCGGTGAAATCGATTAGTCGTAAGCCGTTTTCGTTCGTCAGCCGGTGGGCGCTGAACTTTCCAATAGTCGGTCTGAATTCCTCCTCCTGGCCAACTTGAGCGTTTAGATCTCCTATTATGGTTTTGATGTCGTGGCTTGGGCAGTTGTCGTCTTTATCATCATCAGTGCTTCCGGAGTGAATGCTGTGCACGTTGATTATACTGAAGTTGAAGAACCGGCTTTTGAGCCTCTGCATATCACCCATCACAATAAAAGCTTTTCCCAGCTAGTGTGTGTTGCCGCAGCTCTGGTAGGTGGTATGGTTACCTCTAAACGTTCGCTCCATTGATCCCTTCCAACACATGGTCGGCGAGTATGCGTGAGCTTCCGATGAAATTGAGAGATTTACAGTTCCACGTACCGAGCTTCCATCCGCTAGCCTCTTTACGTTGCTGTGGTCTTCACCAATTATCCCGGTTCGTATTCTCTCGTTGATTATTCGTTGCTTGATTTCTATTACGGCTGGCTTGCAGGGCCTGACACCAATCCTCTTGATTTCAGGAAGACCATTATGTGAAATATAGAATTCATTGCGTTGAAGTATAGCAAAAGGACGGATTCCATGTCAAATCGGTCAGTCACAGAACTCGACCATCTTCGATTTGGATTAAATTTTGCACATGTTTTTGGAATGGTAGAATAAGTGTTTTCCATTGAAAAATTGATCATATTGACTCAAGTGTAAAATGGCCTATATTTTTTCCATGCAACTTATATGAAAAATTCTCAATCGAATCTGTTGATTTTAGAGAAAAATGTTCTATGAAGTAGTCGTAGTGAACCGTTTGGACTATGAGAACAAAATTAACACTGAAAAAATATTTTTTTTATTTTCATAAAAAAATCAAAAATAAAAGATAAATTTTAAACCACACAAAAACCCCATCTTTAATATTTTTTAAATTTTCACCATAGAATCTTGATAGTAAAAAGATGTTTGGGACAAAGTTTCATGATGGAGAAATTTCTAATAAAAAAGTTTTTCTAAGAACAAATTTTGATCGATTTTCAAAATTTTGATTTTTTTTTTGACAAAATAAATATTTTCTGATGATACAGTAAGCATCTTGAAATGATTCTAAGCCATAATGATTTTACGAGTAATTTCTCTAGAAGTAGCCATTTCGAATTATATCGAGTTTAATGCAAAAAATATTGTGAAAATATTGAAATAGGCCATTTTCAAGTGTATGGGTGCCTTTGTGTAGATGTTGTAGGGAAATACTTTGGAATCTCAGAATCTGGATGTAATTTTTGCTATAATTATGTAATTTTTATTTTCATGTAATTTATAATTAGTCTGGATAGCGTGTATAAGTTTTTCAGAGGAAGACAAAAATAAGCTGCGTATGATGAGTGTATGAGAATGATCGTGTATTCAAGTGTCACTAAGCTCTATAGAGACGGCAATGTCAAAAAAGCTGGAATTGATAACTTTGTAACTCTTCTTTAGACAAATTTGAAATTGGAAGTTTAGAGCATATAATCGCGAGATTAAAGACCCGAGAATGTCTGCTGGCGATTCAGCAAGAATTCAAGATTGTTTTGCTTTGTTCCTGGAAAACAGGGTTACGTCTGAGATTATGAAAAAAATTACTTATGCACTAGCGTTAATTTCTTTATAAGAGGAGAAAAATTGATAGCAATGATCTTGCGTAAATTATATTTTGGTATGTAATTGTCATTTTAACGACAGATAAGATGATTGGTGGGATAAAAAAACTAGGATTTAAACAAATTTAAAAAGATTTGGTGATAAAAATAACTGATTTATTCTTCAAATTTATATGGATCCATTTCAACGTAATATGTCGTAAAAAGTGTGAAAATTCACTGGTTCATTTTTCGAAAATTAATTGCAATTTCTTTGGAGCAGAGGGAGAATGTGAGATATAGAATTCATTGCGTTGAAGTGTAGCAACCCAAACTTTTGCACGATTTGCATCATACTGAGGGGTGAACCCAAACTTTTGCACGATGACTTGACTGACTGTTTCATTGATTTTGAATACTTTCCAGATGTTTGCACCAAAATTTCGTGGGGTCTCTTCAAGGAATATAAGATTACGATTCTAATGTCATTTTGATTTAAAATTTTGGTCGATCAAATGCTGAGGAAATAAGATATAATTTCTAAGTGTGTTTTTCAAAAATGTAACAACTTTAAGTAAAAAATAAGTATAGGGGAAGACGGGGTAAGGGCGGCCTAAGCAATTTAATTCATATGTCAAAATCATGAATCTATAAATCCTTTTCCGACGCAGCATGTAATTTTACGAAGCCTTCGGCATGATCAAAAAATATCGCAGGTGTCAGTGAATCAAATTGTCATCAAGATAGACAAAAAACAAATAACAAAGCAAGCACGCTCACAACCGTTTGTCGCAACTGTTGCGGATAAGGACACAATTAAAAGCAAAATTGTCATGACAATCACAGAGTACAACATTGTTGAAACTTTTTCAACTCGCGATTAATCAGTTATTTTAAACTCAAAACCAAACTTGTTTAATGGATGCTGTTTGATAATGTGTCAAGGTTTACCAAAACGGAGAAAGTTCTCGAAAATTGCAATGCGAAGCCCAGAAAATCGCTGCGCACGTGGTGATCGATCTTTGTCATATTCTGTTCAAGTGATGACAAACTCATGTTGCGGAATAAAATTGTTGCAACAAGAATAGAAGGTGACAATGTCTGTGTTGCTGCATGTTGGGTGACAATTGATTCACTGGCAGGTGTTGTATTTGTAAAAAATAATTTATTTCTTGATGCTTGAAAAAGTGATGTCTTATCACGATTATTTTTAGCGACGGGGTAAAACCTCCCACCCACGGGTTAAAAGCGACCACCACGATTATTGTGCACAAATATGAGAAAAAATATAAAAGCTCCATATCATTTAAAAAATAAAATGTTTTATGAATTCCACATTGCTTAACGGGGATTTTGAACTATTTTAAGGTTAATTAACTAAAAAAACTTAGATATATACTTATCATCACCTTGAAACACCCAAATTTTGGAAAAATATGCGTATTTGGTTTTTATTTTTAACAGAATTGATTTCATTTTACTCGAATAGTAATGTACAACATCGTTACAACTTTCAAAATGGTTTAGACATTTTATTTTGTATAAATTAGGGGTGGCGGTCTTACCCCATCAACAGTGGTCGGTTTTACCCCGTTTACGCAATTTTCACAACTATGGCCTTATTTCAAAGCTAAATTTTTACAATTCATATTACACTTCACTGCAGCAAATTTTACATTTCTGTTAAAGCATGGACGGGTAATTTGATGTTTTTACAACAAAATCCCTTCCGAAATCCTTAAGTGAGCATCTGTTAAATTTAGATCAAATTCAATATCGACGAGCAGAAACTCTGTTTTTGATATTTGTTATGAAAAATTTAATGTAAATATCATCCTAAATGGTTCGGAATGTCAAAAATCTGTGTTTGTGGAAAGTGCATGGTGAACTTTTAAGAAAACCGCCATTTTCATGCCAAACTGAAGGTGGTCCGTCTTACCTCGGCGGGCGCTCTTACCCCGTCTTCCCCTACAAAGTTCAAAGAATGTTTATGGGAAAATACATATGAAATAAGAATAACTCTTTGTCTTTCGAATGCGGCTTAGAGTGTTTCAATTGAACGTGTAATCACAGAGATATGGACAGAACACTTTTGTATGTTTTTGAGGGGGTGAACCCAAACTTTTGCACGGGAATGTAATTACGATCGAAGTACTACGACGTAATTAATAAATTTATGTTTTGAGTCTAATATTTTAAAATTGTTCAATAAGATTTTTATTGTAAAAAATGGAAACGATCTTAGAAACTCTAGTAATACTATGCGTTATTTATTATGGTTGATTGTGAGGTACATTTGATTTTATGTAAAAAATCTTGTGCTCTCAATAAGATACATTTTTGATGCTACCTCGGCTTTGGGAAAAAAGTTCACAGCCGCCGAGGGCAAAAAGTCGCTCTAGATTTTCGAAGCAAAACAATCAAAACGTATTTAGCTTCTCCAATTCAGGCTATTATTTAACCTTCAAGTAGACATGCTGTCACGATGAGAGGGGTTCCAATAAATTGGTCAGATGATGTTAAATATCTAGGGCTCATGCTAGATATGAACTCAACTTTCAAAAATCACATTGAGGGCGTTCAAGCCAAATGTAATTCGTCACACGAACACGTCGCAGCCATTCAAGAAGACATCAGTGAAAGGATTGTGCAAATCGGATGTCCTGTTCTCAAGTTATTTCGTGACATACAAACACCACTCCATTTTTTTATATAGATGTCTCTATCCCCTTATTAATAGGAAATCAAAACTTTGTCTTAAGAACAAGCTTTTGATATTAAAAAAAATTTCAGGCCAGCCATGTTGTATGCTGTACCAATATGGACTAGCTGTTGTTGCGCACCGTGTGAGTGTTACTGGGAGAAAAAAATCAGTTTAACGCAGTAATACCAGGAAGAAAGCTCTGTAGAGAATTCAAAATAAAATTTTGAAAGAGATTCTGAAGCTTCCTCCAATTAACACCAATGAGTTACATAGAATATCCAATGTTGAAACATTGGAACAAATGTCAAATAAAATAATTAATAATTGGGTGAAGAACTAGTCATACGTCAATGTGCTAAAATTCACCTTAATAAGGAAACAAAAAAAAATTCAGGGAAAAATCGTTACAATCTCCTATTGCCCCGATTAATGCGTTATATGTTTAGGTAAAGTAAAATCAAAGCGTTTTTTTTCTCTTATAAGCAGGTGAAATTAACTCACCTGTAAAAAATCTGAACTGCTACGGCAAATGAAATGTAATATGTTGTTAACAACAATATAAAATCTTAAATTTGTTTTACAAAATTAGGATGATAGTGTTGTCTAATAATACAGAACACCTAGATATAAGAAATGAATGTAATGTTCGGAATGATACTAATAAAAAATTGAAAAAAAAAAAACAAAAAAAAAATCAGGCTATTACAGTATATGAATGTTACTTCAAAACAAAATCCATGACTATTTGCGGAATAGCTTCTAAATACAAAGAAACATCTCCAGTATAATAATTGGATACGGCTTCAATACCGTTATGTGAGACTAAGCTTTAGCGTGTCGGACACCAAACGGACAAAGTATCTTCGCCTGGAAAGTTTCTTCAGGCAAATCAGACACCAACCAACTCAGTCAGCGAAGACGACGACTGTGATAACGGCTCCTGTACCTACTGGATGAAGTGAGCGAAATGGTGACAAAGAATTGGACTGTATGTACCGATGTAGGAGGAGGAAAAAAAACCATGGCCATGCTGCGCAATGTTTTACTTTTCTTGAGAGGAATGAATTCGTACAGAATTGGGATAGATTATCATTTGGAAATTAGGTCGCGTAAGCTGGAAACGATGTTATTTTTCATTAATGCTCTTTCAATTCAAAACCTCTTACGATGTTCGATGAACTTCCTTAAAAAAATGTAAGGCTGTTAACCTTACTATTTTTCACTCAAACTTTGAGGATTCTCTTCATCTGATTCCTGAAAAAACGTCCCCATTGGGACAGATCCAGTTTCCTGGCTTAGTGTTTAATGCGTACTTCCACAATTATGAACTGAGAGTTTTCTTTACAAAAGTTTTCGCATTCGTTTATCGTGTGATAGGTACGATGATACTCTACGCTCAGGGAAGTAAAGGAAATTTCTGTTAGGTATGCTAAAATCTTGGACTGACCGCAATCGGATTTAGTTTGTAGCTACGAGCATTACCACTAAGCTAAGGAAGGCCCTCAGATTTCTCAAATTATGTGATTTGAATTCAGGAGAGCGCAAAAACATTTAGTTTTGAGAACTTACGACAAATGAGACAAATAACAAACTTTTGTCAAAGCATTGCTCCGAAATGCAAATAATAAATCATGAGAAATTACTTACAGTTTTTAGATATTTACGTGTGTTTAAGCCACATAGTATTCCCCAAGGAATGTTGAAATATCTCCGGAACTATCTGCCCAGTAGAAGGATTTTTCGGATTCTTGTGAAAAAAATGTGTAAATATAGTGAAAAACAGTGATTTATTTTCATTTTTATTACACATGGCTTTGTTTTAAGTTACAGAATAGCTTTTATTAGAGAAGTTTAGGAACTAAGATTGACAAAACTAACAGTTTTCAGAAAGCGATTTAAAATAGAGATTATTTTCCTGTTTTTTTCTCATCAATGCGTTTGTTTATTCCCAAAAGTCGATTGACATCGAAGGGAGATAGGCAAAGCAAATTTTTTCGCCTATCAGCAGTTGAAGCTGCGAAAGCTGCTTTTGTATTTGGCAACATTAGACACCGGAAAGTGGTGGCACTGAATTGAAAGCAGAATAAAAAAAACCTAGCGTGAGGAGCAACATGAGGCGCAGAAGAAAAAACTCAAAACACAAAGGAAGGCCAGACGGTTGCAAAGTGATCCTGTTTAATTTTTCATTCAGTCACTTTGCCACTCGCACAAAGTCGATTGGTTGGTGCCTACTCGAGTGTCTTCGGGTGACTGTTGGGACAGGGAGGCACAGTGGTCAAGATTTAGAAAGTCATAATAGAAATTACACAGTCTTCATATTTTACAAGATTTGATCACAAAAATGTTGTGGAATATTGTATGGGTTACAGGTCTTGTTCTGAGCAGTTACAATTTGTTTTATATTCGCAGAGCATGAGCATGAGCATGATTGACCGCCCGCAATTGCTACTCCGTTATTGCAAGAACAGCTGTACTTACACAGGGAACCAACAGACACTACTCGGGATCAGTAGCATCCTCAATGTGTAAGTACTGCTGCATTATTATAATAAACAATACCGGCGCCGGCTGCGTCCGAATGCAGGTCAATTTGGGAATAGGAGGAACATGTTGACGTGTTACTTGCTTTACAGAAGCCGAGGAGTCCTCTGCACTTCCACAAGAAAACACTGGGAGTTTGTACATGGGAAAGGATTCGTTTTGGTAAACGATAAATATATAATTCGAAATGAATACGTGAGCATATACACGAATGACCGACACTGATAGTGCGGTTACTACGCACACTACGACAGTAGCATACAACAGGTTTAACGTATCAAACTCTACTGACGCGTTGTATTTGTTTTTCACTGGCACACTTCGTTTTTTCTTCCGCGCAACGCGAACCGGACACAATGGATCCGGATTCGGTCGCTCGTCCACAAAGGAACATGCAACATATTCAACGGATCCAACACTAAAGTCCAATTTGTTTTATATTCGCAGAACACAAGAACCGAAATTGCATTTTACATACATTCTAAGGCCCCTTTATTTTTTTTCAGGATACGAATTTTTATGAAAGCTAGATGTCTCCTGTAATCGATTCCTTTTACTCAGGAGAGCATATACCAAAATATCTCTGTGGGGAGTGTAGATTTCATTATTTGACATACAAACAATATTAGTTGTTAACTTATTTGCATTAGGGAATGCAGAATCTACATAAACTTGAGGTAAGCTTAAAACTAGATTTGCACGAATTTGGAATACATGAAAGCTTTAAAGTGAAAATTGAGGTATCTCGGACATGAGCACTTATCTAAAAAACAAAACATTATGAATTTTTCGTTTTAGTTCTTTTATTTTTATTATTGATGACGCATGTGTGAATATGTATTTTAACTATAATTTGGGTTTGTACCTGCTTTTTAGAAAACAAGACCTCTATGGGAAGGGAAATTTTTTCGACGATGAACACTGTGCAACCGAGACCGTGTAATGGTTCTTTGGGAATGTATTTTTTCAATGTCACTGAGTGCGGACTCTGTTTTGAGCACGGTCCGATGGGTGATGATGGTTAGTGGCAGATAATGAATCGCAGAAATTGTCCTGAAGACAGAAGCGGTCGTTTGTATCTTAGGCGTATCGTCTTGATTGCGTGGATTGTGGATCGCGATTATGTAATTACCGCTCTGTGCTTAGATTTAAAGATGATTTTGATTTCATGTACAAATAGGCCAATTGTTTTGCAAAATGATAAGGTAAGGTTTTTAGAGTGAACGGAGTTTGAAGATTATTGTGTGTGTCAGTATTATTTCAAAAATTACATTTATTTTTCTATATCTAGATGTTCTGCTCTAGGCATCACCATTATGTTTATTTGGTAAAAAATATATTTTTTAGATCTTATTTTAGAGCTTTATCCACTTAAAGTTAAAATCATTGAATTCTAGCTTGGGGTCAACGTATTTTATTCACATTATGTACCTCAACAAGTTTCCATCCATTGAATACAGCAACACAATCGAACATGGCTCGTTTGGATCGTTTATTGTGTTGATTCACACAACCACCCAGTCTGTGTTTCCAATTACATCATCCATCCCACAACATTCGATTTATATTAATGACCATCCCTCTCACACCCGATCGATACTAAATCAAAGCAAATTCACACACTGATACCCTCGGACGACAATAAACCAATGTCGCCACAGCCCACCACAACAAACAGGTCGGTGACATCACAGACTGTATGCCCAGAGAGTCGTCCTATCGAGGACCAGCTTCCCGCTTCCGGATCCCAAACGTAAAATACAGTCGGTAACGAAAATCAAACAATGGCCCGACTTCGGGGTGAGCAAAAGAGGCAGGATAGCGGAAAATAATTCACTTGGCTACCGTTTGCCCAGATTTCAGAAAGCCACTCACCTTCAACCATCCATGCGGAGGAGACAACTCCCAAACAGAGACGGAGAAATCGTTGGAAGACCGGCTAGGGTAGATGGGGGCAGAGTGGCCATTCGAGGAAATCAATTTTAATAAGGACTGTAATTACATCGACGCCTCTTTGAGTCGATGTTGCATAACTCAATCGACTCATGGAATCACACTAGAATCCAATTTCCATTGTAACCATGAAGGTCACTTGGAACAGCTTTTCAAAGGTTATTTCTTCCATGACTTGTAGATTGATGTTTCTATGGTCCAAGAAGCTGGAGAGCTCCTCCACAGAAGCTGGAAAGCTTCTCCACAGAAGCTGGTGTGCTTTTCCACAGAAGCTCAACAGAAAGAGGAAAATTTCTCAACAGAAGCTATAAAACTTCTCCACAGAACCTGGAGAGCTTCTCCACCGAAGCTGTAGAGCTTCTCCACAGAAGCTGGAAAGCTTCTTCTCAGAAGCTGGAAAGCTTCTCCTCAGAAGCTGGAAAGCTTCTCCTCAGAATCTGGAGAGCTTCTCCACAGAAGCTGGAAAGCTTCTCCACAGATTCTAAAAAGATTCTTTTCAGAAGCTGGAGAGCTTCTCCACAGATGCTGGAGAGCTTCTTCACAGAAGCTGAAGAGATTCTCTTCAGGAGCTGGAGAGCTGATCCACAGAAGATTGAGAGCTTCTCCACAGAAGCTGGAAAGCTTCTCCACAGAAGCTGGAAAGCTTCTCCTCAGAAGCTGGAGAGTTTCTTCACAGAAGGAGGAGAGTTTCTCAAGAGAAGCTAGAAAACTTCTCCACAGAAGCTGGAAAGTTTCTCAACAGATTCTGAAAAGATTTTCCACAGGAGCTGGTGAGCTTCTCCAAAGAAGCTGGTGAGCTTTTCCACAGCAGCTGAAGCGATTCTCCACAGAAGCTGGATAGCTTCAACACACAAGCTGGAGAGCGAAATTGGAGAGCAAATCCACAGAACCTGGAGAGCATCTCCACAAAAGCTGAAGAGCTTCTGCACAGAAGCTGAAGAGCTTTTTCACAGAAGCTGAAGAGTTTCTCCAAAGAAGCTGAAGAGCTTTTCCACAGAAGCTGAAGAATTTCTCCACAGAAGCTGAAAAGCTTCTCCATAGAAGCTAAAGAGCTTCTCCACAGAAGCTGGAGAGCTTCTTTACAGATTATCCTCAGAAGATGGAGAGTTTCTCCACAGAACGAGCAGAGTTTCTCAACATAAGCTAGAAAACTTCTCAACAGAAGCTGGAGAGCTTCTCGACAGAAGCTGGAGAGTTTTTCCTCAGAAGCTGGAGAGATTCTCCACAGAACCTGGAGAGCTTCTCCACAGAAGCTTAAAAGATTCTCCACAGAAGCTGGAGAGTTTCTCCACAGAGGCTGGAGAGCTTCAATACAGAAGCTGGAAAGCTTCACCACAGATTCTGAAAAGATTCTCCTCTGAAATTTGGAGAGTTTCTCCACAAAAGCTGGAGAGCTTCTCCACAGAACCCGGATAGCTTCTCCACAGAAGCTGAAGATATTCTCCTCAGAAGCTGGAGAGATTATCCTCAGAAGCTGGAGAGTTTCTCCACAGAAGAAGCAGAGTTTCTCAACTGAAAATACTAAAAATACTAAGCAGACAATTCGACTCCGTCTTGGTGGAATTGTTATGTCAAATAGTAGAGGCTAATGATAATAATTTTGTTAACATTCCCTTGCATTGACACACGCATAATATCAATGACTGCAAAATAGCCTAAATGTAGGCTTCAATCATACGCCTTTGAGCATATCGCCTAAATGCTGTTGTAATACTGTAATCTCAAACAGGTATATCCTTATTTCTGTTGAAGTGTCCCTCAAGATGTGAAATATTTCAAAAGTTACAAAGTATTCTTCGAATTAGAGAGAAGATTATTACTGAAAATACTCGAATATATTATTGAATACAGTGACTCAATCTCATTTTCGTATGGGGCACTGTTTTCATATCAAGTTGGTATAAAACTATTAAATGGTGCATGGACTTCGATATCTTTTATCAATAATGAAGGTTATAGGTGTCATCTATTGTTTGGCAATGACAAACTGTATTCATTTGCTTAAATCTTTGGAATAATGGAAAAGTATTGAGATTGTGTATATAATTGACCCAATTCCATATTCGTACACCTAACAAAAAATAAATATACAGCATTCAAAACTAATTTTCAATGGACTAGATGATTACTTAAGCTCTTCATTGTGTTGTTCAGATGCAGTAGAATACATTTGGAAAATTTAAAAGCGGACATATTTGAAACTTAAGTAAATTGAAGAAAAATACCAGTTTTCCCATGTTTTTTACTAAAATATTCAGTAAGTCGAACAATAAATTGCATTTTTTTCAACATCACTTCCATTGATAACATTGATAACTGCGAATATTGCACAAGTTTCAAAAAATTATAATCAGTTTTAGAGTAGCTAGGAGTGGATATCGACAACTTATACTTTTGAATCTTAGGTAGTATAACATTTATAACAAATCCAAAACCAAAAATTTTAGTCAATTTCTTTATGTTTGACTCCTACATGTATTTACATAATCCATAGTTAATGTTCCTATCAAAAAATTGCGTAATTATTATTTTTAATTTACATTTTACTACCAAACATGATTATAGAGATTTAAAGAATAAATATTATTGCCATAACCGCAACACAAACGTTTTTTCAAAATGATGAAAACAACAGGATATATTCTATTAAATAGTATATCAATGCTCTCTGCTCATTCAAGTTATTTTGTATTTTTCTTATAAAATCAATAAATTGCAAAATAGGGTGCTATTTTGAATATAATTTGAATATTATTTCAAAGATAATTGAATATTACGGTGACATCAATTATGTGGAGGTATGTACAGCGTAGTTTAGGGTACCTACTTGATTGTAAAACGAAGTTCGTAGTTCAAATTATTTTTACAGACAAATTCAAAATTAACATTTACCTGTTGTTTAGAATGAAAAGTTGGTTTACATTGATTAAAAATATCATTTTAGAAGAGTTTTGAACTTATGGCACAACAATTTTCTGAACTCAAAAGGGATAAAAACTGTTTATGATTTCTGTAAACTATATATATTTCAACTAAATTTCTATCAGAGCTTAAGCGTATAATCTATAGATTGGTTCCAATAACAAAAATAAACGTTATTGTTCGAATTATAGGATTCAATAGCAAAAATCATTGGAAAACTGGCATTTCTCATAACTTTACCTAAATTTCATATATGTCCACTAATAAATTGTCCAAATGTATTTCACTACATCTGAACATCATAATAAAGCATTTCAGTAGTCAAATAGAGCTTTTAAATTTAGTTTTGAACGTTGTGCGTATGAATTTTGGTAGGTGTACGAATATATAATTGGGTGAATTTTAGACATCAATTCAATACTTTTCTATTAATCCAAAGATGAATGTAAATGGAAACATTTTGTGATTGGCAAACAATAGATAACACCTGTTACCTTCAATGTGGATAAAGTATTTGTAGCTTGATGTGGAAACAATATCCTGTACGAATATGAAATTGGGCCACTGTAGCTGTTGTATGCATAATAGTCCACCCAAAATAATTCGGATGGCGGATTTCCCTCCTAGCGTATTAGGTGCTAAATCCACCTATTGATGGTAAGATTCGCCTCCTAAGCGTAGACGGGCAAACCCGTCAATTGAAATCGAGCACATTGGACTTGAAAATTCGAGCAATCTAAATGTTTACGCCCGACCCACACAATTGCACAATTAATCCGAAGCCGAATGATGGCATCGGAAACGCACACTTAGGCAAATGGTCACGCGGCAAATGGATGGTGGACATGTCAGAAGAATGGAATGAATATTGCAATATAAAACGCTTTATATATTGCTTTTGTCACTTCTCCCATCAAGCTGTCGATAGATTCGTGGAGTTAGTACTGGTTTATGAATCGGGAGGTCCTTGGTTCGATTCTGAATAAGCGCGAGTATATATTTTGTTTTTAAATTTTGGTTCTTCAGGCAAATTTATGAAATTCAACCCGATTTCTTGTGGCGAATTATTATAATAGATTCCGGTCCCTGTATTTAGATAATCATTTTGCTTGAGTGACTATCGAAATAAGGTACCGTGTGACAAATGGGTAAAGGAAATCGTATAGAGAGGGTTCTTAAAAAAATAGAATGAATAAGATTTTTTTTTTCCTACTAAATCTATGCTATATTTAAATTTAATGTTTGTGCCAAAGTTCAAGGTAAATATTGAAAATTTTGGAAACTAGTGGGACAAGTGAAAATATTGTCGTTTTAAATGACTGAACTGAAACTAAAAAAATAACAGTCAGATCTGTGATTTCAAATGGCCTCATTTGTTAGTGTATGAATACACAAAAAATCACACATAAATAATAAACATTTTGTTCTTTTTGAAACAATTTTCTTGAGTAAAGTTATTTATTTAGCAACAATGTTACTTTTATTGAAAGTAATAACATCATCGAAAATCAAACACCATTCAATTTTACCGATTTTCTACTACTCATTTTATATAAAGTTAAGTTATCTTTTTTCTAAGTAATGTATTTATTGCCTTTATCGAGCGGATTTAACCCGGTCAAAAGTGTTAACATTCTTGTACCTACTGAATAAGTCATTATTTGAACCTAGTATCCAAATTCATGCGTCATCCGTTGAAGCCATTCAGAACATTACGATGTACATTTTTTTTTTAATTTCTTTATTAGTATCATTCCAAACATTACATTCATTTCTTATATCTAGGTGATCTGTGTTAGACAACACTATCATCCTAATTTGGTAAAACAAATTTAAGATTTTATTAACATTTTGTTAACAACATACTACATCTCCCTGGCTCTTCACCCGAAAGGCTTTGGGGTTTCACATATTTCGACATGTTGAATCCAACAAAAATAGTCCGGTTGAAAACCCCGTGTAACACATCGTGACCTTCCCTTGTTAGCTACCCCATATACCCGATTGCCCCAAGGCTCCGCCACAAGAAATTTGCCTTAGACACCAAAATATGAAAAACAAAAAAATAATAACAGTAACTGGATTCGAAACCGCAACCTTCGGATCCTTAAACACAAACCCACACCACTCGCCTATCACAAATTCTCATGTGTGGAGTTCTCTACATCACACAACATGGAACCATCTTGTCACGGAGGACAACCTGCAAGAGGAGCAAAATACAACACCCGTTGGACAGCCAAGTGCGAGAAGGGGTGAGATGATATGTTCTATAAATATATTTAAAGGTCCAACGCGGTGCTGCGGGAATTTCTTACTTATACCAGAGTCAAAATCTATATGTTTGTATATCTTTATTATCGGCAATGACTTATACATTTGCAGTGGAAATAGAATTTCATGCCGTGCGTGTTGGATTGGGTAATATATTAGGGAGAAACAAATAAACACACTTGACTATAACAGTCGGGCGCTTTATAAGCAGAATTTTATCGTTGACGTTTGCAGATTGATTTACTTTTCATTTATTTACATTTTGGTCTCCTACTAGTCGCATGGTTGGGGACGGTATGAGATCCTCGAAGTAGGAGACCCAGGGTTTGTGGGATTCGATTCATTTGACGATGTAATATTGTAATCAAACATCTAAGTGTGTATACAGCAAACTGGATTACCGTAATTCTTTTAACAATTACTTATCAAAATAGAGGCCGTTGATAAACTATGTTATCATTTAGCGGGGAGGGGGTATCTAGCCAAAGACCACGGTCCACCCATTTGTGTTTCAAAGAAAATTCCACCATCAACTAAACCTGAAAGGTTTCATTAGCAGTCGGATGGTTCAAATTAAAAAAAAAGTTTTAAAATTCAATATTTCATATCTTCTTTACCAACAACGATTAGAAGACGATTAAGATTTCTATGGAAATTACTATGACAAAATTTGTAAAAAATGTTCCCCGCATGTTAGTACTGCAATGTTAATACAAAATTATCTCTAAGTGAAAACTAATTCCTCAAACAATAATAAGGAACACTGCAGTAGAAACAAATCTTTTTGAGCTAATTTTGTTAGGGATTTTTGCAGAAGTTTGTCACACTATAATCTCACATTTCGCTTAGTAATAGCAAACCAATTCATAAATATCTCTTCTCCCATTTTTTCAAATTTCTGTTTCATTCATGAACAAATGAAACACATGATCATTGGGCGAGCGGGGGGTTATTCGTCAAAACCACACAAAAGCACGAGGGGGGAGGAGGTGACTGAAAAGTCAGGAAAAATGTTCACGTGGTTTATGGACGACCCCTACGAAAGATATGGGGATTGGAATTTCAAACTTTTTTTAAATTTAAAACCGCTCTTATTAGCAGTCATTTACATTTACCGTTATATTTTTTTTGTAAAGAAGATGCAATAGTACCTAACTGGAATTTACAGAAATTACAATAAGGTTTAATTATCGCACTCAACATTTTACACCAAAGCCAGATTTTCCATATTTTTGGAATTGATATACATAAATAATAATTCTCAAAAAAACTAATGTGCACAACATAATCGCAAAATAATGGTGAACCGTCACGAAATGATTTCTTCAACCCTTAAGTGGATTTTTTGGTGTTGGTGTTCGTTCAGAGGTTTGCCAAGCCGCATAACTATATAAAACTCGTGAAGATCTTTTCCAAACAATATTTTTTCTACATCCCAGAAAATTTACTTATAATAATAATGCTCAACATATTGTCGATTTAAAGTCATGCTTTAGAGCATTCATGATGTCAAAACTATGTATCATTGCTTGACAGTTATCGAATGAGTGCAATAAAACTTATTTTAATCTGCATTTTATAATGCATATAAAAATAAACACACATTGTTTGAAAATGTATTGGAAAATATGAAGTTGGTGCAGTCCCATATTAAAAAATAAAGGCATACCAGTCTCCATATGAACTTTTAATTTAAATTTCAGCTGCAAACGTGAATTGTGTTCAAGTTTATTATTTTTTGCTGATCATTAGAAGCAAAATTAGTAAGCTATGCGGTTGTGTTAAATATGTCAGGAAGAAATGTAAGGGGTCATCCATAAATGACGTAGCTATTTAGGGGGGAGGGGGATCTTTACGGGGCCCATATAGCCGTAGTGGTAAACGCGGAGCTATTCAGCATGATCAAGCTGAGGGTCGTGGGTTCGAATCCCACCGGTCGAGGATCTTTTCGGGTTGGAAATTTTCTCGACTTCCCAGAGCATAGAGTATCTCCGTTCCTGCCACACGATATACGCAAGCAAAAATGGTCATTGGCACAGTAAGCTCTCAGTTAATAACTGTAGAAGTGCTCATAAGAACACTGAGATGCAAGCTGAGATGCAGGCTCTGTCCTCTGTTTTGTTTGACTTATAAACTTGGTTTATAAAATGATGATTCAGCTTCAAAACATTCATCAAGATTGAAAAGAAATCTGAGAAATTTTAGATTTTCTTGATAAATGCAATCAAACAGATTTTTCAAAGCTTTAAATGGTTATGTAAATATTATATTATATTCGTGTCTTAATTGATAAATTTATAAATAAACAAAATCAAAGTTTAATAAATAAATTAAAAATCAATGCTTTAACTACTTGGAGTACATTGTTTTCTCATTTGTTAACAAGTCATAAAGTCAGCCGTTTTCAAGACAATAAAATATGCTCTTTTCGGCAAATATTACATGAAACAAGATATTTATACCGTGTATTATGCATTCAATGTTGCAGGAGATCTCATTCAATCAACTCATCGATTTGTTTTGATGTATCAATGCTCTTGATGGAATAGCCTGAATATTAATGAGGACAACAGATTCGAGTGATATCGAAATTGTCCTATCATTCAATTTTATTGATAACTTGGTAATTTGATAATTTTTTATTATTTAACTGTTTCATTATAGGTCGTGTAGGTTTATTTTATTATGAAGAAAGATAATGAAGTTCAGCTGAAATATTAATAGAGATAAATAATTTGTATAATAATCGCTAAAATTTTCTAAACATTCCAAATATATCAAGTGTAATCTTTTCTATATCTGGCCACTGATTGCCAAATGGATTTGAATTTGGATAATAATTCATTTCGAATTAATATATTGTATTGTTCATTTTCATTGAAATCTATTTCCTAACAAAGAATAGTTTTAAAAAAAAACAATCCTTTAATAACGAAATTTTTGTTCTAACTAAAAATAAACTAAAAATATATTGTACCCTAACTCAACAATAACGAGCTTCATCAATCCAATCAATTTTTTTTTCACATTTTCTATAGTAAACTTTTTTGGCTGTTTTCCAAATTACTTTCGAGCCGAGTGGTTAGAGTCCGCGGCTACAAAGCAAAGCCATGCTGAAGGTGTCTGGGTTCGAATCCCGGTCGGCCCAGGACCTTTTCGTAATGGAAATTTCCTTGACTTCCCTGGGAATAGAGTATAATCGTACCTGCCACACGATATACGAATGCGAAAATGGCAACTTTGGCATAGAAAGCTCTCAGTTAATAACTGTGGGAGTGCTCATAAGAACACTAAGCTGAGAAGCAGGCTCTGTCCCATTGAGGACGTCAATGCTAAGAAGAAGAAGAAGAAGAAGAAGAAGAAGAAGAAGAAGAAGAAGAAGAAGAAGAAGAAGAAGAAGAAGGGGGGGGGGTGCTTGATATGCTACGTATTTTCCAAGGGGAAGTATCAGCATTTGTGACAAAACGGTACGAGAGGGAAGGGGGGTGTAAAAAATCAGTGAAAAATGCTACGTTATTTATGGACGGCCCCTAATAGAAAATTATAAACATTTGTATGAAAGAAAAACTTCAAAGTTTGAGCGCTATTTTCTCAGTGCCTACTTTTTTCAATATGGGCCTTTATGGACAGCATAAGTTGTTCTTAGAAAAACTTTCTTAACGAAAATGTCTCTGAAATTTTGTCCTGAACAACTAATTCTTATCACAATTCATAGATAGTCAAAATTAAAAATGATAAAAAAAGATTATTGCGTTATATAAAAATGAAATTTTGTTTTCATATTTTTCATGATAAAAAAAAAACAGTATATATGTTCTCTTGACTTCTCCAAACGGTTTACTACAATCTCCCCACTGAACGTTCTGTTCTAAAATCAACAAATCGGTGCAATAATTCTTAAAATAAATTGCGTTAGCGTTAGCGTTAGCGTTTAAAATAAATGTTAAAATAAATTGCTTGCAAAAACTAATAGCCAATTTGCAGAAGTTGTTCTTGAGTCAAAATGATCGATTCATCTATAGAAAACTCTTTTACTATTATACTAAAACCATGGTTAAAATTTAATCCCATATATGGGGCACGGTTTCTTATAATCGGCTCATTCTGGGTAGCATTCATCAGCATTGGATCGATATTTTTTTATCAATGTGAAAGTAGAACCGTGATCTTGTTTTCTTTGAATAGCACCAGCAAAAGATTCCACAGAGTTTTCATGTTTTAAAGACTATTCATTTTATAAAGAGGACACCTTGTTTATGCTATATCTTTTTTATCATGTATATAAAATCCCAGAGTTTTCTGTCTGTCAGTAACGCTTTGAAAGGTTTCATTGAGCAGCATACAACAGCAATTTAAGAGCACAACAACAGTCAAATTAAGAGCACTGCAAAAGTCCATTTGAATGTTACAACATTACAATAGGGTCCTAAAGCCCTGTCCCAATTTTAGTGCCAAACGCTTACGTTCAGGCCAAAAACACATGTTTACTCAATTTTTTAATGTTTTTCATTTGTTTTAGTACAAAAAACATTTTTTCATGTTTTTATAGATTTTGTCACACTCCTTGATTTGAACTCAAATTTCGGGTGTATTTTGTTTTCCGTGTCCCTTCCGAAATGTCAGATAGCAACAACCCAGTGTTAAAACTAAAACCCCTGTGATATTTTTGTCGACTAAGCGAACGTCAAACATGATCTCAAGTGTCAAGGTTCATTTATGGATCCAATTTTGAAATTAAAGTTTAAATATGATATATCCGTTATTTGAGCGAGAAAAATTGCTAAAGTAGTTGCAGTAATATGATCTTTCGTGTTATTAAATGAAAACAAGATTTAATTAACCATTTTAGGACCCTATTGCAAATTGTGGAGCACTATAACAGCTATTGCACAGGGTGTTCTAGAGTTTTCCGGAGCTTTGTCCTTCCTAATTCGTATAAAAGTCACGATCTTTTTATCATTGTAGTTTTCCGGTTTTATGAACTTGGACGGTAATCAAAATGTAAACAAACCAACTTTATGCTGTTCGACCGCACTTAAATTCCGATGCAAGTTGAAAATGTGATTCATTACGGGTTTCGTCATTTCAATATAAGGTTCAAAAACAAATAAGATATTTGCAAAGGAAAGATAAACATGATTGTTTGCCGAATATTCTAGTTTTTTTTTATTTACACAACCTTCTTGAGTCGATGTTCCATGGTTCGATATCGACTTATGAAGGCAAAATAAAAATATTTTTTTATGGTAACTATAATGGTCCCCTGAAAGAGCTTTCCAAAGCATTCCTGTTCGATGACTCGATATATTCATTAGTCGAAAGTCCCCTAATTACAATTCGATTCGTTGTACCGTTTTGATTCATATTACGGACAGCTTCAAATTCCGGACACTCTACTTTGTATGGGAAACATTTCACGCGAAATGTTTCAATTTTTGCTGTTCAAAAGTTCTCAATTTCAAGGCTCGTTTTAGTAAACTTTTTCCATAAATATCTTTGAAAATTTATAATACCCAACTACCTTAGATGTCTCTTTGGTGGTTTAACGATTTCGATTGATGATTTGACTGTTCCATTAATGATTATCATGAGCTGTCCGGAATTCGATTCAAAGTGTCCGGAATATGAGGCAAAAGTGAGGAAGCGTCCGGAATAAGAATCATGAAAAGGCCACACATTTTGATTTATTTAAAATTATTGAAGTTGCGGAAGCGTATTCTTCACCCACCGTTCGAAAGTAAAGGGCTTCCGACGCTCGATAGCGCTAAGGAATCGTACAGAATGATTTATTTTGTATGCTCTATGCTGGGTTATATTTCCCTGAGTCCTTAAGTGTCCGTAATATGAATCAAAACGGTATATCGTTGACGATCGCCATCGCAGCACAAAGATCTATACAGAAATTGTAGCACTGGTTATTCGGGATTCAATAGAATATTCTAGAATTTTCAGTCAGATTCTTCTCTCTAATTTATAGAAGCTTCTGTAACTTTTGAAATATTTCACAACAGCATTTAGGGCTGTAATTATTGCAGATCAGAATAACGGCACTATAACAATGGAGTATGGTTAGAGCATAAATTTGGGCGATTTTGCGTTCATAAATATCATGCGTGTCTCAGATTATTATTCATACACCAATGGCATATTAATCAACAGAGAAATTTCTCTGTCCATGTTATCATTTTGCAATTGAACATAAACATTATTAATCTTTGAAAGAGGTTTTTGCTTGAAAATTCTTATGGAACGTGACTGAATTGTGTTTTGGTATACTCAACTATTATACTTGGCTCCAGACCTACCAATCTTTGACCATTCTAAACATTGTTCCTTATTCGTGTGAATTATAATTATTTTGATGGCTTTTTTGTTATAACACCATCGTGCAATAATATAACAGTCTAACGATACTGTATACAGAAAACCGATTACGATTCTATTGATATATTATAAAGATATAGCATGCACAAGGTGTCTACTTTATAAAATGAACAGTCCTTAAGTAAGTTCTACAATAGAGAATGTGGCTACTCTGGTAGGTGATAAATTATTATGAATATACATTAAACTTGTTCAACATACGATGATTAACGCTTTAAAGGAGACTTGACTGTATATCGTTATTTTGCTGGGGATAACACATGTTCACATGTTGGTTGGTTTGACTGGTTTGACTTTATTAACGAGATTTTTAGCCCTAGGCTAGTTCATCTCGGGACCAACGGCTTTACTTCCCTTCCGAAGGAAGTCGTCACTATAACTTTTTACGTCATAAGTGACTATGTCGGGGATGGGATTCGATCCCAGGTCCTCGGGCGTGAGAGGCGAGTGTTCTAACCACTACACCAGGTCCGTCCCCTTCACATGTTTATCAACAGCATGAGCAATCATGCATATGAAACGTAAAACCACATCGACTTTGGTTACACATCATTTTAGTAGTAAGTTTGGAGCAGTAGATACATAAGGTGCTAGTCGATCCGATGATTATGGTTCGAATCTGGTTTGCACCCTCTCGGTTTTTTGCGTATCTCCATACTTCCAATACATGCACTTAAAAGAGGCATATGAGTGGAAGTTTTATTTTTTAATACATGTGTTGGTGATGCACGCACATGAAAAAAAATACACATGCGACATCAACCAGGATCGATCCATGGTCATGAGAGTGAGAACCAATACTATACCACAGCACTAAACCTGCTTGTTGGTATGCGTGGTGCAAAAAGCATATCAAGTTGTACTTCCCCATTTGTACCGTAAAAACTGCTCGACTCAATGACCGGATTATCTGCCTATCAATAGACGCTCAAAAACGTCATGTCGCTCAGAAGAACACTTTTCCGCCATCAATAGACGCAGAAAACGCCTATAATGACGGTTTCAACTTTTGGGTGTCGTATTTCGAAATGACAGTTGTTTTAACATTTATTAAACTGTTGTAGTGATCCTTAACTTATGTCATAGTGCTCAATGAAACATTTCAAAGCGTTACTGACAGACAGACAACCATGTGATTTTATGTATATGATGTTAGTGAAATCATACATCATCTTGAAAAATGTGGATACATTTCTCCTTTTGATCCATTTCGCCCCTATCACCCCTACAGTCACTGCAATTGTGTCAGGAAAACTTTGCCCGAGCGAGAACATTTGGATCCCTCGCCTGCACTTCTCCAAGCCTTATCTATCCACCAACCTTGGTCGAATTCCGGCCAAACCCGACCACACTCTGCTGAATAAATACAAAAGATTAAATTTAAAATTATTCCATCAACCTTTTCGTCCGGGCTGACAGCTGAAACAGCAAAGAGCATTGGCTGGTTGGCAGTACCAAGCAGAAGCTTCAATATTTCTGAATCGCTCAACGTTTCCTTCCACCCCGTGCACCAAGGATCGGCCCGGCACTGCAGCACAGGAACAAAGCTGGTTCCCGACATTACCTAGCATATTGCACGTGATACTTGGTTGATGGGATTTCGGGCTAGATATTTGTTCATACCCATCCAGTACAGCCTCACACCGACACATGCACCGGACCAGCAGCATCTGCAGCATTACATCAACACCTACACACTAGGGTGCGGCTTATTTTCGAAAGCACTCAAAACCAATGATTCGTGTGCTCTTTTGAATGTATATAACATAACTAGAGAGACCTGAAAGTATGAGCGCAAAATAGTAATATTTAAAGGTGACGCAAGCGACTTGGAAGTGAATTTTTATTTATAAAATGTGACCTTAAGGTGAAGTGCAGAAAACTTTGTAGTTTTACATCTAATTTGGAAACTTGTAATAAAAATTAAAACAGAGTTGAATTTTTTTAGTAAAATGAAAAAAAAAGTATAGAGAAAACTACTTTGAACATAGACTTGGTTTGTTTTAAGACATACATAAAGATCTACATATTTTCATAAATTTAACGAGAATGATGCCAAAAGCTTCAAAATTAGTAAGAAAATAACAAATCTGAACAAACTTCACTGATTGTCATATTTTATATCTTTAAAATTCACCTTCAAGGCGCTTTCATAACCTCGAAAGTTTAATTCTTTTGGCATAAACTTTGAGGTTCTTCTTGTTACGTGACCTCAATTCAGAAGAGCAGACGTTTTTTTTTTATTTTGAAAACTTTCGAAAATTAAGCCGCACTCTACTACACACTTACCTATGAGTTTACCCTCTACCGCTACCATTCCTCCATTCATGTTCCACCTCTGGATTATTATTGGAAAACGTCGATGAAAGGCAGACATCAGCATCGCTCTTACATTGGCATTGTGCTAGGTATGTGCTAAGAAGGTGAGAAAATTTCCTTCTTCGAGAAGCATCAAACATCACCTTCTGGAAGCCTAATGCAAAGAAGTGGTATCTATTTCATGCAATCAATATTTGAAAACGAGTCATTCTATTTAGGGCGTTGGTTGCCTGAACCTAAACTTGGTGTTTACACGAGGGGACAAGGGAACATCTGGAGTTCAGTTGCATCCGATGCATGAATTATTTGAGATGCTTGAGAAAAGAACTTTGTGCAGTAAATTGTCTGCATATGGAAGTGTTTCTCTGAATGACTGAATTCAGTTGAGCAAAAAGCATGCATGATATTGTTTCAAAATGAGTGCTTCAAATGCTTCGAACTACAGCCGAAGCAAATCGAGGTTTATTGGAGATATATTTAAATGCCAAGATTCTGTGGCAATGAATTAAATGCTTCTTGCAAGAAGCCTTCCAAGTTTCCGAGGACAGGCTGAGAAGGAACCTTGTATGCTACTGTGAAGAAGCTTTTGAAGCTTTATAGAAAAAGCTGCTCAAGCCTATAGATAGAAGGTTGCACGCTTTTGAGGAAAAGCTTACAAAGTTTCACAGAAGAAGCTTTACATGCTTCAGGAAATATGCTTTTCAAGCTTCTAAAGATAAGCTCTCCAAGCTTTTGATGAGGAGCTTTTGTAGCTTCTAAAAAGAAGCTTTCCAAATTTTGAGAAAAAGATTTCCTAGCTTCTAGCTGCACCTGAGTTGCCGTGGAGTAGCTTTCCAAATTACCAAGGAAAATCTATATAAGCTTCTAAGAACAAGCTTGTCGAACTTGTCATTATAAATTTTCATTTTTCTTCTGTGGAGAACCAGTCAAAGCGTTCCATGTTATTGTTGGAGGTGAGTTTGAATGATCTATGAAAAAGGTTTCTAAACTTTTGAAAAAAAGATCTTGAATCTTCTGAAAAGAAACTTTCTACTTTCTACTTTCACTTTACTGTGGAGAAGCTTTCCAGCTTTTGTGGAGAAGCATTCCAGCTTCAAGCTTTCTATCTTCCGAGGAGAAGCTATCCACCTTCACAGGAAAAGCTTTCCAGCTTCTTTGGGGAAGCTTTCCAGCTACTGTGGAGAAGCTTTCCAGTTTCTGTGGAGAAGTTTTCCAGTTAATGGGAAGAAACTTTCCTGCTTCTGTGGAGAAGCTTTCCAGCAACTGTGGAGATGTTTTCCAGCTTCTTTGGAGAAGTATTCCAGCTTCTGTGGGGAAGCTTTTCAGCTTCTGTAGAGGAGCTTTCCAGCTTCTGTAGAGAAGCTTTCCAGCTTCTGTAGAGAAGCTTTCCAGCTTCTGTGAACCTTCCATCAAGAAATCAGAACTACGATTTTGAACAGCCAGTGGTTTTCAGTGGAGATACAATTTATATAAGGTAAGGAAAAACACCAAATTTGGTCTATTTTATAAACACAAAGAGGTGTTTGAAGAGGTATATATATTGAAGTATTGGACCCAAGAGAATATTTTATCCAATTTAAATATAAACTCGGGGTGACTTTTTACACGATTGCTTATTTTCCTGGTCAAATGTCTAGCTTGGTATGGAATACACAATATTCGTAAAAAGTGCAAACATTTGAACGAAACCAACGATGACAATTATTGATATTGAAAAGCGACAGTAAATGATGATAATTAGGCACGCTTAGCAACACTTATTGATAGTACTAAGTTTCAGACGGATGCCGGGTAGGTTTTTCGCCAAGCATCACTAAACTGTCCTTAATTTTAATCTCACCGGTGATTATACTAGCTTATGTTTTGGTCAGTTGTGTTCATACATTGAGAGCACGGTTAAGCAGTGAATGACTTTGATGACTCATGACGACATAAATCGTTTCGACTGCTTCTGAACTTGAAACCGGCATCTGTCTTTGCGAATAAAACTACTATTCCATTAGAATTGTCGAGACATTCAGAAATTCATGTCTGAAACGAAAAACATTTCAATCTATCACGCTAATTTCCACCATTTCGAATTTAGATCAAATTTTGGTCTAATATTCATTCACGTCACATAGGGTCAGTGTTCCCTTAATGGACAGTCCCCTATAGTCGCACTAGTGGCTTTTTTCGGCCGTTTTGCTATAAATCTTTTCAAAATATTTTTTGACATGAAGGTCAGAAGCTATTAATCTAAGTACCATTTATACACAGCTTGATTTTTTTCAAAAAAATGATCGAAATAATTAGTTTTGCTTAAAATTTGAGCTCCCTTGCGCCTATAGTTAACCTATTGTTCCTATAGTAGCACTACTGAGAGAAACTATTTTTTATTATAACAAAAAATTGAATAATAAGAACTTTTTTTACATCAATCGAAAGCTTTTGATTTACACTGTGTAGAAAAAATATAAAAGTTTTGTAAAAATACGATTTTGATCGGTATTTTTCCAACGCCGTGATGCTAGTGCTACTATAGGAACAGGAATTAGAAATAGTGCTACTATAGGCACATGTATTCCTATAGTGGCACACGCGATAATAAATACTAACATTTGAGTTTTCGTAGTTTTCATAATTTTCCCACAAAATAAAGATAAAAAGCTTTCAGATGATGTAAAAATAATGACGCTAGCGTTATTTTTCGATTTTCTATGATTTTTTGTTCTTAGCTATGCGGCTATTGGTACATCGGCCCTATATGTTCATGCGTTTTATACGTCGCTTACAAACAATGGTAATTTTCAGACCTGTAGCATTGTGATCATGATGACAATGAAATTTCAGTAGATGATACTAAAATTATGATATTGTAGTTCACAACTTAATCACGTGTTTTGTAATCACAAGGCATAAGAATTGTTCAAAATACAATGATGCTTACATTCAAAACGTTTCGTGGTACTAAACTAAATCAATACTAAATGTATTGATATTCTACTGCAAAACTCGTTGTTACTTGTAAGGATTTGAGTGGGAAACAAAATCAGTCTTTATGGTAATAAGGTGCTTGTAGTAATTCTATATCTTTTTCCTCAGCGTCTCTGCAAGCCAAGATTAGATTAATAACTGTCATAATGTTGTTTCTTGGTGTCCATTATGGACCGATGCACGAGTTCACTTATTTGACGTTTTAGCGGTGCCAAATTCACTCATTTCCATGGTCACGTAAATAACACGGCATCGCTCAAACGTCAAATAGTGAACTCGTGCATCCGTCCATTATATTTTTTAAGCCTGTTTTTTATTCTTTGTTGCCTGAATAGATAGTTAAATTACACTTCATTAGAGGAAGAGCACCAATTTTCGACCCATTCATACGATTTTGGCCTAGTTTGTATGAGAATCCGAAAATTGGCACAGAATTCTTGTGGGTCGAAAATTAGTGCTTTTCCCCTACTTCCTCACATTTTTTTTCACACAAAGTTGTCACGAAGAACATGCTCTACAGAAAGTGCTCCTGTTACCTTAGATTGCTATATTTTACATTGAAGATATTTAGAAAGTACTTTATTTACAAAGTTCGAATAACAGATGGCCTAATAGTAATTTCTTCCCATAAACCATCAAGATGATATGGTTGTAGGGAGTGTTAATCGCTTCAACACTTTCAACAGTATTTCGATTACGATGAAACTTCGACTGAGTTGCTCAAAGCGTTATATTTTTTTTCTCTCCTATATTTGTTGAATATGATAATAAAGAAACAAGATTTAAGAAGGATTTTTTCTTTGATGAAAAAAATAAATGGCTTGGCCAATCTTTGTTAGCATTGAATCTCTCTATCTCTATTTATCTCGCAACCGACTAACTTTCTTAGTCGAATGGTTAGAGTCCACGACCATAAAGCTGCAGGTGTTTGGGTTCGATTCCCGGTAATGAAAATTTGCTTGACTTCCCTGGGCATAAAGTATCATCGTACCTGCCACACGATATACGAATGCGAAAATGGCAACTTTGGCAAAGAAAGCTCTCAGTTAATAACTGTGGAACTGCTCATAAAACACTACGCTGAGAAGCAGGCTCTGTCCCTGTGAGGACGTGAATGCCAAAAGAAGATGAAGAAGCAGACGAGGTTTTATTTATCCAGAACTCATTCACATCTAGAGAAAAGTTTATAAAAATCACTTATTTTTCGTTGTTCCGTTGTCCATCTTTTGTTTCTCTCTGCTTCGTTATTTTGTTGTTTCTCCTACTTTCGCATGAGGAATTTCGTTTCAAATCTTTTTATATTCCAAAAAGCAACACATAAAATAATCTAAAGATAACATATAAATACTAGAAATTTTGAAAAATTGCACAATTCTTATACTTATGGTTCCTGAAAGTCCATTAGATCCTGGGTAAACTCCATATGGAATTTCTCAACAAATTTTTAAAAGACAATTTACACCGTCTTCAGCTCAAGGCTGAACAGACTGAACGATCACAAACATTAGGCAACGGACTACATGAAACACCCAGTAGCCCAATGATGAATTTTTCGTTTGACGAAAAGTTTCCACCGACTGGAGCGGGAATCGAACCCACACTTCATGGCACGATACGCCTAAACGACTGACGCCGCTAACCACACGGCCACGAAGCCTATAATTTTCAAAGTAATGCATATTTCGCTCCAAGATTTACATTCAGTAAAATCTAACATTGCGAATTTTAACATCAGATAATATCCTTAAAAATAACGCCAATATTTTTGCGTTAAACTTCTACAGCTCTACTACAATAATATATTAAAATTCCTCCAACAATGTGTTTTTTGGAATTTCTGCAAGTAGGAAAGAATTGGTTTCCACTTCCAACTGTTCGCCACAGTATCATTAACTTCAGAGTTTATGCTAAATATTTCCTAAATATTCGATAGAAATACCTTCTTTAAAAATTAGAGTTGAAAACTATTGAGATGAAACAATAATACTTGTAGTAATTCTTAAGAAAACTTTTTAGATTTTCTGCGAGGAAAATCAATAGAAATTCCGTAGAAAATTTCCTAAAATTCCACGTTGAATTCTTGGATTTTTCTACAAGAATTTCGTATTTTTTCCGAATTTAAATTTTTAGGAGTTCTTATAAAAATGTTGTCTTTATGTAAGTGCCTGTATGCAAACTACGTTAATTGTGAAAATCGTGATTATTGCAAACGATGTTACTTTTATAAAAACAAAAACAAAATTAGCTAGGCCTCGCTTAGGCCCCCCCAGAAAAAAATCCCAGCAACGCCAATGCAGCTCAGGTAAGTCAGATGTGAAAACATTACATTATATTGGCCCCAAAATGCTGCCTTAAGAAACACCAGCTCTTATAGGAAGTGTTTCAGATCTGGAGTTCTGATAATTAACCTGAAGTGTACGATTGGACAGATAACTTTGAATTATTCTAACAATGTATGATGGAAAATTGAAGTTTTTTTTTTATTCTACGATCAAGCCTTCATGTCAAACACTGTCGAATGCTTTTTCAATATCTAAAAGAGCAAGATTAGTAGAACAGCTTTCAGATTTGTTGGAACGGATCAAATTTGTTACACGTAAGAGTTGATGAGTGGTCGATGGTCCATGTAGGAATCCGAACTGTTCATTGGCAAAAATTGAATTTTCGTTGATGTGGGCCATCATTTTGTTCAAAATGACCTTTTCAAAAAGTTTACTGATGGAGCAAAGCAAACTGATTGGACGATAGCTAGAAGCTTCTGCAGGATTTTTGTCTCGTTTTAAAATATAACCTTATAACCTTAGCATTTTTCCATTTGTCAGGAAAATATGCTAATTGAAAACTTTTGTTAAATATATCAACTAAAATGATAAGCTACTTTCTGGAAGTTTCTTGATGAGGATGTAGAAAATTTCATCATCGCCAGGAGCTTTCATATTTTTGATTTTTTTTAATAATAGTTCTCACTTCTTCCAAATCAGTCTCCCAGGTATTTTCGAAAACGTTCTCTTGATTGAGAGTATTTTCGAAGTCCTGAGTAACTTGATTTTCAATTGGACTGGTAAGTCCTAAATTGAAATTGTGCGCACTTCAAAACTGCTTAGCAAGTTTTTGAGCTTTTTCGCTATTTGTTGGTAATAATTTGTTTTCCTCTTTCAATGCCGATATAGGCTTCTGAGGTTTTTTCAATATTTCAGATAATTTCCAAAAGGGCTTAGAGCTAGGGTTCAATTGAGAAATTATTTTTCAAAATTTTTGTTTCCTAATTGTGCAAAACGTTTCTTGATTTCTTTCTGCAGATCTTGCCAGATTATTATCATAGTAGGATTGCGAGTGCGTTAAAATTGCCTTCTCCTCACGTTTTTATGACGGATCAAGAGTTTAAGATCATTGTCTATAATCACAGATTCAAATTTTGGAATTGCAATGCTCCTGGCCTCAACAATGGAATATGTTAAAGTTTCGAGAGCATTGTTAACATCAAGTTTTGTTTGTAACATCAAGATTAGAGTCAATATATGTTTCATATATATTCCAGTCGGCTCGCAAATAATTGAAAGTTGAGCTGATAGGATTGAGAATCGCTTCATGGTATATTTGAAATGTAACAGGGACATGATCAGAATCAAAATCAGCATGAATAACTAATTGACTACAAAGATGACTAGAGTCGATTAAGACTAAATCAATCGTAAGAGGAAAAACACGTAGGGATATCAGGGTATTGAATTGAGAAATATCCTGAAGAGCACTCATCAAATAAAATTCTGCCGTTGGAATTACTTTGAGAATTATTCTTTGACCGATGTTTGGCATTAAAGTCACCAATGACAAAAAAATTGATTTATTGCGAGTCAATTTTCGCAAGTCAGTTTGGAGCAAATTGACTTGCTGTTCAGAGCATTGAAAAGGCAAATATGCAGCTATGAAAGTATATTTACCAAGCTGTGTTTCAACATAAACACCTAAAGTTTCAAAAACTTCCGTTTCAAATGACGAAAACAGTTGATGTTTTATACGCCTATGAATGATGATTGCAATTCCCCCACATGCCCTATCAAGTCGATCATTATGATTAACAAAAAAATGAAAATATTTTTTTTAGTTTGGATCCAGGTTTTAAATATGTTTCAGTAATAACTAGCTTATAACATGCAACTGTAAGAAAATTAAACAGCTCATGCTCTTTACTATTCAAAGAACAAGCATTCCAATTCAAAATATAAAAATAAATATTTGGATGCAGAAGAGAAACGTAATCCGATAACAATTTTATTAGTAGATTTCACACCAACTTGGGACTTGTGGTGGTTTTGAACATTACGTCAATCATTTGATCCAAGTGTTCAGCTAGAAAATCATAATCAGAGGGAGATGTTTTACAAGTGTGAAAATTTTCAGATGTTTTTTTTTTTTTTTTATTATTTGTTAATGAAGAGACGGAATAGGAGATGCTGCGGCGGTAGGGGTTTTTCATATGATCTGAAACATTTAGAACGGTTGTCCGCTGGTGGACAATTTCAAGGGGAGGAACTGAAACTGCCTGCTACAATGAGAAATCCATCAAAAATTGAAAGATTCGAACGGCTACCCGATGGAAGAAAATTAGCTTGCTAAAGGGCATGATTACAATTTACCTCATGGGGTATGATTCTTTCACAAGCGGTCGTTAACTGAAAGATGAGCATTGTTGGAGATTTTGCATTAGGAACCACGGCTTCATCTGCCTGGTACAGGTCTCGATGATTCGTTCACGCGAAGAGCAATCCCAAAAGTTAAACTTATGGTTGTCCCCGCCATTTGTGTACACAAACGTTTTGGTATCCTTCTTCAAATCATGCATGTAGCATCCATACGGCAATGTTCGGTACCATAACCCCACTTTAGATACCGACTGCACTAAGTGGGGTTCCGGATATTTCCTCTAAGTTTCTGAAAATGTTTCCTTGTCACACGGACATCCATCATAAGTCGTGCTTTTTCTTTAGAAAAAGTCTCTTCGAACATATGTCTTTAATATGTATTGTACAATCATTTTGGGTCTAGAGCATGATCTGAATGCTTTTCTCAGTCGCGGAACGCGGGACGTCTAGTCACTTTAGCCTAAACCAACGAGACTCATTTAAAAATTCAGTAAACATGTGTTTCTGACCTAAACTTAAGCGTTTGGTACTAAAATTAGAACAGGGCTTTTGGATCCCATTATCACCGCTAGCTTTCGTTAACAGGTCCAAAGATAAATCGAAGGCACGGGTCCGACCAAGGATAAACATTAGAAAAAAAAAATACTGAAAAGTACTGTTTTTGTAGCACTGAGAAGTACTGTTTTTTGCTCTAGGTAACTTCCGAGAGCAGAGAGATCCCCAAAAAACAGATTTTCAGTCAATAAAATGTTATATCCCAATTCATTCATTGCAATATATGTACCACTTCTGCTTAATTGATGACCTGCCTAATCTACATGATAACCCTAAAATCATGAATTAACTACCATGCCAGTTTATTTTCTAACTTATCTTTAATTATCTGATAAACATCACCCAATTCTCGTAGAAAGGAAGATACCTCCATAAAGCACATGCCAAACGACGCCAACACAAATGTGCACAACCAGCGATCTCTTCATCTAAGCTAGACATTTTTCTTCCTAGCGCCATAGCTCTCTTTGGGCCGGCCTGTTAGTCGCTGAGCATCCGACACATCCGACACCGGAACGGAACCATTCACCGTTAACTAATCACATTCTCTGCGGTGACACACACAATTTATCCTTCCGATTTAGCCAGGATCCGTAAACTTCCCACGGCAGACCTCCCGATGGCCCCGGAGGCAGAAATCAATCGCTGTCACTGGGTAATGCACCTGCATAGAGAACGAACGGAAAGGAGCGTTTCCAAACAAAACATCCAAACGCCGTGTCCTCTATCCGATGCGTTTCGGGTTTACCCATCTCGAAGGAGCATCCGTGCAAAAAAGTGGCTTTCATCCTTTTTCCGAACAGAAGCCATCGCACCGGGGGAAGCCACCGCCGAGTCAAACCACAAAGAGTATCTACCATCTAGCTAGGCCGACACACACTTCTGCACCCACACGCACAGAACAGCACAACGAGAGCAAGGTACGCCATGCCGTTGACTACCGGAACTCCCGCACTAATTCCAGTCACGCGCTTCCGTGTGAAAAAAGGCGACCACCGACCGCCGCCGTTCCGTTCTGGTGAGCACACAAGGGGAAATGCAGCGAAAAGCGAACATATTCCTCGCACATCTTGTGGGAAAACCCGTCGTAATTTCATCCGTAAATTGAGTTTCGTCCAATGTGCTCCACCTCGCGCTAAAGTGCTGCTCCAACACGGTTCACGGCATTACTGGTGGGACCAGTTTTCCGGCTAGCTGTGGGACATGGAAGGATGCACCCGGAACGTGTGATTTCTCCGGTTGAGATTGGGTTTTCGCTTTCTCTTGGCGATTCGGGTTTACTCTCGCTTCGGGAAATACGAGCACGAGGTGATTTCGAGTGAGTTACCGCAAGGAGTTCTGCTCGAAATGCGGTTACGGTGTGAGTTGACTAACGGATTTTGGGGCAGTGGAATGGGTTGGAAGTCAGAGTGCAGTGAGAGGTGGTACTCATTTCTGCTCGATTCGAGCAATTTGTGGGACCATTAGAATTTTCCTGGAAGTTGTGTGAGTTACTGCAAGGATCACATATTTGTCCATTAGCAGTATATGAGTTGAATAAATCTCATTACATGAAGAATTGTGGCGTAAAAAGGTTTTGACATTGCAAATAAAATTGTAGAATCAATTATTTATAGAACTGACTTAAATTAAATTTGAAGAATAAATCACTTGTTAGCAGTTTATGGATGTATAACCTTAGTAAGGACTTTGGATCTTTTTCGATCCATTGTAACTTTTGATTGGAATTACCCAGCAATTTGAAATTTCCCGACAATTCTTTAGTTATATTTAGTTTCCAGAAATATAAGTTTTAAATGACTCCTAGGGGAGCTTCCATGAAAAAGTTACAAATTGTGACTTAGGTTCGTTTTTGACAAGAAAATTCAAACAGCTCGCAAAAATCAGTGTGTTGACCGAATTTTGTTCTGTTGGGCTTAGATGAATGGCACATATATCTAGTTTCAGAAACCCTTCCGGAGATCCGGATTTGGTCACTGTGGCCACCGGGAACCTGCTACATCTGAAAAAAGTCTTTTTAGAGACCCCTATTTTGACAACCTGTAGTTTCGTAACTAAACAAGTAATCTTAAACGTCCTCATATAGTTGAATGGATATTCACGTGGACTGTGAATAGAGATTCTCAAATCCCTTAGTTATTCATAACCGGTTCCAAAACCCCGGAACATCCGTAAAATAGGATTCCATCGTAGTTTTGTATATGTAATTCACATCGGTACTATTTGGATGATGGATAATTTGGCATAAACGTTCTCTAAAACAAAGAACAAGTTACCGGAGCAAATTTCCAGTAAATCTCGGTCTAGTATGATCCAGAGCGTTAATGATTAACGGGTCGCAATGATTAATTAAGTGATTAATGATTAAATTCAAGTTTATCATGATTAATGATTAAATTTTTTGAGGTCATGATTAATGATTGTGATTGATGATTAAGCCAAAGTATGATTAATGATTATGATTAATGATTAAATTTAAATTTTAGATGATTAATGAATATGATTAATGATTAAACTCAGTATGATAAATGATTATGATTAATGATTATGATTACGTGAATGATGTCAAATTTGATCCAAATTTTAATTTCAAAATAATACTTTTTTAAATTATCATTTATCGTATTTATATTGAGAACGTCGCGACACATTGCGAGCCTGCACTATACGAATCTCGTCCAGCACGTTGTTGGCGAGAAGTATGTGGTCTTTCTATACCTAACAACTAATGCACTCTCGCCTTAGGCATTCAACAGTAGAAACTGTTGTGTCCATGAGTCCTCTCGTGGTGTAGGGATAACGCGCCCTATTTAGTGAACAGGGAGTCGTGAGTTCGATTCGCACCGAGAAGACGTCTTACTTTATCGCAAATTTCATATCAATTTTTCCCATTTAATCCAATTGAGGAAGTATATGTTATGTTAAGTTTTACGATAGTTGTTCAGAATTATGTTTTTCATTCGTCTTCTAACGATATTTCGTAAATATCAGGATTGATATTTGTCTACAGAACTGCGGGTATCATTTCGAAAATTACGATGATTCCGGATTCAATTGCGTGGAGTACTGGAGTAGCCCCACTAAGATTCAGTAGCCACTTTCATATCGAGTCCCAAAAGATAAGAGTATCATGATTAAAAAGTTGATGATTGAACGAAAAATCATGCTGAGAACTATTTGATTCAGATTTTTCTTAATCATAAGTGTCCCAGACAACCAAAATGTAGAGTAAGGTGGGGCAAAAGTTCGACCTTAGTGGTATAATCAAAATTTCCAGGAAAACAATAGCAGTTAAAACAAAACAAATACCATTTAGTGAACCTTTAACATATTGGCTATAAATTTGCTGAACAAACTTTTGTCAAAATATTTACCCATTTTTAGTTATAACAGTTTCAAAATTGATTGTCTTATTCGAACTTTTGCCCCACCGATGGGGCAAGAGTTCGAATCTAGTGTGGGGCAAAAGTTCGCTGGCTAAAACACAAAATATCGATCCTTTTATGACAGGCATACTTTACACCAGCTGTTAACTTAAGTTTGACGAAAAATACACACTAAATTTTCATCAAAAAATTGCCCAAAATTGGGTTATTTGTAATATACCCAAAAATAGCAGTTTTTCGCAAAACTAAGTGGAAATGTAAAATTTTAGTGACAGTTTTCACACGATCAGACAAATATAACTAAATTTGAAGATAATATGTGGATTTTAGGCAATTTGAAAATGTTTCCGTGACAAAAAATTGTTTTCAAGCATTTATGCAAAAACTAATACACCTCAAAGCAACCTTATGATAGGCCTAGAAACGCCCTTATATAAAATATTGAAAAAGATTTTATCTTCAATTGGTTCCATGCAACGAAAGTTTGACCAAAAATTACAATATTCACGTCGAAAAACAACAAATAGCCATAACTTTTCCAAATCTCAATCGATTTTTATGATATTTGGATTGAAAGTCTCTTACTTGAATAACATTCGAACCACCATGACATTTATAAGATTTGTTTTGAATTGAGCTAGAAATCTTAAAAAGAAACTCTTACCCCACTCGAACTTTTGCCCCACTTTACTCTACGTATAATGAAATCACCTGGAGGCTTTGCATGTGCAACATTTCACTTATAAGATGTTGCGAAAAGGCCTTCTGCGTACAAAAGTGGAGGCGATATGCGTACATATATTATGTGATGAATAATAACATACAATGCGAGTGTATAAATTGTCTACCGAACAAACCTGTGATCTAATGTGACTTAACTTATGATAACAAATGTTGATTTGACAGCTGCTACGGATTTATTCGACTTACTTTGTACGAGTGTACGGGACGAAACAAAATGTACATATGAACTCAGAAAAGAAGTGTTTTATGCGAGGAAGCTCATCAATCTGACGAGTTTATCCACGGTGTTTTGCGGGTTTGATATAATTAGTATGAATAAACGAGTTGTAACGTGAACTTTCATGCGATTTCAGGTTGTCTGGGGTGCCAATAAATTTTCAAGAGTGAGATACATTCGTTGCATACTTAAAGGTATGTGCATCTCATGTTATTTAATTATAGTTTTTATGATTAATCTTTGATTAATCATTAATCATCCATTAACTAATGATTAAATGCCCGAAAAGATGCACTAAACGACTTAAAGTATGCAACCAATGGAAGGGTTATACACTAAGACTAGATAATGATGATGATATTACTTAACAAACAATCCTATATTCAAATCTTTTGAACTTCGTTACCGTAATTTCGGGTTAAATTGATCATTTTTCACGGTTTTCCTAGCCTGTTTTCTATAATGTTAACAATGCCAAACAACTAAATGCAGGAAAACAAGTACGAAGGTGAGCCTCATCGACTCATGTACCGAAATTTTCTAACAAATGTCATTTTAGTGTTAATACATATCTCTAAAATAAAAAATCAGGGGATCTCATTTCGGGGTGAAATTGATCACTTGTCAGTGCCATTATTATTAGTTTTCAAAACAACTCTACATGATAAATTTGAGCTCCCTGAGTCCGAATATGCTTGTCAAATTTTTAACAATGCAATATTTATATAAATAACGTATAGTTTAATTTCAAGTATTACGCGGAAATCACCTAAGGAATTCAATGATATCTAACAGGAATTCAATTATTTAAACCATTTGAGCTAATTGGTACGAGTTTTGGTGATGAAATCTGGTTTGCGGATTTATCTCAAGCATCCTCACAAACTTTCAGGTTTATACTTTGATCAAATCCTTGCTTAGAAATAGAAGTTTATAGGTGTTTGTCAATACTGCACGGTGCATGATTTTGAAATTTTACATTATTTTCATAGTAATAAACATTCTTCAACGCAAAAAACTTTACAACACACAATTCGACAATAGTTACGACAAACAACGTTCATTTACTGCAGCTTAAATTGATATATGTGCTCCATTACGAATAAATAAAATCTTGCGATACGATGATCAATTTCACCCTTTTGATCAATTACACCCGATATTACGGTATGTGAAATTAATCACAGTTTTTAATCACAAATCGTTATTAATTTCTCTTGTTCAAAAGCCATTATCTTGGAGGAAGTGGACAATATATTGGCCTTTTGAAGCGTAGCTTTAAGTGGATGTTATTGATGCACTTGAACACCGGGGTGTTAAGGTTTGTTGATTTCCCGGGGAAAGTATTCAAAATATTGGTCAAAAACTAGTCGGATTTCAACACTTCACTTCATAAAAGAAAGAAGAGTGTAGAAAAAATCATAAGCAAGGTGAGCAAACTTCAGTAAACTCTAATATGCTGTTTATCTTGTGATTATTTTATGGTTATAATAAGTTAACTGGCATTTGCTCGCCTTTCTAGTGATTTTTGGTTTTTTATTTTATTTTTCGGAAGAACATGAAAATGAATGACTACTCATAATTGAAGAGGAAAATTAAAATTGAAAAGCTTTAAGGCCCAAGTAAAAATGGTGCAAAAATCAAAATTGAAATAGTAGTTTACGGAACTAATTACGACGAAGGATAATTACGACGAGTGCTGTAAAAATCGAGTTCTGCAACGAGTTAAGTACAAAATTTTTTGCAATTTTGTAGAAGACCACTTGAGGGTATCAGAAATTATATCGGAATGCATTGACCATCATTTTACAATTTCTAAAAAATGTTATGCAATGATTCATTACGCAACTCAAACCAGTTGCGTAATGAGAGAGCGTTGCGTAATGAATCATTACAGCACTGGTTTGAGTTGCATAATGACTATTCCCGCATTTGCATACTTCTGTGCAGTAAAGTAGGCCGTTCCATGACAGAATCGCGTGATGAAAAATAGCCTATTACGATGAGAAATTGCAAAAAAAGCAGTTTTCTCTTTTATTCAGTGGATATCTTCAGGCGATGTAGGATTGCAAACATCAAACGTGATCAAGAACAGCAAGGAGCTTTTGACAGAAATACCACCTACTAGGGGAAAAGGACTAATTTTCGATCTCGAAAATGTTGTGCAAATTTTCGTATTTTCACATAAAGTACTCAAACATCTTATGAACGGCTAGAAAACTAGTGTTTGGTCGAAATTTGGTGATCTGCGCCTATAAGAAGCAATCCTTCATGTAGAATGGTACCACTCACAAGCGTCCAGCGGGGTCTTCGGATTCGGATCAAATAAAACTGAGAAAATGCACCGACTTACTAGAAGGAAATATTTCAGGGTCTTTTTAGTCTTATGGTAACGTCCGCGGATATAAAGCAAGGCCATGCTGTACTTGGTTGAATTTTGAACTTCCGTGGGTTATCATTGTTCTTGTCACACGATGTGAGAAATGCAAAATTTATTTATACATTAGAAAGCAATGTTGTAAAATTTGTCGAATTTTGTTCAATGATTGATTGATGATTGATTTAATGTGTGAATTATGATTAACCCGTATAGGCCTGAGTGAAAGCAAAAATTCTAAAACCGTCACCGCTCAGCGAATTCTTAATGGATTCAAATGATTTTTTGTCAGTATACTGGCACACATATCTAGTTTCCAGAAGTGGACAGAGGAACGCGGAAATATTCATGTGGCCGGAGTTATTCCGGTGGATCACTGGGTCAGGTCGGGTGAGAAGGGTAGTGTGTGTTTGTTCCCCTGAAGGTAGGCAAATTTCAAGCCACAGATAATTTCCGGAATCGGCTATAATGTGGCCACTACATGGCGGAATTTTAAGAAAATTGCATCAGTGTAAACCTTTTGAGAAACGATTGAATTGGATAACTATGAGTATTGCAGTTGATTAATCCCACAAATGACCATTTTCGGGTGCTGGGACGCCTCAAACTCATTAAAAAGTGGCCAATTTGTATCTGAACATCTGTGCCAAGCTTATGGGAGCGCATTTCAGTATACAATTATGTTTGATTCTTACTTTTCGAGAATTTAAACGGTTTAGTATCCAACAAATCTATAGCCGGTTCTTTCGGGCATTACGTCCGAATGGCCACATCCGGTATATTTTAATGTTGAATTATAATGTTGAATTATAATGTTGAATATTAAATCTTAATGATTAATGCAAATTAAAATGATTTTCATTGTAAATATATAATGGTAATTTGGCATGTCCCAAAAAATAGCTCTTTTTTACCCGACTTGACCCAGTGACCCAACGGAATAACTCCGGCCATAGGAATATTTCCGAGCTCCTCTGGCCACTTCTAGAAACTAGATATGTAGGCCAGTGAACTGACAAAACGTCATTTGAATCCGTTAAGAATTCGCTGAGCGGTGAGGCTTTCAGTATTTTTGCTTTCACTCAGGCCTATACGGGTTAAGATTATGATTATTGAATAAAATTGGAGATCTTTATGATTATGATTAACCCGTGTTGAGGGAAAATTTAGAAGTTTTTGTACCAAAACTAGACATTTTAAGGCCCAGTGTACCTGATTTTTTGAGCATGTGACTCAGATCGTACAATTATGAGTGAGCGACCATTCTGGTTCATCACATCAATCACATAACAATTCTCAGACGAAATATTTTACAAATCTGAATAGAAAATGACAGATTTTACAACAACACACATTTCCATAAGATGCATGCATAGTAGTGATATTTAAGGGCTGCGAGGAATCTTTCGATCGTTCATTTGTCATTTGATGGCAGTCTCCAATCAATAAATATGATTTTGCGTTAAATCCTTAATAGTTATACAGTCGAAGCTCTCTATAGCGACATTTTACGGTCCCTTGAATAACATTTTGATGTTATAACCATTCTTTATAGTGACAATTCCCTATTACGACGGTCTCTTGCGATGTAGTTATAACAAGCTTCGACTGTAGTTTTTATTTTAGATTAGATATTTTAGATTAGAATTCCAATAGATGTTTGGATTTTGAGCTGAAAACTCAACTAACTTATAACGAATAATTGAACATTGTCTGAACGAATATATCTGTCACACTTACATCGAACATTCTATGAGGCCATGTTTTATAAGAAAAAGGATGATACAGTCGCCTCTCCACATCTCGATATCGAAGGGACCATCGAGATAGGGAGAGATCGGGACAAAGAACAAATTTTTAATGAACACTAGATTGAAAATCACTCCGTTACTAGGAAAATCAAAAACAAACAGACGTCATTTCGTGTTTGCAAATTGTTTTGAACCACTAAAATCTAGTCTAGTAGCCTTTGATACTGGGCATATCGACATACAGAGAGAAACTCGGGAATGAAAATCACATCGAGATAGGGAGATATCGAGATAAGGAGGATATCGAGATGTGGAGAGTGAAAATGTATGCAGAGCGAAGGGACCGAAAAATCATCGACATAGGGAGAGATATCGAGATGTAGAACATCGAGATGTGGAGAGTCGACTGTAATTGCAGCTCTATACGTACTTAATTCTACTAATAACAATCATCCTGCTGTCGCTAGGAGACGTGGACAGGATAACTTTTGACTGTTGAAGGATGTGTCAATCTTGTCAAGCTTGAAAACTTTGATTGGATAGCGATCGAGAAGGATGCAACCCTCATTGGATGGTATAGGACTTGGCGCTTGCAAAACATGTGATTAACACTAACATAATGTCAAAAATTGATTCCAACCCTCAGGTCAAGGACATTTGAATAACAATTGGTTTACTTCAAAATAAGTCGAAAAAAAAACGGAGCGTGACAAAAACGCAACAAACCTGTATTAATTTTTCATGTTTCTCCCATAAATTCTTTAAGCGATTTTGCAAAAGATTCTTAGAGAATTTTCTTAAGAATTTTTACCTGGAAATCCTTAGGTACTCCAACGGAGGTAGTTCCAGTAGTTGCCTCAAGGATGATTCCACTTTTATTTCGCAAAAAATATACTAGAGGCTTCTCTAGATATTTTTCCACTAATCCTTCAACCAAATTCTACAGTTTTTACTCTACTATGAGATCTTACAAAGACTTTTTGCGGATGTTCGAAACGTAACTTCCTCAAAAAAATATCTTTGGAGAAATTCCTGATGGAACCTCTGAGCAGGCTTGGGAACTGTGACCACTATTTACCACAGTTCATCGATTCTGCCAGTCAACCAAAACACAAAGCAGCAGCAGCATCAATACCATCAGGTGTTTCGCTGCCAACGGTTCACAAACTGCTTGATTGTTTTTGTCTCTCCTCTATGACCGTTTTCGGGCAGCCATCTCGAGGTGAATGATTGGAAAAAATGTTAAATAATTCAATCGCTAATATTTCGCTTGTGTTTTAAACTAATTGAAATCTATTAGCGCTAATAGCAAGAGCACAATCATTCCGTTGCGATACATATAAACAAATTCAATTTAATGCTGCCTTTATCGAGCAAAAATGCAAAACCCCGAAAACCGCAAAAATCGCGTCACCACTGTGCTTGAGTCATTTCGCATTCGGGTTTGAAAAACGTTGGGAAGAAGAAGATTACAGTTTTGAAGAGCCGTGATATTTTTTTGTTTTGAACTGTCATGGTTTGCTTTGGATTTTGATGGTCGTGTAGAAAAATGTGAATGTCGAGGTGGTAAATGTTTGCTACAGTACATTTCCCATCCCTGCCTCTGAGCTAATTTCTATGGTTGTTCTTGGAAAAATCTAGTTTATACTCCTGAGAAACCCAAAACAAACTTTTTGGAGGAATTCCTCAGTAGAATTCCACGGGAAATAATCACTCAATACACTCTTGGAGAAATCCTCGGAATGATTTCTGATTCTTTGGAAAAAATACCTAAATTCTCACGAAATTCCTAGCGAAAATCATGAAAAATACATATCGTAATGTCGGAAGGAATTATAAAAAAGGAATACGTCGGGCCTGGTTATATGATGGAACGCAAAAGTTTTATCTTCTGATTCATTTTAAGTTGCGATTTGTTTTTCTGTATCTTGTTTGGTTCATTTTCGGTCTCTTTTTGGTTCCTGTCTGGTCTCTCTTTTCAAGCTAGAGATCTCTAAAGTTCCTATATTTAAGACATCTAAACCCTACCATCCCTGCAGTGTGATCAATAAAGTCATTTTCAAAATAAAAATTTAAACATTTAAGTCCTCTTACTTGATCTGCAGATATATAAATTGCATTCGAACCTAGTCTAAAACTTCGTTACAAAAATTTCGTTGCAGTTGGAAAAGTCACATTAGGAAATCGTTAGGAATTTAAACAAAAGGATGGCACTCTACCTTTTTATCCAAATTGTTTTTGAATCTCTTTAAGACTTCTTGTTTCTCATGAAATCAACCAAATCCCATTCTGAATGTTCAAATATTATGTTTTGGTAATTTTATTTGAGTTTGTTTGCACAAATTTTACCCATTACCGTCGATGGGGGTGACTAACATTTATAATTCATATGTAAGGGAACATATTATTACACGTAATTCATCACAATATACATTTTTAGAAATAGTAGTTTTTGTTTACTATATCAATAAACTTGTATGTTGAAACAAGATAAAATTTACAACATTAAATGTCTCCTGAGCAAAGTATTACGCATGTTCTTTAACTTCTTTCGTTATATTAGTAGAAGGTTGAAAGTCTTTTCATTACACATCACACGATTTTTCCACAAAAATTTCATTTTTTTGGTACAGTGTCTAAAACATCAAAAATGAGGGTGAGATTGGGTCAAGCAAAAACGATAGTAAATGAAATTGCAAGTCCACTTTTTTGACATTTTACGGTGCCGGGTGTTCTCTTTTTACATTAAGATGTGTTTATTATTTCTAAATACCATGCTAAATACAGCATCGCTGAAACATCAAACAAGTCTACTTGAGGATTTTGTGCGTTGAATAACAATGCAACGCATTTTCACAACTTCTCAAACCAGTAACTGTGTTTCGTGCGTAGCAACATCGTTAAATTTTATCAAATGGATTTTTTTTTCCAATTTAATTATTGATCATTGTTTTTATATTATAGAAACATCTCACGGAAGTACAAACGAGTTGGATCGCTGAAATACCGGGATTATGACGTCAACATCTGCTTGAAATGTATTGATCGAAGAATGTCGCACCGAAATTTAACTATTTGCGAAGGTTTGAAATAATCACTGTTTCAGTACACCTTTAGGGAAACTGAATGGGCTTTATGGCAATGAGGATGAGACTTTGAAGACAATTTGAGGGAAAAAACAAGAAAATGTATGTAAACTTGACGATAAATTTTGGGTTTACATATTTTTCTCATAGCTATGAACATATAGTATGAACTATAGCATTGATTTTAGTGATACGTGAAAGTTTAACTGTATATATTTTTGTCGAGATTTTCGGGAGCCCGGGGCCATCACCCCCTCGGCCACTCCTCTCCCCTCATAAATGCGGCACTGGACACAAGGCTTCAAGCCCTGAACACAGAAATAAACCAGGAATGAACACCAGAGAAACATTTCAGTTTTCACAATAGAATTATTAGTAGGGTGCCGGTACCAATGGTTGTAATGTACCAGTAGATTAGACTATGGAATAAAACGTACATTTTTCGATAAAAACGACCTGCGTTATTTTTGGTGGATAGATCTATCTCTAGTTTAGTCGATTTGCCAAAATTCAGCTTTTAATTTTATTAAAAAGTCATATAAATGATTAAATTTACGCAAAAAATTTGCTCCCTTGCACCGATAGTTGCCGATGTGTTCCAGTAGTGGATCAACGGATGGAAGCAGTTTTTAAAATGGATGCATAAAAATGAAGAAAAGTCCCAGAGATGATCTTAATGCTTCATTCGAAATATATTAGTTGCTGTTCAGAGGGAAAAATGTTAAACCTATGTAAAAAATTACCATTTTGTTTAAAATTCCTTGTATCATTCTCGAACGTCTACTACTGGAGCACCAGCGCAACTACTGGAACACTTGTACCAATAGTGGCTCAAGCGATTTTATGTTAAAAAAATAGTTTTATCACTCTTATGATATTTTTCCCATATAGTAGAGGTTGAAATCTTTCTGTTGACGCCAAAAGATCTCTGTTAAGGCTTTTCGTTATTTTGTTATGATTTTTAGAGCTTAGGTAGTCCACTAATGGCACCGGCACCCTAGTAGAACGCTAGTGGCGCTGTTGTCACAAAATAGAATTATTTTATTATTACTTACTGTTGAAGTTTTTGATTGCTTGTTTAGTTTTAAGTTGTAGAGAATGTTTTATTTTGGTCGAAAAAATTGATTTGACACTTATAGACCCGGTACTCAAGCTGTCAGAGCGTGGCAAACTAGATGTTGGTCACACAATCAGTCGTGACATTAGCGTTCTACGGCTAATGCTTCTACTGTTTTCACCTAGTTAGCACTGTTAGTTACCAATTTGTTACATCTACCCTAATGTTGTAACGATATGTAACAACCATTGACATAATGAGAAAAAACAATTTTATCGCAGTAACCCACGGCATGTCAGTAAAAATAATACCTCCACTATTGGTACACTGTTCCCTTAGTTGAGGTATATTTTGAATTTGTGTTCCTATAGTTGCGATCTTTTCAACTATTCCGTGTATCAACTAGTCAATACGTCGATTGATAGTGTCGGTTTTTTGGCTAATGTAATAAAATCAATGATCAATGGATCTTTCACCCTACTAGGGAGCAAGTAGAAGATAACGGCCAACTATCCAACAATAAATGACCGACACGTCTGGTGTTTTCTGGCCACTAAAATAATCCTGGAATGGCAACCGGAGTAACCCGTAACCTAATCTAGGAATTTGACGATTCGATTTTCCTGGTTCTAAGGCATGTGATCCATCTTGCATAACAATGAGTGTATGCCAAAACTAGTACCGTAAAATGGGGTGTTAAGGGATGAAAAAAAATTCCACTTAAAATTCGAGCAACTTCTAGTATGCCAATAATTGTACAAAATACAGTCCTACCATTCTCCCGGCGTGTATATCAAAAGCCAATTACAATGAAGACGATGCTATGGTAGATTTCTGAGATAATCATAAAAATGTGTGATTTTTTACGAAAATGCAAAATGGGGTGTTAAGGAATTTGAGATTTGTATATAAAACTATATTTTGCCAACAGCAAAAAAATATTATTTTGGTCAACATCGTTGATGTGTCTCTCAACTCTAAAGATCTTGTTAAATCTAAAGATGATATTACTTCAACATAATTCAAGTTGGAACTCCTGAAAACCCGTGGACTGAAATTACGCCAATAAATCTCAAAACTTAAAAGAATTAATAGCTCCAAAACCATTTCAAATAAGATAATCATTTCTATATGCAAACTTTTCTCCAATGTGATGGAACAACTTATGAAAATATTATCATGAAAAAACCATGTTCACATTAATCAGTTTTTATTTAGATTTTCCTACCAATTTTACCAAATTTTGAAATAAGTCATTTTTGGAGATATTTAGTGACTTACTAAATAGATCCTTTAACTTTACATTGTAGTGCAACTTAACGGAACAACTCAAAACTATATTGAAATATAATACGGCATAAATTTAATGAGTTTAGTAAAGTTAGAATAGATAATTCCTTAACACCCCACTTATTTTCAAAACGAGATTTAAAAAAAAAAAAAGTTCATAAAAGTTTATGAAAATCGAAACCCAGACATAATTTAATGAAGTTTTTGTCTGTACTATGATCTCAATTAAATTTCCTTATCTTCTACCTTACTAGCGAATTTTTCTCAAATATATTTCATGGTTTTGTAGATAAATGTATATAGCCCATAAAATTCGAACAAAAATGTTTTGAAAGGTTTTCAAATTCTAGAAACCACAATACTTCATATTGATAGACAGCTCCTTTTACATAATGCAGTTCACAATCCTCTGAACAAATCGAGCATTTTAGATGACTTATATATCGATTTTCGATGTTTCTGTGATTTGTCGAATTTGATTGAGAAGTTCAATCCCTTAAAACCCCACGAGTCCTTAACACCCCATTTTACGGTATGTTAAGCTCCGTACCAGGGTAACATTAATAAGTTTTTTGCATATTTATTCAAAATTTCATTGAAAATTGTAATTGTTGCGTGTGTTATGTTATTAAAACAAATACTGAAACACTAGTTGATTATTAACTTTTCATTTTTTGTGTTTTGAAAGTTTTTCAGCATGTTCAAAAATGTTTTAAATGATTTTTTACACTAGCTATTCACCATATTATTGTGTAATATAAATCACAGGCTCAAAAACCGAAAAATCTGGAAGGTTGTTCCATCGAATGCCTAGCTTTGGTATTAAAACTTAAATGCTTCACTATACGGGTTTCATTAGTGGTCATTATAAATTATAGTTTTATAAAACTTACTCAAGCTAAGATATTCTGTAAAATCTTACACCAATTATGTATGCACTATTTATGATTTACTTGTGGTTGATAAATGTTGGGAGTGACGTACCCGTAGGGATATAAAAAAACAACCCTTTGTGAGGTGCTAAGCACCCTGCCCAGCAATTCCAATTCAGGGCTAGGGTTCCTAGTACCGACCCCTTTTGATGAGTACCGGTTCTACGGTACTGTAACTCTCAGAACCGGTAGTACCGGTGAAATACCGGTACTGGAAGATTTTTTTTTGCAATATATATAAAACATACAGTGTTCGCTTATTCTTCATTTTTATGTATTATAATACTAACAAAATATGCCGATATGGACCACTCTCTTTCAAATCTGTCCATTGAACATCCTAAGTTGAACGTTTTATAGGAATTTCGAAAAGGTTGCAGATGTATGTTGTGCGGAAAATCGTTCAACATCAATAACTTATGGACTATTTTCAAATTATTAGTTTGTTTTTCATTCATAAAGTAGGATTTAAAAATGTAAAGCATGTTCTATGTTTAATATTCAGCTGCCATACTTGTGCTTATTTTTATAACAAAACTTTCAGACATTACAGGGTTCATACGGATAAAAATGATGTTACTCGAATTGTTGCCCATGCATCGCGAATGATATTTCGCTTTAAATAAGGCAGACTCGTAATTCACGAATTATCCAAAACAATTACTATCGGTTTTTGTGCTATAATTGAAGCACCTTCAAAGGCTCCAATATCCTGAAACCCTTCTCTATGTTTGAATCTAGCTCTCTAGAAAGCTCGATATTCATCACTTCATTTGTATTCGATAATCGATTAATCGAAAATCCCTTTGGTAATCATAGGACATGCTGAATCATTTCCGTACAACAACTTTAACCTCAGTTTTTTTTTTTAATTTTCCAAAACATGTTTGCAACGGAAACAAGATGCAAACAATGAGCGTGCTGAGAGTGCTGAAAAGGTGATAGTTAGAATAAGCCTTTATGTAATACGTTTCTCGATCGACCTAAGAAGTTCACCATCAACGAACTTTACCAAACTGACATACCATTTATTGTGAAGAAATTTATTTATTCAAACGATTTTTTGGTTTTTTATCAGTACCGAAATACCGAAATACTTAATACTTTCCAGTACCGGTATTTCGGTACCAATAATTGGTCGGTAATACCGGTATTTTCGGTACCGGTACTCCCGGTACCAAAACCCTATTCAGGGCTGTGCATTTTCGGAAGCATTTTGTAAAACACGAAGGCTTGGTTGTGTCGTCTCGTTGGTGCGTCCTTTCGTTCTTCGTTCCAATCATTCGTTTCGTTACCCGATTGAAAGTAACGAACAAGAAAGGTAGAATGAAAGAGTAAAACTTTCGTTTCATTTGATTTCATTGAAATCTATCAATATGTTTGAAATTGAATTTTACCTATGTTTTGCAATAGTATTGTAGGTAACTTGTTAGGTAATATATTAAGATAGAGAAACTATGCGGGTCACCACGTCGTTCATTTGAATTAATCAGCTCTTAAAGTTAGAGACTACTGATTGAGAGACTAGCTGGCTGCAGCGAGGCACTAATTTAAGACGCGCGATGCACAAGCAGCACGAAAGAAATGAGAGACTACGTTTGCTACGATTGAAGGAAAGGTTTTTCGGATTGAAACGAAACAGTAGAGTTTCAATCAGGGACGAAAATACTCAATCTACCCTCGCCTATATTGACGCTTGCTGGGTAGAATCTTCGTTGATTTTTATTTGTTTTATCCTCACCTTGACAACACAACAAAGATTGGTAAAACGCTTGCCGCAAGATTCTCAGTTCCCTTTTAATATGCTGATACTCAACCGCTTTGTAATATTCGGAAACAAAAAATGATTTTCATTGGAACCAGCTTGACTTTTTTACATTTCGCTTCAGGAAGTTGTATTTTTTGTACGAAGCACACCAAAGACGCGTCAATAACATCGATTCCGTGCATCGGATTGTTCATTACCCGTGTAGCAGCTTATTTTCTAATTAATATGAACCTCATTGATAATCAATTTACTAAAACTGACACTCTTCTGGTTCTGATAATCAAATACACCAACGACATACGGGCATCGTTTTTTTGTTTTCTTCATCTATTTTTATGCCATCTTCATTGGTACATTCATATTGGTGGTGGTGCGGTTACTTTGATAGTGGCATAAATGTCGGTGAATTAAGTATAGGGAGCATGATATTTTTCGTGCCTGAGTTTCAATTGTAAGGCAAGCTTGAGTCAGTCAGTTGGGGACTGAAAATGCTTTCAATGAAATGAAAACGTATGGCCCTGATTCCAATACCTATCTCCTCGCGATGCTCGCCAGCATATGAACAACCTCAGGAAGGTCAGGTAACAAACCCCATTGGGAACTTTGGTCGTATGCTGACAGGAAAGAGGGGGATTGTTTCTGCAAACCTGAAGCGTATGTACTCTAAGTTAAGAACGGCTCACAACGGAGCCTGTCAGGGCAAGCTGTTCATCGACCAAGTGCAGAGAAGAACTCTTAGCCAAACTGCGCACTATGGTCCTCCGAAAATCTAGAGGGTTGGTGTCAAGCTTTCAAATCCTGTCGTTAAAATTCAAACGCACAAGAACGTCAAGAAGTCTATACGAATAAGAACAATTGACAAAGTCCACTGGGATGTGAAAGTACTTACGATTGGAGACTCGGGCGTGGAGCTGCGAATCTTTCAACTTTATCGGAAGTACACGCATAGCTGTGCTAGGCAGGATCGATGATGCAAATGTTTAGAGTTATTTATACCATCTACCATAGCTGCGGCGACACACGTTAGCTGGGAACAGCAGGATGGAACTCGCTTAATCTGGGACTAAAAAATGCCACCTAGAAGAAGCGGATTTTCAAGAAATAAAACAGCTGCAACGTTCACAAGAAACGTTAAAGTTCTACGAAAAGCTAAAAACACCTTGGAATGGCTTCGTTCCCCGAGCCGAAATGCGTAGGGATAGGGATAACAGCATCTCGCCGAAGGCATGAGAAGTGATCGAAAAGTGGAAGCAGCGCTTCGACACCTGAATGGCACAGAGGACACTGATCAAGACAGTGAAGAAATTATTCCGTCAGCACGGCGGATGAAGGATACCAACCCGCTCAAATATTGAGTAAAGATAAGTGTGCCATCCACCAGCTTAAGAACTACAAGTTGGCTGGTTGGGATGATGTTACAGTTGAACTCATCAAAATGGGCCCGGAGAGGTTGGCGGTCCATCTGCACCGGCTGATTGTCAGAATCTGGGAAACGGAAAAGGTACCGGAGGTGAGGAAGCATGGGTCATATGCCCGACTAGGCTATTGAAAATGAAAAAAGTTTGAAAATACATATATATATTTGACTATCCTTACCATAAAAAACGTTCTGTGAAATTTTCAGCTTTTTTAGTAGCGATTTGAACGTGGCCCAAAGACGTGGCTTTATATGGAAACTACTATGGAGAAATTTTGAAAAAAAAAATCAAGCGTGTAAGTACTGTAATGTAAGTACAAGTTTGTCATGCCATAGTAAAAACCTTGGTAAAAACTAATTCTTCAAACCAAGAAATTTGTTGTAGAGAGCAACTCAATTCGACGGATAGGAGAAGAGATATTCATGAATATGTTTGCTATTATTTAGCTTCACATGGGATTATAGACCTGCAAACCTCTACAAAAATCCCAAACAAAATTAGTTAAGAAGGGATTTGTTTCTTCAGCAACATCCTTCATCAAAATTTAAAAAAATGAGTTTTCACTATGGGATGATAAGTTTGGTCCATTCTGACTGCTGGTACTAGCCAACGGCAGCTTCCAGGGTGGGCACCGAAGGCCTCTTTTGCCTCCCGGGTCCGATCGATTATAATTGATCATCCAAAGTAAAATACATTCATACTTTCAAATAATGATGGTTTGTCATTATGCTTGCTGATTCAAATTATTTTTCCATACTTAAAATCATTACTAATTAAGCTCTCTTTTAAGACGATACTTCAACTTTCTATCGGTTTTCAAATATTTCTATTTTCTTTCTAAAAGGAGGTGTCCTGTATTGGGTGGTGTCCGGTACTGGGTGATCTACCCCTAACATAATGAGTTATCAATGGGAGAAATTGAATGTAGAACAGAACTTGTAATCAATCTAATTCTTGATAAGATATTCTTATGATATGATAAGTATTCAGTTTTGATAACACGTTTGTTATGTTACCTGCTTATTCAACCAAAATAGAAACAAACTAAGTTATCAAATGCCAGTTATCTAGAAACTCAACGTGTCTTCTTTTTATTTTTGCAACTGTCTCAGATTATAACGTAGAATGTGCCAATAGAGAAGGCCTTCTGATAATTGATATACATGTTACCGTTCACATATTTTTGAAGTAATCAAATTACTAAAAAAATGGATTTGGTTGGTTTTTATAGAGATGTTTTTAATTGCAACTTAAAACAAACCTTGAAACTTCAATGACACCAGCACAACCATGCCGATGGAATATAAATAAAACATCAATCACCTCGCACGCCCACACATAAGTGGTTGATCGATTTTCACCGCACACTCACATATCCCAGGTGTTGCTCATCTGGTCAGTCATCGTGGGAGACACCAACAAACAGGAATTTCAATTAAAATTCACAAAAAAGCACTGTTATCGCTTCTCTTTCAAGCGTGAATCATTTTTTATTTCCACCGCGAGAGCAGTCCTCCTCCGTAGAATCCTCAGTGCATGTTTTAATTTCTCACTTTTCTGCACCCTGTTTGTTTTGCACGTTAACTGTCAACGTTCCTTGTGATGGTCAAAAGTGTGGCCGATGGTGTTTCATGGCATTTGCACACTGGGCAAAAACTGGCTCAAATCAGCGAATAAACCTATTTATTTTGCTGAAATTCAATTACAATTCATTCCTTTATTTAGAATTTATCAAATTTCTTAGTCCAATTTAGAGTTATACGAGCCCTTCCCGAAGAAACCCACCACCGGTGAGATTGGAACCCACGACCCTCAGCTGGTTTATGCTGAATAGCTGCGTGTATACCGCTACAGCTATATGAGCGCCGCAAAGTTACTAGCCCCAATTATCTCATTTTCATCTAGGGTAGATGTACCAATAGTGGAGGTAATAAGCTCGATTGAACTTCATTTAACCGCCTTAATTCAAGAAGCGCAATTAATGCACATGTTGATGTTGTAACGGGAAGTAACGACCATTGACTTAATGAGAAAAATGATTTCATCGCAGTAATCCACGTATAATGGTATAAAAACCCCAGTTTTCTAATTTTAGTATAAAATTGAAATTTTTTTCTCTTACTTTCAAATTGATCAAAACAATATGAAAATGAAATCTTATTATTTTTATGTTTTTATGCGTTTCAGAGCTTTTCATAAGAATGTTTTGAGGTTGAGTTTGATTGATTGATTTTTAAGGCTACTTCCTTAGGCAAACAACTAATTTCCTTAGGCAAACAACGATTTCTCAAGATTTTTACTTTCTTAAGTGGGCTTAATCGTTATCTGTACTTATCGGCGACACGAGACATTTTACTGATTTTGATTAATGTTTGCCCACTGTGCATTGGAGCAAAATTGCTTGCAACTAAGAGTGCTAAGGGCATCGTCAAACAGCCCGAACGACATTGACAACTCTTCTGCCCAGGGTTCTGCCTCCATTCAATGTCTGCGCTGTTGATCGGGTGTTCCCATTCGATCATAGAGCGAAATGTGAGTTTTCACGTTCAGTTTTTTTTTGCCAACGCCGACTCCAGCACCTATCTATTGGGACTTGAACTAAAGTTGGTGACAAGTTTCATCATTGTCTTTTCGGCTTCAGTGTTAGTCGTTCGGTTACGGGATACAAGCTTCCACTGTACAGAAATCGGAGGGGCTGACTCGCAATTTTCTTCCAACAGCAGTGGTTCTTCAGTTGGGACTGCGCTGAGATATTTCGGAATAAAGATAAACGCTAGATTGTCGTTGCTGATAATTATGGCTGATTAGATAGCTAACAAAAGTTGAGTAAGTAAAAAGTCGATAGAACATGTGATTTAAGGTGATGAAGGAGGTATCTCGTAAAAACAACGATCCGTTCAAATTTGAACATTGTTGTATAAACAAAAGACCACAAGAAAGCTTAAACCACGTAGCTTATGGGCAGGCTTGTTTGATTTTTATTTAACCCACACACTCCGCAAAAATCATGGGATTTTACGTATTTTGGATGCACATAAAAGAAGCGAACCAAATGACGTCAATTTGTGTCTCATTTTAAATACGATGGTGTCTGATTCGGCAAATGTCAACAATAGCGGTAACGTTTTGATGACCTTTGTCATGTACAATTACATTTTTCTTTCAATACATCTCCCGGAACCCATTTTTAAGTCTTTTCATCACTTACATCATGTGTCATTCAGTCATAATGTGAATTACGTCCGGAGTGATTTTCATTATTTTTAAGAGTGCATTTTATGCACCAGCTTAGACACTACTGTCCTACAGAAAGCACACAGCTGGATTGGAATAAAACTTCAGTTGCACAATAACTGAGCGACAGCGTGCCGACAATTTTGGTGTTTCTTCCGCTCCATATAACCCACTTTTTGTGGTAACTTTCGCGTGCAATTCAGGTGGCAACATAGTTGGTACTTTTGTAAGTTCGTACTTACATAGTTGGTGAGTAATGAGAAATACTCTTATCGTCAATAATATTGCCATGGTTTTTATCAGATGTTACATTAGAATTGTCTTTAGAAATTCCCTACGAATGTATGTTTTTAAAAGAAATGTTGGCGTTTTCCTGGAGAAACTCTTGGTAGAATTCCTTAAAAATAAACTTTTAAAACTTACATTAGAAAATTGTAAAAATATAGCAAAGGAATATCAGTAAAAATTTAAAAAAAAAAACTCTAGAGCAATTGCTGAAAGTATCTTCAGAGAAATCTTCAGTTGAAATCATAGGGAATCCTTAGAAATTTCTAAAGAAGTTATTGATTGAATTTTTGAAGATGTTTTGCCCAAGAATCTTGGAGGATGTCCCAGGGAAATCGGTGTATGAAACATTGGATAAAATCTTGGAGGAGTTACGACTGCAATTATTTTTGGGGAAATTCCGGAGATTTCTCAAACAAAACCCTTTTCTATGATACTCCTTGGAGAATTCCAGGTTGAATTCTTGAGGTATTCCATACGAAATTCTTTGAGATATTCCATAGGAATATTCGTGGAGAAATTTATTGGGGAACAATTATTAAATGTACTTGTTTAGAAATTTCCGGAGTTATATATGAACATACCTGAAATAATTTCTAATGAAATTCCAAGAGCAAAACATGAAAAAAACACATATACAGCAAAAAGCAAAAATGTCACGAGAAATTCTTAACCTTCGGGCTGTCGCGCTGTTGTACTTTGTACAATAGTTGTGATTTATATGCTATCATTTTGCAACAAAGATATCTATCGACAGTTTTTATTTACAGTATGGCCCTTTATAATACGGTAAAATCAACAAATGTACATGGAAGTCGCATAATAATGAACGCACTATGTACGGTTCGAGGAAACCACAGTTTGAAATCGTTATATCTTAAAATCCGGAAAATATAGAAACTTGGGGTCTTTATTAAAGTTGTTCTGGAGGTGAAGTGCTATCTGATGGTACCGTAAAACGGGGTAACTTTGATAGTTTTTTCGAAGAAAATTTGAATATTTATGCATGCTGTTTCAAAGAATTATAATTTATATTTTTAAAACAAGTACTGGCATCCTACCTATCGATTGCTGTTGATAGATTGCCAAAAGATTTATTTTGAATTGATGTATAATTTTTCATATAATCGAAAGTCGGTTTTCTGTTTTCGGGTAACTTTCATAATGGAGTATGCATCGAACAAAATTTAATGAATTACGAACATTTGTAGGGCATTGCATACCTATAGGCGTTTAACGTTATATGGAAATTTCTGACTTAGATTACAAAAATGGTCCCAGTTTGTGAAAATGCTTTTCGCTAAAAGATTTGAGACCGTATTCAAGTTCTATGATAACTAGGCTGCCAAATATAAGTGGCCAACTATTCAAAAGTACATCAAATAGTGATCGTAGAACAGATTGTTTGTAAGCGTTTCAAAAATGCTAAAATTGTGTCAATTTTTTATATTCGTGTAAAAAGCCTCAAATGGTCTCGATTCAAATGAAAACAGCTTTTATATGGAGTGTCATACTAATATTCTTCAGTTTTGCATTCGTTTTGCTTAACCGGTTAACAGAAATTATGATATTTCGTTTAGTATGTGGTGGGCTACGCACTATCAAAGTTACCCGCATTATCAAAGATACCCCGTTTTACGGTACCTCATTTAATTCGGAATTTGACCGCTAGATGGCACTAGTGGGCATGGAAGTTTTACTTTTGTTTTGCAGATATTTCAGGATCCTGACTATTTAGAAGGATGTCGTCTTCGGCAAAGTTGTTTAGTAAGTTGAGGACTATTATTTTTCGAGCTAGTTGATTCAAAATTTTGCCACTAGACAGCGCTAGTGAGCATGAAACTTTTGATTGCAGATATCTCAGAAGCCTGACCACTTAGAAAGATAGTGTCTTCGGCAAAGTAGTTCAGTACCTCAAGGGCTATCATTATTTGAGCCAAGAAATAGTGTATTTTGCCACCAGACGGCGCTAGTGAGCATGAAATTTTTGTTTTGCGAATACTTGCAGGATCTTGATTTTTTAGACAGGCACCTTTGGCAAAGTTGTTCAGAAGCTCAAGGACTATCATTATTTTGCAAAATCTTGAACTTTAAGGATTAAACAAAGAAAGAATTTGAGCTACTGAACAACTCTGCCGAAGACACCATCTTTATAAGTGATCAGGCTCTTGAGATATTTGCGAAATAAATGTTTTATGCTCACTAGCGCCGCCTAGTGGCAAAATTTTGAATCAACTAGCTCAAACAATGATAGTCCTTGAGTTACCGAACAACTTTGCCGAAGACGTCATCTTTCTAAGTGGTCAGGATCATGAGATCTGAGAAACAAAAGTTTCATGCTCACTAGCGCCGCTCTTGGTTATAGTAATAATTGGAATTTCTTGGTTATAATAATAATAGCCCTTAAGCTACTGAACAATTTTGCCGAAGACGTCATCTTTCTAAGTGATCAGACTCCTGGGATATTCGCAAAACCAAGGGTGTTGTACAAAGTCTACTACTCGCGCTACAAAAATTCGCGCGACGACCGAAAGGTTAAAAAAGAATCTTCGATCTCAGATTAATATCTGCTCTGATGAAGAATCAAACTCTCATCTCCTGACTCTTATCAGGTTTCATTTTGTTTTCATTGTTCCTATTCGGTCTTTTTCGGCCTCCTTTTTATTCTTTATGTGAATTTATGCATCTTTTTTTAGGTAAAAGGTCTCTAATTACCTATTTTTAAGGTCTCCAGTCCCGTAATGACTGACATCCTTTGTGTTTGAGCTCCTTAAACTAGTAACTTTCAATTTCCAGCCTGCTAATCCTACCCATGGTTTAGAACGTGGACCACCTCTGTACGACAGTCATGTCTCCTATAAGACGCTGCCACCCTTTTCCGTACCAAGGCAATTTGTCAGTAGTAGTTCATGAGATAAAGCTGATTTTTCGAATGAGACTGGGGCATAGTATGAGCTTATTACATACCATTTTTTATCAGAATCGAAATTTTCAGACTTTCATTCTTTTCCAATTTTCAAAGTGAAGAAACATATCGTAAAATTTTGATATCCGCCGTCGTAATTGTAAAACCTTCGGTTAAGACATGTTCTGCTACCTTAGATTTGAAATCGTGAAAGGGATGACCTTTGTCAAGCGTCTTCTGATCTTCTTATATTTGCGCTCAGTGGTCCGTGAATCTTGAGCCCAGATAGCCGTAGAGGTAAACGCGCAGCTATTCAGCAAGACCAAGCTGAGGGTCGTGGGTTTGAATCCCACTGGTCGTGGATCTTTTCGTAAAGGAAATTTTCTCGACAACCGGTCCCTCTCCAAGCAAAATGTTACGAACACTATCACACGATAGCTCTTTCGCCGGTAGATTTCCTATGAATGAAACATAGTGTGGAAGTGAAAGTAAGTGTGTATTCGTAAACAATTCTGTTTGTGTTTTTTTCCATCGCAGACAAAAACAATATTCTGTCAACTTCAACAACAAACAAAGATAATTGTGTCAACATTGCACTACTATGCAGGCAGTTGGGTTGGAATACTGAATTCAAGAAAGTTTGTATTGCGGCTGAAAATGGTACAAATGAGAACTTGTCAATAATCTGGAATCTATAATGAAAGGTCGATAGGACAGGAGGTCGACAGAACGAAAGGTCGAAGAGGAATAAAGAGGGGACAAACGGAAAAAGAAATCTTATTTCAAAGATGAAAACATTTCAAAAAATGCAAATTATTTTCGATGATTTGTTCTTTCGACCTTTTGTCTTTTTTGTCATCTCGACCTTTTGTCTTCAAACTTGTTGGAACATAAATATTGCTTTTGAATTACAAACCAAGTTTTAAAAGAGATTGTTTGGCATACTTAGTTGTGAAAGCAATACAAATTTAAATAATGTATGAAAGCAAAGGAGAGGAGGGCTACTCGGATCCATGCTGGGGAAATTTTAGGTCTATAGCAGTGCTTCCGAAACTTTTTCAACTTTCGCCCCCTTGAGGCCAATACAGTGATCCCTCCATGAGTCGATGTTCCATGACTCGATATCGACTCATGGAACCATACTGGAAACAAAATTTCATGGTTACTATGATGGTCCCTTCAAACAGCTTTCCAAAGGATTGCTGTTCCATTACTCGATATTTCCATGAGTCGATGGTCCCTTCAATATCGACTCATGGAGGTTTCACTGTATTAATCTGGAATTGCCCCCCTGATATGTGATTCAATTATTTTAATAAAATAAAATGTCTTCGACTCGCATATCCAACGAATCATAATACAATAACTATTATGTACATATAAAAATATTTTCTTAAATATTGGTAACCTAGGCGGATAATTATAATATCGATTTTAAAAATATCTTGCGTACATTACAGGTTACTGATTTAGTCGGTAAAAGTTTGGTCCAGTTTCAACTTAACAAATGTAATGTATTCATAGGCGCCTTGTGACGTAGTTGGGGGCAAAGTTCTCCACAACTGAACCAAATGCAATGTTTTCCAAGCAAACGCATTTATTTTTACATGAATATGTTATATTTGGGTGAACTGCAATGATTCTGTTCACAAGTGTTTGTTTTTGAAAGACCTCACCCCGTGAATTGTGATTTATCTGCTTTTTCAAAATTACTGGAATAATTTTCAGAAATTGTGGGTAATAATATGCCTGACGTTTCTAACACTTTTCTTTATCCAATCCAAAAACCCTGAAAATTATATGAAAATCCAGAATGTTTTTCAACTCATTTATCAAAAGAGTGTTTTTCTAATACCAAGAAAAACTCGAATTTTTCGGACGTTCTGGAGGTAAAAATCCAACGCATCTCTGAAATTTCTTCAAATTTATTTATAAATAGAGTTTATTTGTCTTTGGCATCGCTGGAACGCGATTTTTATAGGTTAAATTTTCCAAAATTTGTTTATAAAGTGATTACAAACATCACAAACGGTACTGTAGATTTTTTTTTGTAAAAAGCAGGATGCCAGAAATATTAACTTTCAAACCTTAAAGTTCACATACAAAAAAAGATCCTTATATATATTGGGCATCTGCAAAATCTCGTGAAAATCTCAAATGCTGACCATTCTTAAAACTCACATGATATTTAAACAACTCAATGAATAATACAAATATTTCAAAACAATCATGTAATTTTGTCTATAATAATTTTAAAATGACCATGATTAGAGATATAACGATCTAAGGTAAAATAGTCCTGGAAATATTTAAGTTTGGAATTGATTACCCTCCAGATATGTGTCCTCTGAAGGTAATAAGTAATGATTTCCAAATGCTCCCATGTTAGCTTTTTCGCCCCCTTTCTAGATTTTTCGCCCCCCAAACTCTGTTTTACACATTTTCGCCCCTTGAGCCTGAAAATCGCCCCCAGGGGGCGAATATGTCCACTTTTAGAATCACTGGTCTAGAGTATAATCTACACGATATTGGCACTAACTTTTCGCACCATTTTCATCCAAATCCGTTTCAACAGTTTACCTTACCTAAATTAAAGTGGAAGGTTTCGCTATCATCGGTTCAAATCTGAGACATGCCGTTTTATTTTGTTATAAAGTTACATAAAAAAGACACATCTTTATTTTTTTAAGAATATATATACTATTTTGTTTAGAAAACGTTGTATTCATTAGCACAAACTACAAAAATAACCAAGTGTACAGTATTTTCCTCGATGGTACTTTATGAATCGTTATAGGTGATATTGTTTATTTTTGATTCTTAAGAATTTGAAATGAACTTAAAATAGGTGATACTGAAAACTAACAAATGAAACCCCTCTACTGGCAGCTTAATTATTTGTTATTCCCAAAAAATATAGGAGTCTTGATAAGTTTCTTCTTTTTCGATATTTTTGCACCAGTTTTTCACAAGTTCTCAAAAAATCTTCTGTTTTGGTAACCTGTGTCGATATTGCTTATTGGTAAACTGGTCTGGAAGATAAAGAATATCTCATTGGGGAACCGGCTCTTTCCGCAATTTTCTTTTTAGTCAATTTAAAAAAAATAACAAGGAGCTTTTCTGATTAAATCGGTTGAGTTTTCTTCGAGAAGTCTTAAAAATAATGTGTTTTGAAGATTTAAAAATATTTATACGGTCACTAGAAAACGGTGGCACCAAATTACAGTTCACTACAGGCTGCCATCAACCTACTGTAGCAAAATGCAACGAATTGAACATGAGAATAAAATCTGAATTATATTCACGTGGGTTATGCACAGGAATTTCCGAATATTTACGAATCTAGATCAAGGAATCAATATTCGAAATCAGCATCAATTTTAAAAGTAGAAAAGTTGAGAACTTGTGATAAATGGTACAAAAATATCGAAAAACAAAAAAGTTATCGGTACTTAGTTGTTTTTGTGTGGCAAAAATCATACTGGTAGTAAAGATGTTAAATCAAATTTTTAAATCATAAAACTTTTAAAAGATGTTGTTTTTGAGTACGAAATTACGTATTTTTTTATGGGATTCAAGGCCGATTCGATCTTCTACTATCTCTCGAAAAACAAATCAATTTAGCAACAAAGAGTAGATTGTTTTGAAGAATTTGTAAAACGGAAAAATGTCAGCAATTTATGAAATTTGAACAAGCTTTGAATTTTCCTTATTTTATTAAAAAAAAAACTCGATTTGGAGAACCAAACTTGTAGCATGACATGGAGTCTAATATGCAACTCGCGTTATCGATGTTATCCACAATATGAGTATCCACATCTCGTTTTGCTGTACTATTAATTTCCTCGAAAAAAAAATCAAACAAATGTTCTGCCAGCCGTATCCACATAATCATCATAGCAAACAAAATGACTGGATCTCGTGAAATCGCACCCCAACTGTCAAGCCCTGCTGTCCGATTAACACGTTCTATTACGCTGTTGAACAACAGACATGAAAGTCCATCATCTTGTCGTAGTCCCCGGCGGGATTCAAACGGACTGGAAAGTTCGCCTGAAATCTTCACACAATTTTCTACACCTTCCATCAATGCTCTTATTAGTCTCATGAGCCTTCCGGGAAAACTGCTCTCGTTTATGATTTTCCATAGCTCTACGCGATCGATACTATCGTATGCTGCCTAAAAATCAATGAAAAAGATACGTTGGGACCAGGTATTCACGATAGAATTTTCCATATAGTAAAGATCTGGTCCGATGTTAATCGACCGTAAACGAAGCTTGATAAATTCCCTCGAACTAGTTTACTATATACTATTTACAAAATGTATAGGCCGCATGGTGAATGGTGATTGATCTGAAGTTCTCACAACTTACCGGAAGAGTGGAAGGCATATAACCCTTTCCTTCCACTCTTTCGGTAGCTGTGCCTATCAGCCGGTGCAGACAAATGGCCTATCTCTCCGGACCCATTTTTATGAGTTCAGTTACGATACCGTCCTCACCAGCAGCTTTATTGTTCTTGAGCTGGTAAACAGCATGCTTATTGTCCCTCTAAGTGGGGGCTGGTTGGTTTCCATCATATGTTGACGAGAGCATTTCCTCCGTTGTCTTGATCCTCATTACCTGCGCTCTCAGTCATGTCAGAGGCGATGTTTGCGCCACGATAGGTTATGACGTCGAAAATATCGAAGAAGTGCCGTCAATCACTCAGAACGTGATCAATTTATGGTTCTGTCTGCTGTGTTAATTTCCAGATGTGCCAATACGGAGACTGTTCGTTAGTCAGCCGGTGGGCGCTGAACTTTCCAATCGTCAGTCTGAACTCTTCCTTCTGACCAACCTGAGCGTTTAGATCTCTTATGATTATTTTTACGTCGTGGCATGGGCAGCTGTCGTACTCGCGTTCAAGCTGCGCCTAAAAAGGATCTTTATCATGATCAGTGCTTCTGGATTGAGAGCTGTGCACATTTAGGTTAAAGTTGGAGAACCGGCCTTTCATCTTCAACTTACACATTATCTTGTTGATCGGCCACCACCCGATCATGCGTCTCTGCATATCACCCATCACTATGGAAGTTTTTCGCAGCTCGTATCTGTTGCCGCAACTTAAATAGATGATATGGTTACCTCTAAACGTTTGTACTGCAAACTTACAAAATTTAAAGTTAATACAAATCATGAAGTATAAAAATGTAAAGAGATAAATGATTGGCTCTGTTATGCCCTATGGCATCTGAGCCTGAAAAATAAACGAGATATGAATACAAAGGTTTGGATAAATAAAAAAGGAGACTCTACCGAGAAATTCTTCGTGACGAACGCTAGTTTTTCAGTTCCAAACAAATTTAAAAAGTTAGTTCTTTCATAAATTGTTTCAACCTTTTACAAACACCACTATTATTATTTAATCGATTTATGGGTGCGCTCTTGTCGCAAAAGCCATCCGTTCTACACTTCTACACATTCACGCGAATCATCTTCCGAGGGTGACAGTCTTATAAACAAACAATAACGAGAATCAACTTAGCTCGTTAACATGCAACGCCATCACGTGGGGAGCAGCAGCGCATCACCCCGGGACCGGAAATGGATTCCGACAGCCGCAAAGCATCGCAAGTGACACACGGCCTAATGTAGGCAAAATTCATTTTTCATGTAACACGCAAACAATATTGCCTTACTACGGCGTGGCGTAGCATTTCGTAGCGGCGGCGGCATCGGCTGCACTTTAGCGTAGGCATACCAACCTGACTAGCAGATTGTATCGTAATTATATCATAAGTATATCATATTGAGATATAATCATATTCCGTTGTTAAAATTTAGATATGACAAAAAATGTTCCGTTTGATCTTCAGAAAATTATATCTTCTTCTTCTTGGCATTACGTCCTCACTGGGACAGAGCCTGCTTCTCAGCTTAGTGTTCTTTTGAGCACTTCCATAGTTATTAACTGAGAGCTTTCTTTGCCAAAGTTGTCATTTTCGCATTCGTATATCTTGTGGCATGCTTAACATTTGGAAAAGTTAAAAAAAGTTTTTGAACTTATTGTATACTCTAATTAGTTTTTACCCAAAGTGATGTTTTTAGCAGAATATGTTACAATTTTAATTACAGTATAATAATATTACATGTCACATTATGATTCTGATAGTTTCAGCTAGTCGGATAGGCCGAGCCCGGCTGGCCCGTGAGGTCGAGTTTGAAAAAAGCGCGAAAACAGAGGCACTGCGCCACGCCGTCAGCGTGAACATTGGCCACACGGGTCGGCTCTAAATCCATGCACCGCACGTGAATTGTTTCTCCATGATATAAAGCTTTCCATTATTATAGACTATAAACTTTCTCTCGCCATGTGGCAGTCAGCGCCAGGCTTCAGACACCGAGGAAAAGGAACATCGTCCTCTTCGTTTGCTCATCGGGTCTGACGGCCAACGACGATGATGGGGCTTAAGGGTATGAGATGTTTCGAGTGATTCCGTAAAATTCCGACAAACGGGGCTACGATTTTAAGGCAACGTACGTTTCAGTGAACAGAAATAAGCTGTGACAGATAATGTCTAAACATGGTTTTCTGGCGAAACTAATTAGACTTTTACGTGCAACGTGATTCGCTATCAAGTGTTCGAATTGCAGATGAGGTGTCAACCTCGTTTGTGACGTCAGATGGATTGAAGCAGGGAGACGCACTTCGAATTGTCTGTTCAACATTGCAACATTGTCGTGGTCAAAAAGAGTTCGACAATGTGCGAATCGTACTGAATTTTATGTTTCTTTATTTAAGCGTGTAAGGACATTCATACATTGGGTAATGAAATCAAAAAAATTTTCAATCTTTTCACAAAAAGTTGCAAATTCTAGTAATCAGTAATAAAAACTATATTCCACGTATAAATTTACGTTTAAAAAATTTACGTGTGCAAAATATAATATAGCTCGATGCATTTTTTTAATATTCCGTTCAATTCCGTTATTGAGTAGATATTGATTCGTGACCGTAGATTCTTGAAGTAGTTACAGTACCAGTACTTGCTCATTCCGTTCAATTTGATTATTATCAATGTTAGAAAATACGTGTTTCGTTTCAATTCGTATCGTTTAGAAACAATGCATATCGCATACCTTTAATGAAGCATGGTGTGCGATGTTACGATGCATTCGGAACCCAGAGAAGAAGAAAAAACGAGGAATTCAACGACCTAAAGGAAACACCAGCCGGAAGTGGCAAAAAAGTGGGAAAACCTCCTTTGCCGCACACATTCATAAATTATTGCAACTGTTACGCCGCACATAAAGCTTTAAAATATTCAAACAGTTGTTTGGTAGTTTGCCTACACACGGGGCTTGCACGGCTGGCATCCTTGAAATGATGACTTTCTTAAGAAAGGATGGAAGATTTATTGTTCTACAATCGAAACACCAACAGAGAGAGAGGTCCGGTTGCCTTCCGCTTGAATCGAGTTTCACATCATGGGCGAATTTTGTTTCCAGCATCTCGAACAGAAATGTGTTCGTAGGTTGCTACCTTTCTTGTATATCAATATTGAACAAAAAGTTGGTCTAGTTCAAGAGAAGGAAATTTACATGTCGACATGTGTAGGACCGTTCGTGAGGGCTACTGTGCTCACTTCACTCGAAAATAATTCCCTTGGCATTTTAATAGTTACTTTTCAAGGCTTACAACGTAAAAGCACAATACAATTTTATCAGAATTCAAACATTTCTAACATAACGGTACACAGTAACCCTAGCTAACGATTGGTAAGTAATTGCTAATATTTTACCTGAACCAAGACCGTACACTGTGTACACATGTAGAATGTTTGCCTTGATGTTATGCAAATGAGAATAGTTCTGAACAAGCTAAGAACCGATCCAGTATTAACACGGAAATGGGAATGAGGTCAAAAAAATAAAATTGAAATTTGTTAACACCAGTGTGCTGTTCTGATTTTATTACTCACATATGTAGACAGGGCATGTAGGCAACTTGAATTATCACTGTACGTTTCCGATTATTAAATTCAAATGTCTTGAACCAAAGGTCGGCTCAAAAGACACGTTTCTCCCTGTCTGGAAGATTCGTGCCATTACATTGCCATACATGAAGCCTATTTCATTATGTTACCTGATGCGATATGGAAGGAAAACGAGGATTGAGGTTTCTGAAGTCGATATTTCGTTGAGATAGTGTTTGGATTTGGATCCGAAAAACCTATCGGACCATATTCAGAGAGTGTAACATAATAATATCTCCGTAATTCTCCGTTATCTCCATTTAACAATGTCTCGAAGTACTTTTTTCCACCTGGCGGCCACCATGGTTTATCCGTCAACAGATTTCCTTCGCGGGAGTCGACGCTGTTTTTCGCCTCTCACCATTGACAGATTCGTAGAACCGTTGCATGTCATTCTATTCCATAGCTTCTTGTACCTGAGCAATCACTTCCTCTTCTCACTTATTTTTCTTTCAGCGATGGATCCGTTTTTTGGTTGCCTTCCTTATAGCGCTCTCTGTTCTGACGGGTACCAGACACCAACGTTCGACTTCTAGCTACGTTCTTCTCGTCCGTCATTCTCTGGCAGTCCAATCCACTGTGTATTATTTTCGCAATTTCATGCGCTTTTTGAATAGCGCTCAAACCGTTGATTTTAGCGATATAGTTTGTTCGGAGAAGTTTCTTGGTATATTAAAGCGCAACTTTTGACGAAAAAAGTTTTGTGATCAATCCACCTAGCAGTGAGATAGAAAAACTATTTTTTCAAAACATTTACATATGATGTCTTCGGTAAAGTTGTAGAATTGGCAATTTGAAACAACTTTGTCGAAGACACGATTTTTCTATCTCTCATACTTTTTGAGATATATGCCGTTGTATGTGAATGGCCCCTAAAAATCATACTTTTTATCATAACATTCTTCCAAGATTTTTAACATTTTTTAAGTTTTCTACAAAGTTATTTGTCATGAAAAAACCCGTGTTTTTGCTGAACATATCATCACTCTATCTTTGAAAGTAACAAAGTTATTCATGAATTACTCTTTTTTCAAGGGGTAGTTTAGGCCTCTATAACTGGCTTCGGCGCAAAATGGCGCAGACAACTCTTACAAATGATGAAAGTACCATATCTTCCCTTTCAGCATTTGATAAAAACTTTTGTCTATAAGCGTCTTTGCTTGAGTTTTTACTATCAAACAAATAAGCTTTATTAAAACGAATTCGACTGATAATTATTTTACTTTAAGAGATAGAGATGTGCGATGTTCAGCAAAAACACGCGTTTCAAGATGTTTAATAACTTTGTAGAAGACATGAAAAATGTTAAAAATTTAAGTAAAAAGTTATGAGAAAAAATGAATTTGAAATCATACAAATTTGTGTACTTTGTGTTAAAAAACTCGTAACTCTTTTACAAGATTTTTTACATTTTTCATGTCTTCTACAAAGTTATTGAACATCTTAAAACGCGTGTTCTTGCTGAACATCGCACATCTCTATCTCTTAAAGTAAAGGAATTATCAGTCGAAATTGTTTCAATAAAGCTTATTTGTTTGATAGTAAAAACCCAAGCAAAGACGCTTATAGACAAAAGTTTTTATCAAATGCCGAAAGGGAAGATATGGTACTTTCATCATTTGTAAGAGTTGTCTGCGCCATTTTGCGCCGAAGCCAGTTATAGAGGCCTGAACTACCCCTTGAAAAAAGAGTAATTCATGAATAACTTTGTTACTTTAAAAGATGGAGTGATGATATGTTCAGCAAAAACACGGGTTTTCTCATGAAAAACAACTTTGTAGAAAACGCAAAAAATGTTAAAAATCTTGGAAAAATTTTATGATAAAAAGTATGATTTTTAGGGGCTATTCACATACAACGGCATATATCTCAAACAAAAAATAAGAGATAGGAAAATCGTGTCTTCGAAAAAATTGTTTCAAATTTCCAATTCTACAACTTTGCCGAAGACACCATATGTCTATCTAAATGTTTTGAAAAAATAGTTTTTCTATCTCACTGCTAGGTGGATTGATCACAAAACTTTTTTCGTCAAAAGTTGCGCTTTAATACACCAAGAAACTTCTCCGAACAAACTATATCGCTAAAATCAACGGTTTGGGCGATATTCAAAAAGCGCATGAAATCGAGAAAATAATACACAGTGCAATCCTTCCAACCAACCATTCCTTGGTCTTTGTTGAGCAGTACCTATCACTTCTCGCGCTACTGTACTCATCGCAATTATAAGCAAAAAGCTATTGTCGTTATCCTATATTGCGGCATATTGTAGAATTTTCGTACATAGAGGGACCGGTTTAAAATATAGGTTCTCCTTGATGCGTAATTTGGTTCAGATTTGGAATAGTATAACCTTTCATCAGCATCAATAATACATTCTTATACCGCAATAATAGGAAATACCGTAATAATTGGCAAATTTTCCTACTTCAATTGTGTTGAGAATGAACTGTTAAATGCTTTGCATCCCATGTAAATGGTTCAGTAATATTCAAATAAGTTTGACGACAGCATTCCAAGCTAAAAGCTATATATTTGTTCACCAACTGATCCAGAGCATCATCTTTGCTCTCTTTCTGGCATTACCTCCCTACTAGAACAGAGTCTGCTTCTATACTGCAGGAAAATCTCTTCGGCAGCTCCAAATCAACCGCAGCTTCATTCAGTATTTCGATATTGCGGTAGGTGATAAAGGCTCAATGAAGTCACGGGATTTTGCATTCTAATCAGCCAATTCATTTGAAGCAAGAATGACCTTGTATACCCATACAAGATTTACAGAATTGACTGAATTCAGCTCCACGGTTTGAACCTACGTTAATTAACCACATCCTTAAGTTGACCGAAGCAAGGATTTCGATAGAAGTTTTACTATCTGTTGAAGCGATTATACTTTATAACCGCTTCGATTTTAGAACTCCCATCACTAGAACTCGACCGATTTTTTTTTTTAATTTCTTTATTAGTATCATTCCAAACATTACATTCATTTCTTATATCTAGGTGTTCTGTGTTATTAGACAACACTATCATCCTAATTTGGTAAAACAAATTTAAGATTTAATTAACATTTTGTTAACAACATATTACATTTCATTTGCCGTAGCAGTTCAGTTTTTTTTACAGGTGAGTTGATTTCACCTGCTTATAAGAGAAAAAAAACGTTTTTAATATACTTAACCTAACTTAACCTAAACATATAACTCATTAATCGTGGCAATAGAAGATTGTAACGATTTTTGCCTGAAATTATTAATGATTGTATTTGACATTTGTTCCAATGTCTCAACATTGGATATTCTATGTAACTCATTGGTACTATACCAGGGAGGAAGCCTCAGAATCATTTTCAAAATTTTATTTTGAATTCTCTGCAGAGCTTTCTTCCTGATATTACAACAGCTAGTCCATATTGGTACAGCATATAACATTTTATATATCTATTACATTTGGCTTGAATTCCCTCAATGTGATTTTTGAAAGTTAAATTCTTATCTAGCATGAGCCCTAGATACTTAACTTCATCTGACCAATTTATTGGAATCCCTCTGAGCGTGACAACATGTCTACTTGAAGGTTTCAAATAAAGAGCATTTGGTTTATGTGGGAATATTATTAGTTGAGTTTTGGAAGCATTAGGAGAAATCTTCCATTTTTGCAAGTATGAAGAAAAAATATCCAAACTTTTTTGCAATCGACTACAGATGACACGCAGGCTTCGTCCTTTGGCGGAGAGGCCTGTGTCATCCGCAAACAAAGATTTTTGACATCCCTGAGGTAGCTCAGGTAAGTCAGATGTGAAAATATTGTATAATATTGGTCCCAAAATGCTGAACTCGACCGATTAATTAAAGGAAACTACTGATAACTATCGAATTATAACCCGACAGTGTTGTCATTACATTTTGGAAAATGTCTGGTGAATACAAAATAAAAAGTCTGGCAACAGACGCCATCAAGCTATGTGAAAACTTGTGAAATGCTGACATGGTAGAATTATGATAATCACATATACAGAACTATGTGTTCATTATTGATTTTGAGGCATTTTATCCAATCATTTCGGCTATGGTATTATGCAATTTTACATTGATTCTTCATAAGGGCTTATCTGCATTGATCGATTCCTCTTCATCGTTACTCTCTTTGCATTATTGCAGAAAACTGATTCCCTTTCCGGAACATGTTTTTGTGCTTTTCACAATCTTACATCTCATTTTGTCCAAATTGACTTTTGTGTCTACGACCTTCATGTATTTTCAAAACACCGTCGGCTGGTTAAGCCGTAATAGACATGACAACCCTAGTTGAATAAAAAATCACTTCATCTTGCTTCATAAATAATAAATATTACGAATTGCTTATTTGTTATAAAGTTAATTGCGAAAGAGAAGGATCGATGAAAAGAAACCGATCATGTCAGATAAACCCTTATGAAGGAGTAGTGCTGAATTATGTGTCCTTTATGTTTTGCGTATGCATTGAGAAATTATTTGATAGATGGAATTGTTGTGTTTCTAAAAACATGTAACCAAAAACGACAAATCCGTGAAAAAAATTTCTTCAGACACCTGGTCAGACGGCAGTCTTCAAAAATCAGCCTTGTGAATGAAAATTGCGCTCCAACAGTGTTAATCTGGAAATAGTCAGCTTAGCACAAATATGAGTGAAATAATATGAACGGTATGTTTTATAGCTTACGCAATTAAACCAGCTAAGATATATAATAAAAGAGTGGAAAACCATCTCAGTGTTGATAAACTCACACTCAAATCTCAATCAATACGCTCTCCCGTGAGAGCAAACTCATTAGAGATTTTCATCGAAAATCTCACGCCTGAGATTTTGATGCAAAATCACTCAATCAACTCAAACCGAAAAAAATGATTCAGTGGCAAAACCCGTCAAATACTCGTGAAACCCGAGTGTGTGAGTAAGCTGTGGAAATACGAGACAATGAGTCAAAAAGGTGAGCCAACTCATGGATGATTTTTTTGCTGAGTTGCGTGATTAATAACTCACGCATGAGATATGATAAATTGAGTTTTTCACAACACTGGCCAAAATTTAATCGTATTGTATAGTATAGTAAAAGTAAATAAGCTAAACATAAATAGAAGATATATTGTACATTGATGTTTAGTCTGCATTACGAATATCTCCGCTTCCTGTTATCTATGTCACTGTGTGTATTTTTCATAAGCGTTATTTACAACAAATTATTCAATAGTTTACTAAAGACAAAACTGTCTTACTGAATTTGGAAAAGTCTTGCATAGTGATCAGCTTGTCGTTTTGTCTCTTTCTCCATCAAAAGTCTGGCAGTGCCAGATTAATCTGGCATGATGGACACCCTGGGAGGAGGACTGTATCAACGACGATGTATGACGAGGGGGTAGAGGTCCTTAACTATTAGGCTTATATTGAATCATCAGCATATTTAATCGATATCGATTGATGAAAACAGTTGCGCTCGAAAGATATATAGCATACAGTTTTATTCAAACTGCTTTTGTAAATTAAAAAGATTTTGTATATCTCGTGGGCAGCTTGATAGGGTATATCGTGTAAGATCGAAATTCAACACAGGTTCAAAAATGTTACAAGGACTAAAAAATGTTCCTTTGTTTACTATAATATCCTGTTCTCTTCGTTTGAAGCAGTCAGGACTAGGGTTCACTGGTAGATCTTTACCCCATAAAACACCAAGAAAAGGTGATCTACCCGCTTTATGGGTCAAATAACCCTTGATCTGTTGAATAGCTTTGCCCAAGACACGAACCTTCTAACTGATAAGAATCTGAAGATACACACAATCAAAGAAAATGTATCACAAGCGCCACCTAGTGGACAAATTCTCATTCAGACTTCATAATTTTTTGATTAACGCATTGGTAACAATTTCTAGTCGGCCATACATTAGCGCCAATATTCCTTACCTCCTGATAGCCATCAATCTGCAAAATAATTTTGCCGAAGACAATAACCTTCTAGCTCAATGTTTCCCAAACTTTTTTGAATTTCGCCCCCTTGAGGTCAATGTATTTCAGAATCTATTATATTAATAAGCTTTTCAGTTTCAGCAAATCTATTGTTTTTATTTTTTTCTATCATCTAGAAAATATCTCTTCAAATTATGATAATAGATAATTATCAACTAGTGAGCAATATAATATTGAAAATATTCAATTATTTTGTGTTCATCACTGGATTCAGAATCACTCAACTGCGACCATCGATACACTTTTGATTAATTTTTTTATTTTTGAATCTTATATAGATCCGTCAATTTTTAAAATTTTTAATTGCCTGTTATTAACAGTTTCAGCTGTTGAAATAAGCTCCAGAAATTTCATATAATTTTTTTATGATAATAAAGACGTTTCTTCATCCCTTCCAAAACATAAAAAATATATTTCGCGTGAAAACCGGAAACCAACAATAAATACATGAGCTGCATAAGCCTAAAATTTCCCTAGAGGGCCATCAACATTTATTTTCTCGATTTTGAAATATTTAGTTTTGTTTCGCTTATAGTTTTTATTTTAAAAAAATTAAAAATTCACTTAAGGTACAAAAACTGATTGCATTACACAAACATTTTGTTTTTGACAATCGTCAAGTTTTGTCTAAAATGATTTAAAAATTGAATTCTTTAAGTTATAAAGAAAGAGACATGTGGAATTCATAATTCTCAAATTGCATAAGTGCATAATCTGTTGTTTAATAGAGCGTCAAAAATCATTGTTCTCAATTTTACTTATAGTAGCACTTTCGCCCCCTTGCTGATTTTTTCGACCTCCAAATTAAGTTTTACAAATTTTCGCCCCCTTGGGCATGAAAATCGTCCCAGGGGGGTGAATTTGCCAACTTTGGGAATCACTGTCTAGCTGATAAGAATATTAAGGTAGAGAAGACTGAATGTTTCTTTTTATTATCGCCACTTAGCAGATGAATTCACAATCTCTTCTTCACCAGAAAACCCTTGATCCACTGAACAGCTTTGTCGAGGACACCAACCTTCTATCTGATAAGCATCTTGAGATACATATGATTGATAAAATATGATTTGCGCCACCTAGCGATGAATTCTCAATTAGATAGATACCTGGATAGACAAAGACACCAACCTCCTAGTTCATTTGGATGTTGGACAAATCTGTTTAAGGCCAATATGGTCCTAAACGTTTTAATGATACTTTGTTTTTATTTAATACCACAAAAGAGCGTGTTCTCTCCACTAATTTAGCATTTTTTCTGCTCAAATAACGGTTCTATCGTATTTCAATTTAAATTTCAAAAAAGGTTCCAAACATGAGCCTTGACACTTTTGATCACGTTTGACGTTCACTTTGTCTAAAAAAAAGCCACAGGGGTTTTAGTTTTAACACTGGGGTTGTTCCTATCGGACATTTAGGAAGGGACACGGAAAACAAAATACACCCGAAATTTGAGTTTAAAGTAAGGGTGTGTTTTGGACTTAAACAAAAAAAAAACATTTAAAAATTGAGTTAACATGTGTTTCTGGTCTAAACTTAAGCGTTCGGTACTAAATTTAGGATATGGGTCTAGAACCCCTTGTGTTCACGTTTTGTCCGTGCCTCACCCAAGGATTTTAAGTCCAACTTGTCGGATTTACTTCAAAATTCATTTTAAATTAATTGATCTACTGGTTTTTTTTTTTGTAAAATATTTATTGACGTGATTTGTTTAAAATTTGATTACAACATATCAGCAATTCACATTCAAATAGAAATCCAAAGAGTTTACATCCACAACATTATTAACGTTATTAACAAAGGAGATGTAATGAATGAATAGTTTTAGGATATGTATTCTACGATTTCTCTCTATACCATCTAATGATGGTCGAATTAATTCATTGATAGTAATTCGTCTCCATCCGCCTAGATGAGCTGTTATTCTACGTTGAAGGAATTCCCAAGCTGCGTTGACTCGTTGACACTCACTGTATTTGTGTTGCAGCGTTTCAATTGGTTCGTTGCAATACACACAATTTTCACCATCCACACGACGCATGGTGTAAAGAAGCTTTCGATAGTCGCCCTTCTCGTTGACAAGCATGAATAGATTGGATCGTTCTGCTGCTGTGAAGCTTCGCCAGTGGAGACTTGACCAGATCCTTCTCCAGTCAACTTCAGGAAGCTCCTGTTCAACTTTAGGTTTGTCAGTCTGGTCGATGTACATGCGATGGATTTGGTCGGCCGATGGATTTTGAACAATTTGTATAGGAAGTTGTTGATATTGTTGACATAATACTTTCAAATCGGGCAGATCAGCTGGAATAGTTTGGGTTGGATCACTTGATTCAACAAAAGTTTTGTAAAACGGCAAACATTCCAGATCTTGTACGTGTCGGTTCACCATAAGTGCTTTACACTTCATAGCCGGTAATTGAAGCTTCAGTCCCCCGTCTTTACGGTCCCGTGAAAGTTGTGTCATAGGGATGCGTGTGGGAATCCCACTCCAAATAAATCTACCTAGCGTTGATGTAATTTTTGCTATATGTACTGCATATGGTGAGAGAATAGAAGATAGGTACCATATTTTAGACATAATGAATATGTTCGCAATAATCACCCGCTGGTGTAAATTCAAGCATCGCATAGAGTGGCATCTTATTTGATGCATAAAATTATTAATCGCTGCATCCCAGTTGAGTTTTACCATCAAACGTACAGAATTGGTAAACATCACGCCGAGAACTTTGATGGTGTTGCCCGTTTGTAGCCATGGTACGACCACGCTAAACTTCATCCGCTCAGAAATGAGTGCCGAGTACACAAAATCGGCCTCTCTTCATGCAGCACAGATTCTGTGCAAAGAGGGCTGTACACAGTTTTGTGCAAACGGTGGTAAACAAACCGAATGAGTGAAATGCGCACAGAGGAGGAACGCTTGGAATGCGGAATTCGCTTCCATGTTTGTTTTGCTTCTGAAAACATTAAAAAAAACATTCCGATTTAAAAGTTTTTCAGAGATTTTTTCATTCGAATAGCCGAAGCGGAAGCAAATGGGGGAAAAACTTCCTCATTTGCGACCATCTTCCGGCTTTTCGCTGAGAAAAATCCCTGAAAACTCCCCATTCTACCAACGGCCAACTGTTTGCTGCCGAGCGGGAGATAACTGACAGTTCCATTCCCATCGATCTGCGCACAGCCAATAGCCAACACATCGGTTACACATAGCATGAGTGAGACTTACACAAAATTTTCACTCAGTCAGAGAGTCCTGCATTGGTTGCCTCAATCTGTGTAGTTTTTACATATGCGCTGCGTTGAGCAGGCTAAGCGTGTAGTGAGATCGGTCTATACGTCCGAACCGTTTCGTCTCCTCCTTTCTTCTTGACCAGCACGATCACCCCATCTACAAATTCAGCTGGGAATTGACCGGACAGTGCTTCGTTGAGTATCAAGTTGATCTCTCGTTGTATGACGTCAAAGTTTCTCAGATAAAATTCCTTCGGGATCCCGTCCGGGCCCGGCGATTTTTTCGAAGCACTTGTTTTTATTGCTGTGATGATCTCTTCTGTACATATAGCACTCATACAGGCTTCATTTGTTGCGTCGTTTATATCACTTTGAAAAAAGTTGTTTAGGCCGTTCCTAACTACAGCCTCTTCAGTATATAGCGATGAATAGTACTGGTAGAGATGTTGTTCTATATCTTCTGATGAGTGTAGTATTTGGCCGTCCACGCTTTGTAGCCGGGTAATAGTCGTGCGTTTACGTGTTCTTTCTCCGAGATAAAAAGATGAGATGTCTTCCCCGGCGATAAACGATTCGTTGATACGTGTGAACATCTTGGAGAATTTGCGCTGAAGCGCAAGCATTTGTGCTTTTAACAAGTGTATGGTGGTGAGGAGTGCCGGTTGTCCATAGAAATCATCGTATGCTCGACGCAGTTGACTGTAGAGCCTTTGATGTTCGCAATGAAATTCGTCGTACGCTATTTTTGATTTCCAGCGGAAGAAGGACTTGAGTTTTCGTTTGGCACAGAGAAGCCACCATGCCATCCAGGATGCATAATTCCGTCGTTCCCGGGTCCAGAATTGCCAGCGATAGCGCAACTCTTCAATGTTTTCTTGTGTAAGTAGATGAGGGCGGAGGGTCCAGAAACCGCGTCCGGGAGCTCTGCCGAGGGACGGGAGGCAGATACGAAGAGTGACTGCTTGGTGATCAGAGAAAGAGCAAACGTGAGTTGCTGAGTTCCGAAGGTGCTGTTGGAGACCACGACTCACGTAGAAACGATCGAGCCGAGAGGAAGAGTTTGCTGTTACATACGTATGGCCACTAGAGCGGGGACATAGTTTTATCCAAGCATCACAGAGCTGCAGTTGTTGAGTTGTATTTTTGAGAGCGGGACTATCATTGCTGCCTGTTGCGTCGCATTGCCGGAGGACACAGTTGAAGTCTCCGGCCAGAATAACGTTCGGAGTATTGTGACGTAAGTAATACGAAATCGTGCTATTGAAAAACCTCTCTCGTTCAGCTCTGAAGGCTGTCCCGGAGTGTGCGTAGACGTTGCACAGAGTGACGTTGTTTATTCGAAGTGCTATCAGTCGGCCATCTAAACTTCTCTCCACATTAGAGAACTGAATATACTCTTTAAGAGCTATTGCTGTGCCTCTCCGCATGTGGTCGATGTTGCAGATGACATTATAGCCCGGCAAAGTGAGTTGGTCATTTTCAACCTCTTGAAGAAAGATTATGTCCAGTTCCATGGTGCGAAGAAAAGTCCGAAGTGCATCGATTTTTGTTGGGCTAGAAATGCTGTTTATATTAATAGTGGCGATGTTGTAGCTGGCGTGATCCATTAGCGGTGTTTCCTTTCTCTCGAACCTTCTCCGTCATGTGTGCGAGCTTTTTTACCAGGTGGACGGCCGCGGGGTTTTGAGCTCGAGGAATCATCGGTTTCTTCTTCATCTGAACGATTGCTTCTGGTTAGGTTTTCGTCGTTGTCAATTGGCTGTTGTTGCAATGTCGGTTTTTTGAATTTGCCGACGGGCAGTGGAGGCAGTTCCACAACCAATTGCTTTACAGCACTCGGTGGAGCCAGTGATTTCGTGGTGTTGGAATTCGAAGCGGAGGACGATTGACTTGATGTGTTAGCCACAGCTGATGGAGTTGTATTTGTAGATCTCGGACGCACAATAGCACCGGTTGAGGGTTTTTGTTTAGCAACTTTCGCATACGATTGCTTGTTAGACTCGTCCGCGGACAGTTTTTGAAGAAGAAGTTTCTTATTTTGCACACAGGATGCTCCATTGTGTACAAAATCTTCGCAATGGCGGCAGGTTTGATGCTGCCCAAAATATTGGACATATGTAACTTCACCATCGATGGTTACGTAGGAAGGAATGTTCACTTTGACCATCATTCGGACAACCCATAAGCCGGTGGGAACTCCACTGAACTCATACTTGCTCTCCCATATCTGTTCGGAGGCTTTTTACACTTCTCCATATGCACTGAGGAATTCTTCGATTTTTTGTTTAGACACGTCTTCTGAAAGATCGAAAAGTTTCACTTCGACGGCTCCGTCTTCTAGACGAATTCGTAGCTTATACGGTTTGTCGTCTACTATGACGTCATGTACGTTGTCATGGTCAGACACCACTTTTTGAGCCACATCAAGACTGCATACTTTCACAAAAGCACAGCCAGCGCTTCTGCTGCATTGAATGCGCAGAACTTCTTCTTTCTTCAAACCTAAGTCATTGGCAATGAAACGGTGTAGGTCTTCGTAAGATGGTTTCTTGGGCACACTCGAATAATCAATTCGAAACGTGTTCTCGCGCCGACTCATCGCGGTTGTCGCGCGTGAAGATAAAAAAGGCGAAACTCGCCAGGCGATAGCGAAACGAAATCAGGATAGCTTGCGATCGACTCTCGTAGCGAAACAATAGCGTAAGAACAAACGACTGTTCGGCTCAGAGGTTGAGAGATAACTGGCTGGTCTCCGAATTGTGGCCATTTGGGCCAAGGCTTTTTGGGACTAAGCAAAGTTTAATACGTTGCATTAAAATGGTAGGGAACCCAAGTAACACAGAAAACATCTTCTCGGTCAGCTCTCTGAAAATTATGTTATATTCAGGTGTTAAAGATAAAATCCAATACATCTTCTGCTTTAATGCCGTTCTGATGATGTTTTAGGGAAACATATTTATTAGGCAAGCACAGAAATCACAGTTACGTTATATTTCTGTTCGATTCTTGTATATATAACTTAGCTAAAATACTACCCATGACTAAAATTCAGCTGATGTAACTTAGTTATAAAGCTGCATACGAAAACATATTGCATACATCTCTGTTTTGATTGTTGTGATTATGATGTTATAATAATGCTTTTTTCTGTCAATTGAAAAACAAATTTAGCATCTCAGTTTCTCTTCGAAGATTGATGCAGAGATTTATATTTTGAAGCAAAACAAAATATGCGAAGATACGTTATGCAAATTGGTGATCAATGCAAGCGGAAAGGGGAAAATGAATGAAGATGGATGTTTTAATTATTAGTGCACGAAATGAAAAACTTGTCAGATGTTGTGACTTTTTCCGATGAAATAGATTATTTTGTCTCAATGACGATGCTCACATTTACCATGAGTAAAATAGCATGTTTATTTTTTTATTTCTGTTGTTTTGAACACGTATTTGATACTTATTTAAAACATTCCAATACCTGTTTTTTCTATGGCTACAATCAAAGCAAGGCCATGTAACAGCACCGCTCAGAAAAATGAAGACAAATGAATTTGTGATTTTTAGCACGTCTTGACTTGCCGTCACTTGTGTCACTGTTTAATGTTTCTAGTATCACATCCTCAAAATATACAAATCAATTAAATTATCATCGATTCATAAACAAATAATCACTACAAAACTTTTTGACCCGCACTGTGTGCTGGTGGTCAACTACACCATGTTTCTTGATTGTTCGATCTGACGAAAATTTGACACAATCGTATAGATTTCACGAAAAAATAAGTAGCAACTGCATATGTATAAGCGGCGCGTGAATAATCAATAAGTACAGCTCTTCGTTTCACCAGAAATCCGAAACCGCATATAAAAAACACATACCCTTTATGCACAAAGCTCACCTTATATTTTCCAATTCTGAACATAATGAAAAAAATCCCAATTAAATTTTATGCACCAAGACATTCCTTTTTGATCACGGTACTTGCACTTGAATACATGACGAATCTTTTCCATTTGTTTATTTTCTTAGAGCTGTCAAAACATTTCAAGCAATACACAATGTGCGCTTGTATTTTTACATGCCAGATTACATCTTGATAACTTGATTATAACTTAATGGTTATAATGATGTATGATAAAACTTCGATATAACAAATTCGAATGCTATGAGAAGTATGAAACAGGTATTGTAAAACATCCAGGTGAACGAAGAAGATGTTTTAAAAGCCTTCCGTTCTTGCGCTTTTTCGGTTATAAAGGTGCATGATATTCAGTATTGTACATTTGAACCAAAACAGCGATGATGTATGAAAGATGTATTTTGTGCTTATTTATGACCAATTGTGTTACTTGGGAAAGGTACACTGTTCTACTGTTGTATGTTTAAGAATGAAATAATAAGCATGATTTGATAACTAAAGTCAGCTGATAAAACTTTCCAATTGGTTCTTGTAGTTTAGTAATAATACAAATTGAATGAAAAAAAAACTGAAAAAATTGTAGGAAAATCTATAGTATTGACCAAAAGCTCCAAATATTGCAATATTATTTTTCTGATATCTGGCCTCTATGTGTTGAGCTGCTCTATATTTTAATTTGTTTAAATTACATAATCATTTCAAACAATGTATATCCAGCAAAAAATATAATGTTTTGTTGACAGCGAAGTCTGTTTCATAACCATGAACCATGCAATAAGAAGCACTTCTATACGACACATATTGTGGCCAAATATGAGCAAAGTGGCTTTCACAAAACCCCACTGCCGAAGTGAATCAAAAGCTTCTAGAATAGGATCCGGCTCCCTATTACACTATTGATTTCTTAATAGTCCTAATGTTTTAGCTGGAAATTATTTTTATACTTTTGTTTTCGAAAAGTAATATCTCTTAAGGCCTGCGAGCAACTTAACATGAAAAAATTAAAATCATGTTTTTTATTACCTTTATTTCCACCCTTCATATGTTATTGAAGTTTGAAACTATCAATTCAGAATAATTTTACTATGTGAGTAAAAGTTATTTACACTTACTATTCCATTTTTGACAAAACATCGTACAAACCTCTGCTATGAGATTCGTAACCTTGATTTTGTGACATCACATTACTAGTTAAAATTAATTTGCAATTCATATAAAAACATTTCCCTTACTTTCACCAACTGTACGATGATTTTTCTTTGCATTATCTATGTCTATGTACCAAAAATGCGGAATATTAGGGATATCTATGTTATAAACACGACTTCTTCTTCTTTCTGGCGTTACGTCCCCACTGGGACAGAGCCTGCTTCTCAGCTTAGTGTTCTTATGAGCACTTCCACAGTTATTAACTGAGAGCTTACTATGCCAATGACCATTTTTGCATGCGTATATCGTGTGGCAGGTACGATGATACTTTATGCCCTGGGAAGTCGAGAAAATTTCCAACCCGAAAAGATCCTCGACTAGTGGGATTCGAACCCACGACCCTCAGCTTGGTCTTGCTGAATAGCTGCGCGTTTACCGCTACGGCTATCTGGGCCCCGTCATGACGGGGTTGGTGGTCTGATGGCTACCGCTTCTGCTTCATAAGCAGAAGGTCATGGGTTCAATCCCAGGCCCGTCCCTTTGCTCGTACTTTGTAGTTGTATATCTCTCACTTGCTCCTATCTTCCATTCTAAATATATCACACTCAGTGTTGGTAGACTCACACTCAAAATCTCAATCAATACGCTCTCCCGTGAGAGCAAACTCATTAGAGATCTGCTTCGTAAATCTCAAGCTTGAGATTTTGATGCAAAATCAACTCAATCAACTCAAACCGTAAAAAATGATTCAGTCGCAAAACCCGGCAAAAACTGGTGAAACCCGAATGTTGTTGTTTACGTTAGAAAGGATTCACATAATTTTTCAAGTCTAACAAGAAATCATTGCCGTGTGTGAGTAAACTGTGGAAATACGAGACAATGAGTTAAAAAGGTGAGCCAACTCATCCATGATTTTTTGACTGCTGAGTTGCATGATTGACAACTCACACATGATAAATCTCAAGCGTGAGTTGTGAGAAATTGAGTTTTTCACAACACTGATCACACTCACACAATTCGTTCATAGCAAACGCTAGAACCAGAGACGGGACAAGAAACCGCTTCCATTCTTCCACGCGCATACCTTTCCTTACGCCTGATACATAGGCAGTCTGCTAACCACAAAAGCAAACCTCTCTATCATGCCTTTCTCCCAATCCATACACTCCCGCATGTTTTGGCGTAGATGCAGTGGTATATACGGTCTACGTGGGAGCCAGTATAAAATGTATCATCAATTCCTCCCCCTTCCCCACATTGGTCTGCATTCTGACGTGGCAGGCACCATTGTCGCCTAAAAATAGAAGATCACCAGCACTTATACACTGAGGATGCCTGTTAGTCCCAAGCAGTCATTCGGTTGGTTCCTTGTGTAAGTACAGCTGATCTGGCGATACTGGAGTAGCATCCACGGGCGGCCAATCAAGCTCAAGCTCAAGCAAAACTCTGTTAACGTCAAAATGAAAAAAAGAAATGATAAAAGCGTATTTAAGTAATACGTTTTTATGTTTCTGGTACCACATTTGCCGAAAAAGATCTAGGAAACTTAAAAAAAAGTCATATTGTATATTGTTTATACAATAATTCAACCGATTTTAGTATTTATTCTAGAGAAGCTCCTTATTATCTGACAATGTATAGCTGACTTTTTTTTTGATAAATTGACTAAAGGGAGCCTTCCTTAGCCGAGTAGTTAGAGTTCGCGGCTACAAAGCATAGCCAAGGTGTCTGGGTTCGATTCTCGGTCAGTCCAGAATCTTTTCATAAGGAAAATACCCTTCACTTCCCTGGGCATAACGTATCATCGTACCTGCCACACGATACACGAATGCGAAAATGGCAACTTTGGCCAAGAAAGCTCTCAGTTAATAACTGTGGAAGTGTTCATTGGACACTAAGCTGAGGAAGCTCATTGAACACTAAGCAATGAGGACGTAATGCCAAAAGGAAGGAGATTGACTCAAACAAAATGGCAACCAATGAAATCTTATAAGAGAAGTGAAGGTCCTTCAAGAGATTTCGAATTATTAAAAAAAATCATATGATTGTTGGTCAGATTTTGAAAATACTTGAACTTGTGTTAAAATGAGGCATAAATGAGCATGAGCATGATTGACCGCCCGCAGTTGCTACTCCGTTATTGCAAGAACAGCTGTACTTACACAGGGAACCAACAGACACTACTCGGGATCAGAAGCATCCTCAATGTGTAAGTACTAGTGCTCTCAGTATTATAATAAACAATACCGGCATGCAACAGATTCAACGGATCCAACACTACTGATCGATTTACGTGTGGTTAAACAATATAACAAAACAGTTCATAGTATGGTTCAAATGAAAAGTAGTTTGCATTTTTTTTATATAATTAAAATCAAAACAAAACTTTATTTATGTTTTATTAAGGATTGAAATCTATAGCGTACTGCATATAGGATTGCATTTTGAATTATAAACATTATTTTCCTTGCCACTTCGCTCGGTGCTGTCGCGTTCAATTTTATATTGCCTCCTGTGGGTGTTTTCCGGTAGGGTGCTGGATCCAGATGCTTTCGCCAACTTGTAGATTGGATCACTCTTTGACGAAACAGCAATAATGCACAGTCGCAAGTGTGAGAAGTAGGCACTTGTTGGATTTCTTGTGTTAAAATGGTGCATAAATATTGAGAAACAAAAACGGTATCGCGATTTAAATATGTGTGAATAAAATGAAGTTGTCGGTAGATAGGTTTAAAAAAAACGTGAAGTGGATAATGTCTGTCGGACCTTTTGGGATTTGGTCACTTCATTGTAATTACTGAGATTTCTCTGGTTGTCATGACAAGAAACGTATTACAGCCTTATGATCGTGATCCTTGGTCGTGTTGTCATAGGATGATAATACATGGCTTGGTAATGTCGATTTTAGTGAGAAAAGTAGAAAAATATCAGTCCTCCAAATTGTGGTTTTATCCTACCTATCGAAAAATGTAAGGCAGTTACTAAACGTAAATCTAATAAATCTGCCAAAATAATGGAAGCACCGTCTGATTGAGAAATATTCTTGGAAAAATGGATGATAAGGTAAGCAATGGTATTGTGCAAAAATGTATGAGAGTTTATCAACAAGTTAGAAAACACAGCTGAAAAGCTAAGAAACATTTTTACTTATATTTTTCCCTCAAAGCTCAATAATTTAATATTTTACTTTTTTTAACTCAGTCCTTATTTAAATGTTCTTTTAGCTACCTGAAGTTTAAAATTTCCTCTTACATTTCCATGTTTCCATATTTACATGAAGTTTCCAAATTATTTCCCAGATAGTTGTATATTGACTTCTTCCTTTAACAAAATATTCCACAGTTTATGTCATTTAATTGGCGCACCACAGTGCAATATGTCTTTAGTTTCCCACGAGTCTACAGGTATCGAACGCCATTTCTGGACAACGCCGGCAAAGCTCCATCCTCTTAAGCAATCATCGTGGAAGAAGAAAATGCGAAATTGAAAACAGAATAACAACATTAATTAGTCTTTTTAAAATCAACCCGGACAGAAGCAACATTCTGGCCGTGCTTGACCGGTACACCGGAAGCTCCATTCCGTCCGGAATTTGTATACACCGAGGCGAAATGAGTCGGTGCCAATCTGGTTCTGTTGTTGCGGGGGTAAAATACGTCACAGACAGCAGCAGCAGCAAACCAGCGACGCGACGCAACCAACGAGCTCATGGATTTAATGCCTTTATGGAGAAACTGCTGGTGACGTGGCTCAAGAGGGGTTGCTCGCAGCTGAAGAGGGATTCCGACCAGCAGGTGGAGAAAGAGAAAAAACAGAAACTTCCCCCTGGGGTGAAGGTAGTGTATGGCAAAATCGCCAACCGGTTTGTAGCTAGCTAGATGACATCGTCGTTCTAGGTAAGTGGGGATAAAGGAAACCCGGTTGACGGAACCGGTAGGTCAGTTCCGTTGTGAGATAAAAAAAGGACATACATAGAAGTTTTTTGAGGAAAAAATCCATATTCCTCTACTATTCACAGTGGAGGGCCTCCATACAAAAGTCGGAGAAATCCTCAAAAGTTGAATTAAATGAAAACCCGAATATAGTGCTGTACCATTTAATTCTACTAGAGTTTGTATCCTTTGACAGATTTGCATATTCCGACTTCAAGTCGAGTCTAGTACACGACACTGAAGATGACCTCAAAGTTGAGGTCGAAATACGCGTTCAAACTCTTAATTTGCAACGAATCATTGAACTTATCTTTCTATATAATTCTGATGAAAATTTATGCATTTAATTTTCTTTAAAATTTGGCTTTTCCTCATTTTTACATGAAACACAAGAAAAATATTTTGTAAATGAATTTTGACGTATGTTTTTTGACGTTTTGTCCAACCTTCCGCCACTGTGCAATAGTGCCCTTGGTCGATCCACCTGCTGCACCGCTTGCAATGACTTCCGATGTATAACAACCACGAGGGGATAAATTGTGATATTTGAGAGAAACAGAAATGATAGAAATGGCATTCCCGGGAAATGATGAATGGGTCACCAAGGGAAATTCAGCTGGATTGCATTCACTCTCTTCACCTACGAAATGGGTACGGTAGGTAGCTTCCGAGAAGAAACATCGAGCATGTCAACCTGATCCCAAATGGGAAACAATACAGAGAATAGATATAGAACAATGGAAGCATGGTTTAATGAAAATCATTTCCGCAAATGCTTTGTTAGTGGTTCGGAGGAATGTTGCGAAATTAAGCACCCCCGTGTAAAATTTCATCATTCCACTATAGGCCAGGAATAAAAATTTCGCGATAAAAGTAAAAATAAGAAACTTTTTATATGAAATTAATTTCTTATTGGATTCAAATTACTACAGAATTTCATTGAATTTTATACGGTTAAATTTTGTTTAAACGAAAAAGCTTCATTTCAGCATTTTTTTAAAGAAAATATCGTCTATGGTAAAAACAACAAGAATAATTACGCGTACATGTTTGAAAAGCAAACAGTATATTTTTCAATTCCGTAGCATATAGGGAGAGCACATTATTAATATTTTTTAATGTTTTGACATCAAGATATATTTGATATCAAACTACTTAAACTCATGGAATGATTGAAAACTATAAGATAATTAAATTATCATGTATGGCGAAATACACTGGTCTAGTAACAGGACACTGCCCCAGCAGATACCATTTACAAAAGATCGGTGTTGTTCAAAACTCCAGCTGTCGCTTCTGTGACGATGAGCGAGAAACATTAGAACACCTCATCTGCTATTGCAGTGCACAAATCCATCGTAGGTCCAGGATATTTAGTAAGCCCTTCTTAGAGCCTGCCGATATAAGGATCGCAACCCCCAGCAATGTTATAGGCTTCATTAAGCTAATTGCACCAGACTGAAGGAATTCTCACACTGCAGCTAAGGACCATTATTTTTCAATAATAAGGTGTTCATGAGCTCAGAAGTACATAGATCATTTAGTGACATACATGTCACTGGATGATGTATGTACTATACATGCAGTAAAAGGGGATATCACAATAGTTCAAGTTAATTGGACGCAGTGATTCAACACCCGACAAAGAAGGAAGGAGGATGGCGAAATAGGGAACCATTATGTCCATAACTGGTACACCTACCCTAAGCCTACTTTTTATCAAAATAATGATCACATGATGCAAGCATTCTGAAAACCTTCATACTGTTAATTTAAACAGTTTGAATACATAAAAGATACCATTCCAAATTGCTTTTGCATTTCGTCACATGATATATATGAGAATTTTTATGATTTTTTTTTTAATTTAATGATCTTAACAAATAGTCTCATTTCAACTATAAAGGTATCTTAAAAAATCTAATCAAAACTTACATATGTATACATAAGTTTGTATTGCTTTAGGATGAAGTTTGTTTATTATAGAAGTGCTTAGAAATTTAATAAAATATTTGTAAGAGTGTTGACCATAAAGTGCCTAGAAATTTAACTCTCTAGCCCATAGTGCATTCGCTAGAGCTCTTAAGCCACGTAAGACTCCACTTTCGCACCAACAGTCGTTACTCATTAGGCTGATGGACCAAGCTGCCAAAAAAATTCCTCAATCCATCGATGGAATCCATTTGTCGGCAACGACGCACCGTCACCTTATATGGGCATCGGAGAACGCTGCCAAACTCATTTGGCTGATAGGAATCTCCGAAACAAGTCACCATCCGGCGAGGATGGTTCGGTTCAGAAGAATGTCGATTGTGAGCAGTGATAGGCAGCGAGGTGTCATCAGGTGAAAATAGGCTGACACATTTCAAAAGTTTCCTATCATAATGGACGAGTGCTCGCTACGCTATTTGCTGGAGTGGAAAGGGGGATAGAAAGAATCATTACAGTGCAAAAGATATTAAAAATTAGTGCAATGATGCGGAAGTATCGAGTGGATCTTGATAGAAGAATTCATACCGTTTTGTCAAATACAATCTTCTTCTTCTTCTTCTTGGCATTAACGTCCTAACTGGGACAGAGCCTACTTCTCAGCTTAGTGTTCTTATGAGCTTTTCCAAAGTTTTTAGCTGAGAGCTTTCTTTGCCAAATTGCCATTTTCGCATTCGTATATCGTGTGGCTGGTACGATGATACTCTATGCCCAGGGAAGTCAAGGAAATTTCCATTACGAAAAGATCCTGGACCGACCGGGAATCGAATCCAGACACCTTCAGCATGACTTTGCTTTGTAGCCGCGGAATCTAACCACTCGGCTAAGGAAGGGCTTTTATACAGATTCAACTATTGATTTCTTTTGACTATTCCTAAATCGTTTTGTTTCCGTGGATTTTGTATGAGACGAGGACCCCGAACTGGTTCAGCTTAGTGAAGTGTTGCATTCCGAATGAAAATCACGCAAAACTTTTCAAAAGGACCTTTCTAAAAATGAGAGGCTTCCTAGAAAACTCTTTTGTTGTTAACTAAGTTACCTTTACATTTTTCGTCGAACATTACGCAAATATTATGTAGTAGTCCACACCATAATCTTTCGGTCCGTACACCCAAAATAAATCGGATGGCGGATTTCCCTCCTAGCGTATTAGGTGCTAAATCCACCTATTGATGGTAAGATTCGCCTCCTAAGCGTAGACGGGCAAACCCGTCAATTGAAATCGAGCACATTGGACTTGAAAATTCGAGCAACCTAAATGTTTACGCCCGACCCACACAATTGCACAACCAATCCGAAGCCGAATGATGGCATCGGAAACGCACACTTAGGCAAATGGTCACGCGGCAAATGCATGGTGGACATGTCAGAGGAATGGAATGAATATTGCAATATAAAACGCTTTATATATTGTCTTTGTCACTTCTCTCGTTAAGCCATCAATAGGTTCGTGGAATAAGTACTGGTTTGTGAATCGGGAGGTCCGTGGTTCGATTCTGAATTCCTTTTTTTGTTTTTGTTTTTTGGTTCTTCAGGCAAATTTATGAAATTCAACCCGATTTCTTGTGGTGAATTATCATAATAGATTCCGGTCCCTGTATTTAGATAATCATTTTGCTTGAGTGACTATCGAAATAAGGTACCGTGTGACAAATGGGTAAAAGAAATCGTATAGAGAGGGTTCTTAAAAAAAAAAATGAATAAGATCTACTATATTTTTCAGATTGTTTCCTACTAAATCTATGCTATATTTAAATTTAATGTTTGTGCCAAAGTTCAAGGTAAATATTGAAAATTTTGGAAACTAGTGGGACAAGTGAAAATATTGTCGTTTTAAATGACTGAACTGAAACTAAAAAAATAACAGTCAGATCTGTGATTTCAAATGGCCTCCTTTGTTAGTGTATGAATACACAAAAAATCCACACATAAATAATAAACATTTTGTTCTTTTTAAAACAATTTTCTTGAGTAAAGTTATTTATTTAGCAACAGTGTTACTTTTATTAAAAGTAATAACATCATCGAAAATCAAACACCATTCTATTTTACCGATTTTCTACTACTCATTTTATATAAAGTTAAGTTATCTCTTTTCTAAATAATGTATTTATTGTTTTTATCGAGCGGATTTAACCCGGTCAAAAGTGTCAACATTCTTGTACCTACTGAATAAGTTATTATTTGAACTTAGTATCCAAACTCATGCGTCATCCGTTGAAGCCATTCAGAACATTACGATGTATATGTTTTTTTTTTTAATTTCTTTATTAGTATCATTCCAAACATTACATTCATTTCTTCTATCATCCTAATTTGGTAAAACAAATTTAAGATTTTATTAACATTTTGTTAACAACATTCTACATCTCCCTGGCTCATCACCCGAAAGGCTTTGGGGTTTCACATATTTCGACATGTTGAATCCAACAAAAATAGTCCGGTTGAAAACCCCGTGTAACACCATCGTGACCTTCCCTTGTTAGCTACCCCATATACCCGATTGCCCCAAGGCTCCGCCACAAGAAATTTGCCATAGACACCAAAATATGAAAAACAAAAAAATAATAGCAGTAACTGGATTCGAAACCGCAACCTTCGGATCCTTAAACATAAACCCACACTACTAGCCTATCACAGATTCTCATGTGTGGAGTTCTCTACATCACACAACATGGAACCATCTTGTCACGGAGGACAACCTGCAAGAGGAGCAAAATACAACACCCGTTGGACAGCCAAGTGCGAGAAGGGGTGAGATGATATGTTCTATAAATATATTTAAAGTACCAACGCGGTGCTACGGGAATTTCTCACTTATACCAGAGTCAAAATCTATATGTTTGTATATCTATATTATCGGCAATGACTTATACATTTGCAGTGGAAATAGAATTTCATGCCGTGCGTGTTGGATTGGGTAATATATTAGGGAGAAACAAATAAACACACTTGACTATAACAGTCGGGCGTTTTATAAGCAGAATTTTATCGTTGACGTTTGCTGATTGATTTACTTTTCATTTATTTACATTTTGGTCTCCTATTAGTCGCATGGTTGGGGACGGTATGAGACTCCTCGAAGTAGGAGACCCAGGGTTTGTGGAATTCGATTCATTTGACGATGTAATATTGTAATTAAACATCTAAGTGTGCATACAGCAAACTATATTACCGTAATTCTTTCGCAATATTAGAAGTGGAACAATTATCACGACATGGATGTTTTATGTATCTTTTAACAATTACTTATCAAAATAGAGGCCGTTGATAAACCATGTGATCATTTAGCGTGGAGGGGGTATCTATCCAAAGACCACGGTCCACCCATTTGTGTTTCAAAGAAAATTCCACCATCAACTAGACCTGAAAGGTTTCATTAGCAGTCGGATGGTTCAAATTAAAAAAAAAGTTTTAAAATTCAATATTTCATATCTTTTTTATCAACAACGATTAGAAGGCGATTAAGATTTCTATGGAAATTACTATGACAAAATTTGAAGAAAATGTTCCCCACATGTTAGTACTGTAATGTTAATACAAAATTATCTCTAAGTGAAAACTAATTCCTCAAACAATAATAAGGAACACTGCAGTAGAAACAAATCTTTTATGAGCTAATTTTGTTAGGGATTTTTACAGAAGTTTGTCACACTATAATCTCACATTTCGCTTAATAATAGCAAACCAATTCATAAATATCTCTTCTCCCATTTTTCAAATTTCTGTTTCATTCATGAACAAAAGAAACACATGATCATTGGGCGAGCGGGGGGTTATTCGTCAAAACCACACAAAAGCACGAGGGGGGAGGAGGTGACTGAAAAGTCAGGAAAAATGTTCACGTGGTTTATGGACGACCCCTAAGAAAGATATGGGGATTGGAATTTCAAACTTTTTTTAAATTTTAAACCGCTCTTATTAGCAATCATTTACATTTACCGTTATATTTTTTTTGTAAAGAAGATGCAATAGTACCTAACTCGAATTTACAGAAATTACAGTAAGGTTTAATTATCGCACTCAACATTTTACACCAAAGCCTGATTTTCTATATTTTTGGAATTGATATACATAAATAATAATTCTCAAAAAACTTATGTGCACAACATAATCGCAAAATAATGGTGAACGCGTCACGAAAAGATTTCTTGTACCCTTAAGTGGATTTTTTGGTGTTGGTGTTCGTTTAGAGGTTTGCCAAGCCGCATAACTAAATAAAACTCGTGAAGATCTTTTCCGAACAATATTTTTTTCTACATCCCAGAAAATAGGGTGTCTTTGAGCTTGTTGTGATATACATATATGAAAATAGTAAATAGGCAAAGAATGTTCGCAGTTAATAATAAAGGGAACGCTCATAGAACATTCCGCCGTGGATCAAGCTCTGTCTCAGTTGGAACGCAACACTTGAAGAAAATTACTTAGTAAAAGAAGGAAAAATTTTGAAATTTTGAAAGTGTACATCAAAAACATTATCGAAAGAATGGAAAATTGATTAAAATAATGTTTTTTCAACATATCTCGAATAGATATCATGTGTTTGTTATAAAATTATTTATATAGAAATATTTGCAGGTTCTAAAGTAATGATCATTCTAAATGCGTTGCTTGCAAGAATTGATAAATCAGTAATATATAAAAATGTGTATGTATTAGCTTTACTAAATTTTATCTAAGTGTAAATGTCACGTAGGAAATTGATTGAAGAGAAATTATGAAATCTAATTAAGGAAGATTGGATTGAACAAATGTGTAGTGAAAATAAATCACTTTGTTCAGCAGAATGTGCTACTACAGCCTTGACAATAGAAAAGGTGTCACGCTGTCGGCCGGAAGGTGAAAAATTTGATGCAATTGATTTTGCTCAAGACGTGTGTTTCCAAGGAAACTTACTGTGATGACTTGTCGGCTTACTAGGAGAATTTAATATTTTGTTTAAATGCTATGGCCTGCTATGATACGTACATGGTATATGAAACCTTGTGAAGACAAAACTTCTAAGAAGAAAGAGTGTGGTATGATCAGTTTACATATTTGATGTGAACAGAAAATGTTCATTTTTTCTAATGCGTTGCATTATTTAGTCTACCGTTAACGGGTAATAAAGTTTTTGTTTATGAAAACTTAGAGTTTGTATGTGTTTGATCGAAGACACATTCAGGTAAGATAATAAAACATTCATGTGTCATTCATGTTGCCCCCAAATTTAGTTTCTGCTGCATAAGAATTGACGCAGAGTTGCAGTTTTGGTGAGAAATTTCAAAATACTTTTTTTTGTTCAATGTGATGATTTTGTGGGTTTTCATACACATTTATCTGAATTCACAGCATAATCGAAAAGGGATCAGATTTATATTTCTTTTCGTTTCAGAGAGCGATTAATGGCGCTTAAGCCAAGGCTCTAGAGCCAGGACATACGGGGGAAATACCTGTGTCCCATCTCAGGAAAAGGAACACAGCGATGAAGTGTGCATTAACTTTCTTAGCTACGCCACTTCCAACGATTTTACCTTTCCCTCTTAATGAAACGGTCGGTACGGTTGTCCCCATTTCTTCACTTATTAAATTGAAAAATGTTCGCTCACCATGTTATTCATTCGTGAATAATCTGATGGTCGTGAATCTTTCAATTATCTTAAAACCCAAGTCTGCACAGTAGGCCTGGCCATTTTAATGTTTGTGTCATATTATATACGATATGCTGCAAAAATGAAAGTCGACAAGAAAATACTGGAATCATTTCCAGTATTTCCAGGATGCTTTTAAATATTGGTTGTGCAAGCGCTTAGATAGATAGATAGATAGATAGATAGATAGATAGATACAGTCGAAGCTCGTTATAACGACAACTTTTATAACGACAAAAGCTCTCTATAGCGACATTTTTCGGGCCCGTGAAAAATATTTCAATGTTATATCTATTCTCTATAACGACTTTTCTCTATTGCGACGGTCCCTTGCGATGTCGTTATAACGCGCTTCGACTGTAGATAGATAGATAGATAGATAGCTTTACAAAATTTTATCTTATGATCTTATATGAAGAACAACCTATTTTTAAAAGAAGGCAAAATTTATTATTAAAACATTAGGTTATTGGACGTCAAAAATTATTGTGACATAATAAAACGAAAGAACCTAAAAAAAAAATGCGTTCAAAATCATCGGAGTAACTGCAGTAATCGATTTCTCTTTTCGCTGATAACTTGAGCAGATCAATGTTATCGATTGTTGCTTTTATATATATTTTTTTTTATCTAGTTCGTTTATTTGAGGCTCAAATGCGTTTAACGCTTTACGGAGCCGAAATTCATTTTTTGTATTTTTATCACATACAATTAATTGGCTTTTTCAACATTAATATGGGATGGAGCCAGGGTACTCGTGGCAGCTCGAGGTTAGTGGTCACAATTTTTGAAGGAAGGACATGGTAGGGATTGGTATCAGGGTTCTCAGCAGCTCATCCGGGAGGTATAACGTGGCATCTTGATTCTCGTTTCATGGCGTTGGTAGCGATTTCTTGCCGGTATTCGACTGCCGGATGGCCAGGATCCTCAATCCAACACAAAGTGGACAAAACACAAAAAAAACTGGGGAAGAGAACACAAGAGAATTAAACTTTTATACAAGACGAGCGAAGAAAATCGTAAATTGCGACCATATAAATAAGATCGCGGGTGCCCAACACATCTCTAACTGGAACATAGGGTTGTCTACCTCGGGCCGCAAGGGTATCCAAAAGCTGCGCTCTAGAGGCGTCCATATCCGGGCACTGCCAAACTACGTGATCGATGTCATCATAACCGGAACCACACCTATTACAAATATTGCTCAGCGCGAGGTTAATCCTGTGTAGATGTGCATCTAGCGAGTAATGGTTGGACATAAGTCTTGACATCACGCGAATGAAATCTCGACTTATGTCCAAACCTTTCCACCAGGCTCGCAAGGAAACTCTAGGAATTATGGAATGTAACCACCATCCCAGTTGGCCATTTAGCCAATCGCTTTGCCAACCGTGAAGAGAACTTTGACGTACTAAATGAAAAAAATCATCGTGTGAAATTCGTCTATCATAAATCTCACCTTCCTCAGCGCCCACCTTTGCGAGAGAGTCCGCCTTCTCATTGCCATAAATTAGGAAATGTGAGGGGACCCATACAAAGGTAATCTTGTATGATCTTTCGACCAGTGCACACATCTGCTCTCTTATTTTTGTAAGAAAGTAAGATGCATGCTTTACGGGTTTCATCGATCGGAGTGCCTCGATTGAACTGAGACTATCCGAGAAGATAAAGAAGTGGTCTGCGGGCATGTTTGAGATCATCCGCAAAGCGAAGTTGATTGCTGCCAGCTCAGCAACATAAACCGTGCAAGGTTCCTGAAGTTTTCGGAAGGCGGAAGAATTTTCATTGAAGACACCGAAACCAGTGGATCCATTTATACGTGACCCGTCAGTGAAATATCTCCTGTAGGAATCAACATTCTGGAACTTTGCGTTGAAAATACGTGGAATAGTTATACATCGAAGTTGATCTGGAATTCCATGAATAGCTTGTTTCATGGACACATCATATTCAACAGAGGAACTGTCATTGGTGAAGCGTACACGTGGAGGGTTATAACATGGAAGGCTAATGTCAGATGACATGTAGTAGAGATAAACTCTCATGAATTTAGACTGAGTGTTCAGTTTGAGCAATTCTTCAAAGTTTTCGATGACGAGTGTGTTGCTCACTCCACACTTAATAAGTATTCTTAGCGAGAGCTCCCAGAATCGGTTCTGTAGCGGTAAAACCCCTGCCAGAACCTCTAGGCTCGCATTATGTGTCGAGTGCATACACCCTAAGGCGATACGCAAACAACGATATTGAATTCGTTCCAATTTAATCAGATGGCATTTTGCTGCTGAGAGAAAACAGAAAGAGCCATACTCTAGAACAGAGAGAATGGTTGTTTTATAGAGTTTTATGAGGTCTTCCGGGTGAGCACCCCACCATGTTCCGGTAATTGTTCGTAGAAAATTGATCCTTTGTTGACATTTTTCCGTTAAATACCTAATATGAGTTCGCCAAGTGCCTTTTGAATCAAACCAGACCCCAAGGTATTTTGAAGTCAAAGACTGGTCGATGACTGTTTCCAAAAGCTTAAGCTTTAGTTGGGCAGGGTTCCGCTTCCTTGAAAATACGACCAGTTGAGTTTTGTGCGGAGCAAACTCGATCCCTAAATTTCTAGCCCAAGTGGATAGATTATCAAGGGAATTTTGCAATGGTCTTTGCAAGATTTCCGCTCGTGGGCCCTTCATAGAATCCACAGCATCATCTGCAAGTTGTCTTAGCGTGCATGGTTCTTCCAAACAGTTGTCAATATCTTTAACATAAAAATTATAAAGCAAGGGACTCAGACATGAGCCTTGGGGAAGGCCCATATAGCTAATTCTGGAAGTTGTCAGTTGACCGAGAGTGAAGCTCATGTGTTTTTCTGACAACAGATTGTACAAGAAATTATTCAATATTCCAGGTAGTCCACTATTGTGCAAATTTTCTGACAATATTTCTATGGAAACTGAATCAAAAGCGACCTTAATATCCAAGAAAACCGAAGCCAATTGCTCCTTGTCCGCAAAGGCTAGTTGAATATCTGATGAAAGCAACGCTAGACAATCGTTTGTTCCTTTGCCCTTGCGAAAGCCAAATTGTGTACTGGAAAGCATGTTGTTTGATTCGACCCAGTGGTCGAGTCGCGATAGGATCATTTTTTCGAACAATTTCCTTAAACATGATAACATAGCGATCGGGCGGTATGAATTATGATCAGACGCTGGTTTCCCAGGCTTTTGAATTGCTATTACTTTGACCTGTCTCCATTCAGGTGGAACAATGTTGTGCTCCATGAATGAGTTGAACAAGTCAAGCAACCGTCTTTTAGCGATATCGGGGAGATTTTTAAGAAGATTGAACTTAATCATATCGCGTCCCGGAGAGGAGTTGATTGATGAAAGAAGAGCCATAGAAAATTCCAGCATAGTGAATGGTCTGTCCAAAGAATCGTCTCTTGGAGTTTCCCAAAAAGGCGGATGAGCTGGAACTGAGTCAGGACAGACCTTTTTTGCGAAGTTGAATATCCATCGGTTGGAGTATTCGTCACTCTCATTTGAGGATGAGCGGTTTCGCATGTTGCGAGCCACTCTCCAAAGCGTCGTCATTGAAGTTTCTCACGAGCTCTATTGCACAGGGTGTTTTAGAGTTTTCCGGAGCTTTGTTCTTCCTAATTCGTATAAAAGTCACGATCTTTTTATCATTGTAGTTTTCCGGTTTTATGAACTTGGACGGTAATCGAAATGTAAACAAACCAACTTTATGCTGTTCGACCGTACTTAAATTCCGATGCAAGTTGAAAATGTGATTCATTACGGGTTTCGTCATTTCAATATAAGGTTCAAAAACAAATAAGATATATGCAAAGGAAAGATAAACATGATTGTGGGCCGAATATTCTAGTTTTTTTAATTCACACAACCTTCTTGAGTCGATGTTCCATGGTTCGATATCGACTTATGAAGGCAAAATAAAAATATTTTTTTATGGTGACTATAATGGTCCCCTAAAAGAGCTTTCCAAAGCATTCCTGTTCGATGACTCGATGTATTCATTAGTCGATAGTCCCCTAATTACAATTCGATTCGTTTCAAATCGTTGACGATCGCCATCGCAGCACAAAGATCTATACAGAAATTGTAGCACTGGTTAATCGGGATTCAATAGAATATTCTAGAATTTTCAGTCATATTCTTCTCTCTAATTTATAGAAGCTTCTGGAACTTTGGAAATATTTCACAACAGCATTTAAGGCTGTAACTATTTCAGATCAGAATAACGGCACTATAACAATGGAGTATGGTTAGAGCATAAATTTGGGCAATTTTGCGTTCATAAATATCATGCGTGTCTCAGCTTATTATTCATACACCAATGGCATATTTATCAACAGAGAAATTTCTCTGTCCATGTTATCATTTTGCAATTGAACATAAACATTATTAATCTTTGAAAGAGGTTTTTGCTTGAAAATTCTTATGGAACGTGACTAGCCACGCTGGGTTAGCTAGTTTATCAATAAAATCATAATCGGTTTTCTGTGCATCGTAATACTATTATTTTCCTCTTATATGGAAATATAAGATCTTACAAAGAAGAACAAAGAAGTTTCGACAAAAACTTCCTAGAAAAGATGTTCTTCAAACTTAAACAATATTTTTCACATACCAAAAATCCGAATTTTTATGAATGAATTGTGTTTTGGTATACTCAACTATTATACTTGGCTCCAGACCTACTAATCTTTGACCATTCTAAACATTGTTCCTTATTCGTGTGAATTATAATTATTTTGATGGCTTTTTTTGTTATAACACCATCGTGCAATAATATAATAGTCGAACGATACTGTATACAGAAAACCGATTACGATTCTATTGATATATTATAAAGATATAGCATGCACAAGGTGTCTACTTTATAAAATGAACAGTCCTTAAGTAAGTTCTACAATAGAGAATGTGGCTACTCTGGTAGGTGATAAATTATTATGAATATACATTAAACTTGTTCAACATACGATGATTAACGCTTTACAGGAGACTTGACTGTATATCTTTATTTTGCTGGGGATAACACATGTTCACATGTTTATCAATAGCATGAGCAATCATGCATATGAAACGTAAAACCACATCGACTTTGGTTACACTTTATTTCAGCAGTAAGTTTGGAGCAGTAGATATACAGTGTGCTGGTCGATCCGATGATCATAGTTCGAATCTGGTTTGCACCCTTTCGATTTTTTGCGTATTTCCATACTTCCAATACATGCACTTAAAAGGCAGGCATATGTGTGGAAGTTTTATTTTTTAATACATGTGTTGGTGATGCATGCACATGAAAAAAAATACACATGCGACATCAACCAGGATCGATCCATGGTCATGAGCGTGAGAACCAAATACTATACCACTGCACTAAACCCGCTTGTTGGTATGCGTGGTGCAAAAAGCATATCAAGTTGTACTTCCCCATTTGTACCGTAAAAACTGCTCGACTCAATGACCGGATTATCTGCCTATCAATAGACGCTCAAAAACGTCATGTCGCTCAGAAGAACACTTTTCCGCCATCAATAGACGCAGAAAACGCCTATAATGACGGTTTCAACTTTTGGGTGTAGATATTAAGGTTGAAATTTTTACAATGACACCATAATTAAGGAAAGTGGACGAGACTTTTTCGAGTAATCATGGTTTCAAACTGTACGAAAAATTATGCACCCTAATGGAAAATGAGAGAAACTCCCTAATGAAATATGTTAACAGTGTCCTACGATGATGTCGCATATCAAATGGAACTAGAGGCGCATGAATTCAGAGGAATTTAAAGCTATCTCGACGTTTCATGCATTTCTCAGACATCTGGCATCAAAAAAACATCGATTTCGGAAATTTCATTTACCCCCAGCCACACCCCCCCGTTTTGAAGATTTTTCATGGGTCAAAAAAGCCAAACTTTGACCGCTTTGGGGGTCCACTTAATGAAGTCCGATTGAGCTCAAATTTTGCATGGGGACTTTTTTCGAGGAGACAAAACTTTTGAGCACTACCATTTTTTTGAAATTTGAAAAATCGATTTTCATTGGCATCCTACTGTTCAGCTACATACTTCTTTGGCAAGCGTTTAATATTGAAGCACATCGTTTTTTTTTTAGTTCTGAAACTTGTGGATAAACGCACCCAAAATGATGATCCAAATCGAGTTTAATGCCTTCAAAGGTCTTGACATCTTAGACATGTCGCTCATCAACAATTACGTTGTTTATTAGTGATCAGTCAGCGGCATTCAAATGCTGCCAAGTGTGTTTGTGGATGCTCTTATGAATGAAGTAAGCACTGTTATCGTTGCTGTTGCTGCTAAAGCAGCGAAGATTACGCTAATCAGGTTGTAGTTGAGGAGCTTGTCCTTCATTCTCAACACACAGATTCGGTCGCTTAACGGTTGCCACCGATCATCTGCTTCCCAATATATATAAAGCCTAAATTTATCTAACCGGTGTAAAACTAATTGTTTGCTTAAGTTGGAAAACTTTTACAAATCGACGAGCTTGACAAACTGATTGATCAATGTGATCTATAACACAGTTCAATATCTTAAGGTAAAGATGAATCGAAGCCAAAGTTCAAATTTTCAAGAGCACGGATCTGGAGAACTAAACATCCGTTTGAGCTGAGAACCTAATCGATTGGTCACCAACAGCTAGTGACCAATCGATTAAGTTTTCAGTTTAGTTTAGTTTCAGTTAAGTTCTCCAGATCCGTGCTCTTGAAAATTTGAACTTTGGCTTCGATTCATCTTCACCTTAAAGTAATCGATTTCATGCAAAAATCTGACTTAGGATCTATTTCAGACCATGCGTGATTCAATGCGATATCATCTCATCTCATTGTGTCGTCGCTAGAAACGCGAATTACATTTCTCCACAACAGATAAGTAAGAAAAATCATATCCGAATAGATGAAAACGAAAGACACTCGACAATACATTCATAAGCGTCAAGCTAAGAGGTCAAGTTTTCTATTGCATGGGAAGCAACAGCGTATAAGTTGAAGCTGTTGCTCACGCGAGTGTAAATTCAACTTAGCTTTCGCTCATGTTGTTAGTTCCGGAAAAAGGAGGGTGACCCACGCTAACTCATCCTCTTTGAAAAGTCGTACCGTTTTAAGGAGCACGGAAGGTTGGTATTATTCTAAAATTAATCAACTCGTAGCTTAGTGAAAACTACACTGCTTCCTTATTCCTCTAATCACATTTTTTTGCAGCCACCCTTATGTAGAGTAACTTTTGCATTTTTCGTTTCTTCTGAGCATATGGAGAAAAATGATATTCCTATATTGTAGTTGAATGCTGAGAATGCGGTTTGTTTTTTTCACACATACTTTCCATTTACTAAATCTTCATCATCATCATCATCATCATCATCATCATCCATTGGTAGTAGCTGCGGTACAATGATCCACATGCTCTACAAACAAGAAGGAAACTCTACAGAATCAAGTATGTTGTCACCGTACGTCAGATGATGCGAGGAAACTAAACCGAAGTGCTGGGCACTTGAGTTGGATTTACGCTGGAGCAAATAGGAGAGCAACGCTTGCTTTAGATAGGGCAAAATTCATTTCAGTATAAAAATTCATTGAAAATTTCATCAAGATTTATTTTCTTTTTTCATTATTTATCTTGAATATTGACAAAACTATGCCTAGTAAAGTTGGTAAAGTGTACATCCCGGAACATTCCGGAGCAGAAGAACCCGGGATTTGCGAAATTTTGGAAGTGATTTCGGGTTTTGTCACATCCTTAAAGGTCCAAAATACGATTAGTATTCCATGATGCTAATTCAATGTAATGAACACTGCACAGTGGTCCAGGAATCAGTTTTACGCGGAAAGATGCATTTTGAGCTTTAGAATGAAACATTAGACAAAAACGGTCTTCTACAAAGTTGTTTGTATTAGTTAAGCCCTTTGTTTGATGTTATTAAAAATTAGGGTGGACCACATTTTCATAGAAATTGTGTAACTAACTTTCTTATTTGAAGAAATTATATTATACATGCTTCAGCAAAGTTGTAGACCATTCAATTTCAAGCAACTTTGCCGAAAAAAGTTTTTTTGTATCTCTTAAATTGACCGATTTAGAGCTTTTTTCCTACGGTGCATTGGGTGGTCCGAACAAAACTGGTTTTCTGGCTCTAGAGTTTTCAATTCAAATTTCTCATCAAAGTAGTCTATGAAACACTTTTAGAGCTTTGAAAAATGCGTAATTTGGTGAGTGAAGAAACTCGCTATCTCCTTTCGTTTAGGAGTTATTGTTGTTTTTCTCTCAAAAACATGCCTACTTTGATTGTGAATATCTCTGATTGGGGCAAACATAAAAAATATCTTTTGACGGCATTCAAAAGAAAAAATTAAATTGTATATTGTATCAAAAAATTACAGATGTGTTATTTTTGTAACTCTAATAAAATGCATTGAAAAACAAAGGATTTTAAGCAGAAAAACTTTAATAACTTTTGAACCAAAATAGATATCATCAATATTTTTGTATGAAAATTTGCATTTTGTTAAGTTCTTAAAGTCGTTCATAGACCGCTTTGACGAGAAATCCGAAATAAGAAAGATAGGGCTCTAAAACTATTTTGAAGATTTTCATAGTATGTATTTCTTTATTATTTTGCATTTTGGGCATGAAAATGAAATTTCAGACAAAAATGATCTTCTACAAAATTGTTTCTAAAAATGTAAGCTTATATACCGTGTCATTTGAAACTAGGGTGGTCCACAATATCACACATATCATATAATCAACTTTCTTATTTGCAAAAAAACAGGTATATGCTCTTAGGCAAAGCGGTAGAACTTGAAATTTTGATCAACTTTGCCAAAAAAAGTTTTTCTGTAGCTCAAAATTTGACCAATCTAGAGCATTTTTTCCTAATCATCGCAGGATGGTCCAACAAAAATAAGTTTTTCAACTCTAGTTTTTTTAATATTATTTTCTCGTCAAAGTCGTATATGAACGACTTTTAGAACTTAACAAAACGCAAATTTTCATGCAAAAATATTGTTGATATCTATTTTAGTTCAAAAGTTATTAAATTTTTTGTGATGAAAAACATATGACTTTCAAGACGTTTTATTAGAGTTACAAAAATAACACATCTGTAATTTTTTGTTATAATATACAATTTTATTTTGTCTTTTGAATGCCGTCAAAAGATATTTTTTATGTTTGCCCCAATCAGAGATATTCACAATCAAAGTAGGCATGTTTTTGAGAGAAAAACAACAATAACTCCTAAACGAAAGGAGATAGCGAGTTTCTTCACTCACCAAATTACGCATTTTTCAAAGCTCTAAAAGTGTTTCATAGACTACTTTGATGAGAAATTTGAATTGAAAACTCTAGAACCAGAAAACCAGTTTTGTTCGGACCACCCTATGTCACTGCAGGAAAAAATCTCTAAATCGGTCAATTTAAGTGATACAAAAAAACTTTTTTTCGGCAAAGTTGCTTGAAATTGAATGGTATACAACTTTGCTGAAGCATGTATAATATAATTTCTACAAATTAGAAAGTTAGTTACACAATTTCTATGAAAATGTGGTCCACCCTAATTTTTAATAACATCAAACAAAAGGCTTAACTAATACAAACAACTTTGTAGAAGACCGTTTTTGTCTAATGGTTCATTCTAAAGCTCAAAATGCATCTTTCCGCGTAAAACTGATTCCTGGACCATAGTGCACTGTGATAATGTGTTACATGGTTTGTTGTCCTTATTGCCTTCGTCTAGTATTATTAGTTATTATATACTTATCCGTTTTGTTTCCTATGACTGTGTGTCACTAAATCACAAAATTTTTAACTCTACAGCTTTTCGTAATGCTTACACTTCAATCCAATTACGAAACAACGCGCATTCCTTCTTAACAACACATTAATTACTCATGCATTAATTAAATGCTATCTATTTATATGCTACCATAATGTATACTTGGATTACGCGCATAATTCAATTACGGCAAGATTGATGAATGTTTAATTAGTGAAAAACATCTCGTTTGCCTGTTCAGTGTCTTCTTTGTCGTCTTGCTGTGCATAACACAGTTTCCACATCTCGAGGCCGTTTCTGTTTACTAAGTGCTCCATTATGATGGTGATATTTCCACCTCACAACGTGGGCACACGCGGAAATCCTATAAATTACAAGCTTACCCCTTTCGGCTAAATCAAGGTTTCCATTCATCTTCCGCAGGAGTGAAGGGGTCACTTGCAAACCTATTTATCTATTAACAGACACAATGCAATGGACTCGCATTGAAAACTCCGAGTTAATCTACCAATTGGTAAATTGAAACGTTCTTACACTTGCAGGCAGGGCTGGAATGTTTATGAGTCATCACTAGAGAACTTCTACAGGTATTAACCTAGGGCTTCCTAATGTTAAACCTATTATGAGTTGTAGTACCATTGTTGGGGGTGAGAATGGGCCAAAAAGGGATGTATACGAATTATTTATCGAAAAACTATCGCAATTTAAGTCAAATAAACTTCAAATTTGGTGTGTATGTACTTTGATGGTACATTGAGAAGAAAAATATTTATTAACTACGGCGCAACAAGTGAATGAAAAATGACCCAATCTCACCCCATAGAGGGGGTAACATTGGGTCACTGTAATTGAAATAACTTGTTTTTGAGAATATAATAACAAAACAATTCTCTGCTGAAAAAAATGATGAAATACAATGCAAAAAAGGCGAAATGACATCTAAGTGTTTCACAAGTATGATAAATCCACTTTAAAGTGCGGTTATATAAAAAACTTTAAGAGGTGTGGGAAAATATATGTACACCTCGCATTTATCGTCAAGTTCTCTTAAATTTTCTGTTTTTTTTTTCCTTCTTAAAAGTCTTATGCCCATTGCCATAAAGTTTATTCAATTTTTCAAATAGTTAAATTTCTGTGCGAAGGTTTTTTTTTTAAACCTTCGCAAATAGTTAAATTTCGGTGCGACATTTCACGATCAATACATTTCATACAGTTGTTCACGTCATAATCCCAGTATTTCAGCGAACCAATTCATTTGTACTTCCGTGAGATGTTCCTATAATATAAAAACACAAATAAATAATGAAATTAGAAAAAAAAATCTATTTGATAAAATTATACGATGTTGCTGCGCACAAAAAAATAACAGTTGCTGGTTTGAGAAGTTGTCAAAATACGTTGTATTGTTATTAAATGCACGGAATCCACAAATAGACTTGTTTGACGTTTCAAGGAATGCTGTATTTAGAAAGAATAACATCTTAAAGATGAAAGAGTACACACGGTATCGTAAAACGACAAAAATGTAGACTTGTGATTTCGTTCACAATCGTTCTTACATGGCCCAATCTCACCCCCATTTTTAATGTTTTAGACACCGTACCGAAATAAATGATATTTTATGGAAAAATCAAATAGATTCCGGGAAAAATGAGTGAATTGTATTGAAAAGACTTTCGACCCTCTACTTATAAAACAACTTTAACTTTTGGAGAACCTGGTCCATTTCAGACCCTATTATAATGCGGACCATCAAGCATTTCTCAATACTGGCGCTACTGTAAAGATCGTGTGAACCGTTTTTCTACCCGTCTGGCTAGGATCTAATTTCTAAAACAATACATATGACGCCTGATATATCTCAAAAAAATAAAAAAACATACATCGCTTAAAATTTGACAGTAAACGTAAATTTTGCTGAACTTTCTAGAAAAAATGAGAACAACAATAGTTCCTTTGGTCCCGAGGCCCTCAAAACACGAAAAACCGAAATTTTAAAATTATTTTTATGTAATAAAAAAATGTTTGTTTTTGTTTTGAAATTTTAGATATTTTTTGAGAAGTCAAAATCTTTAGCTTTCATGCCGTCCAAGAAAATTGAAAATCGGTCAAGCGGTTCAAAAGTTTGCAAATCGCAATTTTTCTGGTAACCTTTTTTTTGGAAATGGTCACCCTAATAAAAAATCCAGACACTTGTATCCTTATTTCTGATAAGGAACAAAATAGCAAAATTTCACGGAATTCAGTGACTTACTAGATCGGTTTTTCATGGAATGGCTGTATAACTATGTTAAACTACTTGTTTTAAGTCCAAATAGGGTCCTAAAATGTTTAATGAAATCTTGTTTTCATTTAATAACACGAAAGAGCATGTTACTGCAACTACTAAAGCAATTTTTCCCGCACAAATAACGTCTATATCATATTAAAACTTTAATTTAAAAATTGGATCCATAAATGAACCTTGACACTTGAGATCATGTTTGACGTTCGCTTAGTCGACAAAAATACCACAGGGATTTTAGTTTTAACACTAGGGTTGTTCCTATTTGACATTTCGGAAGGGACACGGAAAACAAAATACACCCAAAATTTGAGTTTAAGCCAAGGGGTGTGACAAAATATTAATGAACATAACAAAATGGTTTTTGTACTTAAACAATAACAAAAAAACATTTAAAAATTGGAGTAAACATGTGTTTTTGGCCTAAACTTAAGCGATTTACACTAAAATTAGGACAGGGCTTTAGGACCCTATTCCTTGTACAATAATTGAAGAAGTGATACTCCCATACAATATATTTTTCGTTTTTTATTTTCTCAGTGATACATAATACCTGTGTATTAAGGTACTTTGGTTAGGATGGGACGTACACTGAGGCAAACATCCTTAGGTTTTCCATAAGTCAAGACTTACACAAGGATAACACACAGCGTAGGAAAGGCATTGGAGGTAAATTTGATCAACCCCAGAACCACGATCCCCCAACAGTTTCACTGAACGCTTAAATTTTTCGCGTGTGGGATCATAAGTTTCATAAGTGAGATCTATGAGTTTTTTATAATCAAGATTTGTAATATATTTTATAGCAATCGCTAGCCGAACTGCTCCGCTTTCAAAGTTGGGTACAAATAGGCTTACCAGAAGAATATTTCAGAAAAGAGGACATTTGGCTTTACTGCTTTTAAAAAAGGAGGACATTTCAAAAAATTTCCATATCCGTACGAAAATTGAGTTTGTGAAAAAGATAAGAAAAAATACGTGGGAGTAGCCGGCTCTGTCCCAGTGGGGATGTCAATGCCAAAAAGAAGTTTGATTCTTTCGCACAGTATTAATGATTTACGATTGTTCGATCCAGTTGTAAAGAAATGTTCGCAAAAAGTTCATTGGCATTGAGTTTTGCCTATACAAAAATAGTACCGTAATCCGGGGTAACATTGATCATTTTTCTCAATGTTTCTTCAATATTTCGTTTGAAAATGCAAATGTTACAGGTTTTATATTTTTAAAACAAGTACTGCCACTCATAGCTCGAGACTATATACTGTATTTTGTTTATTGAAAGATTTAAGCATGTTAAAAAAATGTTTTGGCGATTTTTTGATTTAGTTGATATGGGGTAACCAGTGAACCAAAATGTACCGTCAAAAACTGTAGTGAGCGTGACAATCACACATAGACTACCATGACTTTCATGCAACAAAAACTTTCATGTGATACTGAAAATAAAAGTCATGCGCGACTGTGACTATTTTTTGGTCAGCAATAAATGTATCATGGATGTAATGAATTACTGTAGTAGACATTAATCTGTATTATCATAATGTGCCACTCACAATGTGCACCGATTGAAATATGTTTTTCTTTTCAATCTTGTATCAACCAGCCGCACCAGCTTGAGGGCTGTCCATAACTCACAGGTTATTTTTCTATTTTTAGACTCCTCTTCCTTCGTCGATCGGTCTTTCGTCTATGCAAAAAAAATGTGCCGATCGTGATCTTTGGTCAAACAAACTACCCCCGCCCTTCTCCCCCCATGGATGACCACGTTGTTTATGGACAGCACCTTGTGCGAGAACGGCTCGAAGCAGAAACCTACGAATAAAGAGGGTAGAAGCAAACCTAAAAAAACCCTGGTGCTCCGTTTGTGCCACTTTTTTGTTGCTTATAATGAACGCCCTCTCCTCCAATGGACCAATGCACGCGTTCACTCGTTGACATTTGAACGGTGCCATGTTATTTACGTGACTATGGAAACGAGTGAATTTGGCACCGCTCAAACGTCATATTAGTGAACTCGTGCATCGGTCCATGGACCAATGCAAGAGTTCAGTCGTTGACGTTTGAGCGGTGCCATGTTATTTACGTTACCATGGTAGCTAGTGAATACGGCACCTCTCAAATGTCAAATTAGTGAACTCGTGCAAAGGTCCATGGACCAATGCACGACTTCACTAATTTGACACTTGAGCGATGCCGAATTCACTTGTTGCCATGGTCACGTAAATAACACGGCACCGCTAAAACGTCAACGAGTGAACGCGTGCATTGATCCATTGTGCAGCAGTGAAAACGCAGCTGTGATGAAGTGGTGATTTGGATCAGAAGCAAACGAATGAAGAGTTTTCGCTACGATCGCAGCTGCGTCGTGATTGTTTTTTACATTCATTTCGCATTCCCGTCATCCACAACAGCATAACGTTCATGGGAGGCTGAAAAGAATTGCACGCTACTCTTATGCATGTCAGGTAATACATTCATGGCTGCAGTAAGAATGTATCAGTAGCAACCTGAATGTCACAAATGAATGTTTTGAAACCTCTTGCATGTGAATGTAACAGCAATGCGACAATAGCATCAAAAATGTATTATACGGTTCACTGGGGGTAACATTGATCACCTATATAAACAACTTTCGGTAATACTGAAAATGTCGTTACTTACTTAAATCATGGTCCCTGAACCCGAATATGAAGGCCAAATGCTTACAAGTCATTTACTTTTTGAGCTATTTTAAAATTCAAACACCTCGAACCACGGAATACACCTAAAGGTAGGCAATTTCCTAAGGGAATTTTACATTCTTAACAGTAATTCGGTAATGTTGCTTAATTGAGCATACTTATAAAAGTTTTGACAACGGAATCGTTTTCGGCGATGTCATTTTTAGTAAGAATCACATTTTCCTTGCTAATATTGTTTGCAGAACTTATGTAAGACATGAATCTTCGGTAGTGTCATCCTAACCAATTAAAATCATTATTTCGAAAAGTCGACAAATTTACGCACAAGGTAAACGCAATTTTCACTAAAATATTAACATTTATTAGCTCATGAATATAAGAAAGAGAAGCACCATTCATGATTTGGAAATGTTTCATATATAAATGATAATACGAACTTTTGATGAGGTGAGTCATTCCGATCAATGTTACCCCGCTGATCAATGATACCCCGGATTACGGTATATCTTAAGGGACAAGAGAGACATCGTAAGTTTATCATATTAAACCAAATAAAGTTTTGATTTTCTTGCCTCATATTGCAATAAACCAATGTCTTCTACGAATTTAAGCAAAAAAAAACTATCTTAGACATTCAAAAGTGTTTCTGGATAGTGTATCTATTATTCCGGTAGCCGAAAATTTTTTCGTTAAATTATTGTTTTACTATAAAGTTAACTTCTATACTGCAGTTGTTATCGGTACTTACTCTAGAATGTACATTTTAGATGAAGAAATAATTATACATAAGATTTGTTTCATTTTACTCAGGTGATCTTCTTGCCCCATACCAAAACCTCATAAGAATTAATCAGCCATGATATGAACCGATTTATCTTAAGGTGTCCTTTTTGCCCTTAGCTCCCCTACTTGTGGCTACGATGGCATATCATGCCTGAAAAGTCAAGAAAATCTATATTATGAAGAAATGATCGTCATGGAATTGAAATCAGAAACTATCAACATGCAACAAATAGTATGACGTAGTTAACGCCGAGCGATCGTGTCTTGTACACAACTCCCTATGATTTTTTACGAACATTCATTAAGACAATTATTTGGGAAATAATGTAACCTCCGGTTGGAGAAAATCGAAGGAAACCCATGTAATATGAGTATTTTTGGAACGGGCACGACGTCCGACGCCATTTAGGAATCCAAGACCAGTTGGAGTAGATTTTTGAAAACCTATTTTTTATCCTAAGGGTCATATTCGATGAAGTCATTGGAGAACCTAGGACATCAGTAAAAATTAATACAATACTGCGTTTACGTATATGAAGGTTTAAGATTATATGTCATAATTAAAAACGATTGCTAGAGCACAGGTTACACTTGTAGATTCTAAGGCCTGTATTACATGAATTCATTGAAGAACCAAGAACATGAGTACAGATCGGTACATTGATCCATTTACTTATATACAAAGTAAAGATTTTATGCCATGTCTAAATATCTAGCTAGGAGGGTGAGGTGGGTGCGGTCCAAACCGGGCCCCGAGTTCATAGGGGCCCCAAAATCGCGGATTTCTAATAGTAAAGTTTGACATAGTTTGTAAGAAACTGACAAACTAGATCCCAAATACAAAATGAGCATGGGAAGCAAAAGTTTTGGAGGAGACTGGGATCTGCGATGTAAAAAGGCCCCTAGAATGTCCCTTATTTTTAAAATTATAGAACTTGGTTCAGAGTGAGCCGAGGGCCCCGGGGAACCGTAATTTTGGGCCTCACATTTCAGGAGCCTTCAAAATATTTGTATTGTAAGTTATTTTCCTTGTCGTTGTTCAATCGATTGCACATATGGAAGAACTGAGTCTTCCGCGGCTCTAATGTAGATACTTAGTAGGCTCATATACCTTATTTGAAGATGTTAAGTCTAATTACGGCTCTGAATTCATAAACGTTCAGAAACCTTCAGAAGTTTAAAGGAGTACATTGTTTGGATTTCAACGTTTGAGATATTTTCAAAAGCATGAATTTTGTGGAATAAGTAAGCCAAATATTTCGATTGGTGGGGAAAAATATGCAGCGTGCAAACAAATAAAATACACAAAAGGTTATTGAACGAATTTTAATCTTATGTTCATATCTTGAGGAGTGACTGTAAATCAAAATTCCTTAAGGTATTATTTTTTAAACCATCCAAAAGCACCTACCAAATTTATTCTCGGTTGACCTACCATGCATCTACATATATCTTTGAAAATTTCTCCTAATTCATATAAAATTATTACCATTTTTTTATTAAACGATTACAGAGATGCCTTTAAGAAAAAAAGAGAAATTTTCAAGAATTCTTTTAGGATTTTTGCAGAGATTTTAACTGGATGTCTTCAGAACCAACATTAGCAACAAATCCAGGAATCTTTATCCAGCGTGTTCACGTAGAAATTCTACAGAATACAATGATTCTCTGCAATGCCAGCAGGATTCTTTCTAGTAATGTTTGCAGGAATTGCGCTAGAAATAATGTTTCTGTTTTTTTTTTCATATAGACGTTAATTCATTTAGGGATTTTTAAAGAAATTGCAACATAAATTCCGAAAATTTCTACTTTGGTTTTCTCAAGGATTCTTTTTTTATTCCTACAGGATTCATTATAGAATTTTATCAAGGTTTCAACCAAGAATTTCACTGAGGAGACCTCTGAGCATTTTCCTTGAAATCCACTCAAGGGATTTCTTGGCGTACTCTTTTTCCAAAAAATCCCTTGGATAGTATTCCTTTACCAATAATTTCAGGTATTCTTCCACCAATTATTTTATTCATTTCAAATATGCTTCTTTAAATTTATTTGAGATTTTTTTCTCTTAGTTTCAATGCTTCAGATAATTGGAAATCCTTATAGATAAATAAGTCCTTTGTTTTTTCAGGGAGCCTTTTTTGACGTTGTCCATTACTACAAGGAGTTCTTCAAGTGATAAATGCAGTGATTTCCCCAGAAATTGCTTAGCGATCCTGACAGTTTTTTTTTCAAGAATTCATTAAAGTATTTTTCTAAGAGTTCTTTTTTAAGAAGTATTCCAAAAAAAAATCCAAGGATTTCAATAATTTTGATAAAATTCCAGGAAAATATTTTTAATTCAGAAGAATCTCTGCATATTTTTTTAAATAATATTCAAAAATTTTCTATATGAATACCTCTATGAGTTTTGCTGGGAATTCCTACTAGAATTTTAGGAATTAGGAATTTAAGAGGGGCCCCTAAATCAGCCTCCGCACCGGGCCCCAAATCTCTAGCTACGCCACTGATACTCAGGCCTATACTCCGTAGAGTCCTTGGAAGTCCAAGAACACCGACTCAACTCAAAACAAAACTTCATTTACTATTATGAATAGTTTGGAGTTTTCGCAATATTATAGAGCTATCTATTGACCTATCTTGGAGGACCAAGAACATCCACACAAATTAATACAATACACCGTTCACTCACATGAATGATTAGGGACCTTTGGAGTATTTGAAAACTAACCTCTAATCACTTAATATGGTCGTAGACCCCAAGGTCTATATATAATGGAGTCTTTGGAGGACCTAAAACATCCGTACAAACCAATACAATATTCCGATGACTTAAAAGAATGGTTAAAAGACTGTGCAATATAAAAAAAACTATCAATTGACCATTGTTCACGCTTGTAGACCCTAAGGCCTATATTCAATGAAGTCCTTGGAGGACCTAGGACATCGGAACAAATTATAACGATACCGTAAAATGGGGTGTTTTAACATCAAGATATATATGATATCAAACTACTCAAAAACACAGAATGATTATAAATTTTTAGATAATCATATAATCAGGTATGGTGAAATTGGGAACATTATGTCCATAACTGGTACACCTACCCCATGTGTATTCGTATCCTAGAACAGTGCAGAGCAACCTTGTCAAAAGAAGGACAATTTCAACAAGTTTTATGTTTGAATAGGGCAAGTGTCCAATTTGCCTTTCAAATAAAGCATTACACCGAATAACGGATTTGTCTGTAACACCCAGTGGCATGATCGGACAAAACATAATAACATAAAAACATTAGAACATAATGAATTCCTATAATTACAAATAAATGAAACTTTAAATATTTCTTAGCATATTTACAAAACTCAAACGCCATTTTCCAACCAATTTTACCAAATTTTGAGATCAGTCATTTTTGGTGATATCCAGTGACTTACGAAATAGGGTAAAACACCATTTTTCGACCCATGAAACCAGCATAGGAGTAGAAAACTTCGAAAGACCCTGCAAAAAATCATGAACTAATATTCAAGTTTGGCAATTGAATAAAGAAACCATAATATTTGTTCATGTATAGCTTCTATTAGATTATATTTCATTGTACTTTTTGTATTTATAGGGAAAAATGACATTATCTTTTTGTGCTATTTTTCGACCCATTGTTTTATTATTCGACCCATGTGTGTGCTAATTTTCGACATGTGCCAAATTGAAGCAATAAAATAGGCATATTGCATGAGGAAAACACTATTCTACGATATTTATATCAAGTTTGTTCTTATCTGAAGGGAATGAGTTCAATTTTTCTCTATTTGAAAGCACTTTTATCATTTAGAGGCAATGAGGGAAGTTTTAAACATCAATGTATGTGCGAAAATTATTAATTTATTTTTGAATATTCTTTGATTGTTTTTCTTTTACGAATTACATCCCAATGGCAACAGAGTATGCTTCCCATTTCAGTAACAAACTTTATGATAAATAGTTCCACAGTTTTTATTCGACAGAGCTAAGGCTCCTGAATGCCATAAATATTGGTTTTGTATCCCACTCACAAGTTTTGAAGATCTCAATGAGGTTTACATTATAAATTTTACATTCAGTTATTTTCGAAACATACTTACTTACTTACTTATTTGGCTTTACATCAATTATCTTGATAAATCCTCGCCAACAATATTTCGCCAATTCCCTCGGTTCATGGCCGCTTCTCTCCATCCTCGACTGTGACCCACGCTCTCCAGGTCCTGGTGTACCTGATCAATCCACCTAGCTCGCTGCGCCCCACGCCTTCTTGTTCCGACCGGATTCGTGGCGAACACCATCTTTACAGGGTTGTTGTCCGGCATTCTTGCAACATGCCCTGCCCAGCGTATCCTTCCAGCTTTAGCTACCTTCACGATACTGGGTTCGCCGTAGAGTTGAGCGAGCTCGTGGTTCATCCTTCGCCGCCACACGCCGTTCTCCTGCACGCCGCCGAAGATCGTCCTTAGCACTCGGCGTTCGAAAACCCCAAGAGCTTGCAAGTCCTCCTCGAGCATAGTCCACGCCTCATGCCCATAGAGGACTACCGGTCTTATGAGCGTTTTGTACATCGTGCATTTGGTGCGGGGGTGAATCTTTCTTGACCGCAGTTTCTTCTGGAGCCCATAGTAGGCACGACTTCCGCTGATGATGCGCCTTCGTATTTCCCGACTAACATTGTTGTCAGCCGTCAACAAGGATCCGAGGTAGACGAACTCGTCCACCACCTCGAAGGTATCCCCGTCTATCGTAACACTGCTTCCTAGGCGGGTCCTGTCGCGCTCAGTTCCGCCAACCAGCATGTACTTTGTTTTCGACGCATTCACCATTAGCCCGACTCTTGTTGCTTCGCGTTTCAGGCGGGTGAACAAATCTGCCACCGTTTCAAATTTTCTCCCAATAATATCCATGTCGTCCGCGAAGCAAACAAATTGTCCGGATCTCGTGAAAATCGTGCCTCGACTGTTAAGTCCGGCTCTCCGCATGACACCTTCAAGCGCAATATTGAATAACAGGCACGAAAGTCCATCGCCCTGTCGTAGTCCCCGCCGAGACTCGAACGAACTGGAGTGTTCGCCCGAGATCTTCACGCAGTTTTGCACACCGTCCATCGTTGCTCTGATCAATCTTGTGAGCTTCCCGGGAAAGCTGTTCTCGTCCATGATTTTCCATAGCTCTATGCGGTCGATACTATCGTATGCCGCCTTGAAATCGATGAACAAATGGTGCGTAGGGACCTGGTACTCACGGCATTTCTGGAGGATTTGCCGTACAGTGAAGATTTGGTCCGTTGTCGAGCGGCCGTTGATGAAACCTGCTTGATAACTTCCCACGAACTCGTTTGCTATAGGTGATAGACGACGGAAGAGAATCTGGGATAGCACTTTATAGGCGGCGTTTAGGATGGTGATTGCACGATAATTTTCACACTCCAGTTTGTCGCCCTTTTTGTAGATAGGGCATATAACGCCTTGCTTCCACTCCTCCGGTAGCTGTTCCGTTTCCCAGATTCTGACTATCAGCCGATGCAGACAAGCGGCCAACCTGTCCGGGCCCATCTTGATGAGTTCGGCTCCGATACCATCCTTGCCAGCGGCTTTGTTGTTCTTGAGCTGTTGAATGGCATCCTTAACTTCCCCCATCGTGGGAGCTGGTTGATTTCCGCTATCCGCTGTGCTGACGTAGCCATCGCCTTCGCTGTCCTGACCTTCTGTGCCTGTGTTCTCTGCGCCATTCAGGTGTTCATCGTAGTGCTGCTTCCACCTTTCGATCACCTCGCGTCCGTCCGTCAAGATGCTCCCATCCTTATCCCGGCACATCTCAGCTCGCGGCACGAAGCCTTTGCGGGATGTGTTGAGCTTCTGATAGAACTTCCGCGTTTCTTGAGAACGGTACAGCAACTCCATCTCTTGGCATTCCACCTCTTCCAGGCGGCGCTTTTTGTCCCGGAATAGGCGGGTTTGCTGTTTCCGCTTCAGTCTGTATCGTTCCACGTTTTGCCGCGTACCATGCTGCAGCATTGCAGCCCGCGCTGCATTCTTCTCCTCTAAAACCTCTTGGCACTCCTCGTCGAACCAATCGTTTCTTGAGCTCCGTTCCACATATCCGACAACGCTTTCGGCAGCGTCGTTAATGGCTGCTTTGACTGTCCTCCAGCTGTCCTCAAGAGGGGCCCTATCGAGCTCGCCCTCATCCGGCAACGCTGCCTCAAGATGCTGCGCGTACGCATTGGCGACATCCGGTTGTTTCAGCCGCTCGAGATTGTACCGGGGCGGGCGTCGGTACCGTACATTGTTGATGACGGATAGTTTTGGGCGCAGTTTCACCATCACCAGGTAGTGGTCGGAGTCAATGTTGGCGCCACGATAGGTTCTGACGTCGGTTATGTCGGAGAAGTGCCGTCCATCGATCTAAACGTGGTCGATTTGCGATTCTGTCTGCTGAGGTGATCTCCAGGTGTACCGATACGGGAGGCTGTGCTGGAAATAGGTGCTACGAATGGCCATGTTCTTGGAGGCGGCAAAATCTATCAGTCGTAGGCCGTTCTCGTTCGTCAGCCGGTGGGCGCTGAACTTTCCAATCGTCGGTCTGAACTCCTCCTCCTGGCCAACCTGAGCATTCAAATCTCCTATGATGATCTTGACGTCGTGGCTTGGGCAGCGGTCGTACTCGCGTTCGAGCTGCGCGTAAAATGCGTCCTTGTCATCATCAGTGCTTCCGGAGTGTGGGCTATGCACGTTGATTATGCTGAAATTAAAGAATCGGCCTTTGATTCTTAACTTGCACATTCGTTCATTGATCGGCCACCACCCGATCACGCGCCTTTGCATATCACCCATCACTATAAAAGCTGTTCCCAGCTCGCGTGTGTTGCCGCAGCTCTGGTAGATGGTATGATTACCTCTAAACGTTCGCACCAATGCTCCTGTCCAGCACACCTCCTGCAGCGCTACGATGTCGAAATCGCGGGTCTTCAGTACATCGGAGAGTATGCGAGTACTTCCAATGAAGTTGAGAGATTTGCAGTTCCACGTACCGAGTTTCCAATCGCTAGTCCATTTTCGTCGCTGTGGTCTTTGCCGATTGTTCCGGTCCGTATTCTCTCGTTGACGTTCCTGTGCTGATGTGTTTTTACGGCTGGCTCGCAGGGCCTGACACCAACCCCCTAGATTTCCGGAGGACCATTCCCCCTAAATGTTCGGAGGGCCATAGTGCGCAGTTTAGCTTAGAGTCCTTCTCTGGCACTCGGACGATGATCAGCCGCCCCTGATATGGGGAACAGACGCTGTTGTGAGCCGCTCCTAACGTGGAGTACAGACGCTCCAGGTTTGCAAAAACATATTAAATGTAAAACGTTTCGTCATTGCATTATAAATAAATCTAATATTTTGTTTTGTGGTATTGCGTGATTAAGCTGTGGACTACGATATCATGATTTAAGTACAACCTGTGTGATGAAGGAAAACCGACATTCATGGACACTAATTAATTTTTCTACCATTGAAACGATTTCGAAACATTTATTTCGTTTAATTATTTAGTAGTTCAAATGAAAAAAAAAAACAAATCCAATTCTTCTGTAAACACTCGATTTTGGCTTATTTTTTGGCTTCGATTTGGATTTTATGCACCGTTTGGTACATTTTTTTTCTTTTTTCTTTTCATATTTTGCTTGATTCGTTTTGCTTGAGCGTGTTCTTGTGTCTAAGTTTTGCATTCTCTGCTCCACTTTATTCTAACAATCTTGCGATTTTATTAATATTGCTCTTCCAATTCACCTGGATGATTGTTTTTAAAATAGTTGGGCCCTTCAGCAGCATCAAGAAACCCTTCAACATACTCCGACATTGAGTCACGTTTCACTGGCCATCCCCGTCGCTGACTGCGGAATATCTACGCTTCAAATTCTGTCTTCATTTTAATTTAAATTGAATATTGAAATTGCGGAATTCCATAACCGAGTTCTTGTTGACTACCTGATGCTGCTGCTGGATGTCGGTTTCTGCGCAGACTTGCCTGTACTCTTCTGGGTGCTGTTATATGTGAATCCATATATTTTTGATGAAATTGAAGCAAGATAAGTATATTTCTCACCATTTAGGTTAAAAACCGTTGAAGCAAGCAATTTAACTTTAAAAAATAGGCACCACCATTATGTACGATGTTTACTTTTGTTGAAGGGTTAACAACTAAAACACATCACCTGCTGAAATCATGGCATGCTTTTTCGACCGGTCGAAAATTGAAACCTGGTGTTTCAGTTTTCAAATAATTTCAACGCGTAATAAAGCTTATTTTCGCTTACAGATGCACTTAATGCAATACAATATGCCTAAATTTGATCTCATTTCATCAAACTTTATCTATTAGGCATCGTTTTTATCAGTTTTTATACTTTGGGCCTTTTTCAAATGTGGCGATTTTATACCATTAGAAGAAAAAGGACTGAATCCGACATCGGAAAATTCTCCCCGGAAAACGTCCCCACTGGGACAGAGCCTGCTTCTCAGCTTAGTGTTCTTATGAGCACTTCCACAGTTATTAACTGAGAGCTTTCTATGCCAAAGTTGCCATTTTTGCATTCGTATATCGTGTGGCAGGTACGATTATACTCTATGCCCAGGGAAGTCAAGGAAATTTCCATTACGAAAAGATCCTGGACCGACCGGGAATTGAACCCAGACCCCTTCAGCATGGCTTTGCTTTGTAGCCGCGGACTCTAACCACTCGGCTAAGGATGGCCCCATCGGAAAATTAAATCAATCAATTTAGAATCAAAACTTTGTAATATAAATGCAAATTTTATTAGATTATGACAGGTATAACATAAATGGCATATTCCAGTGATTTATAAATGTTTCAAAATTTTAAATAGTAATTTAAATTACGTTTGTTTTATCAATGGGTCGAAAACTAGCACTAACTTTATAATGCAGGTTAATTTCACGGAACAACCTAACACTATATTTAAATATATTACGGCATAAATCGAATGAATTTAGTAACTAAGAAAAGTTAGAATTGATAATCTCTTAACACCCCACTTATTTTCAAAACGAGAGTTTTTCATAAATGTTTCTAAGAATCGAAACCCAGATAAAATTTTAAGAAGTTTTTATCTGTACTTTGATCTCAATTAAATTTACTCATCTGCTATATATTTCATGGATTTGTAGTTGAATGTATTTAGCTCATAAAATTCGAAAAAAAAAATGTTTTGAAACATTTTCTATTTCTAGAAACCACAATACTTCATATTAATAGACAGTTCCTATAACATAATGCAGTTCAAAATCCGTCGAATAAATCGAGCATTTCAGATAACTTATATATCGACTTTCAACGTTTCTGTCGAACTTGTCGAGTTTGTCGAACTTCATTGAGAAGTTCAATCCCTTAAAGCCCCACGTGTCCTTAACACCCCTTTTTACGGTACTCAATTTACAGCTTTTAATAGTTAAGGTCCTGTATCATATCAAAAAAACCATCATAGGATCGCTAAACACGCCAGTACATTGCAGGTGTATAGTCCAGGAAGTTTTTTGGATGAACTCACTTGGTTACCAAAACTCGGATCTAACAATACAAATGTAATCTAGTAAACGACACCCGAAGGCGGCCTTACAGTTGAGATCGGTATATGCGTATTTGTCAAAGGATACAAACTCTAGTGGAATGATATAGTACTAAATAAGGTATCCCACGGAAAAGCTTAAAGATATAATTACAAAAAAAAAACAACGTATTTGGCGCAAATAAAACATGCACAGAAAGGGCGCTTCCCGTATAATGGATTGATTGGATTTTCGTATTGATGTCACGCTCCCCCAAGAAGAAAGAGAACATTTGATTTACAAATAAGATTAAGGTGTTTGTTGAACCCCTATTTTAGATTGCTAAGAACATCAAAAGAATATTATTCATAACAAAAAGTATCGCACTACATCTATTGGATGCGGGTTTCCCAATTAGCAACACCGATGACAATCACCATCAGACAAAAAAGAACCTTCAAATATCAAAAGAAATATAACATTTTTCGGCATTTCCTTTCTTTGTAGAAATCCTAGCAGCGCAGGGAAAAAAGTATCACCAAGTGGGATTTTTCGAAAGGCATATAACACTCTGTCTCCCAACAAAACTTGAACCATCCCCAGATCAGCAATGTTTCCCCGGCAAAGGCGCACACAAAACGGATGGTCCCCATTTCTCAGTTTGCTCTCTTAATTAAGACGAAACACTGAAAACATTTTAATTTCATCTTAATTGCACAATCAAGCCAGTAGGTACCATACATAATGATAATTATCCTTCCATCAGAGAGGGGCATGGAAGATAGCATCCGTTGGAAAAAGGGGCGATGACTCAATGGGAGAACATCTTTCACTAGCTACCACGCCGTGTCCTGGGCAAGACAGTTCAGTTAAGTTCTGCCTGTGAGTGAGATGGGACATCCCACGATAACAAATGTTTGTGTGTAATTAGTTGTGTCGGTTCATTCAGTGTGGGTCGTTCAAACTTGGGACCAGAGATGTATATTGCTCCGGTTACTAGGCCGAAAGCAAAGCCAGCAATTGTGGTGAAATAAAACTTTGAGGCTCATCCTTTCCCTTTGAGAAATGTAGCTTTGACTTAGATCAATACATGTCATCGCTCGGAATAAATTAATATTATATATAAATTGAGTTAACGCATGATTGAGTAATTCGGAACGAGTCAGTCAAGTTCGGTTACGATTCAAATTTTTCGATTGTTACGCATTTCTTTTGACAGTTACAAGCCCTGTGAATAAAAATCTACATATAACGTCAAATGAAAAACCCTTCTCACATCTATATAAATTTCCTTCGGGATCAACCCATTCGTAAGCGCCAACTGTGAAAATGGTGACTAAAAATTCCAACACCTATAGTGACATTTTTTGATGGATTCTCCATGTAACACTTTGGAATTGTTTGCCATGAAACAAACACCAGGATAAGGTAAAGGAAGGAAATCTAGGAAAATTTGGTGGCGCAAACCAAATAAAACAAATCGATAGAAATTAGTGCAATGTTCGGCAAATTGTTCTGTCTATGTTAAGCTGCGTTCAACCATTTAAGCAACCAAATGGGGATAAAAATGATTCTAAAAGCAGTCACTTCGGAGATAGATATTGAAATATAATTTCTTCATTATTTAGGTTTCTCATTTCAACCAACTACAATAATAACTTTGGACAATTCTTTTCAATATCTTTTGAATGAATACAATACCAGAATGATTACATAATAAATTAATAAAAAAAATCAAGTTATTTTATGCACATAGTTGCAGCTACAAAATAGACATAAATTTCAATAGACAATAACAAGATAATAAGATTATTTTTTATTCGAATTCATACTAATTTTTCACGATTGAGTAATACTGATACAGCCATTTCTCACAGGATGAACCTCTCGGTAGAATTTATGTTCATTCAAAAAACTGGAAATTGAACAACTACCGAAAGCTAAACCTTACATATATTTTGCAATTGGAATAAATGGACAAATTGATGTGAAGTTTTGTGAAAAAGTTACACGTCTTCTCAGTGAGAATCGAACTCACGACTCCCTGATCTCTAGTTAGGGCACTTTACCCCTACGCCATGAGAGGACTCATGAACGCAGAAGTTAACCTGAATTCGATTTCAGCTCAATAATCACGTGGTCCTTTTTCGCAAAGTGCACGCTGGCTGAGGTTTCTATTGTGTGGGCTTCCAATGAGTCGCGACCGGTAACGGAACGGACTCATGTTGCTCGATAAATACCGTAAAACGGGGTAACTTTGATAATGCGGGTAACTTTGATAGTGCGAGACCCACAACATATTAAACGAAATAACGAAGTTTCTGTTAATCAGTTAAGCAAAACGAATGCAAAAGTAAAGAGTATTAGTATGACACTTCATGTCAGAGCTATTTTCATTGGAATCAAGTGCATTTGAGGCTTTTTATACGAATATTAAAAATTGACACAATTTTAGCATTTTCGAAACGCTTACAAACAATCTGTTCTACGATCACTATTTGATGTAGTTTTGAATAGTTGGCCACTTATCTTTGACAGCCTAGTTATCATAGAACTTGAATACGGTCTCAAATCTCTTAGCGAATAGCATTTTCACAAACTGGGATCATTTTTGTAATCTAAGTCAGAAATTTCCATATAACGTTAAACGCCTAGAGGTATGCAATGCCCTACAAATGTACGTTATTCATTCAATTTTGTTCGATTCTTACTCCATTATCAAAGTTACCCCAAAACGGAAAACCAACTTTCGATTATATGAAAAATTATATATCCATTCAAAATAAATCTTTTGGAAATCTATCGACTGCAATCGATAGCTAGGATGCCAGTACTTGTTTTAAAAATATAAATTATTATTCTTTGAAACAGAATGCATAAATATTCAAGTTTTCTTCGAAAAAACTATCAAAGTTACCCCGTTTTACGGTACTTGTTTTTAATTATGAATGAGGTGCACTTTGCGAAAACATCTATTGTTCTTTTTACGGAAAGACGGAACTGCAATGGAATTCGACCTTTACGTCTTTTTGGCACTGAGATTAATGTGGCTGGTCAAGTAAAGTATGTCGGAGTCATTCTAGATTCCAAACTTTTATGGACACCCCACATTGATTTCAGAGTCAAAAAAGCTTCAGTCAATGCCGGCGAAACTTCGGTAACACTTGGGGCCTCAAACCCAAATATATCAAATGGATTTACACAACAGTTGTTCGACCAATATTGGCATATGGATGTCTTGTGTGGTGGCAAAAGGGCGAAGTGAGAACAATCCAATCAAAATTGGGCCATCTCCAAAGAATGTGCTTGATGGCGATGTCTGGTGCGTTCTCTACAACTTCCACAGCAGCGCTCGAGGCCCTTTTCGACGTTGCGCCACTACACATATATCTTAAACAAGAAGCACTTTCTTGCTCTTACCGTTTATGGGTACTGGATCTACTGGAGAAAAATCCAGTGAATCGTAGATCTACACACACTTCGTTGTTTCCACTTTTGGTGAATTGGGACAAAATTGTCCTTGCTCCAAGTGATCTCACAATTGCTTGTCACTTTCCTTACAGGACATTTACCACACAATTCCCTTCACGGGAAGAGTGGACGTGTGGCTATTTGGAAAGAAGTATATCAAACAATATAGTATGTTACACTGATGGCTCCCTTCTTGAAGGTAGAGCTGGTGCAGGAGTATATTCTCGTGAGCTAAGGTAAGCTTCAACGGGTAAATACCCCGTCCAGGAGTTGGTGTCTACTACCTACGAGGGCTTCGTGATCGCCAAGGTAAACGGGGTCCTCTTTTGTAGCTGCTATGCGCCTCCGAGTTGGTCGACCGAGCGGTTCACGCAGATGCTGGATTGCATGACGACCGTGTTGACAGGGCGAAGGCCAGTAGTAATAGCGGGTGACTTCAATGCCTGGGCCGTGGAATGGGGAAGCCGCATCACGAACCAGCGAGGTCAAATCCTGCTAGAGGCACTGGCCGTGCTAGATGTCGATCTGGCTAATGTTGGTACCAAAAGTACCTTCAGCCGAAACGGAGCGGAGTCGATTATCGACGTTACTTTTTGTAGTCCTGGCCTAACGAGTAGTTCGAACTGGAGGGTAGACAATGCCTACACTCACAGCGACCACCTGGCAGTTCGCTACAGTATCGACTACAACAACAGCAGGCAGCGCGTAGAGGAAGCGGCTAGGTCACGGCCAAGCCCTCGTAGGTGGAAGACATCGTACTTCAATAACGAAGTACTTAGGGAGGCGCTCCGTCGTGAGCGTAACCTACTCGGCCTAAGCGGGGACGAACTGGTAGCGGTGCTTTCGCGTGCGTGCGATGCGACCATGCCTAGGAAAGTCCACCCTAGAAATGGGAGCCCACCGACGTACTGGTGGACTCAAGCAATTGCGAACCTGCGCCGTGCCTGCCTACGGGCCAGGAGGCGGATGCAGCGAGCACGTACCGAGCAGGAGCGTGAAGAACGACGGGCGGTGTTCACCGCTGCCAAAGTCGCGCTGAAGTCCGAGATAAGGGCAAGCAAAAAGGCCTGCTTTGAGAGACTCTGTCAGAGTGCCAACGTGAACCCGTGGGGTGATGCCTACAGGATCGTTATGGCGAAGACAAGAGGTGCAATTGCTCCTACGGAGCAATCTCCACAGATGCTGGAGGGGATCATCGAGGGGCTCTTTCCGCGCCACAACCCTAGCCCATGGCCTCCTTTTGTAGGACAGCCGGGGATTGAGGCTGGCGATGAGGATAGAGTAACCGATGAGGAACTTGTAGGGATTGCAAAATCCCTAAGCATGGGGAAGGCACCAGGTCCGGACGGAGTTCCAAACCTGGCCCTCAAAGTCGCAATCTTGGAGGCTCCCGGTATGTTCAGATCTGCTATGCAGATATGCCTGGACGAGGGAGTATTTCCAGATGCGTGGAAGAGGCAGAGCCTGGTACTATTGCCAAAGGCGGGGAAACCACCTGGTGACCCGTCGGCGTATAGACCAATATGCTTGATTGACACGGCGGGGAAGGTGCTCGAGAAGATCATCCTCAACAGACTGTTGAGGTACACTGAGAGTGTAAATGGTCTCTCAAGCAACCAGTTCGGCTTCCGGAAAGGGAAGTCCACCGTAGACGCTATTCTGACGGTTAAGAAAACCGCTGAGATAGCACTCCAGCGTAAGAGGAGGGGGATTCGCTACTGCGCAGTAGTGACTCTGGATGTAAGGAATGCATTTAATAGTGCCAGTTGGGCGGCTATTGCCGATGCGCTCCTGCGTCTGGGGATACCCGAGTACCTGTACAAGATTCTCGGAAGTTACTTCCAGAATCGGGTATTAGTCTATGACACAGAGGTGGGTCGGAAGTGCTTTCACATAACCTCAGGAGTCCCGCAAGGTTCCATCCTGGGCCCGGTGTTATGGAATGTCATGTATGACGAGGTGTTGAGATTAAAATTCCCGGCGGGTGTGGTCATCGTTGGCTTTGCCGACGATATTACGCTGGAGGTCTACGGTGAATCGATCGAAGAAGTGGAATTGACTGCAGCCCACTCGATCGCAATTGTGGAGGAGTGGATGAGCTCCAGGAAACTGGAATTGGCTCACCACAAAACGGAGGCAGTTGTTGTCAACAACCGAAAGTCGGTGCAGCAAGCGGTGATCAGTGTAGGCGACTGCACGATCACTTCGAAGCGCTCCGTCAAACACTTGGGGGTGATGATCGACGATAAGCTTACCTTCGGTAGCCACGTCGATTATGCCTGCAAGAGAGCCTCCACAGCTATTGTGGCACTGTCCCGGATGATGTCCAATAGCTCTGCGGTGTACGCCAGCAAGCGAAAGCTTCTGGCCAGTGTCGCCTCGTCCATACTGAGGTATGGTGGCCCGGCTTGGGGCACGGCCTTAAGTACCAAGAGCTACCGTAGCAAGCTAGAGAGTACTTATAGGCTAATGTGCCTGAGGGTTGCGAGCGCGTACCGTACCGTGTCACACGATGCACTCTGCGTCATCACCGGTATGGTGCCTATTGGTATCCTTATCATGGAAGACATAGAGTGCTTCGAAATGCGCGGCACAAGAGGCATACGCAGGACTGCCAGACTGGCCTCCATGGTCAAATGGCAGCGTGCGTGGGACAGTTCCACCAAGGGAGTGTGGACTCACAGGTTGATTCCGAGGTTAGATATCTGGGTCAATAGGCGCCATGGGGAACTAACATTCCACCTGACACAGGTCCTTTCGGGCCATGGTTGCTTTAGACAGTATCTACACCGTTTCGGTCATGCGGGTTCTCCCGAATGTCCAGTTTGTGCAGGTTTAGAGGAAACTGCGGAACACGTTTTGTTCGTGTGCCCGCGTTTCCGCACAATGCGTGACCGCATGTTAGCCACATGCGGTCGGGACACGACTCCGGACAATTTGGTCCAGAGGATGTGTGAAGACGAGTTTGGCTGGAATGCCGTTTCATCGGCTATCACCCACATCGTCTCGGAACTGCAAAGGAGGTGGCGAGTGGACTCAAGGAGTGGCTAGTGCAGACGCTAAACAACAGGTGGTCCAAGGGTTCGCAGTCGGCTACGTAGGTCATACCGGTGCCCTACGGTCGAAATCGACCCTTACAGCGATTAAGTGGCCGCGGGGAGAACATCCTGGTAGCGCTGCTGTCGTGGCGCCGGCCTACTGGGTGGATACGAGCCTCTGGTTGTTCGGGGCAGGTGGAGGCCCCTTCGTCAGCAATCCCAGCTGGTGCTAGCTGATAGGGCCTGAGCCTTCAGTAGGTCAAATTGCGAAGCCCGCAGTATCAGTTCTTGATACCTGCGGTGCAGCTGGGCGCGGGCGTAGTGGTCGACCCTGCCCGCTTTCAGCGGACAACGGGAGGTGAGGACCACCTGGGAAGCTGGCAAAGCGCCAGCATTCTACCTTGGTGGACCCCCCTAAGCGTGTCATCGATGTTCGTTGCTGCATGGCTACGCAGCTAACCTGGAGGATGCGATGTGCAATAGCCCCTCTCCGAAGCAATGCCTTCTTGGTGGTCCCGGAGAGACGAAGGGTTTGGCGGCAATGGAAATGGTTTAGTGGGTCGGGGGTGTAGTCCTGTTTACTGCTTGCATGTAGTAAATGGTCCCTAACCCCACACGGCGTCTGTTGAGCAGATTATCCCCCCATTGCTTAGAAGAAAAAAAAAAAAAAAAAAAAAAAAAGGTAAGCTTCAACAGCGCGTAATGGGTAAAGTCATATACTTCTGTTCAGATAGTCAGGCTGCTATAAAAGCTCTTGCTTCGGCCAACTCAAGGTCGAAGCTTGTTATCGCATGTCGAACTCAAATTGAGGAACTGAATTCAGTCAACTCTGTAAACCTTGTATGGGTACCTGGCCATTCTTCCATCGCTGGAAATGAATTGGCTGATGAGCTAGCTCGCGAAGGAGCATCGCATGACTTCATTGGCCCTGAGCCGGCTATTCCAATTTCGAAGTGCTGGGTGAAGCTTCAGATAAATTCTTGGGCGGCAACTCAGCACAAGCAATATTGGAATAGTTTGGAGTCATGTCGTCAAACAAAATTGTACAATACTAAGCCATCTCCTAGGGTGGCGAAGTATTTAACAAATCTGTCAAAGCAGAATTGCAGTCTCTTGGTCAGAGCGTTGACAGGCCACTGCCGACTCAACTATCACATGGCAAATATTCAGCGTGCTGACTCATTTGTGTGTGATAGTTGTGACTCCGATTATGGAACTTCGTATCACCTGATATGTAAATGTCCAGTTTTTTTCGCAAATGCGATTCCAATTACTTGGTAAACACTTATTAAATGAAACTAAATTCACAAGCCTGAATCTTCAGGACATTCTGTTATTCTTAACCCGCTGTGGTAATGAGCTATAGGCTCTCTTTACGCTCATGCGTTTTGCAGTGCCCTTTTTAGGGCGCTGTTTGAACCCTTTGTGGTATGGAGCTACATGCTCTCATTTCGCTTATGCGATCTTCCCTCTTCAAGGGACCCCACTCCTATTTCCTCCCATCTTTCCCTTCCCTTTCCTCTCCCATCGGGTAGATGATGAAATAGGCTCAAATATGGCGATGGCACAAATCTCCCAACTGGTGGGGAACGTGCCTTTGGAGCCGGCCTTCTGATACCAGGGTGTTAAGACCCTCCAGATACCGCAAAGATCTATGTGGAATGAAATCAAATTACCGGTGAGCGTTGATACAGCTTATAATTTACAAATGTTGTCCAACAGGGCGTTATGATGTACCTAATAGACAAAGGATAAGGAAAAATTACTCCAGTTAGAAATTATTAAACGATGTTCTGCAGGGCATTAAGATGTAGCTCAGCTATTGTAGCCAATATTTAATTACTTAAGGGCGTTGATGCAGCTTGACAATTTCATGTTATACAGACAGTTGATGTTATACAAAGCGTTAAGGTGCACATGATCTACTTAGGATACAGCACGGAAACTGCGATTAATTTACTACAGAGCTTAAAAAAATCTCCTAAATTCGCAAAGATCTATGTGGAATACAGTCAAGTTACTTCAGGACGTTTATAAAGTTTGGAATTTTCAATTGATGTCTTGCAAGGCCTAGCAAAGTATCTGATCTATATAGTACTAGGTCAAAATACTCCAGGGCGTTGATATCCCTCGGAACTCACAATTGATGTTTCATAGAGCGTAAAGATGCACCAAACTACTTCAGGGGGTTGATACAACTTGGAATTTACAATCGATGCCCTTTAGAGCGTTAAAATGCACTTTATCGACAAAGGATAAGTACAAATTAGTCCTGGGCGTTTCGCTTGGAATCATTAAATGATGTCCTAAAGGGTGTTGGGTTGCAGATGATCTATTTGAGACAACTTTTAATTACTCCAGGACATTGATACAGTTTGACAATTTCAATTGATGTCCTAAAATACGTCAAAATGTACCTGATCTACATGAAGTAAGTTCAAACTAGTCCAGGGCTTTGAGCTCGGAAATGTCGATTGATTTTCTACAGGGCGTAAAGATGCCCCAAATCTTGCGTAGATCTGTGTGGAATAAAGTCAAATTACTACAGGGAGTTGATACAGTTTGATCAATTGATGTCGAGGAGCTTTAGGATGCAACTGATCTACGTGGAATAAGGCCAGGGCGTTGACAAACCTCAGAATTTTTAATTGATGTTAAACAGGGCGTTACGATGCACCTAAACTACATGAAACAATGTCAAGTTACTTGGGCGTTGATACATCTTGGAATGCACAATTGATGTCCTACAGACCGTTAAGCTGCATTTGATCTACGAAGGATAAGGTCAAACAGTGTAGCGTTTATACAGCTTGCAATTATTAAATGATATCCTACAGGGCATAAAGATACAGCTGATCTATTTGAGACAATTTCGATTGATGTCGTATAGGGCGTTAAGTTGCAAATGATCTACATGAAACAAAGTCAATTTTTTTTATATCGACGATACATATTGGATGTTCTATTGATATCCTATAGGACCTTAAGAAAAATGTTGAGATTTCTTAGACGTCGACTAAGCAGGATTACAGGGAAACAGCTCTATCATAACACGGTCGCATATGCTCCTTGCCTTTGCGGATGATATCGATCATATTGTAATCGATCGCTGGTCAGTAGAGGAGGCCTTCGTACCTCTGAAGAGGGAGACAGCGAGGTCTGACCATTGATACTATTAAAGTGAAGTATATAGTTGCTAGAAAAGATAGAGATAGACCTTGACGATAGAGGTAGATTGTTGAAGAGTTTGTTTACTTTGAAACACTTGTGACATGTGACAATGACTTTCCCGCGATGTGCAAAGACGAATTAGGATCTGCAAATAGGGATTTTTACGGATTACGTACGGAATGGGCTTTTGACGAGAGCTTATTACGATTACGTACGGATTAGTGCCCGCAATTTGCAAACGGAAACAAAAGTGGCACTCTACAAAACTTTGATTTTTTGTTGCTCTTTGCAGACACGAAGCATGGACTTCAAAAAAATAAAAACCGGAATGCTTTTGGTGTTTTTGCGCGGACTATACTCAGTGGGAAACAGTGGGAATCACGAGTTGTATCAAGTGTTTAAACATGCGAATATTATTAAGCATGTGAAATACGACAGACTTCAGAAGGCTGTTCATTTATTGCGAATGTATGAAGAAAGAGTTGCAAAAATAATATTCATCAGGAAATCAGGTAGAGGTCGGCGACTTATTGGAAGACCACGAATACGCTGGTAAAACGATCTTTCGACCCTAAGCGTTCGGGAAACTGGAGAAGTATCGTCCATAAACGTTTCTTGGTGATTGATTAATGTTCATTTTGCAAATCGAGACGAGTTGATCTCGATACTCTCGTCGTCGAGAAAAATTCCGTTTTATGAAAATATCCTCCCTCGGCGGGATTTGATCCATCACTTTTACATGATTAAGCTGGAGCGGACCTAATTGGCCAGCAATTATTTATCCAATGATTTTGATATTTTCGATAGAAAATGTTCACATTAGGTCTTATTCAAGACGACCCATCAAGTGTAACGGCTATAAATTACAAGCATCTTCTCATCGAAAGCCAGAATTTCAGTGAATTACCACATCAAGAAACAAAAAACCTGATACTATTGAATTTACACAAACTTCTTTACTATTTAAAGCCAGATCAAGCAATGCCAAAAAAGCTATTTGCTGAAAAATCCAACCCTCTTTGAATGATGCTTTGCAAATAGGAGAGTTTTTAGCTCAAGACTAGATGATGCCGTGGTGGTGGGCTTATTGTTTGCAAAGCTGGAGAATTTACATTCCAACTTTTGATTTCCGAGTAAGTTTACTTGCCGGAGTGATCCAATTAGACCGAATTAGCGGAATTACTTATATGCTATGTGTACCTAGCTACAGCGCGCGCAAATATTTGTTATGAAGAAACAGTCAAACTTTTCGGTGAGTTCAATGCTGAGCGTGGCCAGCAAACCTCCCTGGTATAGTACAAATGAGTTACACAGAAGATCCAATGTTGAAATATTGAAACAAATGGAAATAAAATCTTTGTAATCTTCGACTACCACAACTTATGCGTTATATATATATATATATATATATATATCTGTTAAGTTAGGTTAAGTAAATTGAAAGCGTTTTTTCTCTTATCTTCTTTTCTTCTTCTTGGCAATAACGTCCTCACTGGGACAGAGCCTGCTTCTCAGCTTAGTGTTCTTATGAGCACTTACACAGTTATTAACTGAGAGCTTTCTTTGCCAAATTTGCCATTTTCGAATTCGTATATCGTGTGGCAGGTACGATTGTACTCTATGCCCAAGGAAGTCAAGGAAATTTAATTTACGAAAAGATCCTGGACCGACCGGGATTTGAACCCAGACACTTTCAGCATGGCTTTGCTTTGTAGCCGCGGACTCTAACCACTCGGCTAAGGAAGGCCCCATTTTTTCTCTTATATGCAGGAAAAATCAACTCACCTGTTGAATTCTGAATTGCTACGGCAAATGAAATGTCTTCTTCTTCTACTTCTTTTTATTGACATTACACCCTCCTTTTTTAACATTTATGACAATGAAATGTCATATGTTGTTTACAAAATTGAAAAAAGCTTTATTTAGTTGATTCCTTTACTATAGACACTAATGCACTAAATAGTGTAAAGTGTCTCTAATAAAAACAAAACAAAAAATTATTTAGTTAAACCTAATTAGGATGATATATTGTCTAACACAGAACACATAAATATAAGAAATGAATGTAGTGTTTGAAATTATACTAATAAAGGAACTAGAAAAAGTTCATATGGTTAGTGATATTACCCTTGATTTCCCAAATAAGGGTAGGGGCAATGTATTGTTGAACAAATTTATGTTTTTAAAATCCTGTCGTAGATCTCTGAAAGGAATCCCTGAATTCCATCATAAAACGCTACACCTACAAAGCTCAACCAAAAAAATAAACAAAACAGCAAATCTTCCAAACACAAGAAACCAAAGCCCTAAGTACACATTCAGATCATACCTCGAGGTTCATTTCCTCTCCATACAAGACGATATAGATTCGGTTTGCAGGCAGAAAAGAATACTTTATAAAACAACTTCCACCTCTCCAGAGGAGCAAAAGGTACTCGGGAAAAATGCCAACGCCGAAAATATGTCACATCCTCCGACGATTTGTCGTCCCGAAAATCATATGCAAATCATGTCTTTCCCTTGTTTGGCTTGGAAGTATGTACAGTAAAAGTTTCCCTCCTCCGCCCTTTCGGGGGGAGTGCTATTCTGTTCTAGTTTTCTTTTCTTTTGCATATCGTTTCAACTTTGCGCTTTGCAGCAATCCGCCGGCGCACAAGGGGTTAAGATTTTTAAAATGCTAACAAAAATCCAACCTCCACAAAAGATTTTAGTCGAAAAACAATTGAGTCTACATTGTGTTCTATGACAATCCAAATATGATGATATATCATAATATATTGTCCACGACCCTTAAACTTGTAGCATATAGATAATGCGTAATTTTGCCATTATTTTTTAAATCTGGTTCACTGTGCGGCGACGATGCTCTGTGACCTGCCTTGATTTTGGACACACTCCGCCACCGTCGAGTGTAGATATCAGGGAACCCAACGTGGAAGGTGATTGCCCCAAGCCGAATGGGCTGGCTTGTAAAAATATTTGCACTTTTATACACATATTCAGAAAGGAGAGAGAGCGGTATCTTCCGAATCCCGAAGACTGATGGGGTAAATCAAGTAGGTTTTTCTTATCCCATTTCATTTTATTTTTTCCTCGAAGGATGCTGTTTGGCTATTCTTGTGGAAGAACCGCATTTTCGCGGAGGATCTCTGGCTGGCAACAGAAAGCTACCCAGCAGCAGTCGAGGGATGACGGCACTAAACAAGTGGGAAAACACGAGAGCTTTTTGAAAAGGCATCATTAGAAGGGATATATACCTCCAGTGGAGATTTGATACTACAAACGTGCCGGATCGCGAGTGTTTCACATTCTTTTCGTACTCTGTTTGATACTGGCTTAAGGGTGTATTTTTTAACCCAAACCCGATTTTGCGTTGCAAATCTGTGCATACAGTGGAATATTTGTAAATTTAGATTTTGTTGCTGGTGATCGAATCCAATTCAACTGGACCCAACCATGGTCAAACAAAATAATTTAAAATTCTGGAATGAGATACAATTTATAATAGAACTGTATATAAGCCATGAGTTCTAACAACATTTTCAAGTAATGATAAAACTCCTAACATGTAAATAAGCGCGAAGCAGATTAGGGTGACATTCTATCTAGAAACTTTTAGTGGTTTCCTCTAGTTATCATATTTTGGAGTTTTTAACTGTTGGTTAGCTCAACGGGGAGCCTTCCTGACCTGAAACATGACGTCAGGGTCGGCATGCTTATTCACTACAGTCTTTCGCGAGGCAGGGAATGATCGCACTGTCACACATAAAAACTCACGTCACATTGGTTTCGACACAAACTACATTTATTTCGGACTTTTCCGACTATTGCTTCTTCTATTGTCCCACTTTCTTAATCTACTGAAAAAAAAAAAACAAAGTGTGCCGGTGAAAAAAAAAAGAACAAACGCGTCAGTAGTGTTGGATCCGTTAAATCTGTTGCATGCTCCTTGTGAGCGAGCGACGGAATCCGGATCAATTGTGTTCAGTTTGCGCTGCGCGGAAGAAAAAACGAAGTGTGCCGGTGAAAAAAAAAACAAACTCGTCAGTAGTGTTGGATTCGTTGAATCTGTTGTATACTCCTTGTGGGCGAGCGACGGAATCCGGATCCATTGTGTCCGGTTCGCGTTGCGCGGAAGAAAAAACGAAATGCACCGGTGAAAAACAAAGAAAAACGCGTTAGTAGAGTTTGATACGTTGAACCTGTTGTATGCTCCTGTCGAGCGAGCAACGAAATCAGTATCGTGTCTGGTTTGGATAGTGCGGTCATTCATGTATATGCTTACGTATTCATTTCGAATTGTATATTTATCGTTTACCAAAACGAATCCTTTCCCATATCCAAACTCCCAGTGTTTTCTTGTGGAAGTGCAGAGGACAAGTAACACGTTAACATTTCCCCTGGACGGCCAGAACCGAAGTTTAGTCCAAAACAGCGGGGCTCTGCTGTCCTTCTTCGCACGACACACTTCACCACTTTCTTTTCCACCAATTCAAACTGCTTGAACGTAATTAAATAAACTTTATCGGTTGATGGTTGCTTGATTAGTGAAGCGATGCTTCTTAGGTCACTGTCCTTAGACGTACGGTCAGTGACCTGGACATTTCGTGAAACATCGTATCCGTTAGACGGTCCATATTGGTTTTATGTCTCTTTACCCGTTTTGGATACCAATCTTATCCTGTTTGTCGCTCTGGTGGTGAGTATTGGAAACTGCTATAAATAAGTTGATGGTGGGTGATGGTATAGTACGGTGGACTGTTCTACAATGGCCTCACATGGGGAAAATTGACGGAGAAAACTGCACAACATATACGGACACTACCTGCACTGTATTTTCACAAAATCACGACTCAAATTTAAACACAATCTCAGAAACACTCCACACTGACCTACGAACACTTACAAGTTTTCAAGAATCCATGGGTTATACTAGGGATTTCACCAGAGATTCTACAAGGAACTTTATCAATAATTCACCTAGATATTTATTCACAGACCTTAAACAAACTATTCTTGGTTTTCTCCCCTAATTCATTCACCGGTCAATGCAAAAAAATCCTACAGTGATTTCTTCCGTAATTCTTAAGGGCTTAATCGAAGGCTGCCATCAAAAATTGTTCCACAGATTACTAGAACAATTTCTTCAAAGATTCCTCCAGCAATTCCTCTAGAAGTAAGTGACAAGGATTTCATCATGCATTACCCAGGAATCACATAACGAATTCTTTGAAAAACTTGTCCAAGGATTCTTCAAGATAATATTACCATAAATTTCCCGAAGGATACCATCAGGACTTTTGTAAGGGTTTCCTCCTAGGATTCCTCCTTAAATTCCTCCAGAAATTCCATCAGAAAATCCACCAGGAATTTCTTCAGCGATTCTTCCTTGTAATTTTTCTATAGATTCCTCCGGAGTTTAATCACCCCAAGTGACTTTTTCAGTGATTCATCCAATGCTTTCTTCAAGAATCCCATCAAAACTCTTCCAAAGATTCTTCTAGAAATTCTTAAAGAGATTGCTCAAGGAAATATAACAGGGATTCCATAAAACAATTCTACCATGATTTCTTCCGGTCAAAAGTGTTCTAGCGACTTTTCTTGTGATTTCCCTAGCAATTCCAAACAGATTCCCCAAAAAATCCTTCACCGTAAAACCCAAACATTCTTCCAGAAATTGCTTCAAGGATTCCTACACAATTTTCTATAGAAATTCCTTCAAAAATTCGTACAGATATAAATGCAGAGATTTACTCGAGCAGTTCATACACTAATTCTACCCAGAATTTCATCCAAGAATTTCTCCAAAGATTGTACCAGGAAGCCTTCAGGGATGTCATAAGAAATACTGCGAAAGAATTCACTAAAACTTTCTCCACGGGATTCAACAGGGATTTCTTTAGAGATTGCGCTTGCAACTTTTTGTGAGGAATATTCAATAAATTATTTTATAAATCCTTCCAGTATTTCCTACAAAGTCTTTTCCTGGTATCACTTAAGGGAAGGCAGAGACTCTAAAGGGTCCATGAGGCATTGAACCTGAGATTTCTTCAGGAATTACTTCAAGAATCTACCAGAAATTCCTCCGATGATTCCTAAAGGTATGTATCTTTCAATTCATTCCAGCATTTATTGCAGGATTTTTTCCAAGGAACCTACCAAGAATTACCTAGAGAACCCTCGAAGAACTCCTTCAGGGATTGAGCTTGAGCTACAGCTTGATTGGCCGCCTGTGGATGCTACTCCAGTATCGGAAGATCAGCTGCACTTACACAAGGAACCAACTAGATGACTGCTTGGGACTAACAGACACCCTTAGTGTATAATTGCTGGTGATATTCAATTTTTAGGCAACAATGGCCCCTGTCACGTCAGAATGCATACCAATTGTAGACCGCCCCCAGCAACACACATGTTATAATTGTGTATTATCAACTGATATATGACCAAAACTAGTCATATATCAGTTGATAATACACAAATATAACATGTGTGTTGCTCGGGGTGGAGTTAGACTGCATCTACGCCAGTTCATGCGGGAGTGTACGGATTGGTGGAAAGGCATGGCAGAGAGGTTTGCTTTTGTGGTTAACAGACTGCCTATCAGGCGTAAGGAAAGGCGTGCTATAATGATGGAAGAATGGAATCGTTAGAAAAACGGTTTCTTGTCCGTTTCAGGTTCTAGCGTTTGCTATGAACGAATAGTTTGAGTGTGATGGATTAAAAATAGAAGACAGAATCAGGCGATAGATACAATTATAAAGTACGAGGAAAAGGACGGGCCTGGTATTGAACCCATAACCTTCTGCTTATGAAGCCGAAGCGGTAGCCATTAGACCAACAACCCCGTCTCGTTTAGGACCTCCTTCAGGGATTATTTAAAAAGTTTTTCCAGAAGTTTGTTTAGGAATTTCTCCATGGAATTCTCTGGTAATTGGCTTGTTTAGGGGTAACCTGTTTTTTAAATAATCTGATTCTACGTTAAAAACTGAGCCAGAGTTTCATAATTTTCCGTGCCCTGGAATTGTTTTTAAAACATGTTTGAATTTAGTATGGAAATCACCTCTTGGTAAATTTTACTTCGAGACGAACTGCCATTATGCAAATTGAGATGTCATTGAGTGGACGGAATGAAATCTATTTTTGTCATTTACTATACCAAAATTAGATAATAAAGCGCAATTAAATCGTGTTACACTTAGAAAAACGTGCTCTTTGGATCAAGCTACAAAAACTGTTTTTCCATCACTAAACAACCCAATTTCTCTATTGATTTTCTTTGGTGATTCCTCCAAGGATTTCTCAAGAAATTGCTCCATATTTTTTTCTACAAAATTCAAAAAAAAATCTTCCAGGTTACTTCAGGAATTTAATCTAGAGATTCAGAGACCGGAAGTATTTCAGAGAAATACTTAATGGAATCCGGGGATGACTATTTTTTTGGAATTTTGTAGCAGCTTACTGATGGAATGCGTAGAGTATTCCTAGAAGATTCTCTCGCGGAAATAGTCATGGTTTTTCATTAAAACAATTCTTGTGAACTCTTTGGAAATTTGTTGGTTGAATAAATTCTAAGAAGAAAAATCCATGTCAAACCTTTAAAGTATGTTCTGGTAGAACCTCTGACGAAATTCTGGTATATTTTTCTGATGGGAATTCTGGCGAAACTCTGGTGATATTCCCAGTGTTAACCCTGGAAGAACTATTGGCGAAATTCCTTGAAAAAAATCCTCTCTCGAAAAATTATTGGTGAAATATTTAATGAAAGTCTACTAAAATTTCTAAAGGGATAACTAGTGGAATCTTTATAGGAAATTGTAGTCAAATCCCTTGAGTAATTTGTTGTGGGACCCTTGGAAAATATCTTGGCGGAATCCTTAGAGGATTTTACCCAGAATGTCTTGGAAAAACCTCTGGAGGATTTTCTGAGTTTCCGGTAAAATCACCAGAAAAATATTAATGGACTTTCTAAAAGAATGTTTAATAAAATCCCCATCAGAACATCAACTAAAATCCTTGGAGGTTTTCGTTATGGAGAATTACCTGGGCGAAATCCGGACGAAATCTATCTCTAGCAGAATCCTCAGGAAAATCCCTGGAAGATTTATGTGGAGGATTTTAAATTTGGAATCCTTAGAGAAAATCCTAATGGTATTTGAGAAGTAATTCCTAGTGGAATTACTGATTGAATTCTTGGAGGAATCTCTGAAGGAATTCTTTTTTTGAATCACAGGAGGAACTCCTGAAAGAGTCACTGGAGGATAAACTGGTGGATTCCCTAATTACTGGTGAAATCCTTATAAGAAATGTCTGTTATTATCCTTGGAGGGTTTCCTGATAACTCCCAAGGATTTTTGGAGATATGTTTTGCGAGGATTTCCTTGAAAAATTCCTGGAGGAATACCTTGAGCAATTTCGATATTAATTTCTTAAGGAATTTCGGAAGGAATCCTTTGAAAAATTCTGGAAGGAATCTCTTGAGTTATTCCGCTGTTGAAATACCTTAAACAATTCTTGGAGGAATCTCATGAAGAGTTCCCAAGAGAAACCTTTTTAAAAAAGAAAAAAAAAGAGTGTTCCCAAGAGAAACCTTTTAGAAGAATATGCTACTAGAATCACATAATATATTCCGGAAGTACCGTAAATTCGGGTGAAATTGATCAGTAGGGTGAAATTGATCACCGTGTCACACGATTTTTTTTCTTCCTAATGGAGCACAAATAACGATGTGACCGGCAATGACAGAACGTTATTTGTCGTAACTATTGTCGAATTGTGTGTTGCTAAGCTTTTTACGTTAAAGAATGTTTATTTATATGAAAATAATGTAAAATTTCAAAATCATGTACGGTGCAGTATTGACAATCATCCATAAACTTCTAGTTCTAAACAAGGATTGGATCATGGTATAAACCTGAAAGTTTTTGAGGATGCTGAAGATATATTCCCAAACCAGATTTCATCACCAAAACTTGTATCAACTTGCTCATTTGTTTGAAATATTTGATTTTCTGTTGGATATCAGAAAATTCCTTAGAAAATTGCATACATTTAGGCGTTTTCCGCGTAATTTTCAAAATTAATTATGAATTATTTCTATAAATATTGAATTGTTAAGAATTTAACAAGCATATTCGGATTCAGATAGCACGAATTTGTTATGAAGAGTTGTTTTGAAAACTAATAATAGTCGCATTGACAAGTGATCAATTTCACCCCGAAATGAGATCCTCCGATTTTTTATTAGTTTTTTCTTAGCACTAAAATGACATTCGTTAGAAAATTTCGGTACGTGGATCAATTAGACACACCTTCGTACTTGATTTCTTGCATTCAGTTTTATGGCATTGTCAACATTATAGAAAACAGACAATAAAAACCGTGAAAAATGATCAATTTCACCCAAAATTACGTTAATCAAAATGTAAATAGCTTGATGGAACCCAGAATGACCCAAGACGAATTCCTGATGGAACCTTTAGAACTTTTGATAAAATCCTTAAAAGTGTTCATGATGAAATCCCAGGAGGATTTTATTATGAAACCTTAGAAGTATTTTTAATGGAATCCGTCAGTGATGCATTTTGAACTGAACGCGAGCCAAAAGTGAACTGAACGCGTTCTAATTTTGCACGAGAACTTAGTAAGCATTGAACTCTCGTGCAAGATTCTGCACCTGCTCAAGAACGGACCGTTCACTTCAAAATGCACAATGAAGCTGAAAACACGAAAAACACTACATCATAACATACTGAATTCCAATCGTTACAAATATATGGCACCTTAAATGTTTCCAAACATCTTTGCAAAACGTTGCAACATTGAAATAAGTCGTGTGTCTGCCATGACGACAGTATTCATTCCGCGTTCAATTTTCAGCTCGCATGGGTTCAAATTTTTGAACTGCTCAATGTTCAAGCCTACTTGATCCCTCGTTCAAAAGTTTGAACTGGAACGCAAACTGAACGCGTTCAAATGCAACACTGGAATCCGTGGAAGAACTTCTGATGGATTCCTTTGATGAATTATTTATGAAATGTTTACGAAATTCTTAATAGAATTCCAGGTTGAATCTCTGAAGGAACTTCTTATGGAAAACCTAAAGGAACTCCTGATAAAATCTCCAAAATAAATTCCATTGTAATCCCTATAGGAACTCCTGCTGCAATCCCTGGAGGAACTGACGGGATAGCTATAGAAATTCCTGCTAAAACCCTTAGATTCTTGATGCCTGACGAAACTCTTATATAAAAAATCCATGAAGAAACCCTGATGAAATAACTTGAGGAGCCCCTGATATACTTTCTAGAAGAATTCCAGGTACAGTTTCCGAAGTAACTTCTTATGGAATCCCTAGAGGAACTTCTAAAAAAACCCTTTAAGAATTTCAGGTGGAATCTTTGAAGGAACTCCTGATTTTTAATGCAATCCATGGTGGAATTCCCAATGGAATCCTTAAAATAACTGCTGATAAAATCTCTCTTCATAGAATCTTTAGAGAAACTTCCGATGGAATCCCTAGAGACAATCCTGATGGAAACCCTTAAGGAAATCCTGATGGAATCTTTCGTAGAATTTACGATGGAATCACTGGAAGAACTTTTAAAGCAATCCGTAGTGGAACTCCTGATGGAACTTCGTGAAGAGTTCTAGTTGAAGTTTTGGAAGGAATTTCTAGAGGAATGCCTACAAGAACTCCTTGTTAAATCAGTGGACAAAATCTTGATTAAGTTTCTGGAGGTACATCTGGTAGAATCATGAAGAAATTACCGACATTTTGAAACCCCAAAGCACATGGTATCATAATGTCGCAGTCTAAAGACTCTCAGATCGACGCGATTTTTTTCAGTTACGCGATTTTTTCGACAGTGAAAGCGAAAAATGAGTTGCAACATTCAGCTACCGTGCTGCATCAATACCCGGACGCTTAAGCTGGGACCAATGTTCAAATTCTATTTTGAATAGATTTTTTCTAGATATATATAATGTTCTGTGCTGCTACACATTCATTCGCATCTTGTCTAATTGACGATAATGAGTGTTTGATTGAAAATGAAGATTTTATCGTTTAAATACTCAAATTAATGATGCTTTTCTTGTCCTTAAATCCGGACAATTGGAACAAGCCTTGCCTTGAAATCCGGACACTTGTGAATCAAAATCCGGACAGCAGAATTACATCATGAAATATTTGTGTAAAATAGATAATAGGCTTATTTTTATCCAATTAAACTCCACATTGTTACGCTTTTGCTGCACTCATTTACTCTACGTTGCTCACAAAATGTGAAATGTATGTAAATTAGTGTTTTCATTACCTCAATCGAAGTCATAGATATCCGGTTAGACGCTTGTGTCTTTAAGCTGCAGCAATACACAAATCGCACATTTTATTTTAAATTAAAACGAAGTGAACACATACCAAAACACTTGTATTGAAATAGCTTCAAGTTTTCTCTTCATATTACTTGAAAAATGTTCTATAACATATGCAAATTAAGGAACATTTCCTCTCGTCCGGATTTCGAGCCACTGGTCTTCAATCCCGAACAGTCTATTCCAACACTTATACAGTAGTATTTTCACCATATTTATCCATTTTTGTGTCACTGTATTGTTAATGTATTGTCCCGTTTGCACTTATACTAAAATCTCCATTCAAATAATTGAAATTAATCACAATATTTTCAATCCGAACTTGATGGAGCTTCCATCGACGCTTAACCGAGAAGAACTTGCACTGCGAAAAAAAAGTGTCTGACTAGAACAACTTTTCTATTTTTATTTTTATCAATTGTTTGGCAATGATTACTAGATCACATGTTTCATGAAAATGATAAACAATGTTAAAGGTAAAAGTGAAGCACAAATTTTTTTTTTTTTTTTTTTTTTTTGATTCATCACGATACACCAACGCGAATTATTTTGATCGCATTTCATTTCAAATAATAATTAACGTGTAGTATATTGTAGTGTAAGATCTGGAGTTTGTATGTAGATTGTGTGAATGCCGGACAACAATCCCGCAAAAATGGTGTTCACCTCAAATCCGGCCGGTACAAGTCGAAGGGAAGCGCAACGAGCTAGGTGGCTTGACCAAGTGGAGCAGGATCTTGGATGTGTGGGGCGATCGAGAAATTGGAGGTTAGCAGCCATGAACCGAGTTAGTTGGCGTAACATTGTGGCGCAGATCATGTCTTGAAGGACGTAGAGCCAGTAAAAGTAAAGTAAAGTTATCAATTATACTAACATATAAGAGGACTTCTCCTCAATTATTAATGAGTGAAAAAAAAACTTCTTTGGTTTCAATACTTTTGGCTAGAAAATAAAATTTTCCGCCGCCTTGTCTATACAGCAATTTGAAGCTGAATCAAATTTAGAAATATAGAATAACAAATAAAAGTTATCATGATTAAAACTAATTTCTAGATTAAAACCAATGAAGCAGCCAACAAAGGAGTTATGAAAAAATGGTTATGAGAACTTACAACTTCCGTCTTCTCCGGGGTGCCAAATCTCCTGGAATGCTTCCAGTTTACTCGTCTTGCCTGTGGCTAAAAACTGTTAAATGTAAACGTATGTTTCAAATTCCAGCGACCGATCAAGACTTAACCATCGTCCACAAAATATCGGACAGCACCGCCAATGCCAATTCACCGTCCTGCAATTACTATCGTTTAATTAAATCTGCAGCGGTGCGGTGTCCGCCCTATTTGAATTTACAATACATGACCATTAGAGTAGAGTATTATCTTTCGCGTTCCTCAGCACCCAAGGGATGGCGATGATGACGCTATAGAGTCACGCTTTAAGGTGTAATTAAGCTCGGCTACGAGAACGAGAACGAGAATAGATACACGGGAGGGAAAAAATCTTTGATTCACGACCCGGCATCGTTAGAAAAGCGCTTTATCCACATGAAACCCGATCAGGAAGGCATCACGAAATTGAAACACAATAATATTTACTATCGATATTTGTATCAACGTTTGTTCTATTCAGATATAATTATGAAATGTGGGTAGTGCTTTGTGAAGCCCAAGCAGGACAGTTCGGTTTTGCGTCGTCCAATTGATTTTGCTGACGGATTCGCGCGTGTGTTCGTCGCTTTTTTTTCCCTGTTTTGGAGCGTCTTGCTGGGTACGCATTTGGGAAGGCCTAAGCAAGATGGTTTGTTTTCGGGACGCCTAGAAGTTTTGCTGTCAGTGTCAGTTTTGTGTTCAGTCGAGAATGGATTACCAACTGGTGAGTTCGTTTCATGCTTATGATAACACATTTATGCTGCGTGTCGGCATTATGCTTTTTTCTTATACAATTTCAATATACATATATTATTCTCTTTTTGACATTATTAAAAATTATCTTTTGAATTGTTCGACATTGTGAATGTTGTATTTTCTAAAACTTCTACCATATCGAGACAAAATGCACAGTAATACTCATATGCAATTTTCAAACAAGCTATGTATTGTTCGCCACTACAAGTGTCGGCATTATTCGTGTTTCATATAAGTTAAAATATATACATGCAATTTTCAGTTTTCGTCATTAATAAAAACGTCTTTCGAATTGTTCGACATTATAGATGTTGACGTATTTTTTCCAACAACTTTTCGAGACAAAAATACAAAACTAGCTTTAAATACAAGTCGTATATTTCCCCCTTGTCCATGGATCGCATCACCGACCAGAGGTGACTCCCAGATCTTTTCCTCCCTCACTAATAAACACCCTTCCCGTGGTGATTGTGGAGATGCAGAGGTATTCTCGGTCTCTAGAAGCAACAATCATTACACCCTAACATTCCTTCCCCATCCCAACTGACTGTAAGGACTTGGCCGGCGCCGTTATTGATCAATTATATTAGATCTGCTAAAATTGCACTTCGAGAGTAAGCGGAAACTCCCATCCCTTATTCATTTGGATCGTAGTGCAATTCTTACCAGTTCCGATCAATCACGGAGTAGCAACCATTGACATGTACAGTCAGTCTATGCTATGCTATGCTTCAGATATAATTATGAAATGTGATTTGCAAACAGATAGCCGTAGCGGTGAATGCGCAGCTATTCAGTATGACCATGCTGAGGGTCGTGAGTTCGAATCCCGCTGTTCGAGGATCTTTTCGTAAAGGAAATTTATACCTTATTTCCAATACAATAAATAGGAAGGCTCCTGTGATTTACAATTACAGTCGACATTGGATGGATTTAGCCAGACAATGGCTCAACATCGAGCCAACTACATTTTGATCACTGGAAATTGGCCGACTTGAACCCGATGTCACTTCGGAATTGATCCTACAGCGGGTACAATTTTACCAGACTTGGACCCGACATTTGATAGACATATGAGATGGGAATCAACCCATATGTTCTCTTTTCGGACTAATCGGCCTTCCACCCATCAGCGCACGATCGTCAAAAGCGATGACAAACATGCTGATGGGAGGAGGTAAAGATGACTAATTCAGAAATAAGTTTTTAAATGTAGAACTGCTTCCATTTATAACAGTATTTCACTCATATGCATTGATTGTCTCATTGGTAGTGGCAGTGTCGGACATGTTGCAGACCCATCAGGTTTTTTTAAGTCGGATTTTTGTGAAATTCGGAACTATTGTGAAATTCTAAATATAGAATAAAACTCTTCAAAATAATATATAAAAAATAAGCTAAAAATAACCAACATATGATTTTATCTAAAAATTTTACTAGTTGCAATTTGCAAATTGTTACTTACAAATGTGTTATAGTTTTGAAATATATATTTCTATATATATATATATATATCTATTATAATTTTGTTACAGTCAGAATAAATTTGGTTATAATTTGTGTCATTGCAACAGCTTACCAGCTTATTTTATAACACACTCTGTTCAATAATTCTAATCAAATTTATATGTTGTCATATTTCTGTTATACTCGTCTGATCGGGAAAGAAGGCGGAGATGGTACCGGGATTGGATGGTATGAAGCAAGTGACAACGTGCGGCCCCTGGAGAGCGATTCCCTCACAGAATGCATATAAAGGATAGGAACAGAGAAAAAAAATGAGACACTTTCCATTGCTTCCTGCTTTTTGGAGCCGTGGTCAGGGTCGGCTTGGGGTCGAGGGTTAGGATGGGTACGGGAAATTGCGGCCAGAACCTTAGACATAAGTGGTTTGTCTTGTTCCAGTCAATCACCTGGATTGATGATATTTTTTCTATTTGCTAACACGGAAACACATATTTGAGTGCTACTCTGTTTTTACCGGTTTAGGAAGCTGCCATATTTCCTTGAATCGCCAACAGCAATGGGACATGAAAGTGCTGTATAATTATAATTTATGAATAAATTTATTTCCTTTCATAAAACGTTTTATTATTGCCTGCTCGAGCTTGCACACACACACTCTTGCAGGCAATTCTTTATCACTTAGACTCGCGTACTTCTCGCACATTCCAATATAAATACACAGGTTTAGTCTTATGTCGGTTGGTGCTTCTGGTGGACGTTATTACCTAAATGTATATGTTTTTCAAATCAAACTTATATCACAACACAAATACTTTGAATCCCCAAACAAATAAATATGCATCATCTTCTTTTATGTACTGTTACGTTACAATAAGAATAAAACCTGATATTCAGTTTAATTTTCAATGAGCACCTCTACAGTTGTTAGTGGAAAAGTCCATTCTGCCAATTGAGCATTTTTACATTTTATACGTACATGCATTGGAACACCGGTTTACAAAGCCATTCATTTAAGTAATTTGGGTAAAATCTAGAACATCTCAATAAATATCGTAGGCAGTGTTGATAGACTCACACTCAAATGTCAATCAATACGCTCTCCCGTAAGAGCAAACTCATTAGAGATCTGCTTTGCAAATCTCACGCTTGAGATTTTGATGCAAAATCAACACAATCAACTCAAACCGTAACTAATGATTCAGTCGCAAAATCCGACAAAAACTCGTGAAACCCGAATGTTTTTGTTTACGTTAGTAAGGATTACTATAATTTTACCAGATTAACAAGACATTATTGCCGTGTGTGAGTAAACTGTGGAAATATGAGAAAATGAGTCAAAAAGGTGAGCCAACTCATCCATGATTTTTTGACTGCTGAGTTGCGTGATTGACAACCCACGCGTGAAAAATCTCAAGCGTGAGTTGTGAGAAATTGAATTTTTCACAACACTTATCGTAGGTCCAAAAGAAGTCCCAAACTATGGATCGAATCGTAGGAATATTTTGTGGTTTTCACGCGCTAGTTTCTTATGATCTAGAATAACTTCCTGTGTACCCACCTCTCAGCATCGATGAACCATTCGCATCACCTAGTCGACGGTGACGGTTGGGTGGCAGCAAACGGGCCCAAGAGGTGAAATTCGTCCATTCCAAGGGCGGGTTCGAGATCCGAAACTGGGTGTCGAATTTGGAAGAGTTTATCCGACCAGAGCGTGCAGGTCATGCAGGATAAACAGTCCATAGTCCAATAGTGGAGCGAGTATTGGGAATAGTGTCGAATCCAGTTAGCGACGAATTCACCTTTCTGGCGAAGCTTAAAGAAGATCTGGTGCCTTATTTCTTTGGCGAACGTCGACCAACTACGAGGGTTGTGATGTGCAGCGTCATGACTCTGTTCGGTCCGCTAGGAACGCTGGCAACATTCGCGATCCACGGGAAAATGCTGATCCAGGATCTGTGGCGAAGCGGCAGCGACTGGGACCAATCGATCGACGACGGAAGCTGCGAGAATTGGGATTGGTTCATAGCTCGTCTCCCGGAGCCCGCTACTATTTTCATGAGTTGACGCCATCCAGGATGCGTATGGCGCAGCGGCATACTTCCGAGTGTTCACAAGTGATGGACTGGCTTGTTTTTTGGTGATGGCGAGCAGAGCCGTAGCGTAGCCTCACGGCGCCCTTGGCAAACCTCGCTTTGGGCGCCCCTAGGTCAATTATGTTTTCATCATAAAGTATGTATGTGACTAAAGTTTTCGAAAAACGTCCCAAGTAACCATATGCTGTTCAAGCTATAATTTATGTATATAAGCGGTGTACATAAAGCTAACATTACTGTATAACAACAGTTCAGCTTTAGCAGCATAGTTACTTGGGATACTAGCAGAAACTGGCTGGAAGATATTTTTTAAAAAACTAGAAAAAATCAAAACTATCATGTTGAGACTTAAATATCCATTAATTAAAGTACAATTAAAAATTTGTAAAATCGAATAAAAGGTGCAAGAGATAGTTTTTCTCGAAAAAGTCAGAATTTTTTTTTTTATAAAATTTGTGTTTTGGATTTGAGTCTAGAGGTTCAATTCCCAAATAGAAACATGAAAAAAAACCTTACAGAAGAGGTTAATACAGCTCAGTTCTTGATTAAAAAGAAAATAGCTGAGGGAGCCTCTCAATGTTAGATAGGTCCTTTTGAAAAATTAGAATTGTTTCATTATTTAACAAAAAGCGCTTGAAAAAAATCAGAATTTGCTACGAATGTTTAAGCACTGCTTACTCAATAGCTTTTTTTCAGTAATACTAGTGTGAGTAATTTACTAAAAGGAGATTGCAATTGTTCTAGAAGCCCCAGAAGAACACTTTCTTTTCTTGGAGTTGGATTTTAGAAATAATTTTGTAAAGTGGTCTATTTGTGGTTGATTTGTGCTAAATCATGTCCACTAAGTCGAACATTTGAATAAAAAAAAAGACACAAACTATTGTCAGTCAGAGTAGAATATGTTTATACTAGGTAAAAAATAATTTTGTTCGTGCTATGTCATGATTGCTCTTCACTGACATGACATTATTTGAAAACGTTGTTCAGGATTCTGGTAGAATTTTTCCCTGATTGAGATCTATTGAATATTCTGCCCAGTTGTGAAGAAGTTTACAGAAAAAAATCACCTTGCATCGTATGAAACGTATGTGTTCAGAATTTTGAATTCTGTGAGTCTCTTTCAGGATTTTGTGGAAATTCAACCAGTGATTTAGTGTGATTGTGTTCGAAAGAAAATGTGATATGCAATAACTCTCGTTCACGCTCAATAGAATTTTTGTTTCGTGTTTTCAAAATGTCTTCATAAGGATTAGAAGGTCATAAGAATATTTCCTCATTACTTCTCAATACGCACCTCCAATTGAACACCACAAACTTGATTTATGCTCAAACCAATTTTATTGGCTATTAAAATACGAGGAAAATCACTTAAACTCCAATGTTAAATTTTAAAATTATTGTGTGGGAATCACCCAAAACATCAAATAATCTTCGAAACCAATTCAGGAATTCTCGAAGACTTATTCAAACAGACTCAAGTCATAAAAGTCAACAAACTTACTTTATCAATCCTACGTGCTTCGCAGACGAAATTCTACGCGTTCCGCTCTAAACCAACTCGATTTTTCACTTCTAGAACGTTTAATATCCGAATTTACAAAACAACGAAAGTAAGATTCTCCACTTTCGCAACCTAACCGCTACTTTCGCCGCTCCGTTGTATGGGAGACGAAGTGACTTAACTACGAATCAAAACAAAACACTACATGAGTCGATTTTACACTGGTACAAAAACGTCGTAAGTAACCAATTGAAACGGCTTATCATTTTGTCATACAATTTTTGTGGGAAGTGATAGAAACTACCTTGAGTTTTAACGCGAGCTAATTGCATGCAAAATTTAAGCGATGTACATGGTGAAAAATGTTAAAAGGGGATTCATTTTAAAACAGTTTTAGAAGAGAGGTTGTGATTCATCTTAACTAATTTTCTCAAAACCGTATGGAAGTTACTTACGTCGATTTGAATAAGTAATCAAGAATTGTTGAAATTTTCCATTATCACTTTGAGAAATTCATTATGAAATTGTGACAAAAAAAGTGCTCTTACTTTACAAATTCTTTTTCAAAATTGATCAAATGTGTAATGCATTTTGGCGCCCCCCAAAGGCTGGCGCCCTTGGCGGGTGCCAACCTGGCCAACCGCACGCTACGGCACTGATGGCGAGATCGATGCTTGCTTCGCTAAAAATGATGTCTATTCCGAGGCTGAAGCTGCAAATGGCGGTGACCGGATCGAGATTGTTGCAAATGGTCGGTTGAAGTCAAACAACGGTTCATCTGATTGGATTCAAGAACCGTCATCTCCTTGAACCATTTGGAGCATCGGCAGTACAAGCCTTTCGTGGCGTTTCAGATCGACGAGATTTTGAGTCTCATGCAGGGAATGTCTGAAAACTCAGTGCAGTGCCAAAAACAAGCGTGCCACTCAGAAATTGATTGTGCGTCTCCCATTCTTTGCGAGTAAACTCAAAGCAAGGCGCAGGAGACAATTTGTTTTTGTGCGAGACAAAGCAAAGTACAATCTCTACTCTTTCAGTCTCTTTCGTGAAAGCACAAAATCCACTCTAGATTATTTTCAGCAAAGTATGCTTTGAAAGCGGACAAGCCTAATAAGTGCTTTGCAAAATCTTATTGTTGTGGATCTTGACATATTTGGTAAAGTCAGAAACATAAGGTGGTGACGAGTTATGTTCAACGTGTTTATGAATTTTGACAGTCACATATTAATGAAATGAATCCAAGTGAATTTGTTTACGCGTGTACGAAACGCAAAGAGTGAAAATGAGACAACTCGATACCATGCATCCCAAAGCACATTGCCAGTCAGCACAGCCAGGGTGCAGTCCAGAGAAAAATACTCATGCACGTCTCTTTCGACTTTTGGGTGCTATCTCGCAGCAGCGTGTGTAGCACCGAAAGAGATTTGAGTCGCACCCCATCCCTGGTCTCATGAAGCACAGTAAGTGGAGTTGGATATCGACGAGAAGTAAAATTGCGGACGATTTGACCAAATGGAAGAGTAGCCTGGACTCGGATGGACCGTGGTTTCAAGGTCCAAGTTTTCTGTACCAGCCGGAAGAACGATGGAAGAATCAAGTGGCGGTAGAAGCGAATACTCCTGAAGGGCCCATTCAAGAATTTCATAACGCTAAAAGAGGTGGGTAAGTATTCTAGCGCGTAACATCTAAACAACTCATACAAAAAGTAAATACTATTCATACAAAATACGTTACACATTAGCGTTCAAATAATGTTGCTATACACGCATCTTATTAGAAAAAAAAAGACGATCCTTAAAATCTTGGGACAAAGTTGAAGATGTGACTAAAATGTTTCAGAAAGATCATCGAATTTAAACCTTATTGAAATTGTAAATTCAACATATGGCTTCGATGCATCTTCACTCTTAAAACATTGGCAGTTAAAACTTTATAACCCACATCTATCTGATGTTCAATGTAGTTAAAGGATAAATAGCATGTTCTCTCAGATCATCTTCCATCGTCTATCGCTGGTAGGAAGTGAATAAGTAAGTAAGCAAATGGTCATGTTAGCTTTATGGACGAACTAACGTTTTATAACAGACCAAATCTTTTATTTGCGGTACATTCTACGAAAAGACACGTAAGTTAAATTGCTATGCATCATTGATAGAGAGATAAAGCTTAAACAAATTAATGAACAAGGCAATGACTGCCTAAGTTCTTGATACAGTTTAAATATATTTTAGCATTATACAGATTATTAAAAAAAACTCAGAACCCTCTTTTGATAAATCCACTTGATAAAAGTGGTCCTATATGTCTCCAATTATGATCCAAATCTAAAACTAAATTTGAAACATTGTGTTGATTGTGACTAATATCACACAAAACCAACTCAATTGATGATCAACCCAGATGAATTTACATTCAACCAATAAAACTGATGAAACCAATTTAAAACCATCCTCTATGTTCGGCTATTACCATAATCACATCCTATTCGCGCCAATTAAATCATTTTCCACGGGGAGCCACCACACATCCCAATCAATACGAACGCGACGCAGCTGTTTGATTTCCGGCACATATTGGCGTGGAAGTGCAAGCAGATTTTGCAAATATTTGTCTCTAATTATGCGTTTTCCCACTTTCATTGTTTTCACATTCGTCGCTCCTCGTAGTCACTCTATAGATAGGGTTTTGGAAGCTAGGGAAGCCTTATTTGGAATGGGAACCATAACTTTCCCGGAAATTTTGAGTGAAAACGTTTGGTACCTACTCCAGGACGATACTTGATGTGCTGAAAAAAATCGTTATTATCCTTTTTAAACAAGAGCATCTGTTTTCACACTTCGTCAAACATTTGCATCCATGAATCAAGTGCGAAATGCATGTTTATGAAACTTTATGATTTGAGAGATTTATAACAGATACTAGAATCAATGCTTGGCATGAGTGCGCTTCCGTGCATATGCTTGTGGGTATTGTTGGGCCACGCATTCCATTCTCACCCCTAAGCGCAAACTTACTGGAGAGCACTCTCCACATGTCACAAACGTGTCAAGAGTAAAGTGGTGTCGCGGTTTCGCTATTGATCCATTGACATATTGCTGTTGGGATGGAAGTGACGGTTCAGTGTTGGGGGTGTTTCATAAATTATCATGTAAATTATGTTTTGCATAAACAAGATTTTGATTTTTTGCTTTGCAATCTCAGGATTATTATCTACTAGTGCCATACTCGGTCCCAGGGAATAATATTTGGCGTACCTTACACCTTTTATGTATGACCCCTTCTACGTTTAAATCAGATGAGCGAAAATTGACGGCAAGCGGCAAGAATAATAATGTCTAGCAGCTCAAACGAACCATTCGCCTCTCAATCAACTTATTAAGGATAAACTGAGTGCATTTTCACGTAGGCGTTTCCAAATATTCCTAAGTACATCGGTTTATATTGTGATGAATCAGATTTCTAAGAAGAGTGTTGTTTGTCAATTGCGTCATAGTTATTATCTATGAGCTTCTTTCGTTTAAATTAACCATATTCGCATTCGTATATCGTTAAGCTCTTATACAGTCAACCCACGCAGTTAAATCACCCACAATTTATGAATCAGCTGACTTCAAAAGACAAAATTACCATCAAACTTGTCACAAAACATCACAGAATTATTTTTGCTGATAAGAAACTATGTGTAAAAATAATTCTGTGATGTTTTGTGACAAGTTTGATAACAAATTTGTCGTTTGAAATCAGCTGATTCATAAATTGTGGGTGATTCAACTGCGTGGGGTCCATCAACCAAAACACAAAGCAGCAGCAGCATCAATACCATCAGGCGTTGCGCTGCCAACGGTTCACACACTGCTTGACTGTTTTTGTCTCTCCACTATGATCGTTTTTGGGCAGCCATCTGTTAAATAATTCAATCTTTAATATTTCGCTTGTGTTTTCAACTAATTGAAATCTATTATCTATTAGCACTAATAGCAAGAGCACAATCATTCCGTTCCGATACATATTAACAAGTTCAATTTCATGCTGCCTTTATCGAACAAAAATGCAAAACCCCGAAAACCGGAAAAATCGTGTTACCACTGTCCTCGAGTTAGGGTTTGATAAAACGTTAGGAAGAAGAAGATTACAGTTTTGAAGAGCCGTGACATTTGTTTTGAACGGTCATGGTTTGCTTTGGATTTTGATGGTCGTGTAGAAAAATGTGAATGTCGAGGTGGTAAATGCTTGCTACAGTACATTTCCCATCCCTGTCCAAGACAAAATATCTTTGTTTCTAGATTGTGCAGAAATTATACTGATGTTCAAACAATAAACGTTGTCAATTGTTGAAGATACCGGAGCATCTTCAATGGTTTTCAAGAAGGGTAAAAGTCAAATATTCACACATTTGCGTGGTGTATTGTAATAACTTACAATAAGTCGTTATTCAAATATTATTAATGTTTTGTTTTCTCAAAAAGATATAATTAAAATTGATTTTTTTTTTAAATGCGTTTTCCATGTCTTGCATCCCGCGCTATGTTCAAATGCTCAAAAAGTATTAAAGTAGTTCATATAGCATGGGCTTAGCCAGAGGAGTCCAGAAGAAAAATCCGTAGTTCAAAAGTAGAGAGTATTAGTATGACACTCCATGTCAGAACTGTTTTCGTTGAAAATGATAACGTTTGAGAATTTATATTCCAATAACAAAAATCGATGTGATTTTATCATATTTGAAACCCCTACGAACAATCGTTCTACGATCACTATATGATGAAAAATCTGGTCTCAAATTCTTAGCGAAAATCATTTTTACCAACGGGGACTGTTTTTGTAATCGAAACCATAAATTTCCATATATTCTTAAACACCTAGAGGTATGCAACGCCCTATTTGCTCTAAGTAAACCATTCGGTTTTGTTCAAAATATCTTTTCTAAGTTCTAAAAACGTATAACTTATGTCGAATTCAATGTCAATAGATATGTTTCCAGAAATATAATTTTATACCAATTCATTCTGACTTATAATGGTGTTTGTCATGCACGTTTGAACTAAATACCATTTTAAAGGTGAATTTTTCTATAAATTCGGTCAAAATCAAGTCAAATCCACGTTCCCTTTTAACATTCTTCAATCAAGTTCCAACTGTATTGATGCCAAACCCTAAAAATGTTTTTAAATCATATGAAAAATTACCAGTCCATTCGAAATGAGTCGTTATGCAATCTTTCTACTTCTAATTGATAACTGAGATACCTGTATTTGTTTTAAAACCACAAAATAAAAAAAATGTATGCTAGACGAGCATTTTACTAACTAAGCTACCGAGCCACTTGGTAAAGCGCTCGTCTATCAAACAAGAGTCCTGAGTTCGAATCCCAGCCGAGCACATGGACTTTTTCATAATTTTATCCATAATTTATCCATTTTTACCACGCGTAATAAGTTAATTAATTAAACACCATGCATAATACTGGTATTTTAATAAAAAACATCAGAGTTTATGTTTACAAAAGTTTTGAGTTATGATACATCTTGAAAATTTTTTGGAAAACACCCCACAATCAGTGAGGATTTCTTAAACATTGTTTTCCCTAAAATTCATTCATGAATTCCTCAACAAATCTCTATGAAAATTTCATGATAAATCTTTCAAGGCACGTTGAGTAATATTTTTATCTAAGAAACCTTGACAAAACTTTCTTCAAAACACTTCTTCATAAATTTAAAGGTGTTGCGTCAAGTATTTGTCTAAGATAGCACATTGAAGGATTCTTTTGCATATTTTATTAAGAATTTTTTAAGCATTTCCTTTCAAACTCTCCTTTAGGATATTAGGGAACTACATTATTTTGATCTTTGTAAATTCGTCCAGTTGTTTTCTTTTATGATAATTTAAGTAGCTCCTCAAAATATGTTTTTGAAATTACTCCTGATAACTTGTCCTTGAAAAATCTTGATAAAGTGCAACAAAATAATAAAAACATGTTCAGAGATACCTCTGAGAACTCGTCTAAGATCTGTTTTAGATATTCTTCATGAAATTTTACCTATTCGTACAAAATTTACACTAAACTGCATTCTTTCGGAATGTTTCAAGCAGTTCTACTAGAAACTGCCAAGGATATCATAGGATTCACTCCAGTATTTCCCGAGGACTTGATCAGGAATCTCAATAGTCATATCTTCAAGCATTGCTCTCAGCGAGGATTTCCCAAGCAATAACTACAGACAACTCTCCCTCACTCGATATTGAATCGAGTTAGAGAGATATCGATATACAGAACACATATTCATTATATGTGGGACCCAAATGGTAAAAGTTAGCCTGATTTTTCCGTATACCTTTTTTATTGTAAATATTGCGTACTTTCATAAAATCGAGTTTAAAAATATTTAAAAAGTTTATTATGACCATTTTCAACAAATTCACCTTTTTTTAAAATCATTACTTTTTTGTCCATGATTTCTCCATCTTGACCCACTGTGCAAAAGACTTCATGTTTTGTCTACTTTAACATATAAAAAAAATAAAAAAAATCATAAATACTATTTTTGAGAAAATTGATTTTTAAGCTTTATTTTTGATATATAAAAAATTACAACATTTTTTTTACAGTGTATATTTTTTTCCAGATAGTCCCTACAATATCCTAAAACTTTGCGGAAGGCACCAAACTGATCGGACAAACCGTTTCTAAGTTATATTTTTTTAAAAATTATTAAGGGTTTTTTTCTTAGGCCCTTCTCAAAAGTAAGGCTAGAGTCAAAATGGCGAGCCGATGATGCAAAAGGGCATTTTTGGGCATAAAGAACACACTAAAAAAATCTTATTTTTAAAGGTGACGCAGCCGTCGATATTGACGGAATAGATCATGACACAAATTGAAATTTGAAACATTATTAAATCAACGATGACGTAAACATGAAAACACGTAAATTCAGTTCCATTTTAATAAATGCACTGCACTATTTAGTCACTTGAATTGATTTTACAGCATAATGATTTAAAATTACTTTAACGATGACATAATGCACCGCAGCACATTTGTTAAACGTCAAACGCAATCGGAGTGAAACAAAATATTTATGAACCAAGTAATCTTGGCTTTCGAGTCAAATCCTTGATATGACTATAAATTCAGTGCATGGTTCTTGTTCTTTAACTTGATAGGTGTAAAGTGAATAAGAAATAGAAAAGACTATTAAGTGATTTGTATAAATCATCGTCCCCGTGGTGGTATGCAGCTGCTGCTTGCATCGATTTCATGAAAGATGTTGCTCTTGTACCCAGCGATACGCGGCAATCAATGAATGAAATTATTTGTGAAATATAATGTCGAAGAATAAAATACGATGTGGAAATTTAACACAAGTATTTATTATTACGCATAATCAGTGTCCGAAATAAATGAGTCAGGGAATCCCTTGGAATATTTGAGGTTATGTTGATATGCAATTATCAATTACGTCATGTTTGAAATTTACTGCACACAACATTGACACTTGTAGAATTACTAGTTTTGCTCACAAAACCACGAGTGTAAAATGAATTCAAACGTAATTTTGTGTCATTTTACTTGCTTTAATATGTCGGTCTTATATGACACAAAATTACTCGATTTTTTCGAAGTGTGAAAGCATGTGCAAAATTTCATCCAAATCAAAAAATACAAAAGGAAACCGACATTCGAATTCAAATGGAACCGCTCTGTATTATCTCAATGTGACTGCTATGCGGTTATATTAAGCAATGTGACAAAATAACTTGGTATTCTTAACAAACTTTCTAGAACAATCTCACAGATTTTATTAAGTTAGCCGAAAATATTGATTTTTTGATGATGTTCCACGGTATAAATTCAAAATTGTCAAAAATGTCGAATATGACAAATATGCAGTTATGGGCAGTTTATTCTACGTATAAAAGTGCATTATATGCAGACATCTCAAGTTGTGTTTCAACTCATACCCACGGTCGCACGCTGCAAAACTTGATACCTAATAAAGGCTCCGGGCAATCACACTGGAGGTTGTCTTTGGATAAAGATCAGCAATATATGTGTCAATATAATGATTAGCAGTTATGTATACAGAAATATGACATTTAGAAAGAATAATGAATTCAACAACGTAAAACATTCCAATAACTGAGCGAAGAAAATCTTCAATACGATTTCTTTTTTCAAAGAGTGATAACATTTTGAAAGAATAAATCATTCAACAAGTCATTATGTTTCCAAGGTAGATAATAATTATATTGTGAATAGTTTCAGATCATCCATGTGCAAACAATCTAGTTAGATTTTATATCTGTTGAACCAAATGATTTTTAGATCAACCATCAAAAAAAATCTTACGACAAAATGTTCTAAAGTAATTCGACCAAACGTCCATTTGACCAAATGTATTTTCAATCGAATGACTTTCGACCAAAGGTCATTCGACCATATGTCTTTCGACCAAATCGAAAAATTTTACAACACTGACTTGTCATTGTCATTGTCATTGTTACTTAAACTATATGTCCTGCTTATTTTTCTGTTTATTCTCTAGTACCCCTATCAATCCCTACAAGTACCTTGTTTTATTTTTACCTTCGAAACTACAACTACAACTTCTCTGTTGTCTTTTTTTTTATTATGAGACAAGTAGTTTTGATTCTCCTTAAAAAATAATAAATTTTCCAATCAGCAATTTTTTGATTGTCTGGCATATAAATCTTCGTGCAATTACCAAGTTCAAAAGTGATAAGCACCCCGAATGAACTGTGACCGTCTATTCAAATCTGCGCGATAAAAGGCAACTCATTGAAGCCGGGCAAATGAATTTACGTTTTACAACGGATCAATGACAGCGCCAACAACGGTTACCACGAACAAACACCGAGCACAGTACATATTGTCGTAATTTAGCGCACTTAAATTCCCCTTTCAGCTTCCAGTAAGATTAATGTATCCCTCGCTGTAAACCCGCAAACCGCGCCATTGTCGTTCCGCCCTCCGTTACTCACATGTATCTCGCCGGAACTGCCCCAGAAGCCAGCCACATTTCGAATTTGGCTCACCGACCGTTTACCCGGAGCTTAATCGTAGATTAGTCAACTGCGGTTGAACATCTGTGGCCTGTTTCGTTTCACATCTATCTGGTTTTAGATGAGCTTTTTCTACACTGTGTTTTGTTAAATTGAATGTGTTCCGACTCGGGATTGTTTATTTATGACGAGGATTTCCGCTGTTATGAATGCTTGTTTCGACATTTTTAGGTTAACTCTATAATTTATCGAAAAAGAAGATTTGAAAAAGTGTCATCCACACATCCAATGCTGTACAATCAGTCATAAATAGCTCCATGTTTTACATCGTTTGTCAGTTTGTCCCACAAACGACCAATAGTTGAGGATATAATTTGCTTTTGTTCGGTTCCATGAAGTACCTCTGCGATATGGCACCAATCACCATCTGGTTTGAAAAGCGTTCTCACGGTGCTTCATTTATCGTTATTATCAAGAAAATAGCCGTCAAAACATTGAACGTAAGTTTGTTTATATAGTTCTTCTACGCATCTAAACCGAAGTTTAAAAATATCGTTAGATAAAATTGTGAGTTACGCCCTTTCAAAAACGTATATTTTAAGCTCGCTGATATTTAGTACAATAACATTGTATTTCAATACCAATAATATTTTTAGTAAAAAAACAGATGATATGATTAATGCGCTTCACTCTAATGAGGATCTAGAGATACAGAAGATCAAAGAAAATTCGTTACTAGCGCTAACTGCTTTGCAGAAGACACCAACCTTCTAGTTTATCAAGTTCTTGAGGTACACATGATTGACTAAAATAAAGTTTTTTATCAGCTCAAGCGAGCTACCCAACAATGAAACATTTAATTGAGAATTATTTTGTGGTAGTAAATGTCATTGACAACACATCCGCTAATGGGCACTAGTAACTAATATAAAGTTCTTATCTTGGGATACAGCTAGAAGCAGTGTTGCCACATTTTTTCCGACTCTCATCTGTGTTTTCGACTGAAAAAATCTTTTTTATCTTAAGACAACCTCCAAAAATCTTGATTAAAATCTGTGTCGCAAAAATACCCAAAATTTTAATTATTTAGTTCAAAAAGATATTTTGCAAACGTATTATGACTGTTTTTTGCATGTCAACAATTTTTAATTTGAACTTATTCTTCTAAAACTAAGTATAATAATTTCTGAAATCTCAAAAACTTATTCAAACAGACTCAAGTCAAAAAAGTATACAAACTTACTTTATCGATTCTACGTGTTTCGCAGACAAAATTCTACACATTTCGCTCGGAACCAACACGATATTTCACTTTTAGAACATTTAATTTCCTGATTTACAAAACGACGAAAGTAAGATTGTCAATTTTCGCACCCTAACCACTACTTTCGCCGCCCCGCTGTATGGAGAGACAAAGTGACTTAACTACGAATCAAAACTCTTGAGTCGATTTTACACTGGTACAAAAACGTCGCAAGTAACTGAATAAATCGCCTTATAATTTAGTAATAATTTTTTTGTGGGAAATATCAGAAACTCCATAGTGTTTGAACGAGAGCTTATTGTATGGAAAATTTAAGCAATGAACACGGCGAAAACATGTTAAAAAAGTGACTAATTTTAAAACAGTTTTAGAAGACAGGTTGTGATTCTTCTGAATTAATTTTCTCAAAACCATATGGAAGTTACTTACGTCGATTTGAAAAAGTAATCGAGAAGTCAAAAATTTCCATGTTCGTTATTCATTCAATTTTGTTCGATTATCAAAGTTACCCCATAACAGAAAACCATCTTTTGATTATATGAAAAATTATATATCCATTCTAAATGAATCTTTTGGCATCTATCGACTGCAATCAATAGCTAGGATGCCAGTACTTGTTTTAAAAATATAAATTATATATTTTTGAAACAGCATGCAATTCTATTCAAATTTTCTTCGAAAAAACTATCAAAGTTACCCCGCTAGACGGTACTTTGATAATGGAGTATAAATCGAACAAAATTGAATGAATTACGTAACATTTATAGGGCATTGCATACTTCTAGGCGTTTAACGTTATAGGGAAATTTCTGACTTAGATTCAGTGATGCCACATACACAGATTTATCCATAATTACACAGATTTTTTCCTGTTATTGCCTAAATAAGAGCATTTGGACTTAATTAAAATAAGAGATAGAATGTAAGACTCATGGAGTTTATTCCTTCTTCTTTAAATATGCTGTTCTTTAAACATAGGAACTGAAATCTAGGAATAAAAGAGTTAAAATCTATGTTTTTTAACAAAAAATATCATTTATTATTTTTATTTTAAGCGCTTTTCTATTATATATTTTAGTTAAGACATATTTATTTAAATCCGATAATGTAAATTTCGTTTTATTGCTCAGCTACTCAGAACAAATGATTATCTAAAATGCCTCTCTGTTCCATCAAAAAACTAGTACCGGCTATGGGTACATCATCCCGTTGCATATACCTGAATAAGCCTTCAATCTCCTTTGCATATCTTATCTTGTTAACAAACAAAATGGTCCCTTAATGTTTTTTGACAAAATGCAACCATTTCTTTTGATCATGAAGTTCGTCGACCAACAAAAAAATTAAGAGCGTCACTCTCTCTGTGAGTAGTTGAAGGTTTGGAGACTACTCTTTTTTATGTAGTTTGGCCATCTAAACACTGGTCCACAAACGTCTTGAACGGTGAAAAAAACATCTGTAGGATATTCTCTTTTGTAATATGTTCGGGCTTTTACGTTCAACATATTCTGCATTAAACTGAAAACATAAATAATGAAAATTGTTACACCTAAAACATAAAAAAAACAATACCTTCAGTATAGCTTGATCCGACTATATCTCCAATGGACACCTATCTTTGATTGATTTTCGTTCAGTTTAAGGGGCAGGATCCGTCATTGATTTCGGAACTTTCAAAATCAGTTTTTTCCTTCAAAATCAAGACAATTTTCAGGAAAATGTGTTCACTGTATTCTATTCTCCAACCGAAACACAGTGAACACATTTTCATCGAATAATTCTTAGTTTTGAACAGAAAAACTGCTTATGAAGTTTCGATGATGACGATGATTACGTTGACGGAGCGTTGATCGTTAATTGACGCACATATGTTACCATAGGAAATCAACATCCATAGTCAAATGGCAACGGTAACTATGAAAAAGTCGAAATTTTTACAGTGGCCAATGTACAGTGAATCCACAATTAAGAATCACCCACAATTTATGAATCAGCTGCCTTTAAAGGACAAAATAACAGTAAAAAATAGCACAAAACATCACAGAAACATTTTCACTTATAATTTATTTTGAGTAAAATTGTTTACGTGATGTTTTGTGTTGATTTTTGTTGTTATTTTGTCATTTAATGTCAGCTGATTCATAAATTGTGGGCGATTCTTAATTGTGGACCCACTGTAGATATACTGAGGAAAGAATGGATATTTCGTCATGGATTTTCATACCAATCAGATAGTTGGTGAGGACACCTGTGAGGAATTCGGCTTGAATTTCGTTTTCTGCGACCCAGTAGCCGAAGCGGAGCCTGGACCTGACGCCCTCCTTCAAGACCAGAAATGTCTCAATACATCAACCAATTGCAAGAATATCTCAACTACCGTAAAACGGGGTAACTTTGATAGTTTTTTCGAAGAAAACTTGAATATTTATGCATGCTGTTTCAAAAAATTATAATTTATATTTTTAAAACAAGTACTGGCATCCTAGCTATCGATTGCAGTCGATAGATTTCCAAAAGATTTATTATGAATGGATGTATAATTTTTCATATAATCGAAAGTTGGTTTTCTGTTTTGGGGTAACTTTGATAATGGAGTATGAATCGAACAAAATTGAATGAATAACGAACATTTGTAGGGCATTGCATACCTCTAGGCGTTTAACGTTATATGGAAATTTCTGACTTAGATTACAAAAATAGTCCCAGTATGTGAAAATGCTATTTGCTAAGAGATTTGAGACCGTATTCAAGTTCTATGATAACTAGGCTGTCAAAGATAAGTGGCCAACTATTCAAAACTACATCAAATAGTGATTGTAGAACAGATTGTTTGCAAGCGTTTCGAAAATGCTAAAATTGTGTCAATTTTTAATAGTCGTATAAAAAGCCTCAAATGCACTTGATTCCAATGAAAATAGCTTTGACATGAAGTGCCATACTAATACTCTTTACTTTTGCATTCGTTCACTGATTAACAGAAACTTCGTTATTTCGTTTAATATGTTGTGGGTCTCGCACTATCAAAGTTACCCGCATTATCAAAGTTACCCCGTTTTACGGTACTTACGAAACATCAGCAACTCACGAAGACGCCGCAATATCCATATCAATTTCGAAGAATTTTGAACAACTCCGGAATCATTTCCTGAGCCAGCAACAAACAAAACTCAAGAGTTTTCTTCTGACGTCGTAGCATTCTCAGCTCAAGAAGGATGGCTAGACCCAGTCAACAATAATTCAACGCTGAAGCCAACTGATCTGGCGCCCATTTCGAAGACATCCTCCGGGAGGATTCAAGATCCTTCAAGGACAGGACTTTTGTTTCAGCTACATCCGCATCAAGCAGCAATATCAACGAGTTTTCAGCAACCTCAGACTCTTCCCCCCGAGTCAGCAGCGAACAAAATCCAAGAGTATTCTTCCGGCCTCATACCATTCCCAGCTCTAGAAACATCGCAAAAACCAATCAGCAATAATTCAACGCTGAAGCGAATTGAATCTGACGCCCCTTTCGAGGAAAACCTTGATTGATGATTCGACATTCTTCGAGGCAACCACCACGGTCCTTCGAAAAAATAAAGGCCAGCCTTTGCTTATAAGAAATGATAACAGTTACCATTTGAATGAGTAGGTAGGTTCATTTGATGTTTAAAATTAATAAGGTTCTACCTTTTATGACTTTACTGCGTTTAGTTTTCCGTTTCAGATTGATGAAGCATTTCATTGCAGTTATGGGAAGGAAAGAGCAAAAGACGCAGAAAACCAGTGTAGGCAACGGTTGTGACACGACTGCCGAAGACGCTGCATGTGGCTGAGACTTCTACTGAGCACAACTCTCCTCCAAATCCTTTGGTTGTTCAAGGTTAGAAGCTCCGAACGAACTGAAACATCGACACTTGGAAATTACGAGGCGATTCCAGACATTTTCAAAAAAAAAAAGCTCTGGATGGTGCGGATGTTTTGATAGCTGCATCCGATAGCGCACGCTGCTATTCTCGGCGTATGACAACATTCGTCGCCTTTCTACGGCCAAGATATGGATGCTAGATGGGACCTTTGCCACTGATTCACAAATGGTACATCGTCAGGTATACATCAAAGCGGGAGGGATGTTATTTTCAGAATTTTCCAACTTTTTGGTTCCCCATTTTACAAACATCTGGAAGATCCGATCCAGATAACATTTTCCTCGAATTTGTGAGCTTTTGAAATGAATTTGTAAGGTTCTCCATCCACGACATAAAAGATCCAGACTTTTCCAGACAAAATTTTCACTTATCGAAATGATGATACCATGTGCTTTGAGGTTCGCCTTCGAGCATCGGGTCTCTCACGTAGCTCCGCAGCTTGTAGGTTGTAGCGCCCATCTAGCGAATATCGAGTCGTGGGTTCGATCCCCACCGGAGCACGAGGTTTATTTTTCTTCAATTTCAAATTGTATATTTGACACGTGTTTCGTCGTGTATATGTCAATTTTAAAACCTTATAACAGCAAAATTCCTTAGGCTGGAATTGCCTAGAACTTGACAATTTATTAACGTTCAACGCTCCGTCATCGTAATCATCGTCATCATCAAAACTTGAAATACAGTTTTTCTGTTCAAATCTAAAAATTATTCGATGAAAATGTGTTCACTGTGTTTCGGTTGGAGAATAGAATACAGTGAACACATTTTTCTCTACATTTTCTTAGTTTTGAACGAAAAAACTGCTTTTGAAAATTCCGAAATCGATGACGGATCCTGCCCCCTTAACTGTGCAATTGACAAACTATTGCTTTTAGCAATATCCATCCATCTAGTGCTCAAGTTTATCTACAAGGTTTGGTTGACCACACTGGACAGCGACTGTGGCAAGACTTATGTCTCAACAATACAGATGATTTTTCGTCAAAAATGGCATTCATCTGATGATTAAATGGGGGTGTTATGGAAGTTCTAATTATGCTCGTTATAAGCAACCGTTTCTCGAAATGGATGATAGTAAAGAAAGTGTGATTAGAGTATGTAGTGCCATCAGTGGCGCGGGAAGTGGGTAGGACAGGTAGGACATGTCCTACGCACATGAATACCTGGGTAGGACAGTCAAAGGATTGTCCTACCCATGATTCAACACGAAGTGACATCATTCCTACAGAATTTCTATAGCCAGATTTAGATGTTCTTGGACAAATTGCCATCAGCATTTTGACAGTATTTATTGACAAATTACTGGATTTATGGAGAACTATCAAGAAATACCTAAGGAATGGTTAAAATAAGACCGGTAGCACCGTGTACGGAGTATACGCATCTGGAACAAAGCTCGCTTATTACATTATAGGAAGCTGTTGACGATCTGGTGAGCAATTCCTACAGAACTCCCGAAGCACACTCTGTAGAAATTCTTGGTGCAATGGTCGTGAACATTTCTGCAAGATAGTCCTTGATGAATTCTTAAAAAATGATTAGATAGTATTTTCCATAATTCATGGGCTTCGTGGCCTTGCGGTTAGCGGCGTCAGTCGTCTAGGCGTATTGGGCCACGGGGTGTGGGTTCGATTCCCGCACCTGTCGGTGAAAACTTTTCGTCGCTGAGCTACTTGGTGTTTCGTGTTGTCCGTTTCCTAATGTTAGTGATCGTTCAGTCTGTGCAGCCTATGTGCGGAAGACGGTGTAAATTGTCTTTATAAATAGAGTATGAATTGCAAGTCTAATTGAGTTGATATCAATTTTCAACATATCGTCCAATGACTTGCGATTCGCGACAGTACTGATATTATTAGTTTCTTTCTTAACAGGGCTGGTAGCGACTAAGTGTCTTGAAAATAGAAACTTTGGAGAACTTTTGTCTGAAAAAAGACCTTAAAGAAATCAGACAGGAATCAAAGAGAGATCAATAAGGAACCATGATAACAAAAAAAAAAAAAATACAGAAATAACCTAACAGATTTTATCGGGAATTCTTCCGAAAATTCTCCCAGATTTTTTCAAGAAAGTCTTAAATTATCCCAGAATTTATCCAATAATTCTACCATCCTTTATTCTAAAACTTCCTCCAAGATTTTCGGCATTTTCAAAAATTTCACAAAGTTGTCGTTCGAGATTTCTTTAAGATTCCTTCATGAATTCTTCCAGGAGACTTTTGAGTAATTTTCAAAATATTTTTCCGGTTAGTTTTTCAGGAGCATTTCCAGGAAAATGAAAAGATTTTTTTTTACAGAAGCTAATACCGTAAAACGGGGTAACTTTGATAGTTTTTTCGAAGAAAACTTGAATATTTTTGCATGCTGTTTCAAAGATTTACAATTTATATTTTTAAAACAAGACCTGGCATCCTAGCTATCGATTACAGTCGATAAATTTTCAAAAGATTTATTTTGAATGGATATATAATTTTTGATATAACCGAAAGTCGGTTTTCTGTTTTGGGGTAACTTTGATAATGCAGTATGATTCGAACAAAATTGAATGAATAACGAACATTTGTAGGGCATTGCATACCTCTAGGCGTTTAACGTTATATGGAAATTTCTGACTTAGATTACAAAAATGGTCCCAGTTTGTGAAAATGCTTTACGCTAAGAGATTTGAGACCGTATTCAAGTTCTCTGATAACTAGGTTGTCAAAAATAAGTGGCCAACTATTCAAAACTACATCAAATAGTGATCGTAGAACAGTTTGTTTGTAAGCGTTTCGAAAATGCTAAAATTGTGTGAATTTTTTAAATTCGTATTAAAAGCCTAAAATGTTCTTGATTCAAAAGAAAACCGCTCTTACATGAAGTGTCATACTAATATTCTTTAGTTTTGCATTCGTTTTGCTTAACTGATTAACAGAAATTATGATATTTCGTTTAGTATGTGGTGGGTTACGCACTATCAAAGTTACCCGCATTATCAAAGTTACCCCGTTTTACGGTACATTGTTTTCATATAATTGCGCATGAATTAAAATAAAATCTGATGCATCCTGATAAGTTCAAGAGTAACCCTTCATTATCTCCCACAAGGTTGTGTGTAAGATGTTTTAGACTCTCGAGAAAATCTTATAGGATTTCCTAACCAAATTGCTAGTTGATATGCTACAGGAATTCCTCTAAAACTATCGGACGGAGGAATTATTGGAATGATTACAAAAGTATTATTTGGTGTGAAATCTAAAAAAAAATTACAAAAAACCCGATACGAAATTATTTGGAATAAATGCAGGTTAAACCTTGAATTACTACAGCAGTTCCTGAGTAAATGTGGATAAGTTATAGTAGGAAACGAAACGAAAATTCCAGGAAGGATAACTAGAGAGACTGGCGTTGGTATTCGTGTAGATCTTTCTGAGAAAATTCCTGAACAAAATCCTTCAAAAACTCTGGATTGAATCGTCCTTGATTTTCTTGGAAAAACTCTTGTAAGAATTTCGCAGTTTCTTCTTGTTTTTGTCAAGTCTATCAAAAGTAAATTAGTCCGGAAAAAGAATTTTGATTGAATAATAAATCACTTATGAAGTTGACCATACCAATAATATTGCAGCTTTCTCAGTCTAGAGGTAATGACTGACATGAAAACAGTAACTTTCAATTTTCTATCAAGGATTCCATGAATTTGAAAACTTTCTGGACTTCCGTGGACATACAGATTTTGCCAACGTTTGTCCTACCCATGATTTTGAATGTGGACGCGCCTCTGAATGCCTTGCATATCTTCGCTATGTCATTAGTCCCTCTACGATCAACAGTGATAAAGTCGCCTTCGGTGGACAAGGATGTCAATTTGAACAACACTTGACTTACCTCTAATAAATGCTTCTCTGTCCTTATTTAGGTGAGAAACTCAACGAACAATCCGTGGAAAAGGAATCAGCTGGCCCTGAAAAGCTGAGGTTTGGCATCTTACCTTTACATGCGTTTAAAAGAAGTATGGACATGTTCCTAAAGATATCAATCCGATTGGCAATGGAAGAACCCGCTTGGAGACAAATATTGTAATTCGAGACAGAAAAAAGAAAATCAGGGCTGAGTTTCGAACGCAGTTTGGGCTTCGAATAAGTGAACCATTACCTTCCGGTAACAATTCAAACGATGGGAACACGGCCCGGAAGTTTTCTGAAGAATGGAGAACGGGTTCTTTTATAACTGGTTTGGATGAAGGATTATTGAAGAGATACTACATAATTTTGTATACCATCAACAGTCGAGCCGAAATCAACCTTAATACATTCCAAAAATACACACTTTCATAATTCTCGAGACATTTTTTTTGCCAAAGAGAGCGTAAGATTTGATCTTTGTTTGACGGCAAGCTATTCCACAGAACGTGTTTATTACAAACATCAAATAAAAGTATATATTTCCAGAACAGCACGGACGACGGCAAAATGCAGAATCCCAATGAACGAGAGGGACGTGAGGATTGCGACAATGACTATTGTCTTCAAAACAAAGCCGATAGAACGCCTTAGTTAATGATAATCGTGATATAATTACTTCTAAAAATTATTTCTTTAGTGCAAAACCCTTCATTGATCGACTAATTGATTTTATAAAGTTCCTAGATCTCATTTGAGTTCGATGAGTAAAATTTACCACTCTTAACGACAGATAGCAAAATTACCCAAATCTTGGATATTAATCTAAATACTAATCTGTGTGGTCCTTGAGTTCGAATAAGTATAATTACCTTAATTTGCTAAATTGTTGTTGTTGGCACTGTACGCATCATACGGTAGGGCTCTGAGCCGGTAGGAAAAAAACCAAATGTATGAATTGCGACTTTTTCACCTACTGAATTCGATAATAAATAATATCTTTTCCAGCTGTGAGCTGCGCGAAATAAACGCTGCTCACAGATTTTTTTCCTGCCCCAAGAACCTCAAAGATTTGAACTTAAGATGCCAAAGGACGATGCCCATGACTGCGGCGCCTGCAACCGACCGAATTCCGTAGAAGAAGAGAAGAAGAAGAGACCGCAAGTCAATGGGATTTCTCTTAACTCCCAATTGCTGAAGGGCCCAGACCTGCTGGTATCGCTTCCGTCCGTGATCTGCAAATTTCGCGAGAAGCACGTCGGATTCGGAGGCGATATTCGAGAAATGTTTTTGCAGCTGCGTATGCGAACGTAGGACAAGTATTTCCAGTGCTTCCTGTTTCGCTCCGATTCCCAAAATCCACCGGAAGTTCACATCGCAGACGTAGCCATTTTTGGTACCACATGTTCGCCATGCGTTGCGCAGCATGTGCTGCGAGTGAACGCCGACAAGTGGGCGAAAGAGTTTCCTCAAGCGGCGGCGGCGATTAAAGACAAAACATATATGGACGACTACTACGAAAGCGCCAACTCCCCCGAAGCAGCTGCGGAGCTAGCCGTACAAGTGCGAACCATCCACGCTCACGGAGGCTTCGAAATGAGGACGCCAGCGAGGTCAGTTATGGCTGCGCGGTGTACTTTCGCATAACGGACGACTACCAACGAGTGCACTGCACGTTGATCATGGCCAAGAGCAGAGTAGCCGCTCTACAACACTTGTCGATAGCCTGACTGGAGCTAGAAGCAGCCGTGCTAGGAGTGAAACTGATGAACACCGTTATGATGAACCATTCGCTGAAGTCCCGCAAGGTATGTCTGTGGTCGGATTCTTAGACCGTTCTTTCGTGGATACGATCGGATCACAGGAGGTACAAGCAGTCTGTTGCTCATCGTATCGGGGAGATCCTGTTGCTAACCCAAACGGAGAACTGGCGATGGGTTCCAACGAAGGGAAACATAGCCGACCGCCTGACAAAATGGGTGGACAACACAGAACCTGATTCGAACGGTAGCTGGTTTAAAGGTCCCGCGTTCCTGTACCATCCAGAGGATCTATGGCCACAGCAACGCGTAAAGGCCAACACGCAAGAAGAACTACGGTCGAGATATTTGCTCGCTCTTATTTCGGTGCCCATAAGAATGATCGATCCTTCCAGAATCTCCAAAGTGGACTGTTCCATTATCATCCAATATCTTCTAATATCATCCACACATTTATTGCTCAAAATGATCCTTAGAAATGAACCTATCAAGTTTTGCACGAATTCCATCCCAATTAAGAAATATATTTCTTTGAAAAACTTACATAGTATTACATAGATTTCAATAGAGAATCAAAAATGTAGTTTGTACATTTTTATACCTCCCTAATTGCTTATACTTGACAGATACGTGTATTTTGACAACCACTTGTAGCCTTCTTCAGTGTTAGTTACTTGTATCCACTCATCGAATATTATAAAAAGAGATAGATCTCAAACTTTGTAGAAGACTACGTTATAATAGAACTACAAGTAAAAGGTTATGCTATAAAAAAACATTTTTTATGGATCCACCCTACTTCGGTTCATAAAAATCTCTTCTATAGCAAGTGATACATTGAACATTTCGACAAAGCTGCTCATAGTTGAATAAAGAAAAAAAGTTAAGAATAATATCTTGTTTTTTTTTCAGGACCACTCTTACTTTTTTCAACATCAACATAATGTCTATTATATAAGGAACAACTTTATCGAACAATAAAACTAAACGCCATCTTCACGGTCAAAATAGTTTTTCTTCGTAGTTCTCGGATCTGGCCCAATGTGCATTACCAAATAGCTGCTGAACAGGATCTTGAAATATTCGTTAAATTGATGATAATTAGTAATTTTGGACCCCTCGTGTTCACGATTTTTCCGTTACTCGGAAAATGAAGAAGGGTTAGGAGGGATAACACACCCAAGGATCGTAAGACCAACTAATCGCAATAAATTTAAAAAATATTTAAAATTAATTGATCTACAGGGTGGCCATTTTAAATTTTCATGATTCGTCCCGGGCTTTTGAAGGTAAGCCCTTAAACCTATTATCAAATTGTAAATTATGGTTAAATTTAAAGAGATTCTATTATTAACTGTCGTCGAAAATAATCAGCGATTATATTCGGTGTATACAACGTTACTGAACTAAAAATGTTTTATGTCTCCAAAAGAGCGTAACTCAAAATTTTTATTAACGGTATGTTAACAAATCGGTCCAGAGATGTAGAATAACTACACAAACAAATTGACGTAATCAAATTTTGACGGCAATTTTTTTTGTTGATAATAACTGTTAATAAAGCACCGTATTCCACCACATGCGGAGATGTAACGATTGGCGAGAACGAGAGTCCAGTTAGCTGTCCCGGCACTGGGAATCCTATCAGTTCGCACCAACTTCACTGAACTGGGCTTGGTCATCATCGGTGGGCATCGAATTAGTCTCTAATGGGCCGTTTCCGGACTCGATTTTACATTGACCATCATCGACCGGATACCAGTTGAGAGTGCTAGTTAGTATCTAGGTACTATCCGTCTATATCGGGACCGGAGGCACTCATTTTACTGCTTTATGGACGCGACCGACTCGCCTGCATTGTTCCTTCCGATGTCATTGTCGAAATTGTGCAGTTGGTTGGAATGCAAGGCAGGTTAAGCTTATATTTCGTAAACAAGTGTAACCTGGGCCCAAAACTGCCAATCGTCGCTGTGGGATAAGCTTTGTGAACTTGTGGTCCACTGCAGTGTGAAATCCAATGTGTACACTTTGATAGGATATTGGAAGGTATTCGTTTAACCAACTTTAGCGTTTGTTTTCAGTGCTATTCTGAACATGTAACTCACGCGCCTAGAGCATATGAATGGAGAAGTAACGAGTTTATTTATTGTTTACTTAATGAAACCGGCGGTTGGTATAGATTCTATTAATTCGCTATCATTTATCATCTCTGGGCAGCAACGTACGTGGCAGCCATGAACGTAAGGTAAACTTAACTTTTTGAAAAGGTCATTTTGAACAGAATGACACATCAAAGGAAATTCGATTTCTGCCAATGAACAGTTTGGATTCCGACATTGGACCACTCATCAACTTACACGTCTAATAAATTTGATTCGTTCCAACGAATCTAAAGGCTATTCTACTAGTCTTGCTCTTCTACACATAGAAAAATCATTCGACAGTGTTTGGCATGAAGATTTGATCGTAAAATTAAAAAAACTTCAATTTTCCAACATACATTGTTAGAAAAATTCAAAGTTATCTGACAAATTGTACATTTCAGGTTAATTATCTGAATTCCATGTTTGAAAGACTTCCTGTAAGGGCTGGTGTTTCCCAAAGCAGCATTTGGGACCAATATTATACAATATTTTCACATCTGACTTACCTGAGTTACCTCAGGGATGTCAAAAATCTGCCAAAGGACGAAACCTGCGTGTCATCTGTAGTAGATTGCAAAAAAAGTTTTGTATTTTTTTCTTTATACTTGCAAAAATGGATGATTTCTCCTAATGTTTCCAAAACTCAACTAATAATAAAACATAAACTAAAAGCTCTTGATTTGAAACCTTTGACATTTTGTCACGATGAAAAAGGCTGCAAATTTTACCCCATTACTTGAAATGTCATTTCCCCGAATGTCATCACCCCGAATTCCACCACTCCGAATGATATATCCCTGGATTTACAATTATCTTGACATGATGATATTTCCCCATAATATTGGAATTCGGGGTAATGACGTTCGGGTTAATGGGATTCGGGGTAATGGGGTAGAATAAAAAATAGTGTACTGTGAAATTTTCAGCGTTCTCGGTGGTAATTTAAAAGATGCCCAAAGACGATGTAGGTTTATATTCAAATTACTATGGAGGAATTTTGAAAAATGTACTAGAATACTGGATACTAGTACTGGAATGTAAATACAAGCTTATCATCTAACTGTGAAAACTTATTGTTCAAACCATTATCAAGAAAATTGCTGAAGAGAGCAATTCAATCCGACGAATGGGGTAGGAAGATTGATTTGTTGGGGAAAAATGTTCATTTGTAGGGGAAGAATATTGAATTTGTTTGTCATAATTTAGCTCCACATGAAATTTTAGCCCTGCAAACTTCTGCAATAATCAAAAACAGGATTAGCTATTGAAGAACGATTTTTTACTATGAGATGAGCTGAAATGTCACAGAAAAATATGTTTATGGTACGGATAGTAAGATATAAATGGAAGATGGGATTTTCGAAAAAAAATTATATTTAGAACCGCTTTAATGCACTAATTTGGGAAAATATATACTGTTTGTGGTTAGCGATTAAACACGAGGTTTTTTCGGAAATTTACGTGAATCGTTCTGAAAGAATATTTTTTAATCAAATAAAAATTCCTGTGGAATATACAGTCAGAGACCAAATTCAGTAACCAAAAGCTGTTTAAGCATACAAAACACCCAAGTTTGAGGATATGTAGCTCTGCTTCTGGAAGCCCAAATGAGATTCAATGATGATGATGAACTAAAATTATTGTGGTGAAATCTCTACATTTCAGACAGTTTCCAAGAAGTTTTGAGGGTTGTTCAACGACAAAAATAAATATCCAAGAGGTTTTTAAATTTAATTAAAAGAGGTATGACATTTTGTTAAATTTTTTGTTATTTTATCTACTCACCAGCTAAATTTATAGCACACTTTGTTAAAAAAAAGTGCTATCTGAGAGACAAACTCTTTTTTTTTTTTTTTTTTTTTCTCTCTAAGCAATGGGGGGATAATCTGCTCAACAGACTCCGGACCGAGGTCCGGGAGTGTGGGGTTGGGGACCATTTACTACGTACAAGCAGTAAACAGGACTACACCCCCGACCCACTAAACCATTTCCATTGCCGCCAAACCCTTCGTCTCTCCGGGACCACCAAGAAGGCATTGCTTCGGAGAGGGGCTATTGCACATCGCATCCTCCAGGTTAGCTGCGTAGCCATGTAGCAACGAACATCGATGACACGCTTATGGGGGTCCACCAAGGTAGCATGCTGGCGCATTGCCAGCTTCCCAGGTGGTCCTCACCTCCCGTTGTCCGCTGAAGGCGGGCAGGGTCGACCACTAAGCCCGCGCCCAGCTGCACCACAGGTATCAAGAACTGATACTGCGGGCTTCGCAATTTGACCTACTGAAGGCTCAGGCCCTATCAGCTAGCACCAGCTGGGATTGCTGACGAAGGGGCCTCCACCTGCCCCGAACAACCAGAGGCTCGTATCCACCCAGTAGGCCGGCGCCACGACAGCAGCGCTACCAGGATGTTCTCCCCGCGGCCACTTAATCGCTGTAAGGGTCGATTTCGACCGTAGGGCACCGGTATGACCTACGTAGCCGACTGCGAACCCTTGGACCACCTGTTGATTAGCGTCTGCACTAGTCACTCCTCGAGTCCACACGCCACCTCCTTTGGAGTTCCGAGACGATGTGGGTGATAGCCGATGAAACGGCATTCCAGCCAAACTCGTCTGCACACATCCTCTGGACCAAATTGTCCGGAGTCGTGTCCCGACCGCATGTGGCAAACATGCGGTCACGCATTGTGCGGAAACGCGGGCACACGAACAAAACGTGTTCCGCCGTTTCCTCTAAACCTGCACAAACTGGACATTCGGGAGAACCCGCATGACCAAAACGGTGTAGATATTGTCTAAAGCATCCATGACCCGAAAGGACCTGTGTTAGGTGGAATGTTAGTTCCCCATGGCGCCTATTGACCCAGATATCTAACCTCGGAATCAACCTGTGAGTCCACACTCCCTTGGTGGAACTGTCCCACGCACGCTGCCATTTGACCATGGAGGCCAGTCTGGCAGTCCTGCGTATGCCTCTTGTGCCGCGCATTTCGAAGCACTCTATGTCTTCCATGATAAGGATACCAATAGGCATCATACCGGTGATGACACAAAGTGCATCGTGTGACACGGTACGGTACGCGCTCGCAACCCTCAGGCACATTAGCCTATAAGTACTCTCTAGCTTGCTACGGTAGCTATCGGTACTCAAAGCCGTGCCCCAAGCCGGGCCACCATACCTCAGTATGGACGAGGCGACACTGGCCAGAAGCTTTCGCTTGTTGGCGTACACCGCAGAGCTATTGGACATCATCCGGGACAGTGCCACAATAGCTGTGGAGGCTCTCTTGCAGGCATAATCGACATGGCTACCGAAGGTAAGATTGTCGTCGATCATCACCCCCAAGTGTTTGACGGAGCGCTTCGAAGTGATTGTGCAGTCGCCTACACTGATCACCGCTTGCTGCACCGACTTTCGGTTGTTGACAACAACTGCCTCCGTTTTGTGGTGAGCCAATTCCAGTTTCCTGGAGCTCATCCACTCCTCCACAATTGCGATCGAGTGGGCTGCAGTCAATTCCACTTCTTCGATCGATTCACCGTAGACCTCCAGCGTAATATCGTCGGCAAAGCCAACGATGACCACACCCGCCGGGAATTTTAATCTCAACACCTCGTCGTACATGACATTCCATAACACCGGACCCAGGATGGAACCTTGCGGGACTCCTGAGGTTATGTGAAAGCACTTCCGACCCACCTCTGTGTCATAGACTAATACCCGATTCTGGAAGTAACTTCCGAGAATCTTATACAGGTACTCGGGGAGCGCATCAGCAATAGCCGCCCAACTGGCACTATTAAATGCATTCCTTACATCCAGAGTCACTACTGCGCAGTAGCGAATACCCCTCCTCTTACGCTGGAGTGCTATCTCAGCGGTTTTCTTAACCGCCAGAATAGCGTCTACAGTGGACCTCCCTTTCCGGAAGCCGAACTGGTTGCCTGAGAGACCATTTACACCCTCGGTGTACCTCGACAATCTGTTGAGGATGATCTTCTCGAGCACTTTCCCCACCGTGTCAATCAAGCAAATTGGTCTATACGCCGACGGGTCACCGGGTGGTTTCCCCGCCTTTGGCAATAGTACCAGGCTCTGCCTCTTCCACGCATCTGGAAATACTCCCTCGTCCAGGCATATCTGCATAGCAGATCTGAACATACCGGGAGCCTCCAAGATTGCGACTTTGAGGGCCAGGTTTGGAACTCCGTCCGGACCTGGTGCCTTCCCCATGCTTAGGGATTTTGCAATCCCTACAAGTTCCTCATCAGTTACTCTATCCTCATCGCCAGCCCCAATCCCCGGCTGTCCTACAAAAGGAGGCCATGGGCTAGGGTTGTGGCGCGGGAAGAGCCCCTCGATGATCCCCTCCAGCATCTGTGGAGATTGCTCCGTAGGAGCAATTGCACCTCTTGTCTTCGCCATTACGATCCTGTAGGCATCACCCCACGGGTTCGCGTTGGCACTCTGACAGAGTCCCTCGAAGCAGGCCTTTTTGCTTGCCCTTATCTCAGACTTCAGCGCGACTTTGGCAGCAGTGAACACCGCCCGTCGTTCTTCACGCTCCTGCTCGGTACGTGCTCGCTGCATCCGTCTCCTGGCCCGTAGGCAGGCACGGCGCAGGTTCGCAATAGCTTGAGTCCACCAGTATGTCGGTGGTCTCCCATTCCTAGGGTGGACTTTTCTAGGCATGGTCGCATCGCATGCACGTGTAAGCACCGCTACCAGTTCGTCCCCGCTTAGGCCGAGTAGGTTACGCTCACGGCGGAGCGCCTCCCTAAGTACTTCATCATTGAAGTACGATGTCTTCCACCTACGAGGGCTTGGCCTTGACCTAGCCGCTTCCTCAACCCGCTGCCTGCTGTTGTTGTAGTCGATACTGTAGCGAACCGCCAGGTGGTCGCTGTGAGTGTAGGCATCGTCTACCCTCCAGTTCGAACTACTCGTTAGGCCAGGACTACAAAAAGTAACGTCGATAATCGACTCCGCTCCGTTACGGCTGAAGGTACTTTTGGCACCAACATTAGCCAGATCGACATCTAGCACGGCCAGTGCCTCTAGCAGGATTTGACCTCGCTGGTTCGTGTTACGGCTTCCCCATTCCACGGCCCAGGCATTGAAGTCACCCGCTTTTACAACTGGCCTTCGCCCTGTCAGCGCGGTCGTCATGCAGTCCAGCATCTGCGTGAACCGCTCGGTCGACCAGCTCGGAGGCGCATAGCAGCTACAGAAGAGGACCCCGTTTACTTTGGCGATCACGAAGCCCTCGTAGGTAGTAGACACCAACTGCTGGACAGGGTATTTACCCGTTGTCCATATCGCCGCCATTTTTCCGGATCCATCCACGACCCAGTTGCCGTTGCCGGCGGGTACTCGGTATGGGTCCGATATGATGGCGATGTCCGTCCCCCACTCAGCAACTGACTGGTACAGCAGTTGCTGAGCTGCGTCACAGTGGTTCAGGTTCAGCTGCGTTACCTGCACTGTGATTTTTCGTTGATGGCTCGTTTGAAGGTCGGGCACCTTGAGCCTCCCGTTGGGTGATTGATGTTCACGGACTTGCCGGAACAAATCAAGCACTTGGGAGGGTTCTTGCAGCCTAGTGCCTTATGACCTTCCTCACCACAACGCCTGCACAACTTAGTCCTATCAGGGCCTTTACAGCCCCAGGACTTGTGTCCAGGTTCCCTGCACCTAAAGCAGATCACTGGTTGCTCATGTATGTTCAGTGAACATACTGACCAACCAACCTTGATCTTACCTACCTTAGCGGACTTATTTGCGTCTGCCACAGGTAGGTGTACTAAGGCCACCTGAGTACCTGCCGGACCTTTCCGTAGCTGAACGGCGGTGGTGGGCACCTGCACTTCGCACTGTTGCCGCAGTGCCGTGACGAGCTCTTCTGCGTTAGTGATCTCGTCAAGATTCATCATGTCGCGCTTAAGCTCGAGGATCATTTCACCTGTACGAGTGCGTCTGACACTGCGTACGTCGGCTCCTAGATCCGCAAGCTTCGCGTCACTGCGCATCGCCTTCAGGACTTCCGAGTACTTGGACTCTTCCGTCTTGATGATGATCGCATCACCCTTTTCGCGCTTGGCACCTACCCTCCTACCTTTCTTAGGTCTGGTATCCCTGCGCTCCTGTTTCTCCTGTTTCTTCTTCTTCTTCTTCCTCACTACGGTTGTCCAGGGGGCGTCCCCCCCCTGCTCCGCCCTGACCTGTGGTGATGGAGGACCTCTCAAAGGTCGCAACCCCCTGTTCCCATCACTCCGTGAGGGGCCAGCCTTTTCGGGCCCACCCTTCTCGGCTTTCCGGGACGCCTGGCTGGGGTCCGATTTTCCGGCACTTCTGCCGGTTTTCGGGGTCAGTATCCGCCTGGCCTTACGAGCGCCGCCGGGTAGCTCCTCCCCTGACGGCTGCCTCGCGCGCTTCTGCGATTGCTTGCTGTAAGCATTCGCTTACAGGGTAGACTTCGGCACCTTCAGTTCCACGGGTTCTGCCGCAGCCACAGTCACCATGGGTTCAGCATGGTTCTGCTTGGCCGCCAACATTGACTTACGAAGTCTAAGCAAGGCCTGCTTGAGGTCCTTGCTGATGTTAGACTTCGAGGACGCAAAGTCAATTATGGAGTCGAGCTGCTGTGCAGCCACTTCCATCACAGAGAGCCCATCTCTACTTTTATTGATGGCCCTCATCAACCACGCTCCATCCATAACTTCACCCGATGCGTTAGCCGGGGATGAAATATGGGTTCCAGCACTGGCACTACGTGCACTGCTGCCTCCTCCTGCTTCTACTCTCCTCAACGGAGATCTAGCTAGCCCACTTCTTGCGAAGGGGTTCGCTTCCCTACTACTGCTACTACCTGCACTACCACTACTAATTTGATTGTTGTTTGAATTTGTACTCATTTTGGATCCCACGAGTAGCACGGGAAAAGAGGTCAACCACGCCAGAGCCCTGCATTAACGCGGTAAGGGACAAATACTGTGAGGGGTGCCCAGGTGCCCCACAGGCTCCGTTAATGGCCGAACATCTTTTTCACCCCTTCGACCATTCATTCCTCAGCACGGTTTTTCGCATCACACCTTGAATTGGGGTTACCCCGTTTGGTGGACTCTTACCACCGGAACGGGTTGTCCGTAGTTCTATTCTGGACGCCGGAACTACACGGCCAAAAAGACAAACTCTGTAACAATGCTGTTGCACTCCACTGGTTGGGTTACAAGTTGATGGGTTCTGAAAAATTGCGTAACTTGTAAACGTGAACAACTTTGCCGTAAAAACCAACTAGGTACTTACACCTTTTCATAAAATTACGAAATGTCTCGGTTACTTACATATGTCTTTGAACAACGCTCTGAAACTCTTTGAAAAATAGTTGAACCAAAAAAATCATCACAGGCAAAATTGCTAGTTACTTGTAGTTTTTCGTCCAAATTCCAGCCAATTCGGACTACCAGGAGAAACAGATTCCCAAATTTGGGCATTTTATATGGAAAAATAGCATTTGGTTACTTTATTTTGTCACTGACTGTACTGCCCATAACTGCATAACAGTCACATTCGACTTTTTTGACAAATTGGAGTTAATACCGTGGAGAGTCATCAAATGATAAATACTTTCGATCAACTTACTGAAATCTGTGAGATTGTTCTAGAAAATTCGAAAAAAATACCAAGTTGTTTTGTCACATTGGTAATTATAACCGCATAACAGTCACATTGAGATTATAAATGAGCCTGGTAATGCAGTAGCAATGAAATTTCTATCAGAATTATTTTCTGACTATTTACCTACTACATGATATGAGTTGTACACAATTTCAATCTCAAATAAGCACTTTTGAGTTCCTGGTAATTTTTAGAAATTTTAGTTTCCTCCCATACTGCCATAAAATTCACTCTTGGTATTCCATTTACTCAATGCCTACTTTTGTCGAATGTTACAAATATGCAGTTATGGGCAGTGTATATATCAGTGAAACTTTTGTCACTGACTGTACGAATTGTAAAAAATTCTTGAAGAATGCTTGGTCAAAATAAACAGTTGGAGTATCATAGCTCACAATTAGCATTACCAAAACAAAATCATGTGCCAAACCAACAGTTTCTTGGACATCAACCTCGACTTCCCAAACTCTCATCCCTCTTCATGTCTTTTCATTGTCATTTGGATGAGAGTGTGTGTGGGTTCCCGAGTGGAATGGGGATTTGATCTCCCAATAACTTTTATCAGTTTTGTTGTGAAGTTTAAATCTTAAAATATATTTGATTATATAGCCGGAAGAGCAAGAATTAGAATACTGTTAAAAGTGTACGGTTCGAATGAACAACAATTTCACATGTCCACATATCACACAAATTTCTTATGGTTTGTATAGCAACCCAATCAAGGTAAGCCATTTGCATTTTTCAATACACATATATGATGTACGATTGCCAACACAAGTTGATAACTCCATTCCTATGTGAGTACCAAAAATAAATGCATACTGATATGCATACATCACTTCGAATCAGTGATGAGTTCTCTTGCTATAAAATCTAACACATAACTCAATTGTATAGAAAATATCTATCGCCGCTTCTGATAAAGTACGGCAGACAAAGCATTCACTGTGTGACTTGCAGTTGCCACTGTGTCGTGTTTTGCATACTATTGTTTTACTCGCAAAGTGATCAAGTAGAATCATTTTGTTTCAAACGGACGAAGTTTGAGACAGTTGTATTGATAATATTTTTTCCTACACTTGGTATCAAACTTAAAGGTAAGTAAATGAAATTTAGTACCACATTTTGAACTAATATGTCCGGAACCTACAGGAATGGATTCGGAAGATGATCTATTGATGTTCACCGCGAGTGAAAAGGCTACCCAAACCAATGCTGCGGACCCTTTGCCTGTGCTTTCCAGCAAGCGTGTCGCCAATTCACCAGCTTCTAATAATGACATAAAGTCTCGCACTAAGCAGGATCTATCAACTTCTTTGAAATTATTGATCAAGCTTTCGAGAGGCTATGTCGAAGAGATTTTCTTCAATGATTTGATCACCCAGCTCTTCACCATTCAACAAAAGCATGCAGATGATGCAGTTCAGCCAACTTTTACTGGCTTAGGATATTCTCAAGGAATGGCATGGTTTTCGGCAAACGATGTCTATAGCAAAGAGTGGCTAGTTAGTTCCCTTAAGCAAATAGCAGACAAAATGGTTCTTCCAGAATTTGATGTTCAAGCTTTTGTTCAAATTCAACCGTTGAGAAATTTTTTTTTCGGCTCCATTGGTACCGAAACTCGATCGAAATTCTCACAAAATTGTGATGAACATGATTACCAAATTGAACAAAAATTTGGATACCAGATTCTGGAAGGTATCTCGTATATGTCCACCAATCAATGGTAAACATTCAATTATTTTGATGATTGACGAAGCTTCGGTGAACTTGCTTGCAAAACAAGCGAATCGCATCTTCTATTCATTCACCCAGCTGTATATGAAAGTCTATCCAAAAGCTTGAAAAACACATTTGTAAGTCGAGAAAGAAGTGTGTAAAAATGCAGATTGCAATATAATTGAAATGAAATAATTGACTTTGTTATTTATTTTTAAAATATGTTGCTATGTCCTATCTGAATTACTTTTTCTAACAATCATGTCTAGAACATTTGTAACAATGCCATGTGCAAGTTCATTTTGAACAATCGAAACACGATAAGCATTCTTGCCCAAGTCACAATCTTAGAATATTCGTGAAATATGTTCAACTATGGACAATTGAACTGCAATAAATTATTCGGTCAAATTACGGTTCAAAACTCTACGATAGACGAAAACTTTATATCATGTTACTATTCGTTCAAATATGACGTTGAAGGTCAGTAATCATAGATATTCAGTTTTGAATTATAGAAAATATTTCAAAAGCGATGAGCTAGTGACCTGCAATGCCCTTAAGGTGTCAAATGTTTCTTTTGCATCAGGTAAATGATGAAAAAGGCTTTATAAGTCGCGAGGCACAAATCTCCCATTTTGAGAGGAACGTGCCGCTTGAGCCAAAGTTCTGATACCTGATCATAGCTCACAATTAGCATTACCAAAACAAAATCATGTGCCAAACCAACAGTTTCTTGGACATCAACCTCGACTTCCCAAACTCTCATCCCTCTTCATGTCTTTTCATGGTCATTTGGCTGAAACACACTCCTCCATTATTGGCCCCGTGGTTCATTGACGAACCCTTAGTTTTTATGCAAAGTAGGTTAAACCAAATTGTCCGATTTATTTCACAGTTGTAGTTGAATGTACAACCTTTCTTTAAAAGACGCTGGATGTTGTGTATCATCATTAAACAAAATTGATTATATAGCATGTGGTATGTAACGTCACGAACGCATTGCGTCTTGTTACCCCACTGAAAGCACTCTCAATATTGTGCAACATTTTCACTATAAAAGCACAAACTCAACATCCATGTTCTATGTTTTCGTCCTTACACCGTCCGTGTGGAACGATATATTTTCGCTAGAACACCAATGTTCTCAGAGCAATCGAAATAGCGAGTGCGCATGTCTTAGATTACGAATGAAAATTTCTCCAGACCAAATCCATATTTTACGAGAAAGGGATGAAAGCTGTCACAGTCCAGTGAATATTCAACGTAGTATGAAATTGATTATTCCATACTTACATTAGAGTTTTCATGGAACATATGAGTTAGTGGAAAAATTATGGCACTGTTTCAGCAATTGTGGGTTGCTGAAAAAGGTAGTAAATATATAGCAAAAAGTAGAACCTGAGGTGAGTTTGCTTAGAAATCTGTGTGATTTACGTTCTTCTTTTCCTTATTCGTTGGGGTACCGATTTATGAGAATCTAGATATCTTATTCATGATTGAATGCAAATAGAAGATCAAAAAGCTCATCTGTTAACGTTAATCAACTAAAATATGTCATAATTACGAAAACTTATGTAAGCAATCGGGTCAGTTGAACATGATTCTGGGGATTTTATATGTAATTTGTTATACCGTGTTACAAAGTGAAGCTACTCTCCATAACTCGATACTGAAGGAACTATCGACTAAGGGAAGTATTGACTTGCAGAACCCAATCCAAGGGACCATGGAGTTAGCCATGAAAACACACTTTTAATATGGTTTTCTTACTCGATATCGAGATACGGAAGGTCGAGTAAAGGAAAGTTAACTGTATTATGTATAAAAATAACGTATTAACGTAACAAACTTTGTCTTGCCATCAAGTAGACTGTTGATAAACGCCATGAAATGTCTGGTATAAAATGACAGTTCCGTTCATTCTAAGTTTTACGACTTTCCCGTTCAAAATCCTGTGTTTTTTCAATACACAAACACGTCGGAACACTTCAGGAATATAACTATGGAAGAATTTTCAAAATCTGATAACCAGTTCCTAATTCTTTTCGTGACATACAAACACCATTCCATATTTATTTATGTAGAAGAATATATATTTTTCTATTGCGATAAAATAGGAGTTGAATAATAATACTTCTAAAATTATTATTTAATTTGTAAGGTTAAGGTGAAGATAAATCGAAGCCATAGTTCAAATGTTAAAAGCACGGATCTGGAGAACCAAACATCCGTTTTAGCTGAAAACTTAATCGATTGGTCACCACCAGCTAGTGACCAATCAATTATGTTTCAGCTTAAACGGAAGTTTGGTTCTCCAGATTCGTGCTTTTGAAAATTTCATCTTTGGCTTCGATTCATCTTCACCTTAATTATTATTTGATTATTTATAGCTTGATTTTTATTGAATAATTGATAGTTAATTTTTTGAGTTGATATTTTGAGCTTGCTTGGACATTAAAACCAATTTAGATTTTGAGAAAATGTATTTAATTAGAAGTTGTTCTCTTAAATGTGCTTTAATGTAAGTTCAAACCAGTTTTCCAGTGAAAAACAATCTAAATAAAATATTTTTAAAATGAAGACAAGCAAATTTTTAATTGAAAGATTCAATCATTAGTTTGAATCAAATAAAAAATATAATGAGGAATGCTCAAACATAATTTCCTCTTATTGTCAAGTAAGTTTGATAGCTGATCCAACTCCAACAGGAGCTAACTATCACTTTTACTAGCGGATTAAATTGAGCGGAACATTGTTCTGTATGGACGAATGATGGATCCATTTGATTAACATTGCGTTATGCAATTGGCACAACTTATCAGTGGCGTAGTACTCATGTGATTTCAGTAGCGGAATCATTCATTGACGGTTTTTAGTCCTATCCTTTTTTACAGTACTATTGATCAGCGTACTACCCCATCAATAAGCAAAGCTATACCAGTGAGCAATATCTGCGTTAGGCAAGACATATTTAAATTGGGCAGTAATTTATTCAAAATCGACTGGTTGCCTTATATATTAACTTGAACAACAATGATTACAAATCTGATTTTGAAACCGGGGCATGCATGCATGCTCAAAAACAACCGTGGCTATGTTCGTCTATAATTAATAATAAGTTTAGAATAGTTCAACGAATCTTAGTTCTCTTCCATCCGTTTGAAACTAATGAAATTTCAATCAACTTTCATCTTTACATTTAATGGGTTTTGCGAATAAATCTATTTTTCAAGAGCAAAAAAGTTCCAAGGTAGTGATTTTTCTCTTTTTTATTTGTCAGTTTACTTTCCTAATGCATGATGATTTTCATTCTTGTCTTAAGCAAAGTTGTGTGGACAAAGCTGCTGTACAATTCGTTCTTTGACATCAGACTGCTATCTCTACCCGTTATCTGGCCATTTCGAACTGAACATGCCTCTTTGGGTCATAAATTTATAAAACATTATACTTTTAGAATTACAGTGAACTAATATATTTTTTCGCAAAATTGTGTGCGAAAACCGTGGTGATGGCTTCAACATCGTGGTTGGGCGGTTTTACCCCGTCGCTTAAACTAATCTTGATAAGAAATCACATTTTCAGGCTTCAAGAACCTATTCAAATTTTAACAAATACCATGGTGAATCAAAATCCGAACGGCACCAATATCTGGACGCTCAATCAGAATTCATGAATTTAACGATGAAAATCCATAATAATCTGATAATATTTTACGTATCCTTAGATTTAATTTAATTTTATCAATTAACTTTAATTTGCCATCTAGTTAGCCCTGCGAAAATACATTAAAAATAAAAATAACATCGCAACTTCAGTTTCTCACTTTTTCTTCGTCGCGCAAGTTTTGGTTGTGTAATTTTAGACTGACTTACCAGCATTGGTCCATTCGCAAAGGGTAGATAACAATTGGTATTTCTACTTAAAATTGAACTTCAGAATGGTAAATGTGATGATAGATATTGAAGTTAAATGAGTGAAAATGTTGATTTAATGTGTAATTTGATTATTTTAGGAAGAAAAAGATTCTGTCTGGAATAATGAGCCAGTGGTTTCATAGCCGGAGATGGATGGATATGGGTTATGAAAGGGGTCCGCGTGGTCTGTAGGGATTTGAATTCTAAACTTGTTACCAACTCAGTTAAACTAAACTTGTTACCAGTTAAAGCTAAACTTGTTACCAACTCAGTTATTGGTAACGGTAGCTTAGTTGATAAAGCGCTCGTCTAGCATACAAGGGTCCTGGGTTCAAATCCCAGCCGAGCACGTGGATTTTTTTTTTTCATAATTTCACCCATAATTTGTCCATCTTTACCACGCGTAATGAGTTAATTAATTTAATAACCATGCGGATAGGATTACCGGACAGCTCAATATAAGCGTCAATCTAAGCTAAGCTACCCGACCAGTGGATTACAACAAAATTGTAGCACAATTAATCAAGATTTAGAAGCACATTGAGTTTATTGAGTAAATTATAACATAATTAAAACAATCAGGTATAATAACAAAGGCTGTTTCAAATTAGTTTCATCTGAAAACATTATAATAATAATATGAAAGTGATCGTTTATAACAAATTTTGTTATAATTCAGTTATGGAAAATAACAATAATAGTTATATTTTAGTTTGATTTGAAACATGAGTTACATTTCTGTTTAAATTATAACAAACTTTGTTTCAATTTTATTTAGTGTAGAGGAAATTGTATTACATTTTTCGTTATTTTAACTACTAACCAGCCAGAATTGGAACATATTTTGTTAAAAAAAACACGCCAACTAAATAACAAAATCTGTTACAACTCTATTGTAATCCATTGATCGAGTACGCTAAGCATTCCTGTAGAAATTTTAAAAGTTATTGTGGGAGGAACCTTCAAAAATAAGTCTTGATGGAAGTCTGGAAGAACTTTGTGATAATTTAAAAATTTTGTTTAAAAAATATTAGCATGAAAATTTTCGAAATTAAATGTTATAGAACATCCTTTTATTAAGTATATTGCTGGAAAATCTTGGTTAGACATTTCTTGGAAATTTTTCCAGCAATACACTCGATTCAGAATATTCTTTTTATTGCTTTATCATGCTTTTAGCCCTGAACTGTTTCGTCTTTTTTGATTCAGAATTAAGTTTCTTCGAAATACTAAGAGAGAATTCCTTAATTAAATCTTTGAGAAATTTCCTAGTTGACTTACATATTTAAAAATTTCTACTTATATTTCTTGGAATATCCCCTGAGAATATATGTACTGCTAGAATACCTAGACGATTACCATGTGGATGAATCTCTGGAAGATTGTGGAATTGTGGATTGTGGATTGACTAAAATACCAATAATGTTGGAGTTCCCCTACTTCACACGGCAGTCCTCAAATGCACGCATTCTGAAGTCAATGCACAATCCAACAAATCTATGATCATTCGTATTTCGACCTTTTGTCCTTACGACATTTTGTCTTTTGACCTTTTGTCCATAAACCCAATCCAACAATGTGCATTTAAGTGTTAGAAACGACGCCAGTCAATCTATAACCAAGAGACTTTTTTCATATTTTAAGAAAAATGAGTCAACAGTTTAACACTATGTGACTTTTGAATATCTTCCATACAGTGTTGATAGACTCACACTCAAATCTCAATCAATACGCTCTCCCGTGAGAGCAAACTCATTAGAGATCTGCTTCACAAATCTCACGCTTGAGATTTTGATGCAAAATCAACTCAATCAACTCAAACCGTAAAAAGTGATTCAGTCGCAAAACCCGGCAAAAACTCGTGAAACCCGAATGTTATTGTTTACGTTAGAAAGGATTACTATAATTCTACCACACTAAAAAGAAATTATTGCCGTTTGTGAGTAAACTGTGGAAATACGAGACAATAAGTCAAAAAGGTGAGCCAACTCATCCATGATTTTTTGATTGCTGAGTTGCGTGATTGACAACTCACGCATGAAAAATTTCAAGCGTGAGTTGTGACAAATTGAGTTTTTCACAACACTGGTTCCATAATTGTTCTATTATGACTGAACTATATAATACCGTTCAGAGATTCAACTAACTCTGACTGACAAAAATCTAGGAAAATGTCGTTCATATAACTACGACAATTTTATCAGGGAAAAGTTTTTTTTTATATTTTCTAGAGGAGCTGCTTTGAAAATACCTTAAGTAAATACTGAAGACTCTGAAAAAAATCAACATATTTCCTGAACAAATAACGATATTTTTTAAAGAAAATTGCCTAAAGATAATTTCAGCTATTTTAAAATTATTTGATATATATTTTCATTGATCCTTACTGACATAGTTTATTTTTGAACTGGTAGTTCTGCTGGCACAATCCATGTTATAATTTCAGAAGATATAATTTCGATTATGCCAAGGATATAATCCAGCTCTCTACTTGATTTGATATCTAGAAAATTTAAATTTGACTGATCGGTATTCGGATATAATCAGCGAATTGGTGCTTGCACAATACTAAGCTGCGAAATGAAACTTTCATGATGCATAATATGACATTAAAACAAAACTATTGGTATTTTCCAATGCCTAGAATTATAGCGACAGCATTAACCTACTTCAATCTTAAAACAATATCCGGAAACAGAAAAGAAAACCCAATATTGCCCAGACAGCCCTTGCCTTTGCCTCCGTCAGGCACGAAACTTGTTCAGCTTAGTTTTATCCGGTGGATCAGAAAATTCCAATCATCCAACTTCCATACCAGAACTAGAGCATCGTATCGTCACCTGGACTGGCACTGCAGATTAATTAATTATTTTCCGCCCTGTCCGGTTGCCCTTTTGTGTGAGTTACATCACGAACCCGATTCGTATAGGTCTGTGTCGGTAAGCGACGCCACCTCATTGTTGATGCGCTTTGCTTACGACGGGTGCACCAGCCGAAGATTAAGTTGAACAATAGGGAGGGATATTGAACTTTTTGTCCTACTGTTGTGCCAACCACCCGACAGTCAGTCAGCAGCCTCGACCATGAAGAAAAACGTGACGAACGGAGAAAATTTATCACGACCCATAATCAATAAGCGGAGTGATAAATTTCTTGCTAATTGATTTCTTATCGACGCATGGGCTCTTCGACGGGATGATAACTAGAGCCAAGATACGTGGGAGCGTGCTGTTTCCCGGGCATGATTTGAAACCAAAATGAGTGTTTGAAATTCACAGCTAAAAATATGTTTTAAATTTCAGTTTATCTTCATTCTCATAGTTGAAGCATCAAAATAAACTGAAATGTAAACGACAAATCGCTTATATTCCAATCGAATACACTTTAAATTTACACGATCATGTAACATTCGAGCATCTTTTGTTGAAAAGTAAACGATATGCTGTAACCATAAATGAATTTGGTTTACTTTTACTTTCTTCTTCTGTTAACGCTAGATTGCAATATAAATATTTTTATCTGAATTGTTTGGTAGTTTTGAGGTTAAATTTTTATCAGGAGTTACTTATTTTTCAAGCCAAATCACAGAAAGCAATCCTGTAGAAATTACTGCTAAAATCTCTGGAAGTATAAAGTTATGCGATTCCCATTACTAATCAATGTACCACTGTTTATGTTCTCGACGCTAGAGGAATCTACGCAGTAATTGTTGAAAGGATTGCTGGAGGAAATCATGTAGCAATTTCTTAAAGCATTGCAGGCGAAATACAGTTTTCTGAAAGGTATTACTGGAAAATCTTTTTGAATATTACTTCGATTAATTATTAAGAAATTCCATTGACAAATTCATGGTTAAATACCTGCATAAATTCATACAAAAATTCCAAGAATAAGTTTTAGTAAAAAAAAACTTGATAACTGTACAAATACCCAAACAAAGAAGGATACTTTGCAGATCTCCAAGTGGTATGGAGAGGAATTTTTATCCAGTTCTTTGAGAAGAATCTGTGAATTTCCAGAGAAATCCATGTAGGATTTTCCGACGTAATAGCCTATTGCAAACCTCTATGAATACCTGAGAAAAAATCTAGGACACTAGATAAATAAAATTATTTTACAATAAGAGTAAAAATTTCAAAAACATTATATTTATTACGTTCAACAGACACTTTCTAAATTAAACTATTCTATTTATTAATGTTATATTTTGAAAATTTCAATATGTGGTGTTTTTATATCGAATGGACCTCGGATTTTTACTGCTAGAGTAAAGTATAAGGGTAATATTTTCATTATCGGAAAATTTTAAAATGTTCCATCGGTGAAATTTTATTATTTTTCTCACTTTTAAGTTGTTTTTCGTACTAGCCCATGAAAACTCTGTTTTCCTACGCTTTTCAGCCCATATAAAATGCATGAAAAAAAAAATCACCGATAGAATATTTAAAAATCTTTCGATTATGAAATTATAGACCAAATACTGATCTCTTGCGGGAAAATCCGAGTTACATTTGTTGTTTTAAATCTGCTGTTCAGACTTAGCATATAAGTATGATAGAGTACAGCTTATTTTTCAAAAGTTCTCAAAACCAAGAATTAGTGTACACTTCTGAATTTTAATTACATAAAAAGAAAGACACCAAAATTTTAGCCAAAAATATTTACATTTAGAGGCGGCGCAAGCGAGTTGAAGGTGAACCCAGTGAACCACGTATCGTATAAGAATGTGCATCCAAAATCACATATTCATGCGTCCAAAATCAGAATTGCACAAGATGCCATATTAAGCGTTCTCAATGTCAATACAAGTTGTATATAAATCCCCAATACTATTCATACACGACAATCTGTGTTGACAACAAAACATGTCGTAAATAGTGCAACATAGAATCACGTTATTAATACAAACTGACAGATCATATATCAATCCAGTAAGCATCGTATGAAATCGCAATAACTTAGCAAAAATTGCTCCCCAAACTTTTTCTATCTGCTGACGATGGGCCTCAAAGAACAACAAAGTATGTGTCGCTGTACATGAAACATGTATTAACATTGGCAAATAATCAGTCAACAGATAAGTAACCCTTGGTGGTACAGTGGTAAGGTGCCCGATTCCTGATCCAGAGGTCTCGTGTTGGAGACTCACTGGAAACTATTTTTATTTTCATCCAAATTTTGTGGCATCGTATATCTGATCGCACAAAGTCCGAATAAGTCGTGCCAAGTACGCATATAGCCTCCACTTTGGTAGGTTTATAGCAGGCCTGCCCAACCTTTTTGAACAGCGGGCCAAATCAGAGAAACAATTTTGTGTCGCGGGTTACATTTTTAAACGCACACATATTCACATGAAGTCTGACAAAAGTCAGCAAAAGAAATCCATGAAATCCATAAAAGCCGTGTCCAGAAGTCTTATAAAAATCTTGTTCAAGGTTTAGTAAAAAGCCCGTATTGTTTATAATACTGTCAAGAATTCTGCGTGGTTAATTTATTTACAGGATTCTGTGAGAATATTGATTCAGTGGTTCAGTGAAATTATGTATGAAAATTTAGCCTTTTGCCCAGAAGTTTCATTCAGGCTACATATTTCTTATGTCAAAGAAAGTCATGGTAAAAAAACACCCAGAATTTGAGATTTAGAATTTGAATCATGCATAAAATTGAATACATAAGAAGATTTAAGAACTAAAACAAACAAAACAATTTAAATAATTGCCTAGTTAAAATATTAGGTTGAAACTAAATTAAAAATTAAATAGTCCCGGTATGTTGTAACTTTGGGTTGGTAGAATAGTCAACGGGCCAAATATGAGACGAATCATCGAACCCTCCGCAGGCCGCACAAAATGAGGTCACGGCCCAAAATGAGGTGCGGCCCGCGGGCCGTACGTTGAGCAGCCCTGGTTTATAGCCTTTTCGTGCATTCTATACGATTGAATTGATTCATGAGAATAAGAATGATGTATAACAAAAGTTATACCAACCACAATGTTGACTGGGAATTTTGAAGTTATAAAAATGACGTTTAGTGAAGTTAATACAATTTTTCTTTTGTTATTTTCAATCCAAGTTTTTCTATCTTCAAAATAAATTTATGAAAACTTTGTAGAATATCATATTTGTCTAAAATCAAAACTTAAAGTAGTTTAATCCAAATTTTTCTTCACTTCACGAATACTCAACCGATTCCGAATCTTTTTTCATGCTAATGAAGCTAATTTAGTTGTTTGTAAACTGTTTAACTGGAAACTGTTTAGGACCAAATTATTTAACAAACACAAAAACTCACAAAAACATTTTTATGTACTAAACATACATTTTATTTTGATTTTTCGGCTGTTATACGTTATTTTTTAAGCTGAAACTGATTCTTCTCATTTGTGGTAGTGCTTCGTGAAACCCAAGCAGGTCAGTTCGGATTTGCGTCGTCCGATAGATTTTGCTCACGGTTTCGCGCGTGTTCTCGCCGCTGGAGATTTTTTTTCCTGTTTTGGAGCGTCTTGCTGGGTAGTGCTTCGTGAAGCCCAAGCAGGACAGTTCGGTTTTGCGTCGTCCGATAGATTTTGCTCACGGTTTCGCGCGTGTTTTTGTTGCCGGAGAATTTTTTTCTGTTTTGAAGCGTCTTGCTGGGTAGGTATTTGGGAAGGCACAAGCAAGACGGTTTGTTTTCGGGACGCCTAGAAGTTTTGCTGTCAGTGTCAGTTTTGTGTTCAGTCGAGGATGGATTACCAACTGGTGAGTTCGTTTCATGCTTGTGATAACACATTTTTTCTTGAAAGCGTAACTTTTAAGTAATATTCAATCAAACTTTGTATGGTTCGTCACTATAAGTGTCGGCATTATGCTTTTTTCTTATACAATTTCAATATACATATATTTTTCTCTTTTTGACATTACTAAAATTTATCTTTTGAATTGTTCGACATTGTGAATGTTGAAGTATTTTTTAAAACTTCTACCATATCGAGACAAAATGCACAGTAATACTCATATGTTCTTTTTTTTTTTTTTTAAATCTTTATTTGAGTGTATTTTAACACACGAGGGCTAGTTCTACACTTAATACTCATATGTAATTTTCAAACAAACTATGTATAGCTCGTCACTACAAGTGTCGGCATTATTCCTGTTTCATATAATTTAAAATATATACATGTAATTTTCAGTTTTCGTCATTAATAAAAACGTCTTTTGAATTGTTCGACATTATAGATGTTGACGTATTTTTAAAGCTTCTACCAAAAGCTTCTCGAGACAAAAATACAAAACTAGCTTTAAATATAGGTCGTATATTTCCCCCTTGTCCATGGATCGCATCACCGACCAGAGGTGACTCCCAGATCTTTTCCTCCCTCACTAATAAACACCCTTCCCGTGGTGATTGTGGAGATGCTGAGGTATTCTCGGTCTCTAGAAGCAACAATCATTACACCCTAACATTCCTTCCCCATCCCAACTGACTGTAAGGACTTGGCCGGTGCCGTTATTGATCAATAATATTAGATCTGCTAAAATTGCACTTCAAGAGTAAGCGGAAACTTCCATCCCTTATTCATTTGGATCGTAGTGCAATTCTTACCAGTTCCGATCAATCACGGAATACCAACCATTGACATGTACAGTCAGTCTATGCTATGCTAGGCTATGAAACTAATTCTTCTCATTTGTTAAACCTTTGTAAAGGTCATTGCAGCAATTTTAAAATAATCTAGTAACATATTTTTTTGTACGTGATTAAAACTATATTAACTTTTCATCTCAAATTCACGTCAAGATACGTCAGTTTTTTTTGGTAAATATTGAATTTTGCACAAAAAAAACTTATAATAATGCAAAGAATTTTTTCACTATAAAATCAGGTTTATGGAAAATATTTGTTGAATAACTAATCCAAAACCATTTTTTTATTAAATGTATTGTACGAACAGCTTAAAAAACAACTAAGTATGCTTTAATGCATGCACTCAGATTTGAAATCGGTTGAGTATTCATGAAGTTATGGTCAAACAAAGATGAATTTCTTAGTGAAATGAAGAAAAAATTAGAGTAAGCTACTTTAAACTAAGACTAGGGTAACGGTCGTATCTTGGACCCCCTAAGGAAGTGATTTTAGTTTTTTGTTCCAATTAATAAAATGATCAGCGTAACCAAGTCAAAGAACATGCCATAATGTAGCGAAAAGCTTCTTCTACGAGATAAAAATGCCCATACAGTCATGTAGGATCTGAAAAACGTCGAAAATAATTGAATTGTGAAGCACTGTCTGTCATTATTTTGGACACACCAATACATTTTGGACCCTCAAAGTATATATTTTGGACCTCTGGCATTTTTTTATCGTTTGGCGACAAAGTCCACGACACTGATTGTATAATATGCTTGCTCATAGTCTAATCAATCGATTGACAATGAAATACCGAAGAAATTCTACGCTTTTTTCTAGTTCATAAAGGTTTTTGTTTACATTTGAAAAATTTTTGACGGCTTCGATTTCTGTGTGTAACGTGTTATAACGGTTGCATGGATGAACCGATTATATTTAATTAATTTCAGATAGAATAAACACATTTGCTATGTACAAACGCTTGATGCAAGTGCGGAATAGTCCTATCTTTCCAAATGGCATGCGAATTGAGTTGGTCTTTCGATTTAAACTGGGAAATTTGCAAGAAAATGTCCCAGGGGGTCCAAAATATATAGGGGTATAAAATATATTGGTTACCCTAGTTTCGAGTCAGAAAATTCCATATAACGTTAAACGCCTAGAGGTATGCAACGTCCTATAAATATTTTTTTTTTTTTTCTTTATTGAGAGATTGCAACTGAAAAAGTTCTTAAACTGTGCGCAGCTGCTTAAGCAGTGATGCTAATAAGTGTTGAGTGTGTGTGTGTTTTATAATAGTTTACTTAATACTACTTATTATCTAAAGCCCTACTTTGCCAACCACTTAAACTACCAAGCAATCACAACTGAATCTTCGCGCGACATATGATGGACATCGTTTAAAGTGCAGCAAACTGGTACCATTTCCCCACCTCGCATCAGCTTAGTGGGAATACCAACAACCTTAGGAGCCCATGTAAGTAGGTTAATGACTCCGGTTGGAGTCCCGCGCCTACACGCGTTCCTTTTGATTATCCTAAGGTGGCCACACTAAGATTAAGTTTTTAGCGCTTAAAAGTGTGTTTAGAACTTGACCAAAGCTAATCGTACCATCTATGTACAGTACGGGTTCACTGAAGAGAAAAGTTCATAAACGCACTAAAGTCATTGATTGAATAAATAGGATCGTATCTTGGATTTAAAAATATTGAAGGAGCGTTCTTCTTTTATGTTTTGTGGCAGTGAATTATATAAATTGATTCCTTTCATCATAGTACTATCCCTGGCAACACTTATTCTTGTTAGAACAACATGTAAGTTAGATCGCTGTCGAGTATGATGATTATGTATGTCAGAAACTGTTATCAGCGTGAAATTACATTTGATTCTCTTGTTAATAATTTTATAAAAAAGCACACAGATTTCATATTTATGAAGTAAGGATAGCGGCAATATTTTTTCTGAATATAGTTGATTTGTAGGAAATAATCTTGGCAGCCTCATTATGGTTTTAATAACAGAATTCTGGATACGAGCTAGAGAATGAATTGTGGGTGACTTAGAACAACCCCATATGGAGTTCATGTATAGTAGGTGGGGATAAATGTATCCGTAATATATTTTCCATGCCACATCCACAGATATATATTTCCTAACTCTTCGTAAGGCGAATGCAATTGAATTTATTTTGTTTGTAACACTAAGTATATGTTTCTTCCAGTTTAAACCTTGGTCGATCCACAGTCCAAGATAGTCAACACATTCCTTTTGCAATATTATAGTATTATTAAAAGTTAGATTGATTGCAGGAGGGGCATTTCTTAATGAAAATACTATAAAATTGGTTTTATCTAAATTCATTGATAGATCGTTCTGCTCAAACCATGTGTTTATTAAATTTAGATCATATTCCATGTCGTTTGCCAATTGAGTAGCATTTGTAGACTCGTAAGTAATGGCAGCATCATCGGCATACAACTGCAATTTCCCTTTAAGAGGTAAATTGAAGATATCGTTTATAAATATCACAAATAATGTGGGGCCCAAAATTGATCCCTGTGGGACCCCAAATAGAATTTCTTGAAAGGCAGATTGCGATTGACCTATTTTAACGCACTGAAAACGGGTTTTCAAGTACGATTTAACTAAATTTATGGCATTAGCGGAGAATCCAATTTTTTCAAGTTTGTTTAACAGAATAGTGTGATTAACACAGTCAAAAGCTTTCCGCAGGTCAATGAAAAGTGTTGATACTGTAAATCCTCGGTCAACACTGCTTATAATTGTATTCATTAAGTTTGTCGCTGCAATGGATGTGCTAGAGTTCCGCACGAAACCGAATTGGTTTTGATGGATTATATCGTTTCTATACAGATAGTTTTCGATTTGATCACGCAAAACTTTTTCAAATGGCTTGGACAAAGAATTGAGAACTGAAATAGGGCGATAGTTAGATACATTGGTTCTATCCCCATTTTTAAACACCGGAGTTATTTTTGCCATTTTTAGTATATCTGGAAATGTTGTTTGTGAAATACAATCGTTGACTAGTTCAACATATTTTGGTAGTAAAAAGTCTTGGAATTTTATAATGAATTTACTAGATATGAGATCTAATCCAGTTGAGCTTTTGCATTTCAACTGATTGATTTGCTTCTTAAGCGTATCACTATCCACAACTGTAAAATTGAAAACAGATGCACTGATGTTATAGTCTGTTGAAGATACATGTTGGATACGGTATGGTAGGATTGTTGTTACTACATTGATGAAATACTGGTTGAACTCAGAGCAGATGTGATTTTCATCATTAATTAACCTATTGTCACATTTCAAGGTGTAATTCTCGACTTTTGGCCCTTTGTTAAAAATCAATTCATTCAGAACTTTCCACAGTACACTAGGATTATTGGCATCTGCAAGGATTTTTCTTTCATAGTATCGTTTTTTCTCCCATTTTATGCGATTACTCAAATTATTTCTATAGGCTAAATATTCTCCCCATAAAGCTGTGTTTTGCTTAGAAACTTTATACAAGTGATTTTTTTGTTTAATCATTCGGAGTAGTTCAGTTGTGATGTATGGTTTACGTACAGTTTGTTGCCTTCTAACTTCAAAAGTTTTTGTGTTTGCTAGAATGGTTGATGTTAAACAGTTAACAAATTGATTAAAATCACATATTTGGGAAAAATCAAAAGTGTTTGCGGTAAAATTTTCGTAAGATAAAACCGTTTTTCGTCGTAAATTCTTGTTGTGCAAATGAGCTGTTTTATCGATAGAGACAATGATTGTTTTATGATCCGAAAGATCAGGATCACTATCTAACAAGGAAATAGTATACTTGTTCGTACAAATATCAGAGTAAACATGATCAATTGATGTTTTTATTGAGTTAGATTCTCTAGTATGATAATCGTTAGTCAGAGGACTAACAAAAAGAAATCCATTGCTATGAACAGCAGATGTGTATGTTGATACAATACCATCAGTGCAGTTAAGCAAATTTATATTGAAATCTCCGAACACTAGCATGTTACGATGATTACTTAATACTTCATCCAACTCATCAATGAAAGCGATTTGATCTCTGCCTGGATTATACACAGCACATATTTTTAGATTGCAGTTTATCAATTCTACTATCAAGTAACTATTGATGCCCTGCTGAGAATTCAAAATAGTATGCGAAGAGAGAAGAGAATTTACAAAAATTGATACTCCACCACCACGGTCTGTATCACGTGTACAGTGATAAGAGTCGTATCCATTTAGATTGAATATTTCTCCTTGGTATAGCCAGGTTTCTGTCATGATAATTACATCTATTTTTGCGTCTCCACTATTTGTGTGGGCTAGTACGCATTCGAGAGAGTCAAGTTTTCTTCTACAACTTCGTATGTTCATATACATGAAATTAAGAGAGGACGAGTTCAAGGTGTAAGTGTCGAGTGCAGAGTTTACAAATAGTTGTGGTTCAGTATCCATTTGGGTAGTTTTGAGTAGTGTATATTAAGGGATTCGTTGTGATTGCAGCAGTAGCGTTTGTGGTTGGCATTTTGTTGATCATTTTGAGTGGTATGATTAGATTGTTTGGGCGTGTTGGGCAAACTACACATTTATAGTTGAAATTACAAAGAAGATGTGTATATGTGTACCTTACTATCAAAGGGACCTCCGAGGCATTTGTTTGCTGTTGGAGATGGATCGCCGGATGCACGTGGAGAATGGTCGTGGACGTAAATGCGTTCTTCTGGTTGCAAACCGAGATCCGAAGAATGTATGTGTTGAGATTTGAGGGCTTGAAAAAACCTTTGCTTCAAACGATGAGTGGCCAGTTTCACAAGTATTGGTGAGATCTTTTTCCTATTTGTTGTTTTGGTGCGCTTGCAGATGACGATATCATTTGCCTGCATGGATATTCCAACTTTATCGAAAGCTTTGGTCACAATTTGATAACAATCTTCGGCTGCAGCTTTGGGAACATTGGAGATCAGTATGTTGTTGTTGCAGTTCCAGCTTTCCATGCGACGAACATCAGCTTCAATCTCTTGCATTTTGCTTGATACTGCTTCGAAACGACAGATTTGTTCATCATGTTTTTTGAGATGATGTTTGAGCAGTACGAGTTCCTTATTCATACTTTGCTGCTTTTCGACAAGAGAGCATTGCATCGACTTGACTTCATTCATGGATGCCTTAAGTGTCGTTAGCGTGATGTCAAGCGTGGTAAACGTTTGCTCGACTTTCTTGACAACTTCTTCAAAGACTTCCTGAACAAGGTGTTTGAACTCTTTCATGAGAACATCGCGATAAACTGGTTGATTTCAGGAGCACTCATTTGCATCGGACGCTCAGCCATACTCCAGCAGCAGCAACAGCAACAAGATACGACAGCAACAACAGGATACAACAGCAGCAACAAGTTTTAACAGCAGAGACTCACGAAAATGTCTTTACGTTTGTGTAGATGAGTGTCGTTCTATCTTGGCGTGGGTAGCAACTGTTTTCTTAAAAAAAATCTTCCACTACGCGCACTTTGAACCAAAATTTTATTAGATCTAGTTACTAATCGATGTCATGAATTCGAATATAACGATTTTCACAATTTCATACGAGTTTTTCGTGCGTAATTTGAAATTTCGGCTCCTTGCTTTATAATAAGTTTGGGTTCTGACACAGACACACTATTACGTAATTCTTTCAATTTTGCTCGATTCATACCAGAGAATGTCTGAGAATTCAGTAAAAGCTCATAGCGAGTCAGCACTGCGAGGGTGCAGTCCAGAAAAAAAAATACTCGAGCACGTCTACTTTGAATTTAGGGTGCTATCGCACAGTAGCGCGTGTAGCTCCGAAGGAGATTTGAGTCGCACCCCATCCCTGATTCATTCTCCATTATCAAAGTAACCCTAAAACAGAAAACAGACTTTCGATGATATGAAAAATTATATATCCATTCAAAATAAACCTTTTGGCAATCTATCAACTGCAATCGATAGCCAGGATGCCAGTAATTGTTTTGAAAATATAAATTCTAATTCTTTGAAACAGCATGCATAAATATTGAAGTTTTATTCGAAAAAAAAAACTATCAAAGTTACTCCGTTTAACGGTGTAGGAAGAATAAGTAAGTATAAAAATAAATAAAATCAGTTTTAATGAATCTAGGTGACAATTTATTAGAGTGTAAGTTTGATGAGAAGGATTCTGCAAAAGACGATCCAGCACATCAGCACCGGTTGAGCTTCCATGAACGCGTGGGTAGAAGTCAGAAAAAGAGGGACGGAACGATTGTTGTGAATGAACGAGGAGGCAAAAGATGCGCTGGTGAACGGGTAGGCTACACAATTGGGTCAGTTTTGAGAAGGATGTTGTTGAGGGAAGACATGTGAATTGAAAGTGAAAGTGAGTGTGAAAAAAAGGAATAAAAAATAGTGCTTTTGTTCAAAGAGTTATTTGTTTGTTTGATTTCTGTGGAATCCTACAAACGGTAAGTTCAATGTCAAATGAAATTGCTATTTCATTTTACCCGTTCTGAACGTACGAAAAGAGCACATTTTCTTTGTGAATATAGAGGAGAAAGACATAGTTTTGCTTTGAAACTTTCTACTTATTTTGCTACAGGTTTGCATGAACTTGCATTTATAAGGGCTCTTGATAGAAAAAAAAAGTTCAAAGAATACTTCTCTGGTATTTTTTTTTTCAAACTTAAAATCAGGCTTGATAATACTTCTCAACATCATCTGAGTTCGATGACATACTCTAGAGCAGCGTGCTGCCTATGCCTTTTCGCGAGGAAGTGAAAAAATTCTAAGCAGAGAGTCAGCGAAAAATGAGCGAGGAAGATACAGCACAAAACACAACTTGTTCGGGCGTCCCGCGTCCTCAACAGTTCTTTTGAAGCGTGAGTAAAAGTGAGCATCGCAACAAGAGATAGAGAGTACCAGAGAAAATCTTCGCTTTTATTTTTGCACTCTCACTCGAAATGCTTGAGGATCTGTGTTGAAAATCTAGAGTTCAGTTTTTACTTCTCAGAAAAACGGCAAAATTGTCTCATCTTTGCATCACAGAAAAGTTGATGTCAAGCCTGTTTAATATCTTACTCAATTAAATAAAATTTGTTTTTTACTTCTAAAACTGATCACAATCTCATTCTGCTATATCTACTTATAAATTTTGAAAGTGAAAGGATAATTCAGAGTTTCAATCAGTTTTCAAAGGCAGAGAAGGCGTCTTACTTGAAGAGAAATTGGTACGTTAGTGGAGGATTTTAAACATTGGATCTAAATATATGATTTATACAAATTTTAATAAAACGCGAAATGAGCAATTAAACCGACGTGGATATTTTTCCAATTAAGTACAATTAAGTAGAATGAATACAATACAAAGGATCACACCTTATCTTGTGTCTACCAGATTCAAAATTCTCAATGAGTGAAGTAGTTTGTTATGGAGCCATTTATAAGACAACGATGGTTCTGCCTAAATCTTCCGCTTCATGCTTCAATAACACGTTTGTTTCCAGTCTTTACCCACTGACGGATGACGAAGCACTTTATAATAATTTTTGAACCGTTAAGCAACCCTAACGACCACTTTAAACTTCAGCATGTGCTGCGAACAACCGAACGAACTTCGAAAACTGTTTTGCTCCAAAAGTCAAATAGTGAAATCCATTGCATTGTCTCAGCACGGTTTTCCTTCCCCCTAGATGTGGTTCCGAAATCAACTCTCGGAGTCACATACGCTGTTATGCACATCATCGTGCGGAGGAAGGCACCATCTCTCTAAACCTAAGGGGCACCTTTGCTTTGCCCTCCGTCGGCTTAGTGAACACAATCATTGCCCTCTAGTGGCGGCAACGGACCGTTATGCAATGTGCCGAGCAGGGCCGTACGGTAGACGAAGAGGGGTCTTGGACTCCAGTTCACATATTTCAAGGGACAATGTTTTACTGGAAAAGTTTGAAAAACTATTTGATACCACTGCACCAACATGTTTGAATCATATCAATAGAATTGAAAGGTTTGATATGATCCAAGAATTCAAAAATATAAATATAAATATGTCAAATGGCCTTATACAGAATTCCGTATGGCATAATTATTGATCGAAGAACAGGGCTCTCAATGTTCTTGTATAAGAATAAATCTCTGGGAAAGAGGCCCGCAAGACTGTTGCCTACATTTTTTAATCCATCCCTGGTGTCGAGGAAATGTGTGCTGCATCCCAAGCGCAACCGAGAACGTTCGTCCAGCAGCCGAAAGGAAAAGTTCTCACGTTTCAGTAATTAAAGGATATTAAAACAACACAAAACTTGCCAAAATGTGTCACCTCTCCGTGCCGATTCTGAACGATGCAGGTCATGCGAGTGTGGGAACGACACTTGGCAGACTGGAAGTGGGTTTCGATTTAAGAAATATTTTCTGCACTGGATTTAGATGGTTGAATAAAACAGAAAATTTCTAGATTAAAATCCCGTTGATGAAATGCTTCATACTAGGGATTGCTTTATGTAAAGCTGTTTTAATATGTTCATATATGGTACTTAGGGATTGGAAAGGTGAGCTATTCGGAGCGCAAAAAGCCATAGCGGTAAACACACACCAACTCACTATTGCCATACTTAGAGTGGTGAGTTCAAATCCAGGTGGTTGAGAATCTTTTCGAGCTGATGGAATTATTTTGGGTTTTCTGGGGATTTTTTTTACTATTTGAACATTTCTTTGCTGAACTTTACTAAAGGATCTACACAGTACGAACGAAACCTGTAAAATTGTCGAATGTAACAAAAGGACTCCATCATATATGATAGAAATTTAAAATTACATTGATGCTGGTTTGTAAATGAGCTATAATTAGCTTCCAAACTAGATGAATATATAAAAAAAAGTTATTAATGGGAACCGAACTCGTGATCTTTGGAGCGATAACTACACGCCCTAGCTCTTTCGGCTGTCTCACCACCTTAGTAAACGGCTGACAAAAGTTGAACAGGTTCTGCGTAAAGTGAGTGTAGCACAGAATCGCTTCGACGGTTGGCGGTTTCATCGAGAAGTGATTGAAAGAGCAGTCAACAATGCGGAGCGTTCTCTCGGTCGCGTGATTGTTGAGCATGGCTGGGTTTGTTTTGTGGCAGATTCATGTAAATTTCTAGCGGATTTAACTGAAATATAGTTGGAAGGGCCCTGATTGGTTGACAGATGGTCATATTTGTTTCAGCTGTTGGCAATTTTCCGTCGATGTCCAAATTGCATGCTGCTTAATATTCACAAATTTTTGCTGTGTATGTATAAATGAGAGATTCTCTCATCTCTCAGATATTTGTAGAGAAAAGCTCAGGTTGAATAATAAATCAATAAATGAAGTTCAAACACAACTTAAGTTCTTCAATAATATCACGCTTAGAATTTGCACAAACAATACTGTCTTCTCCCTATGATTTTCCGCCTCGTGACTCCACCTCGTAAACATAGTTGACTTCCGAAAGAAATAAATTACTCACAACGATGGATAGGTGGAGCTCTTTTCACCATATTGTGAAGTATAAAAGCCATGGTAATTCTGAGCATAGGCCATTCAGTAATCGAACGTCAAAACGGATGGAACGTTCAGACAGCGACAAAACACGCAGCCGAAAATAGCGCGAAAGCATTAACCAATCGCGTGCGAGTAGCGAACGGAGCGACGAAGCAACAAGGCGAGAACCCCACCACTCGCCATCGGTGAACGGGAGTGGAGTAAATAGGGGAACTGGGTGTAAAATGCGCCGTTGTGGTAAAACGCGCCACCATTGTTATGAACGGACGACGTGCTTTGGGACGCTGTTTTGACGTTGGATAACGTCTTACGGCAACATATGGGGGTACAATTCAGAAAAACGAAAAATTGAGCATGTAACGAAAAATGGTCAGGTTTTGACCGCTAATAACTCAGTCATTTATCGATAGATTTTCAATATTTATCCATGAATCGATTGGAAATTTATCTACGCGTCGATTCAAATGGAGGACACTATTGATTATTAGCAACAAACTATTGAAATATCGTAAAACGTTGACCCCTTTCTTATCTAACCAATCACGTTCAAGCACATTTTTCGGTTCCGCTTCCCACTATAAAAGCGCACCGCACCCTGCTTCTTCCCTCATTCTTCTTTTTGCCGTCAGACTGTGAACACGGTCGGCGAGCAAATTTCGAGAGTCATTCGCGTCCTCAGTTCAGTTTTCTTTAGGACGCGAATACAACACGCATTAGAACCGAAGAACCACGCATTTCGGAGCCGCAGCAACTGAAGCCGCTCATTTGAGTGCACCAGCCAGCATAATCGTTTTCGGCCAGAAATCGTCGCTACCAGCCAGTGTTCCGCTGTCATTGCCATGCGGGAGGCTAGCGCGGTCATTCTGGTTCATTAGATCGAGCGGCACAGCCGTCACCGTCCGTGTAATATTCCCTAATTTGTACGAGATGGCTGAAGAAAATCGACAAAGCCGCTTGTTGAAGCGCACATCGTCATCCGCACCGCAAATCTCATCGGGCGATGCAGATTGAAACTAGTGCACCGTCAAAATGTGTCCGTGTTACGCAAATTCAACAACTCAATCGGCCCTTTTTACAATAATTGATTTATTACGAATAATTGACAATACGGCAATTTGAAGCTGTTTCCGAGGATGCTGCTGCAGTGCCGTCGGGTTGCAATAACAGCATAATGATAATCTGTACATCCCTTAAACAGACATCAGTTTCATATAGCCTATTTCCCAGATAAGAAAACGAAGAATATGAAAGGAGGAGCATCATCTGCTATTCTAAGGGTATAAAGCATCCCTTCTTCGTTGAATCTGGTTTCATTCTGTTTTCGCTTTCGAGCTGGTAAGAGCTCCTCCAAACCTGCTCAGCTCCTTGTCACCAGAGGCAAGCTGTTGTACGAGATGGCTGAAGAAAATCGACCAAAGCCGCTTATTAAAGCGCACATCGTCATCCGCACCGCTAATCTCATCGGGCGAGGAGGATTGAAACCAGTGCGCCGTCAAAATGTGTCCGTTTTACGCAAATTCAACAATTCAATCGGCCCTTTTGAGAGCCAACAAATGTGTTTTAAAGAGTTGATTGTGTAATATTCCCTAATTTGTTCGAGATGTCTGAAGAAAATCGACCAAAGCCGCTTGTTGAAGCGCACATCGTCATCCGCACCGCAAATCTCATCGGGTGAGGAGGATTGAAACCAGTGCGCCGTCAAAATGTGTCCGTGTTACGCAAATTCAACAATTCATCAACCGGCCCTTTTCAGAGCCAACAAATGTGTTTTAAAGAGTTGATTGTGTAATATTCCCTAATTTCCCCTTTTCAGGGCCACAAAATCAATGAAAAAGAGTTATTTTGAATTAATACATTTGAAAAACAATTCTTCAATATAATCGCCTAAGCTTCTGAATAAATGTAAAGTGATTATTTTGTATTAACACAAAATAATAACACACAATGTCTATAATAAATCAGAATTGACATGCAACAAATAGTGTGAAAATTAATTGGATTTTAAGCAAAAGAAATGTTTCATAAGTTTGTGACTGTCTCAAGCCAGCAAATAGAAGAAGCTAACGTTATCCAACGTCAACTTGGCGGTCGTATCTCGGAAACAACCTCTTACTTTTTTTCGCCCGATATAAGAGAAAATGTATCAAAATGCTTCTCTATATTAATTTTTAAGTGTTTTCCTGGCTAAAAGCGAGAAAAACTCGAAAAAACGATTTTCACTGTTTTCGTTGTAATTTTGTGTTATTTTCTAGGTCATTTTTCAGGTCGATAAACAACAAAACTTTTCAAACTATCACCGAGAATCGACTTGTGCACTCTCATAGTTTGTATTCCATGCGAAAAAAGTGTTGAATTTATCCTTAAAAAGCGTATTGAAGGACTTAAACTTTAATCAACTCGTGGGGCAAAACGGCCACCCCTTTTTCATAACACCAAAACAGCCGTTTGAATTCAAATTCCAACAAACGTAATGCCGAGCTGTAGTTACGTGCCAATTTGAACCTTACAAATGCACATTTTTCGATTCAGCTTGTATACTATAACTGAACAATAACATCTGATCAAACGCCCTTATGTATGCAACGTATATAACAAGCACGATTGCGCATGCGCACGTGCGTTCGGATAACGCCGAGCTCAGGTGGCGCGTTTTACCCCGCAAAAAATAAAAATGCAGATAAGCAAGCATTTTATAGAACTTGATTTATTAACTTCAGAAAAAATGATTATGGATGGCTGTTTCTACTATTTGATAGAAAACATGTTTGTCTATGGTATAATGATTAAAAAAGAGCTTATAATAATGTTCTTCATAGCTAAAAACGCTTCCTTCCTTAGAAGGCGCGTTTTACCCCCAGTTACCCTAAAACCAGTGGTTGTTCTGCTCCCAGCTCATTCACAAATCGAACGGCGTAACGAACGGATCATCTGGAGCAGCAAAGAAGAGCGAACGGAACCAGAGAGCGAAAGCAACAACTGAAAAGCATTCAGTGGTCGGTTCTTGAGTCAGCGCCAAAGGTACGGACAACGAAATATACACCATCAGCCTCTCCTTACCATTCATATTCTTGTTTACTTGATTTTTTTTTTAAGGCACTCCGTGTTCGTGGCCACTACTGTTTTTTTTAAGGCACTCCGTGCTCGTGGCCACACAGCAAAAAAAATCTTAAATTTACATGGCACGTAAACTTCTATGATAATCATGTTAAACGAGTTATAACTGAATGTTCAACGATAAATAATGTAAACTGTCTCATTGCATTCGATAATGCTTGCAATCTTGAATGAAACTGAAACATTTCATGATCTTACATGCAACATTCGCCAATATTGCATGCTTTCTTGCATCTTGAAAGTGAAATTGCAAACAAGATCGCTCAGTTTACATGATTCCACGCTGAATATTCTGCCAAAAATAATGCACATGAATGGATCGACGGCTTGTCATTCCATGTGCATTATTTATGATTGAAATTTCAGCGGGAAAATCATGTAAACCGAGCTGTTTTGCAAGCAACATTCTTTGAGAGAAGACGTTTCGCGTTCAATATTAAGGAATTTGGTAACAATATAGGATACAATAGATGTGTTTATAGGTTTTATCACTGAAGAATACATAAGAGATGGCTTTGCATGATTGAAACTAAAATAACGTTACGTGTAAATCTAAGATTTTTTTGGTGTGCACTACTGTGCCGGACTCAGTTGATCTGTAGCTGCTTTATCGATACAGATCTATTTTCAACTTATCTATATTTACATCTAGTTTCACTCTCTCCTACTCTTTTACTCTCACACCGAACAGGTAGGAGAGAGCTCAGTTATTAGTGAGGCTAGCTGCCTGCGAAGAGGGTCAGTTTGTCTCAGTCACCATCTGATACTGACGGGGGATTGATGTGCTCCGTGAGGCGTCTTCTGGTGGCTGGACGGGTTTTTTTTTTGTGGAGGGGCTGGGAATCGAACCCATGACCTTCCGCTTATGAAGCGGAAGCATAACCTCAAAGCTACAGACCCCCCTTTGTTTACTTGATGAATTCAATTAAATGGTTTGGTTTGGCGATGGTGCAAAGATTTGTTTAGAATGATTTCACTTAACAAAGAGTTGTTGATGAATATTCTAATCAATAAGAGTCAGGTTAAAAAAGTTCACATTTAGCAGAATTTTCTTCAAAAAATTTCTGTTTTACCAAAGAGTTGTTATTGACCCTTGCAGCAAAGGGTCGAGTTTCTCCCCACGAATATTTCCGGCCAGAACCAGTCAAGGAGGACAACCCATCCCGAGCACCACTGTCCCCATGGCCACTATCGGCGACAATACTGATTAAAAGGAAAGTTAACAAAGAGAGTCTAGGGGCCCAGATAGTCGTAGTGGTAAACGCGCAGCTATTCAGCATGACCATGGTGAGGGTCGTGGGTTCGAATCCCGCCGGTCGAGGATCTTTTTCGTAAAGGAAATTTTCTCGATTCCCAGGGCATAGAGTATCTTCGTACTTGCCACACGATATACACATGCAAAAATGGTCAATCGGCAAAGAATGCTCTCAGTTAATAACTGTGGAAGTGCTCATAAGAACACTAATTAGAGAAGCAGGCTTTGTCCCAATTGGGACGTTACGCCAGAAAGAAGAACAAAAGACTGTCTTTGTTAGATAGGTCTTTTTGAAAAAAAAAATTTGGGGTGGGTAATGTCTATTACATTACCGCGGGGTTGACGTAGAACTACGACGATTTATAATTTGTCATGTGTTTGAATTTGTAAGTGTACTAGTTTTGTGTTGTTATTGATCGGATGAAGTTTTCAGAAGTTAACTCTTTTTGGACTCATTTTGGTAGTCTTGAAAAGAACCATTTGTCGTTCTGTGGTTCCGAGAACCAGTGTTTGGTGTTCCAGGAATAATGCCAGATGATTGAATTTGTTTGTTTGGTCGTTGCTTCCTTGTGTTGCTTGGTTGGGTGATCTGGCTCCAGCTGTAGTTCGCCAAACTCCTCCAGTAGATTAGATGTTTGATAGCTCGGGTGCTTCGATCGTTAGAATCGATAGAATCGGTCCAGTGCTTTGGGCTGTAGCAATATCCATTGCATGAGCATTTAGGCTCTGTACATTGACACCTACTCATCAATATGCAGGCTTGGCCGCTATGATCCAGTATTTCAAGCAGTTCGTCTCAAAGCGTCACTAATCGATGATTGCCTAAGCGCTGCAGCTCATTCCTCAAGTCAACCCTCTTGGGAGAATTGCTGCTTTTGGCGTGATGGAACTTTAAAAAGTTGGAAGAGTTTGTCAAAAATAGTCCTTGCAGTGAAGTAACCCGCAACAAACCAACATATACCAATTGCTGATCCTGGCTTTTGTCATAGTCGTATACGACCTCGGGGAAAGTTCCCCCTTGCGACTTATGAACAGTAAAAGCACAGGCACTAACCATCGGGAAATGGATGCGTAAATGCAAACGCAGATTATGCCGCACAGTTTGAAAGTAACATAAACATTCTCTATACAGGAGTGAAATTTGAATTTCAAAACCAAGAGCCTTACGTTGGCATGAAAAATTTTGAACTCTTATAACTGTTTGCTGGTTTAACGAAATTCCTTGAATGGCACCTCAATTGACAGACAGGACATCAAAGGGTCATGCCGTTTACTCACTGAATCCCACATACCTGTCCAAATAGTTTAATTACTGTTTTAAAATAGAACGTTGATTTCAAGCAAATTTATAAATAGGGGTGCTAGAGAAAATTTGACGTCATTTGCTTTCCATTCTCCGCTTGGATCGCATCTCAGCAGGCAATAGATCGTCTGGCTCTGACCGGGCGTGCTTCTCAGGCACAGACATCGATAGCGATGGACGCCCCCGTTTGTCTTGCTTCGCTCAAATCAAACTGTCGAGTGAGCGAGAAAAGATGCCGTCCGAAGCCAAAGTCATCAAAATTTGCGGTCGAACTGTGAACACGGTCGGGCAAGTCATTCTCGCTTTGTGCTTCACCGCTTGTTTGCGTTCACCCAGCCATCGTCATCGCCGCCATCATCAGATTTCGACTTAAGCCCGGTGATCCACTACCTGTTACTGTTGTGCGCCATCCACGCCACGAAACTTTCGGTTCGTCGTATAAGCAAATTACTTGCTCAAATTTATACATTTGATTTGAGGATTCCCCGTTTGACCATGGCAATCAACTGATAACATCCCGCAGTGTTATTTATCTGTAAAAGCATCAAAGCTAACAAAGCCATCGGCCCTTTTCAGGGCCATCAAATTAGTGGAAAAGAGTTAAAAGAAAAATATTTCCGACTTTCTATATGACTTCTTATATTCCTAAATCAATTTCACAGCTTCATACAAAATTTCATTTGTCATGAATAATTTATGACTAAACATTTTGAGACTGTAATCGTGGACGCTGCTGCAGTGCCGTCGGGGTGAGTGCTCAACATTCCACAACAATTGTAAAATAGAGTGGCATTTCCAACAGCGTCTTTGATGTTCCATGTTTTACGGGAACACTTTGATTTGCAAAATTATCTCATGTAACAAAATTGCGACATATTAAGAATGCTTTTGAAAAGACATTCTCATTGAACAATTGTAATAATTTTGGCACCCATGGATCAGAAATTTACCGCCATAATAAAGAAAACTATTGATTATCAATAGCTCGTATTGAATATTTACTTAATGTCAATCATTCCAGCAATTCATGTTTGACCAATTTATCACGCATTAGCATTCTCCGCAATTTTCAAGTAATTCCAAGCCCAACACATTATTGGCACATACCCATTCCCCAGATTGGTCGATCAGAAAGCGAAGAGCACAAAAGGGAGGAGCAACGTCTGCTATTCTGATGTTATAAAACATGCTTCCTTCGTTGGATTCAGTTTCATTCCAATTCCGCTTTCGAGCTGGTAAGAGCTCCTCCGAACTTGCTCAGCGAAAAGTACCTCGCTGCTAGAAATCTGCTGAGCTGTTAATCTTCAAGCTGCCAATCCAGCATCTGGTTTGTGAAATCGCTCAAGATTTCTAGGTTGACCGATCCGCGCTTCTAGATTTCGACTCATGGTAAACTCGTGGTCACAGCATCCAAGCTCAATCGGCCCTTTTCAGGGCCAACATACGTTCATAAAAGGGTTTATTGGATGATGTTTACTGATTTATCTATAATGATCTAAATATCGCGGTATACTACAATTTGATTCACATAATTTACCCCACATAATTACATGAGTTTGAGAATTTACCGCTGCAGCGCCGTCGGACCGTAATAACATCATACTACTCAGCATTGTATGGTATTTCTAACAGCATCGTTGATTTATCATATAATGGGGGAACACTTCCTAAATTCTCGAGTATGGAAATTGGAAAATGTATTAAAATTGCGACAGATTTTAAATACTGTTCAATAAACTGTTTCCTGACCAATTGTAATGAGCAACTATCTGTCGCAATTTTAATACATTTTCCAATTTCCGTACTCGAGAATTTTGGAAGCGGGGACCATGACTGGTCCTGGCTGGAAATATTCGTGGGGAGAAACTCGACCCTTTGCTGCAGTAATTTCATTATCAACTCTTTGATAAAGCAGAAATTTTCCGAGGAAAATTCTGCTAAAAGTGAACTTTTTCAAAACAACTCTTATTGATTGGAATATTTATCAACAACTCTTTGTTAAGTAAAATCATCCTAAATAACTCTTTGCTCCATCGCCAAACCAAACCATTTCATTGAATTCATCAAGTACAAGAATATGAATGGTAAGGAGAGGCAGATGGTGTATATTTCGCTGGCGTTAATTTCCAACAGGTCGCCGGTTGGCGCTGACTACTAATCCGTCCACTGAATGTTTTTCAGTTGTTGCTTTCGCTTCGTTGCTTCGCTACTCGCACACTGCTGTGGCTTTCACGCGCTCTTCTTTGCTGCTCCGTTGCTTGATCCGTTCGTTATGCCGTTCGATTTGTGAATGAGCTGGGCGCAGAACAACCAGTGGTTTTATTTGCTCGAGCTCCGTTTACCGATGGCGAGTGGTGGGGTTCTCGCTTGGTTGTTTCATCACTCACTGAGAAAAATCTACACGTCAAGGTCGTGTGTTTTACTTATAGATTTGCGCAATGAGGAAAACCACATGATTTGAGTGTGGTAGCCATATGAATTTCATCATTGATTTCACTGTATAATAACATGTGTATCAACATTAGGTTGTCATGTGAAACAAACATGAATTTCCAAATATTAAATCATGAAAACCAACTGATTTGCTTATTGAATTCGAAATGTAGTAGCTTTAGATAGTCATGTGTGATAGAACATAAATGTCATGGGACTGAAAGAAGAAATTTGGTAGAAAAACTTTTGCTCCCCAAAATATGGATCCGAGGCTCCTCTGCTTGTCGCAAGCTTTCTTGATTTTTTTTCAAACCTGTGAGCCAGCAACAAGCGGGGTGCCGCAAATCCATAATTTGGGAAGCCAGGGATAAGCATATTCCATTTTTTTTCGAAACTGAAAGCCAGGAAAATCTCTTAGTGGAATCCGATTTTTCTACTAAACTATACATTATAATCAATGTTTTCTCATAGAAAGGTAGAACTCTCGTATATCGGTCAACTTCACTAACAAAAGAAAAAACTTTCAGCTTCAAAATTTGCTTCTTCTCTTTGGAAGCATGATGATGACGATTCTACCCCATTACCCCGAATGCCATTTCCCCGAGTCCCATCACCCCGAATTTCATTACCCCGAATGTACCATTACCCCGAATTCCATCACCCCGAATGCTATTTCCCCGAATTCACAATTATCTTGACATGATGATATTGATGACATTTCCCCATGATTTCGGAATTCGGGGTAACGTCATTCGGGGTGATGGGTCGTTCGGGGTTTTGGAATTCGGGGTAATGGCGTTCGGGTTAATGGCATTCGGGGTAATGGGATTCGGGGTAATGGGGTAGAATCGATGATGACTGTCGTTCGACACGAGGTCCAACCGCAATTCAGTTCACTATGCATCCCATGGGTTGATCACAAACAATTTAGAAGCTTTGAACATGGAAATCGATAGCATAGCTCATGGATTTCATCATAACAATCTCATTGCGCAAATCAATGAATCGACCAACTTGAACAAGATGATTATGACACAAGGTAACCATAAGCAAAACACACTGAATCCGTGTTGGAGTGATGATCTATGCGTCCATAGGTTGACACATACGAATCTGAAGAGAAAGCTTCGGGAACTTATGTGGAAAAAATATGGAATCCCTGTTGTCGGTTGATGAATCAATCCATGAAGCAAAACACAGGAATTTAATGTGTAACACACACGAAGTTTGCAAGAAAATCATAGCAAATCGATATGCACGTTCATGAATCGATCCATAATTTTAAACACACAGATCGAGCGTGTGGATTTTTATCAGTGCTCCGTTCGCTACTCGCACGCGATTGGTTATTGCTTTCGCGCTATTTTCGTTGATGGTGTGATTCTTCGCTGAGAAAAAAAACTGAAACTCTTTTGATTTTTCATGCAAAATGACCAACTATATCTCAGTTATTGATGGACCGATTTGAATGAAATGTTCACAGAATATCAGACATAACTTAAATTTTAACATATATTTTTGAGTGATTTTTCCAATCACACGTTGAAAAGCAGTAACGGTTTGACTAATGTGAATTTTTTGCGATTTTTTATAATTGACATAACTGAACATATTGAAGGAATATCTTCATGGTATCTTCAGCAAAGTTGTAGATTTTGACGAGATGAATAAGTTTGCTGAAGGCAGTTTTTGTGTAAGGTTATCAGATTTTAAGATAAAAAGTTTTGAATTTTTCGTCGAAAATTACAGTTTAGTCAAACCGTTATTACTTATAAACTTGTGATTGGAAAAAATATTCAAAAATATATGTTAAAACTCAAGTTACATCTGATGTTCTGTGAAAGTTTCATTCGAAAATATTTTGTATGGAAAATCGAAAAAGTTGCAAATGCATGTGAATAAGTTGGGGCCTTCCTTAGCCGAGTGGTTAGAGTCCACGGCTACAAAGCAAAGCCATGCTGAAGGTGTCTGGGTTCGATTCCCGGTCGATCCAGGATCTTTTCGTAATGGAAATTTTCTTGACTTCCCTGGGCATAGAGTATAATCGTACCTGCCACACGATATACGAATGCAAAAATGGAAACTTTGGTAAAGAAAGCTCTCAGTTAATAACTGTGGAAGTGCTCATAAAAACACTAAGCTGAGAAGCAGGCTCTGTCCCAGTAAGGACGTTAATGCCAAGAAGAAGAAGAAGAAGAAGAAAAAGATGTGAATAAGTTCTCAGTTTATTCGACAAACCAGCTAAATATTTCATGGGTGCACAACAGCAACAGGGTAGCGGATCACAGGGATTTAGTTGAAATCTGGAAACGTAGCTCAATCTTGAAATCTTGAGCGATTTCACAAACCAGATTCTGGATTAACAGCTCAGCAGGCTTCTAGCCCCGAGGTACTTCTCGCTAAGCAAGTTCGGAGGAGCTCTTACCAGCTCGAAAGCGGAAATGGAATGAAACTGAATCCAACGAAGGCAGCATGTTTTATAACCTTGGAATAGCAGATGATGCTCCTCCCTTTTGTGCTCTTCGCTTTCTGATCGACCAATCTGGGAAATGGGTATGTGCCAATAATGTGTTGGGTTTGGAATTACTAGAAAATTGCGGAGAATACTAATACGTGAGAAATTGGTCGAACATGAATTGTTGGAATGATTGGCATTCCCTAAATATTCAATACGAGCTATTGATAATGAATAGTTTTCTTTATTATGACGGTAAATTTCTGATCCATGGGTGCCAAAATTATTACAATTTATCAATGAGAATGTCTTTTCAAAAGCATTCTAAATATGTCGCAATTTTGTTACATGGGATAATTTTCCTAATCAAAGTGTTCCCATAAAATATGGAACATAAAAGGCGCTGTTGGAAAAGCCACTCTATTTTACAATATTTGTGGAATGTTGAGCACTCACCCCGACGGCACTGCAGCAGCGTCCGCGAGTACAATCTCAAATGGTTGAGTCATAAATTATTCATGACAAATGAAATTTTGTATGAAGCCGTGAAATTGATTTACGAATATTAGAAGTTATAAATAAAGTCGGAAATATTTCTCTTTTAACTCTTTTCCACAAATTTGATGGCTCTGAAAAGAACCGATGGTTTTGTTAGCTTCGATGTTGTTACGAATAACTGCTCGGACCAGCAAAACTCAGGGGGCTTCTGGTATTTGCTCCTAACGGGATTGCTTCTTGACCACCAATGATGATTTCATCACAAGTCGAAATTTTGAAGCACGGGTCAACAGCTCCTCGGCCGATGAAATTTGCGGTGGCGTTGACGATGGCTGGGTGAACGCAAACAAGCGCTGAACCACAAAGCGAGAATGACTCGCCCGACCGTGTTCACAGTTCGACCGCAAATTCACCTGTGGACTGCTTCCTCTTCCTCTTCTTGGTGGCGGCAGCGGTGATGGCTGTAGCTTCGGACGGCATCTTCTCTCGCTCGCTCGACAGTTTGATTTGAGCGAAGCAAGATAAACGGGGGGGTTGATCGCTATCGATGTCTGTGCCTGAGAAGCACGCCCGGTCAGAGCAAGCCGATCTGTCGCCTGCTGAGATGCGAGCCAATCGGAGAGTGGAAAGCAAATGACGTCAAATTTTCTCTAGCCACCCCTATTTATTGATTTGCTTGAAATCAACGTTCTATTTTAAAACAGTAATTAAACTATTTGGACAGGTATGTGGGATTCAGTAAGTAAATGACATGAAGCTTTGATGTCTTATCTTTCGATCGAGGTGCTAATCAAGAAATTTCGTTAAGCCAGCGAAAAGTTATAAACGTTTAAAATATTTCATGCCAGCGTAACGCTCTTGGTTTTGAAATTCCAATTTCACTCCTGTATAGAGAAGAAAGACGTACTTCTACGTCAAAAAAGCGAGATTTGTATATAAATATCGTGCGGCAAGCACAGGGTCTTATCACATGATTATTTAATGCTAATGGTCAATTGGTTTTGCCAGAAAGAAGAATAAAAAATGCGAATGAAATTGTACAATAATTGATTGTGATTATTTTTTATTGCGGATATTATTATCATTACCGCAGACACGCTGAAAATGAATTTTTTTTATTATAATATGCAAACTGAATACTTAAGTATAATTAAAATAGCTATCACTTAATTTTCAAAAAGTTAGTTTTGCGATTTATGTCTTAATACTATTGTTTATTCAAATATTACACTCATTTGCATATACCAATCAATAATTCATATAAGAGAAGCTAGAAACTCCTTAAAGAAATATATCAGTTCATTCATATTTGGCGCCCAGAAAGTGTATCATTATCGATAACACTGTGTACTGCCTTATCAAGTGCCAAAGAAGCATGCGCTTCGTTTGTACCGTTTAGCAATAAGCAGTTTTGTATGACAGTTGGTCAGAGTTACTTTTTAAAATGCATTTTTTTTTACTGGGAGCTCCAATAAAAAGCTATGTAATAAACTGATGTTTTTTTTGCACATGTCGTTCAATTTTTTGCTCCAAATAGATTGTCCTCTTCTGATGATTATAAAAAAAAACTGTTAACTGTTTAGTGAGCACATCTTTTCAGCATGATCAGGTTTTCGCAATCAGATGTGTTTTTCGAATCCAAACGTCTGTATTTTTCTCTCCTTGGTGAGTTTTTTTGCTCAGTATAATGATAGGCTCAAGCTTCTATGTAGCCAACAGAATCTGAGAAAATAAGTTTTTTTTTTGACGTTTCTTCTATAATTATGAAACAGCACAACAATTGTTTATTCCAAACAGCGAAGTTTGCGACAAGAGAAATTTAAAATAAGATTTTTTTAAACTTTTAGTTTTAGAGCTTTTCATATAACAACCAAATTAACATATTTTTAAGTACATACTACGGGGCAGGTGTGCCACCAAACAAATATTAAATGTAGTTTCACGTGAAATATCAGTGTTTTGTTTGTTTTCTGTTCATAAATGGTTCCGGTACCAATGGTTGTGATGTACCAGTAGATTGGACTATGGAATAAAACGTACATTTTTTTTGTATGAAAACGACATGCGCTATTTCTGGTGGATAGACCGCCTCGGGTTTAGTGTGTTCCAGTAATGGAACAACGAACGGATGGAAACAGTTTCTAAAATGGGTGTATAAAAATGAAGAAAAGTCCCAGAGAAGATCTCTATGCTTCATTCGAAAGAGTTAAGTTGCTGTTTCGAGGGAAAAATGTTAAACCTGTTGTAACATTCCCGAACGTCTACTACTGGAGCACTAGCGCAACTACTGGAACACGTGTATCAATAGTGGCTCAAGCGATTTTATGCTCAAATAGTAGTTTAATCATTCTCTCCATATTTTTCCCATAAAGTAGCGGTTGGAATCTTTCTGTTAATGCCAAAAGATCTCTTTAAAGGCTTTTTGAAATTATATTATGATTTTTTTATAGCGTAATGGCACCAGCACCCTAACTTTCAAAACAGCGTATAGTACACGACAGTCCAGTGAATCAATTGTCACCCCAAACGCAGCAACAAAGACATTGTCATCTCCTATTCTTATTGCAACAATTTTATTCCGCAACATCAGTTTATCACCACTTGAACAGAATATGACACACGAATACAAGGGTAACTTGAAAGTATGATTTCATTCACAAATCCATGGATGAACATAAAATAATGTCATGAATAAATTTCATAAATTCAGTTTTCTTAAATATTACGTTATTCTCTATGTAAGAATGTCTAGAACTAACTAAATTTCAAAAATTATGATTTTCCCTGAGTGAACTACTATACAAATTGAAGCATTTCCATAATGCTAACAAAACTAGCGAGCAAATGTTTACTCACCCGCTTAACAAGCACTACGTTCCATTCCAGTTACATTTTTTTATTCGACACCGATCCATAGTGTATTCGAGATCCATAAGTGTATTCGAGAATAATAATAGTGGATTAGAGATCTATAGCCATACGAGTTGCTAAGATTTGACGCCATCTTTCGATTTTTTGGGAGATTAATATTTCTAGATTGTTTGTCGGACAAATCTGTCACACAACAGTATAACACATTATCAAAAAAATAATCTTGTTCTCAAATGTTCTAATCATCACTGGAAATGATAAGACAGTACAGCCTGGAGGTAATAAAACCGTTGAATTTAAAATAAAAGAATTTCCGGAAGAGATTGTTTGCCTAAAATTCCGGACATAGAAATGTATGGAATTAAAAAGACAGTTCTGTACACATCTCCATCACTTCAACTCTCCGTGAACACCAATCAACATTAATCTATATATTACAAGCATCTAAAATAGGTCCTACACACTTAACTCATTAAAAACACAAATATTGTCTTACCATGGGCCCTTGAAGCAAAAGAAATTTGCACTGCAGGTAATAAGCAATTAAATTGTATTCTTAAGTTTCATAAATTTCTAAGCTACCTTGATGCAGCTATCTTCTAAATGAGCCCATCAAATTCAAATTAAATTCGTGTTTATTTACATTATGTTTTCAAAGAAATTGTTTTACATTTTAAGAGGTTGACCTCGAGAGGTCCTTATGCTTTGATATATATATATATATATATATATATATATATATATATATATATATATATATATATATATATATATATATATATATATATATATTTATATATATATATATTTATATATTTATATATATATATTTATATATATATATATATATATATATATATATATATATATATATATATATATATATATATATATATATATATATATATATATATATATATATATATATATATATATATATATATATATATATATATATATATATATATATACACATATACATATATACATTTGATTTGTTATGACCTTGAAGTATGTTCGGCCTTATAGGCTGTGGTAGTTTTAAAAGAAAATTTGATAACCTAACTACTATTTACAAGATTAAACGAACAAATTTGATAACCTAGGGTGTGGGAAACAGGTCCCTAATGACCTGCTGGTCAGATGACTGGCAACGTGCCCTATACCTCTCTTTGAACTCACTAAAGCGATCTTCAAGTGTTTTCATGTCGGCCAGACGATAGACCTCAGTGGTGCGCATTCGCGGGGGAGTGTTCAGGATCATCCTGGGAAATTTGTTCTGAACTCGTAGGAGCTTCAGATGGTGTTTTCTGGCACAACACTCCCAGACTGGCAAGCCGTATTCAATGACAGGAAGGATAATTTGCTTGTAGACAGCAAGCTTGTTCTTCAGAGACAGGGTCGACTTTCGGTTGATCAAAGGATAAAGCGATTTTAGCAGGATGTTGCACTTGGTGACCGTCTTGTCGACCTGTGTTGTGAAGTTCGTTTTGCTGTCGAGGGTCAAGCCAAGATAATCAGCAGTGTCAGACCACTCCACCGCTGTACCGGCCATGATGATTTTACAATCCTCAGGCGGAACAAGTCTCGGGGATTGGGAATGGGGGAAGAGGATGACCTGGGTCTTCGCCGCGTTGATGCAAATTTTCCAGCTGTGAAGGTACTCTGCTAGGACGTCTAGGCTTTTCTGCAGTTTGGAGGCGAGCGCACGTATGACCCTACCTTTGTGGACGACTGCGGTATCATCGGCGAACAACGACAGAGTTCCGTTATCAGGGAGCGGGGGCATGTCCGAGGTGAAGATGTTAAACAGAAGTGGACCTAATATACTTCCCTGGGGAACGCCAGCGGAGATCCTTTGCGTCTCAAGCCGTACCGCACCGTTCAGATACACGCTAAACGCCCGTGACGAGAGATAATCTCTGATGATCTTCACGAGGTAGCTGGGAAAATTAAATCGGTGTAGCTTGTACACCAGGCCATCGTGCCAGACATTGTCAAAGGGTTTTTCAATGTCTAGCAGTGCCATGGCGGATGTTTTGGAGACAGACTTGTTTCGCTTGAGGATGTTGGTAACTCGAGTCAGTTGGTTCACGGTGGACCGACCGCGTCGGAATCCAAACTGTTCTTCGAGCAAGATGTTGTTTTGGTCGGTAAAAGAGGAGGAGTCGACTGTGGATCGTTTTCTCAAACAACTTTGATAACGCTGAGAGAAGGCTGATGGGACGATAGATTTTGGGGGAGGAAGGATGCTTCCCAGGCTTTTGAATTAGGATGACTTTCGCTGACTTCCAGGAGGAGGGGAAGTAGCTAAGCCGGAGACTTTGATTGAAGATGTCCGCTAGATGTTCAAAGAACTCGCGGTTCAGGTGTTTAAGCTCCAAATTAAGGATTTTGTCAAAGCCTGGGGCCTTCATGTTTTTAAAGGAGCTAATATAGGTCGACAATTCGTCAGCGGTGACCTCCAACTCCTCCGAAAAGTCATTGGGGGTCAGATGCAGATTGGCAGCATGCTCTTTGACAGCAGCTTCGTGGGGATTAATGACGTTTTGTCCCAGATTGTGTGAGCTGACGAAGTGCCGACCTAACTCTTTAGCCTTCTCATCAGGAGTTATCAAGCCATCCATAGAGCCATTGTTGTCTAATGGAATCAGCGGTGGAATGGGTCTGGGTTTGGTTTTCAAAATTTTCGTCATCTTCCAGAACGGCCGTGCACAGTCTGGAAGAGCGCGGATTTTATTAACAAAATCATTGTTTCTGAGGTCCACCATTCTGGCCTTGATGATTTTCGACATTCGGTTGAAGTCGGTTTTCAACGACGGCAGGCCAGTGCGTTGGTACTGCCGTCGAGTGGTGTTACGTAAGCGGATCAAATCTTTAGTGAGTGCATCGATAGGAAGGGTATTGCTCACCTGACGGGCCGCTGGTACATGTTGCTCCCGGGCCTGGGAGATCGCCTCCTCGATGGAGCACAGCTGGCGGTCAACATCCTCTGTCGTCACAGGGCGCGCCTCGTAGTCGATGCCTTCGTCCACGCACCGCCGGAACCGGTCCCAGTTGACCCGGTGGTAGTTGGGTCGCGAGATTGGATGCCGATTGACCGAGAGCCCTACTTCGGCCACCACGAGAAAGTGGTCCGAGCTAAGCTCCTGGTAGACAACCGGCTGGGAGATTTTGTCCGTCATGTTGGTGAGAAAGACGTCGATGGTTGCGTGGACCCCGGTTCGGCTCAACCGGGTGGGAGCATCCGGGCCCATGATGGTGTAGTGGCCTTCTTCGAGATCTTGCTGGATGATAGTGCTGTTGTTGACTTGATGCTTGGCGTTGAGATCACCAGCGATGACGTACTGCCCCTGCCGCCGAGTGAGCTTGATGATGTCATTTCGTAGGTTCGTAGCCGAACCGTCGTTGTCGCGGGTATCCTTGGGACAGTAGGCTGCTATAATGCTGATTGGTCCGACTGGAGATTCCACCTCGACTCCAACAGCTTCGATGATCTTCGTCTTGAAGCTCGGCAGCAGGCGACAGTTGATGTTGGAGCGGAGAACAACCGCAACGCCCCCTCCCCCAGAGTTAGTCCGGTCGAGCCTCACGGTCCGGAAGTCGGGGATGTAAATGTTGAGTTCCGGTTTGAGGTGGTTCTCGGTGATGATGGCGATGTCAATCTGGCGGTCTTCAAGGAAGGCAGCCAACTCCCTAGTTTTGTTCCGGATGGAACAAGCATTCCAGTTCAGGATGCGGATGGCTTCAGGGTCCATCATTGTCTATGAAGCTTTGGACCGTGTTACACACGGCGCTGATTTGTTCGCGCTTGGAACGGCACGAAAGAAGCCGACCGAAGAGGCTGACGGCGAAGTCCGACATCATCTTCGTCGGGAAGTCGTTTTGGACCGAAGGGCGTTGTCCAGTGGAAGCTGGCTGGCGCGGTGGTGGTCGAGGTGGTTGTCTGTGCGGTTGGAGTGGCGGGAGGTTCGGCACCTGGTACCGCAGCGGTGGGAATTGCTCTTCGTTGTACTGTGGTGACTGGGAGGGACGCTGTTCACGCCCGCGCTGGTTCTTGGAGGACGCCTTCCTGCGGATCTCCATGAACTCCGCACACTTGGGGCAGCTTCGATTGTTGGCCTCATGATTGGCACCGTAGTTGGCACACTTTGGCTCTGCCTCCTCCATGGGCTGACACATCGATGTCAGATGGGGACCGGTGCACTTCCCGCAGCGTGGGGCCATGTGGCAATTTCTTGCCCCGTGGCCGAACATCAAGCAGTTTGCGCACTGCGTGACGTCCTTCTTTTTGGGCCGATATCGTTCCCATTCCACTACCGTCTGGAACAGGGCCCTTTTCTTCTGGAGGTCAGCCATGGTGATGGAGCCTTTCTCCAGGTGTACCAGGTAGAGGAGGTCCCGGTACTGCCTACCCTCCGCACGGTTAATGGGAAACACCTGGACCGGCTTCAGGTTCGCCGCCTTGAGCCCCTCCATTATCTCAGCGGGGGTGTACTTAGAGAGGCCATGGATGATGACCTTCAACGGTTTCGTTCCGGGGACGTCGTGTGTGTGTAGAAGGGGAGGTTCTTCAAACCCAGGTACTGCTTGACCCCGTTGTAGTCGGCGAACGAGGAGCAAATGATTTTTGTATCCGTCAAGCAATGCTTGAATAGTGGGTGGATCTTATCGCAGGCCAGGTCCTTCTTCATGCTGTCGACCATCTTCGATGTCGTGAACAGCGGCGGAACTCTCTCCTTGCTTTGCTGAACAGCGGCGGCTGGTTTGCTTGTTGCTGGTGATTGGGGTTGCGGTGATTGCCTTGACGCTGGCAGGCAGGGCGGATTTGTTGTTGCTGGGCAGCCGGAGGGTGGCCATCGTTTGCACTCAGCGTGACGCCAGCAGGCGATTGTTGAAGCCGGATGGGGTGGCTTCTTCATGCCGCAGGCGTTTAACGCCCTTGGTGTCGTCGATCGTCGCGTCCTGGGACACTGACTTTTTCTTCTTGTTGCCCATGTCGTCAGCAACGGGCAACGATGCACTCGCGGCGAGCTTAGTCAGTTTTGACTTTACTCTTGCCACCTGGAGGAGGTGGGAGAGCGCGGGGGAAAGAACGCGGCGCGGGCTCGGAATCTCGAGCGAAAACTATCGTTACCAACTTGCAGAATCAGAGGATAAATGGGAACCCTATGTCGCCAAGTAGTGTCCAAGAGAGTTGAGTTGGAAAACGCTTCTTTTGGATTATAAGGCAGAGCACCAAAAATCTTGTCCGCACAGCTCCGATATCGAAACAAGAATATCTAAATGAGCCCAACAAACCTAACTATCGATCTACATTGATAAGTTTGTGTTGGTGAAAAGCGGTACGAAAGTGACGTCATAGACCAGCTTGTTTTATTTTCTGGCGACTGACGGGATGACTCGTATACTAAAGTACTGTTTGAATTGCCTCAATTATTGATGGCCATTGCAAATACTGTTTATAAACAAATTCAAAATGCTCTCCGCGTTTCTATAATGTAATCATATTCTTTGTACTTGTCTAGCTTCCCACGAGATGGTTTTGTTGTAAGAAGAGCGCATCAAATCCATTGCAAATGTTGGAGATATGCCCCTATCTACAAAGATGTTACAACGTATTCTCAAAGAGTCCGGCTGGCACTCCACTCCATCGTCCATTTGCAACTTATGCACTGCTCTCAACATATATTACAGTATACACCCTACAGTTACTCGAAACGAATTTTAAAACCTTTTTAATATATTGATACACATCGAATGGTGTAGTGTGTGGTCTTTTGATTTGTTGCATGTTTCTGTGAGACGAGCGTCTGAATCAAGATCAATCGTGTCCGGTTCACGTTGCTTGAGTGCAAAATCATATTTGTATTCGAGGATGGATTGCCAATTGGTGAGCTCGTTTGATGCTTAATTCATTGCATTTTTATAGTTTATGTAATCTAAAAACGATGATTCGCAACTACTACAGTCGACAAAATACCATATTCTTGTTTCAAATAGTTTTAATACACACACCCTTCTATTTCCGTCATTACTAAACATAAACTTTGAATATTTCGACATTACGAATGAATCTTCCACCAATATAATCTCACCGCAATACAAAAATGCAAAATTAGTTTTAAGTAAGAGTCGTATTTTCCTTCCTTATCCATGGATCGCATCACCGACCGACACGACTCTCAGATATTTCTTCTTCATCACTTATGAAGACCCTTCTCGTGGTAATCATGGAGTGCATCGTTACATACCAACTAACTGTAAGGACTTGGCCGGCACCGTAATTGATCAGTGGTATGGGATCTGCTAAAATGTGCATTTCGAGAATATGCGGAAACGCAGTGTAAGTTTACCATAATCCTCGAATTCTATCCCATTTCAGTAAAAACAAGCAACAGTGCATTACTCTTGACCTGCATTGTCATGATCGGAGCCGCGGAGTAAAACATCAAACCCACATTTACTGTACATGAAATTACTGGGCGAAAGCCAACCATCCAAAACGGCTACCAGTCGTGTCAACCTGTGGTAAACCACAAAATGTTCTGGCGAGCGATGTAAATTTCTGTGGTGGGAGACAAGGGGAAAAGTGGAAAATGCGCTTACACTCATCTGGTACAGTCACCCCACAGTTATGGATCATTTTTTAAAATAAAATTTGATTACAAATCATGGTGACCTTGTACAAAACAAAATTACCCTCCTGGCAATGCCGAATATGGTTGTTTTCCAGAATACACTTAAAAAATCGCACTTATTTACGAAAAAGTGTCGATTTCGATAGAAATTTCAAACGTTGTCCATCCCACAGATGTGGATCAGTGGAACAGGAGGGTCCTTATTATGGATCAATCGACTCATATTATGTATCAAAACACTATAAAAGCAATTAATCTGTGAGGTAAATGAATGGTGTGTTAGTGAAAGTATACGTTTCGGCGTTTCTTTCGAAATCGTTTTATCGCTGATTCATAACTGTGGTACGGGTTTCAATGCCCCACATTTATGAATCAACGATTCTATGAATACGGATAACATTTTATTTCATATGGACGAATAAAATATGCTAGAAGATGTTATGATTGATAGCAATGCTGTACAGATGTATGGTTCACGTAGATAAAATGTGTTCTGCGTAATTGCAACTCTATTTGATGAGATATTCTCCTTTTAAGCCAACTTTGATCCATATCTGTGTGCTATCCATAACTGTGGGGTGACTGTACTCGACGTTTTGCTGCGGAATGGAACTTAGTATGGCTTTGTAACCTTCTACCTGACTGAATCAGTCCATATTTCAACTGTTCGATCCGTATACCGGTAAAATCCAATGTGTTGACCTATTATCATACCTCGCATGAAGACGACTACCGTAAGAACACCAACAAAAGGTGCCAAGATGTAAATGTAATGTAGCTAGTCGCTGTCCTTGAAGCACTCAGATCGCACTCTCCGCAGTTGAGGTACAGACCCCAGATCCAGATCCCGTCGCGGCTGTCAGAAGTAAAACACTGGAAAAGCTCATTTTCAGCTCTTGTTGGTCTCATTTCTCACTCAACCACTTCAGCCGCCAGCAAGCAACGTTGGATCCGTCGGTCGGTAGGTGGCCCCACGTTGCAACTGCGGATAACCCCGACCTGACGTATGACGACGCACAGTGGGCAAAAACTGACCAAAAGCAGGAAAGAATTCTCGTGCGTACCCCAGGAAAATCGAATGAGGTCATTCTACCCTAAATTTCTTATTCTCTTATCTATAATTGTTCGTTGTCACACTTAATTGAAACACTCTTCTGTTTGGATTGCCGTTTTCATGCTTATAAAATATTTCACAAGCATTTCCGAACAGATCAAAGTACAAACACGCAGCCGCAAAAAAAAAAATATGTTAGGTACGCTAATTCAGTACCAAATACCTTAATTTTAAATGCAAGTTATAGTTTTCTTCCTTGCTGTCAAGGTTTTTATCTGCATTCAAAAAATGGGTAGGGTCTACGTAAGTTTAATAGTACATTTTTTTAATTTATTGCAGGGTACAAAAAAAACTTCAAAATCCGGGCCTGTTGTGTGTTGGCACGGTGTGGAACTCACGTTAGGCGTACTTAACTACTAAAAAAAACTTTCCCTACTGCTCCTGTGCCTCGATCTCCCCCGGAACTACATCAGTAAAATACTCAGGAAAATATCGGAAAATACTAAACCATGCAAATGCCGCAGCTTCAGTGTTCACTAATGAATAAGCCATTTTACGAGACGTTTCGGAACAGCTGATCGTCGCAACGGCGTCAATTGACAGGAGACCTGGGATTAAATCCAGCGTGATTTTTAACAACGCCTCATCTTACCAAACGGGGACATGGAGAAAATGACTAAAAAGAAATCCAAAAATGTTCGTTACTGCAACATTACACCTAATTATTGTATCAACTACCTCTTTGCTACCCATATTGCACAAAAAAGGCTCCTCTGTGATCAGAAATATTTTAATATGTTTTCTCCATTTAAGTTTTTGCCTGTATGAAAAGCTACGCTAGAAATGCGCACAGTCATCAACCATCATTATCGCGAACTGAAAAGTACTGTTTTGGTAGCACTGAAAAGTACCGTTTTTAATTTTAGCACTGAAAAGTACTGTTTTATTGCTTTAGGTAGTTTTTGAAAAACTTCCAAGAGCAGAGAGAATTCGTGTGCGCACTGCACGAAGGTACGATGCGCACTGATTGAGAGATACTCCTTATTTTCTCAACTTTCAATCCTTGTTTGCGAGCGTTATGATGGATAGTGATTTTAATTAAGTGATTTTTAGAAGCGTTGGTGATCAAAATGAAGGGGATTGGCAACTTCCATTTTGACGATAAATTACCTATTGATGAGCTCGTCATGATTCTATTTCAAATATGTAAACACTTATCTTTATTGAGACATTTACATTGTTTTTGTAATCACAAAAAAATCTTCAAATGGATCGATACTTGAATTGAATAAAAACAAGGGAACTGTAGTTATTTGGGTACCACAAATAATGTTGCGCCTTTCAGTTAGACCTCATACCTATTTCTGTATAATTTAAAAGCTTCAAGAAACCAGTAACTTCTAAAATAAAAAAAATCTCAGAAAACAATTGAAGCATATTACCAATTACCAATTGGGGCTAAATGAGTGACGTATATAAAATTACAGTTGCGTTGGATGTCTGAAACTCGATTCGTCAGGGGTTTTTCTTTCAAAAACTGGTTAAATCGCTATTCGCACTTAACAATGACGGAAGATATAGAATTGCTTCCTGATCTTTGTCAGTGTTTGCCCACTGTGCAACGGTGCATTGCGTATAGATGTCCTGCCACGTATGCATGGTATGGTATCTTTGTGACGCGCGGGGGTAGCTGTCGGGAATGAAATTGGATACAGTAGCCCCCCGTGTGATCCCGCATACATTTTACTTGCCAGACGGTGAGTGAGCGAGCAGCGAAAGGAGCAGTGCAACATTTTCCCGCTGTCTGTGGCAAACATTTCCCAAACGGAAATGTACAAGCAGCACTAACTGGGAGAACCATCAACCAAGATAGATAGCCACCGCCGTAGTTGCATACATGTTGCTAGGTAGATTCGTTTTTAATCCGCACTCGCCCCGGATGGATCAGTAGACAGCACCAGCAAGTGCTAGTGGGCATTAGGAGAAAAGCGATTGAATTAAGTTTTAATTAAAATTTTAATGTTCTTCTCTTATTAGATTCAGTGGAGCTTAATTCAATATCACATGTGTCCGATTGCCTCTGGATCGGGAGTTACGGCTGGTAATGAGCTAACTAAATTTTGCACGGAGTGGAGTAGGATCATGGTCGATTATGAATTATTCCATTTTGGAAGCAGATATAGGATAGGAGTTACTCATGCATAATCAATGTGTCCAATTAGTGTTTGCCTACTGTTTGAACAATGTCAATTGTAATTTCTGACCTGATCAGAAAATATAGATGTGAAGCGTTGATATTGTTTTTATTGCCAAGGGGTTTACAGTGTCCATGTCATTCGCGAAGCAAAAAATTTACTGGATCTGTTGAAAAGCATTTCTCGACTGTTACACCCGGTACTTTTCCTAACACCTTCCAGGACAATATTGAACAATAGGCACTTAAGAACATCACCTTGTCCTAGCCTACACCCATTTTTTTTCGGACAGCTTTCTAATCAGAACTGCAGACAAATCAATTAAGCAGCCTCAAATCAGCCACATTTTGAGGCGTATTCATTTGAATTGATTGCATTTCTAGCAAAATAGTTTGATCAGTCTCGGCAATCTCCTCAAAGGAAAGCTGACAGAATAAAGAATCATCTAAATGATTTTATTTTTGTGTTTTCTCATCAGTGCTGACACAAATTGTCTATTGACTCAAAATGGTTCAAATTTTAACATTCAGGAATCCAACATCCAATAGTTCTCATCTACCTTAAATCATCGATCCTGAACTCTCCACATCATAACAATCCAGCCCCTGATTTCCTGCAACCGGATCCGGATAATCTAATCCATTCAAAGCCTTGCTAACACGCTTTAAGGTGATTATAAAACGAAGCCAAACATTGAATTTTTAAGTGCACCAGACTGGAGAATCAGACAACAGTTCACGTTGAAAATCAATCTAATTGCTTGCTTGCTGGTGGTGGCCAATGGGATAAATTTTCAACGCGGAACGCTGTTTGGTTCACAAGTCTTGTGCTCTTGAAAATTTGAGGTATGGCTTCGTTCTATAATCACCTTAAGCAATCATCAATTAGTAATCAGCTTTGCACCGGTCGGCGGCCACCATCCATCGGTCAACCAATGGCACACATATCGAACTTTTCCTCCTGTACAAGGTGTCAAATTTGCGTTCCTGACATCGACATGCGAGGCCAATCGGAGCATCAGGTCATACTTCGCTATTCTTTGGCATATGCCACGTCAACTCATCGACCGAACCAGTCAGTAGTGTCACCCCTCCCATGTGTACTACCAACCCTCGCCTGCCAATGCATAACCCGGGGGCAGTTACGCCGTTTGAGGCTCATTTATTATTCACCAGCGAGTAATTGTAAAACCATGACAGCTCTTCCCCGCGGAATGCTAATATTTGCGTCCAATGCTTGTCCGAACAGCTTTTTTTCCCTACATTATTAGGGTGTGGCTTATGGTTCGAAAGTTCTCGGAACCATATGTTCATAGGTTCTTCAGAATTCAAAAAAATAAGAAGAGAAACCTCAAAATTTCAGATAAACAAGAATAGGTTGCGCGAGCAATCGCACCACTCTTCTGCTCTTCTTCGCTGCTGTCTTGATCCTGTCTTGAAGTCTTGATCCAATTCCAGTGGTGATCCGTTCGCTTTGCCGTCCGTGATACAAATGAGGTGTGAATGCTTTTTTTCGGTTTAATTCGTGCTTATGTCAATGTTTGTTTTCGGGGGGTACAATTATTTTTACATTTAGTATGGTCGGCCAAGGGCCTTTAAATCTTGGTCTATTCTTAATTTTGATGGTAATATACTTGGAAAGTTGAAGTTACTCTACATTGTGGCTCTTTGGAGCACTGGTAATTTTTAAAATTTGATAACTTTACTACTGACTTCTATTTATAAGACAAAAAATTTGATAACCTAAGGGGGGTGAGACTATAGCGTGGACAACCTGCTGGTCTGACGTGCGGCAACGAGCTCTGTACCTTTCGATAGACTCACTAAAGCGATATTCGAGAGTTTGTATCTCGGCCAGACGGTGGACCTCAGAATTCGTATTCTCCTAGAGGCGTTCAGGGCCAGAAACTTGTTCTGAACCCTCTTGAGTTTTAGATGGTGTGATTTAGCGCAGCTCTCCCAGACCGGCATGCCGAACTCAATCACGGGACGAATGATTTGTTTGTGGACAACAAGCTTGTTCTTTTGGGACAGTGTCGATTTACCTTTTATGAGGGGATACAACATACGGAACACCTGCTGCACCTCGTGGCCGTTTTATCGACTTGTTGTCGAAAGATCAGCTTGCTGTCCAGAGTCAAGCCTAGATAATCGGCCTCGTCGGACCATTCCACCGCTGTGCCGTTTAGGGTGATTTTGCAATCCTCAGCCGGAACAAGTCTGGGGGATTTGGAGTGAGGGAATAGGATGACCTAGGTCTTCGCCGCGTTAATACATATATTCCAGCTGGTGAGGTATTCTGTCATGACATCCAGGCCTCGCTGGAGTTTTGCCGTTAGCGCTCTGATCACTCTACCACTGTAGACGATAGAGGTGTCATCTGCGAACAGAGACAGCGCGCCGCCTCCTGGGTGGTTGTTTGAATGCTAATTAATGGCACCTTCATGCGGACTGATGATAGTGTGTCAGAGGTTGTGTGAGCTGACGAAATGTCGACCTATTTCGGCTGCCTTCTCAGCAGGATGTTATCAAGCGATCTACGGGGCTATTATTATCTTGTGGAACCAGCGGTGGAATTGGTCTAGGCTTGGTTTTAAAAATTTTCGTGATCTTTCAGAACGGCTGAGCCTGTGCTCAGTCTGGGAGAGCGCGGATCTTGTTTGCAAAATTTTGGTTTCTGAGGTCCAACATTCTGGCCTTGATAATTTTGTTCATCCGATTTACATCGGATTTAAGGGCAGGCATCCCAGTTTGCTAGTACTGCCTGCGGATGGTGTTGCGAAGTCTGATCAAATCTTTAGTAAGCCTATCGATTGGTATGTTGTTGCTCACCAGACTGGTTGCCGGCACGTGTTGTTCCCAGGCCTGAGAGATCGCTTCTTCGATGGCCTGCAGCTGCCGATCGACGTCATCGGTTGACTCGGGTCGCACCTCGTAGTCGACGTGGGTGTCGACACACTGTCGGAACTGGTCCCAGTTGACACGATGATAGTTGCGCCGAGTCTTGAGGTGCCGGTTGACCGAGGACCCAACTTCCACCACCACCGGATATTGGTCCGAGCTGAGTGAGTCCCTGGTAGACAACCGGTTGGGAGATGCTTACCATGTTGGTGATAAACAGGTCGATGATGGCATGGGCTCCCGATCTTTTTTTTTTTCCTTCTTAGCAATCGGGGCATAATCTGCTCAACAGACGCCGGACCAAGGTCCGGGAGTGTGGGTTTGGGGACCATTTACTACATGCAAGAAACAAACAGGACTACACCCCCGACCCATCAAACCATTCCCATTGCCGCCAAACCCTTCATCTCTCCTGGACTACCAAGAAGCCAATGCTTCGGAGAGGGGCTATTACACATCGCAACCTCCAGGTTAGCTGCATAGCCATGCAGCAACGAACATCGATGGCACGCTTAGGGGGGTCCACCAAGCTAACATGCTGGCGCTTTGCCAGCTTCCCAGGTGGTCCTTACCCCCCATTGTCCGCTGAAGGCGGGCAGGCTCAACCACAACGCCCGCACCCAGCTGCACCGCAGGTATCAATAACTGATACTGCGGGCTTCGCAATTTGACCTACTGAAGGCTCAGGCCCTATCAGTTAGCACCAGCTGGGATTGCTGACGAAGGGGCCTCCACCTGCCCCGAACAACCAGAGGCTCGTATCCAACCCAGTAGGCCAGCGCCACGACAGCAACGCTACCAGGATGTTCTCCCCGCGGCCACATAATCGCTGTAAGGGTCGATTTTGACCGTTGGGCACCGGTATGACCTACGTAACAGACTGCGAACCCTTGGACCACCTGTTGTTTAGTGTCTGCACTAGCCACTCCTCGAGTCCACTCGCCACCTCCTTTGTAGTTCCAAGACGATGTGGGTGATAGCCGATGAAACGTCATTCCAGTCAAACTCGTCTTCACACATCCTCTGAACCAGATTGTCCGGAGTCGTGTCCCCACCGCAAGTGGCAAACATGCGGTCACGCATTGTGCTGAAACGCGGGCACACAAACAAAACGTGTTCCGCCGTTTCCTCGAAACCTGCGCAAACTGGACATTCGGGAGAACCCGCATGACCGAAACGGTGTAGATACTGTCTAAAGCAACCATGGCCCGAAAGGACCTGTGTCAGGTGGAATCAAGCTGTGAGTCCACACTCCCTTGGTGGAACTGTACCACGCACACTGCCATTTGACCATAGAGGCCAGTCTGGCAGTCCTGAGTATGCCTCTTTTTTTTTCTTCTTAGCAATGAGGGGATAATCTGCTCAACAGACTCCGGACCAAGGCCCGGGAGTGTGGGGTTGGGGACCATTTACTACATGCAAGCAGTAAACAGGACTACACCCCCGACCCACTAAACCATTCCCATTGCCGCCTAGCCCTTCTTCTTACCTCCCATTGTCCGCTGAAGGCGGGCAGGATCGACCACAACGCCCGCGCCCAGCTGCACCGCTGGTATGCCTCTTGTGCCGCGCCTTTCGAAGCACTCTATGTTTTCCATGATAAGGATACCAATAGGCACCATACCGGTGATGACGCAGAGTGCATCATGTGACACGGTACGCGCTCGCAACCCACAGGCACATTAGCCTATAAGTACTCTCTAGCTTGCTCTAGCTATCGGTACTTAAAGCCGTGCCCCAAGCCGGGCCACCATACACTGGCCAGAAGCTTACGCTTACTGGCGTACACCGCAGAGCTATTGGACATCATCCGGGACAGTGCCACAATAACTATGGAGGCTCTCTTGCAGGCATAATCATTGTGGCTACCGAAGTGTTTGACGGAGCGCTTTGAAGTGATCGTGCAGTCGCCTACACTGATCACCGCTTGCTGCACCGACTTTCGGTTGTTCACAACAACCGCCTCAGTTTTGTGGTGAGCCAATTCCAGTTTTCTGGAGCTCATCCACTCCTCCACAATTGCGATCGAGTGGGCTGCAGTCAATTTTACTTCTTCGATCGATTCACCGTAGACCTCCAGCGTAATATCGTCGGAAAAGCCAACGATGACCACACCCGCCGAAAGACAACCGGCGACGGCAGAAGCTAGTTCCACAGCCCCTGCCGAAACAACGCAGCAGAGTTGTAATGTTCATCAAGGCCAGTCAAAACTTCTCTTCCAAATCCTTCCAGTCATCCAGTACGGACCATCGAAAACTGTGCGACCTACGCCTTTATCGACGACGGCTCCGAACTTTCCATAATGGAACAGAGCCCAGGTAACAATTTGAAGCTGCTCAAACGCTTTTATAGCTAATTCAATTCAGCCTTTGTTTGAACAAAAGCTGTTCATAGCCTGCATTCACTGTTGTTCAGCTGTTAAACATCTAATTCTGGCGATTTTATTCAGCCTTAAGCTTAATTGAAGCTATATAGAAGGCTGAATAAAGGTCTAGCATGTGCTTATTCAGGCCTCTTTCAATAACCATAATTCTATTTTTAGAACAGATGGCAACCTTCGAAAGCTTAACGATCGCTTATTCATCCATTATTCAACAATTAACCAAAAAAAAAAAGTATTTACAGGTTTATAGTTTTGGGTTTTATCAACGCAACTAACAATTTCAAACACATAGTGTAGAAAAGTGTTGGAATTTAAAGATGAAGATTAGTAAATATGTGCCATTGAGATTTGAACTGGGATTCACTGATTTATAACCACTTACCTTGACATCTGCTCCACATGAGACTGTGTGAACATCATCAACAGCAAGGGACTAACATATTGTTTTGTCTGAATAAGGGCTATTTTAAAGGCTGCATTGAGGCTGAAGAAGTGATAACAGCGCTATGCAAAAACACTTGAGTTAGCTGTCAAAGTGTGTTGTGATTTTTGTTTCAAAATAGAATCCTCGGTAATTTTTAATTTCTGCTATTCAATTGTTTTCAACGCAAGTTGGTAATGATTTCAATTTCGTACAGTTAATTAAAAATGTTACGAAGAAATCTGCATCATCGAGTGTAGTGTTCTATCTTGTTGTTACACAAGGTCATTGATGCTGGATTCAGGATTTTTTTTCGACAAATGATAGGCCCGTGTGCGTTTACAGCATGTCTGCTTCGGGATGTGAAAATTTTGTTGTTCGATGAAACAGTTTTATAATAATTAATTTAGTGTTCGACCCAATGTAGGTATATATTTCGGTATGTATATTTTTATCAACATACAGGTGAACAATTTTTCGACAATGGCTGTTGATTTGATTAAAGCTTTAAATAACCTTTAATCAATATCATTCAGGTTGGCTGAACAAAAGTTAAAACTGTAGATAAAAAATAGTTTGTTCAACTCAATATTCAGCTTTGAGTATACTGCTGAATAAGAGTGTTTAATAAGCTTTTCTTCAAATTATTGTTCAGCTGTCACGGTGTTCAGCCTTGTACACCATTGATCAGCCAATATTCAGCAAATACTCTTGCTGTTCAGCTTTCATTGTTACTTGGGAGTCTTGCAAATGAGATTGGTGTGAAAGGGCCGAGAACATCGCTGTGCCTGAAGTGGACTGGAGGTTCACAGCGTCTGGAGAACTCTTCACAGAGAGTAAGTCAACAGATCTCTAGCAGCAAAGATTCATCGAAAAGTACCAACTAAACTGTACAGACTGTACAAAGCCTACAGATACGGTCGCATAAATTGCTGTATGGAGACATACAAGAAACGTACCGGTAACTCACCGGCCTTCCAATAGAATCGAGAGCGCTAGTCCAAGGAATTTGATAGGTCTAGATAACCTTAACCTCAGTCATTCGCTGAAAAGCCAAGAAGGTTGGCCACATGAGCCAATAGCCGTCAGGACACGGCTTGGGTGGACTATCTATGAGAGCTGTGCTAAAGATGAAAGAATTACGCATTTCGTAAACTCCATCGACGGACGATACGAATCTGGGCTTCTCAGAAAGTACAAAAACGTTCGTTTTCCGAACAGCAGAGCAATGGCACTCAAAAGATGGGAGTGCCTAGATCGGAGGATGAAAAACGACCAGCAGTTAGCAGCCGTCGTAAGGGTAAAAGTTGAAGATCATGTCACTAAAGGTTACGCACGGAAGCTGACAGACGAAGAGCTGTAAGCAGAATATCCACGTGTGTAGTATCTATCAATATTTCCGGTAGTAATCCGAACAAACCGGGCAAAGCAGGCTCGTTTGGGACGCTGCAGCAATTGCATATGGAGTCTCTCTCAACCAGTGATGCATTTTAAACTGAACGCGAGCCAAAAGTGAACTGAACTCGTTCTAATTTTGCACGAGAACCTAGTAGACATTGAACTCTCGTGCAAGATTCTGCACCTGCTCATGAACGGCCCGTTCTTTTCATAATGCACATTGAAGTTAAAACCTGAAAGAAAAACTTCATTACAACATATCGAATTCCTATCATTATAAGTATATGGAACCTAAAATGTTTCTTAACTTCTTTGCAAAACTTCCGCATTCAAATATGTCGTGTGTCTGTCATGAAGACAGTTTTCATTTCGCGTTCAATTTTCAGCTCGCACGGGTTCAAATTTTTGAACTGCTCAATGTTCAAGCCTACTTGATCCCTCGTTCAAAGGTTTGAACTGGAACGCAAACTGAACGCGTTCAAATGCAACACTGCCCTCAACACTGTGTTGTCGAAGGGCCCGGATCTGCTAACTTCACTGCTATCTGTTCTGATCCAATTCCGAGAATATAAGATTGCAGTCTGTGGTGACATCCGAGAAATGTATCACCAAGTTCAAATCCGAGACTTCGATCAGCAATACCAACACTTCTTCTGGAAGGAAAACATTATTGACGCCGAGCCAAGCACGTACTTCGTACAGGTGATGACGTTTGGAGCCCATCGCTCACCGAATACGGCGCAGTATATGAGTATATGCCTGCATGCAGGCAAATTCTAGCAACAGCACCCCGCGCCCTCTGAAGTAAACGTCAAGCGACATTACGTCGACGATATGGTTCTGAGTGAGGAGCATGAAGCAGAAGCAATTCAACTAACACAAGACGTCAGAAAGATACATGCTTCTGTGTCGTAATGCAATGAAATTCAGCTTCACGTTTTCGTTGACGCGAGTAATGCCGGTTTTGCAGCGGTTGCGTATCTCAGATTTCAAGAGGGACCAAACATTGAGTGCGCACTTTTGTGGTCGAAGACTAGAATTCCATTCCACGATCCGAACTTCAGACCACCGTCATCCGCGTTCACCTAGCTCTACAGAAAGGCTCCCAGTCCTTAGCGGGAAATTGAAAATCCACATGCGGACCGTTTTACGGTTCACAATTTTGTGGTCGGAAATGTCACTTGCAGGTGACGTTCCGGCCTTTCGCACGGTCTGTGGAGAATTAGTGATTAGAAGATCGATCGTGAAGCCTTCCTTAGCCGAGTGGTTATAGTCCGCGGCAACAAAGCAAAGCCATGCTGAAGGTGTCGGAGTTCGACTCCCGGTCGGTCCAGGATCTTTTTGTAATGGAAATTTCCTTTACTTCCCTGGGCATAGAAGTATTATCGTACCTGCCACACGATATAAGATTGCGAAAATGACAACTTTGGCAAAGAAAGCTCTCAGTTGATAACTGTGGTAGTGCTCATTGAACACTAAGCTGTGAAGCAGGCTCTGTCCCAGTGAGGACGTAATGCCAAGAAGAAGAAGCGGAGAAGATCGATCGTAGTAGTGGAACTTTTCTCGGTCATGCGAGTTGCAGGTGTAATGAGAATACTTTGATTAAAGCTGTTCTGGATCGTATTCAAGAATGTTGCATTGTAGCTCAGTCTATTTCCCTTAACATTGATGTTGAAGTCGCAATTGTAGGTTTTTTCAATTATTTTTTTACAAATTCAAAAAGTTGAATAATTTTCGAATTTAATTGCTCATTTTTCATAATTCATTATCAGCACCACCCTACTCCACACCCTCGGTGCGATGTACTCTGCGAGCAAACAAACCTGTGTTGATTTTCCTGCTGCATGGGGCGCGGGGATGATTCAATGGAAAATCGGAGGCAACGCGAGTAGATATGTATCTACACAAATAAATAGTGCGAGAAAAAAAATAATCATCGCGTTTTCCGCTGCACTATTGCTTTGCTCCCTTTGGTGCAACAATTGAGAGATGAATGTTTTCCTTTTTTTTGTTTCAACATTAATAAATCATCTCTCCTGACATCATCAACGATGTCGCTTTGGAAAATGCAATACCGCCATTCCGAAAACCGCGAGTTCCAATAAGTTGAGGGACATTATCCGAAGTGGAGATGCGCAGGATTGTGGTTTGCCTCCTCGGTAGTGTATGCGAGTTGGAAAATTACCTACATGTGATGGCACCCGGATCGATACATTTGTTGATTCAAATAATAATTATGCATGATCGGAAAATGCTGCGGTCGCGAACTTTGCTTTAAATGAAGGAATATGAAAATTGATCTTTTATTGTAGATATGTAGAACTAGGCTTTCCGAGCGGAATAACAGAATAACTGTTTTTTAATTCCTTTATTAGTATAGTTTCAAACATTACATTCGTTTTATATCAGGGTGTTTACGATAACACTGTCAGTCTAATTTGATAAAACTAAATTCAGCTTCTATCAACATTTTTTTAACTACACTACATTTCATTTGCCGAAAAAGTTCAGATTTATATAAAATTGTCGATTTTACCTGCTTATGAGAGGAAAAAAATGCTTTTTATTAATTTAACTCAACTTCACATGAATATATAATGCATTAATCGTAGCAATAGAAGATTGTAACGATTTTTACCAAAACCATGGATAATTTTAATTGACATTTGTTCAAATTTTTCAACATTGGATATTCTATGTAACTCATTAGTACTTCACCATCATTCTCAAAATTTTATTTTGAATCCTCTGCAGAGTTTACTTTCTTGTATTACAACAGTAAGTTCTTATTGGTACAGTATTTGAAGATCAAAAATTTGTTCTTCAAAAAAGTTCGAGTTACTGTTGGTAGGTACCTACCTTACCTTGATGGCTACAGCGTAGCCTCACGCCATTGCCGGGCGCATTGTAGAGCTCCATCTTCATTGGTAAGGGTATGCGAAATACCGAGTGATTCCGTCAAATACGCTTCGAAACGAAATTTCGCGGAATCCCACGGAACTCGCACAGGCGAAATTTGTATTTTGCTATTTCGTTTCGTTTCGCAAAATTGTTAAAATATTTCCACGGAAAATTGAAAACAAACGGAATAAAACGGAATTTCGCGAAATTCGAGTTTAATTTCGAACAAAAAAAAGGCAAAGAGTTCGCTTCTACTCCTAGCTATAAGTCAAAAATGGGCCCGTATTATGGATCAAATCGACTCATATCATGGATCAGAACACTATAACAGCAAATTATCTGCGAGGCAAACGAATGGTGTGCTAGTGAAAGCATACGTTTTGGCGATTCTTTAGGAATCGTCTTATCTTAGATTCATAACTGTGGTATGGGTTTTAAAGCCCCACAGATATGAATCAACGCTTCTAGGCATATGTATGACATTTTATTTCCTACGAATGGAACAAATGTGTTTAAGCATGTTTTTGTTGATTGCGATGCTGTATAGATTTATGGTTCGCGTAGGTAAAATGGGTTCTGCGTAATTGCTACTCTATTTGATGAGATATTCTCCGTTTAATCAAACTTTGATCCATATCCGTGTGCTATCCATAACTGTGGGATGACTGTATTATTGACCAGTATTGTGAAAAACTCAATTTCTCACAACTCACACTTGAGACTTTTCATGCGTGAGTTGTTAATCACGCAACTCAGCAGTCAAAAAATCATGGATGAGTTGGCTCACCTTTTTGACTCATTGTCTCGTATTTCTACAGTTTACTCACACATGGCAAAAAAATTCTTGTTATTCTGGTAAAATTATAGTAATCCTTTCTAACGTAAACAACGACATTCGGGTTTCAAGAGTTTTTGCCAGGTTTTGCGACTGAATCAGTTTTTACGGTTTGAGTTGATTAAGTTGATTTTGCATCAAAATCTCAAGCGCGAGATTTGCGAAGCAGATTTCTAATGAGTTTGCTCTCACGGGAGAGCGTATTGATTGAGATTTGAGTGTGAGTCTATCAACACTGGTATTGACTTGTCCGCAGGATAATATGATAAACTGCACTGCCGTTGTAAAGTTTCCAAAAACGCCCATTTGCCCTAAATTCCTCACGGCGAATAGCCCAGGAAAGGAACAACTGCGTTTGATGAACTACCGCAATGTTATCTTCATTCTTCCATAAGAATGAAGAGAGCAAAACCACGGTCCATCCGGGGATCATCGCGTGTCCTTTTGAGCAAATTCGTTAATATATCGCAAAAATTGTTTGTACACAAATGTCAAAAAAAAAAGCAGAGGAGCGTGAGTCCCTGATGTTCTGGATTTGCTCAGGTGATGCAGATTATTGATGCGCGCATTAGTTCTCTCTCTTGCTTTCCCGCTATGACGTCACTTTTGACTCTGCATAAGAACAGCGGGAGAATAGAAGAGAAAACTAACAGCACGGATCAATGACTAAAGGCTCTCCCAAATCAACGCGATTTTTTCCGCGATGGCGACGAAAAATCGCCGCGATTTCGTTGTTGTGTCATAAAACTCTACTTGTAGCAGCAAAATCGCAGCGATTGTTTGTCGCTGTCGCCGTAAAAAATCGCGTTGATTTGGGTGATCCAAAGCCACACCTCAAATCTTCAAGAGCACAAATCTAAAGAACCAGACGTCCATTCAAGCTGAAAACTTTATCGATTGGTTACTCGGTGGCCAATCGATCAAGTGTTCAGCTTGAACCGCTGTCGGGTTCGTTAGATTTGTGCTCTTGAAATTCTGAGGTATGCCTTCGATTTATATTCACCTTAACCAAGGAAGATGAATATATTATTTTCTATCGACAAATGAATCTAGGTTTATTCACGTTGTACCACATCCAGGGTTGCTACATATACAGATTAATCTGTATTTTACAGATTTCCTCGAATATTTTTTGACCAAGAATCTGTATATACAGATTACAGATTTTTTGGAAAAATACAGACATACAAATTCTGCATACAGAATTTGGCCAAAATTATACAGATTTTTACAGATTTGAGAAAACTGAGAAATTCTGTTTTTGAAAGCCTTAAAATTTAATCTCTGATGTGACAATTCCGCAAAGTAGTTACAAATGAATATCTTTCATAATATTAACTTCTTTCCTAATTTTTAGGCCTACGGATTTAAAATACAGACATTTTGTTCTAGGATACAGAAATACAGATAATTGAAGAAAAAAATACAGATTTAAATGTAGCAACCCTGACCACACCAACTCCTCTCTCCTCTTATAACGTGACATAATTTCATCACGACCTCCAATTAAAAGATAAAATGCGAATGTTGATTATATATCATTACAAGTATTGGAAGCCAAATGCCGCAAGGCAAAGGTCTTAACCTTTTCAATACCGACATAAAGTTTCAAAATTCTCTAGTTTCGCCATCTTTCGATCGATTTTGATGATTTATTTTAGGAAAAATCACAAATCAGTTATTAATTTGATTCATGCATTGCATGCACCATTAAAATTGGTTCTGGATTGAGATTCAAGTTTGGTGGGGTACCTAGGGTATTTCACAAAAGAAAAGCGCAACAATTTTTTTTTGATTTTCGTATACCGTAATCCGGGGTAACATTGATCATTTTTCTGAATGTTTCTTCAATATTTCGTTTAAAAATGGAAATGTTGCAGGTTTTATATTTTTAAAACAAGTACTGCTACCCATAGCTCGAGACTATATACTGTATTTTGTTTATTGAAAGATTTAAGCATGTTAAAAAAAATGTTTTAGGCGATTTTTTGATTTAGTTGATATGGGGTAACATTGATCACCTATATAAACAACGTTCGGTAACGCTTACAAGTCATTTACTTTTTGAGTTATTTTAAAATTAAAAACACCTCGAACCGCGGAATACGCCTAAAGGTAGGCAATTTCCTAAGGGAATTTAACATTCTTAACAGTAATTCAGTAATGTAGCCTAATTGAGCAAACTTATAAAAGTTTTGACAACGGAATCGTTTTCGGCGATGTCATTTTTAGTAAGAATCACATTTTGCTTGCTTATATCATGAATCTTCGGTAGTGTCATCCTTAACAATTAAAATAATTATTTCGAAAAGTTGACAAATTCACGCATAAGGTAAACGCAATTTTCACAAAAATATTAACTTTTATTAGCTTATGAATATAAGAAACAGAAGCACCGTTCATGATTTGAAAATGTTTCATCAATAAATGATAATATAAACTTTTGATGAGGTGAGTCATTCCGATCAATGTTACCCCGCTGATCAATGATACCCCGGATTACGGTATCTAAATCTCTTGAAAAAAAATAAGTCCAACATTAAATTAAACTCATTGAAAGACGGATTGTCTGAACGAACATGGGTGAACTTGTCAATCTTATTTGCGGTTCCTCTATGCTATGTAGTCCAGGTTCAAAACTTTTTTTATTCGAAATTTTCAAATATTTTTTAAAATACTCTCGAGGCTCAAAATTTAGTGAAAATGTGATTTTGTAGTCAGTTTTAAACAAAGAATCTGAAAATAAGATAATATCAACAATCCTTAATTCTTCCAGAAATCGTTCAGAATTCCTTCACAGATTTTGGAATAGGATCATTTCTCCAGTATTTGCTCTACAAAATAATAGAAAAACCCTCAGTATTTTCTACAAGGTTTACTCTAAAAGTTTGCATTCATCCAGATTTGATCCCTTCAATAATGGATTCACAGTTTATGCAAGGCTCTTCCAGAAAATTTATTTGGAACTTCTAAATTAACCCCAACAGGCAATCCTGGTTAAGTTGCTGCCGCAATACCTCTTGGAGTTTATTACTTTTGCAGTTCTTTTAAATTTATCTTGATTGATTTCTTAGGTATGTGTTGATGGATTCTTTTAAATTCAATTTCATTCAATATTCCAGCAAATACTAAAGCAAATATTCCAGTGATTCCTCTGTTCTACTTATTTTTCTTCTTCTTTCTGGCGTTATGTTCCAACTGGGACAGAGTCTGCTTCTCAGCTTAGTATTTTCATGATCACTTATCGACTTGTGTCCCCAGCAGCAAAAGCAAATGAATATCATTATTCCATGTTGTATGGTATGGCAAAAATAAAATGAATATCATTATTCCATGTTGTATGGTATATATTAGCATAACATCACATCCACATGATTTAAAAAATTGTAAGGTATTTCTTAAAATCAAATTAATTTTGGGCTCCTCTCAATATTTTTGAGATTATTTTAAATGTTTGTAACTGCTTTTCGACCCAATTCTTAGTTGTAACATTTAAATTAAACCCACTCATTGCCTTGTGTGAATATCTGATATGTTGAAATGAAACCTTATAAAGTTATTTTGAAGATTTCAAACAAACAGAAAAGAGTCTCACCAAAACATATAAGGATTCCGCTGAGCAACACTAAGGTTTCCATATGGTAGAGGATTTAAAAACACATATTTTATGCCCTTGGTCAAATTTCCAGCTTTTGACAAGAAAAAAAACTTAAACGTGTATTCCGCGAAACAAATTCAAAAATTTCGTTTCGTTTCGAAAAATTCCGTGAGCTATTTGATTTCGTATCTAGTTACACGAAACATTTTTAAATTTCGTTTCGTTTCGTCATTATCAGCGCAAGATATTCCGCGTATCGTTTCGTTTCGTATCGACATGGAAAAAATCCATATCGCATACCCTTATTCATTGGTCTTGGGCGAAACTTCTCCAGTTGCCCGAACGTTTAGGGTCGCCAGGTCATCTTCCACTACGCACAGCCAGCTTATTCGTGGTCTTCCCCGAAGCCGCTGATCTCTATCTGGTTCCCTGCTGAATATTATTTTCGCAATTCTTTCTTCCGACATTCGCACCAAGTGAACAGCCCACTGAAGTCTGCCGTATTTTACACGATAAATAATATTCGCATCTTTGTTTTCCGTTTGCAAGCTGCGGGACTTAAGCTGGTTACGTAGAACGTAAACGGCCCTATTCGCATCCGCAACACGTCTTTTCACGTCATTGTCACATGTTTCAAGTGTTCCAAGGTAAACAAATTCTTCAACAACTTTAAACACATCTCCACCAAAAACTACCTCAGCACCTACACCACCAAGCCTGACTCTAGCTCTACCTGCAACCATGTACTTCGTGTTGGTATATTAATGGTCAGGCCTATCCTGTTGGTTACTGTTGGTATGATGAAAAAATACCCTAACCTTTTGCAATATGTTACATATAGGAAACACACAGGTTTCGTCATTTTATCGAGAGGCCTATGTCATTCGCAACATGATGTTTGACATGCCTGAGGTAACTCAGATGTAAAAATATTGTATAACTGTGGTCCCAGAATGCTGCCTTGAAGAATACCAGCTCTTACAAGAAGTCTTTCAGACTTGAAGTTCTAATAATTCACCTGAAATGCACGAATTGACAAATAACTTTGGATTATTCTAACAATTATGTTGAAGATTTTTACTCCAATAATTTAGTTTAACCAATCACAGGTCACTTAGATATAAGAAATGAATGGCATTTTTGAAATAATTCTAAATTAAAAAAATCAATCCAACCCCTTATATCACAAACTGCCAAATGCTTTACCTATAACTAAAAAACGAGACCAGTTTGAAAGCCTTCAGATTTGTTGGAATGAATCATATTTGTCCCATATTATACTTGATAAGCGATTGAATGTCCATGGCGAAATCCGAACTGTTCATTGGCAAAAATTGAATTTTCGGTCATCATTCTGTTCAAAATGACTTTTTCAAAAAGTTAACTCATGGAGAAAAGGACCCTGATTGGACGATAGCTGAAAGCAACATTTTTCGCCTGGTTTTAAAATTGGTACAACCTTGGCATTTTTACATTTTTCTGGAAAATATGTTTTCGTTATGTTATTGTAAATACACAAATCTTAGAAATGCATAAGGAAGAAGACAATTTATTCTAATCAAACCATCAAACTTGGTAATAGCACTACTGGTTCCATGAAACATAGATTTGACGGTCTTATTCACCGTTATCATCCTATATCGAGGTAAACCCGTGCATAAATCGAATATTCCGGATATTTTCCACGGCTGTGCACAAACCGAAGGATGCTAATTTGCTTCCATTCGATGCGTGTCATTTCACATCGATCGATTCCGCCTGAGCCGATTGAAGGTTGGCGGAGTGGTTCGCGTTCCTCGTGCACTACTGCGTGTTGAATAATGCATAGAATGCTGCGAGAGCTCACTGACTAAGGTATTTATGTGCCTTGCGTTGCGTTACTCTCTGACGTATATTTGGTCGGGTTGGAATTTTCGGATGAAGAATTTACATAGCAATTCCTCCCGGCAGCCGGTGAGCGTAAATGTACACCCGGCAGTACTGACACGTAGCTCCGCCGGGAGGGCTGGTATTTTAAAGACTTAAAAGGGCTCGCTTCGGGATAGAATACATCTCAATAAAAGCGGAACAGACACACATCAGTTTTCCGTGATTTATAAACCATGTAGTTTGATTTTTGCAGATTGTACACTCTTTCAACCTTTATTTACGATCTTTGGACGGTAGAATAGCATTGGCATGCGGTTTCTACCAACTCGAAACTTCTCGGAACAGTTCCCGATGGTAGATCTATTTTACTCCTACTCCTACAAAGCTACGATTCCGGCGGAGGGTAGCTTCTGATGCACAAATTCCCTGACGAAAAATTGCCAGAGATATCTCGCTATCTACCTGACTAGTCCTCCAATGGTCGACGCCGAAAACGAGAACAAAATATCTAAATATGAAAGTTCTCCTGAAATCATTGTATCGAAATTTGTTGGTAAAGTTCATGAATACGTTTTGTTTAGCCTTCGCTGGTTTAGTGCTGGTAACTCCGATGATAAATCTAGCCTTCTTGCATAACTTCTTCTTCTTAAACTTCTTTTTTTTTAATAGTAGGGCACACATTTTTTTTTCAAAAGCTCGGCCTGTAGTGTGTTGGCATGATGTAGGCCTTACGAGAAGCGTGCCTAATACTAAAAAAAACTCCCTAATGTTCCAATGCCTTGATTTCCTTGGAACTATATCAAGCATCAGAGAGAGCTGTGCTAATGCACTTCGTACATTTCACTCCCGAGCCCTGCACAATTAGTACTGGACGCGCATGTGTTCGTTCACTATGCTTCGCTGCTCTACGACAGCTCATTCAACGCTTGGGGCCGGCATCACGCTGGATTCCTGCACAACTTCTACTGGTAGTCTCGGCGTTTTCTGACTAAAGTACGTTGCTCTGCTGCTTTTCGAGCTGGAATTGAATGCCAAAATCTATTGCGGATCTAGAAATCGTTGATGCAGAGGATCGTAGATCGCAGCAACCGTAGATAATAAATCTTTCAATTATTCTGTACATTCCTAACTCAACCAACTGGTTTTTAAATGACTGGGCATGGCGTTGGTACTTCGCGTACCTGCTGGAATAAAATATACCCCGTTGTGTAGTCCTTAGCCTCTTGCCCAGCAACTCCTGTCCCTACCACCTCGCGGTACTGGCCGGGGTACGAGTAACCTTAGGGAAGATCGGGTAACCAACCCCGGTGGGAACACTGGTCGTATGCTGACAGGGAAGGAGGGGTTTGCTTTTGCTTTTGCTCTGCAAACCTGGATCGTCTGTACTCCAATCTAAGCTAAACTGCGCACTATGGTCCACCGAACTGGAGTAGACGGAGTGCAAGGAGATGGAACAGCTGTGCCGGTCTCAAGAAACACGCAAGTTCTATCAGAAGCTCAACGCATCCCGCAACGGTTTCGTGCCCCGAGCCGAGATGTGCAGGGATAAGGATGGGAGCATTTTGACGGACGAGCGTGAGGTGATCGAAAGCTGAAAGCAGCACTTCGACAAACATCTGAATGGCGCTGAGAGCACAGGCAATGAAGGTAAGGACAACGGAAGAAATGCCATCGTCGGTACGGCAAATCCTCCAAAAATGTCGTAAATACCAGGTCCCAACGCCTAACCTGTTCATCGATTTCAAGGCGGCATATGATAGTATCGTCCGCGTAGAGCTATGGAAAATCATGGACGAGAAAAGCTTTCCCGGGAAGCTCACGAGACTGATAAGAGCGACGATGGAGGGTGTGCAAAATTGTATGAAGGTTTCAGGCGAACATTCCAGTTCATTTGAATCCCGTCGAGGGCTACGACAAGATGATGGACTGTCGTGCCTGTTTTTCAATATTGCTCTAGAAGGTGTTATGTGGAGAGCCGGGTTCAACAGCCGGGGTACGATTTTTACGAGATTCAGTCAATTTGTTTGCTGCGCGGATGATATGGACATTGTCGGCCGCATATTTTTAAAGGTGGCAGACCTGTACACCCGCCTGAAACGCGAGGCAGCAAAAGTTGGACTGGTGGTGAATGCGTCCAAGACAAAGTACATGCTAGCAGGTGGGGCCGAGTGCGACAGGGCACGCCTAGGTAGAAGTGTTACGATAGACGGGAATACGTTCGAGGTGGTCGACGAGTTCGTCTTCTTTGGATCCTTGCTGACGGCTGACAGCAATGTTAGTCGGGAAGTTCGAAGGCGCATCATCAGTGGAAGTCGTGTCTACTATGGGCTCCAGAAGAAACTACAGTCGAGAAGGATTCACCCCGCATCAAATTCACGATATCCAAAACGCTCATAAGACCGGTAGTTCTCTACGGGCATGAGACGTGAACTATGTTCGAGGAGGATTTGTAAGGCCTTGGGGTTTTCGAACGCCGAGTGCTTAGGACGATCTTCGGCGGCGTGCAAGAGAATGGCGTGTGGCGGCGAAGGATGAACCACAAGCTCGCTCAACTCCACGGCGAACCCAGTATCCAGAAGGTGGCCAAAGCTGGAAGGATACGATGGGCAGGGCATGCAAGAATGCCGGACAGCAACCCTGAAAAGATGGTGTTCGCTTCGGATCCGGTTGGTACAAGAAGGCGTGGAGCGCAGCGAGCTAGGTGGATTGGCCAGGTGTACCAGAACCTTGAGAGCGTGGGGCGCAGTCGAGAATGGTGAGAAGTGGCCATGAACCGAGTGAATAGGCGAAATGTTGTTGACGAGGTTTTATCAAGCTAATTGATGTAAAACCAAATAAATAAATATGCAATAATATCGGCAAAGGATTTTCCATTCAAAATTAAAAGATTCGAAACGCCTACCCGTCGGAACAAAATTAGTTTGTGAATGAGCCAGAAAAATTCTGGGAACGAAATACGCCACCGTTCATTTGCCTGTTACGAGCCTGTAAGATTCGTTTGCGAGAAGTGCAATCCCAAAAGTTAGACTTATGGTTGTTCCCGCAATTTGCGCATACAAACTTCTTGGTATCTCTCTTCCAAGGACAGACGTCCTTCGCGTGAGAAGAACCTTCGCAAATCATGCATTCAACATACATGTGGCAATGTTTTGTTCCATTACCCAACTTTTGACATCGACGGCTCTGAGTGGGGTTCTGAAAATTTCCTTCAGGTTTCTGGAAATGTTTCCATGTTACACGGACATCGAACATGGATCATACTTTGAAATCGTATGTCATCCCCTTGTCTATCGTGTAAGTGGGCTGTGTTAGGAGTTAATCAGCAATATTAACCTCCTTTTCCCGAGCAGCCTAGATAGCCGCGTAGTGTCGGTAGCGGTTGTTTCAACTGGCTAAGAATTAACACTATGGACTGCCTGTTGCGGTGGTAAAACTCCACCTCACAGGTGCCCCTAATTCATGGTGTGATGCGTACCGTGCCTAGGAAAGAATGGCTAGGGGGGTCTAAATAAAACCTAAGCACTAACGGAGCCTGTGGGGTACCAGGGCGCCCTCCACAGTATTGAGCTTTTCCTGTGCTACCCAGAGCAATGGTGCAGGTGACCTTGTGTTTCTCCGAGATAATCGGCTACCCTTCTTCAGTCTCTATCCTGAGGCTTAATAAGGGTGGGATTATGAATATGTTGACATTTAATTTAAATTATCACCTATATGGATTCGCATTATGCGTTTTACACAGTGTATTCTGTGCTCTTTCGCCTTTAGCGACTTTAAATAGATACCGATCTGTTTTTTTCGTTGCTAGTCTTTTTCGTGCTGAGATTGCAAAAAGCTTAATCCTGCCTAGTTTGGGTAGTGGCTACGGTTAGGTTAGCTCAGATCAATCTACATCATAAAAGAACAGCAACGATCAATCTTTGCAGACTCATGCAAAATGGTGCAGCCCAAGTGGCGCAGGTTCAAGAACCCTACTTTCGTAAAAGGAACTTCTGTCTAGGTAACCTTGTGGACCCAGTTTTTGCTACTTTCAGCAAACTTGAAATGGCAAACTCGCGCTCCATGCTCCGCGCAATCGTTGCTACACTCATTTCTGAGTCAACTACCAGAGATGTATGTGCTGTCACAATCGATGTTTCTGTTGGTGACCTCAACAGGAAATACGTCTATTGTTCGGTTTATTTACCACATGATGAACCATCCCCAACGGATGATTCCAAACGAGTTGTCGTACACTGCGTAACAAAAGACCTTCCGCTGATTGTGGGCAGTGATGCCAATGCTCATCACATCATCTGGGGCTCAGATATCAATTTGAGAGGCTCCAGTCTAATGGAATACTTAAGTAGTACAGATTTTAGATTACTTAACATAGGCAATCGCCCAACTTTAATGGTATCTGCTAGAGAAGATTTGGATAATGTCGTTGATACTACAATATCCTACATTATGGAAGCTTTTGAAGAAGCATGTCCTCTGCGGTCTGTAAAGACTACAAGAGGGGCCCCATGGTGGAATTCCGATCTGACTAGACTCAGGAAACAATGTAGAAGTAGTTGGAAAATACGCCGTTCAGCTTGATCAGAGTCGTTCAAGTCGGCTCGCAAGGCTTATAAGAAGGCTCTTCGTTCTGCTGAACGATCCGGCTGGAAAAACCTTTGTACAAATTTTTTTTTTGTTTTTTTTTTTACTGTGCCGACGGTGTGATTAGATCGTTTACTTCGTCTGATCACCAAAATTATGTTTTATGTGCGTAAATCTCGCGTAATAGTATCCAAAGTTTGTGCTTGTGTTGTGGGAACATTGTGCTCATTAAATTAAAAAGCAATCAAGGTGATACGTTAAGTGGAAACCCCGAAATTCAGTGATTCATATTAGCATATTACTGAAGCTAGTTTGTAACCTGTATCGTTTGTTTTCGCCCGGGCGACATGCCCGTGGAGATGGATGGTGAGGAGAGTGAGCACGGCTGCTGTAGCCAACCGTGCGCGCAGTGCGCTTTGCCGATCAGAGATAGTGACGCCAGTGTCGAATGCTTCGGTCGTTGTAAACTGTCTATACATATCCACTGTTTACCCGATGCGACGAACGAGGAGATAATACTGTTGCGGAAGATCAGAAATGCTGTGTTCGTATGCGATACGTGTTTGAGTCTTGCCGAATTCGACGATAGGCACAGTGAAAAACGATTGGACGAAATTGCTAAGAAATTGGAAGACCTCGCGGGTGTAGTAGAAATCGTGAAAAATTTCGATCAAACTGTGAAGAGAGTCGTGTGCGAAGAACTAGCACGAGCGAATAAGCGTGATGCAGCTGCTCTCAGTGAAAAAGACGATGTATCCCACCGTATGGTTACACGCTCGTCTGCTAAACGGAGAAAAATGGACAATTTGGAGAATCGCGTTGAGGAAGATGTTACGCCAAAATCAACTTTTGCGGAAGTGTTGAAAAAGCGTGCTGGAAAAAGAGTGATGGAACAACCAAAGAAAGTTCAGCCGATTCAGAAACCAAATCCAGTGGTCGTTGTGAAACCTAAGGCAGGTGTGCAAGTTGAAGATGTACGAGCTGAGCTGCGAAAGAAGGTGGATGCTAGACAGCTAAACGTTGAAAAGGTGATGAGTGGAAAATCCGGCGAAGTTGTGATTGCGTTGAAAGATGAGCAAAGCATGAAATTGTTAAAGGAAAACGTTGAGAGAAATATGGGTGGCTTGTACGATGTGAACGTTAGAGAAAGCATTAAACCAACTATCAAATTGATCGGCATGAGCGAAGAAATGAATGAACAGGAACTCAAAGAAACCTTGGTTGATCAAAACATAGCTTTCGAGAATCTCAAGCACTTCAAACTGTGCAAGTTATACTGCAACGAAAAACTGCGGTTCAATAATGTCAATGCAATCATTGAGCTCGATGCTGAAACGTTCCGAAAAGCCATGCTTGAAGAAAAATTGAACTGTGGATGGGATAGATGTCGAGTGAAAGACGGCTTGCGAGTGACGCGGTGTTACTATTGTTGTGCTTTCAACCATAAGAGTAAAGATTGTAAGGCAGCAACTCCGAAGTGCGCTGTGTGTAGTGGAAGTCATCTGGTGAGCGAATGTCAATCAAATGTTAAAGAATGTGCTAATTGTAAGAAAATGAACACTGATCGCAAACTGAGACTTGACACAAATCACGCTGCGTGGAGCGATTCATGCCCAGTGTACCAGAAGCAACTTGAACAGCGTAAGAGTTTCGTCGACTATTCGGTATAGCAACTATTGCCCTGTCATGAAGAACTCGACAACAGTGAGCACAGCTGTGATGGAAATATAGAAGCAGTCGAAACTCCTGCTTTCTCAGGTAATTTGATTCAGAGTATATGGCCTGCCGAAGCTAGGCATGGTACTGCCCCCCACCTGAATTTAAACGCACTTCAGATAACTTGTCGATTGCCCGATTCTGACGACCCTCTTCCTGGATCCGAGGAAGTTTTACGAAGCCTCTTTGACGAAAACTGCTGCTCTGCTGGATGTTCTATAGCAGTTGATACCCCTGCTTCGTCAGGTAATTTTGAGAATAGTATATGCCTCGCCGAAGCTGGGCAAGATGCTGCGCCCATTTTAAGCCAAAGCGATTCACAGAACGACATGACTTGCCCGTTGCCTGTTTCTGACGACCCTGAATCCGTTTTACAATATCCCTTTGGAGAAAGCTGTTGTTTTGCTGGATGTTCTATAGCAGTTGATACCCCTGCTTTGTCAGGTAATTTTGAGAATGGTATAAGCCTCGCCGAAGCTAGGCAAGATGCTGCGCCCGTTTTAAGTCAATGCGATTCACAGATTGATATGACTTGCCGATTGCCCGATCATGACCCTCTCCCTGGATCCGAAGAAGTTTCACGAAATCCCTTTGGCGAAAGCTGCCGTTCTGCCGGATGTTCAGTAGCAGTTATCCCTGCTTTGTCAATGCTCGTTGGTGATACCGGTCTTCAGGATGAAGGCAACTGTACAGGAATAATAGAAGCAGTCGACACTCCTGCTCCGTCAGGTAATTCGATGGACAGTATATGTCCTGCCGAAGCTAGACTTGATACTGCACCTCTCCTAAATGTAAACGCATTCCAGGCGGCCCATCTACTGCCATTGTCTAACGGATCCATCTCAAGTCATGCTGATGCTCCGGAAGAATCTCTTCGCATTTATTATCAGAACGTCAGGAGCCTACGTAGCAGAGCCGACGATATTCTTACCGCTACGTGTGAAGCAGACCATGATGTTATAGTGTTAACTGAAACTTGACTTAACGATCAATTTCATTCTGCACAGTTTTTTGGAAATCATTACACCGTATACCGTAAAGACCGTTATGCTGTCAGCACGGGTAAATCCAGAGGCGGAGGAGTTCTGATTGCTGTATCGAACCGGCTGATCTCCGATGTTGCCCCTATAGTAACAGATGACCTGGAACATTTGTGGATCACTTTACAGTGCTCTAATAGGAGATTGTGGATCGGTGTAGCATATCTTGCTCCGGATATTTCTAGCGATGTTTCAACAATCGACCGTCACTTATCTGCCGTTAATACAGTCACTTCAGCCATGCGGTACGGCGATGTTCATGTACTGTTAGGAGACTACAATCAGCCTCATCTTTGTTGGAAAAGGGCTCCCACTGGCGTTGTTATCTTGGATGCCGAAAAAAGTACTTTCAATACTGCCAGCTCGAAATTTGTCGACGGAATGTCCTTCAATAATATGCGACAGTTGAACACTGTTACAAACGTTCGCGATCGTACACTGGATCTACTATTTATTAATGAAGATGCTAGTACACATTGTTCAGTATTTGAAGAACTAGATTCGTATGTATCAACCGATCTTTACCATCCTGCGCTTGTAGCTGTATTGAAAATTTCGTTGCCGTGTAAGTTTGTGGATGCAGCTGAGGTTAATCGGTACAACTTCAACAAAGCGGATATTGCTTCTCTTAATATCGCTTACGAGAATATCGACTGGACCCAAATAGAAAGCATGAACGATATTGACTTGGCTGTTAGCTTCTTCAATCAAACAGTGACCTCTATGTTTGAGCAATACATCCCTGTTGTCCAACCACGTTGCAAACCACCATGGTCGAATGCCTACTTACGTCGCTTGAAACGTGCACGCGCATCTGCTCTGAAAGCATATTCCAGAGAACGCAATGATTATACGAAGCATTGTTTTGTGGCTGCTAGCAACCGCTACCGCCGCCATAATCGTTTTCTGTACTCCAAGTATGTGGAAAGGAAGCAGTCGGAGCTAAAACGGAATCCTAAATCATTCTGGAAATTCATAAACGAGAAGCGTAGTGAGCATCTAATCTGCCAACTAATATGTTTCTTGGAGAAACTACTGCCAACTCAACCGAAGCAAAATGTAACCTCTTCGCCGACCATTTCTCTAGTGTATTCAATCCAGATGCTGCTACGGATCAACAAATTGAAACTGCTTTACGCGACGTTCCTGAACACATTATTTGTTTAAGTGCTGTGGAATTCACCGATAATGATGTCTTCGAAGTTCTTTGCGGAATGAAGTCTTCATCTGTACCTGGTCCAGACGGAATTCCATCGGTAATGTTGAAAAAATGCGCTGGAGCCCTGTGCCAGCCATTGCGTATGATGATAAATCTTTCTTTGCGGAGTGGAAGATTCCCTGAATGCTGGAAACGCTCGTATATGTTCCCAGTTTTTAAAAAGGGTGACAAGAAAGATATCGTCAACTACAGAGGTATAACTTCACTGTGCGCGGGTTCTAAGCTGTTCGAGATTTTGATGGGAGAGGTGTTGTTTCGAAATATGCAATCGCACATTGCTACAGAGCAGCATGGCTTTTTCCCTGGGCGTTCCACAAGCACGAACTTGCTTGAGTTTACTTCGCTTTGCATGACTGGAATGGACGGAGGGGCGCAAATCGACACAGTGTACACCGACCTTAAAGCAGCGTTTGACAGAATAGATCATCGAATTCTTCTAGCAAAACTTGATCGTCTAGGTGTATCATACGATATTGTTCTTTGGCTTCAATCTTACTTGTGCAACCGTAAGATGTCTGTAAAAATTGGAGACACAGAATCGTTTATGTTTTGTAACACTTCGGGAGTTCCACAAGGCAGTAATTTAGGACCATTATTATTTGCTATATTTTTCAACGACGTGTGCTGTTTGCTTCCGCAAGGCTGTAAGCTAGTGTACGCTGATGACTTGAAATTGTACCTCCATATTCGTTCTACTGGTGATTGTCTCGAACTTCAACGATTGATTGACTTGTTTACTGAATGGTGTAATCGAAATCTTCTTATTGTTAGTGTTTCTAAATGTTATGTGATAAGTTTTAGTCGTAAGAAAAATGACATTGAATATCCCTATTGTATTGACAATCAGCTACTGACAAGAGTATCTGAAATTAAGGACTTAGGTGTAATTCTGGATATAAAGTTAACGTTCCATAGTCATTACCTCCAAACAATTGCTAAGGCCAACAAAAACCTAGGGTTTATAATGCGTGTCGGTTATGAATTCCGCGATCCGTATTGTTTGAGAGCTTTATATTACTCGCTTGTCCACTCTGTGTTGGACAGCAATTCAATAGTATGGAGCCCGCATAGCAGTAACTGGATAACCAGAATTGAATCCATACAGTCGAAATTTGTGAGGTTTGCTTTGAGATTTCTTTCTTGGGCCAATAGATTTGAGCTGCCTCCAAACGAAGATCGTTGTCAACTTTTGAGAATGGAACCATTGTACATAAGACGAAACCACCAAAAAGCATTATTTGTAGCTAAATTATTAACTAGTAAGATAGATTCACCTAAGATTTTAGGAACAATTTGGATTTATGCCATCGAAAGAACGTTAAGAACTAGAGGATTTTTGTACCTTCCTTCTCGTCGTACACTTTACGGGCTTAATGAGCCTATACGATCCATGTGCAATGTGTTTAATTCAGTGTATTATTTGTTTGATTTTGACTCGTCTATAGAAATTTTTAAAAATCGACTCCGTAATGCTCGTTAATATTAGCTGTGTTAGAATAACTTTAGATTAAGTAGATCATGTAGACAATGCTGTTCGATGATTATTTCACAATAAATAAATAAATAAATAAATAAATATTTCCAGTTTGAGTGAAGTCAGTTGGCTGAACAAAATCCTTGCAAAATCTAAGGATTTCCAAGTGAACGATATTCGCTTGCCAAATGGTCTTACTTCTTCTGATGAAGAAGTTTTTGAATGTTTATTCAATACACACTTCCCCGGATGTGTGGACATAGCATCTACGGGTGAACCATATGTCTTTGCATGTAGTTACGAGTCTCTGGCCTCAGCTCGCAGTATCGTAACTACTGAATCGATTCAATGGATTAATTGCCCAGTTTTGCTTTTTTCAAATCTCCAGAAGCGGATGGGATTTATCCTGTTCTGCTCTAAAAGGGATTTGCATTTATCCAACATATTTTTAAAAAGCTACTTGTGAGCAGTTTTACTACCGGGTATATTCTCAGATCCTGGCGTGATGTTACTGTATAGTTTATCCCGAAAGGAGGACGTGCGTCGTATGAGGAAGCGAAGAGTTTTAGACCAATCAGTCTGACTTCAAATGTCTGGAACGCATTATCGATCATCACATCCGTGATGTTTATTTGGCAATCTGGAAGACCACTGTGACTCTTTTACACAAAGTTGTATACGATATCGAGAAAGCATTCGCTCAGAAGCAATCCTGCTTGGGTGTTTTCTTGGATATTGAGGGTGCCTTTGATAACGTGTCTTTCGATGCCATATTGGAAGCTGCACGAAATCATGGGCTACCTACAATGATTACCAAGTGGATTCATCAAATGCTCAAAAACCGACATTGCGTCAAGCAGCGTTTCGAAAACCAAAACCCAAAGGGGAGTTTTATCACCACTTTTGTTTAGTCTTGTAGCATATACGCTATTGAGGCAACTCAAAAATTGCGGTTTTCCAACTTATGGATTTGCCGACGACTATCTAGCTTTGATAGATGGTATGTGCATAAGCACCCTATTCGACCTGATAGAAAGTGCTCTTCAGGTATTCGAGAGTTGGTGTCGCCTTTCGGTTATCCCGAATCTATTGTTCTTTTTACGAAAAAAAAACGAAACCGCGATGGACCTTTACGTCTTTTTGGCACTGAGATTAACATAAGTAGTATGTTGGGTACCAGGGCACTGTGGAGTGCATGAAGAAGCAGATCATCTTGCGTCAGCAGGAAGAACGATGAACCAAAAAATCATGCCTTCCCCCGGAGTTGACATTAAAAGACAACTGAAGGAGCATCTGATTTTGATGTGGACAAGAAAATAGCATACGGAACGCAATCTGTTTCTACGTAAAATAAGGGATTCGATCGAAAAATGGAATGACAGATTGAAAAAACAACGAATTATTTCGCGTCTACAAGTTGGTCACACTCGTTTGACCCATCCTCACTACTTCTCCAATGAACAGCAACCACGATGCGAAATATGCTCAGTACGTCGTACGGTGGAACATATACTAGCTCAATGTCTTCAACATCAACCAGGCAGAGATGGACGAAATTCGTTTTTTTTTTGCAGAGGTGAACCGACTTTTAAGTTGAAAACCTCTTTAATAAAGATAATAATAATAATAATAATAATAATAATAATAATAATAATAATAATTAACGTAACTTATCAGATAAAGTATGTCGGAGTCGTTCTAGATTTCAAACTTTTTTGGACACCTCACATTGATTTCAGAGTCAAAAAGGCTTGCATGGCCTTCGATCAATGCCGGCGAACTTTTGGTAAAACCTGGTTTAGGCCCCAAGTATGTATATCAAATGGATTTACACAACAGTTGTTCGACCAATATTGGCAAATGGATTTCTCGTGGGGTGGCAAAAGGGCGAAGTTAGAACAATCCAATCAAAATTGATGAGCTATGTAGGTCATAATGGAGCATCGCATAACTTCATTGACCCTGAGCCAGCTATTCCAATTTCAAAGAACTGGGTGAAGCTTCAGATGAATTCTTGGGCGGCAATTCAGCACAAGTAATATGTGGCCTTCCTTAGCCGAGCGGTTAGAGGTCACGGCTACAAAGCAAAGCCATGCTGAATGTGTCTGCGTTCGAATTCCGGTCGGTCCAGGATCTTTTCGTAAAGGAAATTTCCTTGACTTCTCTGGGCATAGAGTATCAGCGACCTGCCACGCGATATACGAATGCGAAAATGGCAACTTTGGCAAAGAAAGCTTTCAGTTAATAACTGTGGAAGTGGTCATAAGAACACTACGCCGAGAAGCAGGCTCTGTCCCAGTGAGGACGTAAATGCCAAGAAGAACAAGAATATGGACCGATGCACGAGTTCACTATGGATCGATGCATTAGTTCATTATATGACGTTTGAGCGGTGCCGTGTTATTTACCTGACCATGGCAACGAGTGAATTCGGCACTGCTCAAACGTCAAATTAGTGAACTCGTGCATTGGTCCATATTGACGTTTGAGCGGTGCCGTATTCACTCGTTGCCATGGTCACCTAAATAACACGGCTCGGCTCAAACGTCAAATATTGAACTCGTGCATTAATCCATTGGAATAGTTTGGAGCCGTGTCGTCAAACAAAATTGTACATTACTGAGCCATCTCCAAGGGTTGCTAAGCATTTAAAAAAATGTCAAAGCAGAATTGCCGTCTCTTAGTCAAAGCGTTGGGGGGCCCAGATAGCCGTAGCGGTAAACGCGCAGCTATTCAGCATGATCAAGCTGAGGGTCGTGGGTTCGAATCCCACCGGTCGAGGATCTTTTCGGGTTGGAAATTTTCTCGACTTCCCAGGACATAGAGTATATTCGTACCTGCCACACGATATACGCATGCAAAAATGGTCATTGGCATAGTAAGCTCTCAGTTAATATCTGTGGAAGTGCTCATAAGAACATTAAGCTGAGAAGCAGGCTCTGTCCCAGAGGGGACGTAACGCCAGAAAGAAGAAGAAGAAGAAGTCAGAGCGTTGACTGGCCACTGCCGACTCAACTATCACATGGCAAACATTCAGCGTGCTGACTCATTTGCGTATGACAGTTGTGATTCCGATTATCTTCTATCATCTGATATGTAACTGTCCATTTTTCGCGCAACTGCAAGTCTAATTACTTCTGTTTTTCTTAACCCGCTGTGATAATGAGCTATAGGCTCGCATGATTTTCAGTGCTCTTTTTAGAGCGCTGTTCAAACAATTGTGGTATGGAGCTACATCCTTTCATTTCGCTTATGCGATTTTCGCTTTTGAAGGGACCCCAGTCCTCCCATCTTTCCGTTCCCTTTACTCTAAATAAGCTTCCATATGGCGATGGCACAAATCTGCAAAATGGCGGGGAACGCGCCTCTGAAGCCGGCCTTCTGACACCTGATATCTGATTCCAATACACCTACACTACAGGTAATGTTCACAATATGAGATTGAGCGTTACTTGCTTATTATTTTATTCCTTCCATCATTTTTCCAGAATCACCCTACATGAACTCGATAACAATGACACTCGAAGTGGCATTCATTTTGACCGCCTCAGGAGGTATTTCATGGAACAAAAGCTTCCATTTATCGTAAAGATGCATGCCATTTTCCCATTCCTCGAGTGCTCACGGACCGAGTCAAGACCTCTCCCGGGAAAATCTTATTTTCGAAGACCCGGCATCATATTATTTCACTTCGATTCGTTGCTTTTGTCCCGTTCGTCTTGTTTACTGCTTTTCAATGGAATATTTACCAGTTAAGGTAGCGCTTCTACTCAAGAGGAGTAGAAACCATCAATAGAGAAAACGGGGAACAACACTACATACATAGGTACAAATATAAAGGAGGCTAAATGACTCGCTCCCGGTATGAAGACGACGTAAACGGCGAACATTTTCACCTTATCACTCGAGGGAGCTAACCTGACAGACGTCTTCCGGTTCAAGGTTGAGTGATTGATGATAAGCCAATTACGACCAGAGATGGATCGAATCGGCTTGGTGTGCCTTTCCGAGACGGAACTGCAAAGCGTAGTATCATCATAGAGCGTCTTAAATTTCAATCCGAGTGGCTGCACTGTGCAATCAATAAACCCATACCTGTCGAGTTGCTCACCTGGAAGATTGAGACATTTCGATACTAGTCGAAGCTTTACTGGAAGCGAAGGAAAAACGCTCAGTTGCCTCTGATGCTAGTGGAAATAGGATTCCGCACATCTCAAGCAGAATCTTGCTTTGCAGTTCATAGTGAACCTAGATGCGAATATTACAAAACACGAATCTAACAAACATGATCAACGGAATTTTATGTTGAAAAACTTGAACTCACAGCTCAATCATTGAGCTTTCGCACGGGAGCTAAATCGCTTGAGATAAAATTGAATCACATTTGAGAGGAGGAGGAAAGTTTTAAGAAACGCACATTTTCATCTACATTTGGGCATCGCTTACTCGTTCCGATTTACTCTTTTGTTATTTAGTCCTTACTGCTAAATTTGTTTAAGAAACTCGAAAAAAATTTCAACTTCTCGAATACTCATCGTAGAAATATAGACTGGCCGTCAGAAAATAGGCAAAATGGGTTTCAAGCACTCCATCTTAATTCATATAAACCATTTCTGAAATATTTTCACTAATAAGAGTTACAATATTGTCCGTTATGTACAGAGGCCTTCCTTAGCCGAGTGGTTAGAGTCCGCGGCTACAAAGCAAAGCCATGCTGAAGGTGTCTGGGCTCGATTCCCGGTCGGTCCAGGATCTTTTCGTAATGGAAATTTTCTTGACTTCCCAGGGCATAGAATATCATCGTACCTGCCATACGATATACGAATGTGAAAATGGCAACTTTGACAAAGAAAGCTCTCAGTTAATAACTGTGGAAGTGCTCATAAGAACACTAAGCTGAGTAGCCGGCTCTGTCCCAGTGGGGACGTTAATGCCAAGAAAAAGAAGAATCCATCGGCTATAAGAAATGGGGAAGTAAACTTCCACCTGACGCAATTTCTGTCAGGACATGGTCAGGACAACCGATGGATCCATCTGACGAATTCCATCCAGAATGAGTCAAAAAAATTAAAAATCGTGCTGGATGGTCTTCGATTTGGTTTAAATTTTGCACATGGTTTTGGTAGAATAAGTGTTTTCCAAAGAAAAATTGATCATTCTGACTCAAGTGTATCTTTTGAAAATGGCCTATAAATTTTTGCATGCAGCTTATTTGAAAAATTCTAAATCCGAAACTGTTGATTTTAGAGAAAAATGTTCTATGAAGAAGTTGTAGTGAACCGTTTGAACTGTAAGAAAAAAATAAACACTGAAAAAATATTTAATCAATTTTCATAAAAAAAATCTAAAATAAAACTTAAATTTTAAATTGCACAAAAACCCCAATATTTATATTATTCAAATTTTCACCATAGAATCTTAATAATAAACAGATGCTTTGGACTAAGTTTCATGATGAAGAAATTTTAGATAAAAAAGAACAACCTTTGGTCGATTTTCAAAATTTTGATTTTTTGCCAAAATAATTAGGTTCTGATGATACAGTAACCACCTTGAAATGATTTTAAGCCATGATGATTACATGAATAATTTCTCTAGAAGTAGCCATTTTGAAATTATATCGAGTTTAAGGCAAAAATAGTAGTTTACGGAACAAGTTGCAGAATGATGATTTTTACAGCACGAGTCGTAAAATTATCCTACGATGCTTGCCGAATAGGATAATTACGACGAGTGCTATAAAAATCGAGTACTGCAACGAGTTACGTACAACATTTTTTGCAATTTCGTAGAAGACCACTTGAGGGTATCAGAAATTATATGGAATGCATTCACCATTAATTTACAATTTCTGAGAAATGGTTGTGTTATGATTCATTACGTAACTGAAAACAGTTGCGTAATGAAAAAGCGTCGCGTAATGAATCATTACAGCACTGGTTTCAGTTGAGTAATGACTATTCCCGCACTACATACTTTAGTGCAGGAAAGTAGGCCGTTTCATGACAAATTGGCGTGACGAAAAACAGCCTATTACGATGAGAAATTGCAAAAATATTATTAAAATATTAAAATAGGCCATTTTCATTAGTTATTCGCGATTCTCCATCAAGGAAAATAATTCATTCATTTATTTAGTTAACATCTACACAGATAACACTGAATCAACAATTTCACGCCACAATACTCGGTTCGTGGCCGCATCTCTCCATCCTCGGTTCTGCCCCACGCTCGCCAAATCCATACACACTTGATCCGCCCACCTAGCTCGCTGCGCTCCACGCCTTCTTGTACCAACCGGATCCGAAGCGAACACCATCTTTGCAGGGTTGCTGTCCGGCATTCTTGCAACATGCCCTGCCCATCGTATCCTTCCAGCTTTGGCCGCCTTCTGGATACTGGGTTCTCCGTAGAGTTAGGCGAGCTCGTGGTTCATCCTTCGCCGCCGCACACCGTTCTCCTGCACACCGCCGAAGATCGTCCTAAGCACCCGACGTTCGAAGACTCCAAGTGCTTGCAGGTCCTCCTCGAGCATCGTCCACGTTTCATGCCCGTAGAGGACTACCGGCCGTATGAGCGTTTTGTACATGGTAAATTTGGTGCGGGCGTGAATCTTTTTTGACCGCAGCTTCTTCTGGAGGCCATAGTAGGCCCGACTTCCACTGATGATGCGCCTCCGTTTTTCACGGCTAACGTTATTGTCAGCCGTCAGCAAGGATCCAAGGTAGACGAACTCGTCGACCACCTCGAACGTATCCCCGTCTATCGTAACACTGCTACCTAGGCGAGCCCTGTCGCGCTCGGCCCCACCAGCTAGCATGTACTTTGTCTTGGCTGCATTCACCACCAGTCCAACTTTTGCTGCCTCGCGTTTCAGGCGGGTGTACAGGTCTGCCACCTTTTCAAATGTTCGGCCGACGATGTCCATATCATCCGCGAAGCAAACAAATTGACTGGATCTCGTAAAAATCGTACCCCGGCTGTTAAGCCCGGCTCTCCACATAACACCTTCTAGCGCAATATTGAACAACAGGCACGAAAGTCCATCACCTTGTCGTAGTCCCCGGTGGGATCCAAACGAACTGGAGTGTTCGCCTGAAACCTTCACACAATTTTGCACACCTTCCATCGTCGCTCTTATCAGTCTCGTGAGCTTCCCGGGAAAGCTGTTCTCGTCCATGATTTTCCATAGCTCTACGCGGTCGATACTGTCGTATGCCGCTATGAAATCGATGAAAAGGTGATGCGTTGAGACCTGGTATTCACGACATTTTTGGAGGATTTGCCGTACAGTAAAGATCTGATCCGTTGTCGATCGGCCGTCAACGAAGCCGGCTTGATAACTTCCCACGAACTCGTTTACTACGGGTGACAAACGACGGAAGATGATCTGGGATAATACTTTGTAGGCCGCATTTAGAATGGTGATCGCTCGAAAGTTCTCACAGTCTAACTTGTCGCCTTTCTTGTAGATGGGGCAGATTACCCCTTCCTTCCACTCCTCCGGTAGCTGTTCTATTTCCCAGATTGTGCCTATCAGCCAGTGCAGACAAATGGCCAGCCTTTCCGGACCCATCTTTATGAGTTCAGCTCCGATACCATCCTTACCAGCAGCTTTATTGTTCTTGAGCTGGTGAATGGCATCCTTAACCTCCCTCAAAGTGGGGGCTGGTTGGTTTCCATTATCCGCAGTACTGACGAAGGCATTTCCTCCGTTGTCCCGTATTTCATTGCCTGTGCTCTCAGCACCATTCAGATGCTCGTCGAAGTGCTGCTTCCACCTATCGATCACCTCACGCTCGTCCGTCAAAATGCTCCCATCCTTATCCCTGCTTATCTCGGCTCGCGGCACGAAGCCGTTGCGGGATGCGTTGAGCTTCTGATAGAACCTACGCGTTTCCTGAGACCGGCACTGCTGTTCCATCTCCTCGCACTCCGTCTCCTCCAGGCGGCGTTTTTTCTCCCGAAAGAGGCGGGTCTGCTGTTGCCGTTTCCGTTTATAGCGTTCCACGTTCTGCCGGGTCCCTTGCTGCAGCATGACCGCCCGCGCTGCATTCTTCTCCTTCAAAACCTCCTGGCACTCCTCGTCGAACCAATCGTTCCGTCGACTCCGTCCCGCGTACCCGACGTTGCTCTCAGCTGCATCGTTGATGGCTGCTTTTACTGTTCTCCAGCAGTCCTCAAGAGAGGCTTCGTCCAGCTCACCCTCTTCCGGTAATGCAGCCTCGAGGTGCTGCGCGTATGCCGCTGCGACATCCGGTTGCTTCAGCAGCTCTAGGTCATAACGGGGCGGCCGTCGGTACCGTACGTTGTTAACGACGGAGAGTTTTGGGCGTAGTTTGACCATCACTAGATAGTGGTCAGAGTCGATGTTAGCGCCACGATATGTCCTAACGTCGATAATGTCGGAGAAGTACCGACCATCAATCAGAACGTGGTCGATTTGCGATTCTGTCTGCTGTGGTGATCTCCAGGTGTATCAGTACGGAAGGCTGTGCTGGAAGTAGGTGTTACGAATGGCCATATTCTTGGAGGCGGCAAAATCAATTAGTCGTAGGCCGTTTTCGTTCGTCAGCCGGTGGGCGCTGAACTTTCCAATCGTCGGTCAAGTGAATTCCTCCTCCTGGCCAACCTGAGCGTTTAGATCTCCTATGATGATTTTGACGTCGTGGCTTGGGCAACTGTCGTACTCGCGTTCAAGCTGCGCGTAAAAAGCGTCTTTATCATCATCAGTGCTTCCGGAGTGTGGGCTGTGCACGTTTATTATGCTGAAGTTGAAGAACCGGCCTTTGATCCTCAACTTGCACATTCTCTCATTGATCGGCCACCACCCGATCACGCGCCTCTATATATCACCCATCACTATAAAAGCTGTTCCCAGCTCATGTGTATTGCCGCAGCTCTGGTAGATGGTATGGTTACCTCTAAACGTTCGCACCATTGATTCCTTCCAACACACTTCCTGCAACGCTACGTTGCCGAATCCACGGTCCTTCAGCACGTCGGCGAGTATGCGTGTGCTCCCGATGAAGTTGAGAGATTTACAGTTCCACGTACCGAGCTTCCAATCGCTAGTCCCTTTACGTCGCTGTGGTCTTTGCCGATTGTCCCGGTTCGTATTCTCTCGTTGATTATTCGTTGCTTGATTTTTTTACGGCTGGCTTGCAGGGCCTGACACCAACCCGGAGGACCATAGTGCGCAGTTTAGCTTAGAGTCCTTCTCTGGCAGTCGGACGATGATCAGCCGCCCCTGACATGGGGAACAGACGCTGTTGTGAGCCGCTCCTAACATGGAGTACAGACGCTCAAGGTTTGCAGAAGCAAAAGCAAAAGCAAACCCCCCCCCCCTTCCCTGTCAGCATACGACCAAAGTTCCCACCGGAGGTTGGTTACCCGATCTTCCCTAAGGTTACTCGTACCCCTGCCAGTACCACGAGGTGGTAGGGATAGGAGTTGCTGGGCTAGAGGCTAAGGACCGCACAAAGGGGTCTATTTTATTCCTTCAGGTACGCGAGGTACCAATGGTACGCCATGCCCAGCCATTTACCAACCTTCAAGGAAAATATGTAAGTGGAAAGAAATATGGTCTTTACTATTGAAAACGTATTATTATTAATGGAGAAGCGCGAATAATTTATGAAAATGGCCTATTTAATTACTTAAAAGATATTGTTTACATTAAACTCGATAAAATTCGAAAATGGCTACTTGTAGAGAAATTATTCATATAATCTTCATTGCTTAGAATCATTTCAAGATGTTTACTGTATCATCAGAATCTAATTATTTTAACAAAAATCAAAACTATGAAAATCGACCAAAAATTGTTCTCAGAAAAACTGTTTTATCAAAAATTTCTCCATCGTGAAGCTTTGTCCCAAGCATCTGTTTACTATCAAGATTCTATGGTGAAAATTTAAAAAAATATTAAAAATTAATAAAATATTTTTTTAATGTATATTTTTTCTTATAGTCCAAACGGTTCACTACAACTTCTTCATAGAACATTTTTCTATAAAATCAACAGTTTCGGAGTTAGAATTTTTCAAATAAGTTGCATACAAAAATTTATAGGCCATTTTCAAAAGTTACACTTGAGTCAAAATGATCAATTTTTCTATGGAAAACACTTATTCTACCATACCAAAAACATGAGCAAAATTTAATCCAAATCGAAGATGGTCGAGTTCTGTGACTGACTGATTTGACATGGAATCCGTCATCTGGAGTTATCCCATTTCTGCTACCAACCTCTGAGCGTTGCCTCTTTACACGCGTTGCGGACTCCTCTGGTACCTCTTAGGTTGAAGCATTGAACATCTTCCTTCGATGGGCGTCCCCATGGCTGTGATGCACATGGCCTCTTTAGAAACCGTTCGGTATGTACTCTTAAGCACATTATCCTGTGTGTACTTTCCAATCGCTTTAGATTTCTGCTCGTTCTTATAATGACGATTTTAACAAGTTTCGTACTTTGCACAGATATGTATTGATTTCATTTGCTTGAAATTTCGTCTAAAAATATTCATTCTTTGCCTAATCCAGTAATAAACATCCTTCCAGAATTCTTCCAAAGAAATCAAGAAATATACCTTGTGATTGTTTCATGAACTTTTCAAATATTGAACCATGTTTTTTTGGGAGATTCCTCTGAGAATTCCCACCGAGATTTCTTCATGCATTAATTCCGTACCTTTTCAGTGCTTTCTCCAATAACTTGTATAACAGTTTTCACTGAGTTTCTTCTGGGGTTCCCACCGAACATCATTCTTGGGATTAGTAGTTATTGTTCAAAAGATTTTTCTTAAAGTTTCGCTTTCTTATCTTGCCAAAACATTTATCGAAGAATCTTTATCAAATTTCTTAAAAAATCTCTTGAAGAATTTTGCCAGAGAATGCTTTAGAAATTCTTAGAAATATTTCTCCTGTAAGACTCTTCAAACAAATGTACAAGAATTTCTAGGAGTCTCACCAAAATTGTCTTCAAGATTGTTTCACCTATGCTCATGATTAGGCGTGTTCAAGCGACGCCGCATCACCCCAGACCGTAGCATCCGGCATTCGCTAAAGTCACCTCGTTTCTGCAACATTCCAAGAGTGGTGCACTTAATCATTTCCCCGAAACCTTGTTGTACAGTTTGTTCGCGATAAACTTAAATATTGAAGACCCGTGGTTTGTTTGGCTTCCTGTGGCACATGTTATCAAACCAGTTGTCACGATCCGTAGTCTGTGTTTCTTGAATACATTCCTCAACTGCTGAGATACTGACAACTTCCATCAAGGATTTCCTTGGTTAAGTTCGCTGATGGCACCCGAGATAGTGGCTATATATCATCATGGTAGTATGTATTGCACCATACACTGTCCATCCGAGGTTGGTTCGAACCGCGATAGGTTCCATCGACGCACCTACTTTTACATCTATCGGAACAAATGAATGAATATTACTTGCTCCAATAAGCAGCTGTGCAGCCCTCGCAAGTCTTAACACCAGTCTTAACTTGGTAATTTAGCTTCTGACATGGCAACATCAGCTTTTTTACTGTGTTAACAGTGCTTATTCCCAGTATCAACATTACTAGACACTAGCATACTAGTTCGTCGAGTATTTTCTACTCTTGATACATTTTCCGTCCACTTGAGAGAATGGCCATTCTCTTGTACTCCGACCGCACCCAGACGATCGGCGAGTTCCTGTTCCACCAGTGTGACAGACAAGCCCTCGTCTAAAAATGATTACACCGTAGCTGATTTGTCTCTACAGTGCAGCTGTACTGGAACGATCCGAAACATAACGGGACAATTTGATTGAATATGTGTACTGCATCCAATTGCATTTTCTACTGGATACATTAGCGAATTGTGGAAGCCTCGACAATCTCCGATGCTACATTATATCGCAGTTTGGCGAAATCCATACAGTACCACAGATGGTGTTCTGTGCGCTTACGGAACTTACACGGCTTTGTCCACTTTTTCTCACCTGACTTGGAAGTCGAACTGTTTATTGTACAGTAACAGTATAACGCACCCGTTCCATACGGTTTCTTGTTGCCGGTCTGGGAACGGTTGGACTGAGACGGCTAATTGAAATCAATGCCCATAAAGAAGTCCGTCAGCCACGGCTTCTTTGATAATGCATCCATTCTCGCTTTTCGCGGTCCAGCAGTTTTGCGACTAACGACTTTACCAATGTATTCATGTATTCACAAGTCTCGTTGGACGCATTGTAGGCCGCGTAGAACATTGGCAACTCAACTGTGCTGATTCGCCGGAAAACTTAGGAAGTTTGTACGTTAGTCCACTTCTTGCAGCCATTTGTGGCTCCGTTGGTCCAATCTGCTGTTGCCCCAGCCCACTAACTCTCCGCAAAGTTTGTTTTGCCTTATTCTCAGTGGACGAATCTGATGGACAGATCTGAACCTTTGGGGTTTTCGTTGTCACCGTCTTCCTCTTCGGTTTATTCATCGTCTTCTACAAAATTGTTGGCATTCTATTTTTCCAGCTTCAAAGCATTTCGTTTGGGTTTGCTAGAGGGTTCAGCGAGGAAAACGTCTACAGTAATTTTCGACGCCGGCTTCGGAACCTTCAAGCCTGACAGTCCCGCCAACTCTTTGCCCTTGACTGCCATTTGCTTATCGAATGATTCCTGGCTTGCTTTCATACGCTCGATTTGTTCCTTCTTCCTCTGAAGCATCTCCGCTTGCCAAGCCTTTAGGGGTCATGCAAAAATTACGTCACGCTCCGGGGGGAAGGGGTCAGGCCAAGTGTGACAAGCCTTACCAAAATTTCGGAGGACTCATACAAAAAGCGTGACGAAGTGGGGGGAGGGGGTCAAAAAAGTTGAAATTTAGCGTGACATAATTTGTGTACCATCCCTTACTTCTTGTTCTTCCTCAGCACGCAACAGCAACTCCATCTCCATTTTCTTCTTTTCGAGCGCCCGCTGTATCTCCCTTTCTTTCTTCCGTAGCTGCATTTCTACTTCCAGCTCCTCCATCTGCCGCTTCTGGCGTTCTTTTAGCGCTCTGACCTATGCTTCCAGGCTAGACGCACCCAAGCGGGAGTGAATGCCAGATTTGTCAGACTCGATCGCTTGCTTACGACTGCGAGACTGCTTCTTCTGGTACTCCTGGGCCTTCTCCTGACAGGCTTTACTTTGGCAATACTATCTTTTGGGCAATTTACCTTCAATGACGCCCACACAACGGGAGTGGGACCATTCCGAGCATCCATCACAGCCAATCATCTCTTCCTAACATGTTGACGGGCCACAAATACTGCACGGAGTTTCTGTTAGATCGAGGAGGGTCCGCCGCATACGGCGCTGAAGGCCATGGGCTAGTGGAAGTTGGGCTGCGGGAAGAGTACATCTGTTCTGAAGAGTACATCCCCACGAACTCGAATTGGCATTCTGGCATAGACTGTCAAAGCATGCCCGTTTTCGACTCATGACTTCGTTTTTGAGAGCTAACTTTGCCTCTCTGAATTTTTCACTGCGTTCTTCGCTTTGTGTTTCTGTGCATGCGCGTTGCAATCTTCGTTTACCTTGAAGGTAGATTGCTCGAAGATTTGCAATTGATTCGCACCACAAGTTCACCGGCAGCCTGTTCTCTCTAGGAGGGGCTTTTCTCGGTATGGAAGCATCACACGCTCGTGATATAACAGCAGTTAGCTCTTCACCGTTTAGGTCCAGAGTGTTCTGTTCGCGCCTCAGGGCTTCAGTGAATATTTTGCCGTCAAAGCGCGCTGTTTTCTGACCTCGGGTTCAGGTCGAATTACATCGCACTGCCCTCCGCCCGCCTGGTATTAGGCTATACCGAATCGGTTGATGATCGCTATGGAAATGTTAGGACTACAGAACGTCACGTCGATAATCGATTCTACGCCATTTCTACGGAAAGAACTCACTTTGCCCACATTTGCCAGCTCTACATTTAATGCGGCCAGTTGGCATTTGATTGGTGCAGTGGCTACTCCACTCCACTGCCCATGCATTAAAGTCACCAGCTATCACTGCTGGCTGCCGATTAGCTAGTTCGGCTATCATCATCATCCATATGGGAAAACTCCTAACAACTGCAACAGAACATGCCGTGGATTTTGTGGAGAGGATGGAGACTACTTCTTGGATTGGGTATCGTCTTGTCGTCCGTATAGTTGCTAGCTGTTGAGACCTATATGCCACCCAGTTGTCGTTGTTGGTTGGTGCGGTATGGGTTCGATAGTAACACCACTGCATCACAGTGGTTTGAATTTAACTGTGTTACTTCCGTTTTGGCTGCTTTGATACTCTGCTTGTGCCCGGACATTGGGGTCCGCCCGTTAAGTGTCCGTTGTCTGCTCTGTCGACACATATTTGGTACTTAACTATTTGCTTACAATCGCGTGCCCGGCCTTCGGTGCCGCATTTTCTGCACGGCTTACTTCTGTCGGAACCATTGTATTTCCACAACTTGTTGCCTTCCCGAAACATTCGAAGCAAACTTCAGGAGACTGTTTCATGTTCAGCCGACATACGGACCAGCCTACTTTGAGTACGCCCAAGTTCTTTGCTCTGTTGGCGTCTGTAACCGACAGCATAATCGCAGCCATGGATGGCCTTACTGGCTGCGTCGATGTCACACTGCTCTTTGAGGACACCCGAGACCTCCGCTGAATCAGTATTTTCATCCAGATTTTTACACTGGAGAGCCACTTCTGCAGTTATGGGATCTCACATCAACTACGTCGCCAAGTACTTCTTGTGCTAGTTGCTTATAGGCTGCAACCTTTTGCTAGGCATGCTTCTTTAAAACTAGGATCATTTCACCAATCTTAGTCCGCCTTATGCTCCGCACATCTGCGCCCAATGGCGATAACTTCTTCGCACTTCACTTCGTCTTCAGAGCCTCGGCGTATTTCACCTCCTTCGTTTTGATAACGAGGACCTCGCCTAAGTTCCTACGTTTCGCTGTTTTCGGTTAAGCACTCTCCTTGGGCTCCGTTTTTTTTCCTCTGTTTTTTTTTTCTTATTTTCAAATCATATCCACGGGTTGCTGTTGCCTTGCTTTGCGCCCGTGATTCCTGTGGATGCCCTGCCTGGTTCAGGCTATAACATGATTTTTTTTTCTTGGCTTTCTTGGCATTAGACTTGGTGTTGACCTCTCCAATGTTGCCATGTCCTCTTCATCGCGGAGCTTGGCTCGTGCCAGCTTTTCCGTTCTGGAAGACGGCCGCGTATGTCACTTTTCCCTTAGCAACCATACGTCTTTTCTCCACGTATTCATCCTCGGAAGGTCCCCTCTTTCGCATCGCGTATCGAATAACATCGTCAGATAAACTCACGTTGCCTGTGAAGGAAAACACTTCAATCTGGCACGACTTAGTGTCTCTTTTGCCTCAAACCTTGCCAAGTTGGCTATCGCGTTTATATTTATAAGGCTGCTTGGGCACGTCAGGAGTTAATCATCAATATTAACCTCCTTTTCCCATGCAGCCTAGATAGCCGCGTAGTGTCGGTAGCGGTTGTTTCAACTGGCTAAGAATTAACACTACGGACTGCCTGTTCCGGTGGTAAAAGTCCACCTCACAGGTGACCCCTAATTTATGGTGTGATGCGTACCGTGCCTAGGAATGAATGGTTAGGGGGGTCTAAGTAAAACCTAACCGCAAATGGAGCCTGTGGGGTACCAGGGCGCCCTCCACAGTATTGAGTCCTTCCTGTGCTACCCGGAGCAATAGTGCAGGTGACCTTGTGTTTCTCCGAGATAATCGGCTGCCCTTCTTCAGTCTCTATCCTGAGGCTTAATAAGGGTGGGATTATGAATATGTTCACATTTAATTTAAATTATCACCTATATGGATTCGCATTATGCGTTTTACACAGTGTATTCTGTGCTCTTTCGCCTTTGGCGACTTTAAATAGATACCGATCTGTTTTTTTCGTTGCTGGTCTTCTTCGTGCTGAGATTGCAAAAAGCTTAATTCTGCCTACGGTTAGGTTAGCTCAGATCAATCTACAGCATAAAAGAACAGCAACGATCAATCTTTGCAGACTCATGCAAAATGGTGCAGCCCAAGTGGCGCTAGTTCAAGAACCCTACTTTCGTAGAGGGAACTTCTGTCTAGGTAACCTTGTGGACCCAGTTTTTGCTACTTTCAGCAAACTTGAAACGGCAAACTCGCGCTCCATGCCCCGCGCATGCGTGCTCGTTAATAAAGCAATCGTTGCTACACTCATTTCTGAGTTAACTACCAGAGATGTATGTGCTGTCACAATCGATGTTTCTGTTGGTGACCTCAACAGGAAATACGTCTATTGTTCGGTATATTTACCACATGATGAACCATCCCCAACGGATGACTTCAAACGAGTTGTCGTACACTGCGTAACAAAAGGCCTTCCGCTGATTGTGGGCAGTGATGCCAATGCTCATCACATCATCTAGGGCAGCTCGGATATCAATTTGAGAGGCTCCAGTCTGATGGAATACTTAAGTAGTACAGAACTTGGATTACTTAACATAGGCAATCGCCCAACCTTCATGGTTTCTAATAGAGAAGAAGTGTTAGACATAAAGCTCTGCTCGAATAGAATCAGTCACGAGTTGACGAATTGGCATGTATCCGATGAGGAATCATTATCTGATCATCGCTACATCTTCTTTGAATATTCAAATGTTCAAAATGATTACATTCACGAAAACGAAACACGCAATGCCAATGACACAATGATGAGTTTGATTAGTACGAATTTGCAGTCTGCTATTATCAAAGAAACACAAAACATGAAAGAATCGGTAAGGTCGGTAACAACTGTGATTGAAAAATCGCAAGAATTTTTGGCTTCAAAATTAGATTTAATCTTAGACGAGTTCAAAAAATTAAAAGCTGAGAACGATCAACTTAAAAGGAAATTACAGAACTTGAAAAACAATGGTTTGCTGCTCACGAATATGGTCCATATTCTAGTCTAGCTAATTCAGATAAAACTGCTAAAACAAGCATTGTGGCTAATGTTTTTTTTTCATGGTATACCGCAAAAAAGCAATGAGGATGTTAAAGAGATTGTTCGTAATATGATCAATGATGTGTTGGATACTAAACTTCCATCAAATGCTATCGTTCCCGCTTCACGTTTGTGTTCAAATGCCGTTGATTCAAATGCAGTACGCCCTGTGCGAGTTGTATTTAAAGATGTTACCTCAAAGAATCAAGTTTTCCTTAAGAAAAAGCAGATAGGTAAACTCTCTTCGAATATGATAAATCCGCAGTCAACTCAGAATGGCCGAACAACTAATATTATCATACGGGATGAACTAACGCCACTTTCATTGGCTTTATTCAAAGAGATTCGTGAAAATAAGTCAAAGCTAGGCATCAAATATGTTTGGACTGGTAAAGGTGGAGTGGTCCTAATCAGAGAAAGTGAGTTCTCTAAGCCTATTGCTATTCAAAATAGAAATGACCTCAACCGTTTGTTTCGTCAGCAAACAAAAAGTTTTTAAATTGTTCTGAATTGTTATGTGTTGTAATTGTTTAGCAATTTATGTATATTAATTTAGTTTAATGGCTTCCATACTTCAAAATAAATTTCATGATTCTTTTGATGACTTTAATAAAACATGTAATGTAAACCATGATTAGTGCCTACGTGTTTTTCAGAGGAACGTCAGAGGGATAAATGCAGAGATAGGGTGCGACTCAAAACTCTTTCAGTGCAGTACGCGCTGCTGGGAGACAGCACGTTCAATTTGAAAGAGACGTGCTAGTGCAATATGAATTGTGTTGCACCCATTCTTTTTTGTGTGCTTAAACTCCCATGTGCCGTTGCTGATAATCTCTCTGAGCAAATAACATCACTTTGCTTTGATGACGGAGTACGGATGGACGCCACTCTCAAACGAACCACACAAACGTTTGTTTACTTCATAAATCATACATGGTTTCGCCTCACACACAGGGTAGATGTACCAATAGTGGAGGTACTAAGAACGATTAATCTTCATTTAACCGCTTAAATTCAAGAAGCGCAATTAATGAACATATTAATGTTGTAACGGGAAGAAACGACCATTGACTTAATGAGAAAAATGATTTCATCGCAGTAGCCAACGGCATGTCAGTGAAAAATAGTACCTACACTGTTCCTTTAGTTGCGGTATATTTTTCATTTGCGTTCTAATGGACCAAACGTCAAGAAATGAACTCGTGCATTGGTCCATAGTTGCGGTATCCGTTGTTTTCTTATGGGATCTTCCACTATGGACCGATGCACGAGTCCACTAATTTGACGTTTGAGCGGTGCCGAATTCACTGTTTGCTATGGGGGATTTTTTTTATTATCGGACAATTTGGGCCGAAGGTTCTCCGATTTGCATGAAATTTTCACCAGAGGTAGAGCTCGTGGATACATGACCAAAAGTGAAATTCAAAAAAATTATAGTGGTCTATTTTCCCGGAAAACTCTTGATGAATTTTCACGATTTCTCTATATACCTCAAACTTTGAAAATTCATATCTCCTGAACTATGCATCGTAGAACAAAAGTGTTTTAGTGAAATCGAAAGGAAATTTTCTCAGCAATCTATTAAAAATAAAAAAAGAAAAACATTTCTTGGAAAATTTTTCACCATGGGGAAAAATGTCGGAAAAATTGCGAAAAAACTATCGTCTGTATCATGAAAAATTTTCAAAAAAATATTTTTTGTTTCATCAATCCATACTCTAACTTTCGTCCATAGACGCCAAAGTGGTATCTTTTACCGTTTGGGCGACAGAACTGAAAAACCGATGACCACCCGCACGCTTCCCATAGAAAAATGTGTTCTATTGTGGGCCTCATAACCGTGCGCTACCGGCGGCAGTAATTTACACGTATTGTAAGTGTAACGCAGTAAACCATCCTTTCCTTTCCAGTCAGAAGAAGCTTTTCGTCAATCGGACCACTCTCCTTTGGTCTGTTGGGTGTTTTGTATGTCCTTTATTCGTAACCTTTACTATTGAGACCAACGGTCTTTAATTGAAAACGATCCTAACATTTAATAATATAGGTAATAGGAACTGACCCTCAGCAAGCATGGGAAAATTCACTCACTCACCCGAACGCCACCGATGAAAAATAGCAAACAATCTGCTGCTATCGAACATTCAGTGATAGCTGAACCGTCCTAGGCGGAGTGTACCGTAAAGACGCCATTCACCGCTCATTTACAAGCATTTCAACACATTAAATTCTGTGGAAAATCGGGTTTTCGATATTTTTCGCAACTTTTTGCGCTAGACGCAAGTTAAAACATTTGTTTTTGTAGGAAAGAAGTTGAAATGTGAACAACGTATAATGGTACCGAATAAAATGTATGCCAGTGATACATGTGTAGGGCGCCATTCACCGCTCATCCTAAGTATGAGGCTCTATATACACAACTAGTTGGAATTAATTTACTTTCATTAGCTGGTTGTTATCTTTGTACTATAGTACAAGAACATATTAATGCGTGGCAGCTTAGAAGCATTTTTCGATCTGCCATAATAAAATCATTTCTCAACTCATGTTTACCGCCTTAAACAGCCTTAAATTATTTTTTATAAATAGTAAATAATATTAAATCATATGAATTTCATTCTGATACAACCCATTCTGGTATACTAATACATGCTGATGACTTTTATTGCGAAAACTTGTTCAGATTTTTCAAAATAATTCAATGAGCGGTGAATGGAGCATGAGCGGTGAATGGCGTCCTTACGGTAGCATGAAAGCGTCGAAACCGATTGTGTAAAAGCGACAATCGGAAAGAACGCGAAGAGAAGTGAATACCAATATACTTGTATCTGCGAGGCACGAGTTAATGCACTTAGCATCCATTCGCCGAATGCATTGAACTGACTGAGAGGATTCCTACTCACTGAATCATTCCGTGGTGTGGACTGCCAGTCAGTGAACGCTCATTAGCACTCAAACCCGAATGCCATTCGAACGGAATCAGAATGTAAACAATCATTCCTGGACAAACATTTCAAAAGGGCACATCGACATTGGTAAACATTGGCTTTGCAAGCCGCTGTTGAACCCAATAATTGGGTTGATGATCGAGTTGAATTATTCAACTCGATCACGCTCACCAATACCACTATCAGGAAGAGCTAACACCAATCTTTCTGATAGTGGGGTAAGTTTGCGTGGGCGGACTAAAAAGGGCTCAACAGCAACGTTTCTGAAAAAAGCTCAAGACCTCTTGGGCCCTTTTCAAATGTTTGTCCTTTGTCCGAATTTTGGTATTGCATTCGACTGATTAGATGCCGTTTTTTGTTTCGCTTAGTGCTCGCCGAAGAAAAAGAATGGGCACTGGAAATTGAAACGTTCGGCTTGGTAAAAAAAAACGGCTTTTTCGCTCCCGACTGTGCGTGGAAGCGAGTGAGGGAAACACAATAACTGAGTAGGTGTTTCCCATGCTTGACCCTCAGTATCATATAGTTGCCAAGCATATAGTTGATCCTTCAAACGCTACCATAATGATTGATTGTAACAAGAACTTCCCGTGCGGCTTTCATAGAGGCTGTTAGCTTTAATACTAAATAACGTTGCTGATGAAGGGCACACAAAACACCCAACTGACCAATGGAGAGTGGTCCGATTGATGAAAAGCTTTTTCTGACTGGAAAGGAAAGGATGGTTTACTGTGTCACACTTACAATGCGTGTAAATTACTGCCGCCGTTAGCGCACGGTTATGAGGCCCACAATAGAACACATTTTTCTATGGGAAGCGTGCGGGTGGTCATCGGTTTTTCAGTTCTGTCGCCCAAACGGTAAAAGATACCACTTTGGCGTCTATGGACGAAAGTTAGAGTATGGATTAATGAAACAAAAAATATTTTTTTGAAAATTTTTCATGATACAGACGATAGTTTTTTCGCTATTTTTCCGACAATTTTCTCCATGGTGAAAAATTTTCCAAGAAATGTTTTTCTTTTTATATTTTTAATAGATTGCTGAGAATTTTCTTTCGATTTCACTAAAACACTTTTGTTCTACGATGCATAGTTCAGGAGATATGAATTTTCAAAGTTTGAGGTATATAGAGAAATCGTGAAAATTCATCTAGAGTTTTCCGGGAAAATAGGCCACTATAATTTTTTTGAATTTCACTTTTGATCATGTATCCACTAGCTCTACCTCTGGTGAAAATTTCATGCAAATCGGAGAACCTCCGGCCCAAACCTGTCCGATAATTAAAAAAAATGCCCTATGGACACATAAATAACACAGCTCCGCTCAAACGTCAAATATTGAACTCGTGCGTTTATGGGTCACTGCACAACAATCTAACTCTCTCTTTTACTCTTACATAAAATTTGTAAACAACAAGGTCAGTAAACGTCAAAATACCAAACAAAATCAAAACAGTGCAGAGCCCCATTGTCGTTTTTGTTTTAAGGAACTGGATCGGTGATCAATACATAAACAAACCAACTTCAAGCATAGTTCGCATAGCATAGTTGTAGTTCGGTCGAACCTAAATCGGGTTGGGGTTGAAACTATGATTCAGAACGGATTGCGTCAGTTTCAACCTAGATTCAAAAACGAAACCGACATATGTTATTGCTGTGTGCAATTCCACGGAAGTGTCAAGAGTTTTGTCGGTTTTTTGACACCCCCTCTCCCGATGGAAGATTTGTTGTATGAAATGATAAATAATTTGTCTGGCACGTTACAAATACCTTCCTGCCCCTTCCACATGACTCACCCTACACATAACTCCTTACTTAATTAGTGAACGGCCTCTAATTACAAAATAATTTCCGAACATTGCAAAAAATGTCCTACGTCCTAGTTTTAAATTCATGTGCTTTCTACGTAAGGGCCCATTCACAAATTTCATAACGCTGAAGGTCCTTAAGATGTCACAGCTCATACAAAATTTGAAAAATGTTCATACAAAATGCCTTACGAGGGGGTGGGTGGGTGTCAAAAATGGTAATTTTCGGCGATATGAAACTTGTGAATAAACCCTAAAATGATTTTGAAAGGTAGAGCAAGCAACAAATAATTCGACACCGCCGTCAGTCACATTCGTTCTCGAAAAGCACCAAACGAAGCACATTGTGCTTTACTCCAAGAGTTTTAAAGAGTAGAGCTGGAGCTATATTTTGTCTCTCACACAGTTGCGGCAATACTCGCACCTTCTTTTGTGTCACTCAACAAAAACAGGAGACGCACGCAAAAGTCGGGTGCAGCACATGCATATTTTGCACCGCTCAGAGTTTTCTATCAGTCTCTGGATAAATGATTTAGAAAAATTTGATAATGTGTTACAAAGTATTCAGAGTGTTTGTGTGATTATTGATATAATAGTTATTAGTGAGACTTGGTTAAAGGAAGAAAAATAGGTTAACCCTCAAAGCCCCGGGACAGACCATTTATTTTCAATCGACTGGTGCTCAAAAATAAATAAGTTTATCGAAATGTGGTTTTCATTATGATCGATGGGATGAGTTAGACTTCCTGCGAGTGGGGTTTTCAAACCGGAAGTTCAGGTCTAGACATGTTTTTCAACCGGAAATAAGTGTTCCCTAGTCACATATTTTACAAATTTAACAACGAAACAAATGTCAAACGTTAGGTTTTAGCTATTTTTAGACATTATGTATCGGACCAAGGCAAGAATGCATCATTTGGTTAATTTTCTTGCATGGGACGAAAACCGGAACCGGGTTCCGGAAGTACTCCAGGTTGGTGCCGCGGTCAAGAAACACAAGTAAATTTGTCCCAAAGCGACAATGCGGCCACTTGAACGTTATGAAATCATATATGAAAACCAATGCACGACATCAACTCTCAATATTGTCAATTTTACCATGTGGCCAAGGCTGGGTTGTAGGGTCACTTCCGGTGAACCGGGGGACAAACATGAATGAAGTCAGAACTAAGCATGCGACTGCTCAAACGTCATGAAATAGTCTAAGCGTTGCTGTAAGAATATGAGATTCTTGCCTATATGGACACTTCAGCCAGGTTGCTAAACATTGACCGGATTCTGAGGTCACTTCCGGCAAATCTGAAGATAAACATAAATTACAGGTAAAACTAGGCATGCGACCGCTCAAACTTCATGAAAGAACCTCAGCATTGCTGTAAGACCATGCTTTTTGCCTGTATGGACACTTTGGCCAGATGACCAGACAATGGCCGGTTTCTGAAGTCACTTCCGGTGATTCGGGGAACAAACAGGAATAAAAAGTAAAACTAGAAATGCGACTACTCACTTCATAAAACAACCTCAGCGTTGCTGTATGAACATGCTTATTACATGTACTGATACTTCGGCCATATAGCCAGACAATATCCAGATTTTGAGTTCTATTCCGGTGAATCAAGAGAACATGCTTCTTGCATGTATCGAAACTTCAGCCAAATGTCCGGATTTTAAGATCCGTTCTGCTGAATCAGGAAACAAATATGAAAAAAGAAATCAGGTCTCTTTTATCAAAAAATGTGTACAAAATTCTTATAACTTGTGTATTTGACTATATTTGACAATTGCAAACAGCAAAGCAAAGCTTGGGCGATATTATGTAGTTTGAATAGCCGCGCTCCTCTTTTTATACTTTATTCATGTGTGTCTTCTGGCTCACCGAAAGTGGCCTCAATATCCGGTCATTGTCTGGTCGTCTGGCCGAAGTGTCTCTACAGGCAAGGATCATGCTTTTACAGCAATGCTGAGGTTATTTCATAAAGTTTGAGCAGTCGCAAGCCTAGTTTAGAGCTTCATCCATGTTAGTTTCCTGATTCACCGGAAGTGGCCTCAGAATTCGGTCTTTTCCTGTTCAACTTGACGAAAAGTCAATGAAGATATAAAGCATGTTCCTGCAGCTAGTCTGAGATTATTTTATTATTTATTTATTTATTTATTTCATTTATTAAATTCATGTAACTTAAGACATTCATCTTTTTTAATGTTACAATATGGCGTTAAACTAGAAAAGCACTTAATAATCTCTTAACAATATGTTCTCTTTAACAACACCTATCTACTGAAAGTTCTGCAAGAGGTTCTTCTTGAAGCTAGGAAATGAATTGATGGTTTTTATTGAAGCTGGTAAACTGTTCCAGCTAACAATGCTCCTAACAAAGAATGATTGGCTGTAGTAAGAAGAGCTATGCTGAGGTACTCTACAGTTTTTTGTACGCGTCCCTCGGAAGGGAACAAAGTTTTCAAAAAGATATGGTGGAGAAGAAGTTTAAATAATCCTGAATAAATTCAAACACGACCTGTACTTATAAAAATTTACAAATGGGCATCCAATGAGATTTTTTTGCAAATGTGACACGTGTGAAAATCTAGAAAGTTTGTAAACATAACGAACACAAGCATTAAGAGCAATTCTTAATTTATCTGTTGATCCAGCCAATGCATTAGTGTATATGAAGTCGCCGAAAATAAAGTGAGGTAAAATCAGAGATTTAAATAATTTTAATTTGGTGCCTGTATCACAATGTCTAGTTGTTAGGTTTAATCTTTTCAATGATCCGTAAATTTTAGAGCACTGCATATCAACGTGAGAGTCCCATTCCAAATTTTTGTTGTATAACACCTAAATTATTAACACGATCAACAAATTGAACTTGCAAGCCACCAAATAGAATTTGTGGTGGCTGAGGAGGAGTTTTTTGTTTAGATATCAACATCGCTTTAGTTTTATCTGGGTTGATTGGAAGTAGGTTATCTTTGGACCATTTCATAACCTTGTGAAGATCATGATTCATCAAAGGTCCTGCAGAAGACAGATCGGTGTTCTCATCAGTACAAATATAAATTTGTACGTCATCTGCAAACATATGAACTGAACAGAAATCTAACACAGTTGGTAGATCATTGATAAAAAGTGAAAAAAGGAGCGGCCCAAGGACCGAACCCTGAGGAACACCGGAAATCGTTGGTTTAAAATCAGACAATTTTCCATCGCAAATCACTGCTCGATCTCTATGGCTTAGGTAACTTGCGATTAATCTTGCAGCACAATTTGAAAAATTGAACAAAGTAATTAGTTTATTTATCAGTTTATTGTGCGCAACACGGTCGAAGGCCTTAGCAAAATCAATCAACAAAAGAATAGTGACACCATTTTTGTCAATTGATTTTGCAATGTCATCATGTACCTTAATTAATGCAGTTTCAGTGCTATGATTGTTTCTGAACCCAGATTGGAAAATGTTGATATAGTTCATACGATTTACATACTCTAAAATTTGAATTTTGATAAGCTTTTCGAAAACTTTTGAGACTGTAGATAATAGGCTTATCGGTCTTAGGTTAGAAATTGAGAGAACGTTAGGTTTCTTATTGATTGGAATAACCTTTGCAGATTTCCATTGAGATGAAAATTTATTCGAAACTATGATTGAGTTGAATAGGTGTTCAAAAACTGGTAATGCAAAAGAACAAACAATCTTTAAAAAATTGACAGGAATGCCATCAAACCCAACAGCATTGGACTTGACACTGAAAATCGCATTAATGATTTCATAGTCGACTATCTGTCTAAAACAGAAGCCATTGTCATTTGATGAAAAACGAAGAGTTTCATTATCATCTGCTGTAAAATTTGAAGAGAAATATTCATTAATGTCGTTCGCAGAATGTTGGCTCACTACCGGAAAGGATTCTTTAGTTGAAACACCAAGGCTTTTCACATTGTTCCACAGCTGCTTTGAAGGAAGATTCAAATTTAACTTTTGGCGATCATGCACTAGTTTTGCATTTGATATCATAGAACTGACTAAGTTTCTCAATCTTTTATAATGCATTTTATTTTCAAAAGTCTTACAGCGTTTCCAGTTGCGATAAGCAAGATCTCTGTTAATCATAGCTGTCTCGATATCATTATTGAACCAAGGATTCTTGCGAAACTTATGAAAACGTAAAGGAAAAAAAGTATCATGAAGAACTGTTAACTGATTATTCAGAATGCTTGTCAGTATATCCGGATCATCAGCGCAAAAATATCTATTCCAGTTGAATCTAAAAAAATCATCGTAAAGAGTATCATGATTATAATTGAAATAGTCTCGGTACCAGTAACCTTGGTTTTCTATTTTATTAGAATAGTTTAGAGAAGCAAATAAGAGATCATGTTTAGATATTCCGGGCATTGATATTTGACTAAATCTTAACACAACATCAGGAGTATCTGTCAAAAATAAATCTAAAAGCGAACAGCCCGAATTGTAGAAAAACGTAGGTTCTGAATTGATCCTTGAAAAAGACATGCTGTTTACGACATCATTGAAACACGAAGATTTTCTATTTTGTTTAAAGGGATCAGTATTGAAATCACCGATAAAGAAAGTAGACGAATATCGAACAGAAAACTCTTCAAAATGATTTCTTAGCAATTCAGAGCAATCAGTATCAGGAGGATTATAATGCAGACATCATGTATACGCGCTTCATATCAAGAGCTTGAGATAAGCTTGCCATGAGCGCACAAAAATAACCGCGCGCTTGAGCACGTGCTATGGTGAGACACATTTTTTTAGATCTCATGTAGCAATGTACTAGCTCAAACGATCACAAATTTTCATGAAGATTGGAGTCGCACGTCTCGTCTTACAGTTGTGTTCAGAATAATAGTAGTGGAAGCCGATTTTCATACAAAATTCTCAAATTTGACACGCTTTAGCTTTGTTTCCCTATAAGCAATCGGCATGAAATTTTGGCAGAGAACTACAAATGTACTCAGTTTTATTATCACAAAATATGAAATTTTTCACTCCGCCGGTTAAAATTTAAGCACCAGGTGAAATGAAATTAAGTATATTTGTAGTCCTCTGCCAAAGTTTCATGCCGATTGCTTATAGGAAAACAAAGCTACAGCATGCCAAAGTTGAGCATTTTGTATGAAAATCGGCTTCCAATACTCTTATTCTGAACCAGTGGCGCAACCAAGGGGGGGGTTTTGGGGGTCAACCCCCCCCCAGAGCAGAAAAATTTATAGGAATTACCAAATATAAGTTTGAAATTCAACACTACAATCTACAAAAACCGGAGCAGTAAGGTGTATTTGCATCTATGTTCTTCTAAGTTGTTGATTTCTAATTTTACGATCGCCAATGAGTTTTGTTAAAACGAATGTTTTAAACGAGAAGTTAGTCAAATATACGTGCAGATATGAATGTATATTGTGACCGTTTAAAAAGCTGATTGATTCAAAATCTGTTAGTCTGTCTAGCATTTACCTAAGGATTCCCGGAGAAGCAATTCCTCAGTTTTGAATGACTTAAGATAAAAAATCTAGTAAAGATTAAGTGAAACGGTGATTCCTAAACTGAAAAATTATACATATTGGTCTACAAGCTAGATATGCTTCAATATCTGCTATGTCGATTCGTCTTCGACCTTATTACAACTCTGTGCGTTGAAAAACTTGAAAACGTGTATAACCGCTCCAATAGCAGCTTCATTTATTGCCGTTAAAAATTTATTCAAATTCATTTTTTCATATATTCTTAAAGAACTCTTCTAGTTTTAGAATCTGTGTCGATATTGATCATTGGTCATCTGCATCCAGAGATATTCCAAAATTTCTTGGGGAAGTTATTGTGATTTGAATATTTTTTGCGGAAAAAATAAAGCTACTGGTAGAAAGGTTCAAAACATCACAGGCGAAGAGCAGTATCATGTGAATATACTTGCATCCAAATGAATAAGCTTTTGAACAAACTATGAAAGATGTAGGTTTAATCGATATTAGAATATTGTAATGTTGTTTAACCATTCATATTTTAAAAGTGAAATCCACGATATATTTAGTAAAACACGAAATATTCTTTTGAGTCTATACAAGCGTTTGTCGGAAAACTTTTGGAAAATTTCGTCAGCTACAAAAGATTCTGCTTGGCTGGCGGTAAATTTTATATAAAAAAACGAATGCCTAGGATTGACGCCAGAAGTTTATGGTTAACAGAATGTTTAATTTTTTGATGTTTATCTCAAAACAAATTTTCAAAAGTTTCTGCTTGGAATTTTTTACAAACTTTTCTTTTCCAGAAAATTACATTACAAAACCCCCCTAGAGCCAAATCCTAGTTGCGCTACTGTTCTGAACACAACTGTACATATTACATATGTTATCTCCTGGTTCACCGGAAGTGATCTCAAAATCCGCTCATATTCTGGTTATCTGGTCGAAGTATCGATTGATGCAAGAAGTATGTTCTTACCACAAAGTTAAGGTTATGTCATGAAGTTTCAGTAGTCGCATTTCTAGTTTTACCTATTATTCATGTATGTTCCCTGAATCACCGGAAGTGACCTTAGAAACCGGCCATTGTCTGTTCATCAGGCTGAAGAATACAAGTATACAATACAAACAAAAGCACGTTCTTATAGCAACGCTGAAGTTATTTCTTGAAATTTGACCGGTCACATGCCTAGTTTTGCCAATTATGTTTGTTTCTGATTCACCGGAAGTGACCTCAAAATCCGGACATTGTCTGATCATCTGGCCGAAGTGTCCATAAAGGCGAGAAGCATGTTCTTACAGCTACGCTGGGGTTCTTTCATGAAGTCTGAACAGTCACATGTCTAGTTTTACCTGTTATTCATGTTTGTTTACAGATTCACCGGAAGTGACCTCAGCATCCAGACAACGTTTGACAATCTGGTCTAAGTGTCCATATAGGAAAGAAGCATGTTCTTACAGCAACGCTGAGACTATTTCATGAAGTTTGAGCAGTCGCATGCCTAGTTTTGAGCTTCATCCATATTTGTCTCCTGGTTCACCGGAAGTGACCCTACATTCCAGCCTTGGTCATATGGTACAATTGACAATATTGAGAGTTGATGTCTTGCATTGGCTTACTGAGATGATTTCATGACATTCAAGTGGCCGCTGATGTTGCTTCAGGTCAAATTTACATGTGTTCCTTTGCCTCGGCTCCTACTCATAAAGTACTTCCGGAACCAGGTTCCGGTTTTCGTCCCATGCAAGAAAATAAACCAAATAGTGTATTCTTGCCTTGGTCCGTTACATAATGTCTAAAACTTATCGTTAAACATTGGTTTCGTTGTCAAAATTATAAAATATGTGGCTAGGGAACACTTATTTCCGGTTGAAAAACATGTCCAGACTTGAACTTCCGGATTGAAAACACCACTCGCAGGAAGTCTAACTCATCCCATCGATCGTAGTGAAAACCGCATTTCGTTAAACTTATTTGCTCTTAAGCACCAGTCTATTGAAAATGAAAGGTCTGTCCCGGGGCTTTGAGGGTTAAAGAAGAAAAAAAAATGTAACTGCGCAGACTTTGCGTTTTAGGAATCCCCGGTCAACAAACTGGGAACTCTATATTGAATTGGTTGCGACCAAATTTCGTGGATATTCTCCGTCCATTGAAAATCCAAGTGATCTGGATGATGCCGTTGATACTACAACATCCTACATTATGGAAGCTTTTGAAGAAGCATGGCCTCTGCGGTCTGTAAAGACTACAAGAGGGACCCCATGGTGGAATTCCGATCTGACTAGACTCAGGAAACAATGTAGAAGGAGTTGGAACAAACGCCGTTCAGCTGGATCAGAGTCGTTCAAGTCGGCTCGCAAGGCTTACAAGAAGGCTCTTCGTTCTGCTGAACGATCCGGCTGGAAAAACCTTTGTACAAATGTTTCCAGTTTGAGTGAAGTCAGTCGGCTGAACAAAATCCTTTCAAAGTCTAAGGATTTCCAAGTGAACGAAATTCGCTTACCTAATGGTGACTTTACTTCTTCCGATGAAGAAGTTTTAGAATGTTTATTCAATACACACTTCCCCGGATGTGTGGACATAGCATCTACGGATGAACCAAATGTCTTTTCATGTAGGGGAACTTACGTATTGTCGGCAGCCTAAGCAGTTGAACTTTTAGGAAGGCAATTATACACAACAACAAAGCACAACAATTAACAGGAGACACCTGAACTACACTTGAGCACACTTAATTTATTAATTATTATGCACAAAACACTATTTTGTTCTCTAAATCGTCTATTTTTCCTCACCAAAGTCACGAGGCACTTGTTCTTTTATCGGCAATGCAATTACTATTGTCGGCAACAAAATTGTTCTCTTCGGCAATCCAAAAAAGTACAAAAACTAGGTTATGTATTGGTAACTTTTCGTATTTGTTGACAATGCCTGAAATTGAACGTCACTCATTATGTTCTACTCGTTGAAAGGGCCAATGCAGAAAAATACAGACTACACTGAGAACAGCATTGCAGTTATAAATAGAATAGCTGAGAGTCATATTGAATACACAACGTCACTAAATTTGTGCAGACTAAGGCGCCGTCCACAAATTATGTAACGCTCTAGGGGGAGGGGGAGTAGGCTCAAACGTTGCGGCTCAAACACAAAATTTACTTTTTCATACAACGATCCGCAACGGTCGAGGGGGGAATGATCGAACACGGTTCTCTTGATTTGTTCTTATTGCGTATCAATTATACATGTGGCGATCTGGACTATAGAAATTCATACATTTTGCCTTAAGAAAGATGGAACGATTGCAATACGAAAGCTTTATTTATCGTTTAAGCATCACCTCACATCAAGGCGTCGATAGACGGAATCTATGACAAAAGGTCGAAAGGCCAGAAGGTCGAAAGACAAAAGGTTGAAAGGACAAAAGGTCGGAAGGACAAAAGGTCGAAGAACAAAAAAGGGGAGACAAAAGCTCGAAAATCTTTTTTCAAAGAAGGAAAAATTTCCCACCAAGCAAATCATTTTCGTCCTTTTGTCCTTTCGACCTTTTGTCCATAAACCCGATAGACGAGGGGAGTGCGCACGAGCCTATCGATCACAAGGTTCTTGGTTCGATTCCAGGTAACAGGCTTCAAATTTATCCCTCTCATTTACCATTATCACGTCTATCTTTTGATACTATCAAATGATACTATCACTATGGGTAGTAATAGGGATACTATCTCTTCTTGAAAAATGATGAATAGAAGATAGACTATATTATCTCTATCAATTGATAGACGGATGGAGATACTATCAGCATTTTTTATCACTGTTGGATCAAACATATCTTTATCATCTATTTTTGGGTAAAAATATACTATTTGCAAAATTCTATAGCTATCCCTATCTATCCTATCATTGATACAAATACTAAAACCAAAATCTTGCGCATAAGGGGAAAAGGCCAATAAAAATAAATTAAGGTATGTTCTCATGGATATTTTCGGAACGGGCACGACGAGAGAATGACGGCAATCGATGTCCGACGTCATTTTGAAATCCAAGATGGTGGCCTCCGGTTTGGTAAAATCCTTGAAAATCCATGCAATATGGGTATTTTCGGAACGAGCACGATGAGGGGATGACGAAAATCGATGCTCGACGCCATTTTGAAATCCAAGATGGCGGCATCTGGTCAAGGAAAATTGATGAAAACCCGTGCAATATGGGTATTTTCGGAACGGGCGCGACGAGGGGACGATGAAAATCGATATCCTACGCCATTTTGAAATCAAGGATGGTGGCCTCTGGTTTGGTAAAATCATTGAAAACCCATGCAATATGGGTATTTTCGAAACGGGCGTGACGAAGGGATGACGAAAATCGATGTCCGACGCCATTTTGAACTCTAAGATGGCGGGCTCTGGTTCGGTCAATTCATTGAAAACCCATGCAATATGGGTGTTTTCTGTACAAGCACGATGAAGGGCTGACGAAAATTGATGTCCGACGCCATTTGGAAATCCAAGATGGCGGCCTCCGGTTAAGGAATATCGTTGAAAACCAATGCAATATGGGTATTTTCGGAACGGGTGCGACGAGAAGATGACGGAAATCGATGTTAGACGCCGTTTTGAAATCCAAGATGGCAGCCTCCGGTTTAGTAAAATCATTGAAACCCATTCAATATGGGTATTTTTGGAATGGGCACGATGAGGTGGTGACGGAAATCATGAATCATTCATAAATCATGTTTTTGTTCATGTTATATTGATTTACGTTTTAAAGAGGTTACGTTATATCGAGGTATGATTTTACTAATCCGGAAGCCATTATCTTGGATTTCAAAATGGCGTCGAACATCGATTTTCATCATCCCTTCGTTGCGCCCGTCCCAAAAATACCCATATTTTCAACAATTTTCCTTGACCAGATGCCGCCATCTTGGATTTCAAAATGGCGTCGGATATCGATGTTCATCATCCCCTCGTCGTGTCCGTTCCGAAAATACCCATATTGCATGGGTTTTCAATGATTTTCCTTGACCAGATGCCGCCATCTTGGATTTCAAAATGGCGTCGAGCATCGATTTTCGTCATCCCCTCGTCGCGCCCGTTCCCAAAATGCCCATATTGCATGGGTTTTCAATGATTTTACTAATCCGGAGGCCACCATCTTGGATTTCAAAATGGCGTCGGATAGCGATTTTCGTCATATCCTCATCGTGCCCGTTCCGAAAATACCCATATTGCATGGGTTTCCAACAATTCTTACACTCCTGAAGCCGCCACATTGGATTGCTAAATATGGAATTTAGTAAATTTTCTATACCCATCGTCCAACAGTTTTTATTCTATTTTTATCAATTGATAAAGATAGAACCTCTATCATTGTTATTTGAGAGATGTTGTACTGATAGTATCATCATAAGAATTTTTTGAGATAGGCATACTATCACTCTATCCTCTTTCTCTGATAGGAACCATTCTCTCATTGATACTATCAGGATGGACAAGAAGTAATAGTATCATCTGGCTGAACTGGTAGTATCAGTTGTCTATCAGATAGATGATAGTATCATCGTCTATCTGATAATTTTGATGCCTGCCCGTGAAATATATTTTTGCAATGAGAATACATTTTTTTTTAGCCGAACACATCAAGTTAAATTGCGAAATTTGTTCAAAAATAAATGAGAACTTACGCATTTTTGGCCAAATATCACCCCCAACGACGGTACTTGCACATTTGTTTTCAATGTTCCACGATTTTTTTCTGGTTTATGAATATTGTTCGATCCATTCGGATCAACTTTGCCAGTAAAATTGATTTGCGTTCCTATTATTCTCAGTGTATGAGAAAATCAGAATAGGCCCTTTGCAAATCAATTCACTTATGACTTGACACAAAAACATCATCCTCTGATTGCCTGTAGAACAACAGGAGTGTTGCCAAAATAGCTCAACTATTAAAATACGTATCTTTTATATGTTTCTCAGTATATTGAAGATTATGCCCTACAATCTACTAATAAGAAAGTATTAAAAGGCTCAATTGTTACCAATGCATGCTTTGTTGGCTAATTCCAATAAATTAATTAGTTGTGTTCTATGTTTTCTCTGAATTAATATCGTGAATAATAAATACACCGCAATTGAATATGGTTTTCTGGCAACCTAGTCCAGCAATAAAAATTGATTGCCGAGGAAATCAAAGTGCATTAATTTCAATTTGTGATTTAAAGCATAAAAATTAAGTATTTTCGAGTGCTTTATATACAAATCAAAAGTTCAATAGTGCATAAGTGATCGGTGCGTAGCTTGTGTGAAAAAATTGGCATTGGAGCTGAGAATTGGACCTTTTAAAGTGGTGAGTTTTTGTAAGCTGTTCTTGTGTTGTTTTATTCGGCAGCTCACGAATTACGATAATTTCGTAAGCATTTATTTGATTTAATGATAAAACCCATGTTATATAATATTTTTGTGAAAGATGTGATTTACATGGAAGATTATAGTTCAAGGAATATGTTGAGTACATTGAAGTTAACTCTTGTTCCATAGATAAATTTATACAAGGACGATAAGTTAGTGTTGCCGAAAATACCCTCAGGGTGCCGAAGCCATCATTTACCCTAGTTACGAGTCTCTGGCCTCGGCTCGCAGTATCGTAACTACTGAATCGATTCAATGGGCACTTAATAGTTTTGCTCCTTTCAAATCTCCAGGAGCGGATGGGATTTATCCTGTTCTGCTCCAAAAGGGATTTGAGTTTATCAAACATGTTTTAAAAAAGCTACTTGTAAGCAGTTTTGCTGCCGGGTACATTCCCAAATCATGGCGTGATATTACTGTAAAGTTTTTAGACCAATCAGTCTGACCTCTTTTCTTCTGAAATGTCTGGAACGCATTATCGATCATCACATCCGTGATGTTTATTTGGCAAACATGCCTCTTCATGTGAATCAACATGCTTACCAATCTGGAAAGTCCACAGTGACTCTTTTACACAAAGTTGTATACGATATCGAGAAAGCATTCGCTCAGAAGCAATCGTGCATGGGTGTTTTCTTGGATATTGAGGGTGCCTTTGATAACGTATCTTTCGATGCCATATTGGAAGCCGCACGAAACCATAGGCTACCTACAATGATTACCAATTGGATTCATCAAATGCTCAAAAACCGACATCTCAAGCAGCGATTCGAAAATTGAGTGTTTGCGGATGCCCCCAAGGGGGAGTCTTGTCACCACTTTTGTGGAATCTCGTAGCAGATACGCTATTGAGGCAACTCAATAATTGCGGTTTTCCAACTTATGCCCAAGTAACACAACATGTCTCATATAAATCACAATGACTTCAATATGACTAATGAGAATGTTCTGTTTCATAGCGAAAAAACTGGAATTCATAGTTATATATGACTGGAAAAGCGCAGAAGGTGGAGCTTGTGCAACATATTTTTGTTGTCAAAATTATGTATCATATGGGTTTAGGTATACATAATTATGTATTATACTTTGTCCAACAAACCATGAACGCAACAAAATACTGAGAACATTTGGTAGTGGAAATGCATTGGATGGTCGACAATGAAAAATGTAAAAGTGCAAACATTGACAAGCCTTAATTTTTGATTGCATAACTGTTATTGATTGATAACTGTTATTTAACACTAAATTAATATGCGAATCAAAAATTATGGTGAAATATGCACTTTTGCTTCGAAAAAACCAATTCGCCCTTATAAATTGTTCAATATACATTTTTCGACATCAAGCCAAGTAAATATTTCCAAAAAAAAATCATCACATTTTGCAAATTAGTTCGTTATTTTGTTTTCTACTAATAAACTGAACTTTTACTGAACTACTATTTCTTTTTTCAAAGCTTCAGAACAAATATCTCATTGTTAAAAATAAATATTCAAAATTAAATTCAAAAATTAAAGATGGTCCCCTTAGACACACTGTATGACGAGTGTTTTGGGAAAAGACAAAAATTTCATTGCCAATCATTTGCCATTTTGTTTCATTTAAGGCAGTGAAAAGTTTTCAGGGACAACTAGTGTGATCATAAATTTACAGTGTGATATTAGTTTGATAAATCACTTGACTATGACAGCATAAATTGAAGTTGTAGCATGGAAGTTACTTCTCAAATCTCACGAACCGTTGTTGATTTGTACCCAAAATAAAATAGTCTAAACAGGTTATTACCAAAAACTATTCCGGGAAACTTTATGGTACAATTTTGTTGACGGAAAACTCCTATACCAAATGACTATGAAGTGTTTTCTAAGTATTTATATTTTTTCCTATAATTTTCCAAAAAAAACACGTAAGCTCTGCATGAACACAACTGTAAGCGAGTTAGGTAATTCCATTGAACCTTTTTCGTACTAAACAGTGGCAAACAACCACCACACTTTATTCATTCATATAAATTGCTAAATCAGTATTTAGAGCATACCATAAAAATAATAATTTACTCTAAACATTTGCTTAAAAGTATTCAGTGAACACCATATGGCGAATTTCTTAGCCGGCAGTATATTATCCATGCTATCAAAAGTATTAAATGTCACTTTTGTTGCATTTGTTTTATAGACAACTAGAAAAACTTATATTTGACTGAAAATAAACATAATTTGTTTATTCACAACATGTTTGAAAAGAGTATATACTATGACATACATGTAACATGAATATGACATATTGAGACTGTTTATTTGTCGTACATGTCAAAAACAACCGAAAAAAGACATATAACCAAACACATGTTTTGATAAACTTAAGAAGACAAAATTTAAAATATGAAACATAATATGGTTGAAACATAGTAAACATAATTAGAACATTTTCAGCAAAATGGTAGATTTGTATTGCAAAACAAATAATATGCCTTAGTAGAACATCTTCATTCAAGTTCAATATTGAAAGGTTTAACAAAACAAAATAGCGACTTACGTGAGACATGACATGTTTCAAAAACTTTCTAGCAAACATTGTAGGACAAACTGTGTATTTTTAAATTTGGATTTATGTTTTCGGTGTTACTTGGGTGGATTTGCCGACGACTATCTTGCTCTGATAGTTGGTATGTGCATAAACACCCTATTCGACCTGATGCAAAGTGCTCTTCAGGTAGTCGAGAGTTGGTGTCGCCAATATGGCCTTTCGGTTAACCTGAATAAAACATCTATTGTTCTTTTTACGGAAAGACGAAACCGCGATGGAATTCGACCTTTACGCCTTTTGGCACTGAGATTAATGTGACTGATCAAGTAAAGTATGTCGGAGTCATTCTAGATTCCAAACTTTTATGGACAGCTCACATTGATTTCAGAGTCAAAAAAGCTTGCATGGCCTTCGGTCAATGCCGGCGAACCTTTGGTAAAACTTGGGGCCTCAAACCCAAATATATCAAATGGATTTACACAACAGTTGTTCGACCAATATTGGCATATGGATGTCTTGTGTGGTGGCAAAAGGGCGAAGTGAGAACAATCCAATCAAAATTGGGCCATCTCCAGAGGATGTGCTTGAAGGCGATGTCTGGTGCGTTCTCTACAACTCCCACAGCAGCGCTTGAGACGTTGCGCCACTACACATATATCTTAAACAAGAAGCACTTTCTTGCTCTTACCGTTTATGGGTACTGGATCTACTGGAGAAAAATCCAGTGAATCGTAGATCTACACACACTTCGTTGTTTCCACTTTTGGTGAATTGGGACAAAATTGTCCTTGCTCCAAGTGATCTCACAATTGCTTGTAACTTTCCTTACAGGACATTTACCACACAATTCCCTTCACGGGAAGAGTGGACGTCTGGCTATTTGGAAAGAAGTATATCAAACAATATAGTATGTTACACTGATGGCTCCCTTCTTGAAGGTAGAGCTGGTGCAGGAATATATTCTCGTGAGCTAAGGCTGAATCAGTTTTACTCACTTGGTAGAAACTGCACCGTTTTTCAGGCGGAAATATTTGCTCTTATGTGTGGAGTGCAATCAGCACTTCAACAGCGCGTAATGGGTAAAGTCATATACTTCTGTTCAGATAGTCAGGCTGCTATAAAAGCTCTCGCTTCGGCCAACTCAAGGTCGAAGCTTGTTATCGCATGTCGAACTCAAATTGAGGAACTGAATTCAGTCAACTCTGTAAACCTTGTATGGGTACCAGGCCATTCTTCCATCGCTGGAAATGAAATGGCTGATGAGCTAGCTCGCGATGGAGCATCGCATGACTTCATTGGTCCTGAGCCGGCTATTCCAATTTCGAAGTGCTGGGTGAAGCTTCAGATAAACTCTTGGGCGGCAACTCAGCACAAGCAATATTGAAATAGTTTGGAGTCATGTCGTCAAACAAAATTGTACATTACTGAGCCATCTCCAAGGGTGGCAAAGTATTTAACAAATCTGTCAAAGCAGAATTGCAGTCTTTTGGTCAGAGCGTTGACAGGCCACTGCCGACTCAACTATCACGTGGCAAATATTCAGCGTGCTGACTCATTTGTGTGTGATAGTTGTGACTCCGATTATGGAACTTCGTATCACCTGATATGTTAAACATTTGTTCAACATTATCATATCAAATTCCAAGTTCCCACGTGCTTGGAAAGTTGTTAAAATAATACCGATTAAGAAAAAGAAGAGTAAAGATGATATACATAATCTGCGTCCAATAAGCATTCTGTGTGCCCTTTCGAAGGTTTGGAAGAGACTTCTTAAAAGTTCATGATGATATATCAAGTGTAATTGACAGAAAAGGAGTTGCAATTTTACTGTTAATCGACTTTGCGAAAGCTTTTGATCGTGTATCCCATAAAAAGTTGCTAATGAAGTTAAGCGATATTTTTCAGTTTTCAACCAGTGCCAACCGTTTAATTCACTCATATTTAACTGGTCGTTCTCAAGCCGTGTGCTGCAACAATAAATTATCGAGTTTTAAGAATATTGAATCTGGTGTTCCGCAAGGGTCAGTTTTGGGTCCCTTATTATTTTCTTTATTCATCAATGACCTGCCTTCGTGTTTGAGATACTGTTCGGTTCACCTCTTTGCTGATGATGTTCAGATTTATTTGTGTGAAAAAAATAGAAATAACTATAATGACATTGGCTTTAAAATCAATCATGATCTTCGAAATATTCTTTTGTGGTCGCAAAATAATTTATTACCTATAAACCCAACTAAAACAAAGGCAATGTTGATATGCAAGAATAGAAACCCAATTACATGTCCTGATTTGTTCATGGATGGTGAAAGAATTGAATTCGTTAGTCAAGTTGATAATTTAGGAGTAACTTTTACGTCTAATTTGAATTGGGACGTCCATATTAATGCACAATGCGGTAAGATTTATGGCTCCTTAAAGAGATTAAATTTGACAACACGACATTTTAGTATTGACACTAAACACCAAAATGCTTGTATAAGATATGTGTATAAATTACCTAGGTTTTCCAGAGTGTCTCATCTACACAAAGATCTAATAGGCTGTAACTTTTCAAATTTCTACAAGTTTAGAGCTTGTGTCACCTTATTCAAACTAATACGGTCTAGAAAGCCTGAATATTTGTTTACTAAATTGAATCCAATGCGAAGCGATAGAAATTGTAACTATCTTATCCCACAGCATCAATCTGCTTATTACAGCCAATCACTGTTCGCACGAGGCGTTGTGTACTGGAACCAGTTACCACTCAGAATTAAAACTAATGTTTCATTGTTTAACTTTAAAAGGGACCTTAAACAGCATTTGGCAGAGTAGGATGCAAAAAGATTAGGAAATGCAAAAGAACATGAAATCAATATATATATATCATCATAATAAACCTTGTATAGCGGTAAAAAAAGGCTTTCAGCCTTATGTTATACGAATCTACATAATAAATAAATAAATAAATAAATAACTGTCCAGTTTTTTCGCCAATGCGATTCCAATTACTTGGTAAACACTTATTAAGTAAAACTGAATACAGAAGCCTGAATCTTCAGGACATCCTGTTATTCTTAACCCGCTGTGGTAATGAGCTATAGGCTCTCTACGCTCATGCGTTTTGCAGTGCCCTTTTTAGGGCGCTGTTCGAACCCATTGTGGTATGGAGCTACATGCTCTCATTTCGCTTATGTGATTTTCCCTTTTCAAGGGACCCCGCTCCTATTTCCTCCCATCTTTCCCTTCCCTTTCCTCTCCCATCGGGTAGATGATGAAATAGGCTCAAATATGGCGATGGCACAAATCTCCCAACTGGTGGGGAACGTGCCTTTGTAGCCGGCCTTCTGATGCCTGATACCTGCCTTGCTTTGCGCCCGTGATTCCTGTGGATGCCCTGCCTGGTTCAGGCTATCCCATGACTTTTTTTTCTTGGCTTTCTTGGCATTAGACTTGGTGTTGACCTCTCCAATGTTGCCATGTCCTCTTCATCGCGGAGCTTGGCTTGTGCCAGCTTTTCCGTTCTGGAAGACGGCCGCGTATGTCACTTTTCCCTTAGCAACCATACGTCTTTTCTCCACGTATTCATCCTCGGAAGGTCCCCTCTTTCGCATCGCGTATCGAATAACATCGTCAGATAAACTCACGTTGCCTGTGAAGGAAAACACTTCAATCTGGCACGACTTAGTGTCTCTTTTGCCTCAAACCTTGCCAAGTTGGCTATCGCGTAGTCCTGCTTTGCAGTTAGGACTGATTATCGCAATTTCAGTAGACTTGTTTGCTGATATTGCTTTTGCTCTTAACAAACTAGATGATGACATTAAGTTGCTCAGCAGCTACCTGCATTTTCGGGAGATACTCCCTATTACGATCCATGGCCTCGATTGGTCCCGGGCCATCGATCACCTCACATGTTGCACTGGAGCAGCCAGTGCCTGCCGTCGTCACAGTGTCTAGCCACGGCGTGTATATGGGAAAGGTTTATCACAAAAAAATAGGCATCGCTAAATCTTTCACCATTCGAAAATATAGGTTTTTAGCTTTCATTTGACGTGTTCCCCAAAAAAATCCACCGAGGGATCCCGAACATTTTTTTTTTTTAAATTTTTGTTCTTTAGAGTACATTATTTTTAAATGTAATCATTGCAAAAGACAGCTTCGTTGGATAAAAGTTTTATTTCCTTATAAAAGTTCATGAAATAAATATAAACACATATCTATTGAGTTTCATTTGGTAAAAAACAAAACTGTCCTATGTGATTTTGAGGATTTATTGAGCTATAGGACACTTATTCGATTAGATATGTTGTAAGTTCGACTGTTCACTTATTCATACTGTGGAAGTATATCTAACCGAGCACTGTTTCTTTTCATGGTTAGAATAAATTAAATTTATTTTTCTTTTGTCAGGCATTACACCTCTGCTGGGACATAGTCTGCTTCCAAGCTTAGAGTTCGTTGAGTACTTAGATATTGATTGAGAATTTTCTTTGCCAATCAACCGTTAAAGATTAAAAGTAGAATGGATCAACATTACAACGGCCTACGAAAGTAAATGGAATATGCTTAAACGCCCTATTACCCAAGCCTTAGCAAAAAGCTTAAAAATCCTTATTAAGAATGTTATCCAGGCACCCGGAGTAAATTACACTACACAGAATTTTTTAATAGTATTGAAGTTATTTTGATGTTTTTAGCTTGGAATTTCAAAATTTAATAAGAATATGGTGGAAGATATTTCCTGTTAAATCAAATCATAAAAACAATTCCACCGTGAAAGTGGTTTTCTGACAAGCAGAACAACAATAATACAATTTTCACAATTACTGTAGTAATTAAAACACCATTGGCGTAGGAACAGGGGGGGCCAGGGGGGCCAGGCCCCCCCCAGAGTCTTCCAGGCCCCCTCCAGAATTTTGAATGAAAATATATATGAAAAAAAAAAATGTTTGCATAATTCTAAAGTGAAGTAAAATCTTCTGAATCTATTGATAAACATTCTTCAGTAGTTGCGTTCTTTTATTTTGTTCAATAATAGTGGGAAAACCTAGTTTGTCGTTCACAGCATTAGTGTGGTTCTGAATTCGTTAAATTGTGCGACCATCGAAAAATTAATCGTCCTGCTGTCGCTCGACATCTCCGTTTCAAAATACTGTGATACTAAAAAGCGTCAGTCTCCTAGAAAATCGGTTCCTTAAATTCGTATTTTCTAAGTAGGGCAAACCATACTATTTCAAATGTTCTAGCATAGTGTAGCCTTTTAACTGCATAACGATTTCCTGTGTTCTTGGAGGGTGCCCTGATCGAGGTGTCCGGTGATGATAAGATTTCTTTAAAAAAAATCATTGATAAAAAAGGTCTCGGCAAAGAAATAAATAGACTTAATTACTAAAGGAACTTCTAAGACGTAAAATAGCTGCAATTATTGGCGAAAAACAAGGCCTAATTCAAAACATATCTCTTAAAAGAATTTCGAACTTACCTAAGGCTTCTAAAAAAAGTAAAAACAATCGGCCATAATTTTTGATTCTAGCAATATGTTCTTTCTTTGTTTTCGCTTCATTTTTTTAATAATTTCGTATGAATGAACTTTTTGATTTATCTCTAAACTACGTTTTACCAAGTAAGTTTTTTACAGTCTCAAGAATTTTAATGATCGAATTCGTTAATGTGTACCGAAGAGTGGTTTAAACCTTTTACTTCAAATCTTTTAGAAAGTAGTCAAATAATATTGAGATTTGCTAAAAATTGCTAAACCTTTAAAAAGTTCAAACTATGCCCTAACATTTTTTTCTAAATAACCGTTGATTCTGTCAAATTCCTTCGTATAGGGGAATTTACGTATTCTTGGCAGTCCAAACCGATGTGGCGCTTCTTCTGCAATTTTCTCGAACATCAGCAGACAAATTACGTTTTTGCCTGTTTACATGTATGGGCTGCTCAATCCTCTATCAATTCACACCGATAGACTTGTTAAAACCTTCTTGGAAACTTATTTATAACGCTTCGAACAACCAATATCCGTGTGACTAATATCGGCAGCCTTTAATATTCTCTTCGGCAGATTTTCCATAAGAACTGTAGGCAAATCTCCAAATCAGTCGCACTTTGAGGCGTGTTCATTTGAATTGATGGCATCTATGGTGAAATTGTTCGTCCAGTCTCGGCAATTTCGTCAATGGGAAGCTTACAAAACAAAGAAACATCTGAATGTTTTTATTGATGTGTTTTGAAGGAAAAATACTGTGTGTCTGGCATTTGAAATTTGGTTGCCGATAATAGTCCAATGGTGCCGAAGCCGTAAATGACCCTAGTTTTCCGAAAAAAGTTATTAAAAACTTTTTCGCAAAGTTCATTCTAAGTCCTTCAGAAATATTTTTAAAATGCATTGTAAATTGCGTTACAAATTCTCCTTTGTTTTTTTTTTGTGAATTCTACTTCAAATCCCCAGATTCTACAGAAATTATATACGAAAAGTATTTTTGGAATGTGTTTTGGCTTCGAATCTCCAGAAGAAATTTATTGAAAAATCCCAGGCATATTTTTGCTTCCGAAATTAGCAATTTAGCAAAATAACTGGGCAAGGATTAATTAAGAAATTTGTGAAGATCTTCCTTAAAACAATGTTTCAGAAATTGTTTTATAAATTCTGCAAAAAATCTATATTCTGGAATTGAATTCTTGTACATTTTCAAGGCGGAATTCCTAGAGGCTTTTTGGCTTAATTATGAAGATTCTGATGGAGCTCCTTGAGAAATTCGTTTTTTTTTTTCAATATGATTTGAGCGATTTCAATTATCCTGCAGTTTATTGTTTATTTATCCAGCCCATTGATTCACCTCTAGAGAATAATATAGATAATCACTTATCTTTGGTTGTTTCGATCCGATTTAACAAACATTTTGTTGTTTCTCCTTCCTTCACATGACGTATTCTTAGGCACCTTCGTACAAAAATTCGTACTCCAAAAAGCAACATTTTAAAGAATCTAAAGGAGAAAAATGAATTCCAGGAGTTTTAAAATTTTTCAGAGTTCTTATACGTATGGCTCCTGATTTCTGTAAGTCCATCAGGAATTCCTCAACGAATTTTCAAAGTTATGCAAAAATTTACTCCAAGTTTCAAATTATGAATTTTGTTATAAAACATCTTTGGCAGAGTTCTTGATAAAAACCGCCAATATTTTCACTTTCAACTTTTACAGTTCTACCACAATAGTTAAAAGTTTTTAGATTAATCTGCCATATTAAAGCTTCGGAGTCCATGCGAAACATTTTTTTAAATGTAAGATACAAACACCTTCATAAAAATTCCATCTGTTTTAACATAAACCATTGTCTATTATAAAGACGATAAAATGAACAAGATTTTTTGTAGTTAATCCTACGAAAAACGCCAAAGCACACGCCACAGAAAAAGTGAGTAACATCGTCAGCCCGTCAGAAAGTTCCAAAAATTCTACGATTAATTCTTGAATTTCCCGATAAGAGTTCAATATTTTTCCAAATTCAATTTGAACTTTAATAATAATAAAAAAAAAATCTCTGAACAAATTTCTCGATTTTTTTTGAGTATTTGCACGGAAGAGTTTATGAAAGAATAGCTGAACCAATTCTACTAAAAACTTTGAAATGATTGAATTGAAAAAATATGGGTAAGGAATTCGGGGATTAATATCAAATTGATTTTTAGATAAATCTAAAGAAACACTTAGACAATTTTCTTTGAAGAAATGCAGATAGATTTGTTGAAAACTTCTCTGGGAAATCACTAAGAACATTTTCCCAGTTGAACCTTATTTCATTATTTATGAAAACCTTGTGGAATATTAGGAGAGATCAAGAAAGAATCAATAATTTTTGCTGTGAATTTTTCAACCAATCCTTTACAGGGTGTCGACTCAATTTCGAAAATAAAATTTCCTGATTTTCCCCGACCTTCCAGTAATTTTTTAGAAACATTTAAGAGTACTGAATTTGGTTTAAAGACGAAATAAAAATATAGTTGTCGGGCTCAGCGCTACATTTTGTTTACCAAGTTTGGCATATCGCAGTACACTTTCTACGAAATTCTAGATTTTGATGTATTACTTCAAGTGCCGTCAAATTTAGAGCAACTACAATGAAAATTAAGGTCTTTATTTGGACCGTAATAGGTCGTATAAAGAAAAAGCTTTCGCTCAGTTTAGCAAAGGCTTTCACTTTACTCAAAAACAACTGTAAGATAATTTTCTAGAGCGTGTTTTAAAGCTAGTATGATTAAACTGATCACTTGAGTGTTTTCTTTCAAAGCTTAAAGATTCGTATGAAACAAAAAATAGTGAAACCTGAGTAGATACCCAGAAAATCCTGAATCATCTACTTACTAATCATACTCAGTTAAAATCTTCAAGATTTCAAATTCTCAATGTTTTTCTCTACATGTATTTGTTTTATATAAGAAGATGCTATTTCATAACTATTACAGAAAATCTTACATTATTCCTCCATAAACTAATGCGAATATTTCTTCAAGAATACTTAGGAAGATTTTTTTAAAGAATCACAATTTTTTTTTTCACTTAAAATGACTCCATTTTTTTTCGAATAGGTACTTCAAATAATTCATCGCGAAGATTTGTAACAATTTATTTATTTTAATAAAATTTTTGGACTTTCGATATGAATTATGCCTTAGTTTTCTTCCCCGAAGAATTCATCTAAAGATGCTTTAAAAATCATTCAGGGATTTATTATTGTTCTAATAAAAACTTGACGTGCCTCCAGCAATGCTGTGAGGAACTGCTCCAAGAATTCAATAATCGATACTTCTAAGAGTATCTTCAAGAAATCTCACAAAACTTCAATCATAGCAGAAATTCTATTTAGAGAATTTCTGGACTCTTAAAAATCTTGGAGCAGGGGAATAGCACTAAAATTTTGACTCACAAGAATTCGGTAAATGTTACAGTTTTAATTTCATCGGAAACAGCCGATGAAATTGTCAATAAAATTAAATTTATGATAGCGGGGATGATCCAGACATAACAAATTGAAAAGAATCGCAGATTGAACACTTAAAGAGAATTTCAGAAGAATCTCCAGAATATCTGGGGAATTTTTTGTGTTCATTCTGCGATTCTAAACATCAGTTTAGGAAAGCTCCTGATGAGAATCCTAAAGTAACGCTTGGAACCTTATTCATCACATTTTCAAAATTCGAAATTCCGAGGATTTTTTATAGATAGAAAAATATAGTTTACTTTACCATACATAACAGCGCTTTATCAATGGTTAATAGCTAGGATTGATTACCCATTTCGTCCAACAAATTTATCGTATTCCATAATTTGCAGATAATCAACTCGTTTGATGTTGTAATATAGTATTGATAGATAATTTTACCTGACCTGTAGTGAAATTTCCTGACTTTCCAGGTCAAAAATGGGATTCCATGACATTCCCTGACTTTCCAGGTTTTTCCAGGTAGTCGACACCCTGACTTTAAGAATTTCAGAGAGATTTTTGAACACAATTTTGGTAGTATTTATTGTAATATTTCTTGGAGAAATCCTTAGTAATTCCAGAAAATCCATAATACATTATTAATGAATAACTTAATGATATTTTCAGCAATTAAAATTTATGTGTGATAAGTACGTAGTTTAGCTTCATGGAGAAATGTTTAAAATTCTGATGTTTCTTTTGAGCAATTTGATACAGTTTCTTCGAAAAATTCTAGATTATAAAGCCTTAAGAAACTCCAAGAAAAATCTGTTTAATAATAACTACTTTTTCCGTGGGAGTCCCAGCAAAAACTGAGTGAAAACTGGTAAAGGCGTTCTTGCACTGGAAAAGTACGGAAATAGTTCATGAAGAGATTCCCGATACTTGAAAAGTTTGTGCAAGAACTTCAAAGGGATATTCTTCGTGAGTTCTTTGGGAAAATTCTCGAAGGATCCAGTAATTAGACAAAGAATTGATATTTTCCGTAATTATTATTATTATTATTAATATTTATTTAGGACACTTTACCATACGTGTGGCATTCGTGTCGAATTTTCCGTAATGAAAATTGAAATTTACAAGCATTTTTGTGGGCTTCGTGGCCGTGCGGTTAGTGTCGTCAGGCAATGAGCGTATCGTGTCATGGGGTGTGGGTTCGATTCCCGCTGCAGCCATTGAAACTTTTCGTCGGGAATGTTTCTCGGCTGTACCATTGGAGCATCCCAAGCAGCACAGTTTGTTGCAACTCAAGAATAAAATTCTCTCTTGAAACCAATCAGAGTTGTCAATTGGTGAAAATATGACTAACAATTGCACTGAATAGCAACGCAAAAAGCGCAAGAGGCGGAGTCTGTTTGCAACATATTGAAGTAATATCAAAATTGCTTATTTGTTGCAAAATACTTAAAAGAAAAAAAATCAAAACAAAAACATGAACGAGAATCGAACTTCCGACCTCGAGATCACCAATCTTCACTTCTACTCACTACTCCACCAGCTCTTCGAACAATTGCTTCGCCAATGCACTATAAAAGCGACCACATGGCCCATTGATCAAAGCTTGTTGCTTATAACTTGACTGCATCCTTCGGAATACAAGTTCATTACTGGCGAAATTAGGCCACGCCTGAAATAATCTAAACTTTTCGCAAAAACTTCCGCGCAACACTTGAGAAACACCTTTTAAACAAACAAACTGTTGCTAGACCATGTTTTCTTTGTTAGATGATACGTAAGGTGCAACTCAACCATATTGCAACTGGATTGAAACAAACAAACTTCTAGCTGTCATACACGATGTTTAGTGCAACTTTCTCGCAACTGAGATAAATCTTCTATGGGAACGAAAATTGAATGCAAGTTGCGGATGCTTTAAATGAAAGTAATGTGAAACATAACATTAAAACCGGCATTTTGGGAGAAGTTTCAAGAGTTTGTTTGAAATGTTGCTGAAAACATCTTGATAAATTTGACTTTACTGCTATTTGCAAGGGACATTTGCAGCAAATCTTGTCATTTCAAATATGTTGAACGTCAAACAAGGAGTGAAATGCATGTTCATTGTAACGGCAATGAAACTTTATGAGCCTTGATATTGATATGGAACCGAACTAGAACCAGATAAGTTACATATGCTTTTATTGATACGCGATTGAAACCATTTTTGAAATGCATTTTTTTGGAAGATGTTTCGCGTGCTACTTGGGATGCTTGTCCGTTGTCTAGTGTTAAGTTACAGTCTGTGCAGCTGAATGGCTGAAGACGGTGTCCGTGTCTTTTTTTTTTATCACTGATATTCAGAGATAATAGCTGATATGAGACAAAAACACAAACAGATAAAATCAACGCAAATTTTCGCAAACTACGAAATTTGCGAAAATCATGATTATTACTTCGGTAAATCAAGAATTTTCTAGGCCCCCCCTAGGCCCCCTCCAGGAAAAAATCCTAGCTACGCCAATGTAAAACACGTAAGTAGCTTACAAACAAGAAAGCTTTACCATTTTATACTCCTTTAAGATTGATATCATATTCATATAATATATGTTTTCAACGTGAGATATGGTTAATTATGTGATTATTGGCAACGGTAAGTGTTATGAGGAAGAATAAAAAGTTAAATTTCATGTGCCCACTTGCCCCGTAGAGTTGAGTAACTGCAATTTACAGTAGATTTTTATGACTTTATTCTAAGGGTTTCAATATCTCGAAAGGATAGCTTCCCATTCGTGCGGACATCAGCGAGTACAGGGTGCATCTTTTGCAATTTTTTGGGCTATTTCATGAAAGCAACATCAATCAAGTGGCTGCATTTATTGGTCGTAACAAAATGAGCTCCATACAGCATGTATTTTACATTACCTTTTGGAGCTTTTTGGGGGGTTTTGCGATGATAGCGACTCAAGAGTCTGCCTTGAGCTCTACCTCTGTTTTTACAGTAGCTCATAAACTTAAGTCAGGAGGAGTCAAATTAGGATCTCCAAATTCAAATCATGTGTCCCTTTTTTATGTCAGATGTCCATGGAATTTCCGTTGCAGAGACATAATGAACAAACTTCCAAAGATATCGAATTTATCGACTGTTTCGTACTGATTGAAAAAAAAAATGACTCAATGATTCTTTTGGTCTGGTCCAAACTGTTAGTACTTACTTGGTCATGGAATGGCGTTTCTTGAATCTTGAATAGATTTTCTGTTCCTCAAATGTGGCATTTTTGCTTATTTATGAAGCCAGATTGTGCCTGTTGACCACGATATTTTCAAGGATTTAACAGTTGTGTTAACACAACTGCAAGACTATTTTCAATTCAAAGAGTCACTATTTTGGCATGTTGTTTTTTTTATATCATATTAATTGTAGAAAACATGACAATATTAACCCAGCAGCAAGTGATATTGATTTTTAAAAATGGTTCAAAAGAGCTGTATTTCGTATCAATCGTTTGGCAGCGTCCATTTATTACGTAACGCTAAAATCAGAAATTTTTGACCACCTCACCCCATCCCCCTCCGTAACGTTTTTTGTATGGAAAAATTTAACGCTATTCCCCCCTCCCCTAGAGCGTTACGTAGTTTGTGGAATTTTCAGGATGGTTGATTAGATCTCATCGGTCGAGTATATATTTCTTACACACAATATAAAAAATAAAACAATCATGATAGGCGAATCAAATTCTCAGTCAATGAGTAACCGAAGAACTCTTATTTGAGAACTTGGCTTTGTCTCAATAGGGGTGTAATTCCAGAAAGAAGGAAAATAAAATTAATCTTTTCTAAATATGAACAGAAACAGTTATACACTAGAATCAAATACACACTTAAATCCGAATGCCGATCTCAGCTGTGCAAATCTCGGTAAAAGGTCGTGTGTTGACATCTTAGTAAAAGTGACGTTTGGTAACGGCACCCAAAGGTGCTGTTTTAAGTAAACTTGATGTAAGGCTGACATATCAGTTAAAATTAATTTGCTTACCGCTCAGCTGTGCGGATCTTGGTAAAAGAATGAAAATTAGTTGAACTCAACTGAGTGTGTCCTCCACTGTACGAGTAAGTGTCGTATCCCCAAGATCACATAGGACAGTTATGTCTATTACAATATTTAATCTTATATATCTATGTTATATCAACTTTCATTTGAAATTTGGGCTACCATCGAGCTTGAGAGAAAAAAAACTGTCTTTTACCATGATTATATTTGAAAATATTGTACTTCAAGGAACAAAAATTTAAAATAAAAAAAAAATGTTCGGGATCCCTCGGTGGATTTTTTTGGGGAACCCGTCAAATGAAAGCTAAAAACCTATATTTTCGAATGCTGAAAGATTTAGTGATGCCTATTTTTTGTGATAATATTGTTCTACCAGACACGCCGTTTCTAGGCTTTTACCCACACTGTTCTCACTTTAGTTGATGTTGGTCGCCTCCTTTCTTGGCGGGAACCTTAGCTGGTTACTGATGGGTCAACAAGCCTCTCCTTCACATTTCGCTTGTTGTTTGTTTTGATGGATTATCTCTTATGGATTCCCCTAAGAGCCGACATAGCTGGCCTAGTTCTTAATGGGGTACTATGTTCAGAGCCGGATCGGCGCAAGTAATGACATCTGAGTCTACTCCCGCCCAGTGTTGTTCAGACTCATTTCCCCGAAAATAACATTTTCCGAACTACGAAGCCACGAACTACTACAACCATGCTCTATCCTCCTAAGATAGAAAAGCAGATGGTTAAGCTTGAGTACTGCACACAAAATCGATCAATTTTGATCCCAGAGAGCCACAATTCAATTTTCGGAGAAATGAAATGAGTGGGTGAGTGAGTGCAGTAGAAGCATTAGCCATAGAAGGCTAATGTCGCGACTGTTCGTGTGACTAACATCTAGTTTGCCACGCTCTGACAGCTTGAGTACCGGGTCTATAAGTGTCAAATCAATTTTTTCGACCAAAATAAAACATTCTCTACAACATGACACTAAACAAGCAGACAAAAACCTCAACAGTAAGTAATAATAAAATAATTCTATTTTGTGAGAACAGCGCCACTAGCGTTCTACTACTTATATTTCTATTGTGAGTGCAAATCATTTTACCGAAACTTGAATTGCGGCCCACCGAGATCGAAACTGTCGGATCCCATGTGCAACACTCAAGCCCAACCACCTCCCCCTCCATCTCAGGAATACAACGCACAGTTATAACAGTTCATGGCTTCACAATTCGAATTTCGGGGAAATGAGTCTGGTCAACACTTCTCCCGCCTAGTTGTAACAACCAGGCGACGGATTTGAAACGTACGGCCTACGGTTTTATGGGACGTGGGTAGCCTGTGCCATTGGCTCACTCGCCGTTTCAGACCAGTGTCACCTGACCCTACTAAGGTAGTAGAATGTCACCGCTGTCAGCCACAACGCGTATTATCATATGTACTGCATACATATGATACCGTTACTTATCCTTAGTTGTGCGCTTTGCAGTCCTTGCATCAATTCCGTTAGAGTGGACAGCATATCTTAACCTTCGGGCTGTCGCGCTGTTGTACTTTGTACAACAGTTGTGATTTACACTACCAGTCATAAATACGGACTCACTGAAATAAGTATTGCAACACTCAGCTGAATAATGAATTACCCCAAAAAGGTTTGGCATCACCTCAAAACAGGTTAATTCACATTGCTATATCTCGAGATCCTTGCGACTTGCGAAGAAGCGATCTTCAGCAAAGTTGTTCAGGGGATCAAGGACATCCGGAAAACGAGCAGTTTAGTTCGCGATTTTGTCGCTAGGTGGCGCTAGTGAGCATGTAAAATTGAGCATTTTAAACTAGTTCTAGCTTGTGATCCATAAGAGATAGAAAGTTTGAGTCTTCGGCGAAGTTGTTAAGAAGGACAAGTACATCCGGAAGACAAACAGTTAGGTTGTAGATTTCGCCGCTAGGTGGCGCTAGTGAGCATGCAAAATTGAGCATTTCAAACTAGTCTTTGGAAAAGTTGTTCAGGAAGTCAAGGACATCCGGAAGACAGATAGTTTGGTTCGAGATTTTGCCGCTAGGTGGCGCTAGTGAGCATGTGAAACTGAGCATTTTCAACTAGTTCTAGCTTGCGATCCACAAGAGATAGAAAGTTCGAGTCTTCGGTAAGTAAAGAACAGAAATAAAGTAAAGGTCATCCAAATATCAAATTTTTTGGTTCCTAATTTTGCTACTAAGTTACACTAGTACGCATATTTAATCAAATATATGAAACAAATTCTATCTTTCGAGCCAGATGAGATAGAAAGTTTGAGTCTTCAGCAAAGTTGTTCGGAAAGTCAAGGGCATCCAGGAAACAGTTTACTCTGGAGGGATGACTGTACCTAAACATTATGAATTTGATAAGATAGAATTTCCAGAATGCTGTTCAGAAATCCTTTGACATTTGGAAGTTGAAGTGATTTGAATCACTTTATGTACGCTTTTCAGAATTGATAAGGTCAATATCCAAGTGATTGATGTTTGATTTTTGTAGCAAATTTAAGGCATTCAGGTCTCATTCACTTTATATTCAAGTGTTTCAGATTTGACTAGCTCCATATCCAAGAGACTCATGTCCAATTCACTTCATATTCAAGTGTTTCAGGTGAGAATCACTTCATGTGATTCATGTCTGATTCACTTCATAGTCAAGTGTTTAAGGTAATATTCACTTCATGCACAAGTAATTCAGGACCGATTACATTCTTGTTCAATTTATTCAGATACTAGTGGTCCCGGCAAACTTCGTCTTGCCATCAAGTAGGCTGTTAAAAAACATCATGGCACGTCTCATACAAAATGACAATTCCGTCCACTCTCACTGTTTCGACTATCATGGTGAATATCCTGAGCATTTTATACACACAAACACGTCGGAGCACTTCAGGAACATAACTACGGAAGAATTTTTGAAATCCGATAATCCGTTCTCCAGCCATTTCGTGACATACAAACACTATTCCATTTTTATTTATATAGATGATTCGCTTTATATCCAAATGATTCATATCATGTGATACTTCATTTTTGAATGCATGCTCACTAGCGCCACCAAGCGGCGAAATCGCGGACTAAACTGTTCGCTTTCCGTATGTCCTTGAATCGCTGAGCAACTTTGCCGAAGACCCGAACTTTCTATCTCTTATGGATCACAAGCTAGAACTTGTTTGAAATGCTCAATTGTGCATGCTTACTAGCGCCACCTAGCGGCAAAATTGCGAACTAAACTGTTCGCTTTCCGGATGTCCTTGAACCCCTGAGCAACATTGCCGAAGACCCGAACTTACTATATCTTATGGATAACAAGCTAGAACTAGTTTGAAATGCTCAATTTTACATGCTTACTTGCGCCACTTAGCGGCAAAATCGCGAACTAAACTGTTCGCTTTCCGGATGTCCTTGAACCCCTGAGCAACTTTGCCGAAGACCCGAACTTTCTATCTCTTATGGATGACAAGCTAGAACTAGTTTAAAATACTCAATTTTGCATGCTCACTAGCGCCACCTAGCGGAAAAATCGCGAACTAAACTGTTTCCTTTCCGGATGTCCTTGAACCCCTGAGCAACTTTGCCGAAGACCCGAACTTTCTATCTCTTATGGATCACAAGCTAGAACTAGTTCAACATGCTCAATTTTGCATGCTCACTAGCGACACCTAGCGGCAAAATTGCGAACTAAACTGTTCGCTTTCCGTATGTCCTTGATCCCCTGAACAACTTTGCTGAAGATCGCTTCTTTGCAGGTCGTATGGATCTTGAGATATAGCAATGTGAAATTACCTGTTTTGAGGTGATGCTAAACTTTTCAGGGTGATTCAATATTCAGCTGAGTGTTGCAATACTTATTTTAGTGAGTCCGTATTTATGACGGGTAGTGTATATGCTATCATTTTGCAACAAAGATATCTATCGACACCAAACCAAAATGTATTCCTCAAGAATCTTCTTAAGAACAATACTCGACAGTTTTTATTTACAGTATGGTCCTTTATAATACGGCAAAACCAACAAATGTACATGGAAGTCGCATAATAATGAACGCACTATGTACGGTTCGAGGAAACCACAGTTTGAAATCGTCATATCTTTAAATCCAGATAATATAGAAACTTGGGGTCTTTATTAAAGTTGTTCTGGAGGTAAAGCGCTATATGATGGTACCTCATTTAATTCGGAATTAGACCGCTAGGTGGCACTAGTGGGCATGGAAGTTTTACTTTTGTTTTGCAGATATTTCAGGATCCTGGCTATTTAGAAGGATGTCGTCTTCGGCAAAGTTGTTTAGTAAGTTAAGAGCCAGTTCGCGAGAGCCGCAACCCCTTCTTGTATTGATGTTCTTCGATCAGGCTGAAATTTTCAGGGATTATGTAAAAAAAGATGTTGTGCAAAATTTTAGATTTTTATATTAGGGGGAAGTGGGGCAAAATGACCCCTTATGATTTCATGTCACTAAACATGCAAATCACAAAAACTGATATAACTATAGTAAAACTGCACGGGTTACGTTGAAATTTGGCTTGATTACTCTACGTTATATAAACTTTGAGATAAGCATGGTATATGGATTTTAAAAGTACTTCAAATCGAGAAAAACAAGTTTTTCATAAAAAAATTAAAGATTTTCAAATCGATTTTTTTCTTACCAACCGAACTAGGCCAAAAAACTAAATATGACGTTTTGTAAAGCAACTCATGGGCTTTCATTTGAGGTGTAATCAAAATAAGCCGTTTCAAAAATTTTCGAAATTTTTTTTTCGGGTGGGACTTGAGCCATTTTGCGAGTATCGCAACCGCCTTGTCTAGAGAGAATGTATTGATGTTCTCCGATCGAGCTGAAATTTACAGGAGTTGTTTTCCTATATAAAAGAATATATTTCGCAAAATTTCAGATTTTTATATTAGGGAGAAGTGGTACAAAATAATCACTAATGATTTATTATATAAAAACATACAAAATCAATTAAAGTGCGGCAGACAATTAATCGTTCCATAAAAAAATATAAAATTTCCATAAAAAATGCAAAATTTGCCAGTAAAGAAACAAGGGTAAAATCAACAGAAAAGTTAAAAATTTCCATAAAAAAATAAAGAAGTGCATGGAAAAAACAAAATTTTCAATAAATAAAAAAAATTTGAGCAATAAATAGATTCAAAAGTGCAGTAGAATCAACAATAATCTCACTAAAAAATATCGAATTGTCCATTCAAAAACCTCAAAATGTCCCTATTTTCTTCACAAAAAGCAAGAAATAATTATAAATTATCCACAAAAAAAAGCCAAAATTTGCAATAAATAAATAATAATTCGCCCACAATAAATCAAAAATTTCCATTCAAAAAATCAAAGATAGCAATAGCAGTAAATGCAAAGTTGTAATAAATAAACCCAACTGAGCAATTCAAAATGACAATCAATACATGAAAATGTTGTAGAAAATTCCAATATTTAAGTAAAACTTTCCATAAAAATAACGTAATTTTCCAATAATGAGTAATAATGTGTATAATGGATTTCATAAATTTTCAGTCAAACTGAAGCATTGTTTTCACAATTGGAGCTAGTTAGTCGTCGTACATACAGTATTGGACAAAACATTTGCAACTTTTTCGATTTTCCATACAAAATGACCAACTTTGATAAACTATATCTCAGTTATTTATGGTCCGATTTAAATGAAATTTTCACCGAATATCAGACCTAACTTGAACTTTAACATATATTTTTGAGTGATTTTTCCAATCACAAGTTGAAAAGCAGTAACGGTTATACTAAAGTGAATTTTTTGACGATTTTTCATAATTGACATAACTTAACATATTGAAGGAATAGCTTCATCGTATGTTCAGCAAAGTTGTAGATTTTGACGAGATGAATAAGTTTGCTGAAGACAATTTTTGTGTAAGGCTATCAGATTCTGAGATAAAAAGTTTTGAATTTTTCATCGAAAATTACATTTTAGTCAAATCGTTATTACTTAACTAACTCGTGATTGGAAAAATTATTCAAAAATATATGTTAAAATTCAAGTTACATCTGATGTTCTGTAAAAGTTTCATTCGAATCGGTCCATAAATAACTGAGATCTAACTTACCAAAGTTGGTCATTTTGTATGGAAAATTGAAAAAGTTGCAAATGTTTTATCCAATACTGTATGTAGATGTAGAAATTGCATTTTAGAGTTCGATAATTAATTACGTAAGAATTTAGGGGAGGGGAGAGCGGGGAGATTGGCCGGGTTTGAAAAAATATTTCTTGCCATATAGAAAAAAATAATGTTTCATACAAAAAATCATACATGGAGGGGAGGCGAGGTTTCGAAAAATCACAAAAAAATGTTTTTTAATACACCTTATCGTTAGGCGCTACAATTTTACTTATATCGGCAAAGTTGAAATGAAACATGGAACATGGGATATCTAATCTTCCAATATTAGGAACACTTATGTTACTGCTTGGGTTATGTCCAACTACATTGATGGTAGAAGCTTATGCTATCATGCCCCACCAGCCAGGGAACTGGTATTTACAAACTAAGCATCAGTAAAGTAACTGCTCACAGCAGTTGCAGAAATATGTATACTTCGATTGATGAGTTTTTCCTAAATATTTTTTTTTATTTGCATACGAACATAACGCTTTTTAAAGTATCTTCTAATAGGTTCATTTTTAGATCTAGTGGGTTGTCTCAGTACTACAAATATGGTTAAGCATGCTGTAACGCTACTTTTGTACCTCATCACCCACTTCATGTTTCATTTCAACTTTGCCGAAATAATTAAAATTGTAGCGCCTAACGATGGGGTGTATTAAAAAACATTTTTTTGAGATTTTTCGAAACCTCGCCTCCCCTCCATGTATGATTTTTTTGTATGAAACATTATTTTTTCTGTATGGCAAGAATTTTTTTATTCAAACCCGGCCAAGCTCCCCACTCTCTCTTCCCCTAAATTCTTACGTAATTAATTATCGAACTCTAAAATGCAATTACTACATCTACATACGACGACTAATTAGCTCCAATTGTGGAAAAAAATCTTTAAGTTTGACTGAAAATCTATGAAATCCATTACACACATTATTACTCATTATTGGAAAATAACGTTATTTTTATGGAAAGTTTTACTTAGATATTGGAATTTTCTCTTTTTTTGCTCAGTTGGGTTTGTTTATTGCATTTTTGCATTTACTGCTATTGCTATCTTTGATTTTTTGAATGGACATTTTTGATTTATTGTGGGCGAATTATTATTTATTTATTGCAAATTTTGGCTTTTTTTGTGGAAAATTTATAATTATTTCTTGCTTTTTGTGAAGAAAATAGGGACATTTTGAGGTTTTTAAATGGAAAAATCGATATTTTAAAGTCAGATTATTGTCGATTCTACTGCACTTTTGAATCTATTTATTGCTCAAAATTTTTTTATTTATGGAAAATTTTGTTTTTTCTATGCACTTCTTTATTTTTTATGGAAATTTTTAACTTTTCTGTTGATTTTACCCTTGTTTCTTTACTGGCAAATTTTGCATTTTTTATGGAAATTTTACATTTTTTATGGGACGTTAATATTTTAGCCATTAAAGTGCTATAATAGCGATGGTAAAAATGCACGAATTCGTATGAAATTTGGCATGTTTACTTAACGTTATATGAACTTCGAAATGAACATGGTATTTGGATTAGAAAAATGTTTCAAATTCATTGTTTATTTTTTTTAATAAAATTAGTTTTTTTTTTCAAATCGACTTATATTTTTGTCAACCGAACTAGGTCAAAAAACTAAATATGAAGTTTTGTAGGGAAACTCAGGAGCTTTCATTTGCGGTGTACCGTAGTCTGTAGAATCAAAACTGCTAAACTGACAACATTTATACAACTATATTGAATGGAAAAATATCCGTTTTTGTAGTTGTTACGACGTATTGGCCTTTCGGAGGTCTGTTCAACAAACTCATCAATGTCCCGATGAGATCAGCTCATAGGTATAAATTTATTGGTTAGTGATAATCGTATAGCATATTTTTATTACTTACATTTGGTCTCTTACTAGGCAAACAAATTCAAATTTTTTAAATTTAATATAGGGAAATTCAGGGCGGAGTGCTTCGTGAAGCCCAAGCAGGACAGTTCAGTTTTGCGTCGTCCGATAAATTTGGCTCACGGTTTCGCGCATGTTTTCGTCGCCGGAATTTTTTTTTTTTTTTTTTTTTTTTCCTGTTTTCAAGCGTCTTGCTGGGTAGTGCTTCGTGAAGCCCAAGCAGGACAGTTCAGTTTTGCGTCGTCCGATAAATTTGGCTCACGGTTTCGCGCATGTTTTCGTCGCCGGAATTTTTTTTTTTTTCCTGTTTTCAAGCGTCTTGCTGGGTAGTGCTTCGTGAAGCCCAAGCAGGACAGTTCGGTTTTGCGTCGTCCGATAGATTTGGCTCACGGTTTCGCGCATGTTTTCGTCGCCGGAATTTTTTTTTTTTTTTTTCCTGTTTCCAAGCGTCCTGCTGGGTAGTGCTTCGTGAAGCCCAAGCAGGACAGTTCGGTTTTGCGTCGTCCGATAGATTTGGCTCACGGTTTCGCGCGTGTTTTCGGCTCCTAAGATTTTTTTTTTTCTGTTTTGGAGCGTCTTGCTGGGTAGGTATTTGGAAGGCACAAGCAAGACGGTTTGTTTTCGGGACGCCAAGGAGTTTTGCTGTTAGTATCAGTTTTGTGTTCAGTCGAGGATGGATTACCAACTGGTGAGTTCGTTTCATTCTTGTGATAACACATATTTTCTTGAAAGCGTAACTTTTAAGTAATTTTAAAACAAACTTTGTATGGTTCGTCACTATAAGTGTCGGCATTATGTTTTTTTCTTATACAATTTCAATATACATATATTTGTCTCTTTTATACGTTATTAAAAATTATCTTTTGAATTGTTCGACATTGTGAATGTTGACGTATTTTTTAAAACTTGTACCATATCGAGACAAAATGCACAGTAATACTCATATGTAATTTTCAAACAAACTATGTATAGTTCGTCACTACAAGTGTCGGCATTATTCCTGTTTCATATAATTTAAAATATATACATGTAATTTTCAGTTTTCGTCATTAATAAAAACATCTTTTGAATAGAGTAGTGTTTGATCCTTCGACCTTGACACTTGCTCCTGCTGGGGCGGGTGATGAGGGCAGGATCAAACATGTCGCGCGTCGGTAGTGAAGCGGTGAAAAAGTGATCGGTTCGTAAGTAGTGTTTGATCCTTCGACCTTGACGCTTGCTCCTGCGGGGGCGGGCGATGGGGGCAGGATCAAACTTGTCGCGCGTCGTTCGCTCAGAGAAATGAAAAAGCGCCGCGGATCGCTAGTAGTGTTTGATCTATTGATCGCGTCGCTTGCTCTTGCGTGGGCGAGTGACGAACACTTGTTCGGCGTTTAATGCGATTATCGAATTATTTCGCGAATCCGGTTAGGCGTGATTATATCATGGCTCGCATCACCAAACATTGGTGACTCCCAGATCTTTACCTTATCCCACTAACCCAATATCCTCTCCATGACAACCGTGGAGATGCAGAGGTGATCTCGGTCTCTAGTAACAACGGTAGTCACACTAACATTCCTTCCCTTCCCCGATGACCGTAAGGACGTGGCCGGCGCCGTTACTGACTTTTAAATTTGAGCTCTCGATTTGTGCACATTGAAGAATGGTAAGCTAATCCCAAGCCCCATTCATTTATTCCCTGTGCAACTTCGATTGTTCTGGTCAATCACGGAGTAGCAACTACGAATTGTACGGTCATCTATGCTTATGCTTATGCTTATGCTTAATATAGGGAAATTCAGGGCGCTATCTGTAATTATTCAGTTTTAATAAGGATATAGTAATAATATATAAATTATAATCCACTTAATAAACGATTTTGCATTCACATCGATCAATCAACAATGAGAAGGTATTTTTTTCAATTCTCATTCCCCCACTTGACATTTCCCCCACTCATTCGCATGGATGGTATCTATGCGTTCGAGGGGCGCTAAGATGGAGGCAATCGTCGCAGCAGTAGTGATTGTAGCATAATAATACACAAAGTTATAGTTTAAAAGTTAAGTGACATCACATTGAAAAAATATGCTGTAAATATAGTTTAAAATAGTAAAAAGAGGCTGTCCGGAATTGGAGTCCAATGATTTTGAACATTTGGACATTGTTTTGGAATTGTATGTTTCGATGCCGTAAGTACACAATTTTCAAATAAATCTGGAATAATACTTTGAACATCATCAACACATGAGTAATATGTAATTAGAACAATACTGTGCGTCGTTCATTGAACCAATCAATGATGATTGCAGTTTAAACCACAAACATATCTGTCCAAACAACTAAACCACAAACATTGCTTACACAATGTGTGTTCATTACTATTCAAAAAGAAACCCAGAACTACAATTTTTATAAGGGAAAAGTGGGTAAAATGACCCCCAATATTTTTGTGTCGGAAAACACACAAAATCACAAGAACTACTGTAACGCTTAAACGGATTGTACTGAAAAATATGTTTTTTTTTTGTAAAAACACACAATTTTCCGTGGAAAAATGCAATTTTTAACAATCTTCGTCTCTCTTTCACTCTTTTGAGAAATTTGCAAACATCAAGGCTAGTAAAAGTCAAAATTCCATTCAAGATATAAACAGTACAGTGTCTCATAGCAGCCATATGTGCAGTCAGTCTAAACTAAGCTAAACTCAATTATTTACAAACTGATCTCTAGCAAACATACCATCATACACACATACATGTGACCCTCTCAATCAAACCCATCAAACATTATCCAAATCAAAAAAATGCGATAGTTGATTCCCATCCAAACAGCGTGAGAAGAAACAACGCTTACTACTGAACCGCCGAGGCTGCAAACGAAAACATTGGTGCAATGACTTATTGTTATCCACATCATCACTTTTGCAGAAAAGTGACATTTCTTTCAGATATGGCAGCGGCAACACGGTATGATATAATCAATATTACAACTACCGACAAGAGGCCTCCATATGCTGCTCATACCGCCCGGATTTTGATTCACCACGGTACACCGCGAATGAAAGCCCTTGAGTTGCCCTACAAAACTTCACCCTAGTTTAGTTGACCAAAAATAAGTCGATATGAAAAAAAAAAATATTACAAAATGACAGGTTTTTCTCGATTTGAAACATTTTTTTTATTCAAAATGGTCATTTTAAAGTTCAAACACTACCCCGAAAAAAAAAATTTTTCGAAAATTTTTGAAACGGCTTATCTGGATTACACCTCAAATGGAAGCCCATGAGTTACCCTACAAAACATCAAATTTATTTTTTGACCTAGTTCGGTTGGTAAGAAAAAAAAAACGATTTGAAAATCACTAAATTTTTCAAGAAAAACTCATTTTTCTCAATTTGAAGTACTTTCAAAATCCATATATCATGCCAATCTCAAATTTTATATAACGTAGAGTAATCATGCCAAATTTCAACATAATCCGTGCACTTTTACTATAGTTATATAAGTTTTTGTGATTTTGCATGCTTAATGACATGAAATCATTAGGGGTCATGTTGTCCCATTTCCCCCTAATATAAAAATCTAATATTTTGCAAAACATCATCTTTTATATAGAAGAACAATCCCTGAAAATTTCAGCCTGATCGGAGAACATTGATACAACTTCCCTTGGAAAGGGGGTTGCGGTTCTCGCGAACTGGCTCTTAAGGCTGATTCAAAATTTTGCCACTAGGCGGGATAGTGAGCATGAAACTTATGTTTGCAGCTATCTTAGGAGCCTGACCACTTCGAAAGATAGTGTCTTCGGCAAAGTAGTTCAGTAGCTCAAGGGCTATCATTATTTGAGCCAAGAAATAGGGTATTTTGCCACCTGGCGGCGCTAGTGAGCATGAAATTTTTATTTTGCGGATACTGCAGGATCTCGACTTTTTAGACAGGCACCTTTGGCAAAGTTGTTCAGAAGCTCAGGGACTATCATTATTTTGCAAAATATCAAACTTTAAGGATTAAACAAAGAAAGAATTTGAGCTACTGAACAACTCTACCGAATACACCATCTTTCTAAGTAATCAGGCTCCTGAGATATTATAATAATAATAGCCCTTAAGCTACTAAACAATTTTGCCGAAGACGTCATCTTTCTAAGTGGTCAGACTCCTGGGATATTCGTTAAACCAAGGGTGTTGTACAAAGTACAACGCGTGTAACACCCATTGTAAACCTACCTTTAGTAGTGAAGCTTTACGAGCGAATGAAGCTTCATTTACTTTCAAATGCTGAGTGCGCCATCTCTATGTGAAACGAGGAACTGCTTTGCGCGCAAAAAAAAAAAACATATTGCTGTGAGTTCCACTCGCCGATCTCATTTACGCATGCACACGTTGCAGAGATACGAAATTTTGGGGAAAAAATAGGCTAAAAATGACAAACAACTCAAGGACACCCCGTCTCGATTCGAGATGTTTGGGTAAAGGAGATAGCCTCAAATAAGTAGCAGGGTAAATGCATCATTGCATTACGAACCTCCGTTGTGTTCGGACGCGCTGTCTCGGCGCTCTTGTATATATTTTTACCTTTTAACTTTTTTTTTTAATAAACATTTTTATTTGACCCGCGCGCGCACCTCGCGTAAGCTTTTAATTTACATTTTTTTTTTATCGACGCTTGTGCAAAATGAAGTGTGGTGTTGTGAACTGTACACAAAACGACAATCGTTTTCTTTGGCGCTGCCAAGGCAACTGTAAGCGGACCTATCACGCTGCCTGCATTGGCGTACAACGACACCACGAAGAAATTTTACGTACCTTCATGCTTCCTTTGTGCCAAGACTGTCAGGATAAATTCATTCCTGAATTTAATCTTAATGAACTTTCCACATCTTCCAAACATATCTCGGAAAGTATTGGACATTCATTGACAGCAAACCACAAATTTGCAACTAATTTTAATAGCCTTAGTGCTATGCACGACGAAACGCTGGCACATTTTGAACAAATGCTGAGCGAAATTAAACGGAGCATTTCCATCGTCAACAGTAGCAGCAAGACAAGTGCCGCAGAAATAAAACATCAACTATCGGCACTTCTTGACACACCTCCAACAGACCCATGCGCTGCTGTAGAAAAAGCGGTCAAATCAGCAGCAACCGCAGCAGTAGAAGAAATAATAATATCAACATCAGCTGCAGCGCACTCCATTGACCAACTGGCCCAATTAATTAATGACTTGGTCGACAAAAATGCCATTCTAGCTTCCGATGTAAAATCGCACATCGAAGAAATGACAAAAACATTTTCGGCGACACATACACATACATGTGAAACAATAATGGCAAACAACTTAGCCAATGAATTGGGGGACATCATCAAACCCTCCCCCAGCTGGCGCATGCTAGGCAATAAAAAAGTATGGAAGCATGACTGGACTGAATATGACGCTAAACAGCGTTCACGTCGTACACAAGAAAAGAAGGAAAAGAAGGCCAGACGAAAGAGGAAACAACGCCAGGAAATTTACGCCAGGAATCAAAACCACCGAAACATCAACAACAACAATAACAACAACAACAGAAACAAGTACAACTACAACTACAACAACAACAATGGCAATAACAAAAACAACAACAACAGAAGCATCAGTAACATCAACAACAATAGCAATAGCAGAAATAACAGTACCATCAGCAACATTAACGACAACAACCACAATATCGACAAAAGTACTACTAACAACACAGAAATCACTTCAACGCACATGAATTCTGTGCGTGGAAATTCGTCATTACCATTGGACAAAGAACTTTTGGCAGCGGCACGTGTACAATTTTCTCAGCCGCCAAAGAAGGACAATGGACCGAAATTCATAAATTTCCAAAAAGGGGAAACCATCAACCCTTATCGCCCTGAAAAACCTGCCAGGCTTGAAAACCCTCCACTTTTTGACCCCATGCGTCCACCTATAGTCAGACTCACGGAAGAATCTGCAGCCGGGGACCAACGCTTCCTGAAAGCACGTCTACGGGACCCGAAAATCATGGACATAGTGCGGACCTATCTTTCATTCTTGCATGACCAGACCCCTTCAACATGTATTCGTGGACTTACCAAAACTAGCGCATCTTTGACATTAGCAGCAGAAGGACTACCAGCGGACACTAATCTTTTGCGCGAAATTTTCTTGGACGTTCACGAAGAACTCGGAATTTCGCGAAGCGACGCCTTAGAAGACTTGAAGTCGTACCGGGCATTCTTATCCAGCGAGCGCATACAGCGACTGCAGCTTACCAGGGAGAGTGCTAATAAATTTTACTCAGCCGGCTTACAAAATTTTCGAAAATAAAGACGCATTCCTTGGAAGCAGACATCACTGACGTCTCCACAACATCCACCCCACACACGCTACCTGACGCACATAGTAATGTAAGTATTACAAATAATCCAAAAATTTCTTTGTCTTCTCAACAGAATGCGACTGAAATTCTGGTATATTGCCAAAATTTCAATCGCATGAAAAGCTCAGCCAAAATGAAGGAAATTCATCAAAAACTTTTATCTTCTTCTTTCAATATAATTCTTGGAACCGAAACTAGCTGGGACGAAAGCGTAAGAAGCGAAGAAATTTTTAGAAACAATTTTAATGTATTTCGGCACGACCGAAATTTGCAACACTGTAATAAGAAGTCCGGTGGTGGAGTTCTCATAGCCATTAATGCAGACTTTACTTCTGAAGAAATTGAAACTTTCAAACACAAAGAATTCGAAAATGTTTGGGCTAAAGCTCTAATTAATGGAGAAACGCATATTTTTTCATCCGTGTATTTTCCACCTGAACACGCTAACAAACATTCTTTTGAATTATTTTTCAAAATTGTCGAAACTATTATTTCAAATATGGAACCTGAAGTAAAACTGCATATTTATGGCGACTTCAACCAACGCAATGCCGACTTCATTACAGACAATGAAAATGAATCACTTTTACTCCCAGTCGTAGGCGAAGACAGTACTTTACAATTTTTATTCGACAAAACATCATATTTTGGCCTAAATCAAATTAATCACGTAAAAAACCAGCAAAATTCTTACTTGGACCTCTTATTTACAAATTGCACTGAAGATTTCTGTGTGTATACATCATTATCACCTCTATGGAAAAATGAAGTATTTCACACAGCAATTGAATATTCAATCTTCATACATAAAACTTCTCTCCCCAGCGACTGGGAGTACGAGGAAGTGCCGGGATACAATAAAGCAAATTACAAAGAAGCCAAACGTAGACTATGTACAATTAATTGGCAACATATCATAAGTATTGATGGAAATGTCGACACCGAAGTAGACAAGTTCCATTCAATTATTCAACAAATAATTAATGAAACTGTGCCAACAAGAAGAAAAAGACGAAAACAAAATAACAAATTACCGGTGTGGTTTAGCCCACATCTGAAAAACCTAAAGAACAAGAAACAGAAAGCGCATAAATTATACAAAAAAGAAAATACTGCCACCAACTTACAAAATTATCATGACACATGTAACCAACTCAACTCAGCCATTAACTCCGCACATGAAGAATATAATCGTAAGGTCGAATCCGAAGTTAAATCATGTCCTAAAAACTTTTTTAATTATGTAAACACACAATTAAAAAGTAGCAATTTCCCTTCGCGAATGCATTTTGACGGAAACGTAGGTGAAAACTCTTCCGATATCTGCAACCTCTTTGCAGATTTCTTTCAAGAAGTGTATACCACCTACTCTGAAGAAGACCGCGACCGCAATTTCTTTTCTTTTTTCCCAGAAATTTCTAATAGTATATCTATTGAAAAACTATCACAACAAGAAATCTTATCGGCACTAAAAAACCTGGACGCAACTAAGAGAGCAGGACCGGATGACATTGCACCTGTAGCATACCAGTTGGATCCATAACCCAAAATAAAACCCATGTTGTAAAATAACACACACCAACCATCCTAGCACCAAAGCAATGACCAGGCAATTATGCAATCACAAACGGCACATATGGAAGTCATTAACCACCGAGGTGCATCGTTCTATCGGCTCACCTTACCTCCCTCGGTGAGGTCCGGAGCTGGTTGCGGGCAACTCGGAGGAGTCAAATAACAAGCCAAGCCAAAGTGATCGCGACAAATAACCGATATTGCTTAGCATGCAAAGATGAACTTTTTGGTCACATTGTCAATCCAGTTGTCTCACCTATGCAACAAATTACTCTTTCTATCATACACACTTTAGCAAACTGTTCCAGACCTTGAAAATGTATAAAAACCTTTGAACTGCAATAAACGTAACGATTCTGATACATTAGCTCGACCCAATTGGACGTGTCCAAATTTGGCCATCGACCACTAATTGAAGAACCCTTAAGCGACCCAACTGACAAACGTCAGGATGGCTATCGTTTAGCAAGTTAAGTCAAGTTCGTCGCGATTCAATTAAGAACAGCGAGGTTCGCAAAACCACGTTGTACCGCGGCGTACCAGTGATCGCGGCGTACCAGTGATAAGTAACCTAAACACCCGTGTTCTTCAAAAATCTCTCAGAAGAACTTACCCTTCCCTTAGAACGCCTTTTCAACATGTCTCTAAATAATGGAAAATTCCAAGTAGCTTGGAAATCCTCATATTTGGTGCCTGTTTTCAAATCAGGTACAAAATCTGACATAAGGAACTATCGCAGAATTGCCATTATCTCATGTATTCCCAAACTCTTCGAATCTCTCGTAAACGACAAAATTTTCCAGCAAGTAAAAAACCAAATTACTTGTAGGCAGCATGGCTTTTTTAAAGGCCGCTCAACATCTTCCAATCTGCTAGAATTTGTATCTTTTATTCTCAACGCAATGGACAATGGCAAGCACGTAGAAGCCCTCTACACTGACTTCAGTAAGGCATTTGACCGAATCGACATACCATTATTAATCTTCAAATTGCAGAAAACAGGAATGGAGCCAGGACTCTTGAGTTGGATCCAGTCATATCTATCACATAGGAAACAAATTGTGCGCTTTCAAAATAAATTATCAGCACCCATTTCTGTAACCTCTGGAGTACCTCAAGGTTCTCATTTAGGCCCACTTCTTTTTATTTTGTATGTAAACGACATTTCCTTTTTACTTAGAAAAATAAAATTTCTTATATATGCAGACGACATGAAGCTCTTCATGGAAGTAAGTAATTCTAGCGAAGCAGAAGAATTCCAGAATGACATTAACTTATTCTTCACTTGGTGCCAAAAAAGTTTACTTCAGCTCAATATCAAAAAATGTAATTCAATAGCATTTAGTCGAAAATATGTAACACCACCAATTGAAGTATTTTTAGGAAATCAAGTAGTGCAGAAGTGTAAAATTGTAAGGGATTTGGGCGTAATCCTAGACTCTAAACTCACTTTTGTAGAACATTATAATTCCATAATAAACAAAGCAAACAGCATGCTTGGCTTCATTAAGAGGTTCAGCAACAATTTTCAAGACCCATATACTATTAAACTATTGTATACTACATATGTAAGATCAATTCTGGAATACTGTCACCTAGTATGGAACCCGTATCATGTCGTACACGAAGAACGCATAGAATCAGTACAGAAGCAATTCCTTTTATACGCCCTTCGGAAATTGAATTGGACTGTGCTGCCACTTCCGTCGTATGAAGCACGCTGCATGCTCATCAACTTGGAAACACTTAAGCAACGCCGGGAATTCGCAATGATTCTCTTTATAAACAACATTATTTCGAACCGTGTAGACTCCGCTGCACTTCTTTCTCAACTAAACTTCTACACACCCTCTCGGCATTTAAGAACAAGAAAATTATTTTCAGAAAAATCATGCAGAACGCATTATGCTCAAAACGGACCAATAAACCGTATGATGCGTCAGTATAATGTACATTGCGAATTCATTGACATTACTATGTCCAAAGAGCAGCTTAAAACACAACTAAAGAACAATAGAAGTAATCCATAGCATGTAAGAAAGTATTGTAATTATTGTATGTAGTCTACCTATGCTTGACGAAATAAATAAGGTACAGTGGGGGAAGTGTATCAGTGGGGTAAGTGGATCATTTGTCAATATAAAGCATAAATACTTGAATATGTTGAATGTTTTCGCACCATTGCTTCGTTTTAGGTTATATTCTTACGCTCACACTGATACTATTGCAAAACTGGTACTACACGTACACTAACACAAGCAAACTTGTTAGCTGCAAAAAGTAATTAATTTAAAAGTAGTTTTCCATCAATCAAAAATCCATTGTATCTCTGTCTAAAATTGAATTCTATTATTTTTTTCGACACATGATGAGCATTTCAGTTCTAATTGAATGAATCACAATGAAAAATATGTCATTTTTATAAATAAGTACAAATATATTGGACATGGTACACTAACCCCTACTTTTTAATGGGGTGGGGTAAGTGGATCAAGAATAATTATCATTTATTGGCAGACTGCTTACGAGAATTTTAAAAAGCTATAATATCCGCAAATGTTGTATTCCTTTATTTTGTTCCATTTTCAGCTGGAATTTGTCAAATTGACCATAGAAAATTTGAATTAATCCACCTAAAAGTTTTTTTTTTACCTTTCGGGTATAAAAAAAATAAAAAATATAATAATTTCAAAATTTACACGAAACTTTTCGTGGTTTATATAAGCTAAGTTGTAAAAGAGCAAAATATACTAATTTTCAAATCGAAAGCATAGTATCGTACCTTATTTGACCATATAAATTGCTCTAGACAGATGATAAACATATATTCATAAATAAAATAGAAGGATTTCAGTTTGTTATTCAAAAGTAAATGTAACTAATATTATAAATCAAGAGTGTTTTTCGAAAATATCGTTAGGAATAATCCTACAATACTTCTGTATAACTTATGCGTATAAATGGATGAATTTTCTCCAAATTTATCTAGTTACAATGTTTTTTGTTGTTCAAATTCGTATGAACCAATATATACGTACTTTTTATTATATTTTGATTAAATAAAGGTACTTTTTAATTTTAAAGTATTAAAATGTAACATTACTAGCACTAATAACTGGAACGAGGGTAATATCATTCTTATTAAACATAATCACACTACATTTGTTTCGAGAACAGATTTTTTTTAATGGTGACTCACTTACCCCACCATGGTGGAGTAAGTGAATCATTTGGCGCAAATTTTTAAGTCTCTCATACTCAATACATGACAATCAGAAAATTCGAAATAAATGACGATTTGAAGTATATAGTCCCTTATTTGTTATCCACAGAAAAAAGTTTGAGTTACATTATTCACGTAAGCTGTACATAACAATGAAATTAACTGTTGATTTTGCTGTATCCACTTACCCCACGGTACCTTAAATATAAATAAATAAATAAATATAAATGAGATGCTAATTTCTTTTTCGCAGCGCCGATACATTTGTGTATTGTTTGAAGCGATTAAAAGATCAGCAATCGCGTGATCTAAACCGGGGTTTGAAATAGTTATTTATGCAACAAGTTGCAAAATGATGATTTTTTCAGCACGAGTCGTACATTTATCCGACGAGGCTTGCCGAGTTGGATAAATACGACGAGTGCTGAAAAAATCGAGTTTTGCAACGCGTTCTTCTTCTTCTTCTTTCTGGCGTTACGTCCCCACTGGGACAGAGCCTGCTCCTCAGCTTAGTGTTCTTATGAGCACTTCCACAGTTATTCACTGAGAGCTTACTATGCCAATGACCATTTTTGCATGTGTATATCGTGTGGCAGGTACGAAGATACTCTATGCCCTGGGAAGTCGAGAAAATTTCCTTTACGAAAAGATCCTCGACCGGTGGGATTCGAACCCACGACCCTCAGCATGGTCATGCTGAATAGCTGCGCGTTTACCGCTACGGCTATCTGGGCCGGTATGCAACGCGTTGCATACAACATTTTTTGCAATTACGAAAATGCCGTTTGAGTTACATCATTTTTAGGAACACAATCATATTTCAAAAGCATCCACATGGCATCCATGCGACTCTATATTTTTCAATCAGGTAGGCTGTGATGCAGTAGTTTGACCATAGTCATGACAGTCATAAATTTTCACGCATCCCCGAAACCAAACGGATCTACTTATAAATTCGTGAACGGACAAGGTAAGACGATGCATGAAATATTGTTCTGTGTTGCACACTTAAGTATTTCACACACTACACTGACCGAGAAACATGAGGCCCCGATTATTTTGGGGTCAATTCAATTACTGCCCCTACGTTAACTGGACGAATCGCCCCATGAAGCTCCCGTCTTTTTTGTAGCGAACTTGCATGTTCTACTGCCTCCTATTTCATCCTATTTCAACTCAGAAACCCTCACAGTCAACTAGCTTCTGATTCTGAACCCGAACCTACAATTCCAACCCCACTCAATTTGTTTCATCATACGGATGTAAAATCAGACCCTAGTTGACTAAGTTATTGAGAAATTCAGAACAATTGAATAAATCACATATGGATGTAATCAGACATCATTTTAATAACTCCCAAAACAGTACTGAAAAGTGTTACTTTTCGATACTGATATTAGTGCTGAAAAGAACCACTTTTCAGCACTGTTTCTTTCGGTAGGAAAAGTAGGCCATTATGTTGTCCATTCTCTTGATAAAAAGTAAGCTGTTTTGCAACGGAATTGCAAAAATTACTTTTGTGGAAACCGTCAACGTGGAAAGACCTTCAAGTGAGCCTTATAAAAAGTTATAAAATCTGTTAGCCTAGCGGTGTGAGAAATAATCAGGAATACAGTAAGTGAATTGTGTCTTTACTATGCAAATAAGCTTAAACATAAGTTCCTAAACCTTTTAAGAAAAGAATTTTCAAAAAGAAAGTGCCTTTCGTTTTGCATTAGTGGCTAGTGCAGTTTATCCTAGCATAGTGGTTTGGCCAGGTAAGCGTTGGTGGGAATTCGGAACGCAAACTATTAGTAACGCTATTCTGTAATCGTTGAACAGGTAACCGCCCACCGTTCAACGTGGGTGCGAGGCCAGATTTGCCGTGTCTGTTATCTGGTGGTGGATTTTCTGGAAAACTGTCGAGGAACTTAGAAGCGACCAAGTCAGGGTGTATTTCGGAGAGAGAACCAGTTAGCAACAGTGTACGGTGCCATTTCCCAATTGAACGAAACTCTTCCCCCACCGGCCCACGTACGTGACACCAACCAAGAAAAGTCACGCGGTACACCGTCGAATCTAGTGGTGCCCTCCCGTGGTTGGAATCCGAAGCAATCGTCGTTACACGAAGTATCGGACACACACCGCCTCGACGTGCGGTTAGTGTTCTGCACCGACACGTGTGGAAAGCAGTCGAATACTTCCGAGAAGCGAGCCGCTGTCCGTTGCTTGCCCATACCACCAACAGCCGACCATAGCGATCCAGCAAACCAGGTTTGACTAGATTTAAGAAACCGTTGTAAAACCATAGACACAGTGACGTCACTCGTAGGTAGGGGAATGAACCAATAGCTAAAATAAAATACCAGACATTCAAGATCAGTTAGGATTTGTGGCTCAAGGTTCCTCGTCTTATCACGTGACGCTACCACTAGGGTGTTGGGATTTTGAAAATTTTAGATCACATTGCTGCGGGGATATCGATTAACCTCTTATTATTTCGATTATTAGATTAGGGACCCAATTTTTTAATACCTGTTTTGTGGACTGCCAAGGTGGATTCGGGTGTTTGAACCGTAACTACCCGTCCTGATTTAGAGTCTCAAAGCCGAGCTCACCAAACGCAACAGAAGTCTCTCAATCTCTGAGGGTGGCGGTAAAGCTGCTGATTGTAAAAACTTCGCATTCGTTACACGCGCGACTACTCGCGTTACAAAAATTCGCGCGACGACCGAAAGGTTAACAAACATTCTTCTTTTGAAAATAAAAAAATAACTGTCTTATCATTTTTGCCTTCGTTTCTTTTGTTTAATTCTTTCATACATCCGCACGAACGATTCGTGAAGAAAAATGTTAAAGGGATCAACATACCTCAAACATAAAAAGCGATAACTAACGGTAGAGTCGCACAGAGAGACGGTGATGGTCCTTTCAAATGGTGACATTCGCTATTAAAAGAAACGTCGTTTTCCGAATGCTTCTGCTATGTGTGTGAGAATGTCATTTTCATCTTTTTCAACACTTATTCCTCCGACTGAACAGTCAGTCCCATATCTCATTTTTAAGTTGAGGAAAGTGTCCTCCTCTTGGCGATGTCGCACTGAAGCACCGAACATACCTATATTCGATTCCAGTCATTTGAGCTCGTTTTTCTTTCATTGAAAGCAAACTTTTATTTACCTATTGTTGCAGAAGAATGGCTTCGGTGCTGTATAGATATCTACTGGAGATGGCGGGGAGGGTTTGAAGATGAACGCCACTGATGAAGAAGACGGATGCATTACACAAGTATAACCCTTGCGCACACATTCGTGTAGGAGAGACTGGCCCATCGTGGCTCCATCTAATGGCATTCCGGCACAAATCGAATCCCAATCTCGCCTAGCACAAAGAAAACTTGATGCATTGGATGATGGAGAGTAGGCCCCATTGTTGTCAGTGGCAGAACTGCTGAGTGAAACTACGATTGGAAGTATTTTTTGTTACTGGCATCGAGGATTCTCCGGCATCGTGTCTTCGTTCGTCCTAGTTCTTACAAAGCGACGGCGGCAGCTGCATAGGAGTTTGTTCGCCTCTGGCGGCGTGAACTAGTTTTCCGGAACTATCGGAGGTTTTGTTTTGCAGTTTTCGGATGAAAGTTAGATGCGGGAGCGATGATAGCCCTTGAAAACTTTTTTTCCCGCAGCTTTGAAAATCCGGCCGGCGAAGAAAAACCACAAACGCGAACGGTGGGTGAGTTATGGGAAGGAAGGCGATGACACTGATGATGGTAGCGACCAACGATGCACAGTGTTTTTTTTTTCTGAGAAAGAAATGGACGCAATTCAGTCCCGATCGAAAAATGTATAAGAAATATGCTCTCTTGAGCTAAAACTTTCGAGTAATCGAGTAATGCCCACCCCTTTCCTATAAAACATCTGGAAATGTCAAATTTTGCTCAATTTCCCCTATTTTCGAGAGAAATGTTTCCCATACAAAGTAACGCGTCACATTATACAATTTAAAGCTGTCATATTTTTACAAGCCGTATGAACGCCGCTGAATTGCGTCCATTTTTTCTCCCAAACCAGTACACAGTGCGATTTCTAGGCACTGGCAGACTCTACAAAGCGTGCAAAAGCATTCCCGAAAGAGCTCGCACCACGGAAAGGACGGGCAGCAACAGCCAAAAGTTTCATTCGGGGTGCTAAAGTGCTGACATTTACTCGGGAGGGCGATGATGTGCACTAACTGAATTGGGGGATCATTAAAATGTTTATGGCGTCACGAAACGTTTAACGGGAAAGTTGAAAATTGGATCAGCTGGCACGCGGTGTCGGACTTTGGACAATCTAATCATGCACCAGTCGTGGTCGGAGCTTATGATGGATCTATGGCTGTTCGGTGAAATGCAGTTCGAAGGCACGTAGGGTGATTGTACACGGGTAAAAATGCGGCACTCTAAAACGGGAGAAAGAGTCATGATTTCGGGAGGAAGGTGTGTTTTCATGTTATGAAAATACACCATGACCAAAAGTCATGAAATCATGAAGCATTTTACCGTAACGCCGGCTGTACGTTACGTTTTCAACTTTTAGCGAAGAAAAATGTCAATTTAAATTCTCAAATCATGAAGCATGTATGCTGGAACCATGAATAAAATTCATGGAAACATAAACACTATTCATGAATTTAGTCATCTGTCATTTATGATTCCTATTTTTGATGCGAAAAGTGGCAATTTCGGTCATGAAATCATGAAGCAGAAACTGATATCATGAACACAGTTCATGAAAACATGAGCACTTTTCATGTATTTAGATGCTTGTCATTTATGATTTCGATTTTGGTGCTGAAAAGTGGCAAATTGAGTCATGAAATCATGACGCGGGATCCCTGAATCATGAACTCATTTCATGAAAACAGGCATTATACGTCAATTAAGATCCCAGTTTATAGTTGTCATTTGTAAATAAATAAAATGAAGAATATTTTCGGTTGTTGTGCCGGTAGTTTCGTAATAAACCGTGAAAACATTCCAAAAACGTCAACATAACGAGTGCCACATCTTCAGTAGGAACGCTTACATTCGTTGGTTAGGTTTGTACGCAAAATGTTGTTCCGAGCATCAATTGAATTGGCAAATGGTCCCTGGGCTCACAAAATGCTGGTGGATTACATGAGTGACGGAACACTTTTTAAAGACGCGGATGTTGAAAGTGGAACTGCTCTGTTATGAGATGTGAGGAGTGCATCACTTCCAAACAGTTAAAATCGCCGACGAGCTTGTCAAGCAAAATCTTTGCTTGAAGTCAAACATTACCCGGTTCTGCATAGTCAGGAAGAAGTAAGTACATTTTGGAACAATGTGGGAGCTCACGGAAATTTTGTCAAGAATGTCATCAATATGATGACATGGTTCCGAAGAACTTAAACTTTTTCAAAAACAAAACTTTTTTATAATTTCACTAGAAAACATCACCGATCGCCATGAGACATGTTGACTAAGGTAAAGAAAATGACAGTTAGATTTGTGTAACGCCCTGAGCATACGAGTTCTTGCATAATAGTAACGATTTCATGACTTTAAGTCATGATATCATGAAACATAAATTTTTATGAATTCATGACTTTTTGTTCATGATTCCGGCAACGGATTTTTTTCCGTTTAACGATATTTTGACCAAACTTGTTAAACTTACCAGACAACCGGAAATCCCATAGTAATTAACGTAGAAATTTGTTCACTTGTACAAATAATATTACACCCGCAAAAATGGTGACGGAAATCGATTAAGTGACGCGTTTCTATAAGACACTATTTTCTGAGTTCATCAGTGCATTTTGTTTCGTATACACGTACAAGGCGAGTCAAATCAATCCATAGCAGCCGTCAAACAAATTTTGTTTTGTTTTTTTTTTCAATGTAAATTAAGTCAGTTTACAATAAAATCTATACATTCGCATTAAAAGCCAACATTTACCATATAAAATATGCACATGTGCACTTTTGTAAAATGGCTGCAAAATGGTGAGTTGACAGAGTCCTCACAAGTTCCTACCTCATGCTTCCACGAGTCGATGGATGACAAACGGCCGCCAGCTAAGAGTTGCGTGCTTAGCTGGTAGTGTAGCCTGTTGCCCTTCTGACTTCTGCTAGATTGAGAAGGTACGTCCACCGATAAAAAGGCTCAAACAACGTCTGACTGGCATCCAGCGGCTGAATAAGAAATGCTCTTCCCTGAAAGCTACACCTATGACCTAAGATGACAGCCCCATCTTGGCGGATAGGGAACCTTATGCTAACAACCTACTGTTCCCGAAACTTCAAAAAATGTTCAAGAAACCGATAGAGAAAGGGTACGAACTAATTTAACGGCAACGGCTTGTAGCGCGAAACAACGGACATAAAATGGAACATGGAACGTACTAACCCTAGCCCAGTAGGGTAAACTGCCACAACTCGTCAACGAGGCGTGTCGCATGAAGCTCGAGATCCTAGGACTGTGCGAAGTCCGTTAGCCAATCTTTGGAGAACACAGAATACCATCGGGACAGATTCTGCTATATTCTGACCTGCGTGTTCACCTCACGCTCCTCGGCAGCGTGGAATTGGCTTTCTGCTTAGCGCCCAAGCTTACGCCGCGCTTAGGAAGTGGAAGCCTATGAATGAGAGAATAATCGTTGCCAGATTTAGAACACGGGTTCAAAACCTTACCATAGTCCAATGTTATGCGCCAACCCATGCTGCCGAATTGCAGGACAACTCAATGGTGTCGTGGATAAGATTCCGAAAAGTGATATCCAGATCTACATGGACGACTTCAATGTGAAGTTCGGATTCGACAACTCGAGCTATGAATCCGTCATGGTACGCCATGCTCTCGTAGAAATGAGCGAAAACGGAGAGCTGTTGTCCGACCATCAACTTCTCATTCGTCGACAGCAGGAAAGAATCCGACGTCGATTTGACACACGCCGACTGGAATATGCTACAGTGAAAAGGTCGTTCGTCGAAGAACTTGTGCTGCTAATATGGCAGCGTAGAAGAGCAAAAGACCGCCATCAAGAATGCCTTCATCACTACCAGCGAAAATATTCTGAGTGAGCTACGCAATTGGAGAAAACAGTGGATCGCCGTTGAAACCTAGAGGAAGATAGAGGAGCGGAGAGAAGCCAAAGGCGCGATAGAGCGGGCGAAAACCAGAGGAGCCAAGGCACTTTCCCGTCAACGATACTCGGCTCTATAAAGGGAAGTTAAGCGCTCATGTAGGCGGGACAAACGAGCGTGGGCGAACTCCCTTGCTGACGAAGGTGAGAAAGCCGCAGCAACCGGCGACATTCGTCCCCTTTACGATATCTCTCGACGCCTTAGCGGGGCAAAGATGAATACAACGATGCCCGTGAAAGAAACGAACGGACAGCTAAAACGCTGGTTTGAGCACTTCGAACAACTTGTTCAAGAACCAACCCAGCAACCAACACCTCAGAATGATCCGACTAGGGTAAGGCGTATTAGTTACGTCAACGCCGAAGCTCCATCACTGCATGAGATAGAAACAGCCATCCAATGTATGAAATCTAACAAAGCCCCTGGGGTCGATCGCATATCAGCCGAGATACTCAAAGCAGACCCCGCAATATCCGCTCAACCAAGGTATCTAGAAACTATAGAAACCTTGCGCTCAACTGTTGCATCAACTATTCCGCAATAACAGGGGTACCGCGACTTTTCCAGCCGACTAGATGCAAGGCGTGTTAGTGAAGGTACCCAAAAAGGGTGACCTCATTGTATGCAATAATTGGCGGGGCATCATGTTGCTACGTATTGTTCTCAATGTTCTATGCAAAGTGATCCTAAACCGGATCCAGGAGAAGATCGATGCGACTCTCCGTCGACAGCAAGCGGGATACCATGCTGGACGATCCTGTGCGGACCATATTGTCACGCTCCGTATCATCCTGGAGCAAGTCAATAAATTTCAAGAGTCCCTGTATATGGTATTGATTGACTACGAAAAAGCTTTCGATCGACTCAGTCACGAAAAGATGTGGGGTGCTCTGAGACGCAAGGGTGTTCCTGGAAAACTCATCGGCCTGGTCGAAGCGCAGCATGAGACCTTTACGTGCAGAATATTGCGCAACGGGGTCTTGTCTGAACCCATCCGGGTTGTAGCTGGAGTGAGGCAAGGATGTATACTATCACCACTACTGATCCTCATCGTAATTGACGAGATCCTGATAGGCGCCATTGACCGTGAACAAAACCGTGGGCTGCTGTGGCATCCTATTACTATGGAGCACTTAAATGATCTCGATTTGGCTGATGATATTGCTATACTAGCTCAACGGCGCTCTGATATGCAGAGTAAGCTAGACGATCTTGCCGAACGCTCCTCAGCGGCAGGTCTCAACATCAATGTCAACAAGACCAAATCGTTGGATGTAAATACGGCCGGCCCTTCCAGCTTCACAGTAGCCGGGCAAACAGTGGAGAACGTCGAAAACTTCCAATATCTTGGTAGCCAATTGGCGGTACCAAGATCGTCATAGGTGCACGGATCAAGAAGGCGAGGTTTGTTTTTGCGAGTTTAATAAATATTTGGAAGAACAGTCAGATTTTCCAACGCACCAAAATTCGAATATTCAATTCCAATGTAAAATCTGTGTGCTATACACCAGTGAAACGTGGTTTGTATCAGCGGAGAACACTCAACGGCTGCAGGTGTTCATCAACAGATGCCTACGGTGTATAATTCTAGCATGGTGGGCACACAACTGGATCTCTAATGCTGAGCTCCATCGTGGATGCCTCCAACAACCGATACAAACCGAATTTCGACAACGAAAGTGGGGGTGGGTCGGCCACACCCTACTTCGGGGCGGAAACTAAATCTGTAAACAAACGCAGGAATGGAATCCAGCAGGACATCGTAGCAGATGCACACCCAGAGGCTCATGGCGAAGCAGCTTCAACAAAGAAATAAAAGAAGTCGACGACAATTTGACTCGGCGGCAGTTTAAGGCGATAACTGGCAATCGCCCAGGATGGAAATCTTCCACGTCGGCCCTATGCACCAGAATGGGTGCCCAGGACCCACAAGTAAAAAAGTAGCACTTTTATACGGTTAAGGCCTTTTGACCCAAGCCCGAGGTTGGAAAAAGCGCGCTTCGCCGACGCAGTATTGACCAGGGGATAGCTACGAGCACCTCTTTCTGTTGTCTCTTATAAAACGATAGCAGAGCTCACCCATACGAATGTGTATTGTTCACAACATCAACAAAATAGCTAGGGCGAATGTGGAGAAATGAACCACGGCACACAAATTTAACGCATAACTCGCAAGACATTGTGAAGAAATTGATTCACACTTCTTCTTTTGTCTATTGTACACTCCCGTGCATAAGTTTGGGTTCACCCCCTAAAAAACATGCAAAAGTGTTCAGTCCATATCTCTGTGATTACACGTCCAATTCAAACTCTTTAAGCCGCATTCCAAAGGCAAAGAGTTATTCTTACTTCGTATGTATTTTTCCAAAAACATTGTTTGAACTTTGTATACTAAATATGTACTTAAAATTGTGACATTTTTCAAAAAACCCCCTGAAAAAACATTACTAATTTCCTCAGCATTGGATCGACCAAAATTTTAAAACAAGGTGTCTTTAGAATCACAATCTTATATTCTTAGAAGAGCACTCATGAAATTTGTGCGGAAAAATCTGAAAAGTATTCAAAATCAATGAAACAGTCAGTCAAGTCATCGTGCAAAAGTTTGGGTTCACCCCTCAGTATGGTGTATCGTGCAAAAGTTTGGGTTCACCTGAACTTACTTAAATCTGTGAAATCTCAAACCAATCATGTACGCGCCATTATTTGCGCTCAAAAAAGTTTTAAACTATTAAAATTGGTTGAAAAATGGTAGAGATATTGACAAAAATGATGTGCGTGTGGCGCAGATGAACCCAAACTTTTGCACGATTTGCATCATACTGAGGGGTGAACCCAAACTTTTGCACGATGACTTGACTGACTGTTTCGTTGATTTTGAATACTTTCCAGATTTTTCCGCACAAATTTCGTGGTGTCTCATCAAAGAATATAAGATTACGATTCTAATGACACTTTGATTTAAAATTTTGGTCGACCCAATTCTGAGGAAATTAGATATGATTTTTCAGTGTGCTTTTTGAAAAATGTCTCAACTTTAAGTCAAAATTTAGTACACAAAACTAAAAAAATGTGTTTGGAAAAATACATACGAAGTAAAAATAACTCTTTGCCTTTCGAATGTGGCTTAAAGAGTTTGAATTGGACTTGTAATCACGGAGATATGGACAGAACACTTTTGTATATTTTTGAGGGGGTGAACTCAAACTTTTGCACGGGAGTGTATGTGGTTTGATTATCCCACGAAAGATTAGGGTTTCTTTGGCTTATTACCATTTATCAGCTCTAGAATATTTTGTTGCGCTCCATGCGTTTTGTACCGTTCTCCCTCGTAGGGAAGGTAAACATTCGAAAAATATATAAGTGTGAGTGGAATTTGATACTGGAGTATAAATTATGCTCCCGATAAGGAGGCACAACTTGACCTGTCAAATCCCATAGTGAAAAAATAGGACGTCACCCCTCTGGTATTGACTGAAGCCCTGAGGCGCGAATGGAACACTCTAGACCTAGTGAATCAATTGTCACCCAACACGCAGCAACCAAGACACAGTCATCTCCTATTCTTGTTGTAACAATTTTATTCCGCAACATCAGTTTATCACCACTTTAACAGAATATGACAAAGATCGATTACCACGTGCGCAGCGATTTTCTAGGGTTCGCATTACAGTTTTCAAGAACTTTCTCCGTATTTGTAAAGATTGACACATTATCGAACAGCATCTATAAAACAAAGTTGATTTTGTATTTAAAATAACTGATTAATCGCGAGTTGAGAAGGTTGCAACAATGTTGTGTCCTGGATTGTCATAACAATTTTGCTTTTGATTGTATCCCTATCCGCAAAAGTTGCAACAAACGGTTGTGAACGAGGCAGGGATGCCAAGTCAATTTTTCAAAAATCTGGTAGATTTTGAAAATTTGTCTGGAAAAGTCTTGATCGTTTATGTCGTATATGGAGAACCTTACAAATTATTTACAAAACCTTACAAATTCATTTCAAATTTTATCTGGATCTTCCAGATTTTTGTAAAATGGGGCCTCAAAAATCTGGAATATTCCAGACAAATCTGGAAGGTTGGCAACGCTGGAACGAGCTTGCTTCGTTGTTTGTTTTTTTTTGTCTGTTTTGATGACAATTTGATTCACTGCATAGACCTCAACGGTGAAGAGCTGTGATAGTACGAACGATTGATGCTTCCATGCCGAGAAAAGCTCCTCATAGAGCGAACAGGCCGCCGGTGTACTGGTGGTGCGAATCAATTGAAAATCTTCGAGCAATCTGCCTCCGGGCTAGACGAAGATTGCAACGCGCACGCAAAGAAGCACAAACAGAAGAACACAGTTCAGCATTTGGAGAGGCTAAGTTAGCTCTCAAAAAGGAAATCAAGAGTTGAAAATGGGCCTGCTTTGATATAGCCTATGCCCACGGTAAAAAGAAGCAAGGTATTATACTCCGAAAAATGACACTTGGCAGTGACGTCATTCCTATCGCAAACTCGAACGAGTGCAAAAGAAAGCAAGGCCTGCTCTCCTTTACTATCCTCAAGGCCTCGTGCTTGAAGATAGGAATGACGACACATGTTTTGATGGAAAATCGTTGTTTACACGTGGGAATAGCCTACCTTGTTGTGTCTACCGTGGCCTATGCCAAAGTGCCATCTCGAATTCGTGGGTGACGCTAAGACCAAAGATGCCATAGTGCCTGAGTTGCTGCGATTGATAATCGAGATGTACTTTTCCCGCGTCATCCCTTAAGCCCATGGCCCCCAGCGCCATATGCGGAACATGAAGGAGAAAATCTGAGGGGGTTGTGTACAAGACACGACCGCATGACGTTAAGATGATTATAGAACGAAGCCACAATTCAAATTTTCAAGAGCACAAGTCTTGAGAACCAAACAGCGCTTCCCATTGAAAATGTATCCCATTGGTCACCACCAGCAAGCAAGCAAGTTGATTTGATTTTCCACGCGATCTGTTGCCTGATTCTCCAGTCTTGTGCACTTGAAAATTCCAAGTTTGGCTTTGCTTTATAATCACCTTAACTACGCCAAGTGATTTTCTGCATTTGAATTTTAGTCGATTGTCATAGTTGCAGCCTTCCTTTAGTTCAAACTCTAACATAATATCGTAACGGTCGCAACATTATAGATTTTCAATTGACACCCAGTATATTGCCGTAAGACGTAATTAACGTCAATATATTGCATTTCAACGGCACAGCAGCAGCGTCCTCGGAAACATCCTCAAATTGCCGTATTGTCAATTATTCGTAATAAATCAATTTTTGTATGATGCTATGAGATGAATTAAGAGATTATAGCAAGTATGTGGTAAACACATTAGGGAATATTACACAAATAACTCTTTAAAACACATTTGTTGGCTCTGAAAAGTGCCGATTGAATTGTTGAATTTGCGTAACACGGACACATTTTGACGGCGCACTGGTTGCAATTCTCCTCGCCCGGTGAGATTTTCGGTGCTGATGACGATGTGCGCTTCAACAAGCGGCTTTCGTCGATTTTCTTCAGCCACCTCGTACAAACTTACCTCTGCGCCCTGATTCCTGCAGCGCCAATTGTGGAAGCGCGAGTCCATTATGCAATCTTGAGCGATTTCACAATCCAGACGATGGATTTTCCGCCGCTTGATCGCTTTGTGCCTCTGGAAGCGATGAGCTGACGGCGCACTGTTGGAAATCCTCCTCGCCCGATGAGCTTTGTCGTGACGATGACGATGGGCGCTTCAACAAGCGGCTTCAGTCGCGGCGGCGTGTTGTTGTTTCATTCGCGTTCCATTGAAAACTGAGCTGAGAATGCGAAAGGCACTCGAGACTTGCTCGCCGACCATGTTCACAGTCTGACGGCAAAAAGAAGAATGAGCGAAGAAGCACGAATCGGTCTGCTTTTATAGTGCGAAGCGGAACGCAAGAGAAGCGTGGAAAACTGCTTGCACATGATTGATTGCGTAACAAAGGGGTTGACATTTTCCAAATTTTCAATAGTTTATTGTCGATATTCAATAGTTTTCTCCATTCGAGGAAATTTTTGTATACATTTCCGACCGATTGGTGGGAAAATTTAGAAAATCTATCGATAAATGACTGAGTTATTAGCGTTCAAAATCTTTCATAATTTCGTGACGGTCGCAAAATTTTAGATTTTCAATTGACACCCAGTTTATTGCCGTAAGACGTAGTTAACGTCAAAAAGTGGCAAGGGTGACGAACGAAGAGCTGGCAGAAGCTGGCATCAATCTTCTCGGATGTTTGTAAGCGACAGAAAATGGCGCTATTACCAAAGGCAGGGGAACCACCAGGTTACCCGTCGGCATATAGACCTGTCCGTCTACCAGATACGACGGGCAAGTTGTTGGAGAGGTTGATCCTCAACAGACGGAAGGAAGCTGCGGGCGGCCTGTCCAACAACCATTTTGGATTCAGGAAAGGCAAATCTACTCTGGATGCTATCCAGTTGGTCGTTCAGACAGCTGCGGTTGTCACTCTGGATGTGAAGAATGTGTTCAACAGCGCAAGCTGGGAAGCGATAGCCCACGCACTCCACGCACTTCATGACACAGAGGAGGAGCAGAAAAATGTTCGAATTACCGTGGGAGTATGTGCTTAAGAGTAGCAAGCGCATACTGAAAGGTTTCTAAGGAGTCCGTGTGCATAGTAGCCGGGATGACGCCCATCGGACTCATCATCATGGAAGATGTTCAATGCTTCAACCAAAGAGGTACCAGAAAAGTTCGCAAAGCATGTAAAGAGGCAACGCTTAGAGGTTGGCAGTGGGAATTGAAAAGCTCCACCAAAGGTAGATGGACCCATTGGCTAATACCAAAAGTGTCAAATGGGTATAAAAGAAACCATGGGGAAGTGATCTTCCACCTGACGATGTTTCTGTCAAAACATGGTTGATATGAACAGTACCTGCATAGGTTCGGTCACTCAAAATCTTCAACGAACCCCAATTATGCTGATGTGGAGAAAACAGCGGAGCATGTCGTGTTCGATTGCCCTTGTTTCACTGTAGTGAGAGATCGCATGCTCGCTGCATGTGGAGGGGACACGTGCCCGACAAAATAATAGAGAGAATGTGTGCGGCTGCCGAGTGCTGGAATGCAGTAACAACGGCTGTCTCTCACATTATGCTAGAATTGCAGCGCCTATTGTACACCAACCAGGATTTTGCTGCAGAAGATAAAGCCTGCCGAGGCTGGTCTCATGTAACATTGTTTAAGTCGGCTAAGAGAAGCAAATTGCCTAGGCTACTTCTGCTACACGTGTTGTGCTATATGCAGTGGCCTCTCCCCGAAGAAATGCCATAAGGTGGTTCCGGGGAGATTAGGGTCTAAGGCCAAGGGTAATGTCGATGCACTGTACACCACTTTAGCAGTTCAAAAAGGATGAAGTGCGTGCGCGATTTGTACCGCTCCCCGGACTCGGAACTGACCAAACCGTGAACGCTCTTGTCAAGTGTGAGAAAAGAAGAATTAGAACATTGAAATCAAATTGGAGTAAGAGTGAGAGAACGAGGAGAAAAAGAAGAAGAGACAAGCAGACGATCCAGCGAACAAGGAGGTCCCGAGGTACCAGCATGTCGACCATCACACCAAACGGCCGCCACGGTGAGCTCCCAAGTTTGTAAAAATTGTAAATAAAATGAGCGAAATCAGTGCACGTAAATAACTTACTTTTAAATGAAATGGCCTACCAAACCCTAAATATTTTGTAAAAATATTACGTCCAAAGAAAGTCTTGTTTCCGCCATTTTGTGATTGTATTGTACGCTTTGTCACCAAGTATAGTGGAGAAGATTGTTCGAGAGAACCACACAGAAGACCCTGAGAAAAATGTGTTGTCTCATTGATTTCCTTGGAAGCAGGGGTTCCCACTAGCATTGGGCAAATTTGACCAGAGCATCGATGTTACTGAATCGATTCAAATTCTATATGTCGAATCGATTCACTGATTTAATCGAATTATTGTAATCGATATTGTTGAATCGATTCGACTTTCGAGCATATGAAAATTTAAAAAAAGGCTCTCTAAGTAAGACCAAATGCTATTGTTTTTGATAATCTAATGCCTTCAATCAAAAATATTTGCAATTAAAAATTATACATTCAATGCTTCAAAACCGGGCTAAAGAATCATAAACTCATTGAAAAATTCTTACCAATATCATACTTTTGAATCGAAACAGAAAATCGAATGGAAAAAATCGATTCACTCGATTTTGAGCGATTCAAAAATTCGATCAATCGAACCGAAAAAATCGATGTTTGGAACATCGATTCAAAACCGCTCATCGCTAGTTCACTCCCTGATGCGCGACATGCGTCGTGCCTTTCGTATATTTTGCTCTCTTATTCATCATATACATTCCTACCCTACTCGGCTGATTTCCCCACCCGAGCCAAAAGGAAGAAGCAAAATCGGTTGTGTATGCTGAGCGTGCGGGGTTGCTGCAAACTTTGTTTGCATATGTATCGTGGCGCGCAAATCAAGACACGTGTCAAGCGTTATAATTAGACGTTTCACGGAGAATTTCTTTCCATTTCACTCGTCAACAAAACATGAACACAATAGTGCCAGTACCTGTCAACTTTGACAAGTACTGGCACCGTTGTTTTCGGATTTCCCTAAAGAGTGGAAAAGAGCGATTTTCTGATGACGTCACCGTGCAATGGGCAATAAAGCCGAGAAACAAACGAAGGAGAATATGGGAAAATAATCGATTTATTTTTTTTTCGATTCACTTTTTGTCTGATCCGTGCTGATCAAATGAACCGACTCTCGCCAAAAAAGAGCTACGGATCACTCGTTCTTTTGAATGATCCGGATCTTTTGAACGGCTCCGATTATTTCTGCCCATCTCTAATAAATATTCAAGTTTTCTTCGAAGAAACTATCAAAGTTACCCCGTTTTGCGTTACATCATATAACAATTGGTATGTAAGCTGCTTTCATGTATTTAAAAATCAATTGTTCAACAAGAAACACTACAATTGTTATCCAAATATTGGTGAAGGATATATCGAAACGAAATATCGATAACAAAATATCGGAAGTATCGGAACGTCTCTAACTCCTTTTACCTTTGAGTCGCATGTCTGCTATTGCCATAACAAAATAATATAAAAACAATCGGACGATACCTTCTCCTATATAAACAAGACGTTCGATGTATTCAATGCAAGATCCTCTCTGCACTATGAGCGATCATGCGAAATTGAAAAATTGACTTGTTCCCATTTTGTCAGCCTAAAATTCATCGAGGGGCTGACAAAATCGGGTCCTTACTGTATGTCGGGCTCCTGCTCAGACCACCAATTTTCACTAAGACACGAACAAATCTGGTAATTCGAAACTCAAAGATTCTAATAGGGTCGATGTACCAATAGCCGCATAGCTAAGAACAAATATTCGTATAAAATCGAAAAACAACGCTGACATCATTATTTTTACATCATCTGAAAGCTTGTTATCTTGGATTGATGGGAAAAATATAAAAACTAGGAAAACTCATAAGTTTGTATTTATTATCGCTTGTGCCACTATAGTAGCACTTTTTTTTCTAATTTCTGTTCCTTTAGTAGCACTAGCATCACGGCATTGGCGAAATACAAATCATAACCGTATTTTTACAAAACTTTTATATTTTTTCTTTAAAGTGCGGATCGAAAGCTTTCGTTTGATGTAAAAAAGTTCCTAATTCATCAATTATTTCGAATAACAAATAAAAGTTTCTCTCAGCAGTGCTACTATAGGAACAATAGGTGTACTATAGGCGCAAGGGAGCTCAAATTTTAAGCAAGGCTAATTATTTCGTTCATATTTTGAACAAAATCAAGCTGTGTATCATCTTCTTCTTCTTGGCATTAACGTCCCCACTGGGACAGAGCCGGCTTCTCAGCTTAGTGTTCTTATGAGCACTTCCACAGTTATTAACTGAGAGCTTTCTTTGCCAGCATGGCTTTGCTTTGTAGCCGCGGACTCTAACCACTCGGCTAAGGAAGGCCCCAAGCTGTGTATCAATGGTACTTGAATAAATAGCTCCTAACCTTCATGTCAAAAAATATGTTGGAACTATTTATAGAAAAACGGCTGTAAAAAAAAACTAGTGCAACTATAGGGGACTGTCTACTAAGGGAACATCGACCCTAGTGTTGCTAATATACCTCAAGAAATACCGTCAGTTGCATTCTTTATTCATATGACGTGGTTTCAGACTCCATGTTTCGTAAAAAAGCTGATCTTTCGCACCACAAAATTGGCAAATTTCCATCTACAATCAGATTTTAGAAGAAACCAAAGTTTTATGTGAATGGGGAGCCCCTTTATTTGCATAATAGTCTATCTCTTTTCTCAGATCAAATCTCGAACTTCATCATAGTTGAATCTAATCTATTGAATACACATTCCAAAATCTCCGAAATAATTTTTCGATTTCTATTCAGAAGCATTCCGTTTCAATCGAAGTTTGCTTTTCTAAACTTTAAGCTGGCATCGTCATTTCATTCAACGATCTCAACAGCCGGCTTCCCCTTGCTTGTGTTGGTCTTTTCGATTCACAAAAATGCGGCGCTGCCATCGGTAAAACCGCTTACCATTCTCACAGGGCCGACTTTTTCGCATTCGTTCTATCCATTTTGTCGCAGGATTCGATTTCGTTTCTCCATTCGGAATAGTAATGATATTTATCCCACAGTCAATTGACTTCACGTTCAGGGAGATTTGCCGAAATTATGTATTCCTCTGTTCACTGCCATCAGCTGGTCTACGTGGCGATAAGCAGCCATTATTGGTTCAAACTGAAGTTTTGGGGAGATCTTACATTTGCTCTCTGAATGCGTTCGACATGTGCTTTGAGTTATGAACTTCTTTCGTCATTCATTTATGCTAGCTCTTCAGGCCATGTACACTATAGTACTTCTGCTGTATTTGTTCCTTTGGGATTCACTGTATGTCTGAAATGGCTATTGACGCAATAAAAGCTCAAGAATTTGGCACCCATCATTGAAGAAATATAGTATTTTAAAATCATCTCCGTGAATTTAAAACTAATTCAAAGTTCAAACAGAAATCGAAAGTTATAGTGACTTAATGATTTTGGGCTGTTTTGAAAGTTATTTTTGAAAGGATACTAATAAAGAAATTGAAAAGGTAGGTACATTTGAAGCGTGTGAACTATTTGCAATAGTTCAATATGATTCGAAAGCCATTGAAGGTTAACGAACAACTTTATCAGATAAAATGGTCAAAATTTCAAAACGATCTTTATTAGAATAGACTTGAGTGTATATTTCATTTCTACGAATAAATTGAAAAAAAAAAAATAAGAAAAAGCATTTCACTCCATCGTCCTGCGTCAGAGTCCTATTCAAGTATTCTTCGGTCGTTTGCAAATGGAATTTTATAAAGTTCAGCCAAAGATGTTTTCCCGCTTGTATTGAATCAAGCTGGCTTGCCTTTCATTGGATTTTCCGCTACTCGGAAGCTGCGGCTGTCTTCTCAAACACACACAAAAAAAATGGAATAATGCGGTCGTCGAGTGGAGTGGAAGGTAAAGAAAGGAAAACAAGACACAATTCTTCTCGGTCGATGGGTGTCTCTTTAGCATTGCTTTCTATGGAAATGGAATGTGGCAAAAGCACAGCGAAATATAAGATGAGGGGAAGAACACACTCCCAAGGCGTTATTGTAGCATAATGGGGTGCTTTTCCGTTAAGCCCTATGTTTACTTCATTCCGGAGAGCGTGTCGACCGATACCACGAAAGTTTCGTGTGTGGTTACCGATGAAAAACAGATTGTGGGAAACGAGATTTTTTTTATTAGAAATGCATGTGTGACACTGAACTGATTTTTCTACTATCTCATCGCAAGATATGCTTTCTGCAGTTTTGAGTTTGATGCCGACGTGTTATAATCTTTCATTTTTATTTTATAAGGACATACATATATGTTATGTTAGGGACCTTCCATAGCCTAGTGGTAACGTCCGAAGCTACAAACCAAAGCCAGGTTGAAGCCTAGTCGGTTCAAGATATTTTCATAATACAAATTTCCTTGAATTCCAGGGGCATAAAATACCGTTGTATTTTTAAGGTGAGATGCAGATCTTTTCCCAGTGGGTACGTAATGCCAAGAAGAAGATGAAATTAGTTCATAGTTCTTTTTTTATATCTTTATTAACGGGATGTTTTAGCTCTGAGTTAGTTCATCTCGGGACCAACGGTTTTACTTCCCTTCCGAAGGAAGTCGTAACTGAACTATTGTGACTTTCTCAGGGATGGGATTCGATCCCAGGTCCTCGGCGTGAGAGGTATGTGTTCTAACCACTACACCAGGTCCGTCCCCCTGCGTTTGTTTTTCTTGTTTATTTCTATGAATTGGGGATCAATGGTAGAATTCGTTAACCCTACTCAGATCGGCTTGCTCTGACCGGGCGTGCTTCTCAGGCACAGACATCGATAGCGAAGAACCCCCCCGTTTGTCTTCCTTCGCTCAAATCAAACTGTCGAGCGAGCGAGAGAAGATGCCGTCCAAAGCCAAAGAAGAAGAGGAGGGAGCAGTCCACAGGAGAATTTGCGGTCAAACTGTGAACACGGTCGGGCGAGTCATTCTCGCTTTGTGGTTCACCGCTTGTTTGCGTTCACCCAGCCATCGTCATCGCCGTCGCAAATTTCATCGGGCGAGGAGTTGTTGACCCGCGATTCAAGATTTCGACTCATGATAAAATCAGCAAGATTTCAAGAGAGAGGAAAGTTTCCAGATTTCGACTTAAGCCCGGTGATCCACTACCCGTTGCTGTTGTGCGCCATCCACGCCACGAAACATTCAGCTGGTTCGTCGTATAACACAAAATAATTTGTCAAATTTATACATTTGAGTTGATGATTTCCCGTTTGACCATGACAATCAACTGATAACATCCCGCACTGTTATTTATCTGTAAGAGCATCGAAGCTAACAAAGCCATCGGCCCTTTTCAGGGCCATTAAATTAGTGGAAAACAGTTAAAAGAGAAATATTTCCGACTTTATTTATGACTTCTTATATTCCTAAATCAATTTCACAGCTTCATACAAAATTTCATTTGTCATGAATGATTTATGACTCAACAATTTGTGACAGTATTTGCGGGCGATACTGCAGTGCCGTCAGGGTGAGTGCTCAACATTTCACAACGATTGTAAAATAGAGTGACATTTCTAACAGCGTCTTTGATGTCAGCGTCATATTTTATAGGAACACTTTGATTAGAAAAAATATTACATGTAACAAAATTTTTAGAATGCTTTTGAAAAGAAATTCTCATTGAACAAGTGTACTAATTTTGGCACCCATGGATCAGAAATTTACCTTCATAATGAAGAAAACTATTGATTATCAATAGCTCTTATTGAATATTTAGTTAATTTCAACCCTTCCAACAGTTCATGTTCGACCAATATCTCACGCATTTGCATTCTCCACAATTTACAAGTAAATTCTAAGCCCAACACATTATTGGCACATACCCATTTCCTAGATAGGTCGATCAGAAAGCGAAGAGCACAAAAGGGATGAGCATCATCTGCTATTCTAATGTTATAAAACACACTTTCTTCGTCGGATTCTGTTTCATTCCATTTCCGCTTTCGAGCTGGTAAGAGCTCCTCCGAACTTGCTTAGCGAGAAGTTCCTCGCTGCTAGAAACCTGCTGAGCTGTTAACCTTCAAGCTGTCAATAAAGCATCTGGTTTGTGAAATTCAAGATTAAAAGATTGAGCTACGTTTCCAGAATTCAACTAAATCCCTGTGATCCGCTACCCTGTTGCTATTATGCACCCATGAAATATTCAGCTGGTTTGTCGTATAAATAGAGAAATTATTCACATAAACACTTTCGTTGGGTTTCCCTTACAATCAACTGATAACATCCCGTAGTGATATTCATCTGTGACCAGTACCGGATTTGGGCTTCGGGGGGCCCGGGTCTGTTGAGGAATCAATTTTCATTGTTGTATCAATACTTTTATGCCTCACTATGTACATATAAGGTTAAGCCTCACTATAACTGTAGAATACGTGTGTAGCAAAACCATCGCTAGTGGACCATGAAGCATCAGAATCAATACCCTGTGTACGACCAGACAAGGCATCAGTTTTCAGATCCTTGCTGGCGAAGGCAAGATAATAAAGAAAGGTGGATAGCCTCTAAGAAGAAGAAAACCCGGAGTTTTCAATTATCAACAGGTTATGGGCCCAGGCCATACCAAGGCGCAACAGAACGATGGACCAGGACGAATCGGCTGTGGTTAGCAGCAGGAACGAGTCGGCTGTAGGCCGAGACCGGGACGAGTCGGCTGTGGGCAGCAGTCGGAATGAGTCGGCTCCAGGCAGAGGCCGAGGCGAGTCGGCTGTAGGCAGAGCCCGGAACGAGTCGGCTGTCGGTAGCAGTCGGAATGAGTCGGCTGTGGATAGCAGCCGGAACGAATTGAGTCGCAGCAAGAACGAGTCGGGCAGCAGCCAGGACAGAGGGGCTGTGGGTAGCAGCCGAGGTCGAGCGACAGGAGCAATACCCAAACACGGTGGAGCAGGTGGCAGAAGTCGGAGCGAGGACGGAGCAACCAGTGCAAATCATAGTCGCGAGAGAGCGACTGTTGTTAGCCGTGGTGACAGTGGACATACTGCCACAAATCGTGGCAGAGATAATGCGGCTGGTGAGAGTCGCGATAAAGCGGCTGGTGAGAGTCGCAGTTATATCAGAAATGATGCTGCAGGCCGTGGCATAAACAGGACGGTTAGTCAGAATCGTAGCCGCGACCAGGACGGTGGAGTGCACGGTTGGGATCGGCGTGACGAAACACCTGGCAGAAACCGATTCGGCAGATTGCACGATGATGATCGTAATCTTGGGGCAGCAGGTGGCGATTGGTACGATGAAGAAGAAGGCCAGTACGACGCCGAATCTAGTAGCAGACAGTATGGCAGAGTCCGTACAGAAAATATTCCATCGATACGAGTGACAGCATCGGACGGGCTTCGTACGGCCGAAGCCACCAATGGGATGGATAATCTTTTGGTGCCGAATGCGAAGACGGTGATGCTGATCGAAAGACGAAGCCAAATGGTTGGCGTGTTCGAGGGAGACGAACGAGAATTTACGCCATGGAAATGGCGTCTGATGCATCATCTGTCACGGTTGAAGCTGGACTATACTGTGCTGCGCACGCCTCGACAGGAGCCGTATGGACAACCAGACCCAAATGCCACACCTGCCGAAGAAGCACGTCGGCAAGCGCTTTACCAAAAGCGTTGCGAAGATGATTGCGAGGCCATCGATGAAATCATCTTCACTATAGGAAACAAGCCTCTCCAGAAGCTCATGCACTGCCAATATGCGAAAGAGTGCATGGATGCTTTGTCAAACGCATACAAGAGAGGCGGAACACTGGTGGCTATGTCACTACGCCGTCAGCTGTTCAGGTTGGGAGATCGCCAATTCCACTCCCTGGAGGAATTGTTCAAGGAACATTCTCGGCTCTGTATGGAGCTGGAATATGCTGACCCACAAGGTACGCATCTGGAGAAGATTCAAACATTGCTCGGAGCAGTACCACATCGTCTGAACCATGCGGTGGCAGCAATTCTCATGCTACCCGAACCGGTTTTGAAGACCAAGCCTCTCGACGAATTACATCGAATGCTGTTGGATGCCGAGACGATTCAGCGACCGGAACGACAACCGACAAATGTGGCTATGGTAGCCAAACCGAGGGATGGCATTGAATGTTTCGGATGTCACCAGATGGGCCATTACCGGAACAAATGCCCGAATGAAACGAAGAACAAAAAGTTCATCCGAAAGAAGTGGATCAGGCAGGCAAGCTCGGACAGGAAGGATCGAGAACACGCGCTAATGGTTTCCACCAGACCAGTGAAGCAAAAGCGTTTCGTGATCGACTCAGGAGCATCGAACCACATGATCAATGATGATACCATGATGAGTGATGTGGAGAATTTGGATGTGAATTTGATTGTTACTACCGCAAAGCAGGGTGAGCACATGAAAGCAACCAAGAAGGGATCGGTAGCATTGAAGTCTGTAGTTGGAGAGAATAAAATTAAGAAGTTGAAGCTGTATAACTGTCTTTTTATTCCTGGGTTACAGGAAAATCTGATTTCCGTGAAAAGAGTTGTTGCTCAAGGGAAGGAAGTCCATTTCTCCAACAAATCCGTTGTAATTCAAGAGAAATCTGGCGAGGTTATCGCTAGAGGGCATCTTTTGAATGGATTATATTGGCTTGACGTTCATGGAAACCAACCGGCCAATAATGCAATGCTTTGTAAGAATAATGGTTTGGTAACTTGGCATAAGCGCCTCGGACATCTTGGACAATCTAGCATGGAGAAATTGCATCGACATTCAATGATTGAAGGATTTGAAATTAAATCGAGTGAATTTGACAGTAACACGTTACAATGCGATTCATGCTTGTTTGGAAAACAAACAAGAGAAAGGTTCAAGGATACAGAAAAGCCTCGTTCAAACAGACCGCTTGAATTGGTACACTCTGACGTTTGCGGATATTTTGAAGAACCGACATACGAAGGATATCGATATTTTGTAACATTCATTGACGACTTCACACATTTTACGGTGGTATACCTTTTGCAGCACAAAAGTGACGTATTGAGTTGTTTCCAACTATACGAAGCAATGGCATCAGCGCATTTTGGAAAGAAGATAGCTTGTTTGCGTTCAGATAATGGTTCTGAATACTATGGAAACGACTTCATTCAATTCTGTGCCAGAAAAGGGATTCAAATGGTAGCGACAGTGCCATATACTCCACAACAGAATGGGGTAAGCGAGAGAATGAATAGGACACTTTTGGATAAGGCACGAACTATGTTGCACGAGAGTAATTCGCCAAAAGAGCTTTGGGGAGAAGCCGTGTATGCTGCAACTTATTTGACTAATAGATCTCCAACGAATGCGATGCTGGAGCATAAAACTCCATACGAAATGTGGTTTGGAAAGAAACCAAATGTAGAAAAACTGAGGATTTTCGGATGTGATGCATATGCTCAAATCCCTAAGGAAAAGCGACAAAAATTAGACAAAAGAAGCAGACTGCTGAAATTTGTTGGGTATGCGAACAATGGCTACAGACTACTTGATGAAGAAACCCATTCTATAACAATATCCAGGGATGTAGTATTCAACGAAGAACTACCAACCATTGAATGCCATACGGAGAACGAAAGTATGATTAATGATTCTATTGACATGGATAATGTCACTATTTCCCATGGAGGTCATCCTGAGGAAGAAATTGTGGATCATAATATAACTATCAATGAAGTTGAAGACGAAACCCTCGATGATACGTTTATCACAGCTAGTGATAAAGAATCTAGTATTCCGGAAGCTGATCCAGTGCAACAGACTGATCGAATACAAGAACAAGAGCTACGAAGAAATGAACGAACACGAAAACAACCCAAATGGTTTGCGGATTACGAGACTACATTTCTTGCGGGAGGAAACATGCAAGAAATTCCGCAAACGGTTGAACATTTGAAGAAACGATCCGATTGGAATCATTGGAAAGACGCCATAATACAGGAAATGAATTCACTGGATGAAAACCAAACATGGATTCCTGCAAATACACTGGGGAACCGTAAACCAGTTAAATCAAAATGGGTGTTTACCATTAAAGATGATGATCGGTACAAGGCTAGATTGGTTGCGAAAGGTTGTTCACAGAAACCAGGTCTTGACTATCATGATACTTTTGCACCAGTGGCCAATATGAATAGCATTAGAGTTATGTTGTCATTGGCAAACGAACACAAGCTAATTATCCACCAAATGGACGTTAAGACAGCTTATTTGAATGGAGAACTAAACGAAGAAGTATTTATGGAACTTCCAGCAGATGAATTTGGAAAATCAAAAATCGTCAAACTTCAAAAATCCCTTTATGGATTGAAACAATCTGGTAGAAGTTGGAATGAACGATTTGATGGCACCATGAGAAAACTTGGATTTGTTCCATTGAGCAACGAATGTTGCATTTATAAAATGGGTCAACATCAGCTCTACGTTGTTCTTTACGTCGATGATGTCCTCATTATTGGAAGTTCAGCTAAGGCTATTAGCTGGATCAAAAACAAACTTTCAGATGAATTTCAAATGAAAGATTTGAAAGAAATTTCACACTTTTTGGGATTGGATATCAGACGAGATATCGAAAACCAAGTTACGGAAATTTCTCAAACGGGATACATTGAGAATATTCTGGCAAGATTTGGTATGGAAAATTGTAAGCCAATTGCAACACCGATGGATGCTAATACCAATTGGGATACCAAAGAGGTTCAACCTACTGAATATCCATACAAAGAACTTCTCGGATGTTTACAGTATTTGGCTTTATCATCGAGACCAGATATCAACGCTGCCGTTAATATATTGAGTAAATACCAGTCACGTGCAACGGATGTTCACTGGAGTGGACTAAAGCGTATTTTGAGATACTTGAAAGGAACCAAGGCTACGAAGATCGTGTATAAGAAACGCCAAGAAGAACCAATACTGCAAGGATACGCGGATGCCGACTTTGGAAACGACGTAGAAGACAGGAAATCGATTTCTGGATATGTTTTCCAAGTTTTTTGGCAATATGGTTTCGTGGGCAACGAAACGTCAACCTACAGTGAGTCTTTCATCTACAGAAGCAGAGTTAGTTGCTTTGTGTACCGCAGCCAAGGAAGGAATGTGGCTATCACATTTGTTGACAGAATTGGAAGTGGATAACTTACCAATTGTCATACATGAAGACAACATCCCCTGCATCAATTTTTCGAAGGAACCACGAGAACATCAACGGATGAAGCACATCGATGTTAAATTTGTTTTCATTAGGGACTTGATTAAGAAAGGAGATATGAAGGTTATTTATAAGCAAACTAATGATCAACCAGCAGATGCTTTAACAAAGCCGTTATCAAAAGTTCAGCATCACAAATTGTTTGGATTGCTAAACATGAAAATTGAAGGAACGTGTTGAGGAATCAATTTTCATTGTTGTATCAATACTTTTATGCCTCACTATGTACATATAAGGTTAAGCCTCACTATAACTGTAGAATACGTGTGTAGCAAAACCATCGCTAGTGGACCATGAAGCATCAGAATCAATACCCTGTGTACGACCAGACAAGGCATCAGTTTTCAGATCCTTGCTGGCGAAGGCAAGATAATAAAGAAAGGTGGATAGCCTCTAAGAAGAAGAAAACCCGGAGTTTTCAATTATCAACAGGGTCAGATCTTTTGACGGGGGCCCTTGGCACAAAATGAGCCTCGATATAACGTAACCTCGATATAATATAACCTCTTTATAACGTAACTCGATATAACGTAATTTTTACCTGGATATAACGTAACTTTTTTTAACTCTCATTTATTTTTCCATTTTTTTTTATTGAAAACATGATTTATAAACTACATTAAACATTCTACAAGTTTCAAGCACCAACTAATACTAAATCAAAGCAAGGCAAGCGTTTACTATCACTGAATACAGTCATAAATCGATATCGAGCTCAATGTTAAAACCAACATTTTGCCATGGCTGTACATTTGTTAACATCACTCTTCTTTATTTGTGTTGCATGCTTAATGAAATATTTAGCAATTGCTTTAGGAATTCTTACAGCTGTTATTTAAATGATTTCTCCAAAAATTTGATGTTTTTCCTGGAATTTCTCCACGGCTTTCAACTTGAATCATTCTCCAGAGATACCTCCAATATTTTTTCCATGGACTCATCATAAGCTCTCCTGGTATTCATATATAAAACATAAAAGAAATTCTTTAAACGATTTTTGAGATTTTCCTCAGAAATGGTGGTAGGAATTCCACCAGATTTTTCATTTTTTTCAAAGCGATTTCAGAAATTCCTCCGAAAGTTTCTAGGAACATTTGATCAGTATAAACCTAATGGATTCCCGTGTCAAGAACTTCTTGAAAAATTGTATCAAGTTCGCATAGAATTTCAACATGGAATGGTTCAAATATTCATCTAGGAATTTTTCCAGAATATGTCCAAGAAATTCCGGATTCTAGCAATTTTAATTTCAACGATTTTGAATTTCTCCGATAGTGGTTTTTAAATATATCTTTGAATTCTACTGTGCCTTTGATCAAAAATTTCACCAAGTAATATCTCCAGACCAGTGGCGCAACCAAGGGGGGGTTTTGGGGGTGAAATCCCCCCCCAGAGCAGAAAATTTTCATAAGAATTATTGAATAGTTTTGAAATTCAACATTAATTTAACAAACACCGGAGTAGTAAGTTGTTTTAACAATTATTTTGTTCTATGTTGAGGAACAGAGTTTTAAAATATTTAATGAAATCCTGTTTTTATTTAATAACACGAAAGAGTATGTTACTGCAACTACTTTGGCAACTTTTCCCGCTCAAATAACGGCTATATCATATTTAAACTTTAAATTTAAAAATTAAGTCTATAAATGAACCTCGATCACGTTTGCTTAGGCGACAAAAACAGCACAGGGGTTTTAGTTTTGACACTGGGGTTGTTCCTATCTGACATTCTGGAAGAAGCACGGAAAACAAAATACACACAAAATGGGAGTTTAAGCCATTGAGTAAATATGTGTTTTTTACCTAAATTAAAGCGTTTGGCACTAAAATAAGCTACAGGTTTTTCAATAGAATATTGCCAAACAAACAAGCAGATATGTATGCATATCGGGACCGTTTGAAAAGCTGATCGGTACAAAATACAATGTTTAGAAACATCTTTCAGTTGGCTCAGCATTTAGCCGAATTTTATGACCTCCAAAGAGCACATGAATTTCCGGAAAAACAATTTTCAATGATAACAAATAACCATTCTTGGAAATATTAAGGGAGATCGTGGTTCCGTGACGTAGCTGAAAAATCACAAATTTTCATCTATAATGTGGAAATGCTTTGAAATCTGCAATGTTGATTTGTCTTCAACTGCTAATGAAAATCGCAATGCTTTTTACTGTGACTTGCGCTGAAAGATAAGTCTGTTCGTTAAGAAACTTGAAAACGTATGTAAGGAACAGGACAGACGGAGAATGATCGAACGCTATCCTAATTTGGTTTGGTAAAATTTTGAACTATCGACGAAAAAAGTAGATTTAAACGATATCAGATTCCGTTTACCTATTCATATCCAAAAAGTAGAATCTGAGGCAATGTTTATAACGAATGAAATGTTCTTTGAAACCTGAATATTTTCCATATTTCGGAAAACTTTTGGAAGCAAAATTTCACCAGTTACAATAGATTTCCTTTGAGTAGCGTTGTGAATTTATATAAAAAATTATGCCCAGGGTGGACGAGAAAAGCTTAAGTTTGCATATGTTGTTACGTTTTTTCTTTAATGTTAATCTGGCAATATGTTTAATTTTTTCTTCTCGGAATTTTTCATACCCATTTCACTTTCTCAAAAACACATTACCTTCAAGTTCACAAAACCTCCCCTAGAGCCAAATCCTGGTTGCGCTACTGCTCCAGACTATACAGTGGATTTAACTATGAGTTCTTCAAACTATTCCGCCTACAATACCATAATTTATTCCGCAGTCTAGAAATTCATTAATTATTCCAGCAGCTCTTTTAAATGATTAATTATAATTCTTGGAATTCTCTACAAATTATTCCAAAAAAACCGTACAGGTATTCGTTCAAAAACCTGAAAAACGATTTTTTTCGAAATTTATTCAGCAATTTCATTATAAATTTTCACAGAACTTTATCCAAATATTTATACAAGAACCATTTCAAGTTGTACTAATGTTTCTTCAAAGATTCTTTGTGGAACGAAATTCTTAATTGATTCAGGAATTTCAATGATTCTTTTTTCATCGGATTCTTCAAGTAATTCTTGAAGTTATCGATTGGAGATTTTTCTTTAGATTATTTCATTACAAAAATATATTTAAGGGATTCGTCCAAAAACTGAACAAGTTTCCAGATCCCCCAGAGAATTCTCTTAGAATACTCCGATTCTCCCACCATGTATTCGTTCAGAAACTTTTCCATTGGAAATCCCTCAAGGATAGTTTTTGTTTTAAATGGAGTTTTTTAGTGATTTCTTCATGAATTCTAAAAAAAACATTTTTAAAGAGATCTTGGACATTCATTATAAAATTCTGTCCACAAATTTCCAAAGGATTTCCCAACTAACAATTCTAGCGCTATAAGCCAAGATTATTTGCTTTGTGCTGTATAACAGTTGAAGCAGCGAACGCAGCAAAAAATGAAAGCTGTCAAAAATAGAACGATTAGCGTTAATACAGCTGTAACGCAAACGTTTTGCAGCTACAAATCTTAGCTGAATAAATTTCGTCAGTTATCGCTTTTGCTGCTTTCACTAAGCTGCAACTCAACACCGTAAAAGATAGCAACCTAATGATGTGGAAAAAAACTCGCCATCATCAATCCGGCTGCTTCTATACAATATGATTTGTTATGCTGCTCAATATATATTTAAGAAGCGCTTTGTCGTCAGTTATACAGCGATCATACAGCAGTACCCGACCAGAACTGTATAACAAGATTATTACTCAGTTAAAGCAACAGTAGTTAGGAACAACAGGATTTGATATAATTTTGTTTACATGGTTATTCAAAGAATATATTTGTAACAGATTTATAATACCGTCGATGGGGGTGACAATGGGTCTAGGGGGTGAGATTGGGTCAAAACGGAAAATTATGATTTATAAAATATTTCAGCTAATAACGCTGATATTACTAAAATTAATAATTCATATGTTAGGGAACATAGTATTACACGTAATTCATCACAATATACATTTTTAGAAATAGTAGCTTTCGTTTACTTTACCAATAAACTTGTATGTTGAAACTAGATGAAATTTACCACATTAAATTTCTCCTGTGCAAAGTATCACGCATGTACTTTAACCTCTATCGTTATTTAAGTAGAAGGTTGAAAGTCTTTTCATTGCACTTCATACGTATTTTCAGGAATCTATTTGATTTTTCCACAAAAAAATTTTTTTTTTCGGTACGGTGTCTTAAACATCAAAAATGGGGGTGACATTGGGTCAAGCAAGAACGATAGTAAATGAAATTGCAAGTCCACTTTTTTGACATTTTACGGTGCCGGGGGTTCTCTTTTTTCATTAAGAAGTGTTAATTCTGTCTAAATACAGCATCTCTGAAACATCAAACAAGTCTACATGAGTATTCCGTGCGTTGAATAACAATGCAACGCATTTTGACAACTTCTCAAACCAGCAACTGTGTTTCGTGCGCAGCAACATCGTTAAATTTGTGAATTTTTTTTTTCGAAATTTAATTATTTATCAGTGTTTTCATATAATAGAAACATCTCACGGAAGTACAAATGAGTTGGATCGCTGAAATACTGGGATAATGACGTCAACATCTGCCTGAAATGCACTGATCGTGGAATGTCGCACCGAAATTTAACTATTTGTGATTCAGAAGGTTTAAAATAATAACTGTTCCAGTACACCTTTGGGGAAACTGAATAGGCTTTATGGTAATGGGGAAGATACTTTGAAGAAAATTTGAGGGAAAAACAAGAAAATTTATGTAAACTTGACGATAAATGTTGGATTTACATATTCTTCTCATAGCTCTTCAATTTTTTGGTATAATCGTTCTTTTAAGTGGGTTTATCATATCTGTGAAACATATTAGATATCTTCTCGTCTTGTTTGCATCGTATTTCATCAATACCTTTCAGCTGTGAACGGTTTTGCAATAATATTCTCAAAAACAAGTTATTTCAATTACAGTGACTCAATGTCACCCCCTCTATGGGGTGAGATTGGGTCATTTTTCATTCACTTGTGGTGCTGCTGTGAATAAATATTATTCTTTAATATTTTGAACAGTTGTTAATGTACCATCAAAGTATATACACACCAAATTTGAAGTTTATTGGAGTTAAATTGCGATAATTATTCAATAAATAAATCGTACATATCCCTTTTTGACCCATTGTCACCCCCAACGACGGTATAGTATGTTATAATCTTTGTAACGGATTGATAACTGAACTTGTTTTAATTTTTTTGTTACATATTTTGTTAATTTTTTTAATGGAAATTGGAAAATGTAATAGGTACGATTTCAAAACTCATGTTATTTTTTATGCGTTTTATATTTTTAAAAGCAATCAACATATTTAGTTTCTTTTTTCAATGTCAACACGTTTTAATGTCATTGATTCTAGTCGATCTGAGTTCGAGATTTACATACGGAAATATAGTTCAAATTGTTTTCTGGGTGTCCTAGCTCCAAGACCTGAACATTTACACATAGTCGCAGTGTATCATTTACACGAATTAGTTTTTGATTTCCTGAGTACTGATATACATACATATTTTCATGAAGCTTTTTCGTTGCTAGTATCTCTCCAATTATATATACATTATCCGCGGAATCTAGTAATAATCTATAAATTCTTAAGAACATACCATCAAGCAAAACAAAAGAATTATCATATTTGTAGTTGTTGCATGTTTCCTTGGAACAAATTTGATCCCCATCGATGATAAATTTTCCAATATCACAAAACTCTTCAGCTGCATGTATTCCATCTGGATCAATACTGCCAGGCAAAAAACTGCGAAGGTTCCGATTAAAGGTCACATTATTCAGGTTCGACGAGTTCCATAGTTTTGTAATCCAACTTTCAATTGAAGATTCTCTTGTGAGTTTTGTATAATGACAAATTCGGTTTAATAAAAATTTATTTGACACTTGAAGCACAGGATTATTTTTGGATGTCTGGAACCCTATTAACATACCATTACCGTTCTCATAGGGGTATAACGAAGAGTTCCATAAGGCACCTAAGTTTCTTACTGTTTGAGCTAAGTGATGTCAAATGTACATTGTACACCATATATTTCGTTCCATACAGTTGTTCAAAGTCACGAACAAAACGATCTAACTGTTTTTCACAGCACGTTATGGTGTTTCTGGTTACTTTCATCTCCAAAAGCTGAAATATGCTTGAGCTAAGCAGCATAATATGTTCCATATATTTTGACGGAAGCAGATCATTTAAACACGGGTAAACACAGTGAAAAAGCAGAGTTTCCCATTCGCTTGCCTTAAATTTCGAGAATTCCTTTATATCCCTAATCCTCCGAGGAAAACTGCTCGGTAATCGAATTGATTGCAGTCTGTGCTGGACTATTGCTTTGTGTTTGCCAATATAATGCGGTTTCGATTTATTTTCAGCATCACCTTCAAACAGCAGTTCCCAGATGAGCTTCATAACGCCAAGGTTTATCAGGTGCATATAGTCTGGTGGTAAACCTTTTATGATGTCAAATTCAGGTATTCCGATAAGAACACTTAGACCTTTGATTCCCATTATGGGTTCCATTGAGCCTGAGTTATGAATCTGCCACATATTTTTTCTCGTTTGTTTATCGTCTCGAATTTCACATTGTTGGTAGGGATATCTTATTTGATTATTTACAGTTTTGCCCGGATGAAAACAAACGGTACATCCATATTTGCCATTAAACTGCTTCGAGCAAAAAATTTCACATCGACCTACCGAATCTAAGCAATTTTGGAGAATTAATATTTTATAATTCTCGTTGTTTATTTGAATTCCATCTCGTAATTTTTGAGCTTGCATGATGAAATTTTTGTGGAAAAGCGACATATCAGGTTTTCCTCGATTGAACCAGAGCGCTCCGAGGATAAGATTGTTCTTATCGAATCTTAGTTTCGGAGGCAAATTGTTGATGGTCAAAAATAGCGGATAAAGAGGTTTTTTGGTCGTGCTTTTGAATGCTGCCGCGTCTTCATTAGCCGAAAGAGTCAAAAATTTGCCTACTTCCCGTGACGTTATTGATTGGGCCAATTGTCCTCGGTTGATGTCACTTATGTCTTTCTCAGCAACAAGATTTTCATATTCTTTAATATGTTTTGAATACTTCAAGACTGTTTCCCTTATTTGTGGTTCCAAAGGAAAAACCACAAAAAAGTCTTTGGAAATCGAGTTACAGTTGTCAACAGGGCATACAACGTTTGCTTCTGGAGCGGCAGGATACCTGAAAAAAAAACAAACAAACAAGAAAATGTGATATTTAACACCAGGATATGATTTATGATCTCACTTACCCATAATGACATTTCGTACAAAAATACTGACGATCGAAGTCATATTCTCTCTCGAATGATTTCATGAAAACTGAAAATGATTCCGGTAGAGTCTTATTCGTAGAAAACACATTAAGCATTCGTAATAAATCCTCCACTCCTTTTTGAGGTAGATTATACTTGAGATAAAAATTCAAAATCATGAACAATACATCATGGACTTGAACATCGTTTCTAAATTTAATGACATGATTCTGGGTCTGAAACAGATTTAAATGGAAAGTCTTAACTTTGAATGCAAACCATGAAAAAAGAAAATATTTCACCATCTCAGTATCTTCTACAAGAGGATATTCGTCCATATCTTCAACATCTGATATTTCTGATGCACAACTAGAACTGTCGTTATCAGTAGTTGAACGGCCAGTAATGATGAACTTTTCATTTTCCGATTGAGAAAAATCTACTTCCTCAGCTGAGATGTGTTCAAAAGAATCCGAAGAGGAAAATGAATTGGAACAATTCTGAGAAATAATTTCAATACTACAACCTGTAGAAAAAAGTAAAATATATATACTCACTTGAATAATGTTTATCAAAGTTACGCTTATATAAAAAAAAAACTTAATTTTGTTATTTACCTGGTTCTAAACTGTTGAGGTTTATTGTAGCATCATCCGAAGTCGCATTTGTATTTTGTTTAGAACGAATTGTTTTCGCTCGCTTCCAAAAAAAAATATATATTATAATTATAAAATATATATATATTAAACATTCATTTAGTTACCTTTCTGGAATATTTTTGACCAAACCACGGTTCCATCATATTAAAATGACGTGGCCGCCTTGGATTTGCGCTCATGATTTTAGAAGGATTGTGAACTTTTTGAGCAATGCAGAAGATATCAAAGCCAGATATTTACAAGAAACAAACATGCCTTTAAGTCATTAATGTCGAATTCGTTTTTGAACCTATGTTGGAACTGGCGCAACCCGTTCTGAATCACAGTTTCAACCCCAACCCGATTCAGGTTCGACCGAACTACAATTTATTTGACATTGGTTTGTTTATGCGTTGATCACCGACCCAGTTCCTAAAAACGAAAACGACATAAGATCTGTAAATATTCCAATTCGTATATTTAAAGGTAGAAAGGAGAAGTAGAATTGTGAGTGTGCTTAAACAGCCAAACGATGATGTCATTATTATCAATGCGACATACGAATGACGTTGTGATGTCACCTAATCGGTGGATACTCATACAGTAAAACAAATGACTACTTTGCTGAGTATGTCTATTTATTTCTTTGTAAAGAAGTGCTGCCAGATTAAATTATCAACGTTTTTTTCGTTTTTTGCATAGTTTGAAACGGGTTAGAAATTAGATTAATATAACAATAAAGGCCCAAGCACAATGATAGTGGAACTGCAACGGAATGTGGAACCGGTTAGCCAGCATGAATCACACCATTTCGACTGAGCTGATAACCGGTTCCGCTATCCGTTCCCGTTCCGCTATCATTGCGTTTAGGCATTAAAAGATATTAATTATCTATCATTGCAATTATATATATATATTCAGCATCATATCGTCCCCTTGATGCTACAACTAGATAACTCGAAATTTGAAATTTTTGACTTCAATATGTCAAAACATTTTTATTAATTAGATCTGTAAAATACCTACAGTTCATAAGCGTGTGATTCAAAATACACAAGTTAAAGTTTATTTTTCAACCATATCCTCTGCGATTAACCGTCACCTTGTAAAACGGTCATATTTTCAAAGTGGCACATCCCAAAATTTTGATTTTCGAGTTATCTAGTTGTAGCATTAAGGGGACGATATATATATATATATATATATATATATATATATATATATATATATATATATATATATATATATATATATATATATATATATATATATATATATATATATATATATATATATATATATATATATATATATATATATATATATATATATATATATATATATATATATATACTGCTTTAAGTTGGAAAAATGGGTTGGCCAAAGTGCGAAGAAAGATTGTTTACCCACTTTAGTTCGCCGCAACTCGATTTACCATTGTGCATATGAAAGAACTCCCGAGTGAATTATGCGTATCATAAAAATCGAATTGCGACGCGGTGAGTTCAGTGAAAATCGATCTTCGCTTATTAGTAAACCTTTTTTTCGACACAAAATAGTATACTTCCATTGCTGTTATTGTCGCACCATCACCGAACCAAACAGCGTACAATTCGCTCGCGACTTGCCTCAACTCGCCGCGTTTTGAAATCGGATGTTTAGCATGTTTTAGTGATTTTTATGATTACAGCGCTATTCAGATTTTAACCGCGATGCTAGCCAAAAAAAACAATAAAAAGGCTTTGTCGTGATTTCTACCGGATCCATAATACTATACGCTAGCATAATGTTGAATGTAGTGCGCTGTATTCAGCATCAGATGCACTATAGCGCACTACTTCCAATGATATGTTTAAAGTACACAAACAACTGCGGAAGTGAACGATATGAAATCGAAATGCACTTTCAGCTACCTCCACAATATTATGGATCCGGGAGAAATCAAAACAAACATTTTTTTTATTTATTTTTCGGTCCCCTAGCGTCGCGACTAATATCTGAATAGTGCGCTGTATTCATAAAAATCATAAGAATGCAGCGCTACGATGAAAATCTGATTTTAGAATGCGACGTGCTTCAACGTCGCAAGTGACTTGTGCGCTGTTCGGTTTGGTGGCGATGTGACAATAAAACATCAGAAGTGGAAATTCAGTTTGTCTACAGCACCAACAATAACAGTTGGCAACAAAACTGGCAACCATTTTTCATTAATCTTGTGCTGTCATTTGCTCTCGTCGCGCACATTGTAAAACTCGTAAAAAAGTTAATTTTATTCCGCAAGAAACGTAAAAATGGAAAAAACAAGAGCATGTGCTGCCGCGAAAAAAAAATCGGAATTCAGCGAAGTGTAAGAACTTGGAATTTTTGACTGGGAATGAAAATTTCAATGGGCAGGTAATATTTGCTGCATTTGGCTTTCACATAACCTCAATTATTCGATTTTCACTTTTCCAGCCGAAGGTCACACGAAAGGTTATACTGCCATCGAAGCCAAAGGTAGAAAACGCGTCTGATCCTGAACCTTCTATCTATAAAAAGGATAAAACTTCCGCCATTGAACAGTTCGATAATCAACAGCCCGGAACCAGCTATCACAAATGCCCTCAGCAAGGGAAAAAGGCAAATGCGCTGTCGACAAGTTCCGCTACTCCAGATCCCGGGAAACACGATGAGTCATCGCTGATCAACTTGGGTGCCAGCACCAGTCGACAGCAGATTACCAATGTTGACATGGACATTTTGATGGACTGGACAGAGTTCGATACCGAAAACACCAGCACAACTTTCAGCGACAACTTGAATAAGGATGCCTCAGAACAACCATCAAAACGGATCGGGAAGACGTACACTCGTCCGAAAACTGCGAAGGAAAATTTGGCAAATCGCCCATCGAACTCTGAGCGGCTTGAGCAAACGGTATCGAGTGATATTGGTAAGTGGAATCATTCAACACTATAGTTCATTTCACGGCGAAATTCTCTCTCTTTCGCTCTTTAGCAAAATTTGAAAACAACTGTGCCAGATCCTGCCAACTTTGACAGGAACGGGCACCGTTGTTTTCAGATTTCCCAAAAGAGAGCAATTTTCTGATGACGTCACCGTGCAATGGGCCATTTGAACCTTCTCAAAAACCATTCATGACAGATATTCTTTAAGGTGATGATGTATCAAAGCCAAACTTAATATTTTCAATAGAATAGCAAATAGAACGAAACAATCGTTTACGCTGAAAATTTGTTTGATTTCTAGTGTAAAAGGTTACCTGATTCTCTAGATATGTGCCTTTGAAATTGTATGGCTTCGATTCATCTTCACCTTAAGAAATTCCAAAATTGTTGAGAATAATGGTTTAATTTCAAGTTCATAGAAAATTTATACTTTCACAAATAATACTTAGGTTGTTTTATCACATAAGTCTTTTATTAGACAGATAACAAAGAATTCTTTGAAAAGGAACCGGCCATGCTACTAAGAAGTCGTCCGTAATTACGTCACGCAAATTTTTATTATTTCTCCCCCTGCACTCTGCTGGCTCCAGGGAAAAAAAATCACAGGGTTGGTAACGAGTCACATTTTAGTGATTTGGTCATCATTTTTAACCTGATCAAATGCAACAAAACGTATTTTTTTCAGCAAAGTGGTCACTGAAGTCACTATTTTAATTATTGTAAAGGGTTTAGGCTAAGTTTGAAACGGAACGAATTATATGTTGTCCCTTTGAATCATTGGTTCAGAGCAATATTCAGAGGAATTCTCTGAAAGAATCTCCGACTTACTATTTGACAATTTGTTTACCAATTCATTCAGAATGCAAGTCAGCAATTTCATTGGAATTCCAACCAACAATATTTAAATATTCATTAGAACATCCTTCAGAAATTTCTCTTATACTTAATTTAAAGATTTTGGTATGAATATTTAAGGAATTTAGATGACATTCCAACAAATGAGCCAAGCAAGAGTTCTGTCAAAAATCATTTTATGTTTTTTTTTTAATTTTGTTTTCTGCGAAAATAATTCATCAACGATTGAAACAATATTGAAAATTCTAACTGTAGGCAGAATACAAAGCTATTAAGTCCGCTCAGTATCCACAACTAAGATATTTTTTTTCTTGTGCACAAAATACGCAAATTGTACAATACGTGGCTTAATGCTTGTGGGTGTGCAACACTTGACTGTTTTCTGTTTATGATTTTTTCAAAACATTTCTACAAGTGTTTTTTTCATCGATTTGAATCCTAAAATCGAGAGGATGGAGATATTTTTGTAGCATTGGTAGTTTTACTCTTCTCATTGATGCTGCTTCATGCCTATTTTAAATTGGTGACAGTTTTTTAAGAACAAGCCATTTAGATTATCCTTGCCCCAGGCAAATGGAGGAATATTTCAAATTACTACAGTTAACCACATTTTAAATATACTGTCCATTAGTATGAGAAAGGTATTGCGATACCCGTTTTAAACTAATGTTTGTAGTTTTCAAATCACTTTTTTTGATCATTCTTGTGACTAAAATCACTATTATCACTATGCTGTCTTGCTAACATCCCTGTATATACCATATATACTAAACCGCTATGGCACAGTTTATGTATGGAGGAGACTTTTGAACTTTTGTATGGATCGTCACGTTAACATGAACCACACCTCTTCCCCTAAAAGCGTGACATAATTTATGGACGACCACTTCATCCTTTTTCATGAATGCATAAATGTTTAGTTTACACAACCTTTATCACCATGAACCACCGCCCCCTCTCTAACCCCCTACCCCCTTTATGACCACGTGGTTTATGGATAGTCCCTTTATCGTTCATTTATTTTTTTGCAGTATGTGTTTGTGGACAACAAGAAAAAGTAGCTGCGTTACTGAAGCAGAACAAAGAGCAGGCATCGCAAATGGAGAAAATAAGAACGAAATACGAGGAATGCCGTAAACGTTGCCTGAAGTTAACTGACTCGCTCAACTCAAAAATTCTCGGAAAGCCTCATGAAGATGTATTCACCGCGATCGAAGGATCTACGAGCAAGGAAAAATTAAAAAAAATTTCGGAGGCGGCTCAAAATAGTGATTACGTCTTTGTAAAGCTACTGATGCATGACGTGTGGCCTATGGGGTTGAAAGATAGATCAGTGACTGGCCGCGCATCAAACAACCCGCAAGGACGAAGCAAGACAGAGGACATAGGAGGACTTACTGATGGCAATGCAGCTACGCCCAAGACGCCCCTGGAGCCCGAGAAAGTGTCCTACATTGAAGGTTACTATATTAAAACTCATGACTCTTCTTGATTAAACAAAAATATTTCAGATCGTTTGTTCGAACATCGGACGTACCAGGGAGATTCAGGAGCAGAAGCAAGAGTGAAGGCCAAAGAATGTGGCCGAGAAATGGCACGAGTGATCGCATATTACGGGAAGAAGGAGGCACCGTCTGCTGATTAGAGCAAACTCGTTCAACGTTCAACTATTTTGATTGAAATGAATTTTAAAGAATGTTTTGGTTTGTATTCGTATTGTTGAATTTTATTACATAACGTCCTAGAAGCAGGAGTTCTTTTATTTTATCAAAAATCAACCATAACTACCAAGTGTATATGGATGATAGGTATTTTTTGTGTATCAACAAGAAAAGACAAAAATGTCTAAATAAATGATGTGTTAATTCAAAGATATCTGTAATTTTCTTTATTTATTTCATACACGATGAAACTTAAATTGCTTTTTAGAATTATAATTAAATTTGTTATAATCTAAATCAATTATAATAAAATTTGTTACGGTCGACCCAGGAAAAATTATGACACAATGTGCTATAATTTTGTTCTAGACGATAACAGGATTTGTTATAAATTTGATACTTTTTAACATATTCTATGGAACAAATTAAGTTATATTGTTGTTGAAGTTATAACAAATTTTGTTATTTTTTCGTTTAAATCAGAGGAAATTTTGTTAGAATTTCTGTTATTTTAACTACTAACGGTACATGTTTTATAACAAATGGTGATATGAAAAAAATGCATATCAAAATAACAAGTTTTGTAATAATTTTGTTTCTTCCTTCTGGTCGGGTAAGCTGTAAAACAACAACTTGTGGCGCATCTACTCAGTTTGTTGGATGTAAACATTGCGTTTGACGTTTCGCACCCTTTTACAGCCTGATGAAGTGGTGTAAGCGCGGCTATGGCATCTTTTACGATCATTATAAAATATTGTGTGAACCGTTTTCGATGTAGAACAAAACGGTGTGTTTTCTTTGCCTATCGATATAGACTGTGGTGGCAACAAGGACAGCGTCGAGACTTGTGGATGCAGAGATCGTGAGTTCGATTCCAAGCGGTGGCAGGTAACGTTGGAAACATTAAATTCAGATACTTATGATATGAATTCCGGAAGCTGTGAAACAGCTTGAAAATAATATTTAATCGATAATACAGCGAAGCTGTATAATAAATTTTCAACAGTTGCGAAATGGTTGAGAAAGCGCCTTCCGAAGATGTTACACAGCTACTTGTCGTATAACTGTCAAGATAGAGCAATAATCGGTATGAAAAAGAGCTGCCAACACAGCTTAAAAGTGTCTGAGTAGATTCGCCAGATTTGTTGGTAAAAGGATCGCATAGAAGCTTTCGTTCGTAGGTACAGTGCCTTTACTCAGCATAAAGCCGTATAAAGAGGGCCTAGAGAATGTTTACATCTGCACTAAATGTTAGTTGGGTTGTTTTAAGAGTTTTCCACGAGCTCCTTATAACAAAATTCTTGAAGTTGCATAATTGCCTGCTAAAAATGTTCATGGGCTGCTCAACATTTGTTTTTTAAAGGTTTCTAAAAATCTCATATGAGACTTCTTCAAAGATTTTTCCTGAATACATTTCTGCAAAAGAGATGTAAAAATAAAAAAAAAATGAAAATTAATAGATAAATATACAAAAAAAAAAACAAAGAAAAATATGGAAAAAATATGTAGGAAAAACTAAAAATGCCTGCTAGGTCAATAATTTCAATTTAAGATCCATTTTCTCATCAAACAATACATGTTGAACGAAGTTAAGAAAAAAATATTTTGCTTCGATATAACGTAACCTCGATATAACGTAACGAAAATAAAAATCGAGTTACGTTATATCGAGGTATTACTGTAATATGAAAATCATATATCTGGAAAACTCAGAACAATTGTAATACACTCCAACCTCTTTTTACGACCGTTTTTTTTACCGACGGTTCTTTTTCCGACCACTTTTTTACGACCGAAATTCAGATTAACGACCGTTTTTATAAATAATTATTATCTTAAAAAGTATTCAAAATAGAGGATCATGATGTTCAGCAACATTGTTCGGTAGTTTAAGGGCTAACATATGGTGGTCATTCAATTGCGCAATTCTGCCACCAGGCGGCGCTAGTGAGCATAGAACTTTTAACAACTACCGACAAGCTAAACATTACATATAATTTGCAATTGGATTAGATGGACAAATTGATGTGAAGATTTGCGAAAAAGTTACACGTCTTCTCAGTGAGAATCGAACTCACGACTCCCCGATCTCTAGTTGGGGCGCGTTACCACTACACCATGAGAGGACTCATGAACGCAGAAGTTAACCTGAATTCGATTTTAGCTCAATAATCACGTGGTCCTTTTTCGCAAAGTGCACCTCTTTCGGAAGAATTAGATGCCCATCCAAACACAACGCTTTCGCGACGTTCTCAAACGGCTGGTTAGCCGTAAACCACGATTCATAATTAAAAACATGTATTTATCGAGCAACGGACTCATGTTCCGTAACCGGTTATAAAAGCTATGAGATTCAAAATTTTGCCACCAGGCGGCGCTAGTGAGAATGAAATTTTTGTTTTGCGAATATCTCAGGATCCTGGCCACTTAGAGAGATGGCGCTTTCGGCAAAGTTGTTCAGTAGCTCAAGGACTATCATTATAAAAGCTAAGAGATTCAAAATTTTGCCACCAGGCGGCGCTAGTGAGCATAGATTTTTTGTTTTCCGGATAGCTCAGGATCCTGACCACTTGGAGAGATGGCGTCTTTGGCAAAGTTGTTCAGTAGCTCAAGGAATATCATTATAAACGCTATGAAGTTCAAAGTTTTGCCACCAGACGGCGCAAGTAAGCATAAAACTTTTGTTTTGCGGATAGCTAAGGAACCTGGCCACTTAGAAAGATGGCGTCTTCGGCAAAGTTGTTCAGTAGCTTAAGGACTATCATTATAAAACCTATGAAATTCAAAATTTTGCCACCAGGTGGCGCTAGTGAGCATGAAACTTTTGTCTTCGGCAAAGTTGTTCAGTAGCTTAAGGACTATCATTATAAAAGCTATGAAATTCAAAATTTTGCCACCAGGCGGCACTAGTGAGCATGAAACTTTTGTTTTGCGGATATCTCAGGATCCTGGTCACTTAGAAAGAAGGCGCCTTCGGCAAAGTTGTTCAGTAGCTCAAGGAATATCATTATAAATGCTATGAGATTTAAAGTTTTGCCACCAGACGGCGCTAGTAAGCATAAAACTTTTGTTTTGCGGATAGCTAAGGAACCTGGCCTTGAGCTACTGAACAACTTTGCCGAAGGCGCCATCTCTCTTAGTGGCCAGGATCCTGAGATATCCGCAAAACAAAAGTTTCATGCTCACTAGCGCCGCCTGGTGGCAAAATTTTGAATCTCATAGCTTTGATAATGATAGTCCTTGAGCTACTGAACAACATTGCCGAAGACGTCATCTTTCTAAGTGGCCAGGATCCTGAGCTATCCGCAAAACAAAAATTCTATGCGCACTAGCGCCGCCTGTTGGCAAAATTTTGAATCTCATAGCATTTATAATAATAGTCCTTGAGCTACTGAGCAACTTTGACGAAGACGCCATCTTTCTAAGTGGTCAGGATCCTGAGGTATCCGCAAAACAATAGATGCATGCACACTTGTACTGCCTGGTGGCGCAATTTCAAGGAGCAAGCAGTGTTGCCAGCTACGAAAAAAATTTTGAACCCTTCATGAAAAACTGGAACAGTTGAAGAGTATTGCTATGTTGCTAAGCATTATATTTTTCTGTTCCGCTCAGGTTTGATGGTTTTAATCTTTTCTTTATTCTTTTTAAACAGTGTTGCCAGCCACATGAACATTCGTGATTCGGCTGACTGTATGGCACGCAACACTTCCTTCAACTTTGGTGTACATTCGGTATCGTTATCTTTAAATTTTTTGGTATTTGCAAATCACACCCCCATAAAATTGGCTCTTTTGATAGCAATCGAGCAGTGTTGCCATTTATTCCCAAAATATGAAAACTTGAACGGCCATTTTGGAAAGCTCTTAACCCATGCTTCAACTTTGCCGAATATGTCGAATCAGTATTTCCGCATCTAGACGTTGCATTTTTCAAAAACATAATTATAACTCTGATTTTTTTTACGAAAGATTTTTTTTACGACCCCCCGATAACGGTCGTTAAAAGAGGTTGGGGTGTATTACTCGAATTTAACTCGAGAGGGATTCGCGATAAGGGCCTATCTGACAAATCAATAACATTGATAAAATAAGCAATGAAATTCCCATGTTCAATTTTTAATCCTTATTTAAGAAAATATACTCAAACTTAAACCTTTTCACTTTATTTCACATATCATAAACCTAGTTTTAAAATCTTCATGAATAACACACACATCTTCTACAATTTCTCTAGCTATTTCGTACTCAAAAAATCTTCAAAGGTTTCGCCTTAAACGCACCCAAGAATGTGTTTTCATTCTGGTTTCAATTAAGCCCGCCATGTACGCCTTGTTTATTTTTTGTTTGCAGTGTCGCCGTTTACTCTCGCCGTGCTTTGATTTCGATTTCAGATGCGCCCATCACTTTGATAAACAAAAATACAGGCGTAATCAATACAGTGTGTGGTTTTTCATGAGGTGAAGTTTCGTCTTCTACAAATTTTCGTTTTTTGAATAGTTAAATTATCGAAAGGGGAAAAGTTCAAGTGCAGTGAATAGACAATCAAGCTACAATTTCACCGCTATAGGGTAGGTGTACCAATTATGGATGCAATATGTAAACAGAAGTGATAAAAATCAAGTTGTAACCGCGTTTCTAAAACGAAAGCATGACTTGTTGGTGTCAATTACTAGTTTAAAGCCTTGCGAATATGTTGATTTAAACAGTTTTAGTACTAAATTGACTTTAAACTTCTAAAAATGGATTTTAAAAAGCGTTGTCTTTGTACAAATTATGGCAATAGCGTTCCTAACATTCGACATAAAAGTGTACCAATTATGGACTATCGAATATTTGCACGAAATGAACTCAAACGTCATGAAGAGCGAATGATAATGCAACGCTAATATGTAATGAAGATATCGCTCATAAAATTCTCCAAAAATTTTGGGTTAAATAGATGTCAAATCATTTTTTTGCAATAGGTTCATGGGAGAAAATTAATTTTCGAAAAAGAAGTCAAAATGTAGTGTAAATGCAAATTATGATACAAAACAGCATTAATGATCTCACATTACCTTTCCAGTGCCAATTTTTAACGAAAAAAGAGGGATAATTCAAAAATTGAGTGTCGCTGATAACCCCTCTCTACCATGAAATTAGCATCTTCCGCTCGCGAACGTTTTCGAACGTGTGATTGAAAAATCTTAGTAATTGAGAACAAAACATAAAGATAATGCCTTACAGAACCGTCCCGTCGTGGAAGTCACCCGTAAAATAGTTTTACTTCTTTTATTTCACTGATCAAAAAATGTAAACAATCCGCCTCCAGAGTATTGCCATAATTGGGCACTCATACACTCCTTGTACCAGTTATCGACATAGTGGAAATAACACGATTTCCAACTTAAAACAGTAAAATTGATAGCATACCAGCTAAATTTATTCATTTGTTCTCACTAGGCAACATACATTCATCGGTTGAAACAGTTCATCCGGATGAAAACATACATTTCGTAACGGAGGTCCCTTAGCCAACTGCTAAGAAGGTGACATATATGTGAGGCAATATTTTCAAATGTTCATTTTTCGAAGCCTATTGCACGAATGTTCTTTTCAAGGTTTAGTTACCATCAAAAACAAATAGTTTAATCATTCCTGTGAATATAAGCCATTATAGTCTAGTGAAACAATAAGAAAAATCTCTTATTGTTCCCACTATTGCCATAATTGGTACTATAGCCATAATTGGTACTTCTACCCTAGTTTCTTAAATTGTGTACATTTTGTCAGTTTCGCCTATTTCGCGAATCTGTCTAGAACTATACCCATATCACTTCGTAAATATTGCGTAAAATAAACCATCTGTATAAAATACTTGAAAAACGCATACCGTTTTGATTCATATTACGGACACTTAAGGCCTCAGTGAAGTATGACCCAGCATAGAGCACACAAAATAAATCATTCTGTATGTTTCTTTAGCGTTATAAAGCGTCGGAAGCCCTAAGCTTTCGAATGGTGGGTAAAGAATACGCTTCCGCAACTAGAATAATTTTAAATAAATCAAAATGCGCGGCCTTTTCATGATTCTTATTCCGGACGCTTCCTCACTTTTGCATCATATTCCGGACACTTTGATTCGAATTCCGGACAGCTCATGATAAGCATTAAAAGAGCAGTCAAATCATCAATCGAAATCGTCCAACCACTAAAGAGACATCTAAGGTAGTTGGGCATTATTAATTTTCAAAGATATTTATGGAAAAAGCTTACTAAAACGAGCCTTGAAATTGAGATCTTTTGAACGGCAAAAATTGAAACATTTCGTGTGAAATGTTTCCCATACAAAGTAGGGTGTCCGGAATTTGAAGCTGTCCGTAATATGAATCAAAACGGTATATATAGCACACGATTAGATTAACTTTTGACTGAATCGTTCTCAATCAAGTTCAAAATTAAAAATGTTCCAGTTGAAATCAAGACTCAAGCAAATATTACATTCATATAATTTTTTTTTCAATTTAATTTTTTCATATAATTTTTTTTTCAATTTAATTGAACGACAGTCATTATTGAAGCAATAAGCAAAGCGTTTAAGGCGAAGTAGCTCGTCATTCGTTTGGGCAGCAATGATGACTTTGCAGCGTGCAATGTCAAAGTGATAAAACTCATCCTTGATAGTTTATATTGACTTGAAAAAGTATCACTGTAGGCACCAACATGCATAAAGTATGGTGATACTTTTTCAGCTGTGTTAGTACAAAACCAACTGATTTTATTTGATTCGAAATCGTGAGATGAATTGGCAACAATCATCAACGACGCATACGAATTTCAATGACGGCCTACTTCGCCTTAACTATTTTATTTTATTGTGCAGAAATTTACTGATTTCCTACATTTTTTGTAAAAAATTATCCTACCGGACGGTATTGAACAATATACTTGAATACTCAATTTGATTTTCATAACAGAAAAGGAACACACATCTAACTTTAATCAGATATAGCAAAAGTTTAAATTTTTAAACAAAACAATGAACATATTAAAACAAAATCAAACAAATCTGTCACAAATGGAAAAAAGTACAGTAAAATATGGAAATATCGTATTTCTGGTATAACTTCAGATGTGTTTCAGTATCCTGATGGTCAAATCAAGAAAATTTATGAATTAGATTCATCTTATGAAGATCATTTCAGGACATGGGGTACTGTTAGTATCTTTCCAGAAAGCTGTGTCAATATGCTGTATATTAGCTTGAGAAGAGTTTTAAAGTTTTCTAATTTCATTAGCGAATAGAAGAATTTTATTGGAACCGAATTGTACAGATAAAAATCGTATGGAATACGATGGAGCAAATAACACAATCTCAGGGCAGAAAATTTCTGTTAGAAATCGTATTGGATTTGAATTTCAAATTTAAAATCTTCAATGTAAAAATTATTAATTGAATTGTATTTAACATTTTTACCACCACGGGGGGCCCTCTTGATCGGGAGGCCCGGGGCATTTGCCCCCTCGGGACCCCCCTGATCCGGGCCTGTCTGTGACAGTATACAAGCTCAATCGGCTTTTCAGGGCCAACAAACGTTGTTATAAGGGTTCATTGAATAATATTTCCTAATTTATCTATCATGACCAAAATCTAGTGGTATTGTACAAAACTTGATTTGGTTCACATAATGTATACCACATTATCTCATGAAATTTGAGAATTTACTCGTGGACGCCGCTGCAGCGCCGTCGGACCGTAATAACATCATAGTTCTCAGCACTGTATGGCATTTCTAACAGCATCGTTGATTTATCATATAATGGGGGAACACTTCCTAAATTCTTGAGTATGGAAATTGGGAAATGTATTAAAATTGCAACAGATTTTTAACACTGTTCACTAAACTGATTCTTGACCAGTTGTTATAAGCATCTATTGATCTGAAATTTTTCTACATGTTAGTTTCAATGAAGAAATGCATTGCAAATGTCATATTATATAAAGCAGAGCATTCATATTAACGCTTGTATTGGGTTTCGAATTTTGATGTCCATAACTTTTACAAATCAGAATATTTATCAGAAATATTAAAAATTTGCTCGAAGGCAAAACATTCGTTTTTTTTAATTTATTGTAAACTATTGAAATGATGTTTTATTGTCTATCCCAACGCGTCCATGAATTTTCAAAGATATGTGAATCCCTAACCAAGACATGAACTTTATATACCTTATGTCCCAGATTGGTCGATCAGAAGAAGGCGAAGAGTAAGGAAGGAAGGAACATCGTCTGCTATTCAAATTGTGTAAAACATACTACTTTCGACTGATTCATTTCATTTAAACTTTCGAGCTAGTAAGAGCTCCTCGTGAAAGTTGCAGCATCGGTGCAGTTAAGATACAATCCCGTTAGGCAGCACTACAAGAAGCCTCATGATCGGCTGATCTGAAAAACTGCCAATCTTCGGGTATGTGCAATTGCTCAAGACTGAGCTATGTTTCCAGATTTCGACTTAATCCCTGTGGTTGTCATATAGTCTATTTCCCAGATCAGAAAGCGAAGAAATAGGCTAAGGCGCCGTTCACAAATTACGTAACGCTTTTGAGGGAGGGGGAAGTAGGCTCAAGCGTTACGGCTCATACAAAAATTTAAAAATTTTCATACAAAATGCGTTACGGAGGGAAGAGAGGGGGTCAAAAATTTTCAATTTTAGCGTTACGTAATAAATGGATGCCGCCTAAATAGGAAATAAGCTATATGAAATTCATGTCTTGACAAGGCATCACGCTGTTATTGCATCTCGACGGCACTGCATCAGCGTCCTCGGAAACATCCTAAAATTATCGTATTGTCGATACGGCATACGATAGTGTCGACCGCGTAGAGTGATGGAAAATCATGGACGAAAACAGCTTTCCCGGGAAGCTTACGAGACTGATACGAGCAACGATGGAAGGTATGCTAAATTGTGTGAAGGTTTCAGGCGATCATTCCACGTTTACGTTTGGATCCCACCGGGGACTGCGACAAGGAGATGACTTTCGTGCCTGTTGTTAAATATTGCGCTAGAAGGTGTTATGCGGAGAGCCGGGGTACGATTTTTACGAGATCCAGTCAATTTGTTTGCTTCAGCTGAACATTTGAAAAGGTGGCAGGCCTGTGCACCCACCTGAAACACGAGGCAGCGAAAGATGGACTGGTGGTGAATGCGTCCAAGACAAAGCACATGCTACTAGGTGGAGCCGAGCGTAACCGTGCTTGGCTAGGAAAGCTGGAGGATATGATGGAAGGGCATGTTGCAAGAACGCCAAGATGGTGTTCGTTTTGAATCCGGTTGGTATGAAAAGGCGTGGAGCGCATCAGACTAGGTGAGTGGATAAGTTTTGGCGAGCGTGTGGCAGAATCGAGGATGGGGAGATGCGGCTACCGATCTAGTTTTTTTTGCGAAAAATTGTTAACTTGTTGTTGTTATCTGTCTAGATGTTAACTAAATAAATAAATGAAAAAACGTTAAATCTGTGATATAAGTGAAAATTTAGAATCTCAAAATGGAGCTCATACTTCCCCATGCAATGAAAGAAGTTGCTGATCAATCTGCCGGATGGGGGAGAAAGAGATAGGGTGGATGTATTAGTCTTCGCCCTGCTTTAGTTTTCTCCTCCTCCATACAAATTTTGGGGGGGGGGGGGGGGGGAGACTAGATTTTTACACTATCCAAATTAAACTAAAGAGGATTGTAAGGAAGATATGGGAGGTTAAATTTGCATGCTTTTTGCAATTTGAACCGCCCTAATGTCCATGAACAAATCATTTAATCGGGTTTCGTGTCCAGGCTGCCTACTTATCATTTATCTAATGTTCTGTGTGTTCACATAAAAGTAAAAACATTAGAATATTTATTTTTTCTTGTTTTTCAATTTTTTTCTACCATTTTTTCACAAGCAATTTAAAAGCTCTTAATTTTTTTTAATCTGTATTTGCTTTGATCACTGGTCACCTATTTTTTTAGATCAATGTAAATCAGTCAGTAAATAGTTATCGATAGCGATCGATTTCGATTTGACTGAAGTGGGCATCGAACCCACACTCCTTGGATCGATGCGGCTAAATGTTGGGTAACTCTAACCGCACTGCCACGAAGTCCACAAATAAATGCAGATGAATAAAGAAATAGTAACCCTGGTTGGTCGGAATATATCAATGTTCCTTGGGGATCGACACACTAAGGGCAGGTTACATATAAAATGGCGGTCAAAAGTATGTTTTCCAGCTCATGTCATACAGTTGTGTTCAGAATAATAGTAGTGAAAGCCGATTTTCATACAAAATGCTCAACTTTGGCATATTGTAACTTTGTTTCCCTATGAGCAATTGGCATGAAATTTTGACATAGAACTACAATTGTCCTCAATTGTATTATGTATAACAAAAATTGATATTTTTACACTACCGGTTAAAATTGTACGCACCAGGTGATATCGCTTAAAATAATAGGAGTTTTTGTTTTGCAATTTTTTGTTCAATAACAATTTTGAGAAAAATTGGCTAGTTTATACATTTATAGCTTGGGTGGAAATAGTTAAAACGATGAGTAGAGAAAAGTTAAAAAAAAAACTCAAAATACAGCAGATATTTGAATTATTAAAACTAATAGTAGTTTTGAGCGATTAAACCTGGTGCTTAAATTTTTAACCGGTAATGTAAAAGATAGCAAATTTTGTGATAATAATATTGAGGACATTTGTAGTTCTTTGCCAAAATTTCATGCCGAATGCTCATAGGGAAACAAAGTTACAGCTGCCAAAGTTGAGCATTTTGTATGAAAATCGGCTTTCACTACTATTATTTTGAACACAACTGTATGTGTCAGTTTTGTGATTAAGAAACAAATTATATGTTTTGTTTTCAAAAAACTTCCAAGACATACTTTCGAATAGCGCCATTAGACAAAAAAAAAAGATTTGTTACAGAAATGAGCCACTTGTGTTATTGTCGTAACAAAACTATTTTAAATATTGAAACTTACATAGTTATGATGATATCAATCATTTTGCGATTATTAATTATCTCCTGAAATAATCTTAAGCTGTAGACACATTCCAGCGTAACGTGACACCACGAGGAACCGACTTTCATTAAGAAATGAGGCCTGTTCTCGGAAATATGCCTTGTGGCCATGTGATTAAACAGGTATTATGTTTTGCATATTATATGTACATGATGTTTTGACATTCATTTCGAAACTTAACACTGTATATATGGTATATAAAAGCAGATGCATATCGTAACGCGACACCATCGCTGAAATACAATTTTTCAAACATCACTCTATAATCGTCTATATCTGCTCTGCTATAATTTTTACAATCTGGGTTTGTTCTAGGCAATCCTTCTATGTATTGATAAGAATCAGGGTGTGACTTCAAACTGGAAGGAAATATTGAATAAGGGCTGAATCTCATTGATTTCATTTTATGAGCGCCACGTTATGTTTATCTTCCAACAGGGTTCTGCAAATGGTGTCGCGTTACGCAAAAAACATTTATCATTTTTGTTGACAAAATCAGTAATGTTGCTTTCGGGTTTCGGAAAAAATGTATACCTAGTATTGTTTTTTGTTCAATACATTCGACATTCTGCTTCACAGTGGAGTAATTTTATCCGATACTGGTCAAAATTAATTAACTGTTTCCGTGAACATTGTCGTGCTTATTAAAACGTAGATGGCGCTTTAGGTCACCATAGAAATGTGATCTTATTGTTTGCAATAATATTTAGATGTTTCTGTTATGTATTATGAAAATGTTTTCGGTACAATACCTGCGGATGGCGGAGTAAATAACCTTGTTTTTTGACACATAGTATAGTGATTGAATTTGATTGTAAAATTAAATTAGTAAACATTTCAACGATGTACTTTGAAATGTATACTTTCAGCCAAGTCGACAGGCAAATGTTTATGGTTTTCAAAACAAGCCGAAATTCAATAACACAGTGTAGTTGATGGATCTGAGAAATGGGAAGAATTATTCAAAAGTTTCAAATAGTATTTTAAGAATATTGTTTCAGAAATTTGTGGAAGATCATATTAGCTGGTGGACCGAAAAATTTGTAGAGCTGTTGTACAGTGGGGAAATTGCACTTTATTTCTGGGTTAAATTTGTTAACTGTCTCAGTGCTAATTTTTGAAGATGTTTGAGACTAAGCTATAGAGAACATTTAGAGTGTAAGTGTTTAAGATTTACTTATGGTGGTCTGTAGAATACGGAATTTTACCGCACAGGGGTGTAAAGGAATCTGTAATTAGGCCAATTTTAACTTATAACATGTCAGGACGAACCTACAAACGCTAGTTTCTAGCAATTATCGAACCGATTGTTTTAACTTTTATTGAAAGGAAATAGTTGTACCAGCTTTAAACATTAGCGCAATTCGTCTGAAACCTTCAACGTTTTTATGAGATGAAATATATATATTTTGCTCGTTTTTTTTGTACAAAGCTGATCAATTAGCTCTGGTTTTAGGTCTAATTTTTTGATCAGAAAAATCTTATCAGAAAGGTTTCAGTCGGTGAATAATTAGCTTCACACATATTGGGGACTACAGGGTGATAACTAACTCCTGTCAGTAAAGTAACTGATCCTAGATAAAAGATGTATGTATGAATTTTAATTTCCAGTGTACATTCGGTTTTTTACATCTATAAAGTTTGTTTTGACGAAGTAAAGATGAAATCTATTCTCATTTACCTTAGTTTTAGTCATATGTGTTGTTTTAAGGGCATAACACCTGGCAAGCACGTTTTCCACAGATATGTATTTTTGACTAAACTCCGCTGTAAAATTTGCCTGATAAAAACAGTATGTTACCACAAATTTTTAGACTTACTAGGGAATAGCATTAGACTGATCATGGAAAATTTAAGCGAAAAATATATGGCTTTTTGGGTTGAAATATATGTTTCTGAATAACGTTCGTGTTAACTGTAATGCTTCTGAAACAATGTATGTGGCTGGAAATTAAGGTAAAAAAATAAATATGTTATCTATGTACAGTGAAGACAAATGTTAAAGATGTCCAAAACTGGATATGCACTATGGTAATTAAAATTCATACAACCATCTTTTTTCTATGAATACTGATTTTACTGACAGAAAATAGTAATCATCCTGTACTTGCCTTCAACCTCATTCAGTACAAAATCCATACTATCCATAAAAATATCAATTCTTGAAAATCATCCTAGACAGCTGCAGTTTTTTTGCAAACTTATCATAATTCCTTATTATATACGTAATAGATGACCGAAATTGTCAATGGACATACACTACAACTACAACTCTCTCCGGAAGATCCGTAAAATTGGTCGTAAAAATCATCCTAGACCACTGCGCTTTTTTTTTCAAATACGTCAAAAATCATAATTATAGCAAATCAAGACCACGATCACCAAAGTTCATTACAATCTTATTAAAAATCATTGTTATAGAACATAAAGGATGGTTTTGACAATATGTGAAAAAAACTACATATTTCTAAATTGATTTTTACGAGATGACCATTGTTACGGTTATTCCAGATCATCTTAAGTGCTTTATAATGGTCACCAATATCCATGAACAAATGGGGACTTCCTTAGCCGAGTGGTTAGAGTCCGTGGCTACAAAGCAAAGCCTTGCTGGACGTGTCTGACTTCGATTCCCGGTCGGTCCAGGATCTTGTCGTTATGAAAATTTCTTTGACTTCCCTAGGCATAGAGTATCATCGTACCTGCCCCACGATATACGAATGCAAAAATGGCAACATTGGCAATAAAAGCTCTCAGTTAATAATTAAGGAAGTGCGCATAAGAACACTAAGCTGAGAAGCAGGCTCTGTCCCAGTGAGGACGTAATGCCAAGAAGAAAAAGAAGAATCCATGAACAATCGAAATCTTCCGTTAAGTTTTATTATAATTTCTGTCTTTCTATTATATTCATGTTTGGAAAAGACCAAAGTGGTCTAGGATGATTTTCACGAAATGACCATTTTTACGGACGTTCCTGATTATCCACTGAAGAGCCACGTTGTTTACCATTGGAGCCAAGTATTCCTCAATATGTAAGAGACTATTCCTTCACTGAACGTTACCTGTCTGATAAGATTTGGGTCACTAGCCATCGAGTCCATTCAAAAACCAGAGCTATTTGATCAGCTTTTAGTGAAAATTTAGAAAAAAAAAACATACGTACTTACATCTCACAAAAACGGGGAGGGTTCTAGCGGGGTGGAACCAATGCTATAAGCTAGTACAACTATTTCCTCCTACTAAAAGCCAAAAATTTAGAAAATCGATTGAAGCATTTCTGGAACGAGCATTTTGAAAATTGTAGTTTCGTCCTTGAAATTTACGGTTTAAATTAACGTAACGCGACACCAAAACTTTGCACCTAGTGTAACTTCTTGAAGAATGGTCCGATTTTAGATCTTTTTTATGGAAACACGTGTCTTGATGAGAAGGAAGAGGGCTGTTCGGGGCACGTCAGGAGTTAATCATCAATGTTAACTTCCTTTTTCCGATCAGCCTAGATAGCCGCGTAGTGTCGGTAGCGGTTGTTTCAACTGGCTAAGAATTAACACTACGGACTGCCTGTTCCGGTGGTAAAAGTCCACCTAACAGGTGATCCCTAATTCATGCGGCTTTAAGCTTACCGTGCCTAAGAATGAATGGTTAGGGGGGTCTAAATAAAACCTAACCGCAAACGGAGCCTGTGGAGTATTAGGGCGCTCTCTACAGTATTATGCTCTTCCTGTTCTACCCGGAGCAATGGTACAGGTGACCTTGTGTTTCTCCGAGATAATCGGCTTCTCTTCTTCAGTCTCAAGCCTGAGGCTTAATAAGGGTGGGATTATTAATACGTTGTAATTTAGTTTAAATTTTCACCTTAATGGTCTCGCATTATGCGTTTAACACAGTGTATTCCGTGCGTTTCGCCTTTGGCGACTTTTACAAGATACCGATCTGTTTTTTTTGCTGCTGGTCTTTCGTGCTGAGATTGCAAAAAGCTTAATCCTGCCTAGTTTGGGTAGTGGCTACGGTTAGGATAGCTTAGTTAGACCAATCTTCAGCATAAAATATCAGCAACGATGGTTCTTTGTAGACTCATGCAAATGGTACAGCTCAAGTGGCGCTAGTTCAAAAATCTTACTTTTGTGAACTTTTATCTAGATAACCTTGTGGACCCAGTTTTTGCTACTTTCAGAAACATGAAATGGTAAACTCACGTGACATGCCACGTGCATGCGTGCTCGTAAATAGCGCAGACTTTGCTACACTCATTTCTGAGTTAACAACCAGAGATGTATGTGATGTCACAATTGATATTTCTGTTCATATATTATATATTCAATAGGAAATACGTCTTTCGTTTTGTGGTGTATTTACCACATGATGGACCATCCCCAATGGATGATTTCAAACGAGTTGTCGTTCACTGCCTATGAAAAGGCCTTCTACTGATTGTGCGCAGCGATGCTGATACTCATGACATCATCTGGAGCATCTCGGACATCAATTTGAGAAGCTCCAGTCTGATGGAATGCTTATGTAGCTCAAATCTTGGATTACTTATTGTAGGAACCTTCATGGCATCTGCTAGAGAAGAAGTGTTAGACATAATGCTTCGCTCGAACAGAATCAGTCACGAGTTGACGAATCGACATGTATCAGATGATGAATCATTATCTGATCATCGCTACATCTCAATATGAACATATGAATGTAAAATGGCAGACTTTGCATTTGTTATACTCCACAAACTGGGAATTGGTTGTGACCAAATACCATGGATTCTCTGCGTCCATTGGAAATCCTAGTGATTCGGATGTTTCCACTTCCGGTGAATTGGGACACAATTGTCCTTGCTTCGAGTGATCTTACAATTGCTTGTCACTTTGCTTATAGGAAATGTTCCTCACAAGTCCCTTCGCAGGACGAGCGGACGTCTGGCTATTTGTAAAGGAATATGTCAGATAGTCATACTGCTTTTAAATCTCTTGCTTCGGCCAACTCAAGGTCTAAGCTTGTTATCGCACGTCGAACTCAATTTGAGGAACTGAATTCAGTGAACTTTGTAAACCTTGTATGGGTCCTTGCTATTCTTCCATTGCTGGGAATGAATTGGCTTATGAATTAGCTCGCAATGGAGCATCGCATGACTTCATTGGCCCTCAGGCAGCTATTCCAATTTCGAAGTGCTGTGTGAAGCTCCAGAAATTCTTGGGCGGCAACTCAGCACAAGCAATATTGGAATAATTTGGAGTCTTGTCGTCAAACAAAATTGTACATTACTGAGCCATCCCAAAAATGGCTAAGTAACAAATCTGTCAAAGCAGTATTGCAGTCTATTGGTTACAACCTTGACTGGCCACTGCCGACTCAACTATCACATGGTAAATATTCAGCGTCCTGAGACATTTGTGTGTGATAGTTGTGATTCCGATTATGGATCTTCTTATCACCTGATATGTAACTGTCCAATTTTCACGTAATTGCGATTCCAATTACTTGGTAAACACTTATTAAGTAAAACTGATTTCAGAAACCTGAATCTTCAGGACATTCTGTCATTCTTAACCCGCTGTGGTAATGAGCTATAGGCTCTCTTTACGCTCTTGCGTTTTGCAGTGCCCTTTTTAGGGCGCTGTTCGAACCCATTGTGGTATGGAGCTACATGCTCTCAATTCGCTTATGCAATTTTCCCTCTTCAAGGGACCCCACTCCTATTTCCTCCCATCTTTCCCTTCCCTTTCCTCTCCCATCGAGTAGATGATGAAATAGGCTCAATTATGGCGATGGCACAAATCTCCCAAATGGCGGGGAACGTGCCTCTGGAGCCGGCCTTCTGATACCTGATACCTGATGGTCCGATTTTAGATCTTTTTTTTTATGGAAACACGTGTCTTGATAAGAAGGAAGAGAATCCAGAATATAAGAGTTCTATAAGAAGTATTTATTTTGCAATGTAAAAAATTAGGCGATTTTCGTAACGCGACACCATATTGATGTGACTATTTGAAAAAATATGATTTCAAAGAATCAATAATTCGTTCAAATCAATTTAACCCGCACATAACAATGTCATCAAATACCCTCCTAGTTAACGTATAAGGTATTCATATGACACACGATAAACTGTGTTACAGTTCTTTTATAAAAATGTTGTTAAATATCTCGATTTCTCACCAATAAATGAAATCAAGTTTATGTTACTTTTCAGGTATGTTTGTTATGGTATTTTCAATCAAATTTATGTTTTTTATACAATTCATGTTCTGCATACCTTTGGAATTATTTCAGAGTTTGTAATTTTGATAGCTTGGCGTAGATGTGCGTGGAATGTGTCTGTAACTACAGGAAAACTATTAAAAACAATAAAAAGATCATCAAGCCACCAATGGATCACGATAAAAATACAGGACATCCGTTGGAAACTAGTTTTGGCGTATGACAACTTGAGATAAAAATGAATGTAATGTATAAATTGTCTCCTCCTCTCTCCTTCATCTTCCGAACTTAAGTACATTTTTTTTCAGAATTTCACAATTTTGGAATATCTTTGGATCCAGATTACCATTGATCAGTGTTGACACAGATTCTAAAACTAGAAGAGTTTTTTGAGAACTTATGAAAAAATGGTGCAAAAATACCGAGAAACAAAAAAGTTATCGTGATTTGAGTGTATTTCTTGCGGTAAAAAATGAAACTGCCGGTAGAGGGGTTAATAATGGTTGAGTTTATTAAAAAAATGTTTTATCTCATACGCAGATAAGTCCAATCGTCCTTTTAAAAAGAACTGCTGCGATAAATGAAATGTAATGGTTTATAATATGTTATTGATAGCTTAATTTAGTTTGAACATATAAGGATAATAAATAGTGCTGCCTGACATAGAACACCTAGATATAAGAAATTCAAAATAAGAGTATACAAGTATGTTCCAGATTGCGTTCTACACCAACAAGTTGCTGTGTATCAAATTTTGCCTTCAAAACACCCACGTTATAAATGCGTCTCTCTTGATGGCCCACATTCATCACCGTTAAAGTCCCATTCAATCAAACGACCTCAACTGCCATCAGCACTCAATTCAAGAGCCCATTTCGACGCCAACAAAAGGTTTTCCGTCTTGCATTCGAATGGAATTGATATACCGATGGATTGTGCAAAATCATTCATTTAAATTTAGTACCTAACTGCACTCACTTGAAGACTCGTCAAACCGGCCAAATAAGATGAAGGAACCGTCGTCATGCCGTACGACATGGGCATGTCCTCCATTTCTCTTCACTTGGCAGATGGCATTTCATTGTCGTTTTTTTTGCGTGAACTTCCACGTCTAGTGGAATTCGGGGAAAGTGGGCCGTAAGTGTCTGTGTTTGGACTAAGTTAGAGAACAATTTGCTTAAGATGAACCTTAAATTTTCAAAAGCATAAATCTGGAGAGTCGAAACATCCATTTATTCAGAAAACTTGATCGATTGGTCACCACCAGCGAGTTTTCAGCTTAAACGGATATACGGTTCTCCAGATTTGTGCTCTTGAAAATTAAAGGTTTTGCTTCGATTCATCTTTACCTTAAGGTGGCACACTTGCCCCAAATTCCGCTACCAAAGATGGAAAACCAAGAGCAGGCAGCCACAACAACAAAAACGCAAAGTTTATTTTCCTTTCATCGCATTTCACTGGAAAACTCTTCTTTCTTATCAGGGACGTTGTGGAGAGGAAAATTGGTTTCACATTGCTCTCGTGAACTACTAGTACAACTTATAAAGTACGCTTCTCTTTGTGCTATTTGCGTGCAGCGTTCTTCGGTGAACTTTTATTCCCTATCTTTGAATGTCAGCATTGTGGCTTGGGTTGATTTTTTCTAGATTTTTTGAATCACATTTTTAGAATGAGATATCTTATCAAATGCTCTCTGCAGCTGACACAAAGCGGATAAGAAAAGTTCAACTTTGGTGAAGATTCAAAGAAATCAACATGTAATTTTGTGACAGGACAAAAGCATTTCCAGTACAATTTCTGGTTTAATGCAGATTACACCTTCCTATTTCAATACCACTGAGCTATAACTTGAAAACATTAAAGATAATTTACAGCAGATTGTAGGTCTAGTTTAAATAAATCTTACATAATTTTAAATAACGCATAAAAAATAACATCCTGAACAGTTGTAAAATTATTAATTATGCAAATCAGTTCGCATCGTAACTTCGTGCTGTGCGTACATGAATTCTCTCTGCTCTTGGAAGTTTTTAAAAACTACCAAAAGCAATAAAACAGTACTTTTTTTTCTTGGCATTAACGTCCCCACTGGGACAGAGCCTGCTTCTCAGCTTAGTGTTCTTATAAGCATTTCCACAGTTATTACATGAGAGCTTTCTCTGCCAAAGTTGCCATTTTCGCATTCGTATATCGTGTGGCAGGTACGATGATATTCTATGCCCTGGGAAGTCAAGAAAATTTCCATTACGAAAAGATCCTGGACCGACCGGGAATCGAGCCCAGACACCTTCAGCATGGCTTTGCTTTGTAGCCGCGGACTCTAATCACTCGGCTAAGGAAGGCCCCTAATAATGAAACAGTACTTCTCAGTGCCAAATAGAAAAACAGTACATTTCAGTGCCAAAAATAACGGTACTTTTCAATGTTACTAAAACAGTACTTTTCAGTACTATTTTTCTACTTCTTTTCTATACGACCGTAAAGGGGGTCGTTGTGGTAATCCTTCTTGGACAGCGTCTTGCGAAAAAAAGCCTTTTAGAAGGTCACGTCTTTTTTCGTTCGTTCACTGAACATGGTTTAGCGAGGTTTAAAACTGTTACTAAACGTGGAAAAATGGAATAAATGGAATGCGAACTTTCTTCCAAGGGTGAAATAGTTAATATTGATATTGCATCGAAATGAGCAATTAGTTCGATGTTCCAGACAAATTTTCCGAACACCAAATCGAAGCAGCCTAAATCCCAGGCTTTTTGATTCAAGTGAGGAAACAAAGAGTGCCACCTATCGTGGTCAGTTGTTCCAAATTTGGGGTTTTAAGGCAGGAGATCTTGAACTCCATTATTCCCCTAAGGTCTCCTTCCAAATCGCAAAGAAAGGAGACTGTCACGTTTTGCCGGAAACTCTTAAAGATCGCTAACTTCTTCTCAAACATCTTGAAGTGAAGAAGCACATTTTTTTACTTATGACAGGAAACTGAACGATTGTTCAAAGTCGTCCTGAAGAGATCAAAAATGGAATAAATAAATGATTTACACGGATTTTCTCGAGTCCAAGTAATCATTTTGAAAAAGAGAACCCAATCTGACATTCTTCGGAAAGGGATTTCTCAAGAATATGGAAAAAAAATTTCAGAACCTCACTCAGCGCCGTCGGTGTCGAACGTGGAGTATGTCCCAGTATGGCCCATTAAAAAAAAAATAAGAAAATCGTCATGTCATGTTTAATGGTAGTTTTTATAAGAAAAAAGTTAACGAAACATGAATGTTATTCATTATTTGTATAGTTTAATCTATTTAAACTCAGGTTTATGCTTTGAACATGATTTTCATCTGTTACTCACACCTTACTAGAGAGGAATTGAAATACCTTCAAATTTTATCATGCAGTCATCAAGTTCAATTTCTTTGTGATGGAAGCTTCTAAAACATCAACGATGGGGTGACGACCTTCACAAGCCTTGTCTCCAGCATTCGCCCATATCAAATGATAGAATGGATTCATACCTAGATCTAGTTAGTATTGATATAAGTTGTCTCTAACCGAAGGAACATATTTTTTCCTCAAAAAAATGTTGTAGACCTCTGTTTTTATTTTTTATTAAACTTTTACAAAATAGTACGGCATTTCAAACCCATAAGACGCAAATGCCCTAAAAAATAAGACCCTGGCAAAATATTTTATTGTGACCATGAAAAACACGTTCTCTAAGAACTCCTTCATCCACTATGGACGATCAGGTGGCTAATAATCGAAAAAATGACTTGTTATGATAGGTTTTTCTTGTACATCACTCCATAGTTAACACTTCTATTAAGATATTCCTGGATTATCAGAGCAAGATGATTTATAGTTTAATTGAAACAGTATGTCAAAGTTTAAGTTTTTAAGAAAAATAAAGAATTCAGTGCAAACATAAGGTAAACATTGAATACAATATGCTGCATAATCGTAATATATTATACAGATCTCTATACACTGTCCGAAAGCTTATTCAAAAAGCTATCTTAGAAAAATAAAATGAAATAAAAAAATCGTACTTTAGGTAGGAAAACGCGGGGAGTGCACTGAAAAATCTATATTTGATTTTTATCAAAACTCTACACTTCACATACTTTTTTGTCCCAAGTTGTCCCAGGCTAAAATTTATTTCAAAGGACCCTTTGAGATGTAAATTAAAGGATAGTGAAGAATTTAGCTTCACAAATTTGCACTTTTTTTATTTTAGGGCTTTTTGATTTGTTTTCAATATTGTTAATAATTTTCTATTAAAAACAGCTGAAAAATAATTCAGAGAATAACTGCATATCGGTAAATCATTCACATCATCATTTCTATGTGAGTTCTAGTATTTATTATGGTTTGCACAACGTTAATCGCATAAATGGCTTATATGCATCATACGTAACAAAACTTCTTATTTCGCTATAGGCCCTATTCAAAAGTCAGGATCGAAAACATGTTTTTAAAAATAAAACATCAAATTTGTATCACAAAACTCATAAATACAACATGAGATTGAAGAAATATGTTTAACCACCAGTCTGTAAGGAAACCGCCCATAGTGCCATCCTATGATACCAAACACACTAATATCAGGTCCGTCCCACTCGGGCTCAGATTGGGTACCACTTCTAGTACTGCATTCGGTCCCTCGGTAGTACAAAAGGTACCCAAGCTTGACAGATCGCAGTACACTTTTCACGGCATTCTAGATTACCTTATGAGCCATAAAATTTTGGGCAACTGCAAGGGACATGGAGGTCTTTAACCCGTATAGGCCTGAGTGAAAGCAAAAATTCTAAAACCTTCACCGCTCAACGAATTCTTAATGGATTCAAATGATTTTTTGTCAGTATACTGGCACACATATCTAGTTTCTAGACGTGGACAAAGGAATACGGAAATATTCCAGTGGTCGGAGTTATTCCGGTGGATCACTGGGTCAGGTCGGGTGAGAAGGGTACTGCGCGTTTGTGCCCCTGGAGGTAGGCAAATTTCATGTCACAGATAATTTCCGGAATCGGTTATAATGTGGCCACTACATGACGGAATTTTAAGAAAATTGCATCAGTGTAAATCTTTTCAGAAACGATTGAGTTGGATAACTATGAGTATGGTATTTGATTAATCCTACAAATTACCATTTTCGGGTCCCGGGACGCTTCAAACTTACGATAAAGAGGTCAATCTGTATCTGAACATCTGTGCCAAGATTATGGAAACGCATTTTAGTGCATAATTATGTTTGATTTCTATTTTTCGAGAATTCAAACAAATTAGTACCAATAAATCTATGACCGGTTCTCCCGGGCATTACGTCCAAATGGCCACATCCGGTATATTTTGAACGGTGCAAAACTCTTCATTTATAATGTTGAATGTCAGATCTTAATGATTTATGCAAATTAAAATGATTGTGATTGCAAATAAATAAAGGTAACTAGGCATGGCCCAAAAAATAGCCCTCTTGTACCCGACTTGACCCAGTGGCTCACCGGAATAACTCCGGCCACAGGAATATGTCCGAGTTCTTCTGTCCACTAATAGAAACAAGATATGTGGGCCAGTGAACTGACAAAAAATCATTTGAATCCGTTAAGAATTCTCTGAGAGGTGAGGGTTTCAGTATTTTTGCTTTCACTCAGGCCTATACGGGTTAATTTGTCTTTGCTAATATTTTTAACAATGAAGTGTGATTTTCGAAGGTGGAAAGTGTATCACCAGAGTATACGACAATCAGATGCTGTTTTTTAGCTTTGAGCGGACAAAACCTTTAAACTTTTTTGATTTATTACATTATTTTAAAAAGTAAGAAAATTATGACAAAAATTGTCCTAGATAGTGAAGTTGTGTACGTATATACTACATTAATCAGAAATTACATTCACTCACAAAAACAACAAAAATAACGCTTATGGATGCTAAATTCACGTTCAAACAATTTTCGCATTTTTTTTATGGGCCATACTTTAAATGCATGATTTTCGAAGGTTCTTCTCACGCTAAGGACGTCTGTAATATGAAAGAAGATTGTATTCGCTATTTACAAGGTCAACCATAACTCTAACTTTTGGGATTGCCCTTCGCGTAAACATTCGTGGCTCGTACCAGGCACATGAACGGTAACGTTTTTCGTTGCCAGAATCAGTGAACCAAAATGTACCGTCAAAAACTGTAGTGAGCGTGACAATCACACATATACTACCATGACTTTCATGCAACAAAAACATTCATGTGATACTCAAAATAAAAGTCATGCACGACTGTGACTTTTTTTGGTCAGCAATAAATGTATCATGGTTGTAATGAATTACTGTAGTACACGTTAATCTGTATTATCATAATGTGCCACTCACAATGTGCACCGATTGAAATATGTTTTTCTTTTCATTCTTGTATCAACCAGCCGCACCAGCTTGAGAGCTGTCCATAACTCACGGGTTATTTTTCTATTTTCAGACTCCTCTTCCTTCGTCGGTAGGTTTTTCGTCTATGAGGTGTACGTGCCACAAATTCTTTTGTTTTCATGACTTTTACTGTGCGCCGTGTGTTGATGCTGTCTCGCTCTCTCTCACGGGCATCTTGAAAACAAGGCGCACAGTAAAAGTCAAACGTTTTATAGCATACATAGGCTCATACAAAAAAAATGTGTCGATCGTGATCTTTGGTCAAACGAACTACCGTTTTGATTCATATTACGGACAGCTTCAAATTCCGGACACTCTACTTTGTATGGGAAACATTTCACGCGAAATGTTTCAATTTTTGCCGTTTAAAAGTTCTCGATTTCAAGGCTCGTTTTAGTAAGCATTTTCCATAAATATCTTTGAAAATTTATAATGCCCAACTACCTTAGATGTCTCTTTAGTGGTTTGACGATTTCAATTAATGATTTGACTGTTCCAATAATGATTATCATGAGCTGTTCGGAATTCGAATCAAAGTGTCCGGAATATGAGGCAAAAGAGAGGAAGCGTCCGGAATAAGAATCATGAAAAGGTCACACATTATGATTTATTAAAAATTATTCAAGTTGCGGAAGCGAATTCTTTACCCACCATTCGAAAGTTAAGGACTTTCAACGTTTGATAACGCTAAAGAATCGTACAGAATGATTTATTTTGTATGCTCTCTGCTGGGTTATACTTCACTGAGTCCTTAAGTGTCCGTAATATGAATCAAAACGGTACCCCCGCCCTTCTCCCCCCATGGATGACCACGTTGTTAGCACCTTATGCGACAACGGCTCGAAGCAGAAACCTATGAATAAAGAGGGTAGAAGCAAACCTAAAAAAACCCTGGTGCTCCGTTTGTGCCACTTTTTTGTTGCTTCCAATGAACGCCCTCTCCTCCAATGGACTAATGCACGAGTTCAGTCGTTGACGTTTGAGCGGTGCCATGTTATTTACGTTACTATGGTAGCTAGTGAATACGGCACCACTCAAATGTCAAATTAGTGAACTCGTGCAAAGGTCCATGGACCTAGCGGTAGCGGTGCCGAATTCACTCATTGCCATGGTCACGTAAAAAACACGGCACCGCTCAAACGTCAAATAGTGAACTCGTGCATCGGTCCATAGTGCAGCAGTGAAAACGCATGCTGTACAAAACACTGCAAGATAACGTCATAAAGGCGGCATTTGGCAGTTCAGAGCCAGTGAATTCGGCACCGCTCAAATTAGTGAACTCGTGCATCGGTCCATTGTTTTTTACATTCATTTCGCATTCCCGTCATCCACGACAGCATAACGTTCATGGGAGGCTGAAAAGACTGGCACGCTACTCTTATCCATGTCAGGTAATACATTCATGGCTGCAGTAAGAATGTATCAGTAGCAACCTGAACGTCACAAATTAATGTTTTGAAACCTCCTGCATGTGAATGTAACAGCAATGCGACAATAGGATCGAAAATGTATTATACGCTTCACTGGCCAGAATTCCCCAGACAGAACCTCCAACAATGTTCATTTTTCAGTTGACGATCGCTTGCTTAAGAATCATACCCATTAAGTAAATTATAATCATGCTCATTAACAAGCTAATTTTCTTCCGTCAGGTGTACGTTCGAATTTTTTCAATTTCAAATGGGTTTACCCTGAGACGAGACTTGCGAAGTCGGTCTTTTTTTTCTGTGATTACTGTGTTTTTTTCGTGACTGCGGAATCTGGGCTGCAAATGACGTTGATATTTTTCCTCTCCGCGAGTCGACTGCTACCCACGCTCTCCAGGTCCTGGTGCACCTGGTCAATCCACCTAGCTCGCTGCGCCCCACGCCTTCTTGTTCCGAATGGATTCGTAACGAACACCATCCTTACAGGGTTGTTGTCCGGCATTCTTGCAACATGCCCTGCCCAGCGTATCCTTCCGGCTTTACGGATACTGGGTTCGCCGTAGAGTTGAGCGAGCTCATGGTTCATTCTTCGCTGTCATACGCCGTTCTCCTGCACGCCGCCGAAGATCGTCCTTAGCCCTTGGCGTTCGAAAACCTCAAGAGCTTGCAAGTCCTCTTTTAACATAGTCCATGTATCATGCCCGTAGAGGACTACCGGTCTTATGAGCGTTTTTTACATCGTGCATTTGGTGCGGGGGTGAATCTTTCTTGACCGCAGTTTCTTCTGGAGTCCTTAGTAGGCACGACTTCCACTGATGATGCGCCTTCGTATTTCCCGACTAACATTGTTGTCAGCTGTCAGCAAGGATCCGAGGTAAATGAACTCGTCCACCACCTCGAAGATATCCCCATCATCGTGACACTGCTCCTTCCTTGTCATGCTTAGCTCCGCCTTCCAGCATGTACTTTGTTTTCAACGCATTCACCATTAGCCCGATTCTTGTAGATTCGCGTGTCAGGCGGGTGAAAAAATCTGCAACTGTTTCAAATTTTCTCCCAATAATATCCATGTCGTCCGCAAAGCAAACAAATTGTCCGGATCTCTTGAAAATCGTACCTCGACTTTTAAGTCCGGCTCTCCGCATGACACCTTCAAGCGCAATATTGAACAACAGGCACGAAAGTCCGTCGCCCTGTCGTAGTCCCCACCGAGACTCGAACGAACTGGAGTGTTTGCCCGAGATCTTCACGCAGTTTTGAACACCGTCCATCGTTGCTCTAATCAATCTTGTAAGCTTCCCGAGAAAGCTGTTCTCGTCCGTGATCTTCCACAGCTCTACACGGTCAATCTGTCGTATGCCACCTTGAAATCGATGAACAAATGGTGCGTAGGGACCTGGTACTCACGGCATTTCTTCTTGTAATAGGGCATATAACGCCTTGCTTCCACTCCTTCGGTAGCTGTTCCGTTTCCCAGATTCTGACTTTCAGCCGATGCAGACAAGCGGCCAACCTGTCCGGCTCCATCTTGCTGAGTTTGGCTCCGATACCATCCTTGCCAGCGGCCTTGTTGTTCTTGAGCTGTTGAATGGCATCCTTAACTTCCCCCATCGCGAGAGCTGGTTGGTTTCCACTGTCCGTTGTGCTGACGTAGTCATCGCCTTCGCTGTCCTGACCTTCTGTACCTGTGTTTTTTCGCCATTCAGGTGTTCATCGTAGTGCTTCTTCCACCTTTCGATCACCTCGTGTCCGCCCGTCAATATGCTCGCATATTTATCCCGGCACATTTCAGCTCGCGGCACGAAGCCTTTGCGGGATGTGTTGAGCTTCTGATAGAACTTTCGCGTTTCTTGAAAAAGGTACACCAACTCCATCCCTTGGCATTCCACCTCTTCCAGGCGGCACTTTTTGTCCCGGAATTGGCGGGTTTGCTATTTCGATCTGCTTGTCACGTTTTTTCGATTTTTTGCGAATCCGCTGGTGGTTCAGCTGGCACTACGCCACCCGGACAGCTTCTTATTTTCTGGGAAGTTCTTGAACTTAAAGCTTCTTCTAGTATTTTTTGTTATAAGTATTGAAACGGATAGTGGAAGATTTAGTGAATTGACAAACGAATGTATTTCCGGTGATGTGATTGTTCCAACAAACGAGGCGTACGAAATCGGGAAGAAAAAAACAGCACATAATACTTAAGATTCCATCTGGTGAGTTTGTTCCATTACAAATGGAACCAGATTACTTTTACTTCAATAATTTTACGTTAGAATAAAGAAGTTTGATTAGCTTGATCTTTACGTTAGCATAAAGAAGTGAAGAAGTTTGCTATACGGATCCTAGAACCGATTTTTTTTCTTTTGCGTTTAACGAGTATTGTATAACATGTGTTATTTGTTTTAAGGAATTCATCAGATCAGTTACCCCGTAACTGTCCATGTGCTTTAGTTTTTTGAACGTAAATTACGATTACTTACAAAGATCGACATTTGTGTACGGTTTGCGCGTTCCGGTCGGTCGATTGCTACGCAGGGAGCAGTGCGTCGTGATTGCTTTTTGTTATTTTTACGCATTTTGAGCGCAGCATAATTTTATACATTTTATTAGTAATCCGATGGCCCTGTAGGGATCGGTTCTGCTTATTTTTTGTGAGCGGAATGTCAAATCTAAATCATCACAATCAAGAAAAGGTACGTCGGTCCGTAGAAAACGTAACATAATTACCAGTATAAGTAATAAACAAATGAATTCTCTTTTGATTGCCGGCATTCAAAAGATTAAATAAATAACATTTAAACAACAAATGCTCTTGGTCCATCGCTTGCTTTTCAGGCAAATCCTTGACCGTATACCGCTCCCAACCTCCAACTCCGTAGCACTTATGAGGGTGTCGCTAAGTCGATGGCGTCTCGTTAAGTAAGTGCTACATCAACATTTCCTATTCCAATCCCATGTTACGGTAAAAATAGGCGTGGCCTGGAATAGCAATATTCATGATTTTGGTAATCTTGTTCAAGACTGGGCCAAGGTTTACTCCCCAGCCTTGTTCCTGAAGGTAGTCTGAATGGGGTTATCAAAGGAAACGTGATTGTTGCTAGTATCCAATCTACGAAGTATACCGTAACTACGCTAAGGCTAAGCCTAATTGGCGGGTTTGCTATTTCCGCTTCAGCCCGTATCGTTCCACGTTTTGCCACGTACCGTAAAATCGGGTGTAATTGATCAGAAGGGTAAAATTGATCATCGTATCACACGATTTTATTTATTCGTAATGGAGCATAATTATCAATGTAAGCTGCAGTAAATGAATGTTGTTTGTCGTAACTATTGTCAAATTGTGTGTTGTGAAGTTTTTTGCGTTCAAGAATGTTTATTATTATGAAAATAATGTAAAATTTCAAAATCATACACGGTGCAGTATTGACAAACACCTATGAACTTCTATTTCTAAGCAAGGATTTGAACATGGTATAAACCTGAAAGTTTGTGAGGATGCTTGAGATATATCCCCAAACCAGATTTCATCACTAAAACTCGTACCAATTAGTTCAAATGGTTGAAATAATTGAATTTCTGTTAGATATCATTGAATTCTTTAGGAAATTGCATACATTTAGGCGTTTTCCGCGAAATTCTTGAAATTTAACTGTTCGTTATTTATTCAAATATTGCATTGTTAAGAATTTGACAAGCATATTCTGATTCAGGGAGCTCAAATTTATCATGTAGAGTTGTTTTAAAAACTAACAATAATGGCATTGACAAGTGATCAATTTCACCCCGAAATGAGATCACTTGATTTTTTATTTTAAATATATTTGTTAACACTAAAATGACATTTATTAGAAAATTTCGGTACATGAGTCGATGAGGCTCACCTTCGTACTTGTTTTCCTGTATTTAGTTGTTTTGCTTTGTTAACATTATAGAAAACAGACTAGAAAAAACGTAAAAAATGATCAATTTCACCCGAAATTACGGTACCATGCTGCAGAATTGCAGCCCGCGCTACATTCTTTTTCTCTAAAACCATCTGGGACTCCTTGTCGAACCAATCGTTTCTTGAGCTTCGTTCCACATATCCGACAATGCTTTCGGGAGCGTCGTTAATGGTTGCTTTGACTGTCCTCCAGCAGTCCTCAAGCGGTGCCCTTTTGAGCTCGCCCCATTCAGCTATGCTGCCTCAAAATGCTAAGCGTACGCAGTGGTGACATCCGGTTTTTTCAGTCGCGCTAGATTATACCGAGGCGAGCGTCGGTACTGTACATCGTTGATGACGGATAGTTTGGGGCGCAGCTTGACCAGGTAGTGGTCGGAGTCAATGTTAGCGCCATGTTCTGACGTCGGTTATGTCGGAGAAGTGCCGTACATCGATCAAAACGTGGTCGATTTGCGTTTCTGTCTGCTGAGGTGAACTCAAGTGTACCGATGCTGAAAACAGGTGCTACGAATGGCCATATTCTTGGAAACGGCGAAATCTATCAGTCGTAGGCCGTTCTCGTTCGTCAGCTGGTGGGTGTTGAGCTTTCCAATCGTTGGTCTGAACTCCTCCTCCTGGCCAACCTGAGCGTTCAAATCTCCTTTGATGATCTAGACGTAGTGGCTTGGGCAGCGATCGTACTCGCGTTCGAGCTGTGCGTCAAATGCGTCCTTGTCATCATCAATGCTTCTAGAGTGTGGGCTATATCAACGAAAAATCACAGTGCAGGTAACGCAGCTGAACCTGAACCACTGTGACGCAGCTCAGCAACTGCTGTACCAGTCAGTTGCTGAGTGGGGGACGGACATCGCCATCATATCGGACCCATACCGAGTACCCGCCGGCAACGGCAACTGGGTCGTGGATGGATCCGGAAAAATGGCGGCGATATGGACAACGGGTAAATACCCTGTCCAGCAGTTGGTGTCTACTACCTACGAGGGCTTCGTGATCGCCAAAGTAAACGGGGTCCTCTTCTGTAGCTGCTATGCGCCTCCGAGTTGGTCGACCGAGCGGTTCACGCAGATGCTGGACTGCATGACGACCGCGCTGACAGGGCGAAGGCCAGTTGTAATAGCGGGCGACTTCAATGCCTGGGCCGTGGAATGGGGAAGCCGTAACACGAATCAGCGAGGTCAAATCCTGCTAGAGGCACTGGCCGTGCTAGATGTCGATCTGGCTAATGTTGGTGCCAAAAGTACCTTCAGCCGTAACGGAGCGGAGTCGATTATCGACGTTACTTTTTGTAGTCCTGGCCTAACGAGTAGTTCGAACTGGAGGGTAGACGATGGCTACACTCACAGCGACCACCTGGCGGTTCGCTACAGTATCGACTACAACAACAGCAGGCAGCGGGTTGAGGAAGCGGCTAGGTCAAGGCCAAGCCCTCGTAGGTGGAAGACATCGTACTTCAATGATGAAGTACTTAGGGAGGCGCTCCGCCGTGAGCGTAACCTACTCGGCCTAAGCGGGGACGAACTGGTAGCGGTGCTTACGCGTGCATGCGATGCGACCATGCCTAGAAAAGTCCACCCTAGGAATGGGAGACCACCGACATACTGGTGGACTCAAGCTATTGCGAACCTGCGCCGTGCCTGCCTACGGGCTAGGAGACGGATGCAGCGAGCACGTACCGAGCAGGAGCGTGAAGAACGACGGGCGGTGTTCACCGCTGCCAAAGTCGCGCTGAAGTCTGAGATAAGGGCAAGCAAAAAGGCCTGCTTCGAGGGACTCTGTCAGAGTGCCAACGCGAACCCGTGGGGTGATGCCTACAGGATCGTAATGGCGAAGACAAGAGGTGCAATTGCTCCTACGGAGCAGTCTCCACAGATGCTGGAGGGGATCATCGAGGGGCTCTTCCCGCGCCACAACCCTAGCCCATGGCCTCCTTTTGTAGGACAGCCGGGGATTGGGGCTGGTGATGAGGATAGAGTAACTGATGAGGAACTTGTAGGGATTGCAAAATCCCTAAGCATGGGGAAGGCACCAGGTCCGGACGGAGTTCCAAACCTGGCCCTCAAAGTCGCAATCTTGGAGGCTCCCGGTATGTTCAGATCTGCTATGCAGATATGCCTGGACGAGGGAGTATTTCCAGATGCGTGGAAGAGGCAGAGCCTGGTACTATTGCCAAAGGCGGGGAAACCACCCGGTGACCCGTCGGCGTATAGACCAATTTGCTTGATTGACACGGTGGGGAAAGTGCTCGAGAAGATCATCCTCAACAGACTGTCGAGGTACATCGAGGGTGTAAATGGTCTCTCAGGCAACCAGTTCGGCTTCCGGAAAGGGAGGTCCACTGTAGACGCTATTCTGGCGGTTAAGAAAACCGCTGAGATAGCACTCCAGCGTAAGAGGAGGGGTATTCGCTACTGCGCAGTAGTGACTCTGGATGTAAGGAATGCATTTAATAGTGCCAGTTGGGCGGCTATTGCTGATGCGCTCCTGCGTCTGGGGATACCCGAGTACCTGTACAAGATTCTCGGAAGTTACTTCCAGAATCGGGTATTAGTCTATGACACAGAGGTGGGTCGGAAGTGCTTTCACATAACCTCAGGAGTGCCGCAAGGTTCCATCCTGGGTCCGGTGTTATGGAATGTCATGTACGACGAGGTGTTGAGATTGAAATTCCCGGCGGGTGTGGTCATCGTTGGCTTTGCCGACGATATTACGCTGGAGGTCTACGGTGAATCGATCGAAGAAGTGGAATTGACTGCAGCCCACTCGATCGCAATTGTGGAGGAGTGGATGAGCTCCAGGAAACTGGAATTGGCTCACCACAAAACGGAGGCTGTTGTTGTCAACAACCGAAAGTCGGCGCAGCAAGCGGTGATCAGTGTAGGCGACTGCACAATCACTTCGAAGCGCTCCGTCAAACACTTGGGGGTGATGATCGACGACAAGCTTACCTTCGGTAGCCATGTCGATTATGCCTGCAAGAGAGCCTCCACAGCTATTGTGGCACTGTCCCGGATGATGTCCAATAGCTCTGCGGTGTACGCCAGCAAGCGTAAGCTTCTGGCCAGTGTCGCCTCGTCCATACTGAGGTATGGTGGCCCGGCTTGGGGCACGGCTTTGAGTACCGATAGCTACCGTAGCAAGCTAGAGAGTACTTATAGGCTAATGTGCCTGAGGGTTGCGAGCGCGTACCGTACCGTGTCACACGATGCACTTTGTGTCATCACCGGTATGATGCCTATTGGTATCCTTATCATGGAAGACATAGAGTGCTTCGAAATGCGCGGCACAAGAGGCATACGCAGGACTGCCAGACTGGCCTCCATGGTCAAATGGCAGCGTGCGTGGGACAGTTCCACCAAGGGAGTGTGGACTCACAGGTTGATTCCGAGGTTAGATATCTGGGTCAATAGGCGCCATGGGGAACTAACATTCCACCTAACACAGGTCCTTTCGGGTCATGGATGCTTTAGACAATATCTACACCGTTTCGGTCATGCGGGTTCTCCCGAATGTCCAGTTTGTGCAGGTTCAGAGGAAACGGCGGAACACGTTTTGTTCGTGTGCCCGCGTTTCCGCACAATGCGTGACCGCATGTTTGCCACATGCGGTCGGGACACGACTCCGGACAATTTGGTCCAGAGGATGTGTGCAGACGAGTTTGGCTGGAATGCCGTTTCATCGGCTATCACCCACATCGTCTCGGAACTCCAAAGGAGGTGGCGTGTGGACTCGAGGAGTGACTAGTGCAGACGCTAATCAACAGGTGGTCCAAGGGTTCGCAGTCGGCTACGTAGGTCATACCGGTGCCCTACGGTCGAAATCGACCCTTACAGCGATTAAGTGGCCGCGGGGAGAACATCCTGGTAGCGCTGCTGTCGTGGCGCCGGCCTACTGGGTGGATACGAGCCTCTGGTTGTTCGGGGCAGGTGGAGGCCCCTTCGTCAGCAATCCCAGCTCGTGCTAGCTGATAGGGCCTGAGCCTTCAGTAGGTCAAATTGCGAAGCCCGCAGTATCAGTTCTTGATACCTGCGGTGCAGCTGGGCGCGGGCTTAGTGGTCGACCCTGCCCGCCTTCAGCGGACAACGGGAGGTGAGGACCACCCGGGAAGCTGGCAATGCGCCAGCATGCTACCTTGGTGGACCCCCATAAGCGTGTCATCGATGTTCGTTGCTGCATGGCTACGCAGCTAACCTGGAGGATGCGATGTGCAATAGCCCCTCTCCGAAGCAATGCCTTCTTGGTGGTCCCGGAGAGACGAAGGGTTTGGCGGCAATGGAAATGGTTTAGTGGGTCGGGGGTGTAGTCCTGTTTACTGCTTGTACGTAGTAAATGGTCCCCAACCCCACACTCCCGGACCTCGGTCCGGAGTCTGTTGAGCAGATTATCCCCCCATTGCTTAGAAGGAAAAAAAAAAAAAAAAGAGTGTGGGCTATGCACGTTGATGATGCTTAAGTTGAAGAACCGGCCTTTGAGTCTCAACTTGCACATTCTTTCGTTGATCGGCCACCACCCGATCACGCGCCTTTGCATATCACCCATCATTTTAAAAGCTGTTCCCAGCTCACGTGTGTTGCCGCAGCTCTGGTAGATGTTATGATTATCTCAAAACGTTCGCACCATTGAACCTGTCCAGCACACCTCCTGCAGCGCTACGATAGCGAGACCGCGGATCTTCAGTATATCGTAGAGTATGCGTGTATTTCTGATGAAGTTGAGAGATTTTCAGATCCACGTATCGAGTTTCCAACCGCTAGTCCGTTTCCGTCGCTGTGCTTAGACAACCAGAATGTACGTATAACGAAATCACCTTTTGCGTTATGTGATGCTTACAGTATTGGACAAAACATTTGCAACTGTTTCGATTTTTCATACAAAATGACCAACTTTGGTAAGCTAGATCTCAGTTATTTATGAACCGATTCGAATGAAATTTTCACAGAACCTCAGATATAACCTGAATTTTAACATATGTTTTTGAATAATTTTTCCAATCACGAGTTTATGAGTAATAACGGTTTAAATAAAGTGTAACTTTAGACGAAAAATTCAAAACGATTTATCGCAAAATCTGATAGCCTTACACAAAAACTATCTTCAGCAAACTTGTTAATCTCGTCGTTTATAAAAAAAATCATCAAAAAATTCACTTTAGTTAAACCGTTACTGCTTTTAAACTTGTGATTGGAAAAATCATTCAAAAATATATGTTAAAATTCGAGTTATGTCTGATGTTCTGTCTGATGAAATTTCATTCAAATCGGTCCATAAATAACTGAGATATAGCTTATCAAAGCTGCTCATTATGTATGGAAAATCGAAAAAGTTGCAAATGTTTTGTCCAATACTGCATATGCGCCAAGTTTCACGTATAACATGTTGCGAAAAGGCCTTATACGTACACAAGTGGAGGCGATATACGTGCTTATTTTATATGATGAAAAATGACATACAATGCGAGTGTGTAAATTTTCTTGCGAACTAGTCTATACTCTAATGCGACTTAATTGATAATAAAAAAATGATTTGACAGCTGTTACGGATTCATCCGACCTACTTTGTACATGTATACGGGACGAAACGAAATGTACAAATGAACTCAGAAAATAGCATCCCAGGTAACAATTTGAAGCTGCTCAAACGCTTTTATAGCTAATTCAATTCAGCCTTTGTTTGAACAAAAGCTGTTCATAGCCTGCATTCACTGTTGTTCAGCTGTTAAACATCTAATTCTGGCGATTTTATTCAGCCTTAAGCTTAATTGAAGCTATATAGAAGGCTGAATAAAGGTCTAGCATGCGCTTATTCAGGCCTCTTTCAATATCCATAATTATATTTTTTGAACAGATGGCAACCTTCGAAAGCTTAACGATCGCTTATTCATCCATTATTCAACAATTAACCAAAAAAAAAAATTGAAAAGTATTTACAGGTTTATAGTTTTGGGTTTTATCAACGCAACTAACAATTTCAAACATATAGTGTAGAAAAGTGCTGGTATTTAAAGATGAAGATTAGTAAATATGTGCCATTGAGATTTGAACTGGGATTCGCTGATTTATAACCATTTACCTTGACATCTGCTCCACATGAGACTGAGTGAACACCATCAACAGCAAGGGACTAACATATTGTTTTGTCGGAATAAGGGCTATTTTAAAGGCTGCATTGAGGCTAAAGAAGTGATAACAGCGCTATGCAAAAACACTTGAGTTAGCTGTCAAAGTGTGTTGTGATTTTTATTTCAAAATAGAATCCTCGGTAATTTTTAATTTCTGCTATTCAATTGTTGTCAACGCAAGTTGGTAATGATTTCGATTTCTTACAGTTAATTAAAAATGTTACGAAGAAATCTGCGTCATCGAGTGTAGTGTTCTAGCTTGTTGTTACACAAGGTCATCGATGCCGGATTCAGGATTTTTTTTTCGACAGATGAAGGCCCGTGTGCGTTTACCGCATGTCTGCTTCGGGATGTGAAAGTTTTGTTTTTCGATGAAACAGTTTTATAATAAATAATTTAGTGTTCGACCCAATGTAGGTATATATTTCGGTATGTATATTTTTATCAACATACAGGTGAACAATTTTTCGACAATGGCTGTAGATTTGATTAAAGCTTTAAATAACCTCTAATCAATATCATTCAGGTTGGCTGAACAAAAGTTAAAACTGTATATGAAAAATAGTTTGTTCAACTCAATATTAAGCTTTGAGTATACTGCTGAATAAGAATGTTTAATAAGCTTTTCTTCAAATTATTGTTCAGCTGTCACGGTGGTCAGCCTTGTACACCATTGATCAGCCACTATTCAGCAAATACTCTTGCTGTTCAGCTTTCATTGTTACTTGGGATTTTATGCGAGGAAACTCATCGATCAAACGATATCATCTACCATGTAGTCCGAGTGTGATGTAATTTGTGTAAATAAACGACTTTGTTCGTTAACTGTTATGCGACTTCTGGTTGTCTGGGTGGTCTTTGCCGAAAATTCTGGTCCGTATTCTCTCGTTGACGTTCCTTCGCTGACGTGTTTTACGGTTGACACCAACCCCCTAGATTTCCGGAGGACCATTTTCCCTAATTGTTCGGAGGTCCTTAGTATGCAGTTCAGCTAAGAGTCCTTCGCTGGTACTCGGATGATGATCAGCCGCCCCTGACATGGGGAACAGACGCTGTTGTGAGCCGCATATAACATGGAGTACAGACGCTCCAGGTTTGCAGAAGCAAAAGCTAAAGCAACCCCCCCCCCCTTCCCTGTCAGCATACGACCAAAGTTCCCACCGGGATTGGTTACCCGATCTTCCCAAATATTACTCGTTACTCAGCCAGTACCACGAGGAGGTAGGGATAGGAGTTGCTGGGCAAGAGGCTAAGTACCACACAAAGCCGTCTATTTTATTCCTGCAGGTACGCGAGGTACCAATGGTACGTCATGCCCAGCCATTTACCGTGCCAAACCGTCGTATAAGCATTCTCGTAATATCTTTATCCATATCCATATCCATTTCTAATATCTATCCATTACTGTGCACCCCCGCTTATTTGAACGGTACCTCATGCAAAGCATCGGGGTTCATTTTTAATTCGCACTTCTAGTCACCCTACGAAGAACAGAAATTCGTACGTCTGGTTATCCCTTTAGCTGTTTTGTTTTGATTCTGTGTTCCATTCCACAACGCTCCATTTCACTTTACTCCGTTCCATGAGCGAAATGACGTTTGAACCATTAAATGTGGTCAAACCAACGGGGGTATCCGGTACTCTTAAACACACTTTCTAAAGTAAAATTCACTTCATAATAAAATTTGGCTGTCGAATGTGTACTAGCAAAACTTACCAAAAAAGATTGTCCTTCTCTGAAAGATTCGTCGCCCTTCGAAGAATAAAAATCGCCAGCTGAATGGATTTTAATCCAAATCCCTTTTTTATTCTGCATCTTTTTCCATTGTGTGAACCGCCTTTCCTTTCCCATTCGGCAGATTACATATTTATGCTATGTCCGCCTTTCAACCAACACTACAAAAGCCATTCTCCCAAACGCGGGCTCTGCGGTACGTTTTTATGCAAAGTTGGGCAAGCTCTCCGGCGTTCGCAATTTCGGCTCCATCAAATGTTTGAAGAATGTGGAACATATGGACTCGTCCATTCAACCGACCAACCAACCGACTGGCGACCGGTCTTCCAATGGAGTCGCAACGATGCCGTACTTTTCCTGGAAGTATGTTTTTGTGTCCTTTACACTGGTCGACAAAAAATCGAGGAGGAATTACAAGCAAGTTTTTAAAAATCGGTAAACATATAAATCAGCTTTTGTAACCTTATATCTGGCTTTGGATGTTTTTTTTTTAAATAATCCAAGATCATTGAAAAAATATTTGACACACGGTGTAAATTGTCCTCCTCTCAAAATCTTCACATCAGTGGCACACATCCCGTCCAGTATATGCATGACGAAACAGTTCCGTAAGCGGAATATTGTGCATTAATAGGGTTGAGGGGCAAACGAAAATGATCCAACCGGAAGGCGGAAGAGCACACTTCCATCCGGTCCGGGATAATCACCTCAGATCAAAGCAACTTTCGATACTTTATCGGAAGCATCATTGGTACATTTGATATAAGCTTATCTCGATGATGAAATGTGACCGAGATAGAGATAGGGCAGAGCAGCAGAAGCAACAGAAGTTCTCGTTTGTTGGGATATTGGAAGAACCGAGCAATCTGAATAAATGGGTCAGCGTTTTTTTTCCATAAATGTTACCAATCGAAAATTAAATTCATTTTAACTTTTTGATTTTTTGATAACACTTATGCTACAATAACCTAATAAATAATTATAATTAACTACAAAGTGAGGCCAAACCAAATGGAATGCTTCTCTGAGTCTAAAGCAACAAAGTGCCCAATTCTTATTCTCGGAATTGAAACAGAAATCAAGTGAGTCCCCTGTCGAATGAAATGAATGGCCTTAATTACCCTTCATTATCCTTATCCTCTTCCAGCAAATCATCTCTTTTGTAATAGCCGGCAAATAAAGTTCAAACCTACCATTTGGAAAAACTCATCCAAGAGCAACCCATAAAGATAACTCTAAAGTTGGTCGTAAAAACAAACGTCGAAAAATTGTCATTCTCATCCGAAGGCGCCAACTGCCGGAAGCACACCTGTTCACTTTCATACGTAAGAACGTTGGGAGGGCACACAGTGGTCCAGATTTAAAGAATTGTGGCAGAAAAAAAGCTAATTTCTCAACAAAATACCATATTAAGACATGGTAAGTATTTTGGAATACTCTATTTTGAGCATATATACCTTTTTTGGTTGTCATAGAATAAAATTTTACCAAAATTGTTGTTTTCATACATTTTGAGATAATCAACATTCTCAAAAATAAGGCAAACTTAGGCTAAACAAACCTTCTCTGATCAATATGAAAGAAGTCCATTAATTTTTTATCATACCTACAATAATAACTGTTATTTTCATCAGGTTTTCGACACCTGAAAAACAAAAAATCCCGAGTGAAACTGAGATATCGTCCTGGAAAAAATATTCAGAGACCCAATTTATTACGGGTTTTGATAAATAAGAAAACGTGCAATTTTAAGACAAAAAAAAAAAGGTTTCTGGATATGTGCAGCTATTTAGCGACCAGACATTTTGAGAAATATTCTTTAATTTAAAACCTTTTATTGTGATCTTAACTACATTGTATCGTAGCTGAATGATCGACTTTGTTTTTCTACCAAAGACTTTATTCACGAATCGATTTTCGCCAGCTTTTTGAAAAACTGAACCTCTATGGGTCATCAACTCCTTGGGATGGATCGAAAAGAAAACTGTGAATTGCATCTCCAAGAGAAGGTGCCCTAGTGGAATCCGAAACCAAACATTACGACCATTTGTGCCAGAGCAAACCGTTTTGTGCTTTTTTGCGCTCATTTTTGACGTTGGATAACGTCTTACGGCAACATATGGGGGTACAATTCAGAAAAACGAAAAATTGAGCATGTAACGAAAAATGGTCAGGTTTTGACCGCTAATAACTCAGTCATTTATCGATAGATTTTCAATATTTATCCATGAATCGATTGGAAATTTATCTACGCGTCGATTTAAATGGAGGACACTATTGATTATTAGCAACAAACTATTGAAATATCGTAAAACGTTGACCCCTTTCTTATCTAACCAATCACGTTCAAGCACATTTTTCGGTTTCGCTTCCCACTATAAAACCGCACCGCACCCTGCTTCTTCCCTCATTCTTCTTTTTGCCGTCAGACTGTGAACACGGTCGGCGAGCAAATTTCGAGAGTCATTCGCGTCCTCAGTTCAGTTTTCAATAGGACGCGAATACAACACGCATTAGAACCGAAGAACCACGCATTTCGGAGCCGCTCATTTGAGTGCACCAGCCAGCATAATCGTTTTCAGCCAGAAATCGTCGCTACCAGCCAGTGCTCCGCTGTCATTGCCATGCGGGAGGCTAGCGCGGTCATTCTGGTTCATTAGATCGAGCGGCATAGCCGTCACCGTCCGTGTAATATTCCCTAATTTGTACGAGATAGCTGAAGAAAATCGACCAAAGCCGCTTGTTGAAGCGCACATCGTCATCCGCACCGCAAATCTCATCGGGCGAGGCAGATTGAAACCAGTGCGCCGTCAAAATGTGTCCGTGTTACGCAAATTCAACAACTCAATCGGCCCTTTTGAGAGCCAACAAATGTGTTTTAAAGAGTTATTTGTATAATATTCCCTAATGTGTTTACCACATACTTGCTATAATCTCTTAATTTATCTCATAGCATCATACAATAATTGATTTATTACGAATAATTGACAATACGGCAATTTGAAGCTGTTTCCGAGGATGCTGCTGCAGTGCCGTCGGATTGCAATAACAGCATAATGCTAATATATACATCCCTTACCCAGACATCAGTTTCATATAGCCTATTTCCCAGATAAGAAAACGAAGAAAATGAAAGGAGGAGCATCATCTGCTATTCTAAGGGTATAAAGCATCCCTCCTTCGTTGAATCTGGTTTCATTCTGTTTTCGCTTTCGAGCTGGTAAGAGCTCCTCCAAACCTGCTCAGCTCCTCGCTACCAGAGGCAAGCTGTTGTACGAGATGGCTGAAGAAAATCGACCAAAGCCGCTTGTTGAAGCGCACATCGTCATCCACACCGCAGATCTCATCGGGCGAGGAGGATTGAAACCAGTGCGCCGTCAAAATGTGTCCGTGTTACGCAAATTCAACAATTCAATCGGCCCTTTTCAGGGCAACAAATGTGTTTTAAAGAGTTGATTGAGTTGATGTAAAACGAAGTTCGTAGTTCAAATTCTTTAAACATACAAGTTCAGAATTTACCTTTACCTGTTGTTTGGAATGAAAATTTGGTTTGTATTGATGAAACATATTATGTTAGAAGAGTTTTGAAATTATGGCACAACAATTTTCTTAACTCAAAAGGGATAAAAACTATTAATGATTTCTGTAAACTGTACACATTTCAACTAAATTTCTATCAGAGCTTACTAATATAATTAATAGATTGGATCCAATGACAAATATTAAAGTTATTGTTCGAATTATTGGATTTTATAGCAAAAATCATTTAAAAACTGGCATTTCTCATAATTTTTCCTAAATTCCATATATGTCCGCTAATAAATTATCCAAATGTACTTCACTACATCTGAACATCATAATTAAGTACTTCAGCAATCAAATAGAGCTTTTAAATTTAGTTTTGAATGTTGTACATTCGAATTTTGGTAGGTGTACGAATATGGAATTGGGCGAATTTTAGACATAAATTCAATACTTTTTCATTATTCCAAAGATAAGTGTGAATGAAAACATTTTGTGATTGGCAAATCATAGATGACACCTATCACCTTAATTGTGGATAAAGTATTTTAAACTCAGTATATCATTTAATAGTTGTTTACTAACTTGATGTGAAAACAGTATAAGGTACGAATATGAAATTGGGCCACTGTAAGGAACAGTCGCATTTCCCAAGTGATCCATTTCATTCATAATTTTCTTGTCAATTATCGCAGTCATGATCATAGATTAGTTGCGAGTTTGGTGATGCATTCCCTATTACGGACATCATTTTCATACTACAAACAGATCACCCAAAACTCTCTCTCTCTCTGGCCACAAAATCAATGAAAAAGAGTTATTTTGAATTGATACACTTGAAAAACAATTCTTTAATATAATCGCCTAAGCTTCTGAATACATGTAAAGTGATTATTTTGTAGCAACACAAAATAATAAAACACAATGTCTATAATAAATTAGAATTGACATGCAACAGATAGTGTGAAAATTATTTGGATTTTTAGCAAAAGAAATGTTTCATAAGTTTGTGACTGTCTCAAGCCAGCAAATAGAAGAAGCTAACGTTATCCAACGTCACTTTGGCGGTCGTATCTCGGAAACAACCTCTTACTTTTTCAATTCCGGGCTCTTTTTCACCGTCATCATCGCGCCCCAATAGACTCGGATTGCTTTTTGTTTCTACCAGCAGTAAGGGCATGCGATATCTCAAATTATTCAGCGAAATGTCGTTCGAAACGAGATTCCGTGGGATTTCACGGAATCCTTTGAGACGAAATTTATGTTTTTCTATTTTGTTTCGTTACACCACATGGAAAAATTTCGTCGAAATTTCTTGTTTATAAACTGAATATCACAAAATAGTGAGCTGAATTCGTAAAACAAAAACTATGAACCGATGCACGAGTTCACTATTTGACTTTTGAGCGGTGCCGTGTTATTTACGTGACCATGGCAACGAATGAATTCGGCACCGCTCAAACGTCAAATTCATGAACTCGTGCATCTGTCCATTACGGCCCAAGCAGCGTACCGGCTTATGATTTTCAACACCCCACTTTAATATTGCAGCCCCTAGGCTGCTCAATGGGGGATTTGTGGGTTGGAAAATGCTGAGCACAGTCCGGTTGTTCTTAATAGGCCAGGGGAAGAGGTTCAACTAGAGTGAATTTCTGTCAGAGAAAAAGTAGATTTTGTATGAGAATTGACGGAAAAATGAATGACAAGTTCATCCACTTCTCCTGGCCTATGGACCTTTGCACGAGTTCACTAAATTGATGTTTGAGCGGTGCCGTATTCATTCGTTGCCATGGTCACATAAATAACACGGCACCGCTCAAAAGTCAGATAGTGAACTCGTGCATCGGTCCATAGCAACGTTACGTTAACTTAACTCACCTTTAGCAGGAGTGGGATTGTAAGCGCCAGCTGTCAGCACGAGAGGAAGAAAATTTATTTTCTGGACCAAAGTCAATAGATTTCAAGGTGAAAATTGTATTTCTTCATCGGACTACCCAGATTAACACCCCCGCGAAGTGACAGAAAACGCAATTTTCACGTACCTACTTGCAACGTAAACAATGGGGCCATCCACCGCTGCTGTCACAATTTTTCACTATGGACCGATGCACGAGTTCACTATCTGACGTTTGAGCGGTGCCGTGTTATTTACGTGACCATGGCAACTAATGAATTCGGCACCGCTCAAACGTCGAATTAGTGAACTCGTGCATTGATCCATAGTTCATTTTACGAAACGGCAACACTGATGATATTGCTATTACTTTCACACGTTACGACACCGCCTACTGTCAAAATTCCATTCATAAAATAAGCGATCAGCTGTTCAATAACGTTTCATAAAATGGCCAATAGTCTATTGCAGATCGGAATTTTGTTTCGTTGTTGACGGGTACAAAACAACGAATGGAATGAAATAAAATAAGGGCGAGTCTGATATTTTCGTCTGCCAATGATATTTAATAAAATCACCAAGTCTAAGCACCAAATGAAGAGCGCACCAATTCGTTCGGTGAAAAGATTAAATGACCTGTTAGTGCTTTGTTTTGCGGGAAAGTAATCCATAAGAAATTACTTACAATATAGCCTAACTGAATATGTGGATCGCTTTCATGGCCTCGAAAGAAAGTGCTGGCCGTAACATAAAATAAATGAAATATTGTGGACCTCGTGGCCGTGCGGTTAGTGTCGTCGGGCATTTAAGCGCATCGTGTCATGGGGTGTGATTTCGATACCCGCTTCGATCATTCAAACTTTTCGTCAGAAATGTTTCTCGGCTGTGCCACTGGACCATTCCTGTCCATTGTCTAGTGTTAATGTAACTAGCTGTCCGTGCAGCTAAATGGCTGAAGACGGTGTCCTTGTCTTTTTATTTTAGATCGAATTAAGTCAAAAAGTGATAATTTTTTTCTTTGGAGTTTACAACTTCCTGCGAGAAGAAAACCTTTACTTCGGGCGATGCAACAGAAAAATAAACGATTTCGTTGCACATTCATCCACGCATTGTTCATCCGGTGAACATTCGAGTTGGTGCGGATGTCATTTTATGTAAACATATTTTGATCGGAAAAAAAATCAACAAGAAAAAAGACCGTGGATAAGTCCATTGGATAAACTATCCAGCTTTTTAACAGCGGTAATGTCCGCCAAAAGTTAGCTTACTTTCTGGTAGGGATCCAACATTTTATTGACGTTTGGCTTGGGTCCGGTCAATTGACTTGTCCACCGGTGTGATAAATTCGCTCGGTTCAAGAATTTCGACACTTTAGCGGGTCACGCTTCTTATGTTCCTTACGTGTTTTGGTCAAGTGTCAAAATTCTTGGGCTGAGTAAATTTAGTGCATAAGTCCATATCAAGCGACGGTGGATAAGTCCATATCAAGCGACTCAAGTTAAACGTCAGATCACTAGATCCCTTTTTGTAAAAGTGGGCTAATTTTTAGTAATCTTAGCGGTCGTAAAAAGCTGGATAGATCATCCAATAAGCTTATCTGATTGAAACATAGACATCTGGTGGTGAGTATGAGAAAAAAAGTGTTCAAATCCGCAAAATAAAATTTACTGCGAGGTCAAAGCTGGTTATGATCTCAGATAGCTGCAGTCAATTTCCCATAAATTAATGATCATCGTAAAGGGATGATTTAAATGTTACATACAAAAAAAATTTGCAAATTTAAACCCTCTCCCTGAAGGAACAGATTTTGTGTGGAAAATTTCAATTTATTGTATGTACCGAAACATTACAAAATACCCCTTTCCTCCCCCTGTTGTGTTGCGTAATATTCGAACGAGTTATCTTGCATTGAATTGCTAAGTGGTCAAAAAATAATTTCGTAAACGAAGGATCGGTTACTATAAGTAACTTACAGCATGCGGACCACATCACACCACTATTCGAAACTCGCTCGTGGGCCATACAAAATCTTCCCGATGACCGTACAAATCCTTTCAGAGAATCGCTATTTGGTGATCACTCGTTTATAATGATGTTACAATTGCCAAACAAAAATTGTAAAACTTTTATATGTCCATCAAGCATAATTCTAGTTTACGCCCTATTTTAAGCACACTCCATGATTTCATTGAGTTTGACAGTACCATAGACCAAAATTATTCGGTACACTGACGTTGTACTGCAGCTGCCATGATGCACCCGGGTTGACCCAGATCGAGGCGTGAATGCCCCTTTTTGGGCACGGGAAGGCGAGCAAGATATCGAAAGGGTGTATATTAGTGTGGGACAAAATTTAGATTCTCGCTCCAGTCCACTTTTTGAATTGCATTTAGGTCCCATAACAACTGTGCAAAATTTCAGCTCGATCGGTGAAACTATATTTACGCGCCAGCCGTTTCAAGTTTGTATGGGATTTACTATGGGAAAACATACTTTTGCCAATAAAATCGCCATAGGTCACCCATTGACCTCAATGAAAATTCTGAACACAGACCTCGATAGGTATTTTTGCGATGAAGAATATTGCCGAAGACCGCGAAGCAATCCGACACTTGCGAAAAAAGTTATTCATTGAAACCCTATTGGCAAGGCGACGTTGATTAACACGTAAAGGAATAACAATAATAACAAAATTGGGCAAAATTTCCGAATAGTATTTTCGTAATAACTTTTTTCACAAGCATCGGATTGCTTTGCGGTCTTCAGCAATGTTGTTCATTGTAGAAATACCTATCGAGATCTGTGTTCAGTATTTTAATAGAGGTCAATGGGCGGCGATTTTTCTTTGCAAAAATATGTTTTTCCATAGTAAATCCCATACAAACTTTGAACGCGCCGTAAATATAATTTCACCGATCGAGCTGAAATTTTGCACAGTTGTTATGGGACCTGAATGCAATCCAAAAAGTGAACTGGAGCGAGAATCTAAATTTTTCATATACCCGTGTCCCAGGCTAGTGTATATCAGGCCTGCCCAACCTTTTTGAATCGCGGGCCAAATCAATGCTGTACGACGGGTCAATTTTTACACAATGCAGCAACTTCAACATTTTTGGCGAAATCAAATATAAGTGATATAAATTTCTTTTGGAGATATTGAAAATATATAATTGGTTCTCATATTATCATGGCGAAGATTGTTTAAGAATTTTGCTCATAAGTACGTCAGAGTCCTGACCAGGATTCATTCAACAATTATGGTATGAACCCTGTGAGAATATTGTCCAGGATTTTATTTAAAACGTTTTCACGATTCTATTACAAATTTTTAAAGAATTTTATCACATTTTCATGTAGTTCTGTTTATAAATAAATGCTCAAGGTTTTCTTAAAATAAAGTTCTCGATTTAGCGAAAAATCAGTGAAAGATTATGTAAAAATTGTCTTTGGGATTGAGCCAGAACTCCACAATAGTCTTATCCCAGAATCTGGAGAAGTTTGTCCTGCTCAGAGTGCTGTAAGAAATGCATTTAGGATTGTGACTCACAATCTTAAAAGAACAAGTAATCCGTAGTTTTTTATGGCAATACTCGGTTCATTTGATCACCACGGACCACACAAAAATTAACCCGGAAAAAGATCGATTCGTTTCTTTCCCCTACCCATTCATTTTTTCTCCGGGTTTATTATAACGCTTCTTCTTCTTTCTGGCGTTACGTCCCCCTACTTGGACAGAGCCTGCTTCTCAGCTTAGTGTTCTTATGAGCACTTCCACAGTTATTAACTGAGAGCTTACTATGCCAATGACCATTTTTTGCATGTGTATATCGTGTGACAGGTACGAAGATACTCTATGCCCTTTGAAGTCGAGAAAATTTCCAACCCGAAAAGATCCTCGACCGGTGGGATTCGAACCCACGACCCTCAGCTTGGTCTTGCTGAATAGCTGCGCGTTTACCGCTACGGCTATCTGGGCCCCATTATTATTATAACGCTTGGCACGTGTTTTGCTTTGCGCGTCACGGCACACCTCCAACACACAGCTTGCTGCAGCTCCGCACTCTCAGCATACCTAGCCAAACAACTAATTTGTCCCGCTCACTTGCATACAGGCAGATGAAAGCCAGTGAGAAAAAATGCCCATCTGAATGGCAAAGAACTTCTTCCTTTTGGTTCGGGTAGGGAAAATTATATGGGAATATAATATGGGAAGACTGTTCCAACATGTGTGCATTGTACTCTGTAGCCAAATAATTCCCTCTTCGTTCTGGAACTTTATTCGTAACCGCAAAAGCTCAAATCGGATACCAGCTGAGATGACACACAATAATTGTACCGCTAACTCTCCTGAAACATTAGCTGACATGTTTGCAGATTGCTTCGAAAACGTTTACCGTAACAGCTCGCCACCGTTTATTCCCGATAACCTCAGGCAGTCTCCTGTGTTTGATATAAACTTCCCGCTGTTAGAATTTAATCAACACGATGTTTCATCAGCCTTGAATGAACTTGATATTTCCAAAGGACCAGGAACCGACAATCTTCCTCCAGTGTTCCTAAAAGAATGCTCCGCATCTCTGCAATTGCCTCTTTGCATTATTTTCAACAGATCGCTCCGTGACGGTACTTTTCCGCAGCCGTGGAAAGTAGCTTCAATAAGTCCGATTTTCAAATCTGGTTCCAATCAGATTGCCGAGAACTACCGCGGCGTTTCCATTCTGTGCTGCGTGGCTAAAGTCTTCGAAAGCTTAGTTCATAACGCGTTGTATGCAGCTGCTCAACCGTTAATTTCAGATTCGCAACACGGGTTTGTTAAAAAGCGATCAACCACTACGAATCTGATGTTGTTCACTGATTTCGTATCGACGGCCCTCGAGAACAGACAACAAGTTGATGCCATCTATTTCGACTTCTCCAAAGCTTTCGACAGAGTTCCACATGATCTCGCTGTTGCGAAGCTGAACCATCTGGGATTTCCGCGCTGGATTACTGATTGGCTCCATTCATATCTGACAAACCGTGAGGCGTTCGTCAAAGTAAACGGAGCAAAATCTCGAAATTTCGCTATTACATCTGGTGTGCCTCAAGGTAGCGTCCTCGGGCCACTGATTTTCGTGCTGTTCGTGAATGATCTCTGCTTCCGGCTTAAATCACCCAAAGTGCTGTTTGCCGACGATCTGAAAATTTACAGAACTATTTCGTCCCTTCTCGACTGCTGTGCTATTCAATCCGATATTAACGAGATTCAACTGTGGTGCGTTGAAAATGGAATGGAGCTGAACACTAAGAAGTGCAAACAAATTTCTTTCACCCGACGCCAGTCCCGAATCGACTTTGAATATTTGGTGGGCCCAGATATCATGGAGCGCGTTGAATCCATCCGCGACCTTGGTGTCATAATCGATTATAAACTGCAATTCAACGAACATATCAGCATCGCCACTGCCAAAGGATTCGCTGCCCTCGGATTTATTCGACGTAGTACAAAACATTTTCAGGATATCTACGCTTTGAAGTCGTTGTACTGTGCTCTAGTTCGAAGCGTTCTGGAATATGCCGTCTGTGTGTGGTCTCCACATCATACTACGCAGATCATCCGAATGGAAAGAGTTCAACGTAGCTTCGTTCGGTACGCTCTTCGCCAGTTGCCTTGGGCAAATCCAACTGATCTGCCGGATTACAGAAGCCGGTGTAACCTCATCGCTTTGGAAACGCTCTCTGCCAGACGTACAAAACTACAGAGACTGCTTGTGTTCGATCTGATTGTAGGAAATGTCAATTGTCCGTCACTGTTAAAAAATGTGTCCCTGTATGCCCCGTCTCGTCAACTACGTGAACGTAACCTGCTTTTTGTTAGACGTCATAGGACTTCATACGGTTTTCATAACCCTCTGGATAAATGTTTTCGTGCGTTCAATAATGTGAGTGTTGTGTTCGACTTCAATATTTCAAAGTTTGTTTTTAAAAATAGAATAAGGAACTTAGAGTAAGATACAGTCTGGGTAATTTATTTTTAATTCAAGACGGTGATAAATAAATAAATAAATAAATAAATTGAACCCACCTTGGACTGTACGAAGAATGGGAGAGTGAGAGATACGAAAGGTACGACACATGTCGCGTAATGGGGAGTAAACCACTCTTTTTCCGTTCGCTCGGTTCAGTTCACGGCGGTAACTGGTGGCTTGACTGGTATGGGTATTTGGCGATGGTTGATAGTTTTTACTGACGCAGACAATGCTTTGGAAACTTCTGCGATGGCTGACTCTATCTACAATCCGGCTTAAAAAACTGCCGATTCCCAAAATTGCGATGATAGGGTCTTCCATATAAATCTTCCATTCGCAATTTCAGAATCCTCAAGAGGATGGTGGCTTGGGTGCGGTTATTGGAGTATTGTCCGATTTAGACCGGTCCAAAAAAGGCCATGGGAAATTCTGTGGATGTACAAATAGATGTCCTCCGGTTTGAAACCCCGAAGGTCAACCTTAAATGGTCCAGAAGTGGACCTTCTCTTTTGAAATCCTATTCAACTATTAGAATTGGATCTTTTGTTTGATGTTTCTAGGTAAAATAATACCGTGCTTCTAACTTTTTTTCGTACCTTTTAACACTTAGCTTTAAGTTTCAACTAGCTTTAAAGTTGTGAATAAGCTTTAAAGATGTTTTAAGAACACACAGCGTGCATTACTAAAATCTATGATAGTCACGGACGGAATAAAATAAATTATCCCTGGAATTCTTTGCTTGGGATATTAGTTAGCAGACAATACCCGAAGTTTGGCAACTCACCCGAAGTGAGGTCACTCAGATTTAGGTTGGTAACAATACCACGCAGGGATTAAATTAGTCCGACTACATTCGGCAACTCAAACCGCTTCAAATAAATAACGCAAGTTTTGAGGAAACGTAACGTGTATTATTATAATAACGCCTTTGACTCTGCAATGACAGCAAAAGGTCCCGCCAGTGAAGCTACTATAGTTTCATCTATTGGAAAGCGGTTTGGGAACCCATTGGCAGGCGGGTTTAATGTGGTGGGATGTTTGAAGAGGAGCCTACAAATTATGAAATTTAGAACCGACGATTACAATATTTTTACCACGATTTCCTTACGAAAAAAAATTAACGGATATCTTAAAATGTTTTTGTTTATCTTGTAATATGAGAGCTATTTCTGATTCCGCTCGAACTTAACGGTAGATCTTAAAGAGGTTATTGACAACACTTGTACTGAGTAGACTTGTGCAATACTTAGTATTCAATTTGTGTTGAATTTAATCTATTTGTTTTAATCTCGAGAGAATAAAGAACATAAAATAAAAAGCAATGAAAAATTTATGTAAGTGGTACACTTCCAGCAGTAGGGGTCCTTGGGATAATATTCACTGCCGGGGCAAAACGCACCTTGTCAATTTCTCTGAAATAAACGAGTTTTAAACGAGGGTCCCATGATAGCCGTAGCGGTAAACGCGCAGCTATTCAGCATGACCATGCTGAGGGTCATGGGTTCGAATCCCGCTGGTCGAGGATCTTTTCGTAAAGGAAATTTTCTCGATTCCCAGGGCATAGAGTATCTTCATACCTGCCGCGCCATATACGCATGCAAAAATGGTCAATCGTCAAAGAAAGTTCTTCTCAGTTAATAACTGTGGAAGAACACTTATCTGAGAAGCAGGCTTTGTCCCAGTTGGGACGTAACGCCAGAAAGAAGAAAAAACGAGTTTTGGGAGAAAAATCCTATGCGGATTGATAAAAAGCTGCAAATAGTTGACATCCTGAGAATTTGATACATTTTAAAAAACTTAACAGCAAGCTTCCGAATTCTCATTCACTCTCACGATAATGGATTTCTCCAGCACCACAATTTTCAGCGAAAAGCTGCTTTGCGAAATTATCCGTCTACAAAACAAAGCGAAAATAGATAATGGCACAACTCCACAGCTGTGAGAATTTTATTTTATCATTCTCCTCTCCATGGAGAACTTTTCATGTGTCCATCGCCACAAGCAGCAGTTGCTTTTATGCATCAAATTAACAGCTGCTTTCGTCAAGTTGATGTGGTAGCATGGAGAGCGTGCACGCATCGCGATTGTTTTTAGCAATGTTCTAGGTTCGAATCCCGTCGTCGGCACTAGTTTTTGTGTATCCACATAGTGATAATTCTCGGGAGCAGTTGGTGAGCGATAATATGATGGAGTGAAAAATAAATTATCCCCAGAGTGGAGTGATTTTCGGTTATCCTCCATCGTAGCTCCAGGGAAAATTTGTGTGAGCGATAAAAGATGTTCACGTGAGGAAGCGAAAAATGCATCCTCCTTACGTGCGAAAAATCGTAGATTTCGCATCATTGATACGAAAATTCAGAACCCTGCTTAACAGAGAGATAGCACAATAAATTCGAAAAGCACGATTCTGTTGTAACTTTCCCGATTCTTTTACTTGTTGTTTTGAAAGCGATGGGTTGATATTTTTACAACCTTTAACCATAAAACAGATGATTAGAGACATGCACTCCATTGCACATTGAACCAGACCGCAAAATTAGGAGGAAAAAAAATTTTGATTATGAAGATGATTTTTTAGAACAAAAGTGTTTTCGGCAAAAATATAACATATGATAAAAAATACATTTTGAACTTAATGGACATTAGGGTGGTCCAACAAAATACGGAAATATTTTTGCCAAATTTTATGATTTTCGGCGCCAACTTACAAAGCATAAAAGTTGGCAAACATATTTCCGTATTTTGTTGGACCACCCTAAGCCACTTAATCATCATATGTAATATTTTTACCGAAGAGAGTAGTGCTTCGTGAAGCCCAAGCAGGACAGTTCGATTTTGCGTCGTCCGATAGATTTTGCTCACGGTTTCGCGCATGGTTTCGTCGCCGAAGATTTTTTTTTTCTGTTTTGGAGCGTCGGTTTGACGGTTTGTTTTCGGGACGCCAAGAAGTTTTGCTGTCAGTGTCAGTTTTGTGTTCAGTCGAGGATGGATTACTAACTGGTGAGTTCGTTTCATGCTTGTGATAACACATTTTTTCTTGAAAGCGTAACTTTTAAGTAATATTAAAACTTTGTATGGTTCATCACTATAAGTGTCGGCATTATGCTTTTTTCTTATACAATTTCAATATACATATATTTATCTCTTGTTGACATTATTAAAAATTATCTTTTGAATTGTTCGACATTGTAATGTGTTGACGTATATTTTAAAACTTCTACAATATCAAGACAAAATGCACAGTAATACTCTTATGTAATTTTCAAACAAACTATGTATAGTTCGTCACTACAAGTGTCGGCATTATTCCTGTTTCATATAATTTAAAATATATACATGTAATTTTCAGTTTTCGTCATTAATAAAAACATCTTTTGAATTGTTCGACATTATAGATGTTGACGTATTTTTTAAAGCTTCTACCGAAAACTTCTCGAGACAAAAATACAAAACTAGCTTCAAATATAAGTCGTATATTTCCCCCTTGTCCATGAATCGCATCATCGACCAGAGGTGGCTCCCAGATCTTTTCCTCCCTCACTAATAAACACCCTTCCCGTGGTGATTGTGGAGATGCAGAGGTATTCTCGGTCTCTTGAAGCAACAATCATTACAACCTAACATTCCTTCCCCATCCCAACTGACTGTAAGGACTTGGCCGGCGCCGTTATTGATCAATAATATTAGATCTGCTAAAATTGCACTTCGAGAGTAAGCGGAAACTCCCATCCCTTATTCATTTGGATCGTAGTGCAATTCTTACCAGTTCCGATCAATCACGGAGTAGCAACCATTGGCATGTATAGGAGTAATTGAAACAAAATATTTATTTTAACCCATATAGGCCTGAGTGAAAGCAAAAATACTAAAACCCTCACCGCTTAGCGAATTCTTAATGGATTCAAATGATTTTTTGTCAGCATACTGGCACACATATCTAGTTTCTAGAAGTAGACAGAGGAACGCGGAAATATTCCTGTGGTCGGAGTTATTCCGGTGGATCACTGGGTCAGGTCGGGTGAGAAGGGTACTGTGCGGTTATGTTATGGAGATAGGCAAATTTCAAGTCACAGATAATTTCCGGAATCAGCTATAAATGTGGCCACTACGTAACGGAATTTTAATAAAACTGCATCAATGTAATCCTTTTGAGAAACGATTAAATGGGATAACTTTGAGTTTTGCATTTGATTAATCCTACAAATGACCATTTTAAGGGTCCCGGGACGTCTTAAACTTATGATAAAGTGGCTAATTTGTATCTGAACATCTGTGGCAAGCTAATGGAAACGCATTTTTGTGCACAATTACACTGTTCGACAAAAAAAAGTCGATATGAATGCACATAGACCGGACACCCCGGGCTTGAAAGTATAAAAATAAACAAAAATAATGGCGTTTTCAGAATGTTCGTGTCTGCCCCAGGTCATTTTTAAAATATACTTGAACTTTTTGCATTTTTTATTTAAAAATCTAATCTAATCAATAAACCGACACAGTGTTTTATATTCAGGACAGGGGAATTCATGTGCCATATAATGTTTTCAACTTTAAATACAATATGAAGAGTTGTAATAAGATTTGCAGGGAGCCCTCCCCCCTTTTTTTGTACCCTCCCCATTTTTAAAGTATCGCAAATGATGGAATATTTGATATACTGGGGGTTGTGAATATAACTGGGACAGGCAAAAATTGGGCCAACTTTAGAATGCTGTAACTTTGACAAAAATTGACCGATTTCAATTCTTTAAAAAGTAATGGACGGGTCAACTAATCTTGTTTTGAGGTGCATCCACGGAGATGAACTATGACCACCGGATACCGGTGATAATCCGGATTTCCGGAAGCATGTCTTATGCAGTAAAATTATGACGTGTTTTTAGCAAAGGTCTCGGCTAAAAATCAAAATTTTACTACACATGAAGATAGAAGATCTAATTCTGAAGCGATTGCTGCGCCAAGTATTAATATTGGTCCAGAAACAACCAATATATGGCCATTTCCCCGGAATCGGTGCCGGTAGAGGATCCGAATTGGGATCAAACAATTTATTCACTCAAAATATGTCGCGCAATATTGTTTTCTCCCTAGCTTATCATAAAATACCCTATTATAAGTTGAAAATGAGTCTTGTACAGATTTGGCCACTCATGGCGCCGCCCAGTGCCCCGGGGGAACCTTGCATAGGGGACATTTCGATTTTGACACCAAAGCATATCATGCGACGGCTCATTCTTCATGTCTTGTCGTAAATAGGGCAACTGTAGACTCAAAATGGATAGTTGACTACAGTGACTACTTCCGGGACCACCGGATGTCCCCGAGGGCAGTGTTGACCAGACTCATTTCCCCGAAATTCGAATTGTGAAGCCATGAACTATTATAACTGTGCGTTGTATTCCCGAGATGGAGGGGGAGGTGGTTGGGCTTGAGTGTTGCACATGGGATCCGACAGTTTCGATCTCGGTGGGCCGCAATTCAAGTTTCGGTGAAATGATTCGCAGTCACTCACTCACTCATTTCATTTCACCGAAACTTGAATTGTGACTCTCTGGGATCAAAATTGATCTATTTTGTGTGCAGTACTCAAGCTTAACCATCTGCTTTTCTATCTTAGGAGGATAGAGCATGGTTGTAGTAGTTCGTGGCTTCGTAGTTCGGAAAATATTATTTTCGGGGAAATGAGTCTGAACGACACTGCCCGAGGGAACCTATAATTAGGGACAATTGAAATTGAACTCCAATACATATCGTGCGACAGTTCATTTTTCATGTCTCGTGCTAAATAGGGCTATTGTAGACCTAAAATGGATAATTGACTACAGTGGCCAATTTTGGGACTACCGGAATTTCCCGGAGGAACTTGTCATTGGGGACATTTCTGTTTTTACACCAAAACATATCATGCGACGGCTCTTTCTTCATGCCTTGTCGTAAATAAAATAACTGTAGACTCAAAATGGGAATTTAATTGACTTGGCCACTTTTGGGACTACCGGGTGTCCCCTAGGGAACCTATGATTAGGGACAATTGGAATTGAGCTCCAATACTCATCGTGCAACGGCTCATTCTTCATGTTTAGTCATGAATAGGTCAACTTTAGACCGAAAATGGATATTTAACTAGAATGGCCACTTTGGGGACCTCCTATAGTTCCCTAAGGAACCTATCACTTTTGGGACCACCTGAATTTCCCGGAGGAATCTGTCATTAAAGACATCACAGCCTCCCTCAGGGATATCCGGTGGTCACAAAAGTGGCCACTGTAGTCAAATATCCACTTCAGGTCTACAATAGCCCTATTTAGCACGAGACATGAAAAATGAACTGTCGCACGATATGTATTGGAGTTCAATATCAATTGTCCCTAATTACAGGTTCCCTCTGGAACATCCGGTGGTCCCGGAAGTAGTCACTGTAGTCAACTATCCATTTTGAGTCTACAGTTGCCCTATTTACGACAAGACATGAAGAATGAGCCGTCGCATGATATGCTTTGGTGTCAAAATCGAAATGTCCCCTATGCAAGGTTCCCCCGGGGCACTGGGCGGCGCCATGAGTGGCCAAATCTGTACAAAACTCATTTTTAACTTATAATAGGGTATTTTATGATAAGCTAGGGAGAAAACAATATTGCGCGACATATTTTGAGTGAATAAATTGTTTGATCCCAATTCGGATCCACTACCGGCACCGATTCCGGGGAAATGGCCATATATTGGTTGTTTCTGGACCAATATTGATACTTGGCGCACCAATCGCTTCAGAATTAGATCTTCTATCTTCATGTGTAGTAAAATTTTGATTTTTAGCCGAGACCTTTGCTAAAAACACGTCATAATTTTACTGCATAAGACATGTTTCCGGAAATCCGGATTATCACCGGTATCCGGTGGTCATAGTTCATCTCCGTGGATGCACCTCAAAACAAGATTAGTTGATTCATCCATTACTTCTTAAAGAATTGAAATCGGTCAATTTTTGTCAAAGTTACAGCATTCCAAAGTTGGCCCAATTTTTGCCTGTCTCAGTTATTTTGACAACCCCCTGTATATCAAATATTCCATCATTTGCGATACTTTAAAAATGGGGAGGGTAGAAAAAAGGGGGGAGGGCTCCCTGCAAATCTTATTACAACTCTTCATATTGTATTTAAAGTTGAAAACATTATATGGCACATGAATTCCCCTGTCCTGAATATAAAACACTGTGTCGGTTTATTGATTAGATTAGATTTTTAAATAAAAAATGCAAAAAGTTCAAGTATATTTTAAAAATGACCTGGGGCAGACACGAACATTCTGAAAACGCCATTATTTTTGTTTATTTTTATACTTTCAAGCCCGGGGTGTCCGGTCTCTGTGCATTCATATCGACTTTTTTTTTGTCGAACTGTGTTATGTTTGATTTCTACTTTTCGAGAATTGAAACGGTTTTGTTTCCAACAAATCCATAGCCGGTTCTTTCGGGCATTACGTTCGAATGGCCAAATCCGGTATATTTAAAACGGTGCAAAACTCTGCATTTATAATGTTGAATATCAGATCTTAATGATTTATGCAAATTAAAAAGATTGTCATTGCAAATAAGTAAAAGTAACTGGGCATGTCCCAAAAAATAGCCCTTTTTTACCCGACTTGACCCAGTGACTCACCGGAATAACTCCGGCCACAGGAATATTTCCGAGTTTTTCTGGCCACTTCTAGAAACTAGATATGTGGGCCATTGAACTGACAAAAAATCGTTTGAATCCGTTAAGAATTCTCTGAGCGGTGAGGGTTTTAGTATTGTTGCTTTCGATCAGGCCTATACGGGTTAATAGCATGCTAATCTGTGTATTGGTTCTATTTATTTACATGTGTTTCTTCTCCTAGTATACGGTCCTATTATTGTGCGGTTTTCCTATTTTTCTCTTTTCTTCTCTCTACCGTGCAATTAATGTGCTCTATACATGTGACATCTCTCAAGCAGATGCGCACTGTGAGATGCGGCAAGCTTGTTGCACTCGGGTGGCTTACACAAAAAAAACTTATGTATTTTGAATTCTGTCAAAAAGTTATACAGTTAAGCGATTAATTCAATAACGAGCGCTTATGATAGACGACCGTACGTATCACGGCTCAGGTCAACACTCCTCTCCAACTCCAATGATCAAAAATAAGAGGCAATGATCGTTCATCAAAGTCCAGGCCAGGTATGTTCACAGCGGCATGTTACAGTATGTGTCGTAATCTTCTAGTCGGTGTCCTTCCAAAATTTTCATATTGCTTGGATTGTAAATAAAATTGACAAACCGGATCTATCCATCGGCACCGTTCTGAAAATTAGAATGGTTTTCGCAACCGGAAGTCGCCATATTTGATTCCGAAATAGCATTGGACCAGAGACAAAAAGTGACATAGTAGTCGGGTTAAGAATGGGTACCACTTCTAGTACTGCATTTGGTCCCTTGGTACTGCAAAAGCTACCCAAGTTTAACAGATTGCAGTACACTTTTCACGGCATTCTAGGTTGTGCTCTATTACCTTAAGTGCCATAAAATTTTTGGCTACTGCAAGGAACATGGAGGTCCTTATTTCGCCTTTGGTTGGACGTCAATTCCAGTAATTTACTAGATGGCCCTATTCAAAAAATACCCGTTTTGCATAGGTTTGAAATGATTTCCACAACCGGAAATCGCCATATTAGATTCCAAAATGGCGTCGGACATCAATTTCCGTCATCTACTCATCGGTTTCTTTCAACAAATTTGAACTGATTTTTTCAAACTGGAAGTCGCCATCTTGGGATTCAAAATGGCGTCGGTCATTGATTTCCGTCAGTCGCATTTTACATCAATACTTTGTGTTGAAGGATGCACCCCACCGAAAGCAGAAACACAGAGGCCTCAAAGATGTAAGAACCAGTGCACTACAGTGAGTAAGTGTCGCACTGAAATCACATTCATGATTAACACAAAGTGCAAACTCTTTTTGCTTTCTTGTTTGCACTGAGGAGATGTCGGCCCGGTCTATAAGTCGATAACTAAATAAGTCGATTTTTCTTAACTCCATTCATTCTGCACAGACAAACACTCCACAAAATTATCATCTAGTGGCCATATTGTGCGAAAAACGGTTATGTGCAACAAGGACTGCAGATGGCGCTAGTGAGAAACGTCAAACACAAAAGAAATCTATGTGCGCTCCTCTGGTTGATGGATATGAAACCCAGTATTGGTAGACTCACATTCAATGCTCAATCATTGAGTTCTGCCATGAGTGCAAACTTATTTCAGATCTGTTAGGTAAAACTCACGCATAATATTTCAATACAAAATCAACTACTCACGCCCATGCCGTCAAAAATGTTTCAATCATAGATCTCTTCAAAATTTTATCAAACCCAAATGTTATTGAATACATCAGGAAGGATTGTCAAATTTCCAGTAGAAAAATAATAAATAATAAAAGAATAAACTCTTTGCGTGAAAAAGCTGTGGAAATACAAGCAGATGAGTCAAATGGTGGGATTTGAACCCATGACTCTTGAATGCAAGACAAGTGGTTTACCGCAACAGACGGAATGTTTTTCTTCGCTTGCTTTGATCGTGCCTCAAAATCAAATGAGAAAAAAAAGATGAATCATCCTCAATCAGCATTTAAGGTGAAAGTTCATTGAGCACGTAAACATACACTGAGGCAAAAAAACTTAATAATTTCTTAAGGAATAATTATGATTTGGCGCCACAACGATTATTGTTGAAATTTGTAAGTTTTACTTATGATTTTGGGGAAGTATTTTAGTAATGAATTTCATAAGTCAATCAATGAAATTCGATAATAAAAGCAATGATATTGACTCAAAGCGTATTATCAATCGATAATGTGGTTCGCCTTTTATTTCAGGCGTGCACAAAAATTGACATGTTTTGATAACATGTGATCTGTTTTCGATTAACTTGTAGCCAACATCGAAAGCGGAGTAGTTCTTCTAGCGATTGCTATGATAATTATTTCAAGTAATTGTTGTTAAAGAATTCAAAGCTCTCACTTATGAAACTTATGATCCCATTTTCGAAACGTTTGAGCGTGCAATGAAACCATAATTTGGCTGGTTCATAAGTCTTGATTTATGGAAAACCTAAGTATTTTTGCCTCAGTGTAATGCTGCCACCCACTCGAGCCACCCGCTAAAGCACCCTCTCGAGCCACCCAGCAAGGCGGAGCACAATGTGATGTGCGTCGGCCAAAAATAAATCATCATGTTCCATGTATACCTCCACTCACAGAATTATGTAGGCAGTATTATTAGCACACATTTCATGCAAAAGTATTATTGTCGATATGAATTCATCAACAATTTCATAGAAGCTCAAAATCACAATTTATTTCATTTGGTTGTGCAAACATGTTTTTTGACCAAAATTATAATCATTTTTCACACCATGCGTGTGTTGTTTACTTTTTTTGCAGTTTTCTCCTCTCTTTTCTCGCTTCTCACGGACGGAGAAAGTTGCCATCAGTATGCTTTTGAATTCTACAGTCAATTGTACTGTATAATATCTAATATTATTTTTTGCTGTTAAATTGCGTCGTTCATTGTTTTTCTCACGCATAAAAATGTTATGCAACATTTGTGACATTGTACACCTTTTGAGTGTTATTAACAGGGTTGTTAACGTTAATCAACGATTAACACCGTTTCGCTAATTCGTTAACGTTAACCAGTAACGATTAACGAAGCTTGCGTTGATTCGTTCGAAAATCGATTTAACGATAACGTTAACGTGCAGCGTTGATTTAACGTCAACGACTTCGTTATTTTTAACGTTAACGAAGATTTTGATGTCTAAAAAAGTTAATAACTTTTGTCATGTGATGTATTTAAAAATAAGTAACTCTGAAACATGACATGTCCTTGAAAGAGAAATATGCGTGATCTTATTGCAGTTTTTCTGGAATGTTAACTGACTTCCTCTTAGTGGGCTCCACAGTTTTGCAAGCAAGAAAATCTGTTCCACGACCAGTTCCAGTTTCGATTTAAATGAAAACTTTTGTCTGTCATGCTAAGTTATGGCAACTTGTATTTGAAAATGGGAGATCAGGGTCATCCTGGGGGTGGTCACTCAGAAACATTTTATTTTTTTGCTGGGTAGAAAAAAGGTCGTCGTGGGGGGGGCTGGAACGATGAGAAGATACAATATGGACCGATGCACGACTTCACTGTTTGACGTTTGAGCGGTGCCGTGTTATTTACACAGCCAATTCAGATTACCGACCCCAGTAAAATTTTACTGGGTTTTGGAACTACGGTTTTTTCGGTAATTTTTACGATTGCCGAAAAAAACCAGTAAACCAAAATATGTTTTGATTGATGGAAATTACTGACTTAGTCAGTAAAATTGTAGAGCGTTTTTACTGGCTTTCCAGTTTCCAGTGCTTCATGCTTTGCTCCTTCGGATTTTGTTTTTTTTTTTCAGAAATCAATACAAATTAAAACCCAACCGACATGAACATGGACATCGACATGCATTTTTCGTGCGAATAAACATCTGCGGTATGCTCATATCTCAGTGGAAGTAATCGAAAAATGTGTGACAAAATCATTATTTGGTTGGTTTGCATACAAGAGGCAAACTCAATAATGCAGATGAATTTACCTCTTGTGTGGAAACCAACCGAATTTACCAACGTAAGCAGTTAAATCGTCCTTAGCGGAGCCTTTGGGTTGCTTAAAATGATTAAGTTTCTCACTATATTTCGACTACTTACCACGAGAAAGCGCAAAATAGGTGCAGGAACAGTTTGGTTGCCATAGCTGGGTCTCTCGGCGCCGGACGATTTTTCAGCAGGAGATTCTCATTTGACACTTTCCCGCATGCGCAATCTGTTTGTTTTGATTTGATTTTAACGACAAGTCAGTAAAAAACATCAACTACTGAATAGTCGGTAAGTGTTTTTACTGACTTTTCGGCCTGTTAGGTAATGTAGCAAAATTGGGTCTGACAGCTACCGTAGTTCAGTAAAAAGTAAAAATTATTACTGAACATCAGAAGTTTTCAATCAAGAAGCTGAAAGTTCGGTATTTTTTATGATTTACAATTCGTACCCAGTATTAAAAATTACCGAACAAGCAAATCGTGATTGAGTGTGTACGTGACCATGCCAACGAGAGAATTCGGCACTGCTGAAATATCAAATTAGTGAACTCGTGCATTGGTCCATATTGCTTGGAAAATCTTTGCAATTAATGAAAGTTCTTCCAGGCAAAGTTTCTGACGTTTAAAGAGGCTGACTGTTTAGAGCCAAATAATTGCTCTGCACAGTGAACTTAGATGTTTTAATCAATTTTCCTTGGATACGGGCTATCAGCATAGAAACGTGTTGTTTATTAATGCTTCGAAACATTTTCTAGAAACCTGTACGAACATAAGATCAACGCTTTGGTTAGCGCTGGTCGTTGACGTTGATTCAACGCAAACTCGTTAACGTTAACGCTAACAAGCATGAAAATCAACACAACGGCGTTGCGATGATCCAGAGAAAAATCAACGTTAGCGGCGTTTATCGTTGATCTACGTTAACAACCCTGGTTATTAAGTGAGGGTGTTTGTGCGTGAAAAATCAAAGTGTTTCAAGTATCTCATTAGATTTTTGAATTGCTACGGTGAGTAGAAATACGATTTAAATTGAGTTTTAGAACGGGTACCGAAAAGCCAGCAAACAATATCTCGGTGCGTGAAGAAAAATTGATTCGGTAGTGCGTGGTATTTTACAACACGAATCACAGCAATAACTACGTGTTTGCATTCAAAAACTGGTGATTTGTGAAAAACACATTATGGAATGCTTTCACTACAATAAGGTTAGTAACTTTAAATAATCATTTCTTGTGATCGCTCTCGAAAACACTGCGAGAAGTGTGGGAGGAGGGAGCGGAAAGTTAAGGGGGGAGTAAGGTGCCATATTAGCGGCCAGTTTGGTACTCAAGGAGGTATGTCCTTAATAAGGCAATTTTACATCCACAAATGCCGAATCGTAACAGTGTGCCCTTATTTGTGTTTTTATGATGACAAAGCAGCATTTGTGGATGACAATGTATGAATTATGGTTCCGCCATATTATTGTAATTCCAGTTGCCACAATTTCACTATTTTAAAATAATTTATCTCAATGAATTCGCTCATAACATGTATGGTATGATGATTAAACTGACCAAAAATAATTTAAAGCACAATTACTGCCCAAACAAACCAAGAAATGTTGAATATGTTTCATTCTTCTCCTGCCTTTTATTGTAGCAAATGCTAAATAATCAGAAATATACCACTTTCAGAGGGGGCACACGCAATTTTACTTCCTTTTCATCACATAACACAGTAAATCTTACTCGGCACTAAACATTTGAGCACTACATATATCAATATAAATCACTTCAAATAACAAGCACTGCCAAACAAATTATCACAAAGAGACTGTCCGGTATTACGAGCCAGTGTTTTAAGATCCGGACATCGTCCAAAAGACCCGTTTGACTAGAGTAAGAAAATTTTCTAGGTATAAAAAACAAGAGAAAATTATATAAACAAGTATGAAAATTGTAATGACGAGTCACCAGAATTCTAGAAAATGCTAGATAAATTGAGTATATCTTCCTCAACAGTAGCTCGATCCACATCAACATAATTCGAGCCACATGAACGTAAACTCAGGTAATTATAGATTAATAATTTGCTGATATGATTTTCAATTCAATTAAACAAAAATTACATGCTTTAAAACAGTTGTCTGGATCTCGATCAATATTTGATTAAATATCAAGTTAAATGCATAGTTTTTAGCTAAAAGTTCAACACTCCCGTAGAGATCTGGATTGAAAAAGTGTTCAAAACACTATAACATTACGGATTTTCTAAAATAACACATTCATATTAGAATTTGAAGATTTGTGTCGACTTAAGTGTCCGGGTATTTATGCATCACGGTATGCCGTTTTGTATCGAGTTCAACAAAACATCTTTATATTACGTTTCCTTTTGCCATATGCAGTTTTCTTGCACTGCTAGGCATATCGTTTCGTTTTGTATCGACATGAAAAAATCCCAATCGCATACCCTTATAGCCAACGTTCTTAATAGCCGAGACACGAGATGAGCGCTTTGCTCTCGCCTGGTCATTCCACAGGGATTAATTTTTAAACGTTTATCAAACAACAGTGCTAACGACACGAACAGCGACAATGCAATGGACTAAAGTGTGGACCTCGGAATTTTCCTGCTCCTCGCAGCTATAGCTGTTGGAGAGCGGTGATGAGGTTAGCGATAGAAAGCAGAGAATTTAATTCCGTACGGAGATCATTTGTCTACGGGCGCTTTTCGGTTTTCGTGGTTTTTGAGAAGGAAGTACGAAATGTAAAAAATAAAATAAATGTAAATTGGAAATGAATTCTATGTATGAGACTATTAAATGTCATAATCTAAATGGAAATTGAGAATAAGAAGACTGAGCTCGATCGGTTCAAACAATAGTTTATGTTTTAAGAGCATTCCCAAAATTTGATAACCAACTACTACTCTGTGTTTTTGCCTCAATGCTTCTAACCGCATCTTGTGTATCTTCAGCAATTTTCTAACCAGCGACAGTAGTGTTTGATCCTTCGACTCCGTTACTTTCTTTCTTCCTTTCTTTCTTTCTTTTTTTTATCATATCTTTACCTTATCCCACTAACTCAGTATCTCTCCATGGCAACTGTGGAGATGCAGAGGTATTTTCAGTTTCTAGTAACAATGGTTGTCTTACAAACATTCCTTTCCTTTCCCGATGACTGCAACAACGTACACTTAAAAGCGAAGAATGAAGACGTTCTTTATCGGGCTCAATCGTTCATTGGCACGGCCTAGTCGGAAAATTTGCATGTAGATGTAGTCTTCTTTGAGTTTTCCTATGGTTTCCCATGGAGACTTCCCATCTTAGACACATTTAGGTAATGGAACTTCCATTGGTGCATGTATAACCATCATCGGTTCTACTGAAGACTTTCGATGCTTATTGTATTATATTAATGATCTTCTTCAGCCGCAACCTCTGCGATTAAGCAATGCCTGAAGTCCGGGTTCAATTTCTTGTATGGTTTAGCATAATTCACTATGGTTCAGAAACGACATTTACGAGGAAGGATGCAGTTGGAGCTTTAGTCTTCAATAGAGCAAATTGCGGAAGTTTCAGCATGATAAGAATTCTATGAATCTCAGCAAAACGTTGCTTTTGATTAGCAGAATTTGATGATTATTTCAGCAACCCATCAGCTCGAGAAAAAAAAGCTATGATACTCAAAGCTATTTGATATTCGGTTTGACTTTTTTCATACACGATAGTTAACATTGATAAGCTTGTATGTGGTGCATCAAATCACCTCGTTTATTGTGACTGCGTTTTAGCGATGATACCTACCGGGAATTGGTCCGCTGCCAGAAACGTTGTTCGTCATTGCTTTTGCTCCCTTTCCGCCGTAAAAAAAACACCTGCAACCGGACGACGAACCAACCACTGTAAAACAATAAGCAGTTTGCCGTTGGTCGGAAATAACAAATGGTTTACAAACGCGGATAATACTGGACATTGGCTGGCGTAACGTATACACGATTGTGAAGATTGCTTTGTATGGCGCTTCCCGCATTTCCGGTATATGGGATCGGAGGGAAATACACACCACTGTTTTATCTCTCGACATGGACGTACGTAGCCAGGGAATAGGCTGTTACCTTGCCTTCTAGGGTGATGAAAAATTTAACAAATTTGCTGTGAAGGATTCAGCGATGCCTATGTTTTGTGATAAACCGTGTTACAGTAGTATGATTTTGTCATATTGGCTCTCAGTTAAAAACTGACGAAGTGATCACAAGAATATAAGTTGAAAAGTAGAATCTGTCCCAGTAGGCACGTAATTTCAGAAAGGAGAAGAAGGTTGTATATAATGACCATTTTGCATGAAATTCATGTATGAACTTTGGAGATTCCCTCTCTTATGGTGAACATCCTGGCTACGCCGGTGGTTGAATACCATGGGAAGAATTTTCATGCTGATTGAGGAATGTCAATATTTGGTTGGTTTGAGATTAGGTTATATTGAAATAAGTTAACGGTTAGGTATGCTCTTAAGTTAATGTTACCTTTAATTTATGAGTATTTTGCAATCGACTCACACATTCTCATAAAAATAAAATGATTTTTTTAATATAAACGATGTCTACAGTTCATGTTTAACTGTAGATTACAGTGTTTTCTTTCACATGCTAGAGGCAAATCGAGATGACCTACATGAAGCAGCTGAAACATCGAGGATGCTTGTCCTAAAAACACAGGTTTATATTTTTTCCACGTTTAGTTGTGGCACAAATAGAACATAGCGACCGAATGTTACTGGCTGATTTTCGATTCTCTCTGGCTGTGGAGCAGGGACAAAAATAAACACCGATGGGCTCCGGTTTGGTTCTATAGTTCAATACAAATCGCTTAGCGTCGTCCATGCACTAACCATCGAAACATACCAAAAGTTCACCTAGTTTGGCTCCAGTCCTCCGCTGTGGTGATATGTACTATTATTTGTATGACACCGGCCGGCTAGACCATCTGCTGTTACCTGCACAGTTTACCTACACCCAATCGTGAACATCCGAGAACCGAATCTATACACACAATCAGCCGTTTCCGATCATAATGTAGCTAAGCAACTGTGTGGAGACTGGCAGTTCACTACTAGCTATGTCGCATCCCGAACCGTTGCCCTATATTATCGCCAAACAATATTTGCTGTACATATCTAGCGTAGAATCCTGTGGAACAACCAAGCAGTCTAACGTCATGTCCCACATTGCATGAAACCGAACAGCAACCGTATGGCAATATATGTAGTTTTGGAACAACTTGCCCATTATACACGGCAATGTGGTCAGGTCGGACGTTAAGCTGCATTTGATTGCTTTAGTTTTATTTGGCATTATGATTGTTGTACCGTTGTACCTATCAATACGTTTATTCTACGCATTTAATGAAATATTAGTCTTTCACGTTAGGCTGCTACAAACATGTTTATGTAACCAAAATCTTTAAAAAGTCATTATTTTAAAGGTAAGACGAACAAAAATTTATTATTGTCTTCAACTTTGTAGGTTTTATTTTGAGTATTAAAGAAAAGAAACCATTGGAACGACGATCCTAAGGACGGTGCAGAAGACTTAAAGTTCTTCTTCTTCTACTTTCAATTATGAATTTCTATGTCAAAGCAAGTCAGAAATTCTTTCCACAAGTAAGGATATGCTATGTTAATTGAAATATCCTTTAAAATGCTTTGATTTAAACTTTTCTATACTTGAAATATTGAATTGTCCTCTAAGGAATCCGTGGAGGATATCGTGCTTGAATTTCTGAAACCAATTTTGTTGGAATTCCTGGAACTTTTTTAGAGGAAAACCCTATTGTAGAAATAAATGGTGAAGTCCCTAAAGAATTCATTAAGGTGGTCTTATAGGAGATACTTATGCGAATGTTACTAAAAATACATTGAAATTCTTGGAATATTCAATTTTACATGCTCACTAGCGCCACCTAGCGGAAAAATCGCGAACTAAACTGTTTCCATTCCGGATGTCCTTGAACCCCTGAGCAACTTTGCCGAGGACCCGAACTTTCTATCTCTTATGGATCACAAGCTAGAACTAGTTTGAAATGCTGAATTTTGCATGCTCACTAGCGCTACCTAGCGGCAATATCGCGAACTGAACTGTTCCCTTTCCAGATGTCCTTGAACCCCTGAGCAACTTTGCCGAAGACCCGAACTTTCTATCTCTTATGGATCACAAGCTAGAACTAGTTTGAAATGCTCAACTTTGCATGCTCACTAGCGCCACCTAGCGGCAAAATCGTGAACTAAACTGTTCGCTTTCCGGATGTTCTTGATCCCCTGAACAACTTTGCTGAAGATCGCTTCTTTGCAAGTCATAAGGATCTCGAGATATAGCAATGTGAATTAACCTGTTTTGAGGTGATGCTAAACTTTTCAGGGTGATTCAATATTCAGCTGAGTGTTGCAATACTTATTTTAGTGAGTCCGTATTTATGACGGGTAGTGTAGATCATGGATTTCCAGCGCCAATGTTGGGATTCTAGTGTAGATGCAAGTATTCCAGTGAGGATTCTGGCATTCCAGTGGGAACCTAAGGATGTACTGAAGGTATCCTGTGGGAGTTATGTTGGAAAACTGTGCAAGTGTTGCAAAAATACTGCGGAAATAATCTCACGACGCGAGACATGACACAACACTTATAGTTCTTACAAACGTTAAAAAGACATATAAATTACCTTTTTTAACGACCGGTTTCGGGCTTGATATTGCCCATCATCAGGACGATGATCCATCAGGACATCGTCCTGATGATGGGTAACATTAAGCCCGAAACCGGTCGTTAAAAAAGTTGATTTAGAGTAAGGTGGGGCAAAAGTTCAACCTTAGTGGTATAATCAAATTTTCCAGGAAAACAATAGCAGTTGAAACAAAACAAATACCATACAGTGAACCTTCAACATATTGGCTATAATTTTGCTGAACAAACTTGTGTCATAATATTTACTCATTTTTAGTTATAACAGTTTCAAAATTAATTGTCTTATTCGAACTTTTGCCCCACCGGTGGGGCAAGAGTTCGAATCAAGTGTGGGGCAAAAGTTCGCTGGCTAAAACACAAAATATCGATCCTTTTATGACAGGCATACCTTACACCAGCCGTAAACTTAAGTTTAACGAAAAATACACACTAAATTTTCATCAAAAAATTGCCCAAAACCGAGTTAATTATAATATACTCAAAAAATAGCAGTTTTTCGCAAAACTAAGTGGAAATGTAAAATTTTGGTGACAATTTTCACACGATCAGACAAATTTAACTAAATTTGAAGATAATATGTGGATTTTAGGCAATTTGCAAATTTTTCCGTGATTTTATACATGGGTCGAACTTTTGCCCCGCTGATTCGATCTTTTGCCCCACTATGGGCCAAAAATTGTTTTCAAGCATTTATGCAAAAACTAATACACCTCAAAGCAACCTTATGATAGGCCTAGAAACGCCCTTACATAAAATATTGAAAAAGATTTTATCTTCAATTGGTTCCATGCAACGAAAGTTTGACCAAAAATTACAATATTCACGTCGAAAAACAACAAATAGCCATAACTTTTTCAAATCTCAATAGATTTTTATGATATTTGGAGTGAAAGTCTCTTACTTGAATAGCAATTGAACCACCATGACATTCATAAGATTTGTTTTGAATTGAGCTAGAAATCCTCAAAAGAAACTCTTACCCCACTCGAACTTTTGCCCCACTTTACTCTATGTGTCCTTTTAACGTTTGTAAGAACCATAAGTGTTGTGTCCTTTCTCGCATCGCTTCGTGTGATTGTGATATAGTTCTTACGTTGCACAAAACCCAAAATAATGACTGCGGAAATAGTACGCAAAAAAATTGAAAATTCACTGGGAATCTTACGAGAATGCCGGGATTCTTGTTAATGTCCTCTGCAAATCTTATCTTATAGTTATATGGCATATAGTAAGTATCCAATAAGAGTAATGTGAGAATTCTCAGGGAACTTTGTGCGAAACCTGTAAGAATGCCTTGGGCATTGTGTAGAAATACTATAGGAATTGTGAACCTTATGGAAATCCCGTGTGTTTTTTACAAGCCTCCTGGAAAAACTCCAATGAGAGTTCTGTGGAAATTCGTTGTATATTGTTCAAGAATCCTGCGGGAATTCTGTGCGAAACCTCCAAAAGTCATGTAGAATCAATATGGAAATACCTTGGGAATCCTGCCAATTCCTCAGTGATTTTTATTAGGACAACACATTATCATTTCGTGGAAATTTTTTAAAGTTTGTACCCCGTAACCATCTGATACATCTGAGTCGGACGTAAAATAAAGGAGTTGAATGTATGCATGTATGTTTGTATGTGAAAACGAGTATGGGTTGTGCATGTACGTGTATATGCTTGTTTGCGTTTCATACGCATGTCACATTCAGCATCATTTTGCGGTGCTGTTTTCAAATAAATTTCGTTTTGTTATTTTTATTTATAGTAACATTTTATAATCGTTTACATTATGATTGTCAGAATTTCTTGTCACTTTTTGATACGTCATACCACTTTCAAACATTAGCAAAATTATTACACTGCGGAACACGTTTTTGTCTCAAGCACTAAAATACCGCTATTCACCCAATTAAGGGTTGCTGAATCCATTGCCGTTTTCAAAAATATTATACCACGTCTATTTTTTTAGATATTGGCTGTTGAAAACGCAAAAATTGACTATTATAACCAACTTGCACTCAAGTTTGCCCGCTTGTAAGGGAATTTATTTGCTTAAATTGCCACAGAATTCAAACTTTATACGTATAAGAATACTTATCAACAAAGTTTATAATACTGTCGATACGGAAAAGTTATTTTTTGATGTTTTAAAAAAGTTTTGTATTTTACCATATAAGAGAAGCAAAGAAGTTTGTATGGAGACAGCTAGCATGTTGAAAAAATCAGTTTAATCTAAATTTAATCGTGCGATTTCAACCAAATTATGTCTAAAATTAAAGTTTAAGTGCAAAATGGCATGCTTGGCGGATAAGATTACAAAAAAGTTTGATAAATTATACCTTAAATTTTATGTAAACATCGATAAAACCAGTGTTCTATACAACTTTGGTGACCTGTAGCTAAAAATTGTGACGTGCTGGAACATTTCAGAAAATTGTATTAGATTCAGCAACCCCAAATCTACTCGAGACACATAATTTGATCCTTGAGACACGCAAAAATGTCATTTTTGTTACGCTGTTATTTTTTTTTTTTTTTTTTGATATGGCGATGAATACAGTTTCTACTTATAACATGAATATCTCTATTATTCCTCATTTTTGGTATTTAAACATGGATTACGGAAAGGGAAAGCATTGTGAAACTGGTGAAAGTTTGGCAGGTTTTCCTTTTTTGTTGTTGCAAATTGAATTGCAATTATGTTGAGAATCTTATGGCAGAGTTTCTGCGATGTTTAGTCAAAAATGGAATAGTATGTGCAAATTACTTCCATTCATGGTACAATGCTTTTGAAGCATATACTCAAACTTTAATAACATTTGAAGAGTGGAAATAAAGCTTAGGAAAATGATACAGAACGTTGAATTTTCCAAGTTTAGTACGTCATAGTCCTTATATTGTATTTATTTTGTGTTTCCTGATTTTCAATAATATATTTTAAAAATACCAGAAATTTGAAATGAACAATTAGCTTCCACCAGTTTCCGTTACTCTTTTCGTGTACCTCACTATCCTACAACGACTCAAGGGCACGTTCATTGTTTTAAGATTGGCAGGAATTTTTCAAATATTTCCCCTCTATGTTATATCCGGATTGTTGATGATAGATATTTCCACTCCTCGTTCCATTAAACGAACAGATCTTTGGCATGCAGTTTGAAAGACAATCCCGAAGGCACACATTCACTCGCACGAGAGCCCGTTCGAGTGACAGGTGCAAAAATAGTTTATTGAAAGTCCTTTATAACGTTTCGTCGTTCATAAATCATCGATGCCGCAGCTCAAACAATACTGGCCTCGACAGTCTCACACACATATATCTTGCATTGGTCGTCACTATGGGCAGTTTTTATATAAACTAATGGCCAAAATTATTTCTGTCATCTCATGACATATTCATGAGTTTTGTCATACAAATTTGATGTTTTTTTCAAACAATTGAGTAAAAAAAATCTAAATAAAAAAAGTTCAAATATGTGCAGCTTGATTGCTCACGATCCTCTAGTGTACATTTCAAATTACCCTTGGAAATTTATTTTAGCCTGGATCAACTTGAGACAAGAATGTGTGAGATATACAATTTAGATAAAAATAAAGTATATTTTTTTTACGTGGTCCTCATCATGGTCCTTATCTGATCGGAAGTACGAATGTTTAATTCATTTGAAATTTGTAGGATAACTTTTTGATTAATTTGCCAAGCAGTGTATTATTATCTGCATAAAGTAAATTATTTATTTTTTTAAATGCCCACATTTAACAAACTGTATCAATAAAATTACGAAAGATCTGATGTGAAATTTCAGGAATATCTTTATAAAAGTTCTTACTATGAAAAGTTGTACAAGAAAAACCATTCATAACTAGTCATTTTTTTGGTTATTGGCCACCCGATCACCCATAGTACCCTCTATAGACAGCAGCACCACTAAGCCGGAGAAAGGAACGTCACGTCGAACAAGAGCTCTACGGTCATTTGACGAAAATGTTCATTTCCGGCAGAGGTCACTTGCAGGCTAGCAGACTGGTTTTTGCTTCATATGCGGCTGCATCGACGTGTGGCATCAGTGGGTGAATAAAATCGCTCTCTCAGAATTGGGACGTGTTCTGATGTCAAATCTATCAGATCCAGATCTCTCCGATGGCCAATTTAGTGAACAACTCGGGACGACGACAATATTTGGTGTGAAAGTGTTTCGGGGTTGCACGAACGTTGATGAGCGGAAACTGAAGTTGAACGGGAGATGGAGAAAATTTGCTCCTTTGTAGACGCTGTTTTAAAATAGCTGTTTTCGATTGTGTGCGAAAGAACAAGCATTCCAATTTAAAATATTTAAATTATTATTTATTATTGGATCCATTAGAAAAACGTAATCCAAAAACAATTTGATTAGTGAATTTTACACCAATTTCGACTGCTTCAGTCATAGTGGGGGCTTTGAACATTACATCAATCATTTGATACAATTGTTCAGTAAGAAAAATAAAATCAGAGGCAGACATATCACTTGAAGTGGGTACATTATCTGATGATTTTCTGTTAAAATTTTCGGTAGACGAAGAGGCGGAGTAGAAGTTTCCTGTGGCGACAGGGTTTTTTTTTCATTCGATTTGAAACAATAAGAATGAGTACTCGTAGTATGAAAAGGGGAGGAGTTCAAATTACCTGCTACGATATCGGCAAAGTTGTTTTTCTTGGGTAGATACATTCGAGATTAAAATATTCGAGCGGATACCCGACGGATTAAAATTGGTTTGCGAATGAGCATGATTATAATCTTCCTGATGGGTATGATTCTTGATCAAGCGATCGTTAACTGAAAAATGAGCATTGTTCGATACTCTACCAGGCGAATTCCGGAAACGACCGTTATCGTAACTGATACTACTGTCCATCAGCCTGGCATGAGCCTCGATGACTCGCTTACGCGAAGGGCTAGCCCAAAAATTTGACTTATAATGGCCCCCGCAATTTGTGCATGTGAACTTATCGGTATCTTCCTTCAATGGAAACACGCCAATAGCGTGAGAAGAACCTCCGCAAATCATGCATTTAGCATCCATACGGCAATTTTTTGTACCATGACCCCACTTTTGGCAACGACGGCACTGATTTGGGTTCTGGTAATTCCCTCCAGGTTTCTGAAAATATTCCCATGTTACACGGACATCGAACATAAGTCTATTCGTTTGGCAGCCTTGATCACTTTGCAGCTTGCAATTTCAATGTGATAAAACTCAGTCTTGGTAGTTTGTATTGACTTGAAAAACTATCACTGTACGCGCTAACATGCATAAAATATTCTAATAGCATTTTACTTCGATAGAATAGATGAAACTGATGTCGTGTATGGTATGAACTCCATGAACTCAATCAAACCTAATGTGTCGTAAACTTAAGGACATATCCCCTTGAGTACCAAAATGGCCTCTAATATGGCACCTTTCTCCCCCCTTCACTTTCCGCTCCCTCCTCCCACGCTTCTCACAGTGTTTTCGAGAGCGATCACAAAAAACGATTATTTGAAGTTACTAACCTTATTGTAGAGGGGTGGTTTCTTAACTGGAAGCGTTCCATAATGTGTTTTTCACAAATTACCAGTTTTTGAATGCAAACGCATGTGTTGTAAAATACCACGCACTACCGAGTCACTTCTTCTTCAAGCACCGAGATATTTTTTGGTGGTTTTTCGGTGCCCGTTCTAAAACTCACTTTAAATTGTATTTCTACTCACCGTAGCAATTCAAAAACCTAATGCGATACTTGAAACACTTTGATTTTTCACGCATAATGCTCCTGGGAGCAATAAATCACTTAATAAGCGTGTGCTAGAATAAGGGCGTAAGTCGCACGATCGATTTCACGGCGTGTATATGGGAAAGGTTTAACACAAAAAAATAGGCATCGCTAAATCTTTCACCATTCAAAAATATAGGTTTTTAGCTTTCATTTGACGTGTTCCCCAAAAAAATCCACCGAGGGATCCCGAACATTTTTTTTTTATTAGTACATTATTTTTAAATGTAATCATTGCAAAAGACAGCTTCGTTGGATAAAAGTTTTATTTCCATATAAAAGTTCATAAAATAAATATATATACATATCTATTGAGTTTCATTTTGTAAAAAAACAAAACTGTCCTATGTGATTTTGAGGATTTATTGAACTATAGGACACTTTTTCGATTAGATATGTTGTAAGTTCGACTGTTTACTTATTCATACTGAGGAAGTATATCTAACCGAGCACTATTTCTTTTCATGGTTAGAATACATTAAATTTATTCTTCTTCTGTCTGGCATTACACCTCTGCTGGGACATAGCCTGCTTCCCAGCTTAGAGTTCGTAAAGTACTTAGTTATAGATTGAGAATTTACTTTGCCAATCAACCGTTAAAGATTAAAAGTAGAATGGATCAACATTACAACAGCCTATGAAAGTAAATGGAATATGCTTAAACGCCCTGTTACCCAAGCCTTAGCAAATAGCTTACAAAATCCTCATTAAGAATATTATCCAGGCACCCGGAGTAAGTGACACTACACAGACTTTTTTGATAGTATTAAAGTTGTTTTGATGTTTTTAGCTTGAAATTTCAAAATTTAATAAGAATATAGTGGAAGATATTTCCTGTTAAATCAAATCATAAAAATAATTCCACCGTGAGAGTGGTTTTCTGACAAGCAGAACAACAATAATACAATTTTCACAATTACTGCAGTAATTAAAACACGTAAGTAGCTTACAAACAAGAAAGTTTTACCATTTTATACTCCTTTAAGATTGATATCATATTCATATAATATATGTTTTCATCATGAAATATGGTTAATTATGTGATTATTGGCAACGGTAAGTGTTATGAGGAAGAATAAAAAGTTAAATTTCAAGTGCCCACTTGCCCCGTAGAGTTGAGTAACTGCAATTTACAGTAGATTTTTATGACTTAATTCTAAGGGTTTCAATATCTCGAAAAGATAACTTCCCATTCGTGCGGCCATCAGCGAATACAGGGTGCAACTTTTGCAATTTTTTGGGCTATTTCATGAAAGCAACATCAATCAAGTGGCTGCATTTATTGGTCGTAGCAAAATGAGCTCCATACAGCATGCATTTTACATTACCTTTTGGAGCTTATTGGGGGGTTTTGCGATGATAGCGACTCAAGAGTCTGCCTTGAGCTCTGCCTCTGTTTTTACAGTAGCTCCATAAACTTAAGTCAGGACGAGTCAAATTAGGATCTCCAAATTCAAATCATGTGTCCCTTTTTTATGTCAGATGTCCATGGAATTTCCGTTGCAGAGACATAATGAACAAACTTTCAAAGATATCTAATTTATCGACTGTTTCGTACTGTTTGAAAAAAAAAAATGACTCAATGATTCTTTTGGTCTGGTCTAAACTGTTAGTACTTACTTGGTCATGGAATGGCGTTTCTTGAATCTTGAATAGATTTTCTGTTCCTCAAATGTGGCATTTTTGCTTATTTATGAAGCCTGTTGACCACGATATTTTCAAGGATATAACAGTTGAGTTAACACAACTGCAAGACTATTTTCAATTCAAAGAGTCTCTATTTTGGCACGTTGTTTTTTTATATCATATTAATTGTGAAAATATGACAATAATAACCCAGCAGCAAGTGATATTGATTTGTAAAAATGGTTCAAAAGAGCTCTATTTCGTATCAATCGTTTGGCAGCGTCCATTTATTACGTAACGCTAAAATCGGAAATTTTTGACCACCTCACCCCATCCCCCTCCGTAACTTAAAAATTAAACGCTATTCGCCCCTCTCCCTAGAGCGTTACGTAGTTTGTGGAATTTTCAGGATGGTTGATTAGATCTCATCGGTCGAGTATATTTTTCTTACACACAATATAAAAAAAACAATCATGATAGGCGAATCAAATTCTCAGCTAACGAGTAACCGAAGAACTCTTATTTGAGAACTTGGCTTTGTCTCAATAGGGGTGTAATTCCAGAAAGAAGGAAAAGAAAACTAATCTTTTCTAAATATGAACAGAAACAGTTATACACTAGAATCAAATACACACTTTAATCCGAATGCCGATCTCAGCTGTGCAAATCTCGGTAAAAGGTCGTTTGTTGACATCTTAGTAAAAGTGTCGTTTGGTAACGACACCCAAAGGTGCTGTTTTAAGTAAACTAAAGTTAAAATTAATTTGCTTACCGCTCAGCTGTGCGAATCTTGGTAAAAGAATAAAAATTAGTTGAACTAAACTGAGTGTTTCCTCCACTGTACGAGTAAGTGTCGTATCCCCAAGATCACATAGGACAGTTATGTCTATTACAATATGTAATCTTATATATCTATGTTATATCAACTTTCATTTGAAATTTGGGCTACCATCGGGCTTGAGAGAAAAAAAAACTGTCTTTTACCATGATTATATTTGAAAATATTGTACTTCAAGGAACAAAAATTTAAAATAAAAAAAAATGTTCGGGATCCCTCGGTGGATTTTTTTGGGGAACCCGTCAAATGAAAGCTAAAAACCTATATTTTCGAATGCTGAAAGATTTAGCGATGCCTATTTTCTTGTGATAATATTGTTCTACCAGACACGCCGTGATTTCTCTTCATCGATCCTATCTTCTGTAAATAAAGGTGACAAGATACGGGTTTGTCAGCAGTTTTTCACCTCAAGACGCAAGATTGCATTGCTGCTTAGCGTCCTGAACTGAAAAACTACTAACAAATCCGCATCTTGTCACCTTTATGCACAGAAAAGAGGATCGATGAAGAGAAATCGATCATGCGACTTACGCCCTTATTCTAGCACACGCTTGTTATATTCGTCAATTTGTGCTGGAAAACAGCACCGGAACGCGAATTCACTGATCCAACATTGATTATGGATCGGATCCAACATTGTTTATGAAGTGTTGCAAAACATTTTTATGCGTGTGCAAAACAATGTACGACGCAGTTTAACAGCAAAAAAGAATATAAGATATTATGCAGTGCAATTGACTGTAGAATTCAAATGCATCTTGATGGCAACTTTCTCCGTCCGTGAGAAGCGAGAGAAGAGATGAGAAAACTGCCAAAAAAGTAAACAACACACGCATGGTGTGAAAAATGCTTATAATTTTGGTCGGAAACATATAGACAATTATACCTTTGTATGAAACGTGTGCTAGTTATGCCTACATAATTCTGTGGGTGGAGGTATACATGGAACATTATGATTTGTTTTTGGCCTGCGCACATAACATTGTGCTCCGGCTTGTTGGGTGGCTCGAGAGGGTGGCAACATTATGTTTACGTGCTCATTCACATTAAAACAAAATTCTCCTTTTCAGATCATGCCGCAAATCTAATTGAATCTTATCAATGTTCGAGGTCGCAAGCAGTATTTAATAATGGGGTTCTATCAAGCTTTCTACATGTCACTTCTGGAGCGCCTTCTTCTTTCTGGCGTTACGTCCCAACTGGGACAGAGTCTGCTTCTCAGCTTAGTGTTCTTATGAGCACTTCCACAGTTATTAACTGAGAGCTTTCTTTGCCAATTGACCATTTTTGCATTTGTATATCGTGTGGCAGGTTCGAAGATACTCTATGCTTTGTGAGTCGAGAAAATTTCCAACTCGAAAAGATCCTCGACCGGTGGGATTCGAACCCACGACCCTCAGCTTGGTCTTGCTGAATAGCGGCGCGATTACCTCTACGGCTATCTGGGCCCCTAACTTCTGGAGTGACGCAGGGTTCAAATTTAGGCCCAATTTTATTTTCTTTATTACCTACCTTGTGTTGTGAAAATTTGCCAGATTCATCTTTTTATGGATGACGCTCAATTATACTTAAAATGTTTTGAAAATACATCGACAAAAATTTCGCAACATATCAATGTAGATTAATGATTGGTATCGCAAAATCAAGCTAACATTGAACGCTCGGAAAACTAATGCTCTCTTCATTTCAAATTATGCCTTCCTGAACTCGTTGAAGCCACTTTTGAAACTCAATTCATTCTTCTCTCATTCATGTCAAGCACAACAAAATTAAATTTGTTCAAAAGCCCAATTTTTCCTCATTTTTTAGCTTGTGATTTTCTGCTAGATTCTGTCGCATTGCTTACCTTCAATAAATTAAAAGTAGCGTTGAATAGTTTTCGCTATATTTTCTATTTAAATAGATATTCCAGCGTTTCTCATTTACTTCACTTACTCATAGGATGTCGCTTAAAAAAATTCAGTAAACTTCGTTGTTGTCTACTGTAACACAAGCTTTCTAGTACAAAACAACCAGATTATTTACACAGCAAGCTACAACTTGCGACTAGCACTCATTATAAAAAAATATATTTTATCACGATAATATACAGCTAAGTGTGGGAATTATTTTTTTGCGTGAGGTGTAGTACATTGGAATTCATTGCCTATAAACCTTTCAAATGAGAAATCATACAAAGCTTTTAGGAGCACTTTATCTATTTTTAATTGTAAATGTGTGAGTAGAAATTATTTAGTGATTCTCAATAACTTTTGCAAACGGCGCTTTCTTTTACAGTTAACTACTTTATATAACTTTTTTTTTAAACACATTTATTGGAACTTTATTTTACTAGACGCATACACATTTTACATTTACAAACAATTTAAAACAAATTCTAACGCTTGTACAGAGAGATCGTTGTTGGCATCTAAAACAAAATTTACGTAACCGATAAATAGCTTCAGCACCCGATATTTCCTGTCGCTGGCTACGTTTCCCAGCTCTGGTAACCGAAGATCGTTGAATCCTATCCTCCTACCTAGGGTTGCTTCCAACCGTGGTTGAAGATAATTCCACAATGCATTCGTTCGTACGCAAGTAGTGAATTTATGTTCTAGATCTTCTACGCTGTTTGGACACTGATGACACATAGGACTTTGTACCCGGTTTTGTCGGTATAGAAGTTCAGCATGTGGAATCTTCCCATTCACTAATAGGTGGTACGTAGATTGTTCCAGAGATGTGAGCCCTTTTGTTCGTATAGTTCTCCAAATTCTCTTCCAGTTTGCTCTTGCGTATTCCTCAACTACTTTTGGGCTCCTTAATTTCTCACGGTAATAGTTGTGCAGGGCAGATGTCGAAGGTCCAGGTACGTAAGGGAGTTCCTTGGCGATGCTCTTCAAGCAGGGATAGAGAGCGGGGATTGCTGCTACATTTGGTGGATTTTGAAGGCAGTAATTGAAGGATCTAGCAAACGGTGTGTGTTGTTGATCTTTGAGAAATCTCGTAATCAGCAAAGCCTTGCACTTATGCATTGGGAGATGCAAGTTCAGACCACCCATAATTTTAGGCAGGGTGAGCTGTTCAATAGGAATCCTGAGAGAATATCGTTCCCAGATGAAGTTTCCTATGTGTGAAGTAATGCGTGCTATGGCTTGATTCGGAATGCTGAACACAGATGCTAGAAACCATAGCTTCGATGTGACGAAAGTGTTAAGCACCACAACCTTCTGCTGTAAGGTGAGATTTCTTGGCTTGAACAACCACATCAACCGAGACGTATTCCTTATGACTTCGCCCCAGTTGAAATCAATTGTTTGCTTTTGCGAGTTGAAGAATGTTACTCCTAGTATCTTGATAGATTCACACACTCGTGGCCAAACAGCGTCATTGTTATGTTGGGTCCCGATGTTAACAGCAAAAGATTTGTCGAAATTCAGGAGCGATCCTGAACACCGTCCGAAGTCCAGAAAAGTTTGCTTAATGAGGTTCAATTTGCGCATGTCGGTTATCACGATCGATATGTTGTCAGCATACGCTACTACCAAATCTAGCGGATGATTGCATATGGTGCGTAACTTAACCAGGAGGGGATGGAGGTAAAGGACAAAAAGATGCATACTCAAAGGGTCTCCTTGCCGGACGGAGCGTTGGATTGGGAACTTGGGTGTTAAATTTCCATTGATGAGCAAGCGAGAGCTTGAAGCGGACATAATCTTCCCTAAGAGTTCTATGAAATTAGGATTCAAACGAAAGTTCCGCATCACAACCATAAGATAATCTTTACTGACGCGATCAAAAGCATGATCGAGGACAAACGAAATCAATTTTCCGCAAACACGGCGGCAATTAAGCTCTGCAATTCGATCTTTGATCGAATGAATTGCTTCAAAAATATTATGTTCAGAATTTGAACATTTTTGACTAGGCGTTAGAAGATTATTCTCGATCATAACGTTTTCCAGACGCTGTTTAAGTATTCTTGATAGAAGCTTGTAGTCATAGTTCAATAGACTTATTGGCCTATATCCTTTTACCGTATTGTCATTTGATTTCTTTTTACTCAAAACGATAACTCCCTCGACAAAATGCTCAGGAATATTTCCTCCTAAAGCTTCGTTCATGATCAGGTTGAGTTGGGGATGAATGATATCGAAAGCCTTCAGAAAAAACTCGTTTCCGGGGGATTTTCGAGAAGCACTTTCTTTAATCGCGAAAAAAAATTCCGCGGTTGTGATTTCGTTCATCATGACAGTATTTGAATTTGAATCAGGAGGGATCACTCGATTGGTTGGAAAATTTTCACCATTATTGAGTTCTTCTGCAGAATACAGATCTTTAAAGAACTCGTACACATGATTTTCTATTTCAGTAACATCGGTTAGACAATGTTCATGATGATGGATGGAACTGATCACAGTTTTCTTCCGATAACGTTCAGCTATTTGAAACACAGAAACTTTTTCACCGCACACAAATCGATCATTCAAACGTTCATATTCTTTGGAAAATCGGCTTTGAACGTTTAACATTTTTGCTTTAATTTCGTTAACTTTTGTCATTCCATTCGGATTATGATACAGTTCACTATACGCATCTCGTAGTCGACGATACAACAGTTCATTTGTCGCATGAAACACGCGGAACGATTCATTAGTTTTCCATCTGAAAAAACTACGAATTTTTGGCTTTGCACATTCAATCCACCACGACATCCAGCTGTTATAGTTTCGGCGTTCACGCAACCAACGATTCCACTTTTGTCGAAACTCATCCAAATTTTCCTCATTGAGAACATGCGCACGGATGGACCAATAACCTCTCCCGTGTGGTTTGCCCAGATTTGGAAGACAGCAACGAATCTAGTACGCCTTATGATCTGAAAAGGACGTTACAAACAGTTCGGAGATGCGGAGATGCGGAACAAGCGACCTTGAAACGTATATTCGATCTAAACGAGAGGCAGAGTTTGGGCGAATGAAACTGTAATCTATAGATCTTCCATGAAGACAGTCCCACGTATCGGAAAGATGCAGATTATCTACTAATTGCTTAAGAGACCTGCTGAAATTGCTTGTACCTGTGGCATCCTTGGCAGCGATAACGCAGTTAAAATCACCACCTACTATCATATGTTCAGCAGAATTTTGCAGATAAAAGGGTAATTGTTCTCTAAATAGTTTTTCACGAGCAGAAAAGTTCTGGGTGCCGGAATACGCATAAACATTGCAAATTGTAACGGAATCAGAAACCTTAACTGTTAAGATACGGCTATTCAGACTTCTCTGGACATTGGAGTAGGGTATATGGGCTTTTAGAGCGATTGCGGTACCTCTTTTATTCTCGTCTATATTGGTGATAACGTTATAACCAGGGATACACATGTTTGCAGATTCAACCTCTCGTAGAAGAATAATGTTCAAATCCACCAAACGAACGAATGAGCGGAGAGAAGCAATTTTGTTTTGGTTGGAGACAGCGTTGATATTGATCGAACCAATATTGTAGCTTCGGATAGGGTGGTTCATAATATCGTGTTACAAGACGGGGAGCCGAACATACTCGCGGCTGACTCGAGGTTAATAATTTGGATGGGATTAAGGTGCATCTGATTAGTATTTAGTTCAGGAACATCGGATAATTTTCAGAATATCGTTAGTATTATTTAGGCAGAATCGACATACATAGGTAAAGTGACGTCCAATTTTTGCTTTTTTGGACGCCCCCTTGCACGTTTGACCTTTGTGAATGGTCCACTTTCGGTGGACGATTCGTTACTCTCGCTTTCGGAAATCACCGTGGAAGTTGGATTGGATGGGATGGGATTTGTGGGAATCTTAAACGCACTCACATGACATGGCGCAGTAACCTTGGCATCAGGGCGAGTCTGCTCATCCTGTTGGGTGGATTGATCCACCGATGAAGCATCAGCAACAACAGGTACAGCTACAGCAGCAGCAGCAACAGCAGTGACATCGGGGGCAGCGGTAGCATCAGCAACAACAGCAACAGCAGCAGTAGAAGCGGATTCAACGGTGTTTACCATTCCTTCGTTCTCGTACATTCGTTCTTGGTATTTGAAGGGTGTGGAAACGCTTGCGCTGGAGGACGCAGCAGCTTCATCAGCTACTGTTTGCGCTCGAGATGAGCGAGCGGCTTCGTTCAGTTGGTTTAGATTGGTACCAACAAACTCAGGCATAAGCGAGGCTACACTTGCCGGCTGGTTTAGCACGCTGGCGTAGCTCGACTTGTTTTGCGCTGCTTTCAGCCTGTTGTTGAGGTCGATCTTTTGTCCGAGCAACTTTTTGTTCTCGACACATGTCATCCCTGGATGTGATGGGTTCGTGCAATGCTTGCACCATTGCGGCTGATTCCGGTAAGAAATCAGGGTCTCCTCGCCACAAATGGTCACAAACGATTTGATGTGACGTCGCAGGATTACTTTGGCCACTCGAACTCCGGATGACACGCCATTGAAGGCGAAGTTTTCTCCCCAAAATTGTTCCTTGATTGAAACAACATCTCCAAATTGCGTCAGGTATGACGTAATGTCCTCATTCCGAACGTTTTCGGACAAGTCGTGGATTTTTACCTCCACGCCTCCATCATCCATTGCCAAGCGAACTTTGATTTTGGTTTTGTTGACTTCGAACTCGTGTCGAATGTCAACAACATCCTGAGCAGTCTTCAGGTCACGGCACTTAACATGCGCACAATTTTGTGCGTGATTCATCTGCAGGCGCAGCACTTGGTCCACGGTAAGACCAATCGTCTCATGAATAAATCCATGGATTTTTTTCGAAAGAAGGACGCTTTGGGAAGTTCGACAAGTCTACCTTGAAGGTATTCTCGCGGGCACGCACGGCGGTCATGGTTGCTAACGCGTTGGATAGCACAATACTTATCGCCAGAAAATCTGACGCTAGAAACGTTCTCCGCACCGCAGTGGGAGACAAGAAGCGAGACGAAAAAAAAACCGATACGGAGTAAAATTGAAAACACGTCTGGTTGCAGCGATAGCTAACATAAAAAAGTCATGAGTCTTACGTTACATATATTGGATAAATAAATAAATAAATAAATAAATAAATAGATGAAAATAGACATCTAACGGTTCGTTGCCGACTATTCCTATTTGATGGCGAAGATTAGCTACTCTGATTTTTATATCTTGTGTTTATATTTATTTTGCATTTTGATCATGAAAATTAAACTGTAGGAAATCTGTTTTCCAGAAAATTATTTTTTTTAATGTAGCCTTTTGATAGGTATTATCCAAAATCATAATGGACTATAATTTTGCAAAAATAATATGATCAACTTCATTATTAGCAAAAATAATTATGTATGTACTATGTTTTCGGATCACTTGGGTTGGGTTCAAACACTGGTTTAGGATACTACTTACTGTTTATTCCGTGCTGATGTTGTATGCTCGAGGAGTGAGCGAATAAAGAGAATGATACAATGGTTGATCGATCTTTTATATGGTTAACAATTACATGGTCGAGGGATTGTTAGCTTTGACCTAAGCCATACCTACTGATTAGACTGGCCCAGCTCAGTATGGCAGAAAAATAAAGTTGTATGATTCCACGGGGCACCCTCCAGGATTATTTATTGGGGTTAGAGGAAGCCTTTCTGAAAAATTCAGCTCATTTGCTCGTTCCATGAGCTGGCGCATTTGAATTGAAGTTAATATGGGAGTTTCAGCTCAAACATATGAGCAACAGCACATCATCTACTGTTTGATTCAGGAAAATTGATGATCGCGTTCAATTGGACCCAGAATGTCAAAAACACTACTTGATGTAATGGCGAAGAATATTGTAGAAGATTGTACCATGATCAAAATTAATAAAGTTGATGTTTTAACCATCTAAAGTATATCGTGCTATACTGCTTGTATTTCTCCAACATAGCTTGGAAGGTAGCCACTAAGCGCATCATAGCCACCTATGACGCTGGGTGAGCTGAGGCACATGTCGCATGCATATAAGTGACTGTACGGGAGTGCTGATCTAAGCCTAACTTTCAACAACTAAAAGAGTAATGAAAATGAGATTAAATCCAGATACAACCTTCTGCAATTATGTTCATTAGGGTATCAACTAGTGTATTTGTTATTCTGGGCTTATTTGAATGTGAACAATTAGTATACGGAACGAAACAGTGACATAGGACCAATTTTCAATATATTTAAGACGAATATCCCATACAAACTTCAAATCGAATGCGCCAGCTGGTGGAGCAACCAATTGAGTCGAAATTTTGAGAGAGCGTTTTTCTTACCCTAAGGCTCATATCTAGGGGGTGCTCCGTTGAGTTTTACAACTTTTTTGTTTAAGGGCCAGTCTACTACTGATGAGTGATCGATATTATTTCGATATATACAAGGATACTGTATATTGAAGGTACACTACAGTAGGCTCTTCAACAAACTTATAGTACACTGGCCTTCAGCCACTTCAGTTCTTTCAGAAAAATGTGCAGGTCGCAGTGTACGGATCTCTGAGGAATTTCAAAACAATCCAGCAATCTTTAAGGACATATCTCCTTGAGTACCAAAATGGCCTCTAATATGGCACCTTTTTTCCCCCTTCACTTTCCGCTCCCTCCTCCCACACTTCTCACAGTGTTTTTGAGAGCGATCACAAAAAATGATTATTTGAAGTTACTAACCTTATTGTAGAGGGGTGGTTTCTTAACTGAAAGCATTCCATAATGTGTTTTTCACAAATTACCAGTTTTTGAATGCAAACACGTAGTTATTGCTGTAATTTGTGCACAACCGAATCATTTCTTCTTCACGCTCCGAGATATTGTTTGGTGGCTTTTCGGTGCCCGTTCTAAAACTAATTTTTAATCGTATTTCTACTCACCGCAGCAATTCAGAAATCTAATGCGATAAGTGAAATACTTTGATTTTTCACACACAATGCTCCTGGAGCAATAAATTACTTATATTCGTCAATTTGTGCTCGAAAACAGAACAGGAACGCAAATTCACGGAGCAAACATTGCTTATGAATCGTATACACCACTCTCACTGATTGGAAGTGATGTCAGTTTTTATGTTTGGAATTAAAATTGTTTGGGTATTCATACACTTGCCACAACCACATATTTTACAATTTCGTAACACTTAGAAGGTGTGCAATTTCACAAGTGTTGCAAAACATTTTCATGCGTGAGAAAAACAATATACGACGCAATTTAACAGCAAAAATGAATATTATATATTATACCGTACAATTGACTGTTGAATTCAAATGTATACTGATGGCAACATTCTTCGTCCGTGAGAAGCGAGAGAAGAGAGGAGAAAACCGCTAAAAAAGTAAACAACACACGCATGGTGTGAAAAATGTTAATAATTTTGAACAAAAACATGTTTTCACTACCAAATGAAATAAAATTGTGACACAGACAAACAGACGTAACACTCTAGTTGTTTTCATCGTGCAGCAGAATAGCGCCTAATTCTAATATTTGGTAGTTGGCCGACGGGCCACTCGTGGCGCTCGCATCGCTTTTGTTTGAGTTTGACGTTTGCTCACTACCGCCACCTAGTTCGCGATTGGCCAAATGAAGTATTTTTAGCATTGGGCGTAAATGTTCACGTGACTATGTTTTTAATTACTAATAGTTCAAGTTGTTACGTCTGTTTGTCTGTGATAGTGATTTTGAGCTTTTATGAAGTTGTTGATGAATTCAAATCGACAATAATACCTTTGTATGGAATGTGTGCAAGTAATACTGCCTACATAATTCTGTGGGTGGAGGTATACATGGAACATGATGCTTTAGATTCTATGACACTACCCCGAACGCCACTACCCCGAATGCCACTACCCCGAACGCCATCACCCCGAAAGCCATTACCCCGAATGGGTCATTACCCCGAACGCCACTACCCCGAATGGGTCACTACCCCGAACGCCATTACCCCGAATGGATAACATTTTGAGACATATTCTAGTTAGAGAGTGGGGAGATAATTGTACGATTCCTTTTGAGTATTTCACGAGTTTGGCTCAAAAATTTATTTTTCAATTATTAGAAGATAAAAAAGTAAGAGGTTGTTTCCGAGATACGACCGCCAAAGTGACGTTGGATAACTTTAGCTTCTTCTATTTCCTGGCTTGAGACTGTCACGAACTTATGAAAGATTTCTAAGAGAGCAGCATCAATTTTCGACCCAACACTAGTTTTCGACCGTTTTTCGATGATTTTCGACCGATCGATTTTCGATGATTTTCGATCGATCGAATTCTGTGCCTATTTTCGTATGAAAATCCGAAAATAGGCACAGAATTCTTGTAGGTCGAAAATAAGTGCTCTTCTAATCAATTTTCACACTATCTGTTGCATGTCAATTCTGACCTATTATGAACATTTTGTGTTATTTTTTGGTTGGTTCGATTAACACTTCAATTGGTCGATGGAAGCAGAAGCATGAGCGGTAACTTTTGCTCAACAAACAAATATTCCGCTTGAGGATCCACGCATGATCCACTAAGATTGATTGCTTAAGTGGGTTCCGAAGCCTTTCGATACTCGTCGTATCCGTGGCGAACGCGCTTAAATTGCATTGAATCACAGTTTCAAACAACTGCCCTTTTCAGGGCCACAATTGATTAAATAATTTATTAAGTTATTATTATAGTTTCGGATGATTAGTTTTCAACAGAGATAAATAGCAAACAAAGTTTAACATAGGTTCCCGTCGTTCAGTCGGGCGGCGGTAGCATTTTCGCAGTCTTTTCTGTGTGCGTATTTCCATTCGATCGACAATGTCTTACCATATCGAAACGACAACAAAGCTGTTGCTGATTAGTTTTAGCTCTGTGTTCGACGAGTTGATATTGATCGCTCTAGTATCATGTAGGTAGCGACGGCGATAACGGCATTATGCAATCATCACTAAATGCGAAACAAACCGGGAGGGATTCTTCATTCAAGTGCCGTTCGCAATTTATCCGACTCATGCACACACTGTCGACGATTGCCCCGCGCGCACGATCGGAAATTCGTGTCCCATGTATGGTTGCGTGTAAATGACTGACCAAAATCTGAATCAATTACATCCAATCATCAGTAATTGTCGGTGGAAAATTCTCACAACTCTTTTAAAATGTAATTGTCGTCCTGAAAAGGACGGTTGGTGGTAGTCACCGGCGATCAAACTGGGTTTTCATTCCATTGTTAGACAGAAACACACCAAAAGCTCACCGAAGACGATTAAATTGAAATGCGGTCGGTAATTTTGTGCTTTCTTGTCCATCCTCGTATTCGATGGTTTGCTCACTCCTCCGACGGTAATTATCAAGGTTTCTGGACGAATTCGATGGGCGAGCTGGATGCCAAGGGCCATGATGAGCGATAACACGGAACCCGCAGTTTTTAGCTTGGGAATAAACAGCAGCAGCAGCAGCGACGAACGTGTAAAATTTATTCCGATATGAGTCCTTCTCCGGTTGCTGGTCTACGATTGACTGATGCGCGCGTGAAGTGGAGTTTGGTTGGCTTCGACTGAACACGAGATAATAAGAGAAGTAAGAAGAAGACCGAAAGGGGCGTTTCCCTTTGAATGACGAAAGTGGCTAAGATATCGCGCAATGATGTCTGTGTCAGGAATACACAAGAAAAATGTGCTTTTCTATGAAAAATAAGACATGCTTCGATATTTCCCATTTTTTCAACAGTTTAGTCATGAGAATCAATAGTTTTCATTGTTGGAGTAGATTCGTAGAAAGATTTCCAATCGATTGGTGCGAGAATCTTGAAAATCTATCCGGGCGTTAGTAAGTTATTAACATTCAAAATCTAACCACTTTTCGTGACGCGAGCGATTTTTCGGTTTTCGAAATTGTACCCCAGTATGTTGCCGTAAGACGTTATCCAACGTCAAAAGCAGCTAGTTGTTCAGCAAATATTTTTTACACACTAAGTTTTGTCCTCTAATTTTTGGAAGATTCACTCAGCCACATTGCAATGCTCTGAAGTACAGCCTATTTCGAAAAGAAGGGTGAATTTATTATGAGAAGGATAGCTATAATATGTACAAAATTGGGATGTAGTAAAGTCTCGTATTGGACGTTGGTAGCCACTTCCTTAACTCATTTTTATAGGTGTCGGACATTAAGATTAAGATCTTCTTAAAGATTTTGTTTCGTAAACGATTGTAATGGAAGTTCACCCTGAGATAGTCGCTGCAAAAGTTGTTCTATGGAACCCGCCTAAAAACCAACCAAATAGACGACCGTTCCGCTATCGCACTTGTACACTTGTACATGTTAGAAAAATCGGCGGCCTCTGATTGATCATTAATTTGAATTTCTGTGAGATAACCACAAAAAAATATTTTTTTTTTCAAGATAATGAAGAAATGATGATGGCAGAAAAGTGGTGAGTAAATCCATAAGAGACCTGTCTGTTTCAATACAAGAAGATAAAAGAAAGGGAAAATTTCCGATTAGAATTATAGCAGAAATCACTTTAGTGAATGCCTTCAAGATATATTCCTTTATAAAAAGCTGTTCTATATGGAAATATAGCTTATCCAACCGAAACGTGAAAGAACAGCCTATTTAAAAAAGAAGGGCAAATTTCTGATGAAATGTTTGCAGCTATGACGTGAATGATCACTGTACCAACGTGATGCTATGACACAACCTATATTTTATTAAAGCTCATTCACAAATTTCGTAACGCTGAAGGGAGCAAAAAAGTTTGTGGGTGGTTGTCCTCAAAATGTTACAGCCCATTCACAATATGTAGAATTTCCATACAAAAAAAAGCAAGAGGGGGTGGGTAGGTGTTAAAAATGGCAATTGTAGGCGAAATGAAATTTGTGAATGAACCCTTGAATTGCGAAGGTGCCCACTGAGCTGATAAACAGGCACTGTCTCAGAAAGAATGAGAAGAATTTAGTTGGCAACAAGATATTTCGAAAGAATAGCTAGCATATAAAAGAAGGGAATATATATGATGAACATTTTACCGACGAATTCTACGTGCCATTAATTACCAGCCTTCATTAGAGACGCATTTTTGCACGCAAAACAAGATACTGTACTGTATCTCATACTATTCGGGGTAATGGCTCATTCGGGGTAGTGGCGTTCGGGGTAATGACCCATTCGGGGTAATGGCTTTCGGGGTAGTGACCCATTCGGGGTAGTGGCGTTCGGGGTAGTGGCGTTCGGGGTAATGGCGTTCGGGGTAATGGGATGGAGCCGATGCTTTATTTTTGGCCGACACACGTAACATTGTGCTCCGGCTTGTTGGGTGGCTCGAGAGAGTGCTTTAGCGGGTGGCTCGAGTGGGTGGCAACATTATGTTTACGTGCTCTTTGAGCTTTCACCTTTAACAGGTTAAGTCGCCATTAAAAACTGACATTTAGAATGAATACTAAATTTCTCGCATTTTTTCATTCCTGCGAAGTGTAAGTAGTAGTTCGAATTTTAAAGGCACAACTTTATTTGGTGCAATCAATGAAGTGGCGAATTTAACGCATTCAGAACTAAAAAAATGTGCTAAAACTGAAACTTTGATTTCAACAACTAAGTTCTGACATTCCAGACTACTCAATTGTTCTGAAAAATCTTGGGCAACTTAAGTGCTCATCATCTAGTTCCATTTCAACAACCAATTCAATTCTGTTCGGAGCAGAAGCCCCCTTGAATACGTTCACATTTCTTGACTGTCATTGCCGCAAAAATCAGCCGGGAGATTGCATTTGGCGCCGATTCAGTCAATTGCAATTTATTTCTCTTCGGCAGAAGTGATTATTTCCGGGAAACTTTATTTCATTGACGACGTCGTCGGCAGACGAAACCCCTTTTCCGTGTTCATCTGGGCGCGCGCTCTCTGTCGTCATACCTATCTGTTTGTGCGAACCTAAACTTATTGGAACTGCGCTCATGGTGTACAGTTTTCGTCCATTTCCAATTGAACGTCATTTGCATACACACTGAATGGGACAGAAGCTCGGCTTGGCAATACTCGGAATCGGAATGATGTTGATTGATTGTTGGGTGGCAGTACAGATAACATGGAATTGGAATATTTAACGAAACTTATGCGTTTGATGGTTCTTAAGTGCTAAGAGTGAGCTTTGACTCGGTTGCTCGCTTGCGATTTGATTTTTCAAATCAGTTTTGGTTATGCTGTTTTTTGGCTGAGATCATGGTTGTTTCTATCTAAACCTAAAATTAAGAACTCTTTTCAAGGAGGAGTTATTCAATGCAAACATTGCTTTTCAAAATAATTCACATTTCTTATAATGCAGAATCTTGATTGGAGCACGACTTCTCAACGTTTTGACAATGTCCAGTTTTGGTTGCTGTCCAGTAAAGGGAAATATTCCCTAAACAAATAAAATTTATTTAATGTTTAATTTAATTTAATGTTCACTTGATTGAATAAAAAAACACATTCAAACTTCACTTCGGAATCAATCAATACGAGACACCCTTTATACGCTTAAACTTGCGTAACTTATTATGCTTTATGAAGTGTTTCTTCTGTTCAGGTGTGTATGTTTTTCATTGGCAGGTGGAAAGCTGCGCCAAAAGGCAAGAGAACGAGAAAACTCACCTCTTCTTGTCTGCCAACGACGGAAAAAAGTTCCTCATAATTTTCAAGTTTTATAATTAATTTTTAACAAAGTTCCTGCTTTCAAACATAATGATGGCAAGCCAGCTTTCATCGTCGTCAACATTGAAAGAAACATCCACCACGACGCACCACCGGGTAGGTTGTGGGGAGAAATTGGTCAAAATGCATTACATTAGATTTATTTTACTGAGAGATGTATAAACTTATACTTTTCGTTACAACGATGATTTTCTCCTAAAATAGATATTGTTTGTTGGAAATACAGTTAACTCTCCCTTACTCGATATTCCGTATCTCGATATCGAGTTAGAGAACCATAGTAAAAGTTGGTTTTCATGGCTACCTCGATGGTCCCTTGGATCGCAGTTGCACTGGTTTTGTGTTCTGTAACTCGATACCTCCCTAACTCGATGGTCCCTTCAATATCGAGTAAGGGAGAGTTAACTGTATTCGCATGTTGAAAACTTGACGCATGAAAGAACTCCATTTTAGCAAATATCTAATAAAACTTATTCATGCATTGGAAATGTTTCAACCAAAATATAGACTGAATTGAAACTATTAACATTGATCGCCTAGACCCACCACAGTGGCGGTCCTTCATACAAAGGTCGGACAAAACTTCAAATACGTCTCAAAATGCTAGATAATGGTAATCTAATAATTATCTTGCATACCTGATATCATCCCGTTGGAAATAACAGTCAAATTGAAAACTCGATTTTCTTGTGAAATTGGTCCAAATAAAGTTTTTTCATCTAATCGTATGAAAAGGCTATTATTACAATTTTTTTTGTTGTAATACAGAAATTTGTGGATAAACCCAAACTAGAGATGCAAATTTAACTTCCTTTTAGTAAATCCACTAAAATTTCAAACGAATTACGACAAATAATATAGATTTGAATGATGAAATCGATAAATTATAATATAAAATGAAAATGGAATTTTCACCTCTAGGGGCAAAGAGGGGCAAGAAAAACTATTGCACGTTTGAAAGTTAACACCCATTCATTCGAATCATCAAAATAACACCGGATACCCATCGCCTGCGATGCGCTGACGCTGCACCACGCGCTGCAATCAACCCGTGTGGAATCTAGGCCGTTGTCAACGCCGATCTGCTGCTTAGGTTGCATTTTATGTTTTCATTTTAATTGAAATAAAATTATTGCTCACTTCTGTTTCGACCGTCAACGAGTCCGCGTTCTTTTTTAAAAACCCGAACAGGCCCCTCAGGTCTTAACTGGCGCCCGAAAACGGGACCCTTTTTACCCAGTAATCGTATAAGTGTTTAATCACGAAGCTGTCTTCAGCCTCCGGATAGGATCCTCATCGACCGGACCCAGCTCCACTCGCTATCAAATTGGCGACTTGCGTCTTCGAGGAACGGCGAAAAGACACACTGGGAAAAGGAACACCCGCTACCCCGCATCAGTGGCCACAAGAAGTCGAATCGCTGCCACCGACAGGGAAATGAACACCCTGCTTCTCTATTTGTAAGTAAATACTAAACATAGAAAGAAATTAGATTAAGATTAACACGACACTGCTTGCCGTTAGTGTCTTAAACCATAATCCCTACTAATTCAGAGTGACTAGGCCGGACCAACCGTAACCGAATCACTGAATATCACAGATTAATCCGAAAAACTAACCCTAAAAACTACTTCAAAAGATAACCGAGAACAAACCGCGAGTGACAGTGAAGTGAAGTGCTAGTGAAATCTTAGTTAGAAAAAAATGGCAAACCCACCAAATCCAATCCCTCTTTTGCAACCTGCACGTTTAACGGTGAGAAATAATTCTTCAAATCCAAATGCCACCCAGGCAACACAAAGATATGCAATCGATGCTTCTGTTAGCTTTTTAGATAGAGGTAAAATCCCGAGTATTGTGAAGGATTTACCTGAGTTCAATGGAAATGCACGAGATTTATCCACTTGGATTCTCGATGTTGAAGATTGCCTGGAATTGTTTGATGATTTCCGGGACAGTTTCGAATATCATCTAGTGATGAAAACAGTCAGGAGAAAGATAAAAAACGAAGCAAATGACATTTTAATTTCAAACAATACATCCAACAATTGGGATGAAATCAAAGAGGTTCTGCGGTTATATTATGCCGATAAACGGGACCTCATGACACTCGACAACCAATTGAAAACCATGGTTCGAAGGCAAAATGAAACCATCGAAACTTATTACAGTAGAGTGCGAGAAATGATCACCTTGATCAGCTCAGCCATCTCTACAGACGAAACTTGGAAAGGACATGAGGCCGCCTTGATAAAACTGTACAATATGATGGCGCTAGACACATTCATTAGAGGTCTAGGTGAACCGCTATCACTTTTTTGCAAAAATTACAAACCGAAATCCCTTGCTTCAGCCTATCATTATTGTGTTGAGTTCCTAAATTTGAATGCTCGCAATGCACCCTTCAAATCACATCCTCTACCACCTATCCCAGCTCCTCGAGGTAACATTCCGGTACCACCGCCAAAACCTATTCAAAGGCATCTTCAACAAGCACCACCGCCTCCACCCAGAAACAATTATCAGCCTCCACCAATAAATTTCAGACAACCACCCCCTTTCCAAACACAAACTCAAAACAAACCCTACATTCAAAACCAAACTCCATTTAGAGCGTATGCTCAAAACTCGCCTAACGTCTTTGCTCCTAATAGAAGCTTTTATCAACAGCAACCCAAGCCTGAACCAATGGACGTTGATAGATCGATCCATTCTCGTATGTTAAATTACGGAAATAGACCAAATTTCAAAATGTCTAGACCAATAACCGAATCAATGCAAGCTCATAACCCCCCGACAAAACGAGTTGCTCATCAACTGGAAGATTGTTCAAGAGAGGAATATGACGAAATAAGAGAATACAATTTCAACCCTCCCGCAGAATTATCAGATGCTTTAGAACCACAAGAACCAGTTGAGCCTCAAGAAGGTGAATCTGAAAACGAGCCAAATGTGAATTTTTTAGAGAACGATCTGGAATGGGTGAGCAAATGGTTCGATTAAAACCTACCATCTCTCCCCTTCCATACATTAAAATCCCTACTACTAGAGGTGAAATGAAGTTTCTGATTGACTGTGGAGCTAACGTAAATTTAATTTCAAAAAAATGGGCATACCACTCCAGTAAACCCGTATTCAAAATTCCAGATGCACCCGTAAAAGGAGTAACCGGTAAAGGTTTTATTTCCGAAATGATGCATCTTTCATTATTTGAGCCAGTAAGAAAAGAACCTTCAGAATTTTTGGTTTTTGACTTCCATACCTTCTTTGACGGTTTAATAGGAACCGAATTTATATTTGGGGAAAACTACAATCTCATATCTAGTTTATCGACTTTCCAAGTGTTCGGTAACGACACAACCCTTAACATTCCTTTGCAATTTTACTACCCTTCACCGAGCCCACGCAAAATTAACCACGTTAACCAAACTTCCGATATTAGAACTTCACATCTCACCGAAGAAGAAAAAAATGCTTTACTACCAATTTTGAATTCTATCAAACAAGTTTTTCACAATCCGGACAACAAATTATCGTGTACAACTAATGTTGAATGCGATATACGCACGGAAGATGATATCCCCATCTACCAAAAATCTTATCCTTACCCCGTCGCTTATAAAGAAGAAGTTAATGCACAAATTACAAAACTATTAGATGATGGAATCATTCGACCATCCAGATCTCCATGGAACTCACCAGTTTGGATTGTTCCAAAGAAGATGGATGCGTCTGGTAAAAACAAATTCAGACTTGTAATAGACTTTAGAAAACTAAATCAGAAGACAATATCTGACAAATACCCGATGCCGGAAATTTCTAATATACTAGATCAGCTTGGAGGTAACCAATACTTTACTACTTTAGATTTAGCCTCTGGGTTTCATCAAATAAAGATGAATCCTAGAGATGTTGAAAAACAGCATTTTCCGTTAACCAAGGCAAATACGAATTTGTTCGTATGCCATTTGGTTTAAAAAATGCTCCAGCGATTTTCCAAAGGGCAATGGATGACGTTTTACGTGAACACATTGGCAAAATTTGTTATGTGTACATGGACGATGTCGTTGTATTTGGAAAAACATTGGAAGAAGCTACAAAGAATTTGAAAATAATTTTAAAAACATTACAGGATGCAAATTTGAAAGTGCAACCTGATAAATCTGAATTTTTGAAAAAATCTGTTGAATTTCTCGGATACGTAATTACAAAAGACGGAATAAAACCGAACCCAAAGAAAATAGAATCAATAGAAAAATGGCCTGAACCTAAAACAGTTAAAGAATTAAGAAGTTTTTTGGGATTAATTGGATACTACCGAAGATTTGTAAAAGATTTCGCTAAAATAGCAAAACCTCTTACAAATCTCTTCAGAGGGGAGAGAGACCCTTCATCTAACAAAAAAATTACCTTTGGAGATACAGAGAAGGAAGCTTTTGAACAACTCAAAACCATACTTACTTCCAGCGATATATTAACGTACCCAAGCTTTGATAAAAAATTTCTTATTACGACAGATGCTTCTAATTACGCTATAGGAGCAGTTCTTAGCCAAGGTGAAATAGGGAAAGACAAACCAATTCACTTCGCTTCTCGGACGCTGAACAGAACCGAGGAAAACTTCTCAGCTACAGAAAAAGAAATGCTTGCCATCTACTGGGCTTTGAAAGTTTTCAGGAACTACATTTACGGTCAAAAATTTGTAGTAATAACAGATCACCAACCCCTAACTTTCTCTTTATCTTCAAAGAACACTAACGCTAAATTAAAACGTTGGAAATCGTATTTGGAGGAACACGATTACCAAATCATATATAAACCTGGACGGACAAATGTTGTAGCGGATGCATTGAGTCGAATTCAAATTAATTCTCTCACTCCAACACAACATTCGGCCGAAGACGATGACAGTAACTATATTATATCGACTGAAGCCCCACTTAACGCATTTAGACTTCAAATTATAATTGAGCATACCAAAATTAATCCCGAAACGATAGTTACGACTCCCTTCCCAGGTTATAAAAGAATTTTGATAAAACGGACTCAATTTACGGAACAAGTACTTACTACCATTTTAAAAAACTTTTTTGTACCTAGTAAACTCATTGGCCTACATACATCTGAAACCATCCTCGGACAACTTCAAGAAGTATACAGAAAATATTTTAGCAGAGCAAATTTATTAAAAATCCGATTCACACAAAATCTCCTTATTGATGTAACCGACCCCAATGAACAAGATAAATTAATTGAAAATACTCACGAAAGAGCACATCGAGGCATCAACGAGAACAAGCAACAAATTTTACGCACACATTATTTTCCAAAACTCTCTGCTAAAGTGAAAGATTTCATACGAACCTGTGACACTTGCAATACAACGAAATACGACAGACACCCTTTAAAAATCCATATCCAAGAAACTCCTATCCCTAACCATCCTTACGATATCATTCATATAGATATTTACCAGATTGACAACAATTACTTTTTGTCCAGCCTAGACAAGTTTTCAAAATTTGGAAGAATGATACCTATTAAATCACGCCATGTTGTTCATATTCGTCGAGCATTTGAAGAAACCATAACGTCTAATATCATTCCTTCAGCCGTGACAACGGATAACGAGAAAGCATTTCTGTCGCCGGAAATAAAAGGCATTATGTTAGATCTGAATATTCAAGCATACGTTACCCCCAGCAATAAATCTGAAGTTAATGGACAGGTTGAACGATTTCATTCAACTATCACTGAGTTATACAGAATTCAAAAATCCCTAAACCCATCTTATCCTTGTCGAAGATTGATGGCAATATCCGTGAACAAATATAACGACACAATTCATTCAACCACCGGGAAAACTCCAAAAGAAATTCTTTTCGGTAAATCCAGTAATCCTGTCCCTATTGAAGAAATTGACCATGTAAGAAATAGACGCTACGACGAAGTTATTGTACAATTAAAAGCGAAACAAGAAAAACTTTTGGAAACACATAACAGGAAAAGACAAGAGCCCCCAGATTTAGAAACAGGGCAAGAGATTCTTGTAAAAGACAAAATTTTCAAAAGCAAACATAAACCTCTCTTCAAAAAACATTTTGTCCAAACCAATCAAAGAGTAACGGTAAGAAACGAGAAAAATCAAAATTTACATAAGTCAAACATAAAGAATATCAACATACGAAATCAAAACTTGTAAGATTCCAGCGAACCAATAATCCTTCCTCTAACACCGCACCATTCTTTTCATTCCAGCATACCCCCTATCCTTGCATCCCTGCAAATCCACAACCTGGATAAAAATCCCATTGCTATAGTAAAATTAAGAAACGGAAGAATATTAGAAGGCTACACAAAATTCATACACACTGTCAATGTGACGTCTATTCAAACTACTGTAACCTACCTTGAAGATATTGTAAATGAAAAAAATTGTTCTAATCCAATACTTACTCATAGAATCGAGACATTAAAAAATAACCTAGCACAAGTAAAACCCTTAAATAGCAAAAGAGTCAGAAGATGGGACGCTTTAGGTAAAGCATGGAAATGGATGGCTGGATCTCCTGATTCAGACGACCTCAAAAATATAAATAGTTCGATAAATCACCTTGTTGACAATAATAACGATCAAGTAGAAATCAACGAAAAATTAGAGAAAACACTTACAAATTTGACTATCTATTTGAATGACATAAGCCTCTTAGATTCTCAAAATTTTAACGAAATATCAAAGGAGTTAGATTCACTGAAAATTATGTTTCATCTAGATCTAATAAATGACGAAATCGAAGCTATTAGAAATGCAATAATATTTTCAAAATTGAATATTTTAAATAACAAATTGTTAAGTCCAACAGAAACCGAAGAGATTACATCCAGATTAGAGACACAAGGAATTCACCAGAACCTGATAGATGAAGCCTTGCAGTTCGCTACCACATCAGTCGTCACCAACGGAGAAGTCATCTTGTACATTGTAGGCATCCCCAACTTCAGCAACACTACATTTCAACAACTTCGAGTCGAAGCTGTGATCAATCAAGCAGAGCGTATTGTGATACCCGGCAAAATCTTCTTTAAAAGCGTGTCAAACCTTTATCTGTTGATAACACCATGTACGGAATTGGCTAATTGGACCATTTGCAAAACATCTGAACTTAAAGACGTGTCCACCGATAGTTGCATTAGCAACGTCATAACAGGTTCTCCAAGCAACTGTTCATACGAAGTCATCTACAATCATATTCCAGTCATCGAAATGGGAACCACAACAGTACTTCTAAATGATGTACACGACACTCTACAAAATACCTGTGGAGCGACGAACAGACAGTTACGAGGCTCATATCTCATCGTATACGAAAACTGTTCTATCACCTTTCAGAACTTTACATTTACAAACGCTGTAACCAGAATCGTAGAACAACCGTTCTTTGCACCATCAACCGACCTAAACATATCCAGGACCCAAACTTATCAAACTGTTGGCATTAACAGAATACACCAACTTCATCTGAAAAACATCAAAAAATTGGAATATCTGCACACAAAGACAGATGTAACATCGTGGTCATTGTGGGGAGGATTTTCATTCACCACAACATTGATCATTCTACTAGGATTCTACATCTTCGTTAAGGCACGTCAACAAACAGCTTCAGTTAACATCATCACACCTCAAGAAAAACCACAAGCCACTCCGCTACATTACATTTATCAACCACCGACACTTGCTGACACATACAGTTCTACCAGTCGTTGATCCAGGAGGCTCAACACTTCAAAGGGGGAGTAGTTAACACCCATTCATTCGAATCATCAAAATAACACCGGATACCCATCGCCTGCGATGCGCTGACGCTGCACCACGCGCTGCAATCAACCCGTGTGGAATCTAGGCCGTTGTCAACGCCGATCTGCTGCTTAGGTTGCATTTTATGTTTTCATTTTAATTGAAATAAAATTATTGCTCACTTCTGTTTCGACCGTCAACGAGTCCGCGTTCTTTTTTAAAAACCCGAACAGGCCCCTCAGGTCTTAACTTGGATGATTAGCTGCTTCATAGTGAGTGACTCATTTTTCCGAAACTCTTCACATAAAACGTACGAAGTTTTGAAAATTTAACAAAATTTTGGAGAAAGATTGTTTGAAACTTTTTTTGCTACAAATGACAACTTGATATGTTAAAATTTATATAATTATAGCCAAAACTAAGGCTTATACTACGCTTTCAAATGGAACCTATTGAGCCTCAATCGGTTATGATTTCGTTAAGATACAGCTGTTTGAAGTTTGCTAGGTGAATCATAGTTGATGAATTTCGAGCAGTCCAACTTAGCTGACTTTCCCACACTAACGATGCTGCCAAAAATCGAAAACAGAACAGATCAATCTCAAATTTTGAGAAATTGTCGCTCAATGGTATAGAAGTCTATAAAAAATATTGACGAGTGATTTTGAGAACATGAATTTTTGAGGTTTTGTCCGGCCATGCGCCACTGTGCCACGTCTAGACGATCAATGTTATCTTTTTTAAAGATAACCTTTGAAATTCTTTACAGCGCACATTGCTGTCAATTATCAGTTTAAAAGATTTCTTAAATTCTCATGGCAAAGTGAATAAAATCTGCTTGGAATGTATGTATGGGCTTTAACTAATATTTTTTATTTCGCTACGATAAGAAACATACAGCGCAATTTGCTCAAGCTTCCTCTATATGTGGAGACAAGACTTATGTTTTTTTTGCGCATAGTTTCCAGCTGGTTGGTGTGTAGCGTAACTCTTTGAACTTTCACTTTTTGTTTGGATGCCTTCATAAATGACATATTTCTACTATTTACAGCATCTCATTTTCCCGTTGAAGTTTTTTATTCCATATCTACCTAATTCATGGTTTGTCACAAAATCAAAGACTCTTATAATAGGGCGGTTCAAAATTGGAAAAAAATTGAAAACCCAAAATATCCTTTATCTTCTTTACCATCCTAATCATACAAATGAGGTTATGTGAAATTTTCAGCTTTCTAGGTGGTTATTTAAAGGTGGCACAAAGACAATTAAAGTTTGTATGGAAATTACTATGGAGAAATTTGAAGAAATGTTTCAAACACTTTAGTACTGGAATGCTAGTACTTATCAGCCCATAGTGAAAATTTGAGCTCTTGCATGTTGAGCAGACTGCCTTTTCATCTTCCTCTGCTTCTCTGTCTCCTACCATCGTTCATCGTTGAACCAGTATCGGTTGGGGAGACATCCGCGCTGATGGTGCCCCGACTTCTTTTTCTTCTTCTTGGCATTACATCCTCACTGGGACAAAGCCTGCTTCTCAGCTTTGTCAAAGTTGCCTTTTTCGCATTCGTATATCGTGTGGCAGGTACGATGATACTCTATGCCCAGCGAATTGAAGAAAATTTTCCTTACGAAAAGATCCTACACCGGCCAGGAATCGAACCCCAACACCTACAGCAGGTTTTGCTTTGTAGCATTGGACTCTAACTGCTCGGTTAAGGAAGGTCTCGACTGCCGAAAGCTATGGCAAGGGAGATCTTCGTCAGGCCGACTCGAGTGCCGAGGTCGTTTAAACGATTCTGGTTAGCGGTGGACTTCTGGTTCATTATCGCCCCGACGACCCGATTCCCGGCACTGCTTTCTGCCTCTCGTTTCGTTGCTCTTCCCGCCAGTTTCTTTGCATGATAGACGTTTTCTCCACCACCATATTGTTTGCCAGATTTCCAAGGTTAGGTTCGCTTACCATTTTGCTTACAACTCTATCTGCATTGAAGTCCTGTCCAAAAACAGTCACCGCTGCCTTCGTTCCATGTTGAACCTCGGACAGTCGAAGACCACCAGTTCCGGCGTTTCCTATCTCTCACTACACACGGGACAGAGCGGTGACAGCGCGCGGCCGAACCGATGCATATACTGTTTGAAGCAAGCGAAACTTGACAGGAACTGTATCAGGTGGAAGTTCACTTCGCCATGCTCCCTGTTTACCCAGGTCAACACATTCGAGTCTGTGGGTCCACCTACCTTTTTCAGAGGCATTCCATTCTTGCTGCCACTTGACCAGCGAGCCTATCTTCACCAATTATGTCTCCTAGTAGGAGGCGTCTACTGCTTCACGGGCCATGAGCGTTCGGCATGATCCTTGTAAGTGCGTAGGTCGCCTGTGTCGCCTTCTCACTCACCTCTCCTTGAAGTTTAGCCGATCGTCTATTATCACGTCCAGATGTCTGAGCGACCGCTGTAATGCACCTCCGTTTCGTGGTGGGCTATCTTCAGCTTGACTCCATTCATCCAGTTCTCGACCGTGCCCATTATCTCCGTGGCTAGCACTTACACTTCCTCCAGGTTTTTTCCTATTACTGTTAGGACGACGTCATCAGCAAAGCCGACGATCTCGCCACCCATGGTTAACTCCAATCGTACATTCCATTCCACAGCGTCGGACCCATTGTGGACCCTTGCGGAACTCTTGATTCCTTGCGGCTGGCGTCGGTTGCATACACCAACACCCGATTCTCTACGTAGATCTGTTGAAACCGGCACAGATAGTCAGGAACCCGCATTTCATGCAGCGCTGTGGCGATAGCCTCCCAACTGGTGCTATTGAACGCGTTCTTAACGTCAATCGTAACTACGGCGCAGTAACGATTTCCTCCTTTGCTTCGATGCCTTCTCGGCCCTCTCTAGGATCGTCCGAATTGTATCTATCATCGACTTTCCCTTCCGGAATTCAAATCGTCTTTCTAATAGTTCGTGCTCGATCTCCGTACATTTAGCCACCCTGTTTAGGATGACCCGTTCCAAGAGTTTGCCAAATGTATCCAGCAAGCATAAAGCATATCTCGCATTTGAAAGCAACTCTGGCTGCTTGGAGTACGACCTTTCTCTTTAACTTTTACGTTCCTTGCTCTCTGCTAACGCCTCCTGGCTTTAAGGCAAGCAGCGGGGAGGGCGATGAGTGCCTCGTTCCACCAGAACGCGGGGCGTCGATCGTTGTGGTGCTCCCATTTTAGTGGCATCGTTGTATCACATGCCCCTGCCATCGCTGTAGGTGCGAAGTGCCACAACAAAGAGATCTTTGTCGAAAGCCTTCGTCTTCCACTGTCGGTTGCCAATTGTGTTCCTCTGCAATGCCGCAGTGTTCCACTGGCCAATCCTGTAGCGTATCGCCTGGTGATCGATATTAGTGTACTCTTCGCTTACCCTCCATTTTATGTTGCCCGTCAGAAATAGGTTACAAGTGTTAGGTCGATGATCGACTCCCACCCGTCTTTCCAAATTGTTGCCTCCAATAGGTTGTAATCTCTGGCTACCCCACTCCACGGCCCATGCATTGAAGTCACCTCCATCATGGAGGCGCGTAGCAGCAGCAAAAGTGATTTTGGCGATCACGAATCTCACTTGTGAGCTAGCAACCACTTCCCGGATAGGAAACCTACCCATCACTCGTATCGCCGCTGCGCTTGTGCTGTCCGCCACGGTACTGTTCAATTATTATCGCAACGTCGCACTTAATTTCTGTTATCGACTGCCACAACAGTTGCTGTGCGGTGTCGCAGTGATTCAGGTTGATCTGCGTTACCTCCGTTACTGATGGGCTGCGTTCGCCTTTTGGTACGCACGACAATTGAAGCAGAGTAAGCACCTTGGTCGATTCTTGCAGTCTATCCCAAAGTGACCTCTTTCTCCACATTTCCTGCTTAGTTAGGTTCTGTCCGGACCTTTACAGCTCGCCAGCGGATGTCCGAAGTCCATGCACTTGAAGCATCGTATTAGTGGCCTATCTGCTCGTGTGACGAGTCTCAGTGGGCATATCGACCAACCAATTCTCATCTTGCCTTTCTCCACCAGTTTGTTCGCCGTGTCAACTGGTAGCCGAATCGTCGCTCATAGTGTGCCGTCGTACGACTTCCTCAGACGGATTGCCATGGCCTCCTCTTCAAGTCTGCATTGCTTACGCAGCTCCTCACTCACCTCATCCATGGTTGTTATCTCGTCCAGATATCTTCACTCAACAGCTGCTTCCTAAGTAAGTGCACTTACGTTCGCCTCGTTCGTCAAAAATTTCGCGACTAACTCTTGATCGTTAGGTCGCTCTTCAGCTCAAACAGCATATCCCCTTTCTAGATATGTCACGTTCTAACCACGTTTTCTCCGAGGTCCTTCAGGTTTGGATCGTTTCGAAGGATATCTGAGAAACCTTCGTCCGATGGATACATGTAACGCTACTCTACTCCTGTGTCATCGCTTTGTCTTCGTGGAGCAACAAATTCATTGTGAGAAAATTCTCAAGCAGATGTATATGCTTCTGATGAACAACATTCGCAAAACGACGTTAACAAATCGTTTGATTTGTTTCTAACGAATATTGATCGAAATGTGACCGAAAAAGATATCAGTTTTATGGTAGCTCGTTGCTTAGGCATAAACTCCGTCGATATTATAGATGTAAGAAATTTGGTGTCAAGAGAAAAAATGTGTTCTAAACTTAAATATGTTTCTTTTAAAATAGCATTGCAAGAGCAATACAAGGAATTGCTATGTGTAATACTACTTGGCCCAAGCGAGTAAAAATCCGAGAATTTGTAAATCGGCATAACGATACATCGAAGCCTTAATTTAACTGTTTTAATTTATTACGTTCAATGTGTTTTTGGAGTTTTTAGAATGTTTTATTGAATGTGTAATGTTTTCCGTGTGCGATACTATTGATAATTATTGTTATGATAATAAATTAGTGAAGTTTTATTTGTATAGATGTAACGTCATATTAACGTATTGCTTTACGGTTAGTTTTAAGCATTTATTGAGACCTTTTGGGTCGGATGAATTAGGTAATAAATACAAAATACAAAATACAAAACCTTTTTCAGGTAACCAGCTTAGCTTTCATTCTCATCGCTTTCTGCCCGTTCATGGCAGCGTTGACGTCAACCTCGAGTTTTCAGGTTGTTGCCCTCCTTGAGCAGCGTTGTTGCTCGACTTTGGTGTGAACACTGATCTCTGAATCCTCAAACCTCCTTGCTGTCCTTGTGTCTCACATTGTTTCGAGCTACTGCTATACGTCGGTAGATTCGCCGTGGTATGCACCGGCGATAATGGACTAAAGTACTTTGAAAGCGGAACGGGTCTCCTGTGCGGAGATGTGCTTGCGAACCTGTGGGTTTTTGTAGGAGTTCAACAGAGCCCTGCATTGAACCCCCGCCACGTCGTAAGATACCTCCCATTGGGCTGACTGTGAACCGGTAAACCGGATCCAGGGCCCGGTCAAGCCAACTGGTGGTCTTTCATTGGCGCTAGGGACCAAGTCCCTAGCTTTCACCGCAGGTCCGACTCTCTGGAACGCTATGTATGACGGAGTGTTGAAGCTGAGCTTCCCCCGGGGTCTGAAGATCATCGGTTTCAAAGATGACGTGGTGCTCGTAGTCATCAGCGAATCACTACAGGAAGTAGATATACTTGCTACTGAGACCGTGGAAGAATGGATGCGAGAGAAGAAACCGAAGTAGTGATGATAAGCAACCCTAAAGCAATGCAGCATCCGAGAATCTCGGTTGGATAGTGTACGGGAAGCGGGAAGCCATACACCTGGGAGTGATGGTCGATGATCACCTGAGCTTAAACAGCCATGTCGATAATAGAGTTTTCAAATTTCCCGGGATTTGATTTCCCGGGAAACGGGAAATAAATTTGCCATTTCCCGGGAAATCCCGGGATCCCGGGAAATTTGCAAAAACGTGAAAATGAAGCAAATTTGATTATTTTTTAAATTATTAATATTTTTGTTATATTATTTTGATACCAGTAAACTTTTATGGTACCTACATTCTCTTTTTTGTAAGTAATTTATTTATGTTTCTCAAAAAAATTCATTGATTTCGTTGTGTACGCTAGGCTTCAGAACATCACTTATTATGATATTGAGTCCATGTGAAGATTATTCTTGACAAATCGTATGAATTTCAACTAATATGTACAGGACGGACTCGATTATCCGGAGTCTGTTCTTTGATATTCTTGGTTTTGAGATTTTATGAATAAATTTGAGATAACTTGGTATTGCGATATACAATATGAATGATTTACCAGCTTTAGGTGTAGGTTAAAAAAGGGGTTTGAAAAATAGGTTTTTTGTATGCCGGTCAAAATAATTTCTTCCATGCGTGAGTTGTCAATCACGCGACTCAGCAATCAAAAAATCATGGATGAGTTGGCTCACCTTTTTGACTCATCCTCTCGTATTTCCACAGTTTACTCACACACGGCAATATTTTTTTTGTTAGTCTGGTAAAGTTATAGTAATCCTTTCTAACGTAAACAACAGCATTCAAGTTTTACGATTTTTTGATGGGTTTTGCGACTGAATCATTTTTTACGGTTTGAGTTGATTGAGTGATTTTGCATCAAAATCGCAAGCGTGACATTTGCGAAGCAGATCTCTGATGAGTTTGCTCTCACGGGAGTGCGTATTGATTGAGATTTGAGTTTGAGTTTATCAACATCATCTTGCATCATCTTGCTTCCCAAGACCCCTAATGTTCCTAGAAATAATTTCTGGCTACGCCACTGCATTATATAAATAAAACAACGAAAAAAGAATAATATTTAAGTTCTTTTAATGCAGATTTCAATTTTTCTTCTAGTGATTCGATTTTTAGGAAGATTTGATTATCCGGAGTGGTAAAAAACGATACAACGGATAATCGAGTCCGACCTGCACCAACATTAAATCAAACCTTTCAAGCACTAGAATAAAATCCAACTAGAGGCTAACGATGGAAAATGTGATGGTTAAATCCATGAAAACTTTATCAGCGTACTCAATTCATGGATGATCCCTCGAAAAATCCTATATATTGTATAGCATATAATCTATTTTGGAAAAAAAAACATCGCCAAAGAGCTATACATTTCATCAACAACTATTTGATTACAAAAAAAAACAACAAATCAATATCGAAGTATTACTAGTGATCTAGTAAGGTCATTGGTTAGAATGATATGAAAAGTAAATTATACGATAGTTTTGGTTTGAAAATGGATGGTCAATCCTTTTTAATAGAAATACCCGGGAAATACAGAAATCCCGGGAAATACGGGAATCCCGGGAAACAGGAAATCATTTCCCGGGAAACGGGAATCCCGGGAAATCTCATTTCCCGGGAAATGTTCCCGGGATTGAAAACTCTAGTCGATAATGCATGTGAGAGGGCCGTGAAGGTGATTGCAGCTCTATCCCGGATCATGCCCAACAATTCAACGATCAGCAGCAGCAAGAAGCGACTACTGGCGGGCGTGTCCACATCAATACTTAGATACGCTGGCCCCGTGTGGGTGACAGCACTGCAGACGAAGAGGAACCGCTCCCATTAAACAGGACAATCGTCCAGTTGATTGAGTCGGTTACTTCGGAGACGGCGAGAGGAGCAGCGGATAGCACATGGTTCTGTGCCGTTCGGGCAGTCGAAATCGTCGGACCGACCTTGGCACTCGTCAAGTCAGTCTGTTGAAGAGAAAGTATAAAAGAGACCAATGGGCGTGACCGGAGTAGGCTAGATCCTTCGCCGGGGACAAGACCGAGAAGTGTGGGTGTAGCGTAGTATCGGTAATATGTCGTCGAGGCGCTTGCAAACCAGAAATCATCCTCCAACTGGAATTGCTGAGTTGATCGTGAAACAGCACCGACAAATGGTCGTCGTGGCGTCTATGAACCAGAAGTTTCGCTCCACATGAATCGCAGGACCGACCTCAACATCTGCCCGGATAGAATCGGTTCGTGAGATCCTCCGCCGTCGGAGAAATCTTCGTCGGAGTAGGAAAGATCCACCGTCGTCCACTATAGTTCGTAGTGAGTCACCGGCTTAAGTCGTTGGGATACCAGTGAACCGGAAGCTACCCTTAAACCTGGATAATTCGAGGATCAGTGGATTAGCAGCAGGCGCAGAAGTTGTGTAGGGCTCTGGCGAGATGCCAGTCCCAAACGCGATACAGCAGAACAACGAAGCATAGCAATCACAGAAGCGGCAGTGAAAATGTGGTCCTGGCGTAACGTCAGCCCCAAGTGCAGAATGAAAAGAGCAAGGGAAGTACAGGAGCACAAGAAGCACGTGAGTTACACGCAGAAATCAAAGCAAGAAGCAGTGGTTAACACAATAGTGAAGTAATGCTAAGAGGCAGTTCCAGTGGATTTGTTGTTTTTGGGAGGATCGTTTCTTAATAGATATTTGCTCTACTTCCCAGGTCATAGAGTATCTTTGTGCTTGCCGTACAATTGTCAAAAAAATATTAGCAAAAAAAGCTCTTAGTTGATAACTGTGGAAATGCTCACAAGAATACTAAGCTGAAAAGCAGGTTTTGTCTCAGTTTTGACATAACGCCACAAAGGGAGTAAATTGTCACAACCCAATATTAATATCTGCATGCCTCCGAATGATAACACCCTCTGAATCAGCATGGAATCATACATTTATCCAAATAAAAAATGCAACACTCATTACTCCGACAATTATCCGCTTCTTTTTTGTTACCCTTTTCCACAGAATTACTGACTGATTCAATAAACCGCAGGGGGTAAATACCCGAAAGCAAATGGATGTGATGCAACAATTTACAGATGTAATTATGTCATCGTCAAACCGTTCGGGTCGTTTTCACCGAATCATCACATCACACGTCACTTCCCAGGTCCATGTCCTGCCCAAGCCCCCTTCAGGAAATAACTGCTGCAGTAGTTCTGCTATCGAGAACTGAGCGTATAAAGCGATTTTAAGCTCAACATCCACCAACAACCCGAACAACCACCAACCATAAGCGAATGGGTCGTCCAGTGTGTTCAGTCGATTCGCGGAAGGAAATGACTGCAATTTAAGTGAATTGCAAACGCTTTTTCCACAAATTTTCACCCCCATCCATTCGATTGCAGCCAGCAGCGTGTTCGACTCGGTCACCCTTCCTCCTTTCGGTGGGCGATAGCTGTAGAGGCCTGTAGCAATTGACCATCGCTGAATGTTGGCCGTTACCTCATATCAATATCTGTACATGTTGGCACAGCAAGCAGCAAGCAGACAACCAGCCAGCAAAGCACGAAAAGGAAATGAAAAATTCACTTCTCATTGAACCCGACTCGATGTGCGATTCATTAAGGTTCCGATGTGATATTTTGCTCGGACCACTGGAGCACCGGAGCCGATAAACTACCAATTCCGGTTCGTTTCGATATGGTGCCGTGGATGTGGATACACCTACTTCTTTTTACGTTTCCAGCCTGGACGCCGATTATGCGGTGGCCTACATCAGTCGGTACATGTTCAGGCCAATGGACTTTTGCTTGCTCCCACGTCGATGGACTTGATCCTGGTAGTGTTGATGGACTTTCTAATATTTTGTACAGCATTAATACTTTCTGTACATATTCATTTAACTGTTAAAGAAATATGGTGTATTACAATGAAAGCTGGAAGTGCTCTGTAATTTTAAAGTTATGATTTTCAACGATTCTCTTTCTTTCTTAGCTGGAATTCCCCAGGCAGAATCTCCAACAAAGCTTATTTTTCAATTAACAATCGCTTGCCTAATAATCATACCCAACAGGAAAAATAAAATCATGCTTATTTACAAGCTAGTTTTCTTCCATCGGGTAATTGTTCAAATTTTTCAATTTCGAATGGAAACAGCCAAGATAATTAACATACACTCTTCGAATATATCGTGTAAATTTCAATCCAATAAAAGTTAGTATTTTGAAACATTTAATGTTGTTTAGCTCATAATACTTATACCGTTTTTCATCGAATTGCCGGACGCTTCGAAAGCCGGACACCTTGAATGTTTTCTTATTTTATGTAATGTTGTAGTAAGTATAACTGTATTTTTAATACACATATTGATTCCTTGGTTTAAATTGTTCATTTTAAATGTTTGTGCATCCCAGTAGCCTTTGAAATACTAAAAATAAAAATAAAAATGTATTGCGTGTCAAATCGCCTGCTGGTTTTTACTCGGTTTAACAGTTTCTTAAGATTAGTTCTAGGGTTTGAATTCAAAGTTTTTAAGGGTAACGTTTGCTCCTGTTCCATGAAACGTGATAATCAGAACGAAAAAACTGCATTTTTATTGACAACTAGTGAAACACACTAGAAAATAAGCTGAAATATGGATAACCATGGTGAAATATCAGTGTCCGGATTACGAGGCATGATTTTCAGCTGCTTCAAAAACCGTACATCCGTGAATATGAAGTGAAATAAAGACAATTTACACCGACTTCAGCCAGAGGCTGCACAGACTGAACAATCACGAACATTAGGCAACGGACAACACGGAACACCCAGTAGCCCAGTGATGAATTTTGGAGAAAGTTTGACGTTAGATGGAACAAAATATGAAAACAGTGCTATGTAGTGCTGAAGCTTGAGTGAGCGAAAGTCAATTTTGGTTCGATTAGCAAGAATTCATTATCACTTGCTTTCTGGTAAATTTATTATCCTACTTACCGTAAAATCGGGTGTAATTGATCAGAAGGGTGAAATTGATCATCGTATCACACGATTTTATTTCTTCGTAATGGAGCACAAATATCAATGTAAACTGCAGTAAATGAACGTTGTTTGTCGTAACTATTGTCGAATTGTGTGTTGTGAAGTTTTATGCATTGAAAAATGTCAATTTTTATTAAAATAATGTAAAATTTCAAAATCATGCACGGTGCAGTATTGACAAACACCTATAAACTTCTATTTCTAAGCAAGGATTTGAACATAGTATAAACCTGAAAGTTTGTGAGGATGCTTGAGATATATCCCCAAACCAGATTTCATCACCAAAACTCGTTCCAATCAGCTCAAATGGTTGAAATAATTGAATTTCTTCTAGATATCATTGAATTCCTTAGGAAATTGCATATATTTAGGCGTTTTCCGCGTAATTCATGAAATTTATCTATTCGTTATTTATATAAATATTGCATTGCTAAGAATTTTACAAGCATATTCGGATTCTGGGAGCTCAAATTTATCATGCAGAGTTGTTTTGAAAACTAACAATAATGGCACTGACAAGTGATCAATTTCACCCCGATATGAGATTCCTTGATTTTTGAGTTTAGAGATATTTGTTAACACTAAAATGACATTTGTTAGAAAATTTCGGTACATGAGTCGATGAGGCTCACCTTCGTACTTGTTTTCCTGCATTTAGTTGTTTGGCATTGTTAAAATTATAGAAAACAGACTACAAAAACCTTGAAAAGTGATCAATTTCACCCGAAATTACGGTAATTACTACAAGTTAATTGTCTATTAATTAATTTCTTAATAGTAGGCTAATCCTAATAGTACGGCATTGTTAGTAGTGAATTTATAAAAAGATTGAAACTTTGGATCTAAAAGTAAGTCATGCAGAACTATTTAATTTGCAAAGAATACTGGCTCTTCTTCTTCTTTCTGGCGTTACGTCCCAACTGGGACAAAGCCTGCTTCTCAGATTAGTGTTCTTATGAGCACTTCCACAGTTATTAATTGAGAGCTTTCTTTGCCGATTGATCATTTTTGCATGTGTATATCGTGTGGCAGGTACGAAGATACTCTATGCCCTGAGAATCGAGAAAATTTCCTTTTATCCTCGACCAGTGGGATTCGAATCCACGACCCTCAGCATGGTCATGCTGAATAGCTGCGCGTTTACCCCTACGGCTATATGGGCCCGAATACTGACTCATTGATTGTTTTTATTAGGTTATGGACAATATTCGATAACTGCGAATCGATTGAAGAGTTTCGGTAGAGAGAAGTAGGTAAGTGTTTGAAAATGTAAGTTGCAAGATTTATATGATAAACCCTGAACTGAATTTACAATTTGCTGCTATCGAGATGTGTAGCGATTTTCTTTACACTATCCGAAACAGTGTTGTTATCAATATAGATAGAATGTTGTTTTTCTGATGGGCAAAGTTGTGCTGAATTAGCCCTCAATTTGCCTCTAGCTAGGCCTCAGGTTACTTTTTATTTAGACTTTATATCCATGTCATTTCAAATCTCGTATGATACTTTTAAAACTGGATGTTGATTGCATCTTCTTACACCTTTAATATTTCACAAATTGTCATGTCAATAAACCAGTATTTTTGTTTGTATGACTTCTACATCGTAATTGTTACGCAAACATAATATTTCATACTATGACCATTTTCTACAGAAATAAACACAAATAGCATGAATGTAATTTAATTAATTTTATGCTACATAACGGTCACACGTTTTATCAGTGATATCGTCAAATGTTATAATTAAATTTTCCAGAACTAATTACAGCTCACAAACGACACGCAAGCTTCCAAGCACACTTCTCAGAACCATAGCTATATGGAATCTACACAAAATCGAACCTATTCCAGTTCATCGAACGTTAACCCAGAGAGTCGTGAAGAGAACACACTCACTCTTCAGCAAGTCTGGGGCGATGTCTTTTTTCTTTCCCCCGGCGGTGGTAAGTCAATCATGATGGTTAGGCGAAAGCGCTAGACCATAATAAGAGTGTAGACACTAACGGAGCTCCAGCAGTCAGAACTCCGTCCATCTGCAAAGTCGAGATCGGAACACACGACGGAATGGGAAATTTACTCGGTTCGTGTAGTTGTAGTTGCTTCCTTCACCTGCTCACGTGCATCCTCTTCACTGAACAGCGCCATCGTTTCCATGGGCGTGGCCAGGAGGGCAGCGGGGGTGAGGATTAGACAGTTTCACAAAAATCAAAATGTCTGGGACTCAACCAGTCACCCGCTAGTCGTAGTTGCAATACTAAAACAAACTACCAGACAAATTTTCATCCAATTTGGAGAAAATTAGGAGGTGCCTCAAGTCGAATTTGTGTTTTTTGGCTATTTTTTACATTCAAAAAATTCTAACTACTTTTCGATACACTCCTTATGTTCAATTTTGTAACATGTCAGCAATTGCGCAATTTAGCAGCAGCTCTAAATGCAGGGGAATGAGGCATGTCGTATTTCCGACGATTTGTTGCAATTTATCTGTAATTCGGATACAAAAATGATGTACTACAATAATGTTCAGAAATGACGAAAGAATGGTACTACGATTGAACTTTTATGATTAGGCATGAGGTTAAGAATCTCGTAGAACAAAAACTGTAGAGAAATATATGTTTTACAGGTACTTTAATGAATCAACAGAAATCAATTTTATGAGTTCAAAACCATCTCTAATCGGCATACAGTGTTCTCAAAAGTTGTAAAGTGTTAATAATACGTTCATCTAGTGGTATTTATTTTGATATTCGTTTTTCCAAATTCTCGTTAGAATTTTTTGATTGTAAAAAATAGCCAAAAAACACAAATTTGACTTGAGGCACCTCCTAATCTTCTCCAAATTGGATGAAAATTTGTCTGGTAGTTTGTTTTAGTATTGCAACTAGGACTAGCGCGTGACTGGTAATAAAGCTTAAGAAGAATAACCTTAAAAAGTTCATGCCAAGGATCTGCCCAGTAATTATAAAATTAATTTGGCAACAAATTCATCGAAGAATACATAGCGAATTCAATGAGATAGCTTCACATATTCAACACGAATTCCATCTCTGATTCATCTAGATGCTTTTCTTTCGTTTATTTAAGGAATTTCTACAATATTCAATCTTGGGTTTATTTCCGGAAATTGTTTGTCGAAGTACTTCGAAAATCTCCAACTTGTCGTCAGCAATACCTCAAGGTATTTTGTGTAAAGCATCTTTGGAATCCTTTTTTTTTTTTTTCCTAGTTCGTTTATTTGGGGCTCAAATGCGTGTAACGCTTTACGGAGCCGAAGTTCGTTTTTGTACTATTTACAATTTATTTACATTTTCATTACCAAAGTTAGTATGGGATGGAGCCAGGGTACTCGTGGCAACTCGAGGTTAATGGTCACAATTTTGAAAGGGAAGGACATGGTAAGGATTGGGTTTAGGGTTCTCTGCAGCTCATCCGGGAGGTAAAGCGTGGTAGCTCTATTATCGTGTCATGGCGTTGGTACCAATTTCTTGCCGGTATTCGTCTGCCGGATGGCCAGGATCCTCAATCCAACACAAAAGGGACAACACAGAGAAATAAAAAAAACTGGAGAAGAGAACACAAGAGAATTAAACTTTTATACAAGACAAGCGAAGGAAATTGTAAATTGCGACCATATAAGTGAAATCGCGGGTGCCCAACACATCTCTAACTGGAACATAGGGTTGTCTACCTCGGGCCGCAAGGGTATCCAAAAGTTGCGCTCTGGAGGCGTCCATATCCGGGCACTGCCAAACTACGTGATCGATGTCATCATAACCGGAACCACACCTACTACAAATATTGCTCAGCGCGAGGTTAATCCTGTGTAGATGTGCATCTAGCGAGTAATGGTTGGCCATAAGTCTTGACATCACGCGAATGAAATCTCGACTTATGTCCAAACCTTTCCACCAGGCTCGCAAGGAAACTCTAGGAATTATGGAATGTAACCACCGTCCCAGTTGGTCATTTAGCCAATCGCTTTGCCAACCGTGAAGAGAATTTTGACGTACTAAATGAAAAAATTCATCGTGTGAAATTCGTCTATCATAAATCTCACCTTCCTCAGCGCCCACCTTTGCGAGAGAGTCCGCCTTCTCATTGCCATAAATTAAGCAATGTGAGGGGACCCATACAAAGGTAATCTTATATGATCTTTCGACCAGTGCACACATCTGCTCTCTTATTTTTGTAAGAAAGTAAGATGCATGCTTTACAGGTTTCATCGATCGGAGAGCCTCAATAGAACTGAGACTATCCGAGAAGATGAAGAAGTGGTCTGCGGGCATGTTTGAGATCATCCCCAAAGCGAAGTTGATTGCTGCCAGCTCAGCAACATAAACCGTGCAAGGTTCCTGAAGTTTTCGGAAGGCGGAAGAGTTTTCATTGAAGACACCGAAGCCAGTGGATCCATTTATACGGGACCCGTCAGTGAAATATCTCCTGTAGGAATCGACATTCTGGTACTTTGCGTTAAAAATACGTGGGATAGTAATACATCGAAGTTGATCTGGAATTCCATGAATAGCTTGTTTCATGGACAGATCATATTCAACAGAGGAACTGTCATTGGTGAAGCGTACACGTGGGGGGTTGTAACATGGAAGGCTAATGTCAGATGACATGTAGTAGAGATAAACTCTCATGAATTTTGACTGAGCATTCAGTTTGAGCAATTCTTCGAAATTTTCGATAACGAGTGTGTTGCTCACTCCACACTTGATCAGTATTCTTAGCGAGAGCTCCCAGAATCGGTTCTGTAGCGGTAAAACCCCTGCCAGAACCTCTAGGCTCGCATTATGTGTTGAGTGCATACACCCTAAGGCGATACGCAAACAACGATATTGAATTCGTTCCAATTTAATCAGGTGGCAGTTTGCTGCTGAGAGAAAACAGAAAGAGCCATACTCTAGAACAGAGAGAATGGTTGTTTTATAGAGTTTTATGAGGTCTTCCGGGTGAGCACCCCACCATGTTCCGGTAATTGTTCGTAGAAAATTGATCCTTTGTTGGCATTTTTCCGTTAAATACCTAATATGGGTTCGCCAAGTGCCTTTTGAATCAAACCAGACCCCAAGGTATTTTGAAGTCAAAGACTGGTCGATGTCTGTTCCCAAAAGCTTAAGCTTCAGTTGGGCAGGATTCCGCTTCCTAGAAAATACAACCAGTTGAGTTTTTTGCGGAGCAAACTCGATCCCTAAGTTTCTAGCCCAAGTGGATAGATTATCAAGGGAATTTTGCAATGGTCTTTGCAGGATTTCCGCTCGTGGACCCTTCATAGAGACCACAGCATCATCTGCAAGTTGTCTAAGCGTGCATGGTTCTTCCAAACAGTTGTCAATATCTTTAACATAAAAATTATAAAGCAAGGGACTTAGACATGAGCCTTGGGGAAGACCCATATAGCTAATTCTGGAAGTTGTCAGTTGACCGAGAGTGAAGCTCATGTGTTTTTCTGACAACAAATTGTACAAGAAATTATTCAACATTCCAGGTAGTCCACTATTGTGCAGGCTTCCTGACAATATTTCTATGGAAACTGAATCAAAAGCGCCCTTAATGTCCAAGAAAACCGAAGCCAATTGCTCCTTGTCCGCAAAGGCTAGTTGAATATCTGATGAAAGCAACGCTAGACAATCGTTTGTTCCTTTGCCCTTGCGAAAGCCAAATTGTGTACTGGAAAGCATGTTGTTTGATTCGACCCAATGATCGAGTCGGGATAGGATCATTTTTTCTAACAATTTCCTTAAACATGATAACATAGCGATCGGGCGGTACGAATTATGATCAGACGCTGGTTTCCCAGGCTTTTGAATAGCTATTACTTTGACCTGTCTCCATTCAGGTGGAACAATGTTGTGTTCCATGAATGAGTTGAACAGGTCAAGCAACCGTCTTTTAGCGATATCAGGGAGATTTTTAAGAAGATTGAACTTAATCATATCGCTTCCCGGAGAGGAGTTGTTTGATGAAAGAAGAGCCATAGAAAATTCCAGCATAGTGAATGGTCTATCCAAAGCATCGTCTCTTGGAGTTTCCCAAAAAGGCGGATGAGCTGGAACTGAGTCTGGACAGACCTTTTTTGCGAAGTTGAATATCCAACGATTGGAGTATTCGTCACTCTCATTTGAGGATGAGCGGTTTCGCATGTTGCGAGCCACTCTCCAAAGCGTCGTCATTGAAGTTTCTCGTGAGAGGCCATCGATGAAACGTCGCCAATAGCTACGCTTCTTCGCTTTAATAAGATTCTTCAGTCTTTTTTCGAGCTTCGAGTACTCTAAATAAAGTTCTGAGGTACCATATCTACGAAAAGCTTTAAAGGCATTAGATTTTTCTCGATACAACTGAGTGCATTCATCATCCCAACCAGGTGTGGCTGGTCGTCTTTTGAAGGATGCACTTGGAACTCGTTGCTTTTGGGATTCTAATGCACTTTTATAAATCAATTCTGTTAGGAATCGATACTCATCCAACGGTGGGAGAGTGTTGAATGATTCGATACCAAAAGTTACCGCTGATGCAAATTTTTGCCAATCGATATTCCTAGTGAGGTCAAAAGGAACCTGAATTGACTGTTCTGACCTTTCACAATTAGTTCTGATAGAGGTTATTATGGGCAAGTGATCACTACCATGGGGATCATCGATAACCTTCCACATGCAATCGAATGATAGTGAGCTTGATCCTAAAGACAGGTCAAGACGGCTTCCTTTGCCGTCGGATGAAATACGTGTCGGTTCACCTGTGTTCAAAATGTTCAAGTTGAAATCGTCGCATAAGTCATAGAAAATAGCCGCTCTATAATCGTCATAAGATTCGCCCCATCCAGTACCATGTGAGTTCATATCACCCAGTATTAAAACTGGAGATGAGAGCATGGAGACTGCATTCCAGAGATGACGGCGGTTTATTGAAACTCTTGGAGGAATATAAACAGAAGCTACGCAAAGGTCTTTACCCTTTACGCTTATTTGGCAAGCAACGATTTCTATGCCTGGATGAGTCGGGATGGGGATTCTGTAGAATGAATGGCACTTTTTGATCCCTAAAAGCACACCCCCGTAATTATCATCTCGATCCTGGCGTATAATGTTAAAATCGTAGAAGTTAAGATCATCTTCAGAAGAAAGCCATGTTTCACAAAGTGCAAATATATCACAATCTGAATTGTGAAGCAAAAACTTAAATGTGTCTAATTTAGGTTTTAGACTATGACAGTTCCACTGTAACACAGTGATCATATCTTGTACCTCACTCGATGAATTATCCATCGAAAGATATGATCGAAGCAAGGAGGGGCCACGAGATAGTCAATTCCCTGAGATACTCTTCTATTGCGGGGAGAAAAAGGTCGAGTATGCCTCTGAATGAGTCTGAAACTCCGAGGGCATCACATATGCGATCCACAAGGGCCGTAAAAGTTATCAGTCCTCGCTTGGCCCGGGGGGTTTTCGAGGAAGAGCGAGGAACTTCAGTAGCTTTTTTCTTGCTATCTTGTCTAGAGCTTCTTTTCGAAGTATATTTAATCGGCGGAGGCGGGGGCGGCAGATCTTTGCTGCAACACGGAACGGAAGCAGCAAAGACCTGTTTCTTCGGCAATTTCAAATTTGCCCCACCTCCTTTAGAATTCGGCAAGCTTTTGAGGGAAGATTTCATTACCTTACGGCGCAGTCCCGGAGAAGATGGAGACTTTCGTTTTCCGGGTGCGTGTACCTCCGAAGAATCTCCCCCATCGGTTTCGTCGTCGTTCGCTTCGTCGGAAGACAACTCTTGAAAAGAGTTACCAACTGGGATGGCTGATGAAGACTCTTTTGCAGGCGGATTTAAAGCTTTCACCATTTCCGCATACGTCTTCTTGGAGCGCTTCACAATGGAGCGACTCTCATTTCGAATGCGCCTTTTGTATGCCGGGCACTTCTGCAAATCATGAAGATCCTCACGACAGTAGCTGCATTTTTCAGCTTCCTGTGTGCAATCATCTTCCAAGTGAGCTTGGTTGCATTTGCCACAACGGGGCTTGCTGTCGCAAAAGCTAGCACTATGGCCAAGCTGTTTGCAGTTGGTACAATTGAATACCTTCGGCACGTAAAGGCGCACTGGGTAAAAAACACTATCAATGCAAACAAATTTCGGGAGGACGGAACCAGGAAAAGTTACACGAAACGAGGCTGACGGCGAAAACACTTTTTTATTTCCTTCCATGGAAACTGATTGTAATTGTTTACAATCCAGTATAGCCACATCAGGAATGGACCGGTTCTCAAAAACACCTTTGCCAGTCTTAATGTCTTCGCATGTCAGACTCGCGTCGATAATTTTCCCTTCCACCTCGACCTCTCTGGCAGGTATGTAGATAAAATACTCCACAGTAAAAGCCTCATGCTGAGCAATCTCATTCGCTGCTTTGTAACTAGGTGCAGTTACACGCAGCTTGGATTGCTTCACTTGGTGAATAACGGTCCCAGGATATTTACGCGTCAGCTCTCTAGAGATCGAGAGCACATTCAAAATCTTATTTTTGCGCCGGAAATAGACAACCCAAGGCCCAGCCGAAGACGGTTGATAAAACCGCGTTCGAGCAACGAGATCTTTAGGAGGCGTATCGCCTCCATCCGATTCGTCCATGCGGGATAAGAATCAACCGCAACCAAATAATTATAAAAAAAAAAACAAAAAAGTAAAAAAAAAAAAAATTATAATAATAATAAAGTACAAAAAAAAAAAACAAAAAAATGCTTAAAGATAACTTATCAGTGGACTATTTTGTACGCACCTCCCCTATACGGGCAAAAAAAAATAATAACAAAAAAAAAAAAAAAAAAATATCGAGAAAAAAAAAACTTAACCGATTAGGGCTGTTTTGTACAAGCCTCCCCTATTCGGGCAAAACTGGCACCGGGAGAGAGACAGAAGTGAACCGAAAAACAACCTTGAACTCAACCTTGTTTGTTCGGAGATGCGAAAGCAATTCAAAAGGATGTGGAGTAGGTATACAATTGATACTTATCCGTTCCCGTTCGATGACCGCAGCTGGTCTTCTACACCGTAGGTAGGCAGAAAAAACGTGTCGTCGTTTTCGCTGCTGATGCAAACGGGGGATCCAATCACCGGGGGATGATGGTGACAATATCTTCTCGTGGCACGATACCAGTTGACCCTTGCCAATCTGGTTCGCTTCCTTCACGATGCGCGGTTTAAAGCACTACGGTACAATACTGCACTGGTAAAAACCACACGGGCGGTGGAAGAAAAAACCAAAAAACTACCGACTGCCAAAAACTGAACTGGCTTGTTCAAGCGCACAGCAAGGAATGATCTTTGGAATCCTGTCAGAAATTTCTTCAAGGGTGAAAAAAGTATTTTTTGCAAATTCTGTTTTTCTGGCTGTTTTTCATCATGCTAATCTGTCATGAAACGGCCTACTTTCCTGCACTGAAGTATGCAGTGCGGGAATAGTCATTTTGCAATTTTTCATCGTAATAAGCTGTTTTTCATCACGCCAATCTGTCATGAAACGGCCTTCTTTCCTGCACTGAAATATGCAGTGCGGGAATAGTCATAACGCAACTGAAACCAGTGCTGCAATGGTTCATTACGCAACGCTTTCTCATTACGCAAATGCTTCGAGTTGCGTAATGAATCGTAACACATCAATTTCTCAGAAATTGTAAAATAATGGCGAATGAATCACGATATAATTTCTGATATCCTCAAGTGGTCTTCTACGGAATTGTAATAGTAGTTTACGGAACAACGATAGAAATTATAGAGATGATTTTTACAGTACGAGTCGTAAATTAATCCTACGAGGCTAGCCGAGTAGGATTATTACGACGAGTGCTGTAAAAATCGAGTTCTGCAACGAGTTACATACAACATTTTTTGCAATTTCGTAGAAGATTACTTGACGGTATCAGAAAATATATAGGAATGCATTCATCATTATTTTACAAGTTCTGGGAAATCGTTGTGTAATGATTCATTACGCAACTAAAAACAGTTGAGTAAAGAGAAAGCGTTGCGTAATGAATCATTACAGCATTGGTTTCAGTTAGGTAATACAGTCGAAGCTTGTTATAACGACATCGCAAAAGACCGTCGTAATAGGGAAAAGTCGTTATAGAGAACGGTTCAACATTGGAAAATTTTTCAAGGGACCGAAAAATGTCGCTATAGAGAGTTTTTGTCGCTATAAAAGTTGTCGTTATAACGAGCTTCCACTGTAGTAGTTTATGGAACAAGTTGCAGAATGATGATTTTTACAGCACGAGTCTTAAATTTATCGAGGCTTGCCGAGTGCTGTAAAAATCGAGTTCTGCAACGAGTTTCGTACAACATTTTTGCAATTTCGTAGAAGACCATTAATTTACAACTCGTGCTGTAAAAACCGAGTTCTGCAACGAGTTACGTACAACATTTTTGCAATTTCGTAGAAGATTACTTGACGGTATCAGAAATTATATAGAAATGCATTCACCATAGACGGGGTTGGTGGTCTGACGGCTACCGCTTCTGCTTCATATGCAGAAGGTCATGGGTTCAATCCCAGGCCCGTCCCTTTCCTCGTACCTTGTAGTTGTATATCTCTCACTTGCTTCTATCTTCCATTCTAAATATATCACACTCAAACTATTCGTTCATAGCAAACGCTAGAACCAGAAACGGACAAGAAACCGTTTCCCTAACGCTTCCTACTTCCACGCGCACGCCTTTCTTACGCCTGATACATAGGCAGTCTGCTAACCACAAAAGCAAACCTCTCTGCCATGCCTTTCCCCCAATCCATACACTCCCGCATGAACTGGCGTAGATGCAGTGGAATATACAATCTACGTGGGAGCCAGTTCAATGCATCATCAATTCCTCCCCCTTCCGCTCATTGGTCTGCATTCTGACGTGGCAGGTGCCATTGTTGCCTAAAAATAGAAGATCACCAGCACTTATACACTGAGCATGCCTGTTAGTCCCAAGCAGTCATTCGGTTGGTTCCTTGTGTAAGTGCAGCTGATCAGGCGATACTGGAGTAGCATCCACGGGCGGCCAATCAAGCTCAAGGAATGCATTCACCATAATTTTACAATTTCTGAAAAAATGTTGTGTAATGATTCATTACGCAACTCAAAACAGTTGCGTAATGAAAAAGCGTTGCGTAATGAATCATTACAGCACTGTTTTCAGTTGCGTAATGACTATTCCCGCACTGCATACTTCAGTGCAGGAAAATAGGCCGTTTCATGACTGATTGGCGTGATGAAAAACAGCCTATCACGATGAGGAATTCAAAAAAAAAATGTTGTACATAACTCGTTGCAGAACTCAACATTCTGTAATTTGTTCCGTAAACTACTATTCTCGTCTTCATATTTCAATTTTTTTTCATGCTTTCTCTCTCGAACTAGACCAGGAGTTACAATATGAATTCGATATCTTATTCTTCAAGAAATTGTATATTCTTAGGAATAACACTCCTTTGAAAAAGTTTGGGTTCATCCTCTCAAAAACATACTAAACTGATTTGTCCATAAATTTGTGATTACACGTCTTATTGCAACTTTCAATGGCGCATTCGAAAGGCAATGAGTTAATCTTTCTTCGAAGGTATTTTGACACACCTTTTTTAGTTTTACTTAAATTTGTTTACTAATTTTCTATTTAAATTTGTTCTTTCTGAAGAAATTCCTGAGGCCTTCCTTAGCCGAGTAGTTAGAGTCCACGGCTACAAAGCAAAGCCATGCTGAAGGTGTCTGGGTTCGATTCCCGGTCGGTTCAGAATCATCTCATAATGGACATTTTCTTGGCAAAGAAAGCTCTCAGTTAATAACTGCGGAAGTGCTCATAAGAACACTAAGCAGAGATACAGGCTCTGTTCCAGTGAGGACGTAATGCCAAGAAGAAGAAGGAGGAACTCCTGGTGGAATCCCTGGGGAAACTTCTCGTAGAATTGCTAGAGAAACTACTGATGGAATTCCTGAAGAAACTCCTGTTGAAATCCCTAGAAGAACATCTGATGGAATCCCCAGAAGAACTCATGATGGAATACCTAGAGAAACTTCCGATGGAATTCCTAGAGAAACTCCTAATGGAAACCCTGGAGGAACTCCTGATATAGTCAGGAGTTCCTCCAGGGGTTCTTTCTGAGATTTCAACTGGAATTCCTCAAGAGATTCTATCAGGAGTTCCTCTAGAGATTATATGAAGAGTTCATCGAGGAATTTCATCAGGATTTCTTCTAGGGATATCATAAGGAGGTCCTCTTGGGATTCTATCAGGAGTTTCATCAGAAATTTCACCAGGAATTCCTCCAGGGATTTCATCAGAAGTTGTTACAATGCACAGCGGTCCAGGAATCAGTTTTACGCGGAAAGCTGCATTTTGAGCTTTAGAATGAAACATTATTTATTTATTTATTTATTTATATTTATTAATTTGCAATGTAAGGTTACACCTTTTTCAATTATTGCATTCCGAATTCATTTAGTTACAAAAACACTTAAAACTAAACATAACAGTTTCTGAATTCTGTTCACTTATACGTTGCTATTTTCATATTTCTAATACTAATTCCTTCTGTTGAAAAACTCTCTGCACTCTGTTCGGAACCTATCCAATCGATCAATAGATCTTATTTCTAGAGGTTGTTGGTTCCAAAACACAACGCCACGAACGAAGAAGGTACCACCATAATGAGATGTAGCATACTGCGGTAAAACAAAATTACAAGTACGCATGCTACGGAATGGTTGCAGTTTAGTGAAGAGATAATACGGTGTAGTTGTTTTGATTATCTTAAAGAGTGTTAGGCAAGAACGTAGTTTAAAAAAATCATAAAAACTACAGCCTAATAAATTGTGCTGTAGTCGTGAAACACTAGAAAATCTTGTTAAATTATAGACCCATCTAACACAGCAGTTCAAGGCAACTCTAAATCTGTCCAAGGCTCGAGCTGAAGCATTTTGTAATAGCTCTATACCATACAAAAAATGCGGAAGAATAAGTGATTTAAACAATCTAAGCTTAATTTCAACAGAAACCATATTAGCCGTGAGCTTAAGGTGTTTTAAACCCCCATAGATTTTTCCACATTGAATATTAATGTGGGAATCCCATTCTAGATCATGTTGAAATATCACCCCTAGGTTTGAAACATGATTTACATAAGAAAGAGTTTCACCTCCTAAGAAAATGACCGGTAGTGACTGGGACTGACGAGCCCTTGAAATATGCATTATTTTAGTTTTAGAAGCATTAATAGGTAGAGTATTGCGACATGACCAATCGTAGATGTTTGATAAATCTTCATTGATAAGGTGAGCTATTTCTGACGAAGAAAGGTTGCATGAGTGAAAATAAATTTGAACATCGTCAGCGAACATGTGTATGGAACAATATTTCAATACAGACGGTAGGTCATTTATAAAAAGGGTAAACAGTAAAGGGCCTAAAACTGATCCTTGCGGGACGCCTGCGACAATATGAGCTATTTCAGAAAGGTTTGCATCAATTGAAACCTGTTGTGAGCGATCCGTTAGATAGGACTGCAGAAGATTCACGGCGGGAGCAGAAAAGTTGAATTGATCCGAAAGTTTGCGAAGCAGTTGATAGTGGGAGACTCGGTCAAACGCTTTAGAAAAATCAATTAAAAGCAAAAAAGCGATTCCTTTCCTATCAATTGTACGATGAATATCATCATGGACTTTTAAAAGAGCAGATGTTGTATTGTGCCCCGCACGAAAGCCTGACTGAACATCCGTTAAAAGATTAAAATTATTCAAAAATTCAAGCATTTGATTTTTCAGTATTTTTTCAAAAGCCTTTGAAAGCGCGCTTAAAATGCTTATAGGTCTTAGATTTTTTAAATCGCAGCCTCTAGATTTTTTACGAATTGGCAAAATTTTAGCTGTTTTCCATGCTCGTGGGTAGTTACAAGTCAAAATGATTGTATTGAAGACATGAGTAATTGGTGTAATCACAAACGGTAAGATCAATTTAATGAATTTAAGAGGTACACCATCTAATCCAACAGCATCCGAGGTAATACTATTGATCATTTTATCGATTTCGTATTCATTAGTAGTAACAAATCTGAAACCATTTTCGTTCGGTGGTGATAATCGAGGAAAATAATTATCGACGGTGAAGTTAGACGCAAAATAGTTGTTGATCTCATCACAAGAGTTGTTGAAAAGCATACCAGCGCCAGATTTTTTAACATTTATCTCTTTCAGTCTTCTCCACAAGTCATTATTTGAACGAGATAATTCAGATGAACGAGAAATATAAACAGATTTAGCTTGATTGATTAGCATTGTTACTCTATTTCGTAAGCGTTTGTATTGGTCTCTTTCTTGTTGACCTTTAGTCCGCTTCCAAACACGATACGCGAAATCTCGCTCTACCATTGCTCTAGAAATGTCATTGTTGAACCATTTATTATGTCTGACAAGCTTACTAGAACGAAGAGGTACGAAATGATCAAAAAGTGATAAAACTACTTGATTGAAATAGTCTAAAGCTAAATTAGAATTATTGATAGAGTAAAGAGCTGACCAATCAATTGTAGTTAAAGTGTGATTTAGAGATTCAAAATTTATGTGTTTGTAATCACGAAAAAATACTGCGCTACTGAAACATGATCGAGCTACGTTTAAGGAAGAAAATATTATATCATGAGCCGAGAATCCAGGTCCGGACACTTGGTTGAAATTGAGAATAAATTCAGGATCGTTTGTGAACATCAAATCTATTTGAGAACTTCCGCCAGAATAGAAATAAGTTGGCTCATTTCCAACGCATGTAAACCCGAAATGATCAAACACACTACAAAAACGATTGACTATTGGAGAATCCTTCTTAACGTTCATGTTGAAATCGCCTATTAAAACAATACTTTTGTACTTTAAGATATGATCACTCAACTGTTGAAAAATAAGTTCACAGCAGTCGACACGTGGAGGATTGTAGAAAATTCCAAGCAAAAACTTGTCAGCCCCTGTTGATACTTCGACGAACAAAAATTCAGTATTACAGGCATCACCCAGCCCCACAAATAAATCTGAAGCAAAAACTTTTTTGCAGTTTAGATTACTGCTAAAATAAAGACAAACACCTCCCCCTCTGCCATAGTTGCGATCATTTCTAATCAATTTGAAACCTTCTACAGCGATAGTATCGTCAGAAATATCGTTAGTCAACCATGTCTCAGTCAAACAAATCAAATCAACTTTTCCGTTGTGAAAACAGGAAGTGAACTCATTGAACTTACTAAGTTGCCGTGAACAAATACTTTGCACATTCATGTGGCAAATATTTAGGAAATCTTTACGAAGAGCCGCATTCATGACAGCACGAGGAATATGATAAATACCTTCATTCGAACTGACGTTGTTTAGCATGTTATCTGACATCGTGGTAATAGTAGTATGAGCACGGAACGCAGAGCGCAAAGAGGATCAACAGAAGGATTACAGATGAATTCATGATATAAGTACAATTAAAAATTATTATTATTTTCGAATGGTAAGCTGGTGGCTGAAACGATGACTTCATGATTTAAGATTCAAATTTCATAAACACAAACAACTGTTTCATAGAATGTATTGGAATTGAATGATTATCATTAGAGCGTTTAACTAGAACAATACCATTTTTCAAGTGTACCCTAACCAGCTTTCCATCATTTCTAAGTTTGCATGCATAGCGCCAAATTTGTCGATCTACTGAGCTTAAATTTTCATTGATATATACACGCTGTCTAGAATTGAAGCCTACGTGTTGCAGTGATAAATCTCGCTTTGCTAAATAACGTCGAAAAAATTGCTCTCTGGATAAATTGGTAATAAATTGAATCAGCACGGGTGTGGTTTCCCTATATTTCCTAGTTCTTTTTGGTAATCGAGTAGCATAAACAATTGGGAGATTGTTGTTTTCATATCCGAGATGCTGTGCAATATTTTGAACCATATCATTTAAGTTTTCATTGGGCACATATGGGATACCAGAAACAATCAGATCGTTAGACCTGTTGATTCTTTCTTTCCTAGATTTCTCCAGATCTTTTTCAATTGCTGAAACAGAGGCAGATATTTTTTTCACATTTTGTAAATAAACAGTTTGTAATGACGCGATTTCATTTTGCACAATTGAAATTTGATTTCTGATGTCAGAAACGCTATCTTGAAATTTAGATCTAACGGTGGAGCACTCTATTTCACAAAGATGAAGAACTTTTTTCAGCAAACCGTCCAACGTTGAAAGATGGGAGCCCGGCTTCAGCTGGCCATCGATAGAATCCATAGTATTCGAGGTCATGCCAGTACACATATCAATTGCTTTAGGCGCGTGATAGTAGTACAAAGGGCAAGAGCGAGAACAAACCCGTGTGTTACCCCTCTCTCAGCAGACAATGATGAACGTGAGAAACGTTGCTATGATGGCGTTCACAGTTGAATTGATAAGAATATTAAAGCACCATAAGAGAGCACTAGGATATCAATAATCATCAAACTCCATAACCAGCACATAAATCGGGACTTCAAACAGCATAATATGAATAAACAACAGTCGATCACATTAGTTATCACTACAAAATCATCGCTAAAGCCACACCTACGAATACATCACTCACAATGCACGGCCATCTTTTCAGAAACATTAGACTAAAACGGTCTTCTACAAAGTTGTTTGTATTAGTTAAGCCCTTTGTTTGGTGTTATTGAAAATTAGGGTGGACCACATTTTCTTAGAAATTGTGTAATTAACTTTCTTATTTGCTGAAATGATATTAGCAAAGTTGTAGACCATTCAATTTCAAGCGACTTTGCCGAAACAAGCTTGTTTGTATCTCTTAAATTGATCGACTTAGACCTTTTTTCCTATGGTGACATTGGGTGGTCCAAACAAAATTGGTTTTCTTGCTCTAGCGTTTTCCATTCAAATATCTCATCAAAGTAGTCTATGAAACACTTTTAGACCCGCAACCCGCAATCTCGTTCCGTCTGGGAGTTATTGTTGTTTTTTTTTTCCAAAAACATGCTTAAATTGATCGACTTAGACCTTTTTTCCTATGGTGACATTGGGTGGTCCAAACAAAACTGGTTTTCTCGCTCTAGCGTTTTCCATTCAAATATCTCATCAAAGTAGTCTATGAAACACTCTTAGACCCGCAACCCGTTCCGTCTGGGAGTTATTGTTGGTTTTTTTTTCAAAAACATGCTTACTTTGATTGTTAATATCTCTGATTGGGGCAAACATAAAGCATATCTTATGACGGCATTCAATAGACAAAAAAAAATATTATATCAAAAAATTACAGATGTGTTATTATTGTAACTTCAATGAAATGTTCTGAAAAACAAAAGATTTTTAGCAGAAAAAACTTCAATAACTTTTATACTTAAATATCATCAATATTTTATCATGAAAATTTGCGTTTTGTTAAGTTCTAGAAGTCGTTCATAGACTACTTTGACGAGAAATCTGAAATAAGAAAGATGGGGCTATAAAACTATTTTGAAGATTTTTATCGCATATTTTTTTTTTTTATTATTCTGCATTTCGAGCATGAGAATGAAATTTTAGACAAAAGATCTTCCAGAAAATTGTTGATAAAATATAAGCTTTCATACTATGTTATTTAAAACTAGGATGGTCCACAATATTACATAAATAATACATATAATCATTTTTATATAATGGTATATACTCTTAGGCAATGTAGTAGAACTTCAAATTGTGATCAACTTTGCTTAAAAAGTTTTTCTGTAACTAAAAATTTGACCAATCTAGAGCATTTTTCCCAATTGTTGTAAGGTGGTCCAATAAAAATAAGTTTTTCAACTTTAGTGTTTTTTTTCTCGTCAAAGTAGTCTTTGAAAAACTTTTAGAACTTAACAAAACGCAAATCTACATGCAAAAAGATTGTTGATATCTATTTTAGTTCAAAAGTTATTAAAGAATTTTTCGGCAAAGTTGCTTGAAATTAAATCTCAACTACAACTTTGCTGAAGCATGCATAATATAATTTCTACATATAAGAAAGTTATTTACGCTACTTCTATGAAAATGTGGTCCACCCTTATTTTCAATAACACCAAACAAAGGGCTTAACCAATACAAACAACTTTGTAGAAGACCGTTTTAGTCTAATGTTTCATTCAAAGCCTGATTCGCTGCTGACAAGTAATTTCTCGGCCTATCTTACTGCATGGGAAATTCCTGCAAGGAATCGATCAAGATAGCTCTTTTTTTCTGATCGCAGTACGCAGCTGAAAAGAAATGTCAGTTCAAATGGGTGAAAATTTCTGCAAGGAATCGGCGGGAAATTTCTATCAAAAGTTTCGTCAGAAATTTCACCTGGATTTTCTCCAGAGATTCCATCAGGAGTTCCTCCGTAGGTTATATCAGGAGCTCCTCGAGGAATTCCATCAGGATTTCTTCTAAGAATTCTATCAGAAGTTCCATCAGGAACCTTATCAGGAATTCCTCCAGGGGTTTTATCAGGACTTCCTATAGATATACCTTTAGGAGTTCCTCTATGTTTATGTATGCATTTCATCAGCAGTTCCTTAAGAGATTTTACCTGGATTTCCTTCAGGGGTTCTTTCAGAAGTTTCTCTAGGGATTCCATCACGAGATCTTTTAGAGATCGCACTTGGAATTTTTCCAGAGATCAAATCAGGGGTTCCTCAAGGAATTGCATCAGGTTTTCTTCTTGTGATTTTATAAGAAGCCCCCTCAGGCATATTATCAGGAATCCATCCAGGGATTTCATCAGGAGTTTCAACAAGGATCCCGTCAGGCGTTCCTTCAGAGATTCCATTAGGGGTTCCTCCAAGTATAACATCAGAAGATGGTCTAGGAATTACTGCAGGAGTTTCTCTAGGGATTTTATCAGGGGTTCCTCCAATTCCATCAGGAGTTCCATCAAGAATATCGAAAGTTTCTGTAGGAATTCATTTAGATGTTCCTTTAGAGACTCTTTTTTTGCATTCCTTCCTTTTGTCTATGAATCTACAAGGAGTAGCTCCTATCAAAACCTTTCAGCGATTCTTTTAGTGATTTCACAAGGAATATCTCCAAAAAATCATTCAGGAATTAATTCAAACATTCTTCCATGGATTGCTGCAGGGATTCCTACACGGTTTTCGCTAGAGATTTCTTCCAAAATTCGTACAGAAATACATTCAGAGATATACACCAGGAACTTTTGTGTCACAGAATTTCCACCCAGAATTTCTCCCAGGATTCAACAAGCAGTTCATCCAGTGATTCCGCTAGGGAGCCTTCGGGGATTCCACAAGAAGTACTTAAAAAAAAAAACAAAAAGCTTCCTACACGGAATAACACCAGGATTTTTTTGAGAGGTTCCCCCAGGTTATTCTCTGGGAAGTATTTTCTATAAACTCTTCTAAAGTTTCCTTAACAGATTCTTCCTTGTAACCCTGAATGGACCCTACGAGGCATTCGACCTAGGGTTTTTGAAGAAATTACTTCAAGAATTTGCCAAGACTCCTAAAATAATTTATGCTACAAATTACTTTCAGTATTTCTTGAAGAATTTTTTTCAATTACTGGTGGAATTACATTGGAAAATCCTGTAGGAACTCCTTCAGGGATTGCTTCAAAAGTTTTCCCAATACCTAAATAAATCTATGGAGGAATCTTGAAGGCATTCATGAATGAAGTATTGGATGATAAAATCTCTTGTGAAATTTTTGGACTCTGTAGAAAAATTACAGGAAAAAATTGGTGAAGAAATTCCTTTTGGAATTTCTGAAGCAACTCCTGGTGAAATTTAAGCAGGAGTCTTAGAAGGGAGCCCTAACAAAGGGGCAAAATTCTTGGAGGAATTTATGGTGATGAATTTCTTGAGAAGTATCTGAAATAAATCGGGATGTGATTCCTGAATAAAGCATGATGGAATCCTTGGAACAAATTTCTAGAGGAATTCCTATAGGAAACTACTTATTCAGCATTGGATCGACTAAAATTTTAAGTTAATGCTTCATTAGAAGGGAAATCTAATGTTCTTTGATGATCGCTTGCAAAATTTTGGCTGAAAAATCTTAGTCATCTTGCTTAAGTTTGGCCACATATTTTTTGCACGAAACGTTAAACTTGAATGGACATCAGCTCTTTCCCATCCTTTCAAAAATCCTGGCTACCCTCCACGATCGTTTCTTCCATCGCTGCATGGCTGCGCGCTGCTGGTTGACAACGAGGTCAGGAAGCCAGACGTTCAAAAGAGAACTCGAGATAGCAGTTCTTGCTTGATGGCTAATGTGCCCCAAAAACATGGTGCGGAATTCGGAATGGAGCGGGAAGCTTTGCTTGCTCCGTTTTCCACATCTTCTCGGTGGAGTGCAACCCCCGCCGTTTCGAAATGTGAGGTTATGTTTATGTATGTATGTGCAACCATACCTACATCCGATTACGAGCTTGAAGGACCAAATACCAATTCAAAGCGGTTGATATGATACTCCAATCTTGAACTTGCTAGAGTGATGTCCGACAAACAACTGAACGAGATGGGTGAGTGAGCAGATTAATCTTTGAATTTTCCTCTGGGAGTGAAATCGTGTTCGGAGCTTTTCTCTCTTTTCAGCTCACGATTGAAAGCTTCCAAATCTTTTGTGTATTGGTTACTGAGGTGACCAACACAAGACTTTTCCCTGTGTGCTTGTATTTGTATGATTTTTCCTGCTTGGTATTTGTATCGCACGTGTTTTGAGATGACAGTTTGATAATACTTCTACGTGAAATAACCAGATGATATGGAGGAGCATTTTACTCATTTGTCATGACACCAAATGAAACTATAATGATGTTTTTTCAAAAATAAAGTAAAACCTACTGATAAGGTACCGGTACCAAAGATTGTGAATGCACCAGTAGTGTCGTCACCGGAATAAAACGTATATTATTGATTGAGATGATATGCGCCAATTTATGTCTTATGGATTACTTTCAGTTTATTCGATTCGCAAAAATTAATTAGTAAAGTATTTTCAGAACATTAGCTTCCGAAATTACCGTCGTGTTTCTGGGAGCCGTGACGACTTCGAAGGGAGTCCGTGAAGCTATAATCTTAATAACAAATGTCGTTTTTTAATTGAGGAAATTGTGCGGAATGTCTTATCAGTATTATTGCCGAGTCGTAAATATTTGATATTTGAAGTCGTTTTGAAAATTAACTCATTTTATTTCTTAATCTACGCAAATGGTGATAACATGCTTAATAGTGAGTTAATAGTGACATAATAAAGTAACACCGTAAATACTGGTAAAACAACATTATAAAAGACAATTTACACCGTCTTCAACCAAAGGCTGCAAAGACTGAACATAACTAACATTAGACAACCGACACATGGAACGACCAGTGGATCAGGGAAGAATTTTTCGTTTGACGAAAAGTTTTCTCCGACTGGGGTCAATACGCCTAAACGACTGACGCCGCTAACCGCACGGCTATGAAACCCACTATCACAAAAATAGGCATCATTAAATCTTTCACCATTTCAAAATATATGATTTTAGCCTTCATTTGACGAGTTCCCCAAAACAAAATTCAGAGGGGGTCGTGTACAAGACACGACCGCATGACGTTAACTACGCCAAGTGATTTTCTACATTAGAATTTTTGTCGATTGTCATACCGTTTTGATTCATATTACGGACACTTAAGGCCTCAGGGAAGTATAACTCAGCATAGGGCATACAAAATAAATCATTATGTATGGTTTCTCAGCGTTATCGAGCGTCGGAAACCCTAAACTTTCGAATGGCTAGTAAAGAATATGCTTCCGCAATTTGAGTTATTTTAAATAAATCGAAATGTGTAGTCTTTTTATGATTCTTATTACGGACGCTTCCTCACTTTTGCCTCATATTCCGGACACTTTGATTCAAATTCCGGACAGCTCATGGAAATCATTGATAGAAAAGTCAAATCATCAATTAAAATCGTCAAACCACTAAAGAGACGTCTAAGCTAGTTGGGCATTAAACATTTGCATAGATATTTATGGAAAAAGATTATTAAAACGAACCTCGAAAGTATGAACTTTTTAACGGCAAAAATTGAAACATTTCGTGTGAAATATTTCCCATACAAAGTAGAGTGTCCGGAATTTGAAGCTGTCCGTAATATGAATCAAAACGGTAATTGCAGCCTTCCTATAGTTCGAAATATAACATCATATCATGACGGTCGCAATATTTTAGATTTTCAATTGACACCCAGTATATTGCCGTAAGACGTAGTTAACGTCAAAAAATCTACCAAGAGATATTCCAGTATTCAATTCCATACATATTCAGAGTTGAGAACGATTAAAGCGAAATAGAACTCTTAGAACATAATCATACACATTAATAAAAACTGCTGCTGCGTTGATTTTTCATCTTTTTAAATTAATATGCTAAACAAAAAATGCTTGATTTAGTTATTTGACTATTAGAATTGTTCAGTCTGCTGAAATTGTGTCTCTTTTGTTGTTGGTTGATGATGTACTGACAGATATGCCGGGAAAGGTGGAATATAAAAATAGGCAATTCAAACAAATTATACAGTATAATTGTCGATTACAAATATTTTTATCCTTTACGTTACCGAGCTCAGACATGACATTTTCAAATAGCTGCCATTTCGTCAATTTCCATTCGATTTTTTTGAAACGACCTTCAGTTGACTTTAATAAGGTACTAGTTGTTTGTCATAGATAGACAACATTGAATTCAGAACCATGCCGGAGATATTCCGGGTTGTACTGAGTTCACGAGGGTGCCAAATTTTGGAAATGTGTTTTTTTTTATTTTTTGCAGTTACAACACCAAAGTTTTAATGTAAAACGTAAGATAATGATCCATTGTCATCATTTGAACATAATTTGAATTAAGGGTCCGCTCCGGAACACCGTAGTCGGTTCCGCCAGGCCCCCTTTGAGATATTTCCGTATCATGTCCAAAACATACCGTGCAACGTCTCAATCATCATGACTTTGGGAGAACACGTCAGTCAAAGAAGAAAAACTTGGTACAAATAGATGTGACCATTCTAGAGCTCCTGGCAGAGGTTCCACGAGGGCCTCCTAGGAGATATTTATGGGTTTTGTTCAAAACATTGTATTGAACGGTTACAGAATTTCTAGATTTATTTTAATTCTGTGCATATTATAGGGTGAACTGTAGTGTTTTTTTGGTTTGTGTTTGGTAAAATTAGTATAAGTTTGTGATAAGCATAAATTGTAATTTAAAGAAACTGTGGATAAAATGGGCGTTGAGTGGAAATCAACTGTGGTAGAAAATGTAGGCAACATGCAAGATAATGGATGATGTTAATGCTACCAAGGATGGAAATATGGAGTAGGGATAAGAAACACATGGAAAATACAGTATTGGACAAAACATTTGCAACTTTTTCGATTTTCCATACAAAATGACCAACTTTGGTAAGCTATATCTCAGTTATTCATGGACCGATTTGAATGAAATTTTGGCAGAACATCAGACATAACTTGAATTTTAACATATATTTTTGAGTGATTTTTCCAATCACAAGTTCAAAAGCAGTAACGGTTTGACTAAAATGAATTTTTTGACGATTTTTTATAAATGACATAACTAAACATATATAAGGAATAGCTTCATGATATCTTCAGTAAAGTTTTAGATTTCAACGAGATGAACAAGTTTGCTGAAGACAGTTTTTGTTTAGGGCTATCAGATTTTGAGATAAATAGTTTTGAATTTTTCGTCGAAAATTACACTTTAGTTAAACCGTTATTACTTATAAACTCGTGATTGGAAAATTAATGCAAAAATATATGTTAAAATTCAAGTTATATCTGATGTTTTGTGAAAATTTCATTCGAATCGGTTCATAAATACCTGAGATCTAGCTTACCAAAGTTGGTCATTTTGTATTGATAATCGGAAAAGTTGCAAATGTTTTGTCCAATACTGTATGAACTGGAGAGAAACTTAAGGCTTGAGCTTCGTGTGAGACACAAGTGAGTGAGTTTTAAGTGGCAAACATTGTGAAGTTCGGTGAACTGTTGGAGAGTATATTGAACCCGTTCACTCAAAACCTTTTGTTAGTGCCTTGTGGTACTGAGCGATTAATACGCCATCCTCACTGTCCACACGATTCGGCCTAAATCGGGTATCCGATCTACGCCTAACCGCAAAAGACTACTCTCAGGTCACGTTTTAACCGACCGTATTGGAGATCCTCGGGTCGTTGAGCCCTAAAAATAAAGGAGGACCCTTCTCGGCGTGGCCAATACGGTCTCGTCCGTGGTCCGTCGATTTCGACAAATAAGAAAGACGCCGTTAGCCAAGCCTAGGTCACGTAAAGTTGAGGTCTGACATCAATCATGATATACCTTATTAACGTATTCTTCAGATCGACATCCAAAAGACAATTTATGCAATTCAATTTGGTCAGTATCATATTTACAATACATGGAGTGATAGCGATAAATAAAACTTCCTATACAAATTATCACAAACTCCAAACCTATCTACGCTATTTCGTTTACGCATGCCATGTATGGACAATAGACGAACGGCAAAGCGAAACTATTGTCCAGCCGGTTGGCATATAATCTATTCTCCATAGTGGTCCATTATCAGCATCTAGATTAGACCGGTGCAGAAATTGATATTTCAACACGTAAGTGGCCGATTCACAGTGGAAATGCAATTCCACTTGTCCAACGTCTCCAGACACGATCCTCAGCAACCGACGACATCAACAGCCATCGCCATCAGCAGTCATCAGCGAGCGCTCGCCATCGCATCGGTACGTACCCATCGATCCTGAACCCCCCAATAAACAATAGACACTCCACAGTAGTTTTTCAATAAATTAGATCTTTTTCCTCTAAACACACACTTCTCATTAGCCAAAGAAAGACCATAGTTTCCGCACACTTAGATCCGCGTAGCCCCTCCGAATTACTAAGTAGCATGTAGGCCCTGCGACACAGTTCAGGGGTCTTATGCTACTGAGGGAGTCTTGGTTCTGCCGTGAGCCTGTAGAGCTGCATCAGCGTAAGTCTCAGTAAGTCTCAACATGCCGTGCGATGTCTTATGTTTTGTGAATTTGAAAGAACATGTCAATAGCCGAGGAAACAGCTTTATTTCAACTGATGTGGTCACTCTAGAGCTCCAAGAACAGGTTCAACTAGAGCTTTGCGAGGTATATTTCTATTTTATGTCCAAAACAGGCCGTGTGATGTCCCAATCTTCGTGAATTCGAAAATGAGATTGAACTTGGTTTCAACCAATAAGGTCACTCCTAAGCACCTGGTACTGGTTCCGCTAAGGCTTCTTAAGGGACTTTTCAGCTTCATGGCCAAAACCTGTTGCACAACCTCGCAATATTAGTAAATTCGTCGGAACATGTCCATAAATAAAGAAAAGGCTCTGTATAAAACATATATTTATACACTCCTGAGCACATCGCACAGATTCCAGGAGGGCCCTTTTTTGCGACATTTCCCTTATATGAAGGACAAAAATATGTCAATAAATGACGAATAAACTCGCTACCAATAGATCTGGTCACGAGAAGCAGGTTCCGCCAAAAATCTTTAGAAACTTTTCCGTTATATGCACAACACATGATGTACCACGGGGTAAGCATAATGAATTCTTAAAAGTATTCAAATAAATCTATGTTAAAATGGGCTTTAGGACACTTCGTCGAATGACATTTGGTCGAAAGCACATTTGGTCGAAGGGACATTTGGTCGAACGGAAATTTGGTCGAATGGCTTTAGAACAATTCATGGACTGAAATTTGGTCGAATGATGTTTAGTAGAACAGATATTTGGTCGAAAGGTTATTTTGAAATGTATTATTGAAAATCATATGAGAAATTTTTTTTATCTATGTTTTGCAAAGTTGGTAAGATAGCGTTTTAATGATCTGAATTATTGACTGTTGTTGAATGAAAAATGGGACATTTTATTTTTAAATTTCACAAATCTATTTGTTTGTGATTTGAAGTTATGCCAATATCTAGGATTTAGATGATAATTCGAACGAACTTTTTAGAAGTTGTTTTTTATTACATTCACTAAAATATTAAGCTCTAGTGAATTTAATATGATTCTAAAATGTCGTCAATATTTAAAGACTGCTCAACAAGCACAGCAAAAAGTAATGAAATTTCAATGTGCTGTAAATAGATGAAGATGTGTATTTACACGAATTGAAATATTGAATTGATTTAAATTTAGATTGAAATTAATGCACATATAAGGAACATGTTTTTTTACGTCAAATTGTGTTTTTATCTATACAATTTTATTTACTCCTCTATTTTTACTTCATTGATGTAAAACTAAACGAAATTTCCTTTGTTTTTCAACTGAAACAGATTTGATTTTACACGACCGTTGAAATTTCAATGCATTCATCGCACAATCAAACATGGCAGCGATGTTGCCTTCCGCAGATATTTGTTCGTGATCATGTTTCATCGTTTTTATTGTTAAGTAGTGCAGTTTATTTAAAAAAAAAGCATCATTACTGTGGAACTTGAGTTCAGCCTTACAGATAACGATGGATGCATCGTGCATAGAAAGGTAAGAAACAAATTAAATGTTCATCCAGCAACATTCTGACAATTCGTTCGATCACATACAGGCAATCAATAACAAAAAAAGGATGACGCCCAACCAACAAGATGAGGGAACTTTCCTCCGCGAAGTGCAACAATTCATCGTGATCCCATTTAAAACATGATACGGGAGTATCCAAAATGTGTAACTTTAGGAAGTGTCAGAGTGTAGAGTGGCAATGAATAATTTTCTATCAATAAAATATATGAAAATCTTTAAAACTAGCCTTATTAGTGGCGTACAACTCCTAGCAAAATGGAATAATATGAGAGTGCCTAAACTGTGGAACATGTGGATACGGTACAAAACAAACCAGAGCATGCGTGATGCGTTTCGTGTAAAATTCAACGTCAAGTAAATTTACACGTTTTGCCTTTCTTCTCGATCCACTTAGATTTAAATGTCGATTGAATTTTCTGTTTATTTTCATGCTCCAAATATGTGCATGAAAATAAACATAAATTTACATTTCTATTTTAACTGTGAGCTATTTACTATGTGAAAACTTACTTTTGCAAAGATAAATCACCTAAAGTCGCCCATTGTCTATAAAAATTCTGAACACAGATTTCGATAGGTATTTTTTCGATGAACAACATTGTCGAAGACATCATACAACATGGCTGGCCTGAAAATTTGTTTGAATATCAAAAGCTTGTTCTTAATACAAAGTTTTGATTTTCTAGTTATAAGGGGATAGAGATATTTTACATATTTGTTACATTTGGCTTGAATGCCCTCAATGTGATTTTTGAAAGTTAAATTCTTATCTAGCATGAATCTTAAATACTTAACTTCATCTGACCAATTTATTGGAACCCTTCTCATCGTGACAACATGTTTACTGGAAGGATTCAAATAAAGAGCTTTTGGTTTATGTGGGAATATTATTAGTTGAATTTTGGTAGCATTAGGAGAAATCTTCCATTTTTGCAAGTATATAGAGAAAATATCCAAACTTTTTTGCAATCGACTACAGATGACACGCAGGCTTCGTCTTTTGGTGGAGAGGCCTGTGTTATCCGCAAACAAGGATTTTCGACATCCCTGAGGCAACTCAGGTAAGTCAGATGTGAAAATATTGTATAATATTGGTCCCAAAATGCTGCCTTGAGGAACCTACAGGAAGTCTTTCAGACTTGGAGTTCTGATAATTAACCTGAAGTGTACGATTTGACAGATAACTTTGAATTATTCTAACAATGTATGTTGGAAAATTAAAGTTTTTTAATTTTACGATCAAACCTTCATGGCAAACACTGTCGCATGCTTTTTCTATGTGTAGAAGAGCAAGACCGGTAGAATAGCCATCAGATTTGTTGGAACGGATCAAATTTGTTACACGTAAAAGTTGATGAGTGGTCGAATGTCCATGGCGGAATCCGAACTGTTCATTGGCAAAAAGTGAATTTTCGTTGATGTGGGCCATCATTCTGTTCAAAATAACCTCTTCAAAAAGTTTACTGATGGAGGACAGCAAAATGATTGGGCGATAGCTAGAAGCTTCTGTAGGATTTTTGTCTGGTTTTAAAATATGAACAATCTTAGCATTTTTCCATTTGTCAGGAAAATATGCTAATTGAAAATATTTGTTAAATATATCAACTAAAAATGATAAGCTAGTTTCTGGAAGTTTCTTGATGAGGATGTAGAAAATTCCATCATCGCCAGGAGCTTTCATATTTTTGAATTTTTTAATAATAGTTCTCACTTCTTCCAAATCAGTCTCACAGGTATTTTCGAAAACGTTCTCTTGAGTGCGCACTTTCAATATGCATAGCAAGTTTTTGAGCTTTTTCGCAATAAGTTAATAATTTGTTTTCCTCTTTCAATGCCGGTATTGGCTTCTGAGGTTCTTTCAAAATTTTAGATAATTTCCAAAAAGCCAGGGTCCAATTGAGAAATCTTATTTTTAAAATATTTGTTTCCTAATTGTGCAAAACGTTTCTTGATTTCTCTCTGCAAATCCTGCCATATAATTTTCATAGTAGGATCGCGAGTGCTTTTATTCCTTTACATTTTAATCAACATTTATTTTAGCACCCTCATGACCCCAGTACAACCTGGAATTTCTCCGATGGATCCGAATTCAGCATTTTCCATTTATGACTAATAACTAGTATCTTTTTAAAGTCAACTGAAAGTGGTTTCAAAAAAATCGAATGGAAATTGACGAAATGGCAGCTATTTGAAAATGCCATGTCGAAGGTCGGTAACGTAAAGGTTAACGATAGCTCTGAAAAACTCCTCCGCCTGATCCGTTAGGAGACACTTCGACAAAACACTGAAGTCAACTTCAAGAGTATTCTTTCGAAATGAAGACATCTTGAATTTCGCTACAACTTTCGCGAGAAGCTTAAGATATGAGTAAAAATGTCTGTCGCACACGAATAGCAACTGTCAACCGTGAAAAGTACTGTTTTTTAGCACTGAGACGTACTGTTTTATTGCTTTAGGTAGTTTAAAAAAAAACTTCCAAGAGCAAAGAGAATTTGTGTAGAAGTCAAGGAAATTTTCATAACGAAAAGATCCTGGACCGACCAGGAACCGCACCCAGACACCTTCAGCACGGCTTTGCGTTGTAGCCGCGGACTCTAACCACTCAGTTAAGGAAGGCCCCTAGAATTAGAAATATTTTTGTTTCCTAACAGAATGGTTCTTCATTTGTTGCAGTCAATTGATTAAAGCATATTCAAATTATGAAAAAAAAAAATCGACTACAGCGTCACCTATGGTCAAAAACGTAACCGTTTTCCTCATATATTTGGTTGATTTTCTTCATACAAACGTCAAGCTTGTTTAGACTTTGCTTGAGGAAAACTAGTCCTTACAAGAAGTCTGCCTGACTTGGAGTTCAGATAATTAACCTGAAGAGAAAGTCAAACCTCCATGTCATCTTCTTCTTCTTTCTGGCGTTACGTCCCCACTGGGACAGAGCCTGCTTCTCCGCTTAGTGTTCTAATGAGCACTTCCACAGTTATTAACTGAGAGCTTACTATGCCAATGACCATTTTTGCATGCGTATATCGTGTGGCAGGTACGAAAATACTTGATGCCCTGGGAAGTCGAGAAAATTTCCAACACGAAAAGATCCTCGACCGGTGGGATTCGAACCCACGACCCTCAGCTTGGTCTTGCTGAATAGCTGCGCGTTTACCGCTACGGCTATCTAAGCCCCCTCCATGTCATATACTGTCGAATGCTCTTTTAGATCAGGAAGAGCAAGACCAGTTGAACAGCCTTCAGATTTGTTGGAACGAATCAAGTTCGTTATACGTCCGGGGCGTATAAAAAGCAGGCTGAAATGGAAGAACTCGCCTGAAAACCTACAATAGTGTTTTTAAGAACTAATTCGCTATGTGTTATTAAATAGAGAGAATAAATGTACCGGAGTATTCTTAACATAGCAGAGACTTTCACAGTTCGTGCACTGAACGAAACCATTACAAATTAAAACACAAAAGGAGATCTCGTCCTGTTGGGAAGATTCTGAAGATGACGCCATTCTCTTTCTTGAATGTTCTATATAGTCCTAGTTCGATTGAACACATTCGAAATATCTAAGGAAATGACCTCCGTATGGTGATTTATATTGAAAGATCAAATCCAGAACTACCCAAAAGCAATATTTTAGCCTTCAGCATTTTAAGTTTTGTTCTTGAAGAGATACGTTAATCATGTTCACTTGACCAAAGTAATAAGAAAGCTATCTTAGTCAAAATATGTATATAGAGTGCCTCCTAGCGGTCCCATCGTTAGCTTGAGTTTTATTTTTTCCAAAAATTCTTGTTGACAAATCAAAATTAAGTTATTCTATTTATTCTCCAAATGAATAGTGAAAACACTCAGCATGTTATCAAACTCCGAATTCAAATTGGTTAACACCATTTGTAAGTCCAACAATCACAGCATACCTACTGTTCTTGCCGAAATGAAGAAGTTCAGAGACACCCAAACCTGTCGCTGACGGTGCAAAGTTGATCCATGCTGTTGCACTTCGAACCAAGTGCAAGTTTGTAAAAGTGTCATCCCCGAAAAGTCGTCGCATAACCATTTTCCAACTTGCACGTCGACAAAAGCTGTGCCAAAAAATAGAACACCGTAATGGTAGAGTGGAGTGGGTGCCTGGTAGAGTTCCAAGTGAGAGCAGCATGTCGTCTGCTACCGAGGTGTGACTTGGCTGGTGGCAAAGTTCATTCCGCTTTTTACTTTTCGGTGACAATCTTTGGAAGGGGTTTGAAGTCCGAAGCAAGCACTTATTTTGGTTGTAGTACCGAAGCGATTCTTGAGAAGGTTTTCTATCATGTTTCCCGGAATCAATTATTTTTTTTTTCAATTGGAATAGTGAGTGCTAAATTAAAAAAAGCTTTTTTCAAAACTGGAAGTATTGCGTATCTAAGGAAGAAGCATGCATGCTTTTAAAAATTCAAGCAACATTTTGCCTTTCGCAAAAATTTCCTGGTAAGTAGTTTATAATTCACCCGCTTTAAAAGAGAAAGTTTTTAAAATAGTAACTGCGAACACTCTTCGCCATCTGCCTTGTTCTCGAAAGTTTGTTTCGGCTTTAACTCCGACCGACACCTACCTTTTTTTACCTCTGCTTCAGCTACCGTAGAATGAGGTATATTTGATAATGCGGGTAAACTATTTTACGATCAGAATTTGAAACATCTTTAAAGAGCTTGTGATACTTTCCGTGACAGCCAAGTTATAGTCGAATTTTAATTCGCTCCTACATCAATGTTTTTTTTTAATTCAGGCCATTTTAGTAACCAATGCCAGAAACTTCCATCTATTGTTGAACGCCTTGATTTTGTTTGAAATATTATTATTTATATTTTAAAAATAATTACCGTAAAACGGGGTAACTTTATTTTTTTTTTTCGAAGAGCACTTGAATATTTATGCATGCTGTTTCAAAAAAGAATAATTTTGTTTTGAAAACAAGTACTGGCATCCTAGCTATCGATTGCAGTTGATAGATTGCCAAAAGATTTATTTTGAATGGATATATAATTTTTCATATAATCGAAAGTCGGTTTTCTGTTTTGGAGTAACTTTGATAATGGAGTATAAGTCGAACAAAATTGAATGAATTACGGAACATTTATAGGGCGTTGTACACCTTTGGGCGTTTAGCGCTATATGGAAATTTCTGACTAAGATTACAAAAATGGTCCTAGTTTGTAAAAATGGCTTTCGCTAAGTGATTTGAGAGCGAATTCATGTTCTACTATATCTAGGCTGTCATGGATAAGTGACGAACTCATTATGACTTTATCAAGTAGTGATTGTAAAACAGATTGTTTGCAAGAATCCTAAAATCTTGTATATTTTTAATATTTGCATATAAATCCTCAATAAATCTGCAATCCTTGATTGCAACGAAAATAGTTTTGACATGAAGTAATTTACTTTTGCATCCTATCTTCTTAACTGATTGACAGAAACTTTGTTATTTCGTTTAATATGTTGTGGGTCTCGCAATATCAAAGTTACCCGCATTAACACAGTTACCCCGTTTCACGGTACCCTATGTTAAAATCAATGCCACGACATAAAAACCAATCGACATCTGTTCATGAATGTAATTTCATGCCAATACTATTAGATTTACAATGGCTTTGTCATGTTTGCTTCAAATAAAAACACTGCTTTTGGTGATTCTTCCTATAAATTTTGTATTTTTATGGTAAAAATGCAATCCTTGTTTTCCTAACATTTGCCAATCCTGTTCCAACTGTAATTATGTCAAACTTTGGTTGTGAAGTTTTATGAGTTTACATACCCTAAATCCATAAAAAATGAATTGATAACTAAGATACCAGTACTTGTAATAGAAATATGAAAATAAAGTCTTCAAAGCAGAATTGAGAAATCATCAGAATTTTACCCAAGAACTTTCAAAGTTACCCCGTTTCACGATATCAGATAAAGTAGCTACTTCTACATAATATTCTCGCAGGCAAAACGAAAACTACGTTGGCAAAACCAGGGGAATTCATCCTCCCATGCAACCTTCAGCTTCCACACCACCGGTCTCAAGTAGCCTATAAAAGTCGGGGAAACAGCAATAAAGCCAAAGTGAGAAAATTAAACTGTGTTACCAGTCTATTAATTTGTGCCCATCTGCTTCACCTCCGACACCTCTGCCTCTGGATGGTGACTTCTTCCGCCGAATGGAGTCAAGTGGGGTGACAGTCAAGGTATTGCATTATTTATCGACCACGCAGCAGATTGCAGAATGTAAAAAGATAATTCAGGCTGTCTGAAAAGTTTAAAATTCTGTGAACCTTAGCGATGGCAGAACAGCTCTTTTCTTGTCTCAATGAGCAACATGTTTTTACCATTTCAAAGACTCACTGCCAAGGGGCCAAGATAGCCTCAGCGATACAGGCGCAGCTATACAGCAAGACCAAGCTGAGGATCGTGGGTTCGAATACCGCAGGTCGAGTATCTTTTAGTAGGTAAAGGAAATTCTTTCGACTTTCCTGGGTATAGAGTATATACGAACCTTCCAAATGATATACAATGAATGAACGATATACAATATGAAAATTACGCTGAGAAAAAGGCTCTGTCCCAGTTGGAACGTAAATCCAAATAAAAAGGAAAAAGAAAAGCCATAGCCAAAGTTGTAGTGATTTTACCATAAACAAAAGATCACAGAAGCTGGGGATTCAAAGATCAAATTTGGGATGTGTAACTCCACCGTTTTAGGTTCGATCCTTTTGAGCCACCCTAATGAATTTGTTTATATGCACTCACAATTATTAGAAGTTAGTTCAAGCTCCATCCGAAACGAAGAGTCACGTTGAAGGGTGACAGCCGCAAAACAAAATCAATTTTACTAGTCTAGAGCCGAGGGATGATGTCCATGTATGGTTATCACGTATCAATTCATCCTACTATTTCGCTGTCTAGACATTTTCGTGTACCATCAGTAAAAGATCAGACTTGAAAAGAATGATGAGAATATAGATCAATGAAAACTTTTGCTTTTGCAAGGATGCAATTTTTGGTTTGAAGGTTTGAATTTTTGTAGATGTTCATAGTACATACACATTTGGTAACATTGATTGGCTTGTTAGTTTTTGATGCAGAAAACTTGAGAGAGAGGAGACAGCTCAATGGCAGTTGGCATGTTTTTTTGCCTTCTTTGGCTTCTTTCTTTAATTTTTGGGTTGTGCACAACGGTCAGATGATCTTATTTTGGTTAAAATCCTTTTCATTTCTTGTTGTTCACTATTGAAAGGATAATAATATAACCAAATCAATAGCAGTTTGCCAACACACAACTATATTTAGGTATTTAACTTTATAAAATGTGAAATCATAGACACACGGGTAGAAATCAGAAGCCAAAAACAAGATTATGACTCATGATATCATGATTCCAGCGTGTTTTCGTCTTATGAAAATACACCATGATTTGGACTCATGATATCATGAGTCAGATTGCCGTAACGCAACACACACTGATTGCTCGGAATCATGATTCAAATGCCAAAAATGCTGAGTCGCGCATCCGTTTATGATCGACAAAATAAAAAAAAAGTTAAAAATAGCATACATTGAGATTCGAGCCAAGAATCTTCCGATTGTGAGCCACGTACTCTACCACTCAACCGCTTTGCCAACTTAATGTAAGTTTGATCCAAACGATTGATATGAAGCAAAGTGCGCCGCTTAGTGTTTTCACACTGGATGTTACGGTTATGAGGAATCATGATTATGACTCCAGGAACCATGATTTGTGATCCTGATATTATGACCTAACCAATTTATGAATTTCATGATTTGTAAATCATGGTGTGGGGATCAGATTTTTATCCGTGCAAACACCTAGAAATTTTAATTACGTTAACTTTAATTTTGACGGTTTTCACGTTCTGCCCTTCGAATGTGCGGTTTTCCAGTGACAATTGATGACAGGGGAGCTTGCAATCTAAGCCAGCTGTCTCCTCTCTCTCAGCAGAAAACCAATAAGCTTTTTTACTTTAAAAATATCAATAGATGCGGAAATTAAGTTCCATTTGAGATTATGAATAATCTCATCAAACACTCATACCTCACATAAATTTTGCCATGACATCTTCTTCTTCTTCTTCTTGGCATAACGTCCTCATTAGGAAAGAGCCTGCTTCTCAGCTTAGTGTTATTATGAGCACTTCCGCAGTTATTAACTGAAAGCTTTCTTTGCAAAAAGTCAAAAGTGCAAAGTTGCCATTTTCGCATTTGTATATCGTGTGATTATACTCTATGCCCAGGGAAGTCTAGGAAATTTCCTTTACGAAAAGAAAATGGATCGACTCAGACACTTTCAGCATGGCTTTGCTTTGTAGCCGCGGACTCTAACCACTAAGCTAAGGAAGGCAATAAGGAAAACGATGATATACAAAAAATTAGAACATTAGAGACGATTTCATCATAGAATTTGTTCATAAAGATATTCAGAAAAATAACATTAAACTGAAAACTGCAAAGTATTCACCGGTTTATATAAGCCTTAAAAAAAGACTGGAACAATAACTTTGTTTCCAGCGTTACGTCCCAACTAGGACAGAGGCTACTTGTTAGCTTAGTGTTTTGAGCACTTTTACAGTTTTTAACTGAGAGCTTTTTCAGCCAATTGATCATTTGTTCATGCCTTGATCGTGTGGCAAATACTAAGATACTCTATGTCCGGGGAAGTCGTTAGAATTTCCTTTACAGAAAGATGCTCGATCGGTGGGATACAAACACACGTCTCTCAGCTGTGTCTTGCTGAATATCTGTGCATTTACCGCTACGCCTATTTGGTCTCCAATTTAAGTTATATTACAGTTTTAAAACCTTATTGTATTTTAACATTTTTAAAACGCTTGCAAGCAATATGTTCAAACATAACTATTTTATTAATTTTTCAAAAGTTTTTTTTTTATTAAGCCTAGATAGCCTGCTAATGGTTAAAATTGAATTCAGCATTAAACTTTCTAGCGAATCACATTTTTAAGAATTTCGTTGTCAGATACGTTTTATAACGTTGAACGCCTAGAGAAAAGCAATGCACTTTAATATTATTCGGAATTAATTCATCTCTATTCCGAAAACTATTAATGCACATTTATATCAATACAAAATATAAAAAAAAATCAAACGATGTTTATTAAAAAATGTAAGTTTGTACGCATTTTTTTAAAGTTACGAAAATTTTGGTCATTTTTATTTTTTAACAAAAAAAAAACACTTTTTTGGCTATTTGTTGTTTCTTTAAATTCAAAATTCAAGCGCCTAAAATTTATTCTACGCATTCTTTTAACACTATATCCAATGCAGTTCCTACTGCAATACAGGTTGGACTCGACCATCCGGTGTATCGATTTTTCACTCCGGATAATCGAATCCTCCGAATAATCAAATCCTCCGAATAATCGAATCACTAAAAAAAATTCTGCGATAAAATAATTTAAATATTATAGTTTGGTTGTTCTAATTTAGCCAGAAATTATTTGTAAAGAACATCAGGTGTTTTGAAAAGAAAAAAAAAATGACCGGTATACACAAAAGTTGAAGGGGTTGTGTGCAAGACACGACTGTGGTGTCGTTGGATAACCTTAGACTGGTAGAAAATGGTCTGAATATGAAACTGCTCATGAAATGATTTCGAAAAGAGCCAATTGTTTTGGGGCGGTTGTACACATAGTTTAGTTTCACGTACCATATTCCGATTATACCAAAATTGATTAGATTGAAATAGTGATATTCAATATAAGATATATTATTCAAAACAACTCATATGCTAAATTTTACTTTTACCGATTTCACAAATCACTGTACGTGCAGAAACTTTCAAAATGTTCAAAAGCAATCTTTTGACTTGGAATAAATAGAGAAAGAATTTATGTATAAGCAGTTTGTAATAATGAACGCATTACAATACATGCATTCTTTTATTGATAATGACAATGTTTTGAATCAAAATTTTATGGAATTCTTTTGAACTGAGGCTTTTCTTTTAATGAATCCAGAGATTATTATTATGATCCTTATAGCTTATGTTCGATAGATATGACATAGAGTTCTCTGAAAATAAAACCCTTAGCCGCTGTTATGTAAGCAACTCGGATGAGCATATAGTACGCTGACAAATACGCCAGTGTATCAAATTGAGTTGGAATTATATCAAAGCAAATCTTTTTGAACTCTTACACAAAATAAATTACGAAATATTAAAAGATAGCCGAACACAACCTTGTACGGTGTGTGATAAATTATTGATCTATTTGACGGAAATAAGTTGCCTTAGTCGGATATTATTTATATTAACTCTTTTGTGAAATGATCTTCTGGTCCAGAGAAGGGCCATTTTGTAGAACGACAATTAATGATTACGAAATTCTGTCATTGTCTTTGTCTACATAACAATGGCGCAAGAACCCAGCTATGTTTGTTGCCTTAGTTAGGATGATTCCATCATATTTCCAGCAGCAACAAATCGACAATAAATGCGTAAGTTTTGGCCAACTTCTATGTTCGGTGGCGTGGACGGCGTACAACAACAGGAACAGGTAGTGATCGTAGGACATTGGAAGCTCAGGTCAATCTTGAAATGTTAAGCGATTTCACGAACCAGAAGCAGAATTGAAAGGCTCATGATTGGAAAGAATTCCACGCGCAAGTGGCTTTGGCGATCAACTTCTTAATACGAGCACTTTCCAGCTTGAAACTTCCGTGTGATTCTCTTCGACTTGTGATTAAACAAGGCCCCAGTTGTGTCCTGGCTAGGAATTTACATCTTCTTCTTCTTTCTGGCATTACGTCCCCCTGGGACAGAGCCTGCTTCTCAGCATGTTCTAATGAGCACTTCCACAGTTATTAAATGAGATCTTACTGTGCCAATGACCATTTTTGCATGCGTATATCGTGTGGCAGGTACAAAGATACTCTATGCCCTGGAAAGTCGAGAAAATTTCCAACCCGAAAAGATCCTCGACCGGTGGGATTTGAACCCACGACCCTCAACTTCTTCTTCTTCTTCTTTCTGGCATTACGTTCCAACTGGGACAAAGCCTGCTTCTCAGATTAGTGTTCTTCTGAGCACTTCCACAGTTATTAACTGAGAGCTTTCTATGCCGATTGACCATTTTTGCATGTGTATATCGTGTGGCAGGTACGAAGATACTCTATGCCCTGGGAATCGAGAAAATTTCCTTTACGAAAAGATCCTCGACCAGCGGGATTCGAACCCACGACCCTCAACTTGGTCTTGCTGAATAGCTGCGCGTTTACCGCTACGGCTATCTGGGCCCCATTTACATTGCTCGTGTAAAACTCGTTCAGATGAATTTTGAAATAATTTGCAATTAAAATGGTAAATTCTTAATTATATTGTGTATTTATTTCATTACTGGATTGTGAAAAATTAGCCTGCTGAAAACACGGACTCAATCTGATGCAATCGCATACTTTTATTAATGTTTCTGCACTTGTAAAAATGTCTGCGATAGTCCAGTCCAGTGGTGAAAAAAATGCCACATTTTCAATTTCAATTTACCACACTTTCAATTTTGTTAACAGAGTTGATTTATTGAGTTTAATGGCAGATATACATTTGAGAAGGATTACCCAGCTGCGTTGAAAGTATATTTTTCTTTAAAGTGACCAGACGTCCCGGATTATCCGAGTCAGAGCAATTTTTAACTTGACAGTATAGTTCCAATACTTTTTATTTCAAATAACTTTGTATTTAGTATATTTTTTAGATTGTATATGAATGTAAATTGCACATCAGATATAGGCAGTGCTTCATTGGGGATGAGATCCGACAAGCGTCCCGGATTTTTTCCGGGACACATCTGGTCAAATTATCTTTAACTATTTTGTTGCATAATATAGGGCCCTTGTAAGGGTACACAGTAATATTATGTTAAACGCCAGTCAAAATTTCGGGCTTCTCTAAACTGAAGATCAGCGACTGCCGTTTTGTTGCTGTTTTCACTGTGCGGCTCCCCAAATCAACGCGTTCTATTTACAGTAACGAAGAATTTCCAGCTGTTCTGCTGCATGCACATTGCACAATTAAAGGAGCGTGTCTCAATAACGGGAGCGCAATTTTTCAGTGATTTTGGTAGCACAACGACACAGCGACAAAATAGCAGTGATTTTTCGTCGCTGGATGAAATGGCGTTGATTTGGGGGAGCATCTCCAAATGACACATTCCACGCACATCTACGCCAAGATATCAAAAATTCAAACTCTGAAATATTTCCAAAGCTGTGCAGAATATGAAAAACAATATGTCGAATTGTATAAAAAACATAAATTTGATTTAAAATACAGTGAAAAACATACCTGAAAAGTTATATAAAGTTTATATAATTTATTGGTGAGAAATTGAGACATTAAACAACTTTTTTTTATAAAAGCCCTGTATCATAGTTTATCATGTGTAATATGAATGTCTTATCTGTTAACTAGAAGGGTATTAGATAACATTGTTATGTGCGGGTTCATTTTTTTCAAACGAATTATTGGTTCTTTGAAAACGTATTTTTTCAAATAGTCACATTATTATGGCGTCGCGTTACGAAAATTACCTGATTTTTGATATTGTAAAATAAATACTTCTTATAGAACTCTTATATTTTGGATTCTCTTCCTACTCGTCAAGATATGTGTTTCAATAAAAAAAGATTTACAATCGGACTATTCTTCGAAAACTTACACTAGGCGCAATGTTTTTAAACCCTCCCCGTTTTTGTAGAATGTGGGAATGTCTGTTTTCTCTTGTTTCTCACTTAAATCTGATCAAGTAGCTCTTATTTTTAATGGACTCGTTGGCTAGTGACCCAAATCTTATCAGACAGGTGCCGTTTAGTAAAAGTAGCAGTAATAGTCTCTCACATGTTGTGGAATACTTGAATTCGATGGTAAACAACGTGGTTCTCCAGCGGATAATCCGGAATATCCGTAAAAATGGTCAATTCATAAAAATAATCCAAGGCAGTTTTTTTTTTTGCAAACTCGTCAGAACTCCTTATTATAAAACGCAATAGGTAATTTGAATTGTTCATGGACCTAGCTGGTCACAATAATGGCCTCTGGAATATCTGGAACATCCGTAAAAATGGTCATTTCGTGAAAATCATTCTAGATCACTGCGCTATTCTTCAAAACATATTAGAAATCAATTACTAAACATAACGGATGATTGGGATTGTTCTTGGATATAGGTGGTCACTATAAAGCCCTTAGGAGGATCTGGAGCAATCGTAAATAATGGTCATCTCGTAAAAATCAACTTAGACACGCAGTTTTTTTTTTCAAATCTTCTGGATGTCTTGTCATGACATTTATCTATGTCCTTTACGTTGTATAATATTGAATTTGATTCATTTTGCACTAAACTTCGGTGATCAAGGTGGTCTTTAATTTCAATACAAATTATACTTCTTCTTCTTCCTGGCATTACGTCCTAACTGGGACAGAGCCTTCTCAGCTTAGTGTTCTGATGAGCACTTCCACAGTTATTAACTGAGAGCTTTCTTTTAAAAAGTTGCCATTTTCGCATTCGTATATCGTGTGGCAGGTACGATTATACTTGATGCCCAGGGAGTTCAAGGAAATTTTCTTTACGAAAAGATCGTGGACCGACCGGGAATCGAACCCAGACACCTTCAGCATGGCTTTGCTTTGTAGCCGCGGACTCTAACCACTCGGCTAAGAAAGGCCCCCAATTATACGTGTATTACAAATTTTATAAGTTCTATAATTATGATTTTTTACGTGTTAAAATGATGGTCTAGGATGATTTTTACGCCCAGTTTTGCGGATCTTTCCAAGGGAGTTGTAGTGGTCCATGGGCAGTCCTGATTGGATGATTTTATAAATTGTTATTTTTTATGAATATTGCGGATTTTCCAGTGATCCATGTTGTTAACCATTGAAACCAAGCAGTCCCCAACATGTGTGAGGCTATCTTTTCACTGACCGGCACTGTTGGGGCAGGATCGTGGTTTCCGGCTGGGATTGGGCTCACACACGGACAGGGTTGGACACTACCGGGGGTGGTCACTATCGACGGAATTGGGCACCACAAGATTCACCACTTAAACAACTTTTCTCTTCTCTGGCACTTCAACTCACTTTATTTCGCTTTAAGATCGGTTAACTTTACTTCTCGAAGATTCGATTTCAACTGACTAAAATTTATTGTCTTACATCTACTTTTAACCCTACGTTGTGTGAAATAATTCCATTTTGAATATACTATAAAAACTACCATAAATTTAAATATTTCAGGCTGCTGTCAGTCTCACTGACAGCATGGCATACCTGCTTTAAGCAGCTTTCAGTTTGAGAACTGTCATCGCCGCCACCTGAAATTCCTGAATTTCACTACCTGACTCCTATCATAACAAACCAATTCATTCAAGGAATTCAATGATACAATTTTGTTGACATCAGAATTTTAGGCATCATTCGTATCTTCAAAGGGCAGCAAGCAAATCTTGGTGATTGGGCGACGGATAATCCCTCTGCTGGTTCGCAGGTCCACAACTCGGATGAGTCCATCTGGTCCAGGGATGACATTGACGATTCTCGCTAACGGCCACTTCACAGGAGCTAGAAACTCATCGACGACGACGACCATTCTTCCGGCTTGTATCTCTGTGTTCGGGTTGATTCGTTTGCTTTCTTTTTGCAGTTCCTGTAAATATTCCGCTTGCCATTGATGCCAGAATTGTTGGACACGATGACGAAGACCTCGGTAATGATCCAAGCGATGGATGGGAATTTGGCTGCAGTCATCTTCGGGGATAGCAGACGGCGTTGTCCCGATGGGGAAGTGTGCCGGGGTGAGGACGGCCAAATCATTCGGATCTTCGGTGAGCGGTGTCAAAGGACGTGAATTCATCGCAGACTCGATCTCTGCTAGTGCTGTTGACATTTCTTCGAAGGAAAGTCTTGAATCGCCAAACTGCCGGTGCAAGTGTCTCTTGGCAACCTTCACTGCCGCCTCCCATAACCCACCGAAGTGTGGGGCTTTCGGTGGAGTCATGTGCCATTGGATGCCCTGGTTTGCGCAGAAGGTGGTGACATTCCCGGACGATTCTTCCTCCTGTAGCAGTTGATACAACTCTCGCAGTTCATTTCGAGCACCCTCGAAGTTTTTTCCGTTGTCGGAATGGATATGCGCAGGACAACCTCTACGAGCGATGAATCTTCGGAGTGCGGTGATGAATGCTGGAGTGGATAAATCACTGACAAGCTCAAGGTGTACTGCTTTGGTGACGAAGCAGACAAAGACGCTGATGTAAGCTTTCGTCGGTGATGCTCGCTTGTGGATCGCTCTTAAGTAGACTGGTCCGGCGTAGTCTATGCCAGTGATGGAGAACGGACGATTCGGGGTGACCCTCTGCATTGGAAGCTGTCCAGTCTGCTGCTTGGCGGGAACGGGCGATGCACGAGCACAGCGATAGCAGTTTCTAATGACGGTATTAACTACACGTCGTCCTTGTATGGGCCAATATTCTTGGCGGATGGCTGCTAGTGTAACACGGCCGCCACCGTGGAACAATCTCAGGTGGTAATGTTTGGCAACTAACCGTGTAAGTGGATGGGAACTAGGAAGGAGGATGGGGTGTTTGGTAAGATAGGGCTGCTCAGATAGACGCAATCTACCTCCGACTCTGAGGATTCCGTCCGGATCGACGAACGGACTCAAAAGGCGCAAGCTTGAATGTTTGGATACCGGCTTCCCCTTCCCCAAGTACCTTATCTCTTCTGAAAACGCATCAGTTTGGGCTAACTTAATTAGTAGCATTCGGGCTATCGACATTTCTCCCACAGTGATCGATTTTGGTATTGAATCCAATTCGGGTTGAGATGACATTGACACTTTGCGTCGGCAAGCATTGACAAAGCGAAGACAGTATGCTGTCACTCTAATAAGGCGATTGTAGGAGGATGACGTGTTGAAGATTGGATTCGCTACGGGTTTGTTTTGGATCGCCGCCACCATCTTTCGCCGTTCCAGAAAGTCTTCAGGTGCACTCAGCTGTCCCATTGTAACTGGCCATGCTGTTTCAGGATATTTCAGCCACGATGGTCCACAATGCCACAGATCGCTGTTAAGGAAATCGTCCATCTTCATTCCTCTGGTGATAAGATCAGCAGGATTGTGTTTGCCAGCGACGTGATGCCAACTAGATCCCTGTGTGGTGTTCTGAATTTCGGAGACCCTGTTGGCAACAAAGGTGTTCCAGGTGTACGGAGGTGAGCGTAGCCATTCCAGGGTGACTGTCGAATCGGACCAAAAGAAGGATGCGGAGATTGTCATATCGAGTGCTACGACCACTTTTTGGTGCAGCCGTGCAGCGATGACAGCAGCGGACAATTCCAATCGGGGGAGAGAAATTCTTTTTAGGGGAGCCACCTTAGATTTGGCAGCAATCAGCTGAATCTTAGTTTTGCCATGGGAGTCGGTGGATCGCGCATAGATGCAAGCGCCGTACACGGAAAAAAATCCGTTGCCGGAATCATGAACAAAAAGTCATGAAATCATAAAATTTTATGTTTCATGATATCATGACTACAAGTCATGAAACCATGGCTATTAATCAAGAATTTGAGTGCTCAGGGCGTTACATAAATCCAACTGTCACTTTTTTCATTTAAGTCAACACGTATTTTGCGATCGGTAGTGTTTTTTTAAGTGAAATTATGAATAAGTTTTGTTTACGGAAGAAGTTAATTTGAATACCATGCTCGTCGGAACTTTGCCATCTTATAGATGACATTACCGATAACCCAATTAAACTGCCGGTGCTATTAGATGTGCGGAAATGTACTTGCCAGCTTTCACACGGATTATTCCATACCGGGCAATGATTGACGAAGGTTTTGCTTGACAAATTCGTCGGCGATTTTCAATGTTCGGATGTGATGCATTCTCCACATCTTACAATAGAGCAGCTCACACAAAACTTCGGCAGCCGGCTGATCTTTACCACTCTACACGCCTGCAGAGTCGTTTAGGATTTTTCCATCGCCAATACAATCCAGCAGCATTTTGCAGCCCAGGGAAGATGCGCCAATACATTGATGTTTGAACTGACATTTTGCGTGCAAACATAACCACCGGATGTTCGCGTTCCTGCCCAAGATGGCACTTGTTGACTCTTCTCACAGTTTATTCCGAAACTACTGACACAAAATACATCTTCATGTTATTTGTTTACTTATGACAAATATACTGGGATCATAATTGACATTTGTATGTTTTCATGAAATTAGTTCATGATTTCATGATCCTGCTTCATGATTTCATGACTCAAATTTCCACTTTTCATCGCCAAAACTGGAATCATAAATGGCAGGTATCTAAATCCATGAATAGTGTTCATGTTTTCATGAATTTTATTCATGGTTCCAGCATACATAGTTTATGATTTGATGATTTGAATTTACACTTTGGAAACGTAACGTACAGCTGGCGTTACGGTAAAAAGATTCATGATTTCATGACTTTTGGTCATGGTGTATTTTCATAACATGAAAATACACCTTCCTCCCAAAATCATGACCTTTTCTGCTTGTTTTGAGTGCCGCATTTTTACCCGTGTAGGCTTGCTGGGATGCATCTGCAAATGTGTGCAATTGAACGGAAGCATTTGGTAAGAAGGCAAAACGGTCAGTTCGGTAGGAAACGATTTTCGGTAATTCGGTGCGGTAGCTGTCCCATTTTGCTCGCATGGTGTCAGAAATCTCCTCGTCCCATCCGCAGGGTTGCAGCCAGAGCTCCTGCAGTAGCATTTTGGCTTTTATGACTATCGGAGCTGTGAGTCCCAGCGGATCGAAATGCTTCGATACTGCTGATAAAATTGACCTCTTTGTGGGCGGGCCATGACCAAGCTCGGGAGCGGAATCAAAGCGCAGTTTATCGGTTCCTGGCTCCCAACTCACTCCAAGTGCCTTCGTGGATTCGTTGTTGTCCAATTTCAGGGTTGGCTGGGTACCAATTTGTGATGGGTCGAGTCCATCTAAAACTTTGGGATTGTTCGATGTCCACTTTCGTAGTTGGAAGCCCCCTTTGGCCAGCAACTCGTCCAGCTCCTCTCGGGTTTGGATTGCCTCTTCTTCCGTGTTCGCTCCCCTTATGTAGTCGTCCACGTAAAATCCCTTTTTGAGCGCTGGTCCACCGCGTGGGTAGGCGCTTCCTTCGTCTGCCGCCAGCTGCTGCAACGTTCGGGTGGCCAAGAATGAGGATGGAGCCAACCCGTAGGTAACTGTTGCCAACTCATAGGTTTCAATTGGTTCGTTCGGATGAAATCTCCAGAGGATTCGTTGCAATGGGGCATCGTCAGGATGGAGTAACACCTGCCGGTACATTTTTGCTATGTCCGCGACCAGTGCTATCGGATATTTTCGGAATCTGATAATGAGGGTCAGTAGTTCGTCCTGCACAATTGGACCTACTTGGAGGGCATCGTTGAGGGAATATCCGGTGGATGTTTTGGCCGATCCATCAAACACTACACGGACTTTTGTCGTAGTGCTGGCCTCTTTTAGGACGGCATGGTGGGGTAAATAGTGCACCTGATGTGGTTCGATTTCGCTTGGTGGGACAAGTCGCATGTGACCGAGAAACAGGTACTCCGACAAGAAAGAGTAATATTCATCCTTTAGATGTGGTTCTCTGCCCAGTCGTTTTTCGAGTAAATGAAAACGTCGAAGAGCTGCGGATTTCGATTCGCCGAGCATATGATCGAAATTCTCCCGACGAGGCAGACGGACGACATATCTTCCCTCTGGAGTGCGGGAAACATGGGACGAGTAATGGGTTTCGCATTGTTGTTCTTCTACGGAGTAATTTGGCTGATTTTCGACTTCTTCGATGCGCCAAAAGCGCTCTAGTGCTTCATGGAGTGGATCGGAAAGTGAGACGTGACATGCTACGGGGGGCGATCTGAGGGTTTTCTGATTCCTACCGGTAACAATCCAACCAAACACGCTTTGAATGAGGGCGGGATTTTCACCTTCTTCGATACGGGTACCAGGGTTGACATAGGTGAAAAAGTGCTCTGCTCCGAGGAGCATATCGATAGCACCGGTCTTGTTAAAGGTAGGGTCAGCCAAAGGGAGATCATTTGGGACATGCCAGCCTTCGGCAGGAGATGACACAACAGGCAAGTCAATCGTAATGCGGGGCATAACGAGGAAGTCGAGTCCGAGTTCGAAGTCAGAATTTCTCGATTGGATAGTGGCACTGACGGAGTGATTCACGCTCGAGGAGGACTCACCGACACCGAACACAGGGATGTTGATTTTTCTCCGCTTTAGTCGTAGAAGTTGGCATAGACGATCGCTGATGATATTGGATTGCGATCCATTATCCAATAACGCTCGTGCGGGGTGTTTTTGCCCATTGCAATCGAGCACCATCAACACAACGGTCGAAAGCAAAACATTCGCGTTTGATGTTTGTGAGGAATGGGTTGTCTGGGCAGTGACAGCATTCGTGGATGTGGGTGATCGTTTGGTGCTATTTATTATAGCATCTTGCTTGACGATGGGCTTAGGTGTGTATGCTGCTGTGTGCGAGGTGGTGGATGATTGATCGGCATTTAGTGGGTGGTAACCGGGGTGAAGCAATGAATGGTGTCGTTTTTTGCAATGACGACAGGAGAATTTCGATTGGCAATTGCGAGCGAGGTGGTCTTGACGAAAGCAATTGAGGCAGAGGTGATGTTCATTGACAACTTTGAGGCGATCAGCGATGGACATTTTCTCGAATCGTGGACATTGGAAGAGTGGATGGTGTTGGTCGCAAGAATAACATTTTCGGAGAGTGGCTTCGGTTACAGCATGGGAAACGGTTTTATGAAACGGTGGGCGGCGAAACATAGTTGGTTGTTGATTGGATGTTGGCTGCGCTTGGTGATTCACCGACATGGATTCAAGTACGCGGATGCGTCGCTGAAGAAAATCAATGAGACAACTGTAGTCGGGGTTTGTGGCTGTCGTAGCGAAGTCTTCCCAAGCCTTCTGAGTGTTGTCGTCGAGTCGGAGGCATAGGAGATGCTCCAACATAGTGCTCCACGAATCGATTGGTTCACCAAGTTGACGGAGGGTTTTAGTGTGACGCTCATATTCGTCGACGACTGAATGAAGTGCAGCGGCGGACTCTTTCTTCATTCGCGGGCAATCGAGGAGGGCTTGCAAGTGGCGTTTCTTAAGAAGGTAGTCGTTAGCGTAGCGAGAGACGAGGGTTTGCCATGCAATGGCGTAGTTGACGGAGCTAATACCGATCGATTCTATGAGTTGGGCCGCTTCTCCTTTTAGAGCAGCGCGGAGATAGTGGAATTTTTGTATGTCGTGAACTTCGGGATTGGAATGAATCAGGGCGACGAATGTATCATGGAATGGTAGCCACTGATTATAGTCGCCGTCAAACTCCGGTAGGGATATGGTTGGCAATTTGATACCGGACAGCCCGGAAGTAGACGATTGGGGGATTGCGTTCGTTGTAGGAGGTACATTGGGGAGAAATGATTGCAGAGCAGCTTTGATTTGGAAATAGCGGGTTTCGTTATGGGAACGGAAAGTGAGGTTTTGTGCCATACCTTGATTGGTTAGTTCCATGTCCTCGAGTTGGGTTTGAACTTCTTCTAGTCCCATCCACACGGTATCGAGGTTCTCGAGACGTAGTTTCACCTGGCCTCGGTCCCGTTCCGCCACGTATTTCTCGACAAACTGTTCTGCTCGTCCCAGCGCAGCGATGAGAGTGGTACGGCGGTTGATGAGCTGCTGTCTCGAACGTTCTTCCGCCATTGCGGAGTCGGGTTGCACTGGATAGGAGATACAGAGAAAGACCCGGTAGAGCCGGACAAGCGGAGTAGGGATGTAGGAACGGTACTAACCTTCTCAAGGCTAGATTTAAGCCTTGTATTTTATTCGAATCTGCTTGCGAATCCGGCGTAGTAGGTCCTCGGATGAAAATCGGCAGACGGATGGCAATGGCGTAGCTTACTTGCTAGCAGCGATGGTTGGACGGTTCCAGAAGGTTCGGCGAAAACTCCGGAACGAATAGGAGAAAAACAGGAAAAAATCTCAAGGCACCCGCGGTAAACTTCTGCGCACTTCGGAGTTATACGTACCGAGTGCCTAATTGAATTAGGCCTTGTATTGAAGAATTCAATCGGGAACTCCGGAGAAGCTTCTCGATGGCGGGTGGACACAATAGGATCCGGGGAAGATGGCGATCTTATGAATGCCGCTGGGGCACACAATGGTGCGGAACGATGGCGGTAGATAGCGTCGGCGTCCGTAGTATGATGGCGGGAATTCTGGGAAGAAACCTGATCCTGGTCACGGCACCAAGATGTTGGGGCAGGATCGTGGTTTCCGGCTGGGATTGGGCTCACACACGGACAGGGTTGGACACTACCGGGGGTGGTCACTATCGACGGAATTGGGCACCACAAGATTCACCACTTAAACAAATTTTCTCTTCTCTGGCACTTCAACTCACTTTATTTCGCTTTAAGATCGGTTAACTTTACTTCTCGAAGATTCGATTTCAACTGACTAAAATTTATTGTCTTACATCTACTTTTAACCCTACGTTGTGTGAAATAATTCCATTTTGAATATACTATAAAAACTACCATAAATTTAAATATTTCAGGCTGCTGTCAGTCTCACTGACAGCATGGCATACCTGCTTTAAGCAGCTTTCAGTTTGAGAACTGTCTTTCTGATAAGATTTGAGTCGCTTCTTAAAACCAGACCTAAAGCCAGAGCTATTTGATTAGCTTTGTGTAAAAAATAAAAAAAGAAACATAGGTATTTACCTCTCACAAAAACGTGAAAGGTTTCAGAAGAATTGCGCCAACGCTTAAACCTGGTACAACTATTTCCTTTCAATGAATGCTCAAACCATCGGTTTAATAATTGAGGAACTGAGTTTTAAAGTGTATTCACAGTTTTGCTTAATAATCTGATTTAATAACTCTTCTGTGCGGCAGAATTCCATGATATTCTGATCACTATTTTGAGACCATAAACGACCTTAACTATTTTGCTAAAAGATGATCCTCAAAATACCACATGGCTACGTTGAAATTTTATTGGCACAATATCTGGTTCAATTACACCCTTGTGCCACAAAATTCTGTATCCTTCAGACCACCATTAGTAAATCATAAACACCTGCACACGCTATGTCTGAACCAGCAGATTATAAAAATCGAATGTACATCGGATATTTTCATCATCTTCAAAAAAGATCAAAGGAACGGTTAAAAAATTTAACCCAAAAAAGTGCAATTATCCCACTGTACAGCAGCTGTACATATTTTTCGTCCGATCATTAGGAAGCTTTTATGGTCGTCTACAAATTTCTGAAACAATTTTCTTAAAATAATTTATTGATTTTTTTTCATAATTTTACCCATTTATCAGATCCATTAACTTCACTGTGTTATTGAATTTTGGGTAGTAACGACAACCATAAACGTCTGCTTGTCGACTTTGCCGAAAGCAGCATACTTTTAAAAGTACATCGTTGAAAGGTTTACATAATTTTATTTTACAATCAAATTCAACATGTATCAAAGCTCAAGATTATTCGCGCCGCCATCGGAAAGCACTGTACCGGAAACATTCTTAAAAAATTACAGAAATATCTAAATATTATTGCAAAGAATTTAGTCAAATTTATATGGTGACCACATCTACGCTTCTACAAAGCACGACATTTTCAAAGGGTTTCACAGAAACATTAAATTAATTTTAACCAGCTTCGATTCAAATTACCCCACTGTGAGGCAGAATGTCGAAAGTATTAAACAAATAACAATACTAGATATACATTTTTTCTGAAACCTGAAAACAACATTACCGATTTTATCAATAAAAACAAAAAATGCTTTTTGCGTAACGCGACACCATTTGCAGAACCCTGTTGGAAGATAAACGTAACGCGGCGCTCATAAGATGAAATCAATGATTTCTGTAATTATTCAATATTTCCTTCCAGTTCGAAGTCACACTCTGATTCTTATCAATACATAGAAGGATTGCCTAGAACAAACCCGGATTGTAAAAATTATAGCAGAGCAGATATAGGCGATTATAGAGTGATGTTTAAAAAAGTGCATTTCAGCGATGGTGTCGCGTTACGAAATGCAACTGCTTTTAGTTACCATATATACAGTGTAATGTTTCAAAATGAATGTCACAACATCAAGTACATTATATATGCAAAATATAAAGGCTGTTTAATAACATGGTCACAAGGCATATTTCCGAGAACAGGCCTCATTTGATAATGAAAGTCGGTTCCTCGTGGTGTCGCGTTACGCTGGAATGTTTCAAATCTATCGCGTTAAATCCGGAAGCCCATCAGCGCGTACTTCACTGCTGGTCCTTTGCGTGGACGGCGATGGTTGTGTCGCTCGATCCGATACACAAAATGGCCGCGCTAGCCTCCCGTATGGCAATGACAGCAGAGCACTGGCTGGTAGCGACGGCTTTCTTGCCACAAACGATGATGCTGGTCCTCCAAGAGAGCGGCTTTAGTTGCGGTGGCTCCGATATGCGTGTTGCTCCATTCGCGTCCCATTGAAAACTGAACTGAGGACGCAAAAGTCACTCACGACTTGCTTGCCTTTTTTCAAACCTAAACCATGCTAAACCATTCATACTATATCATGCAATACTGAATTATCTCAAATTTATGCAAAAAAAAACTGAAAACGAGAATATCATCGGATAATCGAATCTAAAATTCCGGATAATTGAGTCGCCGGATAATCGAGGCTGACTTGTAATGTCAAACAGTTGCACGGTAAAAAATAAGCACCATGCTATCAATAGTTCTGCACTTGGGTTTGCACTACTGTTGAATCTCGACAAAATCAAGGTAGGAATTTTGTTTTTACATTTTCGCATAGGGTAGATGTACCAATAGTGGAGGTACTAATCACGATTGAACTACATTTGTCTGCCTAAATTCAAGAAGCGCAATTAATGTACCGGGTACCCCGTTGGTTTGACCACTTTTAATCTGAACACTTTTTAATCTGTACCCCGCTAATTTGCACATCGTTCAGATTAAAAAAGGTTCAAACGTCATTTAGCTCATGGAACGGAGTAAAGTGAAATGGAACGCTCTGGAACAAAATGCAGAATCAAAACAAAACAGTTAAAGAGGTGACCAGAAACACGTTTCTAGGGTGACTAGAAGTTCAAATTAAAAATGAACCCCGAAGGTTTGCATGAGGTACCGTTCAAATTAGCGGGGGTACACGGTACATGTTAATGTTGTAACGGGAAGCAACGACCATTGACATAATGAAAAAAGTGATTTCATCACAGTAATACACGGCATGTCAGTGAAAAATAATACCTCCACTATTGGTACACTGTTCCTTTAGTTGCGGTATATTTTTAATTTGTGTTCCTATAGTTGCGGTATCTGTTGTTTTCAGAGTCTAGTTCTAGAGACAGTAGAGCAAATCCAAGGTTAGAATCCTTCAAACCGTGGTGATTGGTGTTTTGAATTGAGTCAAGTGATCAATCTATTCAATCGAACGTGCTTATTTTTTACCGTGTGTGGATTTCCATCAGTCCGGTCCGGAAATACAGAAAATCCTGAAGAACAATATTGCAACTAGGCAATCTGACGTTTAATCACCCTTTCCCTTTTCTGCCACCTGAGAATGGATGTCACGGATGTCTCATCATCAACTGTTTGTTCTACGAACGCAACATAATTCGCCGCTGCCATCACTGTGAAAAAATCGCGCGGAATGCTTGTTAGTGTTAAGTGAATATATGTCCCAGTCCTGTCCGAAGACTGATTGTTTGAATCGATAAAGTGAGAAAAGTGATGTTCGTGTTCAGTCTGCTTATATTTATTTTGTTTTTGTGTACATTGAAGAAAAATCAGTTTCTTACATTTACCACTTACAAATGTGCACAAATTTATCAACTTGATTAATAAGTTATCACCGTGCAGCAGAAGCGCTAATAATTGACACCAAGTGAAAACATAGATCTGAGTGTTAATGGGTAGTATCCACTTCGTAAGTACTGTGCAAAAGGATAGGACAAGTAATGGCCAAGGAATACTTCAGCTGTCCAAATTACTTGAGCTGTATCCAGTTGACAAGTAGAGCTGATTTCGTAACATTGGTAACGCCTGCCGTACGAATCAAATGGAGCTGTCACTATTCCGTACGGAAAAATGTGCCGCTCAATTATTTCGCAAGTAAAACTGACACTTCGCTCATTCTGGATCAACTGTCAAAAATACGTTGGTAATTAGCAACAAATTGTACTTGACCCCTCTACTTAGGATGTGGATACCAGGCTTAAACTATGAATGACAGCTCCGTTGTTGTTTTGATTTGTACTCCGTTCATCTGCTTCTTGTTGTGGGAGTTTGGCTCGCGTTATTTCATTTCGGACGTGATCGGAAAATTACCATCCAAATAATGCAGAAAGCATTCGGTGCTAGTCTCATACCGTTGGAGGAAATCTGGGACGAGAATTCACCACGGGCCCTTCAAGCTTGTCAACCACATATTGATGAACCGTGGCCAACATGATTATGACATTTTTGGGAATCTGACACTTTTGGGGAATCTGACAATTTTGGGTACACGTTAGCTTATAACTACTTATTAATGTGGGTTTAAGCTGGGTAAGGCGCATAATGACGGAATTGATTTTAGTGTGTTACTGCTTCAACATTACACGATTCCTAGAAGTACGCAAGTAAATGAGTAAACAATTGTGTAAGCCACTAAATAAGAGAAGAAACTATCTGCAACGTGTTTTTGTTGTAAGCTACACGGAAATCGTCTTTTGATGCCCCCTTGGAATTCACCCCTACTGAAAGCGATAGTCAACCCGAGCAAAGTCCAACATCAAAATGAAAGCAAGTTGAAAACATATATTGTTTTCAGCATCAAGTTGATATCATATTGACCATTCCACGAATTTTTAGATTCTAGAGAAATTATTCATGTACTGGATACAATTTGCACACTCTCTAACTTAGCAGGCGTATGGTTTGAAAGCTATTGACGTTTCAAAATAATTCAAAGCAAACAAATAAATTGCATGAAAGTTTCTTTATGGTTATGTTCATTAGAAAGCAATTAGGATTGATGTAAAAAAATTTCCACCGTATTGCCAGCTACATACCACTACCAGACTTATTTTACATTGTTCCTTTTGCATGGTCTTTGAAAGCTCGAACGGCCAATAGCCAGCAGCTGTAAAGCTCATTGGGAAGTTTTCCTTCGAAAAGATATTGTTTGTTGGATCCAAACTAATTGAGTCATCCAAATCGTCTCCAGAATCAGATCTGTTTCCCGCAGATTCAGGACATAATCGTTTAGAGGTTCGGCATTCCTCCTAACGGAAGAACTTTCAGCAATTTGATCTACGTCTTTCTCTAACGGTTCATCCAAGTACTCCACGTTGAGAAACGAAGTTAACTCGTCATTCTGCACTGAGCTCTGTAGAATTCTTTCGGTGGCATTTATGGCAATGTTCGGATTGCATTTCTGTACTGAATAAATTAAATTCTCCGGTGGATGAGTCAGTTTTTGGCACCCAAAATCAAACCAAAGACGAAAAAAGTTAGTATCCAAGCATGCTGCCAAACTAATGTGTGAGGTGTGCAAATGTTCACTGTGCAAAAATTTTCTGCACAGTAGTCTAATAAGGTGCAAAATGCTCAATAATTTGATATCAATTTATCAACGAAATATTCGATATCATATTTTGTTTTCTTTCTACTATCATTTTAAATTTTTACTTATATTTTCTTTTTATTTAATTATAAATTTATTCGTGCTACATGTTTAAATACTACGAGTATATAAAAATAAAGCATTTATCTAGTCGCAGCCATGTCTTAATATCAATCGAAAATATGTATATTCTCAATTTGCTTTCAATGACAGCAGAAACTGTTTTCAATTTGCTTTCACTGACAGCAAAAAGAGTTTTCAATTTGATTTCATGGGAACATTTTTCTGCTCTCAGTTTTGATATTTTAACCATTAAAACGACCAAAATGACAACAAATTGAGTTATCAAAATCCGCGACAGCACAACATCAAAATTAGTTTTCAATATGATCTCAAGCTTTGTTCGGGAAGTGTGCTGACTTAGGAGCCGGTGTCACTATGACCAAAAGGGAGTTCCGGTTTTCGCGAACACTTTACGAACTGGCAAACGAGTTTCACGAGCGTGTCGACTGCAGGGTCGGAGCGCCGCCGAAATGAAGCAGAAGCTGAAAATGGTAGAGTACCAGCTTCAGTGCTATTCAACCTGTGATCAAGGCTCAGAGTAAACCCGAAACTAAGTCAGTACACGCCCTAACGGAATAACAAGTGAAATCAGCAACGATGTCTGTACCATCTCAGTCTGCAGTTCGAAATGAGTTCCAAACGCCACCAACCGCAAGGAAGGAACACGCAACAGCAGCTGAGAGTTTGTCCGCGACCCTCGGCTCTGCCAAAACTGCTTGAATCATCGGCATACTACATAGAAGTGCACTATGGTCCAGGAATCAGTTTTACGCGGAAAGATGCATTCTGAGCTTTAGAATGAAACATTAGACAAAAACGGTCTTCTACAAAGTTGTTTGTATTAGTTGAGCCCTTTGTTTGGTTTTCTTGAAAATTAGGGTGGACCACATTTTCATAGAAATGATTAAACTAACTTTCTTATTTGTAGAAATTATATTATACATGCTTCAGCAAAGTTGTAGACAATTCAATTTCAAGCAACTTTGCCAAAAAAGTTTTTTTGTATCTCTTAAATTGACCGATTTAGAGCTTTTTTCCTACGGTGGCATAGGGTGGTCCGAACAAAACTGGTTTTCTGGCTCTAGAGTTTTCAATTCAAGTTTCTCATCAAAGTAGTCTATGAAACATTTTTAGAGCTTTGAAAAATGCGTAATTTGGTGAGTGAAGAAACTCGCTATCTCCTTCCGTTTAGGAGTTATTATTGTTTTTCTTCCAAAAACATGCCTACTTTGATTGTGAATTTCTCAGATTGGGGCAAACATAAAATAATCTTCTGACGGCGTTCAAAAGACAAAATAAAATTGTATATTATATCAAAAAATTACAGATGTGTTATTATTGTAACTCTAATAAAACGTCTTGAAAGTCAAACATTTTTTATCACAAAACCTTTAATAACTTTTGAACTAAAATGGATATTAACAATCTTTTTGCACGAAAATTTGCGTTTTGTTAAGTTCTAAAAGTCGTTAATAGACGACTTTGACGAGAAAATAATATTAAAAAACTAGAGTTAAAAAACTTATTTTTGTTGGACCACCCTGCGATGATTAGGAAAAAATGCTCTAGATTGGTCAAATTTTGAGCTACAGAAAAACTTTTTTTGGCAAAGTTGATCAAAATTTCAAGTTCTACCGCTTTGCTTAAGAGCATATACCAGTATTTTTGCAAAAAAAAAAGTTGATTATATGATATGTGTGATATTGTGGACCACCCTAGTTTCAAATGACACAGAATGAAAGCTTACATTTTTAGAAACAATTTTGTAGAAGATCATTTTTGTCAAAAATTTCATTTTCATGCTCAAAATGTAAAATAATAAAGAAATACAAACCATGAAAATCTCCAAAATAGTTTTAAAGCCCTATCTTTCTTATTTCAGATTTCTCGTCAAAGTGGTCTATGAACGACTTTAAGAACTTAACAAAACGCAAATTTTCATGCAAAAATATTGATGATATCTATTTTAGTTCAAAAGTAATTAAAGTTTTTCTGCTTAAATACCTTTGTTTTTAAAGGCATTTTATTAGAGTTACAAAAATAACACATCTGTAATTTTTTGATATAATATACAATTTTATTTTGTCTTTTGAGTGCCGTCAAAAGATATTTTTTGTGTTTGCCCCAATCAGAGATATTCACAATCAAAGTAGGCATGTTTTTGAAAGAAAAACAACAATAACTCCTAAACGAAAGGAGATAGCGAGTTTCTTCACTCACCAAATTACGCATTTTTTATAGCTCTAAAAGTGATTCATAGACTACTTTGATGAGAAATTTGAATTGAAAACTCTAGAGCCAGAAAACCAGTTTTGTTCGGACCACCCTTTGTCACTGCAGGAAAAAAGCTCTAAATCGGTCAATTTAAAAGATATAAAACAACTTTTTTGGCAAAGTTGCTTGAAATTGAATGGTCTATAACTTTGCTGAAGCATGTATAATATAATTTCTACAAATAAGAAAGTTAGTTACACAATTTCTATGAAAATGTGGTTCACCCTAATTTTCAATAACACCAAACAAAGGGCTTAACTAATACAAACAACTTTGTAGAAGACCATTTTTGTCTAATGTTTCATTCTAAAGCTCAAAATGCATCTTTCCGCGTAAAACTGATTCCTGGACCACTGTGGAGTGTCCGAAGCCGGCAAGATGCATTTTTTGCAACGGGAAGTACCACGCCGAGCAGCACACCGGTTTGGATCACTAAGAGAAATGGAAGACGGAAGAAAATGTTTCGGAGTCAGTTGCATAGGACAGCATGGCCGTAATGAGCAGGAGTCGGACGAAGAAGAGGACAACTGGAATGAAGAACAAGTGAATCTGATCTAATGTGTATTTTAAATAAGCTTGGAATGTGATAACTTTTTGTGTTAAAACTTCTTTTCTTGATCACACTTCCTTAAACTAACTATAATAAAAAAACACTTGTTTATGCCGTAAGGCAACTGAACCACGGAAGTTCCAGCGATTTGGATTTCGTCAGCTATCGTTTATCGACAAGGCAAATTTTTACAGTTTAGTTACGTTATTTGTTTCTAGATATGTGTGCACCATTATTTTACAAGTTTTGAAATAACTCGCCTAGTTTTAGAATCTGTTTCAATATTGTTCATTGGTCAACTGGATCCGGAGATATTCCAAAATTCCTTGGGAGAACGAGGAGTAGCCATAACCCAGGTGAATATCTCAGGATACAGATTTTTTATCGTTTTCGGATATTCACCCTTCGGAACAATACATTAATGAGATTGTGTTGTGAAAAAATGAAGCAGCCGTCTAGGAGTAATGAGCATTCATGTGTCTGGTACCACGCTGGCCAAATAAAAATCTTAATAACTTTAAAAAACATATCGTAATTTTCAGATATCTTCTCGAATACTTAATCGATTTGTAAGATTTTCTTAGAGTAGGTTCTTATCACTTGGCTTTGTGTAGCCCACATTTTATTTTATTTTTGATAAATTGACGTAAAACCAAATGGCCGCTAAAGACATTTAATATGGAGAATGTCGGCCCCCAAAGAAACTTCGGAATATCTTTCAAACCAGATCAAGAAACAAAAAGGTTATCAAGGGGTGTCTATTTTTATTGCGGTAAAAATGAAGCTGCCGGTAGAGGGGTTAATCAACCTGACCATGGAAAATTCAACTGTGCATGAATTTAGTAAAGAATGATTGGAGTTTCAGACATTGAACTAGTTCAGCCTGTTGGAGTCCTAGGCTTTGTAGGACGAAAAGTCAAATTAAATAAGTAAATTTTGATAAATTTATGAAGAAATTTATGAAAGTGTAGATTTAGATTGAGTAGAACAGGCCTGCCCAACCTTTATGAACCGCGGGCTAGTACTCAGAAATAATATTGTGTGACGGACCAAAGCATTTCCATCTTCTTTTGTTAAATCAAATAAGAAAAAAAATAGTGTGGAAAATTAAGTAAGAATCCATCTCAGTTATTTTTATTGATCTGACGAAAGAACTGTGTTCAAATTCCATCAAAATTAAGTTGAAGAGTAATTTGAAGTTCTTCTCAGAATTTTATCACAAACCCACCCTCCATTATTTGAAAATCCTGCTTAGGGTTATCCTGAGATCCTGGTTGACATCCTGCGAAAATGCAAAGCAGGCTTCTGAAAGAATTGTTACTATGATATCCTCGGAATTGTCAATCTAAAATCTGTGAAATATTTATCCAACATTGTTTATGAATCCTGTGCAGAATTCGGTCAGAAACCCACCTAAGATTATTTTGAAACAGGCAAGGTAGAATTTTGTTATAATTTGATTTTGAAGATTCTGAAAAATACTGCTAAAAGTTTTGCGAGAATTTTCCCCAAGTTTCGATTAAAATTTGTGTGCAGGATTTTGTGAAAATCAACCCTTTGCAGTGATATTCTGTTTGACTCATTTAGCTTTGTTTTTTAATTTAAGCTTGATTGACGTTAAGTTTTTCTCAAAGTCATGACAGATTGTTTTGACCTTAATACTGTGCATTGCGCGATTATTTATCGCGACGGCGATCTTAAAAATTTCTAAAAATACTTGTAGATCGTAGAAGACTCTAATTCTGCGCGATCATTTCTGAAAATCGTCGGTGCGAGATTTTTTCGTACCACCTATAATAATTCGAATAATTCTATCTACTTATTACAAAAGTATGGTTCCTCATAATAAGCCTCAAATTGTTATTCGCAAGCTAGACTTATATGAAGAATATTTTTCACGCTTATTTACTTCAAAGAAGAGTGCTGCTGAATTTTCCAGTTTCAAAATTATCCAGAACTACAAGGTTTATTAGGAATCATTTATGAAATCAAGTATATTTAGAAGATTTTAAATTTAAACCACCATTTCAGTAGCTTGAAATGCAATCAATAGTTTTATTGGTGATCTTTGGTATATTCCAACTTTATATAAGTGGAATATTCAACGGGCCAGATATGAAAAGAATCTTCAAAGTTTTCGCGGGCCACACAAAACGAAGTCGCGGGCCGGATGCGGCCCGCGAGCCGTGCGTTGGGCACCCCTGAAGTTGAGAGTAGGATTTTGGGCTTCCTTGAACGCGGACGACCAGTAGAAAGGAGAACAAGAGGGACAAAACATAGTAGTGAATGAAAGAAGAGTACAAAACATACGCTAGCAGATAAGAAAATTGACGATTGAGTTCAGTTTGTAAAAAGTGGGAGATAGTGGTGGTGAGAAAGAGTATGTGATGAAAAGTGAAAGTGTGCAAAAAAAAGAACCGAATAAAAAATTGGGCGAATGCAGTTTTATTTGATTAAGTTTCTTGATTAAGTCCTACAGGCTACAGTCCAGATTGGGCGTATTTGGAATCCTTGGATATGTATGGAAGTCAAGTGGGTTTATTCTACGACTGGCGTGAGGTGACAATTGTCGGTCTCGTATAGCGAGGTGACAATTCTCGACTCGAGTGTAGTGACTCTCCATTTGATTTACACGGCGAGTCACTTCACTCGAGTCGAGAATTGTCACCTCGTTATACGACACCGATAATTCTCACCTCACGCCAGCCGTAAAATAAACCCAAAGGTGTATCAATTGGCTTTCGATTGTTGTCAGTGCAAGCACTTTACAGTCTTCAACAGTCTGTTGGCCATCCAAGATTCAACAGTTTCCGAGCCAACGGTTACATTCCACAATTCTTGTACGCTTGCAAGTTTGGGTTTCTTAAGTATGCCCGTCATGGAAGAAAGCTTCACAGCCGAAGTTCAAAATACAAACAATAAAGAAGTCCATAATGGCGATCTTACTATTGGACATAAGCAAACTGATTTGATAACTGTGCAACATAAGGATTGAGTGTGATATTATGCAGCCAATAATTTAACATCAGAAGTGCTGTTCGAAACTTTTCATCTTATTTTTTCTCGCTTTCTCACAAACCATGTTTGATGTTCGTATTGCATCAATTTATACTTAAGTGTTTTGGGTAGGTTGTTATAATAAATTTAGTTATCGGTGTGTTGCGTTATCTGCGTAATACATATCTCGATAGTCCACTTCACTGTTAGAATATTTTGTTTGAGCTAAAGTAACGATCCCTGCTTCTTCCACTTCACCTCCATTTCCAGTTTGCCACGTAAGTTTCTACGGATTCCAATATATCAAGTAACTAAAACTCTGAGCTAGGAATGAAGTACCTACTTTGATATGCGGTTTTCTATGACTTTACTTGTGTTAAGATGCAAGTTTTGATTATTATTTGATCTGGTTTAGCTTGTGACAATTCGCATGCATTTGCTTGTACCCTTCCAAATGTATCGCACTCATTCCGTTACTTTGAAAAAGAATTGAAAGTGTGCTTGCGTTGTTACATATAACAAGTGAACTAATTTGCGATATTTGTAGGCTGTTTGACGATAAGCCTTCCTAAAAATGTTCTTGTAGTGAGCTTAGAGCATGGTACCTAGCCGCAGTATTTATCCATTAAGCAAAAATTTGAACTGCATTTTACTTCTGCTTGGCTAAAAGCTTGGAATAGTTTGGTAGATATTCGATTAAACTGCTAGTAGTAACAAATAAAAGATTGTGCTGTCACTTGCTTTTTGATATTCGTTCTGCTTTACCTAAACTATAGTCTACTGATAAGAATAGTAAGTAAACCCAATCATAAAGTGTCATTGAAAGCAGTTACGAATTTGCGAGTTTTTTTCTTTCTTAAAACTTTCCTTTCTATTAATATAATATACTTTAATATAAAAATACCCTTTCCCAGAAAAAAAGAACAGATTACACCTGTTGATTCGAAATCACTCTGATTAAAGAGCTAGCGAATGTACTCCTGCTGCTGTTATTGTTAGCACTAGCGTCCATTTTGATACTATCTACAGTGTTGCCAGTTTTGGAGGATGCTGCCAGCGATGCTGGTCGGTCCGGGATTCGGATTTTGAGCTGTTTCTTACGCGTCGGTGGAGGCTTCGTTGGGGCATGTGGAATGTCCGGAAGGTTGCATGTATCCTTAAGGTAGTTGTACACTGTGCCAACCCTGTCCAGTAGCCGTTTGGAGTACCGATGAGCAGTTCGGTCCACCACTGATGGTGACTTGATGCAGTCGTCGCCACCAAACTCACATACCTGAGAATAATCAAAGCATGAATTTGTATCATCCTTCTGAACATGAATGCATGTGTAACAACTAGGGTTGCCCACAATTATCAAACCGCAATAATGTACAGTTACAATCCCTGGATTTGTTCATATGGAGCCTTAAAAGCTTCTGTGAAATTTTCAGCGAAATTTATTTTGGGTAGTTTAGCCCTTGAAGTTTTGACAAAACCAACAAAATATATGGGCGTAAAGATTCTAATTACATTTCAAATCACAAGTAGCGCTATGGTCCAATGTACGGCTTTACTAATTTGACGTTTGTGTGGTGCCGAGTTCACTCGTTGCCATGATCACGTAAAGACAGTTGATGAGTGTCATTCATTACTATTTTGAAGATTCTCCAATCAATTTACAGGAGACTGCAACAAAGCCAAAGTTTTTCCCAGTTTAAACTAAAAAGTTATACCAAGATAAAACAAAATTTGGGGTTTCCCCGGGTTGAAACAGGCAACACCGGAGAAAAATAGGTTTTCCAAAAGTGCTCTAATAATATTCAAATTTTGTGCATAGGATGATAGGAAATTCGAAAACTTTAGACCCGTGTTTATTATTAATGCTCTGAGAGTTTTTTTTCGGCTAGGGTGCATACTGAGGCAGTCGTTGTCCATGCTCGAAAACTATAGTACCACAATTCGAGGGCAAATTGATCACTATTTCACAACCTTTTGATATGTTATCCTTTGGAATTTGAATTTTGTAAAATTAATTTATACAAAACCAGTTTTTCATTGATTTCTATCAGTTTATGCAATCGATCTTGTACAAAATAACATTTAGGGTTTCATAAAATAAGTCTCTCGGTTGTCGCGTGGGGGGTACCCCATTTTGCATAAAGACGTGTCGCATAAAGCACTTTCATGTAAGAACAAGTAGCATTTCAAGGACATATAATTCTAATGATGCCAAATGTCCTTATGCGAAACGTCCCACCCCCGACGCGCGAATGTTTGTAACGCGAGTAGTCGCGCGTTGTACCCTTGGTTTTTCATGTTCAACGCGATCTAGATTAAATATAGAAAAACCATCTTCGACAAAGTGGTTTACAAGCTCAAGGGCTGGCTGACATGCGGTGACTATTCAGCTCCTAAATTTCACCACCAGGCAGCGCTGGTGTGCATACAAGTTTTGTTTTGCAAATATCTCAGGAGCCTGAAATGGCGTCTTCGGCAAAGTTATTCAGAAGCTCAAGGGCTTTCATGATTTAAGCCAAGAAATTCAAAATTTTGGCACCAGGCGGCGCTAGTTAGCATTAAACAGTTTTTCGGATATATCAGGATCCTGACCAGGTTGGTAATGGTTGGGCATGGCGTACCATTGGTACCTCGCGTATCTGAAGGAATAAAATAGAACCCTCTGTGCGGTCCTTAGCCTCCTGCCCAGCAACTCCTATCCCTACCTCCTCGTATTGGCCGGGGTACGAGCAACCTTAGGGAAGATCGGGTAACCAACCCCGTTGGGAACATGGATCGTTTGTCGACAGAGAAGGGGGTTTGCTTCCGCAAACCTGGAGCATCTGTACTCCATGTTAGGAGCGGTTCCCAACATCGTCTGTTCACCATGTCAGGGGCGGCTGATCATCGTCCGAGTGCCAAAGAAGGACTCTAAGCTAAACTGCGTACTATGGCCCTCCGAACATTTAGGGGGAATGGTCCTCCGGAAAATCTAGGGGGTTGATGGCAGGCCCTGCAAGCCAGTCGAATAAAAATCAAGACACAGAGACGTAAAGGGACTAGCGATTAGAAGCTCGATACGTGCAACTGTAAATCTCTTAACTTCATCGGGAGCATACGCATAATCGCCAATGTGCTGAGCATCGTAGCGTTGCAGGAAGTGTGTTGGAAAGGATCAATTGTGCAAACGTTTAGAGGTAACCATATCATCAACCAGAGCTGCGGCAACGCACATGAGCTGGGAACAACTTTTATAGAGATTGATGATATGCAGAGACGCGTGATCAGGTGGTGGCAGATGTTGAGGACCAAGTAACATTAGCTTTATCATAATTTATTCAGCTAAAATGAGCTGTACAAACAGCATGTTAGCTAATGAAACTGTTATTGGGAAGGCCGGTATTCAACTTCAGCATAATCAACGTGCACAGCTCTTACTCCGGAAGCACTGATGATGATAAAGACGGTTTTTACGCGCAGCTCGAATGCGAGTACGACAACTGCCCAAGCCACGACGTTAAAATCATCACAAGAGATCTAAACGCTCAGGTTGGCCAGGAGGAGGAGTTCAGACCGACTACGCTGCGAAACACGTTTTTGTTTCAAGCACCAAAATACCGCTATTAACTTAATTTGGGCTTGCTGAATCCGTTGCTGTTCTCAAACATATCATAGCACGTCTAGTTTTTGAGGTATTGGCTGTTGAAAATGCAGAATTTGACTATTTCAGCCAAATTGCATGCAAGTTCATCAGCTTGTATGGCAATTTATTTGCTTAATTTGCTCGCCGAAATCCCTCTCGAGGACTTTTGGAGTACAATAAAAGCAGCCATCAACGTCGCAGGCGAGAACATTGTTGGGTACGTTAAACGGAGTCGACAGAACGATTGGTTCGACAAGGAATGTAGGCAGACTCTTGAGGAGAAGAATGTAACACGGGCGGTCATGCTGCAGCAAAAGACCCGGCAGAACGGGGAACATTAAAGACGGAAACTGCAACAGCAGACCCTTCTCTATCGGGAGAAAAAACGCCGCCTGAAGGAGACGGAGTGCGAGAAGATGGAACAGCTGTGCCTATCTCAAGAAACACGTAAGTTCTATCAGAAGCTCAACGCATTCCGCAACGGCTTCGTGCCGCGAGCCGAGATTTGCGGGACTAAGGATGGGAGCATGTTGGGTGGTAAATCACTGGACAATGCGTACTATTGGTACTTCGTGTACCTGCAGGTATAACATAGACCCCATTTGTGGTCTTTAGCCTCTTGTCCAGTAACTCCTATATCGACCGCCCCATGGTGCCGCTTGGGATACGAGTAACCGTAGGGAAGATCGGGTAGCCAATCCCGGTGGGACCTTGGTCGTATGCTGACAGGGAAGAGGGGCTCCTCTCTACCGAGGGTGTAGCTTATCAGAGCGGTTTGCTGGAAAGGGTCGACAGTGCATACGTATAGGGATCTACCAGAGCTGTGGCAATAGACACGAGCTGGGTACAGCTTTTATCGTGATGAGCAAAATGCAGAGTGGCGTGATTGGATGGTGACCAATCGACAACAGAATGTGCAAGTTAAGGATCAAAGGCCGTTTCTTCAATATAAGCATAATCAACGTGCACAGCCCTCACCTAGCAAGTAATGATAACGATAAGGACGCTTTCTACGTGAAACAGGAACGTGAATAAGACAGCTGCCGAAGCCATGATGTCAAAATCGTTATCGGAGATCTCAACGCTAAGGTTGGCCAGGAGGAGGAATTCAGACCGATTATAAGGAAGCTCAGCGCTCACCAGCTTACGAACGAAAACGGCTTTAGACTGATTGATTTCACCGCCTCCATGAACATGGCCATACGTTGTACCTACTTCCAGCACAGTCTCCCGTATCGGTACACCTGGAGATCATCCCAACAGACTGAATCGCAAATCGAACACGTTTTGATTGAATTACAGACACTTTTCGAACATTATCGACGTCAGAACCTATCACGGCGCAAACATCAATTCGGACCACTACCTTGAGATGGTTAAAGTGCGCCAAAGACTTTCAGTTGTGAACAACATTGCCTCAAGCTACCCGAAGTCACAACTGATTACGCGCAAAGCCTTGAAGCAGCGTTGCCGGAAGAGGGAGAACTCACCGAAGCCCCTCATGAGGACTGCTGGAGTAGTGTCAAAGCAGTCATAAACAACGCAGTGAAAGGTGCCATTGGGTTCGGGGAAAAAAATCGACGGAACGGTTGGTTCGACGAGGAGTGTCAGACGGTTTTGGACGAGAAGAATGCAGCGCGGGTGATTATGCTGCAGCAAAGCATCCGTCAAAACATGGAACGAAACAAACAGAAGCGAAGACAGCAAACCCATCTATTCCGGGATGAAAAGCGCCGCCTGGAGGAGTTGGAGTGCGAAGAGCTGTATCATTCTCAAGAAACGCGTAAGCTCTACAAGAAACTCAATGCATCCCGCAAAGGCTTTGTGCCGCGAGCCGGGATATGAATGAAGGTAACTTGACGGACGAACGTGAGGGGGTTGAAAGGTGGAAGCAACACTACGATGAACACCTGTATGGTGCAAAGGAGGATGACCAAGGCCGCAGGAGAAATGGCTTCATCAGCACGGCGGATGAGGGAGACGTGCCAACTCCCACAATAGGTAGCTTCAGTTCAAGAACAACAAAGCAACTGGAAAGAATGGTATTGAAGAGGAACTTATTAAAATGGGCCCGGACAGGTTGGCTACTTGCCTGTTCCGATTGATAGCCAGGATCTGGTATACTGAACAGCTACCGGAGTAGTGGAAGAAGGGAATAATATACCCAATATACAAAAAGGGTGACAAGTTAGAATGTGAGAACTATCGAGCGATCACCATTCTTAACGCAGCCTATAAAGTACTTTCCCAGATCATCTTCCGCCATCTATCGCCACTGGCAAGCAGATTTGTGGGAAGTTATTAAGCCGGTTTTGTAGACGGGCGATCGACAACAGATCAAATCTTAATGTTATGGAAGATAATGGACGAGAATGGTTTTCCCAGGAAACAGACTAGACTGATGAAGGCAGCGATGGATAGTGTGCAGTGCTGCGTTATCGGACCCGTTTGAAACACTCAAAGGACATCGACAAGGCGATGGTCTTCCCTGCCTCCTGTTCAATATTGTGCTAGAAGGTGTTGTGAAACGGGCGGGCTTCAACATGCAGGGCACAATCTTCATTAAATCCAGCCAGTTCATCTGTTTCGCTGACGACGTGGACATTGTCGGAAGAACATTCCAGGTGGTTTCTGAACAGTATACCAGACTGAAACGTGAAGTAGACCAGGTTGGATTGAGGGTGAATACGTCGAAGACGTAATATCTGCTGGCTGGAGGAACCGAGCGCGATACAGTTTGAGGCGGTGGACGAATTTGTTTACCTTGGATCATTGATGACGTCGGATAACAACTGCAGCAGAGAAATTCGAAGACGTATCATTGCCGGAAGTCAAGCTTACTACGGACTCCACAAGACCTTGCGGTCTGGCAAACTTCACCTCCGTACTAAGTGTACCATGTACAAGACGCTGATAAGCCCGGTAGGAGTTTTTGAAGGACGTTTGCTTAGGACGATCTTTGGCGGAGTATGTGAGAACGGTGTATGGAGGAATAGAATGAACCAAGAACTTGCGCAATTCTAGGGTGAACCCAGTATCCAGAAAGTCGCCAAAGCTGGAAGGGTACGATGCCGGACAACAACCCTGCAAAAATTGTGTTCACCTCAAATCCGGCCGGTTCAAGACGAAGAGGAGCGCAACGAGCTAGGTGGTTTGACCAAGTGGAGCAGGATCGTGGAAGTGTGGGGCGATCGAGAAACTGGAGGTTAGCAGCCATGGATCGAGTTAGTTGGCGTAATATTGTGGCACAGATCATGTCTCGAAGGACGTAGCGCCATCAAAAGTAAAGTCAGCAATCAAGCGTATAAAGAAAAGAATATTATCAAGCGTGTGAAATACGGCAGATTTCAGTATGCTGGATGCTTAGTGCGAATGTCGGATGGAAGAATTGTGAAAATAATATTCAGCAGAAAACCAGATAGTGGTCGGCGATTTCGTGGAACACCACGAATACGCTGGTTGTACACAATGGATCTGAAGTTCCTTTAGTAATCTTTAGAATATATTACAAAAATAATTATAACAGCTATACTCTACCCTGAGTCACACTACCGCAACAATAGAATTGATTATTCTATAACTCATAGGGTATATGCTAGTAAAGCCCTTCTTGGCTTGATAAATTTTGCTTAGAGTAAGGTGGGGCAAAAGTTCGACCTTAGTGGTATAATCAAAGTTTCCAGGAAAACAATAGCAGTTAAAACAAAACAAATACCGTACAGTGAACCTTCAACATATTGGCTATAATTTTGCTGAACAAACTTGTGTCAAAATATTTACCCATTTTTAGTTATAACAGTTTCAAAATTAATTGTCTTATTCGAACTTTTGCCCCACCGGTGGGGCAAGAGTTCGAATCTAGTGTGGGGCAAAAGTTTGCTGACTAAAACACAAAATATCGATCCTTTTATGACAGGCATACTTTACACCAGCCGTAAACTTAAGTTTGACGAAATATACACACTAAATTTTCATCAAAAAATTGCCCAAAACCGGGTTAACTGTAATATACTCAAAAATAGCAGTTTTTTCGCAAAACTAAGTGGAAATGTAAAATTTTGGTGACAATTTTCACACGATCAGACAAATTTAACTAAATTTGAAGATAATATGTGGATTTTAGGCAATTTGCAAATTTTTCCGTGAGCTTATACATGGGTCGAACTTTTGCCCCGCTGATTCGAACTTTTGCCCCACTATGGGCCAAAAATTGTTTTCAAGCATTTATGCAAAAACTAATACACTTCAAAGCAACCTTATTATAGGCCTAGAAACGCCCTTACATAAAATATTGAAAAAGATTTTATCTTCAATTGGTTCAATGCAACGAAAGTTTGACCAAATATTACAATATTTACGTCGGAAAACAACAAATTGCCATAACTTTTCCAAATCTCAATCGATTTTTATGATATTTGGATTGAAAGTCTCTTACTTGAATAGCTTTTGAACCACCATGACATTTATAAGATTTGTTTTAAATTGAGCTAGATATCTTAAAAAGAAACTCTTACCCCACTCGAACTTTTGCCCCACTTTACTCTAAATAATCACGCTGAAGAGGGTGGGTGGGTATCCTTAAAATGTTGTAGCTCATACAAAATTTGAAAAATTCACACAAAAAGCGTTACGAGGAATTGGGTGGGTATCAAAAAAGCCCATTTTTGGCATTATAAAATTTGTGAATGAACCTTATTAGAAGGTGTATTTAAAGATTTTTAAATAAAACTGGGCCCTAATAGCAAAGACTTACCCTATAGTGATGCAGAATAGCTGCATCGGCTGGCACATTGAGCGATCCCCGGCCGGGGCAAAATTCCCACACAAAGTGATTGCCAGCTTCGATGACGGCTTCCGGTTTACAAATGTACTTTGAGCGTTGCTTTTGTGGGTGCAGTTTCGAGCGCCGTCTTGTCTTCCTCTGCGTCGTAAGAGCTGCTCGAAGATCTGCCTCGGGCGATCCATCATCCATCATAGAAACATCGTCCGCAAATTGCAAATAGAAAAATGCATTCTGGAAGGAATAAGCTCCCGTATTTCTGCTATTGATCCGCTTCGACAGCCAACTAAAAGAGTATTAGTTATTGTAATGATTCAAGTTGGGAAAAGTCACAAGATCTTACTTTATAAGATCGATCAAAGTATCGTTGTGGTGTGGTATGATAAATTCATCTAAATCAATCAGTGCAACATGAGAGTACCTGCGAAGAATAGAAGCTTGATTAACATCGTTCCAATATACAGCAAAGTGGTCGACATTCGTTTAGCCGAGTTCCAATTTTTATTAGAGAGAGTCTGATACTATTTTCCTGACATGTGAAAAAATACCAAAGTTGTATAAATTTTAAAACCGGACAAAAATCCTGCAGAAGCTTCTAGCTATCATTCAATTAGTTTGCTTTCCTCATTCAGTAGTTTTTTTTTTTTTGAGAAATTCATTTTGAACAGAATGTTGGTCCACATCAAGGAAAATTCACATTTTGTCAATGGTACGGATTCCAACATGGGCATCAACACTTAAGAGTAATAAATTTGGCCATTATTATGGTCTTGCTTTTCTAGACGTAAAAAAAAACATTCGACAGTGTTTAGCATGAAGGCTTGATTGTTAAATTGAAAAAGTTTAATATTCCAATAGACATTGTTAGAATAATTCAAAGTAATCTGTCAAACCTGTCCCTGAGTTACCTCAGGGATGTCAAAATCCTTTGTTTTTGGACGACACAGGCCGCCAAATAACGAAGCCTGCGTGTCATCTGTAGTAGATTGCAAAAAAGTTTGGATGTTTTTTCTTCATACTTGCAAAAGTGGAAGATTTCTCCTAATGCTTTCAAAACTTTAACTTAAAATATTCCCACATAAACCAAAAGCTTTTTATTTGAAAAGTAGACATATTATCACGGTGAGAAGGTTCCAAATAAGTTAGTCAGATGGAGTTAAGTATCTAGGGCTCATGCTAGATAAAAATACTCATTAAAGTAAAAAATCGGCTAAGCGAATGTCGACCTCCAATCGATTCAACTCACCTGTACATGCTTCGATAGAGGCAATCGTTCAACGATGCAAACAACCCTTCCGTGCGAATCTCCTTCTGGGATCGCATTCTCAAATTCCACGGCAAAATATTTACAGTAATCTTCGGCTTCTGGTACGATGTATTGTCGCTCAGCTTCGTAGGAGCCATCTCCTCTTGGGGAACATTGTTGCTCTCAACGGATGGACCGGTGTTCGTTCGATCCCTGACTGGGGCAAATGGGGTTATCAATGGTGGGAGATTTCCAGTTACATAGTGCTGCAGGATACAGCTCGCTTTAGGTCCAATCGTGTGATTATAGAAAGTGAAGTGTGTCACTCCTAGTAGACTGTTCAGCTCCAGAAATTCCAACATGTAGAGGGCCTGTAAATGAGGAAAAATCTCAATCAATTTTATATTTTACTCAAATGTTCGAGAGGGTTTGATACAAAAGGGTGTTAGCGACAAAAACCTGGTTTAAGCAAGTTGATTTTTTTATTCTGTTTTTCATGCAAATTGTATAGGAGTCAAAAACATGCGAATTTTCTACGAATTTTGTCATATTTTCTGTTGGACGACAATATCCTTTAAGGTGAAGATGAAACGAAGCCAAACTTCAAATTTCCAAGAGCATAAATCTCGGTTCACCCGTTTTCAGCTTGAACGGATTTGTAGTTAGTAATATAACAGGACAGCTTGAAAACAGCAGATTTTTTAGTTTACTTAACTCAAAACCAATCGAAGTGTCACATACATTCGTTTGGGTTTGGGAACCTCATTGAAAAAAAAAGTTCTAAATAATAGAAAAAAACTTAGACTCTCACAGCACAGCAAATACTCAACGGATTTCCTTTTTTTTCAGTATACTCGTACATATATCTGGCCAAAGCAATGTTATGGCTGGAGTTATTCCAGTGAGTACTGGGTCAGGTCGGGTGGGGGGGTTCAGTGCTTTTGTGCCTCTGCTGGTAGGCAAATTTCAAGTCACAGATGGTTTACGGAATCGCCTATAATGTGGCCACTTTAGTAACAAATTTTAGGAAATACTCATCAGTGCAAAACGATTGAATTCTAAAATCATGTTTCCTGCATTTGATTGATCCTACAAACGACCATTTCCGGTCCCCGTGACGCCACAAATTTATGATGAAATGTACAATTTGTATCCAAACATCTGAGACAAGTTTTGGGGACGCATTTTTGTGAAACATTTTGTTTTATCTCTATTTTTCGAGAATTGCAACAGTTTAGTGTCCAACAAATCTTCAGGGTATTGAGTCCGAATGGCCACATACGGCACATTCTTAACGGTACAAAACTTTTCATTTATAATGCTGAATATCTGATCTTATTGATTTTTATGCAAATCAAAATTAAAGTCTTTGCATTAAATATGTTGACTTTTCATGTTTCAAAAATCGTTTTTATCACCCGACCAGTCCCAGTTACTTACCAGAATACCTCCGGCCACAGGAATATCCCTCTAACTACTTTTTAAAACCAAGATATGTGTGGTACATTGTGTACCAGTATACTGACCAAAACATATTTGAAACCATTAAGTATTCGCTGAGCGGTGAGAGTTTTAGTATTTTTGATTTCACTCAGGCTTATACTGCCCATATATGCTTTTGCCATCTGGATTTTTGAACCAACACATTTTTAAATCGTAGAATTTATGTTTCAAGATGTACTCTACTGTGCGTATGGAAATTGATACGCTTTGTTTGAAAAATATGAAATTGATGCAGTCTCATATTGTAAAATAAAGGCATAAAAGTCGCTATATGAACTTTCAACCCATATACACTGCCGTGAATCGCAAGTTAGTCCCATCTGTAAAAAAAAAGGCATTGATAGAATGGACTGTGAAGTTTTCAATCAAAATAAGTTACAGTTTTGTGTTCCACGGTGCGAAAGTCTGTAGTGGGACTGATATGCGGTTACTTTTCATTATAGGACAATTTGACTTGCTGTTTTTTCCTAATTTTTCCGAACAAATCATATTATTTCATTCAAGGTATCTAGAAGGGAAGTAGTCCAATGTGTCAGATTTCCCATTTCGCCATTTTGAAATGCCAAGTGACGAGTTTGTTTTGGTTGTTTGGATATCAGGTGCATGGCGTGACAACGTGGGTGTGTGGTAAGGTGTGGCAAAGTATCTGAATTTCGTTTACTAGGTAATGCACCGATAGTAGAATGACTATAAACTTACGAGTTACAGTTACAAGAACACAACCGACGGAACACCGTGGCACATCCTCTCTTTCGTTGGTGGGCGGCTCTCACCCGCAGAACTATTCGAAATTTCCACATTAACATGCATTACCACCTACTTTTCAAATAATCTACTTTTCAAGTAATCTACTTTTCAAGTAATCTATTTTTATTCGACTCAAACACCGGAATACTACATTGATGACGGAGATTTGATTCGCGACAAAACAGCTCATCAATGCTGGAGAAAGTTTTCACTTCACTGAGTTTATGTTTGTTGGAGTAAACATTCCCTAACAACCCCATAGAAACGGTAGAGTGAAAAAGAGTGTACACAAACCCGCCAGCTAGCCAACTCGCCAGCTGTCACTTCCACCTTCCCCGCAGCTAACCACACCGCGCACCCACTGACTGCTTAGATCAGTAAACCTGTCACTTTCTATCTTGATTTCATAAGTGTAGCTGAAAGAGCGTTGGAAGAGATGTTGAAAACTGAACTCAACTCAACTTTGACGAAAATGCAGATCAGACTGACTTGCGATTCACGGCAGTACAGGCTTTGGCAAATTTAGCGATCATTGACACACGAGCCATAATTTCATCCCGATAAGGCAATCCATGAGACAGCTGCGATCAACTGGTTTTTATTGTTTACCATGTGCTTTTGACGTTTCGCGATCGGAGTGACTTTCCGATTACAAAGTAAAATCGCAGACAGACGTTTGAGCAGGAACAAATTTATTCAAAATTCCTGTGTAAATTCTACCGTGGTGTCACCTAGGGAGCGAATTGCTGCAGTACTGTGACAGTTCGTGAAAGCACGTGGCTTCATCTTCTCGCTTACCACCCAGTCCACCACCCACTGAACAAAAATATCAAAACAATCACTTTGAAAATGATTCACACAATTGTGATACTTTCACGCCAATTTCTTTAACATAAGTAACGATCAATCAAGGGTATTATACTACCATGTATCGGTGAGTAAATTAAATGCCAACTTGTGGTAAAAATTACAATAGATTTAATTAACTTTTACATGAGAAATTAGATCCAAAAGGGAACATCACCCACCCTGCGCAAAAAAAAGGTGCATAGTTTTTAGCGTTGAGCACGCCGGCTGTGGGAGCGGTTGTGTGTCATGCTGTCAACGAAATGTGATCAGGCTGGTGGCGGGACGCATACGCCACTAACGCCATCTTTTAGCTGATTGCCACTTGGCGATTTGCGGCGGCCATGTTTTTACACAAGTGGCTGAGTCTAACTTGAACGTCTGTCTGCGGTAAAATGTAAAGCTCCGATAACACTCGCATGATTTGTTTACTCTTTCATTTCGGTTGCATTCACACTTTTGGCTGTCAGTCCTATCACGAAAAGTGCTCATGGATAGCCTTATTATCCACCTGCATTCATACAACACGCATGAAATTTATCGTTCGTTGAAGATAACGAGCCATGAACGAAAACAAGACAGACACACACCAACCACTGTTTGGCGCCGATCACTGTGTGTCGACACTTGTAACATTCGCTAACCCACTCTCAATCTGATCAAGAAACAGAGGCGAATATTTTTTTATTTTCTGTGCAATGTTTGCAACCAAAGGAGTGTTCAATGGTCCAATAGATTATAATTAGATTGTTAAAGGCTGCATTACCAGAAATTATGAATTTTTCTACCAATGTTATGTAAAACATAAATTACGCGAATGGCTCGATACTGTTGCAGTCTCTGAGAGTTGCTGCTCTTAAACGCTCTCGTGCCACATAGAAACGAGAGAGTGAATGTTTACATTGATAGGGCTCTCTGAATGTGATGTGCCACGAAATGTTATAGTTCGCGAATTGTTACATCCTCCGAATACAGCTCGATCGGCTTATTCGGATCAAAATCCAAACACTGCCCATATAACAGCTGTAGAACGTGAATTGGGTTATATGTTTTGCTGATCACTAGAAGCAAAATGAGTAATCCGTGGTGCTGAATAAATATGGCATGTAGAAGTGTATTACAAAATTATGAACATTTGTATGAGAAGACGAACTTCAGACTTTAAGCGCTATTTTCTCTATGCCTACTTTTTCCATCTGGGACAGTTATGCTTTTATTGGCAGTTATAAGGGTTAACTTTCGCATGAGCAGGAACCCAACAGAGTTTATAAAAACCTTTTCCTTTTGTTACCTTGCCCTCTGATTTTAGATGTAAACAACATTATGTTTATTTTTCAATCATGATCGGATCTACAATCAAATTTTCTACGAAATAGTTGGAACGGCCATCCATTTCAGTTTTTGAGGTTTATAATTATTTTTTGTTAAATACATGGTTGAGGCGACACATGTCGGAATCCAAGCATGGATTGCACAATGGCCGGCTTCCTCACGATTTCAAAGGCACTAATCTGCTAAAATAATGAACGAACAAAGTTCTTCTACTTCATTTAAATTTTCTTCTAGTGCACAATGCCAAAATATAATTTGGACTGCAGTTTGATGCTGTTTTTTTTTTTTTTTTGTACCGTAATCCGGGATATCATTGATCAGCGGGGTAACATTGATCGAAATGACTCACCTCATCAAAAGTTTGTATTATCATTTATTGATGAAACATTTTCAAATCATGAACGGTGCTTCTGTTTCTTATATTCATAAGCAAATAAAAGTTAATATTTTTGTGAAAATTGCGTTTACCTTATGCGCGAATTTGTCAACTTTTCGAAATAATTATTTAAATTGTTAAGGATGACACTACCGAAGATTGGTGTCTCATATGAGTTCTGCAAACGATATAAGCAAGCAAAATGTGGTTCTTACTAAAAATGATATCGCCGAAAACGATTCCGCTGTCAAAACTTTTATAAGTATGCTCAATTAGGCAACATTACTGAATTACTGTTAGCAATGTAAAATTCCCATAGGAAATTGCCTACCTTTAGGCGTATTCCGCGGTTCGATGTGTTTTTATTTTTAAAATAACTCAAAAAGTAAATGACTTGTAAGCGTTTGGTCTTCATATTCGGCTTCAGGGGCCATGATTTAAGTAAGTAACGATATTTTCAGTATTACCGAACGTTGTTTATATAGGTGATCAATGTTACCCCATATCAACTAAATAAAAAAAATCGCCTAAAACATTTTTTTTAACATGCTTAAATCTTTCAATAAACTAAATACAATATATAGTCTCGAGCTATGGGTGGCAGTACTTGTTTTTAAAATATAAAACCTGCAACATTTGCATTTTCAAACGAAATATTGAAGAAACATTCAGAAAAATGATCAATGTTACCCCGGATTACGGTACTTTCAATTGGTACATTATTGAATTTTTGTTTCCCAGCTTTAGCTCGGCGATAGTTTCAGAAATTTGGTTATTGCGGGGAAATTTAAAAATTTGGATTGCCTCGCGGAAATAACGCGCAGTGAGCAATCTCCGCATGGAGCAAATGAACCACAGTAAGCATTGCAGTTTTAAACATGATTCAATTTGTTGACATTGATAATTTGCAATGAAATGATAGTTTGAATGCAGTACATTATTTAGGTCAGATGACGCAGTAATCAAAATTGCAACTTCCCATAAAGACTAGCCATTGCTCGAACTACTCAAATTCATGTTTCTCAAATTTCTTAGGCAACGAGCCTTCACACATATCTGACACAATCATCCCCCAAACTCCTGCCGTTTCTATGTAAGACCTGAGAGAGAGGAGACAGCTGGCTTAGATTGCGAGCTCCCAAAAGTCAAGGGAACCTGTCATCAACTGTCACTGGAAAACCGCACATTCGAAGGGCAGAGCGTGAAAAACCGTCAAAATTTGGCCAAACTAAAACTGGATTTGATTGAAAATTCTGGTTGTTTTCCGGTGCTTACGCATATAAAATCATTGATTATTTAAATATTGTCGATTGGACTCAAATTGCTACTGAATTATTTTTAATTTTATGATCCTTTTGATTACAAATGAAATGTGAAAATGGTTTTGACCCAGTTTGTGCTCTCCGAACCATTGTGCACAACCCAAATATGAGAAGAAGAAATCTAAGAAGCCAAGAACACAAGCCAGTTGTCAGTGAGCTGTCTCCTCTCTCTCAGTGTAAGACTGTCCTGAAAGCAGAGTTGGGAAGGGTAATGGCTTGAATTTTTGCGAAAATCACATGGCTCTTCTAATAGGGTAGATGTATTAGTCTTCGCCATGCTTTAGTTTTCGCCCCCTTCATACAAATTAAGACTTTTTTGTATGAAGGGGCGAAGATTAGTGCAAATTTGTTGGGATGCAAAGACTAGATTTTTACCCTACAGTAGTTCAAAATTGTGAATCTCATCTAGTAGCCTATGTTGGGTACATGAATTTTCTAAATCAGTAGTGTCATTGAAGGCTGTAAATGCGGGAAATGCAGTGTGAAATAGAACATTTTTCTACAGTAGTTTTGGGTTTCCCTTAGCAACTGGTGTTTTGCTATTTTCAAGGTACCGTTTTGATTCATATTACGGACAGCTTCAAATTCCGGACACTCTACTTTGTATGGGAAACTTTTCACACGAAATATTTCAATATTTGTCGTTCAAAAGTTCCCACTTTCGAGGCTCGTTTTGATAAGCATTTTTCATGGAAATCTATTAAAATTTAGAATGCTCAACTACCTTACACGTCTCTCTAGTGGTTGGGTAATTTCAATTGATGATTTGGCATTTCCAACTATGATTTTCATGAGCTGTCCGGAATTCGAATCAAAGTGTCCGGAATATGAGGCAAAAGTGAGGAAGCGTCCGGAATAAGAATCATGAAAAGTATGCACATTTCCATTTATTTCAATATTTTTTTGTTGCGGAATCGAAATCTTCACCCACCATCCGAAAGTTAAGTGGTTTAGGAGTTCGGTGACGCTGAGGAATCATACAGAATGATATATTTTATATGCTTTTTGATAAGTTAAACTTCACTGAGTGCTTAAGTGTCCGTAATATGAATCAAAACGGTATTTTGCCTACAGCAGCAATAGGCGTGAGTTTCACTGGCTCCGCTGACTGTGATTTGCTGCGCTTGCCTACACACTAAGATTAAATTACTGGGGTCGGTAAAATTTTACTGGGTTTTGGGACTACCAAAAAGTGTCGCCACACGTAATTGTAAAGCAAATTTCACCATGTTTTTTAATCGATATATGATATACATAAAAAAACTCGTCATTCCGTGTCATCGGCTCAGGTATTGGCGTTCCCCACCAAAGTAGTAAAGAGAACATTACAAATGTAACTCGATGTTCTGTGATATGTCAACTCGCGAAATTGTCCTTCATTTATTAATTTGTTAACTAATTATAACTAGTTCTATTGCACAAAATCGAAAATAGATATGTTAATTAACGCAGCGACACTAATATATCTATATAAATAAAAATGGAATGGTGTTTGTATGTCACGAAATGGCTTCTGAACGGGTCAACGGATTTGAATGATTATTTATCCATTTTGTTCGTCAAGTGTTCCGACGTGTTTGTGTGTATTAAACTCCCCAGGATATTCACCTGTAAAGCCGAAAAATGAGCGTGAACGGAACTTTAATTTTGTATGGGACAATTTAGAGCGTTTTCCAACAGCTTACTTGATGGCAGGACGAAGTTGGCCGGGATTACTAGTTAAGAATAAAATAGCTGAATTTTCCATTATTTTTATTGATTTCGAAATATTATCAAAATTTTCATTTTATGTTGGTGGTAAAACACACGATAACACATTTCAACATTTTTGAAATGTTTTATCACAGTCCTAAAAATACATCTATGAATGATTATAACCCCTTCAAAAACAGTTCTAAAGGTTTCTGATTCGACATCATATCATTACGATATTCACCTCATCCGTGCCTAAAATTACATCAGTTTTAATTTCTGAACCTGGTTCTGACTTCAATTTATCTCCGTATCAACAAAAGCACTCTTATTTATGCTCTAAATCATCCGTGCGTAATAAAAAATTATTTAAATTTGTTGTTCATGCGTAACAAGTTCGCTGGCTAAGTTCTTTTCACTCAATCGGCAGATTAAATAACTCAACATCCAGTACTGTGCCACTTACTCAAATTCGAGGTAACGCACTTAGGTTCGGTTTTTGGGTTGTTTTGCTCTTCGCTCTCTGACAACAATAGAAGGAGCGAATGAAATAGGGAGATAAAAATAACTCAAAAATAAGTTAAAAAATACTCAAATATGGGTTTTCCATTTTCTCCGTGTAGTGTGTTATTTGTTTCTTTGCAACCACAGATTCAATTTGAATGTAACTTATTCATTTTGACAGCTCTAAGCTAAGTTACATGCAAGTAAAAATGCAACACCTATGTAATGTAAACGAAACGTAAGTTACAATGTAATAGCTTAGTAACCAACATTAAAAATCGTCAATAAGATATGCTACAAATGATCTGAAATGCAACGGCAATGTAATTTGTTTTATTTTTTTAAAAATATTGCATTTGCATTTGAATCCCTTTACTACGGACATCACCAGAAATTACTAAAGAGATTACTGCCGATATTTTCCCATAGATTCATCCTGAAAATATATAAGGAATGCCCTAGCACTCCTAAAATTCTTTCAGTGATTCTTTGATGGGATTTCCATACAGATTTTTGTTCAGAACTGAATGAGCGATTTCTCTTAGGCTGTTTCCTTTAATTACTCCAAAAAATGCTTTTGGGAGATTCCTGAAAAAATTCAACATATAACTGAAAAAAATAATGGAAAGAAAAATCCATTGAGAAAGTGTTGGAGGGTTTCATAGATTGATTTCTAAAGAAATACCAAACGATACTCTAGATCCCCGATAAATCTCGAACGGAATCGCAGGAGAAATTTACGAATAAATTGTCGGAATAATTTCTAGGAAAAATACTATGCTCGTGGAAACCCTAAATAAGAATTCCTGAATGGTTTCTTAGATATCCTGGAAGAAATTCTGTAGAAACCTTTGATTGATCTCCTGGAGGAATCTTCTGAACATTGACTATTCTTCCTATGTTTATTGTCTTCATAATTATTAAATATAATGAAACATGAATTACACGAGAGGAGTCCGCTTCTCTGTCATAATTTTCTTTAGAAGATTCAATAAAACATAAAAGCTACAAAATATCAAACCCTGTGTGCTCTGTGGTCCATACTGATCAGACCACAAAAATCATAAGTTACATCCCTTAAATTTGTTCTGCTTCTGGGGTCCAATAAGCTACGGTGAGGCTAATCGAGCTTGAGAAGAGGGATTGTGCTCAAATTTTCATAGTAGCTCAGATGAACCAGTTATTTATCTTGGAAGTTGTACTATCTTGTATCTTGGAATTTGTACTAGTTGATTTTCTCCGTATAACGATGAACCATCACAACGGGCACTTTATTTTCGTCTTGTATTAATTCCAGTTGAATGCTGTTGTATACTGTTAGTTTCTATTCACCTAGATTTTAACAATCCTAAGATATTTTAAACCTTTTTTTCAGGGGAACGTCCCATTCTGGAGAATGTCATTCTGAGTAATAGGTTTCTGTGAAATGTCGTATTTTAAAACTAAAATTTTGAGACCGTATAGAAGAATAGTATAGCTGTTTCTTTTATTCCAGGGTTTCCCAACCGGTGGTCCGCGGACCCCCAAGAGGCCGTGACGATCCTTCATGTGGTCCGCGAAGGCTTAGTAAATAAGTGTCGTGATTGGTTGATTGGCAATCAAATTTAACGAGTTTTATTTTTGAAACCGCATTTTTTTTTTTTTGAGAAAGCAGGCCAGGTAAATTTTGATAACTAGAGATGCTAAGTTTTAGAGCGCGATGTAACTTAATTCGTCCTGAAGGTATTGGTAGAAAAATTCAGGCATATTTTTAGCTTCACTCTTGTCAGATTTCGCCACAAAAGTTGTTAGGTCCTTGTATTGACGAGATTGAAGAAATTCAAAATTCACCAATGTTTCCACTCAAATCCCTTTGAATTTACCAGGATGTGAGGTTTTTTACTAATATCCCGTATCCACCTGAGAATGAAAAAAAAAGTTCAAATTGCTGCCATTCCGGCAAATATTGACGGATTCCAGACACTATCTCACAAGCTTCTTTGGAATTTTTAACGGTCGATAATTTACTCCAGAAAAGGAGACCATGAGATAAAGATATGCATAGCAGCAAAGATGGTTTAAAGGAAAAAGATGATCGACTCTTCATTTTGCCATATATTTTGCCGACGACACGTTATTCAAGTAACACAACTGCCATCTGTTGAGTCAAAAGTGCGTAAACATTATATTCAGCTAAATTTCAATCATCGTGCAATCAAAAAGCGAAAATAGGAAGAAATCAAAACAACCACACTTAAAAATTGTTACACAGAAGTGAGTTCGACTCACATAACATCAGGCTTTTCTGGACCAACACAAAATATGAGTAATTTTTATACATACTAAAATATGTTCATGTGCTGGTTTTTTCTTCTTTTTCTCACATTTTATGCCATTTAGAGATGATTGGCAAAATCAACCTCCCCGTTTCAGCTGCGCACTTTTTTTCAAGCGTGAAAGTCATAAACGAACACCTCAACATCTGGTGGTCACTAGGAGAACGTTGCATATTAGTTGGCTTTTGACTCACCAGAGCGGCGCTTTTCATGTCGCCTAGAAAAGACGGGAGTCGGTTATCTTTTTCCTTCTAAAAATCTTTGATAACAGCTTACAAAACTTTGTTTTTTTTTTTGTTTTTTTTTCTGGTGAAGTTCTTGGGGATAACCGCCCAAGCAACCAAAATCTCGTATTTTATTTGAGGAGTGAACTCAAAAGTTCACTTCTAGTAGATTTTGAGTTTCAATGAAACTTTTTCGCTAAATAAGAGAACATAACGGATACTGACAGAACTTGATTGTCGAAAAAGTAACTGATGCACTAATCAACAACTATAAAGTTTAGGACAAATTCGAGTCAAACTTTTTCTCTTTTTTATGGTCAATATTTTTCTTTCTAAGCAACTTAAATGAACTTTATGTAAACTGAAGTTCGGTTGATTACTTGAAAGTGAGCTGCTTGAGACAAAAAATCTCCTTCATCTGATGTTTTGGTTTTAAATATTGTGATTTTTAAGGACGGTTCATTAATTATCTTTGAGGAACTGAGGGAGAGATTTTTTATTGAAATCTTCCCAAGAATATGACCTGTAAGATTTATTTTGTCATTTTTGGATGCATCTTCCAAGTATACCTATTGATTCATTTGAGAACTTTTGTAGGTTTTCCTAATCGTATATACAAACTCGGTGCTAGAAGCTGTTGGGTGCATGGTGAGATCTTTGACAAATGCGTATCGAAGTGTATTTATTTCAGTCAAGTTTGATTCAAATCTTAAGCTGTATTGAGTTTTATTGACTCAGTGTCTGTCCATATCATGATAACGCCTCCATTTTCACAAAATTCGATTTCAGGAATAGCAATTTTCGGTGGTCCGTGAGTTAATTGTAGAACTTTGAAGGGGGTGGCAGCTCCAAAAAGATTGGGAACCATTGTTTTATTCGATAGAACACAAGTCTGTTTATCAGATGACAATTAAGAAGAGCTTATAATCATGTCTTTCGTAGAAGAAATCGTCTTTTTAACATGGGTGAATTACCATCCTGATATAGCATTTTAAATCGATTTGAGAACATACAGCAAAAATCACTATGTGTTCACTCGATTACCGAAATGAATATGATGTGGACGAAAGGTAGCTCACATTTTCACAATGTTAATGATTTAGCTTCAATCCCGTATGGATCTACATGGGCGCGTTTTTTGACCTACATGGAAACCATTGAGATCACCATACGTGAATAAAATTACTCACATAAATTGTGTAACGATATGCCTAAAAGAGCATTTTATTGCCTAGCTCAAAACAATTTGTTCGAAAAAAAAATCCTATTCCATAGTACATTGTCGAGGTGCCCAAGTAGTTTTTTACCCTACTCGGTCCGGTTTTTTCCGGCATCAATCCACAAAGGGCCGATTTCTTCACAGATAAAAATATGTTGTAAATTTTAGTTTATTTTCATGAACATATTTGGAGCATCAAAATAAACAGAAATGTCAACGACAAATCGCTTATTTTCCAATCGAATGCACTTTAAATTTATACGATCATTTAACATTCAAGCATCTTTATTTGAAAATTAATTGATTGATGCTGTTTTAATAGATGAATTTGAATTATTTTTTTATACTCTTCTATTTACGCTACATTGAACTTTAAATATTTTTATTTGTGTTCACCTTCGCTTACAGCGTAAACCACGTTAACCATATGGGTATTGTTAAACTAGGTTAAATGCCTAAGCGGTTGTTGTTGTTGTTGTTGTTGTTTGAGAGGGACTTTAACCCGAAGGTCATTCGTCCCTTGCCTAAGCGGTGATGAAGAAACCGCTTATAAGAGCGAAACCCAATGTTATTTCGATGTTCATAAGAACGAAAGTATGCTTACCTGGTCATAGTTGAAATGCAAAGGCTTCACACATACTCCAATGCTATTGGGGATATTACTGAATGTACGATTGTTAAAATCGGGATCCTAAAAATAAAGACAAGATTTCAGAAGACAGTTTTTTATTTTTGAAGTTATTGCTCCAATACTCACGTTATCGTTGTTTCTTAGCAGTAGTACGTTTCCAGGTGGCGATTTTATTTTGCTAACTACACTAACTGCGTACGGTATTTCTGGAAAAGGACCTCGTATTGGACAAAGAATGAAGCAAGCACTGTACTTCAGATTCCAATTTTCTCGTATGACCTAGAAAATAGAATTCAACATTATTAAACATTTGAGCAAACGTTGTCCAAATGAAGCCTCACCTTCACTCTTGCCATCACGGAAGCGGATCGATATCGGGTGGTATTTGAACCAGTTGGATACCAAAACCGGCACCACACCTTTTCCGGCCCACGCGTCTTCGTGGCCCCAATAATCCGCACCAATTTTCCATCTCTCCGGTCGTAATACGCCGAAAAAACGAAAAATTTGTAACGCGTCCCGTTGACGATTTCCCAGGAGCCATCGGTTGGGCGCATGTCGGCCGGGTATTGTGGAAGGCTTTGCTCCGTTTTAGATGGGAGCATCTGTCCCCATGGTATCACCGGAAGATTTCGCTGTTCTGCTGGATCTAATTGTACGGTCATACCAATAGACAGTTTTGAGTCTATTATGTGGTTTTCAAAAAAGGGTGCGCAGTTTCAAAGGAAAGTTCTAATTAGGAACTATAGCTACCGAACCTACAGGGGGGAATGAGTTTCTCGCATGCAGTAAGTATGAAGACGTGTTGAAAACATACATTTGAATGTGACGAATTATTCGCTACTAGATCAATTGAAAGTTGTTTTCATTAATGTTTCTTCCAAAAAATGATTCACATGCGACTTCTTTACAATATATCATACCTTTTTGATTCTTAATTATATTTTTAATAGCTGTGTTGCCATACTTTGTTTCACGCACGAATATACCGGTGTCGTCCAAATAATCGTCCTATTAAAAAGAAACCAAATTAACTGATTGTTTTCATACCACCCCATAATTTAAGGGGACCAACCTTAACGTCGTCATAATCGGGGACGGACTCCCCAAATCGCCCACCGCTACTTCCATGCCGCACTATGACTCCACCGCCTCGTCCTCGATCATCAATCATCAGCACCTAAATAAAAAAAAAAAGTTGAAATTAGTCAGATGTTGCTACACCGCTCCGGTACCCGGTCGGTTATGAAACAATCCACAAATGGAAAATACCCCCATACCAGAGCACGCAGCTGCTCATGTGGGAGGATGACACAATTTTCGGAAACATGTTTTGCATCGTTCAGTTATTTCCACCGGCGTTATATCGATACACAATTCGTCCGCTCTCGCAGTATCAACCATGAGCTTCGTAAATTGGCATAACAACATCAATCAACATTGTATGCCACATCTCTGATGATGCACCCAAAATTGACCATTGCGTTGTTTCAATTCCGGTAAATAAATGCTGTTTTGGCTAAGGTTACCAATCCTATTCTTTTTAGAGTACATGGAATCTTTTTTACCATTAAAATTTTGTATTTATTATTCTGTTTTATTCTGTTGTTTTATTCTGTTTGACACCAAATTAAATAAGTATGACTCAAGAATGATAACAAATCAGAACAGTTGGTAAAAAGTATTACGTAAAGTTGTAAGTATTAACCTTTATTAATAACTGTGGAAGTGCTCATTTAAACACTAAGCTGAAGGGCAGGCTTTTTCCCAATTGGGCCGTAATGCCAGAAAGAAGAAGAAGGTGACTCGTTTTTTAAGTTCTTTTGAGTAATCATGTCAATCAATCAATCTAAGATTGAAATTAAAATTGTTCAATTCCTTATCTGACCCATTTTTATGATTCATTGCCACATCCATCCTTAAGCCTTCCGATGAACATTTTCCCCAACTGATCTCTAAAACCGCCGAAGGCTCACAAATGAAATGTCAATATGCAAATTTAGCAGATATGCAAATCCCAAACGGCTGTACTCGGACAATCGGACCTGCCGGACTGAAGTGCTTTTGGCGTAATGAAATGTAAATTATCGGCGCGGCCTCTTGTTCGGTGTGCGGTGGACGGAAAACAACGACGACACTATCGGCGCTATTTTCACGCTATTCAAAGTTTTTTTATTTCCACTGGTCCGCCCGATGTTCTGTTTCTTTTCGCGATGCCTATAGTTTGCAAAATATTTGAGTGGGTATATCAGAAGCGACTGAGGTGGATACTCCGAGTTTGTTTGACTAAGAATTGTTCATGGTTATGTCAGGCTATTATAGCTTGCGTTGAATTGTTTGAACAGGATGGATTTTACGGTTTCGCAGCGACAGAACCACACTTGAAAGAATGACTGATAATTGTCATTCAGGTCGAAATTAGAAATACGCAAAACTTGGATGGTATGTATCATAGCGGTTAGTGCTAGACTGGGAATTTAGATCGTATAACGAGGATTTGTCTATTGATGTCTGTCTGTAAGAAAATCATCAATAATACGTACAGAAACTTTGATTTTGAGGATGAGCATTAGACTGATGCAAATTTTGAAGTTTTTGCTCCCCTATGCTCAAACGGTGTCAATTATGATGAAAATCATTCTCCCAAAATTTGAAGTGATTTGGAAGAAATTTGGTTGTGCACAGGCCATTTGAAGTTTCTATGGAAATAACTTTGGTAAAGACCAACCTTTTGTGTTCAGGCATCAAACCGCTCGTAATAATAATTTATGGAAATGTGAACAAACTCTACTCATGTGAAATCTTCCTAGCTACAACTTTGACGAAGACCACATTTTGGTGGGACTTATGGATAATTTGTTATTATTGATAACAAAGTGTAAATCATGCTGAGATGATCAGTCAACTTCACATAAACACATCAGCACAGGAACGTCAACGAGAGAATACGGACCGGAACAATCGGCAAAGACCACAGCGACGAAAATGGACTAGCGATTGGAAACTCGGTACGTGGAACTGCAAATCTCTCAACTTCATTGGAAGTACTCGCATACTCTCCGATGTACTGAAGACCCGCGGTTTCGACATCGTAGCGCTGCAGGAGGTGTGCTGGACAGGAGCACTGGTGCGAACGTTTAGAGGTAATCATACCATCTACCAGAGCTGCGGCAACACACGCGAGCTGGGAACAGCATTTATAGTGATGGGTGATATGCAAAGGCGCGTGATCGGGTGGTGGCCGATCAATGAACGAATGTGCAAGTTAAGAATCAAAGGCCGATTCTTTAACTTCAGCATAATCAACGTGCATAGCCCACACTCCGGAAGCACTGATGATGACAAGGATGCATTTTACGCGCAGCTCGAACGCGAGTACGACCGCTGCCCAAGTCACGACGTCAAGATCATCATAGGAGATTTGAACGCTCAGGTTGGCCAGGAGGAGGAGTTTCAGACCGACGATTGGAAAGTTCAGCGCCCACCGGCTGACGAACGAGAACGGCCTACGACTGATAGATTTTGCCGCCTCCAAGAACATGGCCATTCGTAGCACCTATTTTCAGCACAGCCTCCCGTATCGGTACACCTGGAGATCACCCCAGCAGACAGAATCGCAAATCGACCACGTTTTGATCGATGGACGGCACTTCTCCGACATAACCGACGTCAGAACCTATCGTGGCGCCAACATTGACTCCGACCACTACCTGGTGATGGTGAAACTGCGCCCAAAACTATCCGTCATCAACAATGTACGGTACCGACGCCCGCCCCGGTACAATCTCGAGCGGCTGAAACAACCGGATGTGGCCAATGCGTACGCGCAGCATCTTGAGGCAGCGTTGCCGGATGAGGGCGAGCTCGATAGGGCCCCTCTTGAGGACTGCTGGAGGACAGTCAAAGCAGCCATTAACGACGCTGCCGAAAGCGTTGTCGGATATGTGGAACGGAGCTCAAGAAACGATTGGTTCGACGAGGAGTGCCAGGAGGTTTTAGAGGAGAAGAATGCAGCGCGGGCTGCAATGCTGCAGCATGGTACGCGGCAAAACGTGGAACGATACAGACTGAAGCGGAAACAGCAAACCCACCTATTCCGGGACAAAAAGCGCCGCCTGGAAGAGGTGGAATGCCAAGAGATGGAGTTGCTGTACCGTTCTCAAGAAACGCGGAAGTTCTATCAGAAGCTCAACACATCCCGCAAAGGCTTCGTGCCGCGAGCTGAGATGTGCCGGGATAAGGATGGGAGCATCTTGACGGACGGACGCGAGGTGATCGAAAGGTGGAAGCAGCACTACGATGAACACCTGAAAGGCGCAGAGAACACAGGCACAGAAGGTCAGGACAGCGAAGGCGATGGCTACGTCAGCACAGCGGACAGCGGAAATCAACCAGCTCCCACGATGGGGGAAGTTAAGGATGCCATTCAACAGCTCAAGAACAACAAAGCCGCTGGCAAGGATGGTATCGGAGCCGAACTCATCAAGATGGGCCCGGACAGGTTAGTCGCTTGTCTGCATCGGCTGATAGTCAGAATCTGGGAAACGGATCAGCTACCGGAGGAGTGGAAGCAAGGCGTTATATGCCCTATCTACAAAAAGGGCGACAAACTGGAGTGTGAAAATTATCGTGCAATCACCATCCTAAACGCCGCCTATAAAGTGCTATCCCAGATTCTCTTCCGTCGTCTATCACCTATAGCAAACGAGTTCGTGGGAAGTTATCAAGCAGGTTTCATCGACGGCCGCTCGACAACGGACCAGATCTTTTCCGTGCGGCAAATCCTCCAGAAATGCCGTGAGTACCAGGTCCCTACGCACCATTTGTTCATCGATTTCAAGGCGGCATACGATAGTATCGACCGCATAGAGCTATGGAAAATCATGGACGAGAACAGCTTTCCCGGGAAGCTCACAAGATTGATCAGAGCAACGATGGACGGTGTGCAAAACTGCGTGAAGATCTCGGGCGAACACTCCAGTTCGTTCGAGTCTCGGCGGGGACTACGACAGGGCGACGGACTTTCGTGCCTGTTATTCAATATTGCGCTTGAAGGTGTCATGCGGAGAGCCGGACTTAACAGTCGAGGCACGATTTTCACGAGATCCGGACAATTTGTTTGCTTCGCGGACGACATGGATATTATTGGGAGAAAATTTGAAACGGTGGCAGATTTGTTCACCCGCCTGAAACGCGAAGCAACAAGAGTCGGGCTAATGGTGAATGCGTCGAAAACAAAGTACATGCTGGTTGGCGGAACTGAGCGCGACAGGACCCGCCTAGGAAGCAGTGTAACGATAGACGGGGATACCTTCGAGGTGGTGGACGAGTTCGTCTACCTCGGATCCTTGTTGACGGCTGACAACAATGTTAGTCGGGAAATACGAAGGCGCATCATCAGCGGGAGTCGTGCCTACTATGGGCTCCAGAAGAAACTGCGGTCAAGAAAGATTCACCCCCGCACCAAATGCACGATGTACAAAACGCTCATAAGACCGGTAGTCCTCTATGGGCATGAGGCGTGGACTATGCTCGAGGAGGACTTGCAAGCTCTTGGGGTTTTCGAACGCCGAGTGCTAAGGACGATCTTCGGCGGCGTGCAGGAGAACGGCGTGTGGCGGCGAAGGATGAACCACGAGCTCGCTCAACTCTACGGCGAACCCAGTATCGTGAAGGTAGCTAAAGCTGGAAGGATACGCTGGGCAGGGCATGTTGCAAGAATGCCGGAAAACAACCCTGTAAAGATGGTGTTCGCCACGAATCCGGTCGGAACAAGAAGGCGTGGGGCGCAGCGAGCTAGGTGGATTGACCAGGTACACCAGGACCTGGAGAGCGTGGGTCACAGTCGAGGATGGAGAGAAGCGGCCATGAACCGAGGGAATTGGCGAAATATTGTTGGCGAGGCTTTATCAAGATAATTGATGTAAAGCCAAATAAGTAAGTAAGTAAGTAAGTATGATCAGTCAACTACTTTCAGAGCAACACTGCTTTTTTGCTGTAGAACATAGTAGCCTAGATTACTTTAATCTATTTTTACCCGCCAGCACCACTGTTGCCTGCACACTTAATTCAGAATGCTGAATCTCGGCTAATTTTAACCGAGATCCGCACAGCCGAGTAGTCGGCAAACAAATTACCTGGGATCTCAGCAAATAAAAGCCGAGTATCAGTAAATCGTGCTTCGTTGCTAAGCAACCGGAGAATTTGTTAGCTGAGTCTCGGTTAAAATCGGGAAACCGAGATTCGCACAGCCGAGCTCGTGAAACAAATCTAAGTGTGTGCCGAGCAGTTGGTTAAGCATGCAAAATGCAATCCTAGTTTATGAATAGGAATTGCAATTTCTCCTGAAATCCTATCAAAATGTGGTCTTCAGCAAAATTGTAGCTGAAAGGATTTCACATGAGCAGTAGTTGTTCACTTTTCCATAAAATATTATGTCCAATAGATAGAGCCGTGAACACAAAAAGTTGGCGTTTTCCATAGTAATCTCTTTTTTTTTATTCTTAATTTCTTTATTAGTATTATTCCAAACATTACATTCATTATGTCTTATATCTAGGTGTTCTATGTTATAAGACAACACTATCATCCTAATTTGGTAAAACAAATCTAAGAATTAATTAACATTTTGTTAACAACATATTACATTTCATTTGCCGTAGCAGTTCAGATTTTTTTACAGGTGAGTTGATTTCACCTGCTTATAAGAGAAAAAAGCTTTGAATTTACTTAACCTAACATAACCTAAACATATAACGCATTAATCGTGGCAATAGAAGATTGTAACGATTTTTGCCTGAAATAATTATTTATTTTATTTGACATTTGTTCCAATGTTTCAACATTGGACATTCTATGTAACTCATTGGTACTATACCAGGCAGGAAGCTTCAGAATCATTTTCAAAATTTTATTTTGAATTCTCTGCAGAGCTTTCTTCCTGGTATTACAACAGCTAGTCCATATTGGTACAGCATACAACATGGCTGGCCTAAAAATTTGTTTGAATATCAAAAGCTTGTTCTTAAGACAAAGTTTTGATTTTCTATTAATAAGTGGATAGGGACATTTTACATATTTGTTAGATTTGGCTTGAATGCCCTCAATGTGATTTTTGAAAGTTAAATTCTTATCTAGCATGAGCCCTAGATACTTAACTTCATCTGACCAATTTATTGGAACCCCTCTCAGCGTGACAACATGTCTACTTGAAGGTTTCAAATAAAGAGCTTTTGGTTTATGTGGGAATATTATTAGTTGAGTTTTGGAAGCATTAGGAGAAATCTTCCATTTTTGCAAGTATGAAGAAAAAATATCCAAACTTTTTTGCAATCGACTACAGATGACACGCAGGCTTCGTCCTTTGGCGGAGAGGCCTGTGTCATCCGCAAACAAAGATTTTTGACATCCTTGAGGAAACTCAGGTATGTCAGATGTGAAAATATTGTATAATATTGGTTCCAAAATGCTGCCTTGGGTAACACCAGCTCTTACAGGAGGTCTTTCAGATCTTGAGTTCTGATAATTAACCTGAAGTGTACGATTTGACAGATAACTTTGAATGATTCTAACAATGTATGTTGGAAAATTAAAGTTTTTCAATTTTACGATCAAACCTTCATGCCAAACACTGTCGAATGCTTTTTCTATGTCTAGAAGAGCAAGACCAGTAGAATAGCCTTCAGATTTGTTGGAACGGATCAAATTTGTTACACGTAAGAGTTGATGAGTGGTCGAATATCCATGGCGGAATCCGAACTGTTCATTGGCAAAAATTGAATTTTCGTTGATGTGGGCCATCATTCTGTTCAAAATAACCTTTTCAAAAAGTTTACTGATGGAGGAAAGCAAACTGATTGGACGATAGCTAGAAGCTTCTGCTGGATTTTTGTCTGGTTGTAATATTGGAACTACCTTAGCATTTTTCCATTTGTCAGGAAAATATGCTAATTGAAAACATTTTTTGAATATATCAACTAAAAATGATAAGCTACTTTCTGGAAGTTTCTTGATGAGGATGTAGAAAATTCCAACATCAAAAGGAGCTTTCATATTTTTGAATTTTTTAATTATAGTTCTCACTTCTTCCAAATCAGTCTCTCAGGCATTTTCGAAAACGTTCTCTTGATTGAGAATATTTTCGAACTCCTGAGTAACTTGATATTCAATTGGACTAGTAAGTCCCAAATTAAAATTGTGCGCACTTTCAAACTGCATAGCAAGTTTTTGAGCTTTTTCGTAATTAGTTAGTAATAATTTGTTATCCTCTTTCAATGCCGGTATTGGCTTCTGAGGTTTTTTCAAGATTTTTGATAATTTCCAAAAGGGCTTAGAACCAGGGTCCAATTGAGAAATTTTATTTTCAAAATTTTTGTTTCTTAAATCTGCAAAACGTTTCTTGTTTACTTTCTGCAAATCCTGCCATATAATTTTCATAGCAGGATCACGAGTGCCTTGAAATTGCCTTCTCCTCACGCTTTTAAGACGGATCAAGAATTTAACATGGTAATCTCAATATTAACTTCAAATGGCTTGTGCACAGTCAAATTTCTTCCGAATCATTTCAAACTTTGGGAGGATGCTTCTTCTTCTTTCTGGCGTTACGTCCCAACTGGGACAAAGCCTGCTTCTCAGATTAGTGTTCTTATGAGCACTTCCACAGTTATTAACTGAGAGCTTTCTTTGCCGATTGACCATTTTTGCATGTGTATATCGTGTGGCAGGTGCGATGATACTCAATGCCCTGGGAATCGAGAAAATTTCCTTTACGAGAAGATCCTCGACCAGCGGGATTAGAACCCACGACCCTCAGCATGGTCATGCTGAATAGCTGCGCGTTTACCGCTACGGCTATCTGGGCCCCCGGCTATCTGGGAGGATGCTATTTACCATAATATAAATCGTTTAAGCATAGGGGAGCCAACATTTCAAAATTTGCAGCACTCTAATGAGCATAGACGTAGTTGCTACTGCGTGATTGACCAGAGCAATAAAAGTTGCACAGAGATTCATTGAATGGGGCTTGGGATTAGTTTACCATTCTCAATGTGCACAAATCAAGAGCTCAAAATTCAAAAGTCATGGTGATGCGATCCATGATATATTCACGCCTAACGGGGTTCGCGATATTATTTTATAATCGCGTTGTCAGCCGAACAAGTGTTCATCGCTTGTCTCCACAAAAAACCAGCGACGTGATCAATAGATCAAACATTACTCGGTTCGATTCAGGACATTACATACAGAACACAAAAGGAATGACGTCGACAACTAGTTGTTACTTCCCCTCTTATGACATCTTCTTAACATTTTACACCGCGCTAGCTGTATCAATAACTGGGTTTACTAAGAAGAGACAAATTTACTCCAATTTGTTAAGATGATTTTCTGAAGAACAGCGTGCAAAACAAGAAGAATAAATTTTTAATAGGGGACACCCATAAATCACGTGGTCTTATGTTTGCCGGTTGAGACTCTCATTTTTTTTACCGTGAGGTTTTGGCTAAGACTCTCCCCTTTCGTCCATAACTACGCACTTTTTTCTATGAAATATTGCAAGATAATCTTATCAATTGATTTCTGATGAACTTGTTAATCTTGCAATGTTATCTCCGATTATATTAGTTTTTGATTTTCCAACATCTAAACACTTGAGAGCCACGAAGTTCATGTTCAAAACCTTTCAAAACCCCCTTTCCTATCACAGATCTTTGCTAGACTCATCCTTAAATAGGTACATTGTTCTTTCGAACAATACTCGTACATTGCAGTAGAGTCCATGAAAAATATGAAAATCATCAGATCATGGTAATTTTTGTATGAAAATTAGAACGAACACAAATTGTATTTGTTTATTAATTAACTTACTCTGGTTATCGTTTTGACATGATTTTAATTTATCCATCTCCCCTTACGAGAGAGAACGTGGAAATATACCTCCCAAATTTTATCATTGTGATGTAAGTTTCGGAGCCGTCAACGATCTGATGAAATTCTTCACATGCATTTCAGTCATTTATTTAGTTAACATCTTAACAGATAACACTGAATCAACAATTTCACGTCACAATACTCCGTTTGTGGCCACAACTCTTTATCTTCGGTTCTACCCCACGCTCGGCAAATCGATACGCACTTGATCCTTCCAGCTTTGTCCACCTTCTGGATACTGGGTTCGCCGTAGAGTTGGGCGAGCTCGGGGTTCATCCTTCGCCGCCATACACCGTTTTCCAGCACACCGCCAAAGATCGTCCTAAGCACCCGAAGTTCCAAGTGCTTGCAAGTCCTCCTCGAGCATCGTCCACGTTTCATGCCCGTAGAGGACTACCGGCCTCATGAGCGTTCTGTACATGATACATTTGGTGCGGGTGTGAATCTTTTTTGACCGCAGCTTCTTGTGGAGGCCATAGTAGGCCCGACTTTCACTAATGATGCGCCTCCGTATTTCACGGCTAACGTTATTGTCAGCCATCAGCAAGGATCCAAGGTAGACGAACTCGTCAACCACCTCGAAGATATCCCCGTCTATCGTAACACTGCTACCTAGTCGAGCCCTGTCGCGCTCGGCCCCACCAGCTAGCATGTACTTTATCTTGGCCGCATTCACCACCAGTCCAACTTTTGCTGCCTCGCGTTTCAGGCGGGTGTACACTGCTCATAACTGCTTTTCGAGTTAATATCGGAGAGAGTCATCAAATGACAAATACTTTCGCTCAACTTAGGGGCCGTCCATAAATGACGTAGCATTTTTTCAGTTATTTTTTACACCCCCCTACCCCCTCGTAGCATTTCGTCACAAATGCTGATACTCCCCCTTGGAAAATACGTAGCATATCAAGCACCCCCCCCCCCCTCCTATATTTTTTTATTTGTTTTCTTTAGCAATTGGGTTAAGAAAATAGCTTGGAAAACAGTTTTTAATAAACTTATTTCCTGTTGAATTTACATTATTTTCATATAAGCTAATTTGTATTACTTTTGCTGTTGTAACCATGAAAAACAAGTTTACAGCTGGAAGTGTAGAAAAAAAAATCTTTGATTTGATAGATGAAGCTAACATAAACGAGTTGGGGTATAATATTCTTTGAAATATATTGAACAGTTATTGCGTTATATTAAATGATTGTTGTTAGGAAAATAATTTCGATGGAAATGAAATATTTTATTTTATTTTTTAAAGAAATAAAGCTCCAGAACAATTTGGAAAACAATGCACCCCAAGTTGTTAAAACATTGACTTATAATTAATTTATTAAACTTTTGATTTGTTTATTTAAAATTTATTAATTAAGACACGAATACAGTATAATATTCACATAATTGTTTAAAGCTCTAAAGAATCTTTTTGATTGTATTTATCAAGAACATCTATTTTTTTTTCAATTTTGGTATTTGAATGTATTGAAGAATTCATTTTAAAAGCCAAGTTTATTAGTCAAACAAAAAAAAGTTTGATAAAAAATAATTGTATGTCATTTTCGTTAGCGCTTTTTATTCAAAAAGCTACGTCCAATTGCTAAGACCCCTCCCTCCCCCTCGTCACACATCGTCACAAAATCGTGCAGCCCCCCCTCCCCCCTAAAAAGCTACGTCATTTATGGACGACCCCTTAGTGAAATCTGTGAGATTGTTCTAGAAAATTTGAAAAAAAATACTAAGTTGTTTTGCCACATTGGCAGTTGTAACCGCAAAACAGTCACATTGAGATTATACATGAGCCTCATAATGCAGTAGCAACGAAATTTATATCAGAATTATTTTCTGACTATCCACCCAATATGCGATATGAGTTGTACAAAATTTCAGCCTCAAATAAGCGTTTTTGAATTCTTAGTGATATTTTGAAATTTCAGTTTCCTCCCATACTGCAAAAAAATGCAAACTTGGTATCCAATTTACTCAATGCCTGCTTTTGTCGAATGTTACACCTGCCACCTTCTCAAATGTTCGGCCAAAAATGTCCATATCATCCGCGAAGCAAACAAATTGACTGGATCTCGTAATAATCGTACCCCGGCTGTTGAGCCCGGCTCTCCGCATAATACTTTCTAGCGCAATATTGAACAATAGGCACGAAAGTCCATCACCTTGTCGTAGTCCCCGGGGGGATCCAAATGAACTGGAGTGTTTGCCTGAAACCTTAACACAATTTTGCACACCTTCCATCGTCGCTCTTATCAGTCAGCAAGCAAGCAATTTGATTGGTTTTCAACGCGAACAGTTGTCAGATTCTCTCGTCTTGTGCACTTGAAAATTCAAAGTTTGGCTTCGTTTTACAATCACCTTAAGTTTTTCTCAGCTTCAAATTGACATATAAACAAGGTGGTGGAAGAATCTCATTGTTACCTCACCCATCTCACCCATAAAAGTTCTTTCAAGCTTTTATGATTTAGGGAGAGCCCTTTTACATATTGGAAAGATTGACAGTCATAAAATATTTTGCAAACACTAATCTTCACGCATGTGTTAATTTTGTTTTGATACATTTTTACCAGCCTTGTTTTCGACCCAATTTTTGATCTCATTTTTCTGACATATGATATGATTTGTATTATCATGAATGAATGTAGCCTGTTACACTAATATCAAACTTAAAATCTAGCCGGAAGTGGATTGAAAACATTGCCATTTTATGGTCTTAAAAAAGCATTTGCTTAATGTGTCCATTGGGCCTCTAATTCTCTTACGCTTTGTAAAGATAGATAAATTATAAGCGAAATTATGAAAAAAATCCACGTCCCGAGCTCGAATTCGAACCCAGGACTCGTTTGCTAGACGAGCGCTTTACCAACTAAGCTACCGAGCTGTTTGGTGACCCAATAACTCAGAAGTTTACAAGTTTCGAATTCAAATTCCTACAGATCACGATGTATTTATAATAGGCAAACAATTTCAACACTAAATACATCGCACTCGTCTAGCATACAAGAGCCCTGGGTTCGAATCCCAGCCGAGCATGTGGATGTTTTAGAAATTTCACCTATAATTTATCCATCTTTAAAACACGTAATGAATTTATTAATATAATAACCATTCGGATTGGGTTGCAGAACATTTCAATATTTGTGTCAATATACAAATTTTGTATGAGCGTGATCGCTTGTTTTGTTCATTAAATTTAATTTCTTGAAAATTATGGATATTGCTAAGTTTAGTATAATTGTGGCCGTCGGGGAAGGAAAACTAGTCAATGTTTCTTCAGCGAACAATTTGATTTGTACATATGTTGCTTTTAAGCTAGAATTTAGTTCTAGTTTATCAGTTATTACGTGAAATGCAACTTACAGTTTCGTTGACTATGCGTGTTTCATCCCTTCTCGGCTTCCACTGATAAATTCTCATATAAGATTGGAGATCTTTTTCCTCTGCATCTCCACAGTTGTCATGAAGCATAGCATAGCATAGACTGACTGTACATGTCAATGGTTGCTACTCCGAGATTGATCGGAACTGGTAAGAATTGCACTACGATCCAAATGAATAAGGGATGGGAGTTTCCGCTTACTCTCGAAGTGCAATTTTATCAGATCTAATATTATTGATCAATAACGGTGCCGGCCAAGTCCTTACAGTCAGTTGGGAGGGGAAGGAATGTTAGGGTGTAATGATTGTTGCTTCTAGAGACCAAGAATACCTCTGCATCTCCACAATCACCACGGGAAGGGTGTTTATTAGTGAGGGAGGAAAAGATCTGGGAGTCACCTTTGGTCGGTGTTGCGATCCATGGACAAGGGGGAAATATACGACTTATATTTAAGGTGAAGATGAATCGAAGCCAAACATCAAATTTTCAAGAGCACAAATCTGGAGAAGCGAACACTCGTTTGAGCTGAAAACTTATTCGATTAATCACCACCAGCTAGTGGCCAATCGAATAAGTTATCAGCTTAAAAGGATGTTTGGTTCTCCAGATTTGTGCTCTTGAAAATTTGAAGTTTGGCTTCGATGCGTCTTCACCTTAAAGCTTGTTTTGTATTCTTGGCTCGAGAAGTTTTTGGTAGAAGATTAAACAAAATACGTCAACATGTATAATGTCGAACAATTCAAAATAAGTTTTTATTAATAGCGAAAACTGAGAATTACATGTATATATTTTAAATCATATGAAAAAGGAATAATGCCGACACTTGTAGTGACAAACCATACATAGTTTGTTTGAAAATTATATATGAGTATAACTGTGCATTTTTGTCTCGAGATGGTAGAAGTTTTAAAAAATACGTCAACATTCACAATGTCTGAATTGTTCGACAACTAAGCTACCGAGCTGATATTTTTAATAATGTCAAAAAGAGAATAATATGTGTATATTGAAATTGTATAAAACAAGCATAATGCCGACACTTATAGTGACGAACCATACAAAGTTTGTTTTAATATTACTTAAAAGTTACGCTTTCAAGAAAAAATGTGTTATTATAAGCATGAAACGAACTCACCAGTTGGTAATCCATCCTCGACTGAACACAAATATATCTTCGCACTCACACTGTGCGAACAGAAAACTTCTTGGCGTCCCGAAAACAAACAGTCTTGCTTGGGCTTTCCCAAATACCTCCCCAGAAAGACGCGCGTAAACAAGGAAAAAAGAAGTTCTCCGGTAACGAAAACACGCGCGAAACCGAGAACAAAACCTCTCCGACGACGCAACAACGAACCATCCTGCTTGGGCTTCACGAAGCACTCCGTCTCCACAGTTGTCATAGATAGTATTTTTAGTTAGAGGGACTAAGTGGTGATAATGGTGATGCGAACCATAATATAAACACGCCTTACCGTATTCCCGGTATTACTCGATTACGAATTGCATGCCACAAGCGACAAAATTGATGGACCTAACACTACTCCGAGTTTTCACTATGGGGTGATAAGTTTAAACTTACATTTCAGTACAGTACTAACGAAATTTTCTCACCAGCAATTTCCATATACACCTTAATCGACTTTGGATCACCTTCAAATCATTACCGAAAATACTGAAAATTTCACGAAATACCATTTTTATCATAAAGAAAGTTCTCAGTTAATAACTGTGGAAATGCTTGTAGGAACAAGCTGGGAAACAGTTCTGTCCCGGTTAGGTGGTAACGAAAGAAAGAATAAGAAGAACTTAACAGTATCTTGTAGAGGTACAGTTATCTCTCCCTTACTCGATATTCCGTATCTCGATATCGATTTAGTGAACCATAGTAAAAGTTGGTTTTCATGGCTAACTCGATGGTCCCTTGGATCGCAGTAGCAATGGTTTTGTGTTCTGAACTCAAGACCTCCCTAACTCGATGGTCCCTTCAATGTCGAGTTATGGAGAGTTGACAGTTATTTTATTTTATTTTATTTAGTTGGTGTTACATCAATTAATATGATAAAACCTCGTTAACGATGTTACGCCAATTTACTCGGTCCATGGCTGTGTCTCTCCAACCTCGATTTTGGCCCACGTTCTCCAGATCTTGTTGCACCTGATCAAGCCACCTCGCTCGCTGTGCTCTCCGCCTTCTTGTGCCAACCGGATTCGACGCGAACACCATCTTTGCAGGATTGTTGTCCGGTAGTCTTGCAACATGCCCTGCCCAGCGCTCCACGTTTTGTCGCGTTCCTTGCTGCAGCATTGCAGCCCGCGCTGCATCCTTCTCCTCCAAAACCTGCCTGCATTCTTCGTCGAACCAATCGTTACATGTCCTCCTTTCCACGTACCCGACGATGCTCTCGGCTGCGTTGTTGATGGCTGCTTTCACTATAAAAGCTGTTCCCAGCTCACGTGTGTTGCCGCAGCTCTGGTAGATGGTATGATTACCTCTAAAAGTTCGCACCATCGAACCTGTCCAGCACACCTCCTACAGCGCTACGATGTCGAAACCGCGGATCTTCAGTACATCGGAGAGTATGCGTGTGCTTCCGATGAAGTTGAGAGATTTGCAGTTCCACGTATCGAGTTTCCAATCGCTAGTCCATTTCCGTCGCTGTGGTCTTTGCCGATTGTTCCGGTCCGTATTCTCTCGTTGACGTTCCTGTGCTGATGTGTTTTTACGGTTGGCTTGCAGGGCCTGACACCAACCCCCTAGATTTCCGGAGGACCGTTCCCTCTAAATGTTCGGAGGTCCATAGTGCGCAGTTTAGCTTAGAGTCCTTCTCTGGCACTCGGACGATGATCATGGGGAACAGACACTGTTGTGAGCCGCTTTTAACATGGGGAACAGACGCTCCAGGTTTGCAGAAGCAAAAGCAAAAGCAAACCCCCCCTTCCCTGTCAGCATACGACCAAAGTTCCCACCGGGGGTTGGTTACCCGATCTTCCCTAAGGTTACTCGTACCCCGGCCAGTACCGCGAGGAGGTAGGGATAGGAGTTGCTGGGCAAGAGGCTAAGGACCGCACAGAGGGGTCTATTTTATTCCTTCAGGTACGCGAGGTACCAATGGTACGCCATGCCCAGCCATTTACCAACCGGAGAGTTGACTGTGTTATAAAATTAAAATCATATCTGGCCTCTAACATATGGGGTTGTTAGAGAATGTTTACTCCAACAAACATAAATACAGTGTAGTGAAAATTTTCTCCAGCATTGAAAGCTTTTTTATCGCGAGTCAAATTTTCGTCAGTAATGTAAAATTCAATCTCAGAAAAATGGATTACAAACTTGAAAAGTTGATTAAGAATGCATGTAAATGAGAAAATTTCGAACATTTCTTCGGGTGAGAGTCCACCGATGGAAGAGAGGATGTGCTATGGTGTTGCCGTCTGATGGTTGTATTCGACGAGATCACAGTCATTTTACTATCAGTGCATTACACAGTAAAGGAAATTCAGGTACTTTTCCGCGTATACCACACACATATGAATATAAAAGATACATTCTATACCTACTTTGTCACGTCATGCATCTGATTTCCAAACAACCAAAACAAACTCGCCAGCTGTCACTTGGTATTTCAAAATGGCTGAATAGGAAATCTGACATATTGGACTACCTCCCTTGTGGTAACAACTTTTCAACTCGATTTCACTTCCAAGTTCCACATATGTTATGTGCATTTATTCTTGCCACACGATATTCAAAAACAATAGAGTCAATTGGTAAAGAATGCTCATCTATCTATATAAATAAAAATGGAATGGTGTTTGTATGTCACGAAATGGCTTGAGATCGGTTCAACAGATTTTCACAATTATTTCACTGTTGCATTCGCCCAGGGTTCCGACGTGTTCGTGCATAGAAAAAGATTAGGAAAGTAATCGGAAATGTTGTAAAAACGGGAGAGAATTTATGTGTCATTCTGTACTAGAGAGTGCACGTCATTTTTCAACAGCCTACTTGATGGCAAGACGAAGTTTGCCGGGACCACTAGTAGTTAATAAACATGGAAGTGCTTATAAGAACACAAAACTGAGAAGCATTCTCTTCTCCCATTTGGGATGTAACGCCAAAAGGAAGCCGAAGAAGAGACTTCAACATTTGTTCGATTTCGGTAAGTCAAGACAAATCACATTCAATCATTTTGACTCAGTTTTCAAACTTCGTAAAAAAGTGACGTAAACTGAGTTTACGTTGAAAATCTTTGTAAAACGAGGTTTTAGTGTAAAGGGGTAATAAACCGTAAAAACCATTGAAAGATACTCAATAGATAAGTACTCACCTCTGTAAGGATAATCAGTCCGAAGATAGCGAAGAATGCTATCACGATCAGGAAGCTCATGCCGGCTCTCTCCCGGGCACCCCAGGAGGTCTTTTTGGCGCGTTTGCTGCGAGATGACATGGAGCCCCCCGTTAGTTTCGATGGGGGGCTCCCACCGCCGTACATACTCTAATACCGCCGGGTTGGGGTGTGAAAACGTGTACCGCACTTGACGCAAGACGACACCACCCCACCAAGGGGGGGAGCGAGGTCTTGACTTGTTAATGGATGGGGTAAGTACCCTTTTCGGTGCGCGTAAGTGGGCTTGATGTTTTACTCCGGAAACTTTTCGGTTGGGTTTATTACGAAACGTGAGTGTGTGAACGGGTATATTTTTTCCTCGTGGATCCTCTTATCGTTGAAGAGTGTCGATGTTAATGGTTTTCCGTGACCGTTCCACAGATGGTGGCAGCTGTTGCGCCAGCATTTCGATGTGCCTCTGTCCTGTTGGTTGAGAAGAGAAAAGATAAAGGATTCGTTATTTGCATAAAATATGGGCAAACTAATAAACCCTGGCGGTCATTGATGAGAAGCTGCTAATTGCAAATCGATAAATTGAAACTTTCTGTCAACAGATGCTACTTTTAGGGGCCCAGATAGCAGTAGCGGTAAACGCGCAGCTATTCAGCACGACCATGCTGAGGGTCGTGGGTTCGAATCCCACAGGTCGAAGACCTTTTCGTAAAGAAGATTTTCTCGATTCCCAGGGCATAGAGTATCTTCGTATGTGCCACATGATATACAGATGCAAAAATGGTCAAGCTCTCAGTTAATAACTGTGGAAGTGCTCATAAGAACACAATCTGAGAAGCAGGCTTTGTCCCAGTTGGGACGTAATGCCAAAAGGAAGAAGAAGAAGATGCTACTTTTGAAACTCCGGAGTTTAAGATTAAATCAATCACATAAGTAGAAAAGAGTATATAAAATACATAGATCGCAAATTTAATCATAACGTAAATAAAATAAATTTTGGTTAACCTAGTGGTCTGGATTCAAAACAGCTTATGGATAACCGGAAAGCTCAATTGCAATTCAAATCCAATCCAAGGATTTCAATGCAGCTTATAAAGGCTTGTTATTTATTTGTTTCACACTCTTCCCATAATGAACTCTAATTGTTCAATCTCCATAAATTGAATTCAGCAATTAGTACCGGAGCGCATCGGAATATGAATCAAAGCCATTGGTATCTCATCCTCAATTTGCAACACGTTTCTTTGTGAACTGAATTTCTAATCAAAGCAGACAAAACCAGCAATCAGACTGCAATTTTCGTGCAGATTAAACTGGAGTACAATGGCATGGCATCCTCGTTGAGCTCCTTCCACCGCAGTATATACCCTTAAACTTCCTGGCCAGAATAGTTGCACAACCCGAAAACCACAAGCCTTCATAAGCCAGATGAAGTGCAACAGAGCACAATACGTCTCCCACATTCTTTTCCAAATTGGCGTCGCTTGTTTCTCCGGTTTGAGCTCTGCTTCCATTTGCTGGCTGGACCACAGGATGTTTTGCGACAAATATAGGTCATGGATGAATTGTTCTTTTCCCTGTGGGTGCAAATCTAAACTAGACGTACCGTTATCAAGCTGCAGCTGAATTCTAAGGCACAAAAGAAGCGTTACCAGTGTGAGGTAAGGGGAATGTTCCGATCCTTGAGAGGAATAAGAGTTCAAAACTTTTGCCAGAGAAGTCTAGCACAAGGTTTTTATTTTGTTCTAAACATTTTTTCGCTAGTAGCACAAACCATTGATAATACAACGTAACAAAAATTATATTTTTGTGTGTCTCAAGGATCAAATTATTTGTCTCTAGTAGATTTGGGGTTGCTGAATTTGATGCCGTTCTCAGAAATGCTCCAGCACGTTTTTTTTTATGCTACAGGTCCTCAATGTTGTATAAAACACTGGTTCAATTAATGTGCACATGATATTTAAGGTATCATTTATTTTTTGTGATCAAATCCACCACGCATGCTAATAGGACTTCAAATTTCATTTCCGATAAAATTTGGTTGAAATGACTTAATCAAATTTAGATTAAATCGATGTTTTCAACATGCTTGCAGTCCTCATACAAAATTATTCTTTTCTTTTATATGGCAAAATACAATACTTTTCTAAACCATCCAGAAATAACTTTTGAACATCGGAAGTTTTATTAACTTTGTTGATAATACTTCCAATATTCAAAAGTTATTTCTGGATGGTTTGGAAAAGTATTGTATTTTTTTCATACACTCCAACCTCTGTTTACGACTGTTATTTTTACCGACGGTTCGTTTTACGACCGAAATTCAGATTAACGACGACCGTTTTTTTAAATGATCATTATCTTAAAAAGTATTCAAAATAGAGGATCATGATGTTCGGCAAAATTGTTCAGTAGTTCGAGGGCTAACATATGGTAATCATTGAATTGCGGAATTCTGCCACTAGGTGGTGCTAGTGAGCATCGAAATTTTCTTTTGCGGATATCTCAGGATCCTGACCACTTAGAGAGATGGCGTCTTCGGCAAAGTTGTTCACTAACTCAAGGACTATTATTATTCTAGCCAAGAGATTAAAGATTTTGCCACTAGGCGGTGCTAGTGAGCATAGAACTTTTGTTTTGCGGATAGCTCCGGATCCTGACCACTTAGAAAGATGGCGTCTTCGGCAAATTTGCTCATTAGCTCAAGGACTATCATTATAAATGCTATGAGATTCAAAACTCTGCCACCAGGAGGCGCTAGTGAGCATAAAACATTTGTTTTTCGGATATCTCAGGATCCTGACTACTTAGAGAGATGGCGTCTACGGCAAAGTTGTTCAGTAACTCAAGAACTATCATCAGAGGCGCGTCCACGTTCGAAACCATAGGTAGGACAAATATTTTGAGCATAGTGAAATTAACAAAATGTTAACCCTGGATTGTAAATTGAATGTTACTATATTATTATTTGTCTTTATTAGGGAGATTTTCAGCCCTTGGCTGGTTTATCTCCGAGTTACTATATTTAAAAGGCTCAAACGCAATGAAGTGTACACTGAAATGAATTTTATTGTAGAAATTACTGAATCCATGGTAGAATTAAGAACTGCACCAACGATTTTCAACCGACTACATTAATCTGTTAATTCTACCGAAACATGGTCAACATCACTATGCTACTACGGACATAGTCACATTTACTGCACTGCTCAGTAATTTTTACCAGATTGCTACCGATTGCCTTAAAATAGTAAATTAGAGACCTATTGCCTGAAAAACGAGACATGGAAAAAACACAAAATGATTCAAAAACAGGCTGAAAAGAGACCAAACATGAACCAAAAATAAAAACCAAACGAAACCTTATAGGAGCTATCATAGCTTCAGAGTAGATATTTCTTTAAGATCTTAGACTTTTTTAGCATTCCTCGTCACATTACGACAAGTATCACTGTATGTGTTTTTCATGATTTTCTTTAGGAATTCTGGTATTTGCCCAAATGTTCAGATATTACTCTGGAAAACGATTATTTCTTAAGGAATTTATATAAGATTTCAACTAGGAATTAATATAGACACCTTAAGGAATTGTTCTATAGATTCCTTCTAAAATTTCTGCAGAAATTTCTCAAGTAATTCTTCAAGATTTTCAAAATTTCTAAAGAACTTTTCCAGAAGTGTCTCCAGGGAAATGCCAGGGAAAAGTTTCTGCACAATAAATCCGTGAGGTATTTCTGAATAAAATCCTAGTGTAATCTCTAATAAAACTTGTGAACGTTTTAAAATCACCATCATGAACAAGGATCTCTGAAATAATCCCTGGACTCTTGAGGAAGGTTTTAAAGATATTTTAGATAATATGGTAAGATAATCGAAAAAAGATAATCGAATCTTGGGAAAGAATTCCGCAGGATTGTCTGAAGATATTTCTCAAAAACACATTTGACTGAATCTATACAATTTTTTCTAGGAATGATGGAAGAAATAATTGAAAAAAATGCTGTGGTGTCAACTAATGTGAAAACTAAAATAAACTTTTGAAGGTGGCATGAATTTTTTGGGACAGTTTTTAAGAAATGTTTGGTTAAACTGTAGAAATAATACCTGGATGAAATGCTGGAAAAATTTCGAGTAAAAATAGATTGGTTCAAAGAACTCCTAAAAGAATTTTGAATTTTTGGGAAGAAACGTGGATAAATTCTTGAAGGGATTAACATGAACAGGCAGAGGAGTTCTTGCCGGATTTTTTGAAAAAAAAACTTAAGTTATTTTTCCAGATACTCTGGAATAAACCTTTGTGGATTTCCTCGGAAGTAATTCTGTAGAAATCCATAGAAGATCTCCTAGATTAACAACTGTTTTAGTGACAAAAAAGTTCTAGGACAGTTTTGTAATACCTAAGGAAATTAGTTGAGGTGATAGCTTTGAAGTTCTCAAGGAGCAAATTCTTAAGAAATAATTCTAAGCATTTTTTGAAAAAAATCGGTGGAAGTATTTCTGGGAGAAATAATAGAGAAATCTTAAGAAGAATTTCTGGAGAGATCATGTAGGAGATCCTGAAAGTAAAATTACCATGATAATTCCTGAAGGTTTTCCTCGGGTAATCTAAGACGAAATTCTTAAAGAGTCTGTTGAACCCGTTACAGTCTCTGATGGTTTCTTTAGAGCCTTTACAATTTAGCATCAGGATTCAATACAAACATAATAAGGAAAAAAATAGACTTTAGAGTCAATTTTGGTTAGAATAGATATTTCAGAGACTTTCCATTAAAATAGAGAATTTTTAGAGACTTGCATTGAGATTAACACCAAGTATCTAAAAAGAAACCTACTACCAGGATTACTCATTGGATCAACCTCTGTTATCATTCATATTAATATGAATATGAATATCGTTAATATATTAGTACCTTTAGTTTATTTCATAGTTTCTCAGGATTTTCATTATAGATTTTCTCAATCGTTCTCACGAGCTAGTACTTTTAAGGGCTATGCCACGCTTTACTAGGCATGAGAATCAAGAAAAACCTCGACGTGTCTTCCATCCTCCATGAGAATAAGTACAACGTCAATCGAGATTGTATGTTTATTGAACAGATTAAAAAAAATTAAAATTGTTTTTCAAGCTAATCTTATTTTTTTGTGGAATCGTGGGTAGGACAATCCTTTGACTGTCCTACCCAGTTGTTTTTGTGCGTAGTACATGTCCTACCTGTCCTACCCACTTCCCGCGCCACTGACTATCATTATTCTAGCCAAGAGATTCGAAATTTGACCACTAGGCGGAGCTAGTGAGCATAGAACTTTTGTTTTGCGGATAGCTCAGGATCCTGACCACTTAGAAAGATGGCGTTTTTGGCAAAGTTGTTCAGTAGCTCAAAGACTATCATTATTCTAGCCAAGAGATTCGAGATTTTGCCACCAGGCGGCGCTAGTGAACATAGAACTTTTGTTTTGCGAATATCTCAGGATCCTGACCCCTTAGAGAGATGGCGTCCTGGACAAAGTTGTCCAGTAGCTCAAGCGCTATCATTGTAAAACCCATGAGATTCGAAATTTTGCCGCCAGCTGGCGCTAGTGAACATTAAACTTTTGTTTTGCTGTTATCTCAGGATCTTGACCACTTAAAAATATGGCGTCTTCGGTAAATTTGTTGAGTAGCTTAACTTTGCCCAAGACGTCATGTCTATGCGGTCAGGATCTTGAGATATCCGCAATAAAAAAGTTCTATGCTCACTAGCGCCGCCTAATGGCCAAATCTCGAATCTCTTGACTAGAATAATGATAGTCCTTGAGCTACTGAACAACTTTGCCGAAGACGCCATCTTTCTAAGTGGTCATGATCCTGAGCTATCCACAAAACAAAAGTTCTATGCTCACTAACGACGCCTAGTGGCAAAATCTCGAATCTCTTGGCTAGAATAATGATAGTTCTTGAGCTACTGAATAACTTTGCCGAAGACGCCATATTTCTAAGTGGTCATGATCCTAAGCTATACGCAAAACAAAAGTTCTATGCTCACTACCGCCGCCTAGTGGCAAAATCTCGAATCTGTTGGCTAGAATAATGATAGTCCTTGAGCTACTGAACAACTTTGCCGAAGACTCCATCTTTCTAAGTGGTCATGATCCTAAGCTATCCGCAAAACAAAAGTTATATGCTCACTAGCGCCGCCTAGTGGCAAAATCTCGAATTTGTTGGCTAGAATAATGATAGTCCTTGAGCTACTGAACAACTTTGCCGAAGACGCCATCTTTCTAGGTTGTCATGATCCTGAGCTATCCGCAAAACAAAAGTTCTATGCTCACTAGCGCCGACTAGCGGCCAAATCTCGAATCTCTTGGCTAGAATAATGATAGTCCTTGAGCTACTGAAAACTTTGCCGAAGGCGCCATCTCTCTAAGTGGTCAGGATCCGGAGCTATCCGCAAGACAAAAGTTGCATGCACACTTGTACTGCCTGGTGGCGCAATTTCACTTAAGCAGTGTTGCCAGCTACGACAAAATTTTGAACCCTTCATGAAAAACTGGATTACAGTTGAAGAGTATTGCTATGTTGCTAAGCATTCTACTTTTATGTTTCGCTTAAATTGTATGGTTTTGGTCGTTTCTTTATTCTGCTTAAACAGTGTTGCCAGTAACATGAACAATTGTGATTCTGCCGACTGTATAGCACGCAATACTTCCTCCAACTTTGGTGAACATTCGGTATCGTAATCCTTAAAAATTTTTGGTATTTGCATATCACACCCCCATAAAATTGGTTCTTTTGATGGCAATCGAGCAGTGTTGCCATTTATTACCAAAACATGAAAACTTGAACGGCCATTTTGGAAAGGCCTTAACCCATGCTTCAACTTTGCCGAATATCTCGAATCAGTATTTCCGCATCTAGACGTTGCATTTTTCAAAAACATAATTATAACCCTGATTTTTTTTACGACCGATTTTTTTACGACCCCCCGATAACGGTCGTAAAAAAAGGTTGGGGTGTATATCCCTGATTTTACGATCGATTTTTCTACAGCCCCCGCTCCCTATAATGGTTGTTAAAATAGGTTGGGTGTAATTCATTAATAAATAAAATAGGTTCATAAAAAACAAGGTGTTCACTTTACAAAATGAACAGTATTTACTCTTACAAATGTCTTTACACGACAAATATTGTCTTGTTGGACTCGAAGATTTACATTCAGGAAAGCATAAAGTTTAAGGTGAAGATGAATCAAAGCCAAACCTCAAATTTTCAAATGCACGGATCTGGAGAACCAAACATCCGTTTGAGCTGAAAACTTAATCGATTGGTCACTCGCTGGTGGTGACTAATCGATTAAGTTTTCAGCTCAAACGGGTGTTCGATTCTCCAGAACCGAGCTTTTGAAAAATTGAGGTTTGGCTTCGATTCATCTTTACCTTAAAACAAACAAACAAATGCAATGATATACAAACGATCAGCCAAAGCTCTGCCGCAAAACATTCTTCAAGTTCACAGCGGAAAAAGGAGGCTCGGCGCTCCCTTTCCTATCCTCTTGCATCCGTCACAGTGTGATGGCATGATAATTGTTTCGAATTGCGAAAGATGTGCGATGCTCGGCGCAAGTGTTTTCTTACTTTTGTTTGTGCCACAACTATAAAGGGGTGGAGGGCGGTGCTCGGGGAGTGTCCCATCTGAGCATAAGTCCTCTCCATGCGCTTCCGGAACGTGTTGCCACCGAGAAGATGTGTTATGAATAGTTTACATAATCTGCTAACTTTTCATGGCCTGGATAGCCAAAGGGAAATTATGACAATCTATCTGGGGTCCTGCTCGGAGGTGGTTTTACGTGGTTATGAATATTGAATTCCACCAAACACATCTCATGGACGGTTTATTCCAGGATGTAGCTGTGTGGAGCCGGTTATGAAATCATACTTAAATATTTCAGCACTTGTGTGAAGTTATTGCCCATAGGGGGAGGAAATGCACGGATTGCATAAAGCCGGAAGGAAAAACACAGATTGACTTGAACAAAGCGATGCACGGAAGCTTTGATTGCGAAACGTAATCATATCGATTTATTAATGTATATTTCGAAAGGAACCAAAAATAGCAGCAGAAAATATGTTTTTAATGTAATGCTTGTGCTACGGGTGAAATTAATAAAATTTACCTGAAATGAATCGTAGTTCTAAAAAACTGGGCGTAGAGTTATCCTCCCTCTTTCCACAGTCAATGATAGTGTCTAATTCCTGTAAATCACTTCGCACTACAACCCGCCAACACTTCGTATCATTTACGACGATTTACACCAGTAATTAACTAACAAATTTTCCACCTTCACTGATTATCCGTGAAAATTCCTAACCGGATCTGGAGCCACACGGATTCCGACGGCCATATTTATGAAAAGTTGAACAATGTTTTGACATGACCAGCCCGCACGAAGGGAATGATATAACTCGTCACACAGTTGCTTTCGGAGCAAGGATACAGCACCGATTGTGGCATTCGCCAGCAAGGACTCGGTAAGGAAACGGGATGGCAGCAAAGTGTTTACGTCCAAGTGCGCAGGCCCCAAAATTGGCCATAGTGGGGTTCGCCGTGATGTGTAATGTTTTGGAATGTGTTTGTCGCGTGAGTTTTATAAGCTAGATGAAGGAAATCGTAAAATCAGGAATGTTTATCGTTACTGTTCAAACTAGAGCCGGACATTTCACTTGGTAGATGGTGGAGCACCTTATAAGGTGAGGGAGTTTGCAATCTAATTCTGTGTGGAGGTGTACCACATTAGAACTGATATGATTATAGGTTGGATAACCTGCGGTAAAATACACCAGAGAAAATTTATTAAAAAAAAGAAATTGACATGCTTCAGTATTTAATTAAACGAAACTAAATAAGATGTGGTAATTCGAGAATGTTCACACTGTAAAAGGTAAAAGCACCGGTGTTGGCCAGCTAAAGAGGAATTGGTAATAAAATGATATGGGATACCCTATTATATGGCACGATAAATGGCTGGGCATGGTGTACCATTGGTATCTCCCGTACCTTCAAGAATGTGTGGTCCTTAGCCTCTTGCCCAGCAACTCTTATCCCTACTTACTTGCGGTACTGGCCATGGTACGAGTAACCTTAGGGAGCATCGGGTAACCAACCCCGATGGAAACTCTGGTCGTATGCTGACAGGGGTTTACTTTTTCTTTTGCTTCTGCAAACCTAGAGCGTCTGTACTCCACGTTAGGAGCGGCTCACAAAAGCGTCTGTTCCCCATGTCAGGGGCGGCTGATCATCGTCAGAGTGCCAGAGAAGGACTCTAAGTTAAACTGTGCACTATGGTCCTCCGGAAATCTAGCGGGTTGGTGTCAGGACCTGCAATCCAGTCTTAAAAAAATCAAGCAACGAATAATCAACGAGAAAATACAAACCGGGACAATCGGCGAAGACCACAGCGACGTAAAGGGACTAGCGATTGCAAGCTCGGTACTTGGAACTGTAAATATCTCACTTCATTGGAAGCACTCGCATATTTGCCGATGTGCTGAAGGAACACGGATTCGGCATCGTAGCGATGCAGTAATTGCGTTGGAAGGGATCAATGGTGCGAACGTTTAGAGGTAACCACCCAACTAACATTCACTCATTGAACAAACACCATTATGGCAGTTTTATTCAGCATCATGTTTAATAATATTTTAATAAGTTTCATGGCCAACCTTTGTTCAGGCGTTGTTCACACAAATTTGGAGAAACTTTAAAGCATGTCGTTGAATTCCAACTTTATTGTTCAGCTTTTAAAACGTTTAACAAGCATTTTGTTCAGCTTTTATACGACTGATCCAAAAATAATTAAAAACAAATAAAAAACAAAAATATATTTTTCTTGGCGCTTCAAATGTAGTGTACACACTTATCATGATATAACAACCATATTTAAAAATCGCCTGGATACTGGATTCGAACTCGAGACCTTCCAATCGTTAGCAGTATGCCTTCCCATTTGCGCCATCCTAGAATTGATGAATAAATCGTCCAGTGCAAAATATAAACCTCTCATAGCTGAATATTGATCATGTTAGAGCTTCTATTCGACATCGTCTAATCAACACATGGTACGCTAATCAAAAACTGAACAAGCATATCAGCTGCTGCTTAGTGCTGATCCAAGCTGAGTTCAATCGGCTATTTTAAGCGCACAGTGAGACAATTTATGTCAATGATGGTTAAAAATAATATTCATTTACACAAAGTGCAATCAGTCTGAAATGATTAAGGCGAATATGCATCGAAGTCAAACCTCAAATTTTCAAGAGCACAAGAACCAGACAGCGTAGCGGTTCGAGCTGAAAACCTTATCGATTGGTCACGCTGGTGGTGACCAATCGATTAAGTTTTCAGCTAGAACGGATGTTTAGTTCTCTAGATTTGGGTTCTTGAAAATTTGAGGTTTGGCTTCGATGCATCTTCACCTTAAGCTAATTTCATAATAAGTTTTAGTTTGTTCAAAACTTCAATTTGAATGATTCATTAACTTAAATTGAAATGCATTTATTTTATAAATTATGTTTGTATTAATAATTTATATTATTGAATTGTACTTTTCATTAACTTATTATGCATTAAAGAAATAGTCCTCTGTATGAATATATTTAAATCATTTGAAGTGTTCTGAGGACTATGCGCCTGAATAGAAAAACGTTCGAATATCTTGACGTGTGGGATTTTTTTTCGGAAATAACCAAGTAGATCATTTTTCTCTGTCTGCACTATTCAATTGTGAAGAAAGGTCGTTTCAAATGTAGCTCGCTATAGAAATTTACTTAATCAATTCTGTCAAAGAAATTTCTTCTTTTCTTGTACGGAACAACATCCCGAGCAGGCAAAGCTTAGCAACAGCAAATTAAAATATGGATAGCTAAAAGTGATATAAACTTGATAAATATAATATATAAAAGATCTGGAAATGATATCTAAAATTAACTACATATAAAAAAACAAACAACATTTTGATGTTGTCTTCAGATCTTTTCTGTTAATCAAGTCAATATTACGCTTTGTTTGTCAGTAATTCACTCCTACTAGGAATACTTAGCCCAAATGTTTGTTTTTGTTTTTCAAAATAATCCTACATTTCTGGAGGCTGACCATGTTTATTTTCTGAACAGCTATTTAAAAAGTTTTGAGAAAGAATAAGTTATAAGCTTTGAAATGCATTCGGAACTCAACACTAATTTCAAATATTTTGTCCATTTTATGAAATTTATATGTTAATCGTCATTTTGGCCTCTATTGGATCAACTGTTCTTATAATATACTGAAGCTGAATTAGGATTTTATAAGATACATGTGTGGTAGCTAGAGTTGGTGTATAAAAATATTGATTGGTTTTATATCAGCGTGCATGTTTGATTTGAGCGTGCATGCTATGAGTATGTTTGTTTTACTTAATCGTGTATGTTTTATTTAAGCGTGCGACAATTGACAGCTCGGAAAAGCGCGCACAAGACTGAGCATGCGTGTCTCGCGATCGAGACCTCAGTTTAGTGAAGGATTTTGTGCCATACGGTTGTGCTGGTTTAAAACCAGCATTTACTTATTCGGCCGATGGCGGAATCGGCCGAAAGTGAGTTTGCATCTCGATCCGGATCAGGACTGTGCATTTTCGAAAGCATTTTGTGAAACACGAAGGCTTGGTTGTGTCGTCTCGATGGTGACGAACAACTGCGTCGCTTCGTTTTTCGTTCCACAATCATTCGTTTCGTTATCCGAATTGAAAGCAACGAACAAGAAAGGTGAAATGAAAGAATAAGAATTTCGTTTCATATAATTTCATTGAAATCTATCAAAATGTTTCAAATTGCATTTTACCTATTTTTTGCAGTGTAATTATGTAACTTGTTGAGTAATTAATTGAGATAGAGATATTATACGGGCCACCACGTCGTTCATTTGAATTAATCAGCTCCTAAAGTTAGAGACTACCGATTGAAAGACCAGCTCGCTGCGGTGAGGCTCCGATTTATGACGCGCGACGCATAAGCAGCACGAAAGAGATGAGAGACTACGCTTGCTGCGATGAAAGGAAAGGTTCGTCGGATTGAAACGAAACAGTAAAGTTTCAACTGAAAGGCAAGCTTGAGTCAGTCAGTTGGGGACTGAAAATGCTTTCAATGAAATGAAAATGTACGGCCCTGATCCGGATACTACAATGGCGCAGTCGGTAGAAGCTTCCGGATTTGCTCGGTTTGTTTATTTCTTTGATTGTAATTTGGTAAGTTTAGAAAAAAGTGGAGGAAAACCCCAGTAGGCTCCCTGATGGAGAAGCAGTGGAGTAGGCTGGTGGTTAAAAGAACAAGAACTTATGTTTGATTTTGATCTAAAAAGTGTCCCAGTAGGCTCCCTGGTGGACAAAGGAGTAGGCTGGAGGATGAAAAAATAAACTGATAAATGGAGAACATCGAAAATCTGCCCAGTAGGCATCCTGACGGAAGGGCAGGAAGTAGGCTGGCGAAGAAATAATAAATAATGAGAAAAATGTCCCTAGTAGGCTCCCTGGTGGAGTAGGCTAGCGGATGGCATAAAAACTAATTGATAGAAAAGGAAATGTTCCCAGTAGGCTCCCTGACGGAAGGGCAGTGGAGTAGGCTGTCGAATGAAAAAGTTATGATGATGATGATGATAGAGTGATGAAGATGAGATGATGATGATGATGATGATGATGATGATGATGATGATGATGATGATGATGATGATGGATGATGATGAGATGATGATGATGATGATGATGAATGATGAATGGATGATGAATGATGATGATGATGATGATGTGATGATGAATGATGATGATGATGAGATGATGATGATGATGATGATGATGATATGATGATGATGAAAGATGATGATGAATGATGATGATGATGATGATGATGATGATGGTGATGATGATGATGATGATGATGATGATGATGATGATGATGATGATGATGATGATGATGATGATGATGATGATGATGATGATGATGATGATGATGATTTGATGATGATTGATTGATGATGATGATGATGATGATGATGATGATGATGATGATGATCTGATGATGATGATGATGATGATGATGGATGATGATGATGATGATGGATGATGATGATGATGATGATAGATGATGATGATGATGATGATGATGATGATGATGATGATGATGATGATGATGATGATGATGATGATGATGATGATGATGATGATATGATGATGATGATGATGATGATGATGATGATGATGATGATGATGATGATGATGATGATGATGATGATGATGATGATGATGATGATGATGAGATGATGATGATGATGATGATGATGATGATGATGATGATGATGATATGATGATGATGATGATGATGATGATGATGATGATGATGATGATGATGATGATGATGATGATGATGATGATGATGATGATGATGATGATGATGATGATGATGATGGATGATGATGATGATGATGATGATGATGATATGATGATGATGATGATGATGATGATGATGATGATGATATGATGATGATTGATTGATGAGATGATGATGATATGATGATGATGATGATGATGATGATGATGATGATAGATGATGATGAATGATGATGATGATGATGATGATATGATGATGATGATGATGATGATGATGATGATGATGATGATGATGATGATGATGATGATGATGATGATGATGATGATGATATGATGATGATGATGATGATGATGAGATGATGATGATGATGATGATTGATGATGATGATGATGATGATGATGATGATGATGATGATGATGATGATGATGATGATGATGATGATGATGATGATGATGATGATGGATGATGATGATGATGATGATGATGGATTGATGATGATGATGATGATGATGATGATGATGATGATGATGATGATGATGATGATGATGATGATATGATGATGATGATGATGATGATGATGATGATGATGATGAATGATGATGATGATGATGATGATGATGATGATGATGATGATGATGATGATGATGATGATGATGATGATGAATGATGATGATGAATGATGATGATGATGATGATGATTGATGATGATGATGATGATGATGATGATGATGATGATGATGATGATGATGATGATGATGATGATGATGATGATGATGATGAAAAAAATGATGAGATATGATGATGATGATATGATGATGATGATGATGATGATGATGATGATGATGAGATGATGATGAGATGATGATGATGATGATGATGATGATGATGATGATGATGATGATGATGATGATGATGATGATGATGATGATGATGATGATGATGATGATGATGATGATGATGATGATGATGATGATGAATGATGATGATGATGATGATGATGATATGATGATGATGATGATGATGATGATGATGATGATGATGATGATGATGATGATGATGATTTTTTCGAGATTGTAGAAAATTCATAGAGTAGAGGAGAAGGCGGATGCGGTAGCTCATGAATAAGCACAGTCTTAATTTCAATCAAAGGAACTTCGGTTCATAAAGGATGGCGACTGAAACGCTTTTTAACCCTGAGGCCTGAGTGAAAGAAGAGAAACCAAATATCTCATTTGTTATTATTTATTATTTCATTTATTTTTTGTCAGTAATACTCGTACACATATCTAGATTCTAAAAGTGGCCAAAGGATTCCAGAAATGTTCCTGTGGCCGGATTTATTCCAGTGGGTCACAGGGTCAGGTCGGATGAAAAGGATGCTATGCGTTTGTGCCCCTAGAGGTAGGCAAATTTCAAGTCACAGATAGTTTCTGGAATGTGTAGTATCCGGATCGAGATGCAAACTCACTTTCGGCCGATTCCGCCATCGGCCGAATAAGTAAATGCTGGTTTTAAACCAGCACAACCGTATGCCACAAAATCCTTCACTAAACTGAGGTCTCGATCGCGAGACACGCATGCTCAGTCTTGTGCGCGCTTTTCCGAGCTGTCAATTGTCGCACGCTTAAATAAAACATACACGATTAAGTAAAACAAACATACTCATAGCATGCACGCTCAAATCAAACATGCACGCTGATGTAAAACCAATCAATATTTTTATACACCAACTCTAGCTACCACACATTGGTGATCTAGTTTCTCAAATATTCCGATATTCCTTGGGAGACCGACATTCTTCATGTAAAATGTCTTTGGCATTTTGTTTCTGGTCAATTTATCAAAAAATAATGTAATGAGGAACTGCTGTGAAAAAATCATACAAATCGGTTCAGTACTCTTGAAGAAATCTGAAAATAACGATGTGAGGTTTTTCGATGTTTTCAAGATCTTTACTTGGCCAGCGTGGTACAAGAAACATAAATGCTCATTACTCAAAGACGGCTGCGCCATGTTGCTTCGTTTTTTCACAACATACTAGCATTAATGTATCGATCCGAAGAGTGTATACCCGAGTACGATAAAAATTCCCTAACCTTGAGATATTTACGTGGGTTATGGCAACGCGTTGGTCCCCCAAGGAATTATGGAAGATCTCCGGATTCATATGACCGATTATCAATATCGACACATATTTTAAAACTAGAAGAGATTTTGAAAGCTTGTGAAAGAAATAGTGCAAATATATCGAGAAACAAAAAAGTTATCGCGATTTGAATACTTTTTAGCGGTAAAAAATGAAGCTACCGGTAGAGAGGTTAATAGTGATGGGTTTTATGATATCGGGAGGTGGCCGATCAATGAGAGAATGTGCAGGTTGGCTTGCAATTGCAACATCGCTCAGGATGGCCAGGAGGAGGAAATCAGACCAACTAATGGAAGCCTTACATACCGATACATCTGCAGATCACCACAGCAGACAGAATCACAAATCGACCTCGTTCTGATTGATGGACGGCACTTCTCCGACATTATCGACGTCAGGACCTATCGTGGCGCTAACAACGACTCTGACCACTACCTGGTGATGGTTAAACCACAGACAAACAGACGTCACACTCTCATCGATGTCCATCGACCAACTTTTTAACGATCGATTCGAATATCTGGTAGGTGGTCAATCGACCACCAGCAGCGCTCGCGTCGTTTTTGTTCGTGTTTGACGTTTACACACTACCGCCACCTGTTGGTCCATCGGCCAACTACAGTGTTTTTAGCATTGGGCGTACATGTTTTCGCGACTATGATTTTGATCGCAATTTGTTCTAAGTGTTACGTCTGTTTCTCTGTGGTTAAACTGTGCTCAAAACTCTATGTCGTTAACAACGTACGGTACCGACGGCCGCCCTGGTATGACCTATAGCGGCTTAAGCAACTGGATGTCGCAGCGGCATACGTGCAGCACCTCGAGGCTGCATTACCGGAAGAGGGTGAGCTGGATAAAGTCCCTCTTGAGGACTGCTGGAGAACAGTGAAGGCAGTTATGAACAATGTAGCTGAGAGCAACGTTGGGTACGTGGGACGGAGTCGACGGAACGATTGGTTCGGCAAGGAATGTAGGCAGATTATGGAAGAGAAGAATGTTGTGTGGGCGGTCATGCTGTAGCAAGGGACTCGGCAGAACGTGGAACGCAATAGACGAAAACGGCAACAGCGGACCTGTCTCTTTCGGGAGAAAAATGCCGCCTGGAGGAAACGGACTGCGAGGAGATGGAACAGATGTGCCGATCGCAAGAAACACGTAAGTTCTATCAGAAGCTCAAGGCATCCCGCAACGGCTTCGTGCCGCGAGCCGTGATGTGCAGGATGAAGAATGAGAGCATTTTGACGGACGAGCGTGAGGCGATCGGAAGGTAGAGGCAGCACTTCGAAGAGCATCTGAATGGCGCTGAGAGCACAGACAATGAAGGACGGGACAACGGAGGAAATGCCTTCGTCAGTACTGTGGGCGATGGAAACCAACCAGCCCCCACTTTGAGGGAGGTTAAGAGTGCCATACAGCAGCTCAAGAATAAAGCTACTGGTAAGGATGATAGCTGAACTCATAAAGATGGTCCTGGAGAGGCTGGCCTTTTGTCTACATGGGCTGATAGGCACAATCTGGGAAACAGAACAGCTACCAGAGGAGTGGAAGGAAGGCGTAATATGCCCCATCTACAAGAAGGACGACAAACTAGATTGTGAGAATTTCCGAGCGATCACCATTCTAAATGCGTCCTACAAAGTATTATCCCAGCTCATCTTCCGTCGTTTGTCACCTGTAGTAACGAGTTTGTGGGAAGTTATCAAGCCGGCTTCGTTGACGGCCGATCGACAACGGACCATATCTGGACTGTACAACAAAAATGTCCTCCAAAAATGTCCTCCAAAAATGTCGTGAATACCAGCTCCCAACGCATCACCTTTTCATCGATTTCAAGGCGGCATACGACAGTATCGACCGCGTAGAGCTATGGAAAATCATGAACGAGAACAGCTTTCCCGGGAAGCTCACGTGACTGATAAGAGCGACGTTAGAAGGTGTGCAAAATTATGTGAAGCTTTCAGGCGAACACTCCAGTACGTTTGGATCCCGCTGGGGACTACGACAAGGTGATGGACTTTCGTGCCTGTTGTTCAATATTGCTTGCAAGCACTTGGAGTCTTCGACCGTCGGGTACTTAGGACGATCTTTGGCGGTGTGAGGCGGCAAAGGATGAATCACGAGCTCGTTCAACTCTGCGGCAAACCCAATATCCAGAAGGTGGTCAAAGCTGAAAGGTTACGATGGGCAGGGCATGTTTCAAGAATGCCGGACAACAACCCTGCAAATTGGTGTTCAGTTTAGTTGCGGCTGGTACAAGAAGACGTGGAGTGCAGCGAACTAGGTGGGCGGATCAAGTGCGTATAGATTTGGCGAGCGTGGGGCAGAACCGAGGATGGCGAGATGCGGCCACGAACCGAGTATTGTGGCATGAAATTGTTGATTCAGTGTTATCTGTTTAGATGTTAACTATATAAATGAAAAAGAAACGGTTTATCATTCGGGGCCTTCCTTAGCCTTCCTTAGTGGTTAGAGTCCGCGGCTACTAAGCAAAGCCATGCTGAAGGTGTCTGGGTTCGATTCCCGGTCGGTCCAGGATCTTTTCGTAATGGAAATTTCCTTGACTTCCCTGGGCATATAGTATCATCGTACCTGCCACATGAAATACGAATGCGAAAATGGCAATTTTGGCAAAGATAGCTCTTAGTTAATAACTGTGGAAGTGCTCATAAGAACACTAAGCTGAGTAGCTCTGTCTCAGTGGGGACGTTAATGCCAAGAAGAAGAAGATATCAACCGTTAAACAGTTTTGCAGTGCCTACTAGCATCATAAGACATTTTCAAATGCTTATTGGCACTGTGACCTTTAAGCCCTGTAATAATCCGTATATGAGTATATAACGCTATTACAGGGTTTGTAATATCTGTGTCTATATACCGATTGCGACGACTGTCAATGCTTATAAACGGCTTAATATTATGATGTTTGTATCTATTAGAGCAAAACAGATTTCAACCAAAATTAAAACCGTTATGAATGATTATGAAATTTGGGAACAAATTTTCCGATTCATAGATTACATGATTGTATGGCTGTTGTATTAAATTGTTGAAAAGAAATTAATGCGTGAGTAGGGAAAATAGGGTCGGTGTTCCCTTAGTGGACGGTCCCCTATAGTCGCACTAGTGGCTTTTTACGGCCGTTTCGCCGTAGCAAAATAATTTTTAACATGAAGATCAGTAGCTATTTATCTAAGTACCATTGACACACAGCTCGATTTTGTTCAAAATATGATCAAAATAATTAGTTTTGCTTAAAATTTTAGCTCCCTTGCACCTATAGTTAACCTATTGTTCCTATAGTAGCACTACTAAGAGAAACTATTTTGTTATTAAACAAAATAGTTGATAAATTAGGAACTTTTTTACATCAATCGAACGCTTTTGATCCACACTTCAAAGGAAAAATATAAAAGTTTTATAAAAATACGGTTTTGATTTGTGTTTTGCCTATTCCGTGAGGCTAGTGCTACTATAGGAACAGAAATTAGGAATAGTGCTACTATAGGCACATGTGTTCCTATAGTGGCACAAGCGAAAATAAATACAAAAACATGAGTTTTCTTATGTTTCATATTTTTTCCACAAAGCCAAGATAAAAAGCTTTCAGATGATCTAAAAATAATTCCGCAGGCTTTATTTTTCGATTTTATACGAATATTTGTTCTTAGCTATGCGGCTATTGGTACATCGACCCTACTGGTGAAAAGCCTTTGCTCAATATAGTTTCTGATAATGAAAATGGTTTGAGAAGGGAAAAACTTAAGTTCTTTGAAATTCAGCTTTAAAACTCATTACAAATGCATGTTAGCTTGGTTTGTAATTTCTGCCAAACTTCATTCGGCCAAATGACACGGAACCGTAGTATAAAACTTATTGGTGATTCTAAAAGCTGCTGACAAAACAGCTCAATCAATTGAAATAGTTTATGCTGACAGCAAAGATGATTAGAAGGAAAAAGATAACCGACTTCCATTTTTTCTAGGCGACATGAATAGTGCCGCCCTGGTGAGTCAAAAGCCAACTAATATGCAACGTTCTCCTAGTGACCACTAGATGTTGAAGTGTTCGTTTATGATATTCACGCTTGAAAAAAGGTACACAACTCAAACGAGGATGTCCGATATTGCCAATCATCTAAATGGCATAAAATGTGGGAAAAGAAGAAAAAACAGCACATGAACATTTTTTAGTATGCATAAAAATTACTCAAATTTTATGTTGGTTCAGAAGAGCCTGATGTTATGTGAGTCGTACTCACTTCTGTGTAACATTTTTCAAGCGTGTTTGTTTTGATTTCTTCCACTTTTCGTATTTTGATTGCACGATGATTCAAATTTAGCTGAACATAATGTTTACGCGCTTTTGACTCAACATATGGCAGTAGTGTTACTTGAATAACGTGTCGTCGGCAAAATGTATGGCAAAATAAAGAGTCGATCATCTTTTTCCTTTGAACCATCTTTGCTGACAGCACAATCTAGTGGAATAAATCTGCAAAATAGATCACTGAGCGTAATAAGAAACGGTGCTAAAAATAAGCTCTACACAGATTTTTTTAATTGCTATTACTCTAAAACTAGTCATACGATTTGAATTTTATTTTCGCAGTCGTAAAGCTACGATCCAATAAATAAAAATATTCTACAAGCTTGTAATTAGAAATAAAGAGCCTTAAGGGGTGTACCAATGAATGGTTCAGACTGCTCATATTAGCAATCAGACAAAAATATTTTAATTATATTTCAATATATTATATATTATATTATATCAAGAAGAGTCGTAGAAAGGCAAATGGACAATGGGAAAAACAGTGTTAAGGAGTTCCCATAGAAAAAGATATACATTTTCGGAAACACTCATAATTTATTTTACCCCAATTCTACGGATAAACCTTTTTCAATCACTCTTTTTATTGCATTCAAATCTTCGGAACAGAATCTCAATAGAGGAACAAAATTCAATGCGATGCTTTTTTTGACATAAATTTACTTAAAGAAGTTATATTAACATGTTTGAATTTGGAGATGAACCAGTCACGAGCTGCAAATCTCCCTAATAAAGCTAATAATAATTTTTGATTACACTCAAAATTGTTTATGCTTGAAAAATACTATGAATAATTCCATTTTTCAAATTGCCTGGCTGTAAACCCAATGTGATAATATCTATTTTTTACATTGAATTGATTGTGGAAGTCAAGTGAACATATTTGAGCAGAAAAATTATATCACATAAGCACAAACGAAAAATCTATTTTATTAGCCTAGTTGCCTGTATATCAAAATTTAAAGCGGTGACATCAAGTTTTTTCGACATAAAGTTCGTCATAGGCAAGTAAGTGAACATGTTTGAGAAACAGTAATTTTAGATTACACTCAAAAATTATACTACTTAAAAACCATGAAAATCAGTAATTGATCCTGTATGCATTCAAATCAAAATCTTAAGCGATGATATGTAGTTTTTTTTTTAATATCCACTGATAGTTGTTAAAACATCCACTGGTATGTCGAAAATTTGATAAATGGTACTTAAAATGTTCAAGCTATTGTTTTTAATTCTGAGTTTTAAGCAAACATGTTGAAAAATAATGTTTGAGTATGATCAAAAATTTATATTTTTACTCATAAATGTTCACTTTTTATCTTTAATCAATTAAATGGAAGATAACATATCGTCGATTCAGATTTTGATGCAAGGTTCAAGTTTAAAAACAGAGATTTTCATAATTATTATGTAAATTTACTTTTTAGGAAAATTTAAAAGTTAGTTCTTTTTACACGTATTCACTTCACTGCTATAGAGAAAATAATATTGAAAAATCTAAATACCATCGCCATGAATATTGATTTACAAGCAACCAAGCTCATATCACAGAGTTTTAGGCAGTTTCTTAGGTTTCAATTTCTACTGAAGCATTTTCACATCAATTTTATGTCAAAAACCTACACATTATCGCTTTAGGTTTTGATTTCTGGTTGAGTTCTGAGATTTTCATATTAAAATGATTTTTGAGTGTAATTTAAAAAATCTATTTTTCCTCAAACCTATTCACTGGAAATATAAATTGTTTTATATTACGAAATCGTTCGTTTGAACTACGAAATTATTCGTTGTTTTCTGCAACGAAACAGTTTCGTGAAATGTATGCAACCAGCTTCGTAATATGATTCAAGCTCGAAATCAAAACAAACAATGATTGTTATAATGTACTCAACACTTCGTAATCGAAATTAGTTTGTTTCGTATTCAGAACGAACATTTATACGCGCTTCTTCTTACCTCCCTCGGTTGCGGTCGTGTCATGTTACATTTTACGAAATGTGTCTACGAAACCTTTCATTGCAGAAAACAACGAATGATTTCGTAGATTAAACGATCAGTTTCGTAATACTAAACAATTCGTGATACGAACAATACGATAACGCACATCTACGAATTGTATATCGTACATCTTACGATTATTTTGTAAAGTATCTGAATTGCTAAATTCTGTCAAGTACAAATAATTCGTACAATGAATGAAAATAGCGTCTTGTTATTTCGTAAATTGGATTTTGGATAAAATACGAAGAGATGTTTTCAGTTATAACTACTATGAGGAAATTTGTGTCGAAAAGAGCTTAATGTCATCGCTTTGAATGTTGATTTACAGGCAAACAGGGTTATGAAAAATGAGTTTTCTAAGTTACTACGGTGAAATAAATTTTGAATGGTATCAAATATATCTATTATTTTCGGTATTTCTCAAACATGTTTACTTAACTTGTACAATCAATCGAATGTTGAAAAACAACATATCTGTTCGTACTTTTTTTACAAGCATAAATGTTCATTTAACAGGATTTAAATTAATTTTCAGTGCATTCAAAACATTGTATCACTTCTCAAACTTTACTTCTAAAACCAACACGCAGTATGACTGTTTCCTAGTTTTGTTACGTAAATAATAAATACAACATAGAAAAATGAACATATAAAATGAACACTTTTCATTTGGGAGTCATGGATAAGCGAATGTGAGAACAACCCTACCATTCAGATTGGCAAAATCTTGCACTCAACAACTTGTGAGCAAGCTTACGTGCAAGCCAAGCGATTCTTTTGCCACTCACCGCCAGATGGTGCATCATGTTTTATCTTATCACCTTCCTACACCAAAGATAAGTAAATCTTCGATCAAATGTAGAATCATACGAATGCAGCAAATTATCGCTCTCAGTATAGATTTAGTAGATTGAAGTTCAAGAAATGGAACGATATGAGGAGGACATATATCGTTTGAACTTAAGAATCAAAGAGCTGATATCCAGAAACGATTTGCGTGAGTTGTGAACTAACTTAGATTAAAATATGGTCGATAAATAATGTTGCTTTCAGTGGAATCACAAAACGAACAGCTAGCCATCGAAAACCAAACATTGTTGGTGGAAAATGTTCAACTAAAAGCAGAAACCAGTAGTCTATCTCAGAGCAATGTGCAGTACAAGATGCAACTTGAGAAGGAAATCGCCCAACGGGAACAGCTATACGAGGCCAATCAAAGGCACAAAACACGCTATCGGGCGCTGTTGGATCGCTTCACCGAGCAAAGCGAGAAGGTGAAAATGCTGGAACACAGCCTTCGGTCGGCGGCGTCCACCAAGAGGATCAATCACGTGCCGGTGGAAATAATTGGTATGAATAACTGCGGAGGACAGAATTACCTTTTCATAAGGGATGGTATACAAATTATGTCACGTTAAATTTGAACCTTTTCTTCCTCCTACCACCTTGCCATGTATTTATATGAGGCTTCCGAATATTTTGAAAGGCTTGTCACGCTACGTACCCCTTCCTCTTGAAGCATGACAGATTTTTTCGTAATCCCTAAAGAGAAAATGTAGAACGGCTGAAATGCTAACTGGCTAACTGAACAAGTGAAACAAATAATTGATGCAATGTTGAAATCCACCACTATGACTGAAACAGTTCAAGTTGGGGTAAAGTTAACTAATCAAATTGTTATTGGATTACGTTTTTTTCTAAGGGATCCAAATATTTTTTTTAATATTTTTAATTTTTGATCGTTCTTTGAATGGTAAAGAGGACGAACTGCTTAGCCAATAACAGCAGTTATCACTAAGACTTACTTGCAAACTGGATCAAACTCAAAAGAGATCCAAAATTTTTGGTTGGTTGAAACACAGCTTGGTAATAGTAGTTTACGGAACAAGTTGCAGAATGATGATTTTTACAGCACGTGTCGTAAATTTATCCTACGAGGCTTGCCGAGTAGGATAATTACGACGAGTGCTGTAAAAATCGAGTTCTGCAACGAGTTACGTACAACATTTTTTGCAATTTCGTAGAAGACCACTTGAGGGTATCAGAAATTATATCGGAATGCATTCACCATCATTTCACAATTCTGAAAAATTGTTGTGTAATGATTCATTACGCAACTCAAAACAGTTGCGTAATGAGAAAGCGTTGCGTAATAAATCATTACAGCACTGGTTTCAGTTAGGTAATGACTATTCCCGCACTGCATACTTCAGTGCAGGAAAGTAGGCCGTTTCATGACAGATTGGCGTGATGAAAAACAGCCTATTACGATGAGAAATTGCAAAAATATACTTTCATAGTTGCCTATTTGCCTTTTCAATGCTCTGGACAGCAAGTTAATTTGCTTCATACTGACTAGCAAAAATTGACTCGCAATAAGTCATTTTTTTTTGTCATTGGTGACTTTGATGCCAAAAATCGGTCATGGGATAATTCTCAAAGTAATTCCAACCGCAGAATTTTATTTGATTAGCGCTCTTCAGGATATTTCTCAATTCAATACCCTGATAGCCTCACATGCTTTTCCTCTTTTAGAAACCCTTCTAGGATTGATTTGGTCTTAACCAACTCTAGTCACCTTTGTAGACATCTGATTACTCATGTTATTTTTTCAAATATCCCATGAAGCGATTCTCAATCCTATCAGCCCCACTTTCAATTGTTTTCGAGCCGACTGGAATATATATGAAACATATATTGACTCTAATCTTGATGTTAACATTTCTTTACAAACTAAACTTGATATTGACAATGCTCTTGAAAGTTTAACAAATTCCATTGTTGAAGCCCGGAGCATTGCAATTCCAAAATGTGAAGTAAAATTTGAATCCGTGATTATAGACGATGATCTTAAACTCTTGATCCGTCTTAAAAACGTGAGAAGAAGGCAATTTCAACGCACTCGCAATCCTGCTATGGAAATTATATGGCAGGATTTGCAGAAAGAAATTAAAAAACGAATTTCTAATTCTAAAATGTTGAAAAAACCTCAAAAGCCAATACCGGCATTGAACGAGGAAAACAAATTATTACTAACTAATTACGAGAAAGCTCAAAAACTTGATATGCCGTTGAAAAGCGCGCACAATTTTAATTTAGGACTTACTAGTCCAATAGAAAATCAAGTTACTCAGGGCTTCGAAAATATTCTCAATCAAGAGAACGTTTTCGAAAACTCCTGGGAGATTGATTTGGAAGAAGTGAGAACTGTTATTAAAAAAATCAAAAATATGAAAGCTCCTGCCGATGATGCAATTTTCTACATCCTCATCAAGAAACTTCCAGAAAGTAGCTTATCATTCTTAGTTGATATATTTAACATATGTTTTCAGTTGGCATATTTTCCTGACAAATGGAAAAATCCTAAGGTTGTACCAATTTTAAAACTAGACAATAATCCTGTAGAAGCTTCTAGCTTTCTCAGTTTGCTTTTCTCCATCAGTAAACTTTTTGAAAAGGTTATTTTGAACAGAATGATGGCCCACATCAACGAAAATTAAATTTTTGCCAATGAACAGTTCGGATTCCGCCATGGACATTCAACCACTCATCAACTTTTACGTGTAACAAATTTGATCCGTTCCAACAAATCTGAAGGCTACTCTACTGGTCTTGCTCTTCTAGACATAGAAAAAGCATTCGACAGTGTTTGGCATGAAGGTTTGATTGTAAAATTGAAAAACTTTAATTTTCCAACATACATTGTTAGAATAATTCAAAGTTATCTGTCAAATCGTACACTTCAGGTTAATTATCAGAACTCCAGATCTGAAAGACTTCCTGTAAGAGCTGGTTTTCCCCAAGGCAGCATTGTACCATTCAATGCAAATGTAAACATTCTCTAGGCCTTCTTTATACGGATTTATGCTGATTAAAGGCGCTGTACATACGAACGAAAGCTTCTATGCGATCCTTTTACCAACAAATCTGGCGAATCTACTCAGCTACTTTTAAGCTGTGTTGGCAGCTCTTATTCATATCGATCATTGCTCTATCTCGACAGTCATACGATAAGTAGCTGTGTAACATCTTCGGGAGGCGCTTTCTCAACCATTTTGCAACTGTTGAATAATTATTATACAGCTTCGCTGTATTATCGATTAAATATTATTTTCAAGCTGTTTTACAGCTTCCGGAATTCATATCATAAGTATCTGAATTTAATGTTCCCAACGTTACCTGCCACCGCTCGAACTCATGATCTCTGCATCCACAAGTCTCGACGCTGTCCTTGTTGCCACCACAGTCTATATCGAAAGGCAAAGAAAACACACCGTTTTGTTCTACATCGAAAACGGTTCACACAATATTTTATAATGATCGTAAAAGATGCCATAGCCACGCTTACACCACTTCATCAGGCTGTAAAAGGGTGCGAAACGTCAAACGCAATGTTTACATCCAACAAGCTGAGTAGATGCGCCACAAGTTGTTGTTTTACAGCATACTGCTGTATGCTCGCTGTATAACTAACGACAAAGCGCTTCTTAAATATATATTGAGCAGCATAACAAATCATATTGTATAGAAGCTAAGGGTATGCGAAATACCGAATGATTCCGTCAAATACGCTTCGAAACGAAATTCCGCGGAATTCCACGGAACTCGCACAGGCGAAATTTGTATTTTGCTATTTCGTTTCGTTTCGCCAAATTGTTAAAATATTTCCGCGGAAAATTAAAAACAAACGGAATAAAACGGAATTTCGCGAAATTCAAGTTTAATTTCGAACAAAAAAAGGCAAAGCGTTCGCTTCTACTCCTAGCTACAGTCAAAAATGGGTCCGTATTACGGATCAAATCGACTCATATCATGGATCAGAACACTATAACAGCAAATTATCTTCGAGGCAAACGAATGGTGTGCTAGTGAAAGCATACGTTTTGGTGTTTCTTTAGGAATCGTTTTATCTTAGATTCATAACTGGTCGGTGTTCAGACAGACTGAACCAAGTGTTTTTTCATGGTTCCAGAAAAACGTTTCCCAGGCATGCGAAGTATCGAAATATTTGTGTTATTTGCTGTAATAATGGAACTTATCTATTTGATGATACATCTGTATAAAAATAGCATAGGAAAAATCACATTTGATTGAGTCCTTAACGTATCTTTAGAACGCCAAAATATCATCTAGTCCGGTCTGTCTGAACACCCACCAACTGTGGTATGGGTTTCAATGCCCCACAAATATGAATCGACGCGTCTAGGCATATGTATGAAATTTTATATCCTACGAATGGAACAAAAGTGTTTAAGGATGTTATTGTTGATTGTGATGCTGTATAGATTTATGGTTCGCGTAGGTAAAATAGGTTCTGCGTAATTGCTACTCTATTTGATGAGATATTCTCCGTTTAATCCAACTTTGATCCATATCTGTGTGCATTGGCGTAGGAACAGGGGGGACCAGGGGGGCCTAGCCCCCTCCAGAATAATCCAGGCCCCCCCCAGAATTTTTGATGATAATAAAAAACACAACAAATTAACACGTAGCAGAATCTTCTGAATCAATGTAACTACTTAAGAGATTTTTGTCAATAACAAGAGTCATGGTTACTGACAAAAATCTCTTCAGTAGTTACGTTTTCTTATGTTGTACAACTGAAGTGAAGAAACCTCGCTTGTCTCACATAGCAGCAGCGTAATGGTTCTGACTTCGGTGAATCGCACAACAACCGATAGCTTAACGGTTGCTGTCGATCGAATGGTTACTGTTAGAAATATTTTTTGTTGTATGCGATAAGTGCAATTTTTGGACAATATTTTTATAATTCGTTCCAAATCCAATTAATATTGTTTCAACATTAAGCAGCATGTTCCCTGCATTCTCATTTATTATGTTTTTGGAGGATACCCTGCTCGAGGTGTCCGGTTATGAGAATTCACTAGAGAAATCCATACATTATAGTGTCCAACTCGTATAGTGTCCGAAAAAAATAATTGAAAAAATAAAGACAGAATTTCTAAAGGAATTTATAAGACAATACATAGCAAAAATTTTTGTTGAAAATTAAGACATAACTTTCATGGAATTTTGGCGTATCCAAGTTTTCTTTAGATGATGTGAAAAGATGTAACACAATTATCGCATAAACTATGCTTTTCCAAGAAAACTTATTACTTCATAAATTTTAATTTGATTAATTTCTAACAGATTTGTAGAATTTTTTAAATAGCTTGGATATTCTTTACAGAATTTTAGTATAATCAAATTCCTCAAGGAATATTGAAGGGTGGCTTCAGAACTTTTGATGTCTTGTAAATAAGTCAAATAATATTATGGGACTTGTTCATATTTTCATAGTGAATTTCTCCTTGTTGACATTCATTCCTTACCGAGCAGAAGAAAATAACTACTGAATACCAAATTGAGGTATTCCATACCAGATAATTTTCAATACTTACAACCTGAATGAGGTATGAATGAGCCCTGCATAAGAGGTAAAATACCTCAAATAATACCTTCTGCATATTCTACAAATGCCAAGCTGATAATTAGATCAGGTATTGTAATACCTAAATAATACTTGATGGATTTTCATATAAAAGTGATTTTTTTCAATAATAGTTCACCTTCAGCAGTCCTCAATATCTTTCGAATACCAAAATGAAGTATTTATAATTGTTTGAAACATTTTTTTAATGCCTCTATAATACCAAAACGAGGTATTGAAAACTGAACAATACCTAATTATGGTCTTCTTCTTCTTTCTGGCGTTACGTCCCCACTGGGACAGAGCCTGCTTCTCAGCTTAGTGTTCTTATGAGCGCTTCCACAGTTATTAACTGAGAGCTTACTATGCCAATGACCATTTTTGCATGCTTATATCGTGTGGCAGGTACGATGATACTTTATGCCCTGGGAAGTCGAGAAAATTTCCAACCCGAAAAGATCCTCGACCGGTGGGATTCGAACCCACGACCCTCAGCTTGGCCTTGCTGAATAGCTGCGCGTTTACCGCTACGGCTATCTGGGCCCCTAATTATGGTATGATACCAAAATATGGTATGCATAAATTATTGCGAGTTATTTTTTCCTCCTCGGGTTGTTTGTCTATTTTTCATTAGCATATTGATTTCGGAATATGTTCCCGGATTTACCTAAAAAATGTTACTAAAATTTCTCTTCAAATCCCCGGATTATTCTAGAATTGAAAAAAAGGTTTTAGATGTCGCTTGCCTGCGAAATTTTTTGAAAACCCCAGAAATAGTTTTGCTTCCGAAATTGGCATAGCGGTTCAGGAATCTGTAGAGAAATATGTAGCAAAATAACTGAGAAGTAGAAGAGTAAAGAAATTTGTATTGATCTTCCTTAAAACACTTCTTTGGAAATAATGTTATCAATTATTACCAGAATGCATTAGGGCGGAATTTCTATAGGCTCGCTGGCAGAATTCTAGAAAACCGGAAGTCAAGGAAGAATATTTTCCAGAATAAATTCTTAAGAAGATGATGCAACTTCTTGAGAAATTTATTTTATTTGTCAATTAATTAGAGAGGTTTTAACTATCTTGTAATTTACCTCTAGAAATAAGATAAATCATCACTTGTTTTTCATTTTACCATTAACCATCTATTGCTCTACTTGCTTCAACCTTTCAACCTGCTTTTGTTTCTCCTTCCTTCGCAAGACGCTTTGAGGAACTTCGTATAAAAATCTATCCATACTCCAAAAAAATGCAATATTTTAAAGAATTTAAAAAATGGTGAATTATAAGACTTATGATCTATAAACATACTGGCAATGTTTTTGCGTTAAACTCTTGCAGTATTACAGAATAATAGACCCTTCAAAAAGTTTGTTTTGAAATTCTGAACGTAGGAAAAAATCTACATCAATATGTTCACCAGAGTATCATAAAACTTCGGAGTTGATACAAAATATTATCTAAGATTTAAGTTACAAATGTTTTCAGTAAAAACACCAATAATTTTCTATTATAAGAGACGAGGAAAAAAACAAGGACCACTTCACTTTTCTATGAGGTACAATGTCAATTCTTGAATTTTACGACAGGAATTCTGTATTTTTTTTTCGAATATTGTTTATTTAATAGATTACCAACAAAGTACTTTCAAACCTTTTTTTGTATGTGTTTCTCCAGAAATCTGATATGGAGTGATTTGTAGGGGAATATGTAGAGCAATCCCTAAAAATATTGTGATATTCCCGGAGTAGTTTTTGAACCAAAAAATTGAGAATGGATATTTTTTTTAATTTGATTCATGGAAAAATCCTGAGATTACCATTACCAAAAAAATTAGAGTTAATTCTAGACCCTGAAAGAATATTTGATGGAATTTCTAGAGAAATTTTTAAAAAGCTCAAGAATGAATTGCAAAATATTAGTAAATCTGATGAAAATTTTTTTCAAAAATTTCGAAAAGCATCGTAAGTACGGTTTAAACAAAAAAAAAATCTCTGGAAAATATTCAGATGAATCTCTGGTGAGTTTTTTCAGAAGAATCTTAGGGAATCTAAAAAAATATCTGTGAAAATATTGCAAACACAAATGCGGAGAATTTCTCTGAAAAATCATGAATAAAATTTTCTCAATTGTATTTTTTTCACAAATGCTCATGAAATTCTTGTGAAATATTACGAGCAATTCTTAGAGCAACACCTAATACCTGGAATAATCATTTGATTGTTTTGCAGGAAGTCCGGATAATTTTTACTGAGGTTTTTTTTTTTAACAATCCTGCAGAGATATTTAGGAAGAACTTTGAAAGCAAAGTGGGAAGAACTGTTGATGAACTATCTGAAGAATTCGTGGAAAGAATCCTTGCTTGTTGATCTTGAAGACATTTTTAGTGAGAGTCATAGATTTTTTTGTACTATTTTTTGATGAAATTCTTAGTTATTCCTGATCCATTTTTTCCAAATTTTTAATGGACAACTGGAGGATACTTTTAACTAACAATTGGAATTTATATGTAATAAGTATGTAGAAGGCCTTCCAGGAGAATTTATTAAAATAATTTTTAATGCATTCTCTGGAAAAAATCTTTTTTTTTATTTTTTTGCTATTTGATAGAGAAACTTTCTAGTCATCAATAAGTCTAGGAATGATTTTTCGTGAGAATCCCAGGATGAGCTCAGTGGAAACCGGTAAAGGGATTCTTGGAGAAAGCACTAAAAGGTACGAAAATAATTGAGGAAGGAATTTCTTCTCCAAGAAGGAATCTCTTCAAAGCACATGGTTGAATACCTGAATAGTTCGTGGAAGTACCACAAATGACATTCGTTGTAAGTTTTTTTTGCTAGAATTCTTGAAGAATTTTTGACTGGATTACAAAAAGAATCCAGTAGCGAAGATTGAAATTTACAAATATCGCTGATGTGCCGTGAAATGAGACAAAATAATAAACAAATAAAATCAATACAATTCTGATAAAACAACGAAATTTGGGAAAATCGTGATTATTTTTAACCGACATTACTTCTATGAAACAAGTTTTTTCTAGGCCCCCCCCCCCTAGGCCCCCTCCAGGAAAAAATCCTAGCTACGCCAATGTCTGTGTGCTATCCATAACTGTTGGATGACTGTAGTATTGACTGGTCCGCAGAATATGATAAACTGAACTGCCGTTGTAAAGTTTCCAAAAACGCCAATTTGTCATAAATTCCTCGCGGCGAATAGCCCAGGAAAGAAAAAACTGCGTTTGATGAACTACCGCAATGTTATCTTCCATAAGAATGAAGAAAGCAAAACCACGGTTTCCTCCTGGAAACATCGCGTGTCCTGTTGAGCAAATCCGTTAATATATCGCAAAAACTCTTTGTACACAAATGTAAAAAAAAGCTGCGGAGCGTGAGTCCCTGATGTTCTGGATTTGCTCAGGTGGTGCAGATTATTGATGCGCGCGCATTAGTTCTCTCTCTTGCTTTCCCGCTATGACGTCACTTTTAACACAGTATAAGAACAGCTCTTCCAAATCAACGCGATTTTTTCCGCGATGGCGACAAAAAATCGCCGAGATTTCGTTGTTGTGTCATAAAACTCTACATGTAGCAGCGAAATCGCAGCGATTGTTTGTCGCTGTCGCCGTAAAAAATCGCGTTGATTTGTGTGATCCAAAGCCACACCTCAAATCTTCAAGAGCACAAATCTAAAGAACCAGACGTCCATTCAAGCTGAAAACTATCGTTTGGTTACTCGATGGCCAATCGATCAAGTGTTCAGCTTGAACCGCTGTCGAGTTCGTTAGATTTGTGCTCTTGAAATTCTGAGGTATGCCTTCGATTTATATTCACCTTAAACAACGAAGATGCATACACTTTTTCTTATCGAAAAGTGAATCTAGGTTTATTCACGCTGTACCACACCACCAACTCCTCTCTCCTCTTATAACGTGACATAATTTCCTCACCACCCCCAATTAAAAAAAAAATGCGAATATTGATAATATATCATTACAGGTATTAGAAGCCAATTGCCGCAAGGCAAAAGTCTTAACCTTTTCAATACAGACATCAAGTTTCAAAATTCTCTAGTTTCGCCAAATCGCCAGTTATAAATTTGATTCATGTATTGCATGGACCATCAAAATTGATTCCGGATATAGATTCAAGTTTGGTGGGGTAACTAGGGTATTTCACAATGGAAAAGCGCAACATTTTTTTGGATTTTCGCACATCTAAATTCCAAGAAAAAAAAAATGAGCCGAACATTAAATTTAGCTCATTGAAAGACGGATTGTCTGAACGAACATGGGTGAACTTGTCAGCCTTAATTGCGGTTCCTCTATGCTATGTAGTCCAGGTTCAAAACTTTTTTTTTCGAAATTTTCAAATATTTTTTAAAATACTCTCGAGGCTCAAAATTTAGTGAAAATGTGATTTTGTAGTCAGTTTTAAACAATGAATCTGACAATGAGATAATATCAGCAATCCTTAATTCTTCCAGAAATCGTCCAGAAATTCTTTCACAGATTTTGGAATAGGATCATTTCTCCAATATTTGCTCTTCAAAATAATAGAAATACCTTCAGTATTTTCTACAAGGTTTACTCTAAAAGTTTGCTTTCGTCCAAATTTGATCCCTCCAAGAATTAATTCACAGTTTATTCAAGGCTTTTCCAGAAAATTTATTAGGAACTTCTAAATTAACACCAACAGCAATCCTAATTAAGTTGCTGCCGCAATATCTCTTGGAGTTTATTACTTTTGCAGTTATTTTAAATTTATCTTGATTGATTTCTTAGGTAGGGGAACTTACGTATTCTCGGCAGCTTAAGCCGATGCCGTGCTTCTTTTGTAATTTTCTCGGACATAAGCAGACAAATTCCGTGTTTGTCTATTTACATTTATGCGTTGCTCAATCCTCTATCGATTCACACTTACAGACTTGTCAAAATGCTTTTGGAAACGTTTTAAGAACGCTGCGAACATCCCTTGTCATTGTGACTATTGTCGGCAGCCTCAATCTCTTCGGCAACTTTCCCATAACAACTGCTGGTGAATCTCTTCGGCAGCTCCAAATCAGTCGCATTTTGTGGCGTGCTCATTTGAATTGATGACATCTCCGGCGATATCGTTTGTTTAGTCTCGGAAATCTCGCCAGCGGGAAGCGGGCAGAACAAAGAATCATCTGAATGTTTCCACTGATGTGTTTTGATAGAAAAATACTGTATATTTGGCGTTTGAAATTTGGTTGCCGATAATAGTCGAAAGGTGCCGAAGCCGTAAGTCTCCCTATGTGTTGATGGATTCTATAAAATTTAATTTAATTCAATACTCCAGCAAATTCTAAAGCAAATATTCTAGTGATTCCTCTGTTCTACTTATTTTTCTTCTTCTTTCTGGCGTTATGTTCCAACTGGGACAGAGTCTGCTTCTCAGTTTAGTGTTTTCATGATCACTTATCGACTTGTGTCCCCTATCTCATTTATTCATGCCACAAAGCATACAGTACAGTAAAAAAAATGAATATCATTATTCCATGTGTTATGGTATGCATTAACATAACATCATATCCGCATGATTAAAAAAAAATGTAAGGCATTTCTTAAAATCAAATTAATTTTGGGCTCCCCTCAATATTTTTGAGATTGTTTTAAATGTTTGTAACTGCTTTTCGACCCACTTCTTAGTTGTAACATTTAAATTAAACCCACTCATTGCCTTGTGTGAATGTCAGATATGTTGAAATGAAACCTTATAAAGTTATTAAGAAAATTTCAAACAAACAGAAAAGAGTCTTACCAAAACATGTAAGTATTCCGCTGAGCAACACTAAGGTTTCCATATGGTAGAGGATTAAAAAATACGATTCTATGACACTACCCCGAATGCCACTACCCCGAATGCCACTACTCCGAACGCCATTACCCCGAACGCCAGTACCCCCGAACGCCACTACCCCGAATGGGTCATTACCCCGAACGCCATTACCCCGAATGGGTCACTACCCCGAACGCCATTACCCCGAAAGTATAATATTTATGGATATTCATATTAATATACTTGCTTCCTTTTATTATCTTATGTAACTGTTTAAGATATGTCTGATTTTCCGTGTTTAATTTTTTTTTGTCATGATAATTATCAGCCAGTTATTTTCTGTTAGTACCGGGAGCGAAAATCAAATACAACAGGTCAGTTCAACTAGGAAGAACAGCCTATTATTCAAAGAAGGTGAAATTCTGTATTGAAGTATTATAAGTATTACGGCCTTTTTATCATATGCGTTCTTGCGTCTACTTTTAAATGAAGGAATAAACTAATGCGGAAAACTTAACAGCTGCTATATGAAAGATTCGTAAGAAAGAACAGCTTATTCTCAAAAGAAGGGTGAATTTCAGATTAAAATATAAACAGCTTTAATGTGAGCCACTTCTGTGCTGATGTTACAACATGAAGAACACACTTTATAAAGAAGAGAAAATTGAAATACAGGATTTTATCTTGTTGTATAATAGGTAACTATATACCAAAAACTAATGAGGCGCTCTCTCTCCATATATCTAACGACCACCAAAAAATCAAGCAATGTGGGTTTACACCCATACAGTTATCCCTGTGATGTACAATACCTAACCTTCACTTCTTTCGGTGGTTGGATCACTTGCTATTTGACCCCTCAACAGTGTTGCAGCTTGGTAATTGGAGTTTCAAGTGAAAAATGATTTCGAGTGAATCCGAAACATACTTCAGTATCTCTGATGGCGGAGAATATTCTGCCCATCTATTTTCAACACCTGAAAGACCACGTTTTTATCGCCGTATTCGAATGCTATCGAATTCAAGCTCTGATGATTCTTCAGCACCAGAAAACCAGCAGCAAGCGTCTACCACGAGCCACGTTTCAACCGATGAGGTTAGGGTTAACAATGAGACATCGGAAGGTAAACTAATACATTTTAAAATTTATAACTTAACTTATTCTTTCAATGTTCCACTAGAATCTATCACCATAAAACCAATTAAGCGGAAGCGACGCTCTGGTTTGTCGTACGACTCCGTTGGCCGGATTGATCATAATAATCATAAAGAAAATGCATTGTCTCAATCAAAACGCATAAAACTTCATCGGCAAAAGTTCAGAAGCATGGTGATTGAAAAACCACAAGACTCCGCTGAAAGACATCTAGCTAGTGATGATGAGACTATAACAGTTTCACCGTCAACAAGCTCTGAACCCGCTACACATGACGCAGACGATGAAAATATCAAACTTATCCTGCCCATAACTGCATAATTGTAACATTCGACAAAAGTAGGCATTGAGTAAATGGAATACTAAGTGTGCATTTTATTGCAATATGGGAGGAAACTAAAATTTCAAAAAATTACCAGGAACACAAAAATGCTTATTTGAGGCTGATATTATGTACAACGCATTTCGCATACTAGAGGAATAGCCAGAAAATAATTCTGATAGAAATTTCATTGCTATTACATTACGAGGCTCATTTATAATCTCAATGTGACTGTTATGCGGTTATAATTACCAATGTGACAAAACAACTTGGTATTTTTTTCGAATTTTCTAGAACAATCTCACAGATTTCAGTAAGTTGATCAAAAGTATTTATCATTTGATGACTCTCCACGGTATTAACTCCATTTTGTCAAAAATGTCGAATGTGACTGTTTTGCAGTTATGGGCAGTATCCGAACAGTGAGAGGAAAGTTAAAATGTTGCTATAACGGTTTTACATACCATCTCAACAAAAAGGTAAACTATTGTTTTTTTTTTATGTCAAATTGTTTAACTTCTTTCTTTCTAATAGACGAATGACGCTAAATATTGGGACTGTGAGCTACGACGAACGCCTGGACCAGCCGGCCCTTGCGGTGGTCGTGCAATAACACGTGGAACAGAGCAAAATTCAAATATCACCATTACTAAAGAACACAACCATGAGCCAAGTTCTCTCCGAGTCGAGTCGGCAGTGTTTCGTTCAGAGTTAACAGAACGCGCAATTGGTTCATCGGATAAGCCGGAAAAAATCATACGTGAGGTTTCAGCGTCTACAGTACCGGAGGTAATTGTATTAATGTTTTATCTCTCAATTCTTCTCTCATGCTACGTGTGTGTGTCTTGTCTTGAAAATTGATTAGCCTACTGTTCTCTCATACACTTGTGTGAGACCAGAATGAATATAAGGGGTTGTCTGTTAATTACGTAAGACAATTGTGTCGAAAAACGGCCCTCCCCCATGGTAAGATTTATTGTAAGGAAATTAAAAATGATTTGTATGGCGCGTAAGAAATCTCACAACTACACTACCATAAATACTCTTACGTAATTAATGTAAAGCCCCTAAGTCCAAGCAAATATCACTAATACACTTTCTATCAAATAATCTATAGGTACAATCATCGCTAAGCCGAAATGCACAGCGCAAAATCATCCAAAAACGCAGGAGAGCCGATTTTCCAAAAGATCCGGAAGATTTGGACAATATAGACAACATTGACATTCGATTTCAAAAATCTTTGGACGGCAAACCGTTCCTTCGACGTGTACTAAACACTGACGAGGGGACGATAGTCATTTTTATTTCGGACATGCAGCTGCAACTGTTGTCGAAAGCCAAAGTCTGGATCATGGACGGCACGTTCGCCACGGCACCTCGTTGCTTTAAGCAAATATTTACCATCCATGGTAGCATTGGCGAGACACAGTCAAGACGATTTGTTCCTCCCGTATTCATGTTGTTACCCAAGAAAAATGAGTCGACGTAAACAACGGCGTTTACCCACTTATGCGAAATAGCTGAAGAACACCACGTCGAGCTAGATCCCGAATTAATTTTAACGGATTTTGAGCTCGCAGAAATAAATGCTGCTAAGAATTTGTTCTCATCTGCAGAAATACATGGCTGTTTCTTCCATTTCAATCAAAGTTTGTTTAGGAAACTAAAAAAACTTGGGCTACAACGCGAATACGGGAGGAGCAAATCATTGGAACTGTCGTTCAAACAGCTCGTTCCCTTGGCCTTCTTGCCAGCAAAATAAGTACCAATGGCTTTCGACAAGCTGCACAAGCAGTGTCCCAACAAGTTAAAAGATTTTTTTCGATACTTTGATGAATACTATGTTAATGGTCCAGCACAGAAAAGGAATGGCCGTAGACCAAAGTTTCCACCAACATTGTGGTCGGTCTACAAAAACGTATTACGAAAGCTTCCTAGAACTTCTAACAACCTTGAGGGATGGCACACTAAATGGAACAGTCTTCTACGTTCGGAAAATCCATCATTTTACACGGTCCTTCATCAGTTCCAATTTGAAGAGCGGAGTATAAATGTAGAGTATCTACGCGTTCTGAAAGGAGAACCTGGAGCAACAAGACGCAAGAAGCACATTAAACGTGATAAACAGCTCGAAAAGATAGTGAAGAATTATGATCGTAATGTAGATCACCTTGATTTTTTGACTGGTATCGCCTTATTGTTGATAAATACTTAGATTTACTATGATGTAATTTTTGATTCCCTTATAAAGTTGTACATCAAACCTATATTGTTCATTTCATATATAATATTTAGAAATTTTTTAGATGGATAATTTAAACATTCGGGGTAATGGCGTTCGGGTAGGGGCGTTCGGGGTAATGACCCATTCGGGGTAGTGGCGTTCGGGGTAGTGACCCATTCGGGGTAGTGGCGTTCGGGGTAATGGCATTCGGGGTAGTGGCGTTCGGGGTAATGGGATGGAGCCAAAAATACGTAAGCCTATGGTCAAATTTCCAGCTTTTGACAAGAAAAAAAAACTTAAACGTGTATTCCGCGAAACAAATTCAAAAATGTCGTTTCGTTTCGAAATATTCCGTGAGATATTTGATTTCGTATCGAGTTACACGAAACATTTTTTTTAAATTTCGTTTCGTTTCGTTATTATCAGCGCAAAATATTCCGCGTATCGTTTCGTTTCGTATCGTCATGGAAAAAATCCATATCGCATACCCTTAATAGAAGCAGCCGGATTGATGATGGCGAGTTTTATTCCACATCATTAGGTGTCTATCCTTTAGGTGTTGAGTTACAGCTTAGTGAAAGCTGCAAAAGCGATAACTGATGAAATTTATTCAGCTAAGATTTGTAGCTGAAAAACGTTTGCGTTACAGCTGTATTAACGCTAATCGTTCTATTTTTGTCAGCTTTCATATTTTGCTGCGTTCGCTGCTTCAATTCAACTGTTATACAGCACAAAGCAAATAATCTTGGCTTATAGCGCTAAAATTGTTAGTTGGGTAAACTTATTGAAAAGGTCGTTTTGAACATAATGATGGTCCACATCAACGAAAATTCAATTTTTGACAATGAACAGTTCAGATTTCACCATGGACATTCAACCACTCTTCAACTTTTACGTGTAACAAATTTGATTCGTTCCAACAAATCTGAAGGCTATTCCACTGGTATTACTCTTCTAGACATAGAAAAAGCATTCGACAGTGTTTTGAATGAAGGTTTGATCGTAAAATTAAAAAAAACTTTAATTTTCCAACATACATTGTTGGAATAATCCAAAGTTATCTGTCAAATCATACACTTCAGGTTAATTATCAGAACTCCAGATCTGAAAGCCTTCCTCTAATAGTTGGTGTTCCTCAAGGCAGCATTTTGGGACCAATATTATACAATATTTTCACATCTGACTTACCTGAGTTACCTCAGGGATGTCAAAAATCTTTGTTTGCGGATGACACAGGCCTCTCCGCCAAAGGTCGAAGCCTGCGTGTCATATGTAGTCGATTGCAAAAAAGTTTGGATATTTTTTTCTTCATACTTGTAAAAATGGAACATATCTCAACCTAAAGTAGTCCGATTGATCTAAAATTTTCAATACACCTCCCAAATAACATGAATTTCACTCAACTGAACAATCGCAATATTTTAATCACCAACTTTTGAACTATTATGAATCTCAATTTTTGTAAAAAATGGCATAAGTTTATTTTGGAAACTATCAGTTTTACTGAAAAAAAAGTGATTTTCTACAAACTTGGGTATGTTTCTAAATGCACAATTTAGCTCGATATATTTCCATTTAAGAATTATTTTTAACTTAAAGTTTTATATTTTTCATCAAAATTTGAAATTTGCCTCAACTCAAAAGTTTGAATACAAAAAGCCCCGAACTTGCAGGTTGGCAATTTAAAAATACTTTCAAGCTGCGGTGAGAATTACAGGTTAATCGGATTATTAGAATCTGAGATCCAAGTCTCTCAACTTGGCAATATTGTATAGATAAATGTTTTTTGTTCAACTTACCTTCATATTATATGGTTAAACATACCTTGAAGTCTCGTACAGTTCGATTATTTGAACATCATCTTAAAATCAAAAACCTGTACTTTCGTATGCAAATGAAACTATCTGCATCTTTTAGCCTCTGGTTTAGTTGCCCAAAAATACTTCATAAACTGCAATAAATTGTTCTGTTGTGTTGTTTATTTAAACTTTATTTCAATGTTCCTAAAATATTCTAAAGCTTTGAAATCAAAAATGCATTTATGCCGAATAAAACACTTTTAAGGAATTATTATCTAATACTGTATTATACAGGTATGTGTGTTCCGTTTTTATCACGTTCCGATTTCGTAAACAAACAATTCCGTTTTTATCAACACACAAAAAATGATATTTTTATTTTCAGAATTTTAAGAATTCTAACTAAATTCTTATTTTGAAGCAATTTAAATGCTTTTCAATAGCCTCAGAGTTGAATTTTCGACATTATGTTAATGTTGAGCACCTACGACACATGGTAGGTTTCGACTCATATCGTTTCAATAAGGTTTGACATCTTTTTATCGACTAATCAATCGAAGTTCTCAAACTTATCATGGTCTGTTGGACAAGATTGACCCATCCTTTGACAATCGAGAGTTGCTCTGGCCACGTCCTAGCAAGAACTGGAATTTATGATTAGTTGAAAACGCACTTAAGAGGGACTTCTCCTTTTTCTTATATAACATGGCATCAAAAAATTTTGTATGTAAATTCGATACACATCATATTCAGTTCTTTTTTATTAGGGATGCACTTAGGAATGAACTTAAGAATGTTTGGGCAACGGCAAGAGACATGATCGAGATGTTATGTTGGACATTATCTTCTATCTCTCAAACTCGATAGCATTGCACAAATTTGAGCAAACCAGCAATTGAACGATAGCGCACTGACAACCAAATCGGCGATGATTTCGATACGACCGACGAGCATGGACATCCTGTCACACTGGGAGAAACGATGAAGCTCACGATGCTGCTGTTTTCGGAAACGCGGAAGTTGATAGCACTGTGATGAAGTTAAGAGTGTTCACGAAAAAATCGAAGCCGTCAAAATATAACTAAAAAGCGACATCAAGTCAGTGAAAGACGAGTGTTCCGTGAAGTTTCATCAGCAAAATGCCACATTGGAGTCCCAAAGTGTGAGGGTGGATTCTGTGTCAAGCAAGATCGGAGCACTGGAGAATCGTAACGTATTAATCATCAGCGGACTTCCCTCTATACCTGGCGAAAACCTGAGCTATACACTGAAGGCAATCGTAAAACTTTTGGCGGTAAAGGACTCGACTGTCCAAATGGTTGAGACCAGACGAATGAAATCAGGTTACAAGTCGGACAGAAATATCGGATTCCCACTGAAGACAGCACGGGACGATTTCTACAGTGCGTATTTGCGGACACACGATCTGAAGCTGCACCACATCGGCCTAGATTCCGATCGTCGTGTGTACGTCAACGAACGTCAACGTTCAATATTCGAAGCGCGGAAGCTGAAGTTGGCAGTTCTGCGGTTCGGCCAGGTCAGTCTCCTTGCTTTATAACAACACGACCTCATTTTTGCATCAGTAGACTTATGTCCGGCAACTCGAACCGATGCACATATCGTGATTATGTCAATTTTGATCCGCACGCTCTCGAAAACGCAATTTTCTTTCTTCCATGGAATCTGCTCTATAGTATCGAAAACGCAAATGAAGCCATGGAATTTTTCAATGCCCTCGTAAAAACGGTGAACGATACGTATATACCTCTTCGTGATAGTACCAGACATCTGCGACACAACCCGTGGTTTTCGGATATTGTACACCAGGCCCTACTTGAACGTGACCTTGCTTATAAAGACTGGATTTAGGTAGCAGCGCACTTGAAGGTTGAAAAACGGCAATGATACAAGATAATGAGGAACCGTGCTAATTCAAAAATTGCTCAGGCCAAGCAGCAGCGGACGAAGTGAATCGCACATTTTTGGAGAACTTCACAAGCTCAATTGCTCACCGTGAGATAAGGCCTGCGCAATTGTCACTGGCCTCGTCATTCTTTTAGAACTGTGCAAGATTGAGAAGTTGTCAATGCTATCTGGAGTATAAAAACAAATACTGTAGGTTTTGATGGCTTATCGATAAATTTCATTAAGATTATTCTTCCGCTAGTTGTGGAACAAGTAACATACTTGTTTAATTTGTTCATCCATACGTCTACATTTCTGAGTGCTGGAAGCATGCAAAGATTCTGCCACTTAAAAAGAAGCCACATTTGAACAACATTACAAATATACGCCGAATCAGTATTCTCTGTGCTCTGTCGAAAATTTTTGAGAAACATCTCAAGCTACAAATGACAGATTACATCGAAGAGAACAGGCTTCTGTCAGAGTTTCAAGCTGGGTTTCGTAAAGGACAGAGTATCAAAACCGCTATTCTCCACGTGCATGACGACCTAGCATCCATCGTTGATAAAAGAGGCTGATCGCGCACGGGTGGGACATTTCTTCCTACGTTGTGTTTGGGTAATTAATAGATACATTTACGTTTGACCGTCCGGCCATGGCGGAGGTATAGAATCAACTGGCTTTTATTGAGCAGATAGCAGATACAACACATCAGCAGATGAATGTAGTGGGGGCAACACATTTGCACAAACATACCGACCCCCAAAACCTACGGTTTTCTATTACATTGGCATTTATAATCAACGAACAGGGAACAGATACATACAATGATAGAACACTATGATACACAACAATATCGCAAGTCTCCGGCAATCGCACACGCCATTGTAGAGGAACATGGTTCTTGACCAAGCTTGCTGCAGCTCATGGCGAATCAGGAACGCATCATGTTCTGCCAGACGGCTACCTTGACGGCCACACCATCGTAGCTGGGAGGGAAGCGGAGTCCTTGGAGTAAATATCACAAAATTATTGACGCACTGGTCGATAACGGAACAAAATGTTGAAACTGCATGTCAGTATCATTCTCCAGTCAAAGTGATGAATTCATTGCTGCTGTATTGATTGCTTGATTGCGAAGACAGATAGATGTTCGACGAAGCAGGTAGTTCGATTTTTTCACTGCGTTCGGATCTGTTTTGTACATTTTCGATCCATTTGGATTACACTTCCTAACGGCTGGTCACTGCACCATTTATGATCGCGCACGGGTGGGACATTTCTTCCTACGTTGTGTTTGGGTAATTATTAGATACATTTACGTTTGACCGTCCGGCCATGGCGGAGGTATAGAATCAACTGGCTTTTATTGAGCAGATAGCAGATACAACACATCAGCAGATGAATGTAGTGGGGCAACACATTTGCACAAACAGAGGCTTTAGTATACTGCTACTACTAGACTTATCCGAGGCATTTGGTACCATACCTCACACTAAACTAATAAATAAACTTCAAGTGAAATTAAACTTCTCTCCTACCACCGCGAGCCTGATTGAATCATATCTGTACGGTAGGAGACAAACGGTGTTCTGTGGTGATCTTTGTTATAACAGCGTTGAGGTGCCCTCTGGTGTACCGCAAGGTTCAGTCCTCGGTCCTCTACTCTTCAGCTGTCACATCAGTACCTATTGCTTTACACAAATCCATGAAGACGATGTAGAGCTCTACATTGCTCGGTTTGGTCCTTGTACACAAAAACTTGTTCGAATGATAAATTATGACCTTGAACGTGTAGCAGATTGGTCGAGGCGCAACAACCTTCGTGTGAATCCAGCAAAAAGTAAGGCTTTGTTCATCACTAGAAGACGTCGTACCGCTGGTAGTTCTATTGTACCTGGAATCGTGATGGATGGTCAAAACATCGATTGGTCAGATAGAGCTTTAGGATTCATTTTCCAAAATTACTTGCAGTGGGATGGACTGATTGCACAACAATGTGGAAAGATTTATGGCAGCCTGCAAACGCTTTTGGTGTCTCCGACAAAGCTGTTTCAAACAGCATTTTGTACAATCAGTGTCAAGACCCCAACCTTGTAGAGTTCATAAAGTTGAATTTCTTTATCACTTTTGGGGGGATGGATCAAAATGCTGAATATGTACATAAAAAGAAGCGCATTTACTAATTGAAAAACTTTCTAGAATGTTAAGAGCGCTAAAATTACGTTATCTCCCACAGTGCATTCACTAGCTGGGCTCAAGTGCCGTATTGCTTGACGAAGCCAATATCACATGATGATTACATAGAATTGTGATACATAAGGTAATCATGATGATAACAAGTTCCAAAAATAATTGAATCTAGTCAATCAGAGCAAGAAAGCTTCATTAGAACATGAGAAATTTATTTCATGACGTTTTTCCATCCTTTGTAAGGAGAAGTTTTATTGTGCGGCATGCGACTATTGGTGCAAGTAAGCTAATTTTTGCGAAGGCTTAGTTATTCATATGACTTTAAACCTTTAAACACCGTAAAAAATATCATGTGATTTTACGACTTTTGGATACACATAAAAAAGCGAGTCAAATTATGTAAATTTGTGTCACATTTTAGACACAACAGCGTCTGATTCAGGCAATGCCTATCATAGTGACATTGTTTTCGTGTCCTTTAACATTAGTATTTTTATTTTCCTTAGCCATTCATAAACAATCTTTAATTATGTTAAAACTTTTTGACAACTGTCTGATTTCGATTTTCATAATGTTTCGAAGGTTTTCAGAAAAAAAGGGTAAATGTAATTAGATCATAATAATCCTATAAAATAGTCAAGTTTTTCAACTTGAAATTGATTTCTTGTATGTTCCTTTTCATTGGATCGACTCGTAGGTGTCAACAGCCTTATTTAAGTACCAAGTGGTTTCGGTTCACCAAGCCACAACTTTGTCACTTAATGTACGGCAAGCCTCCACCGAGAAAACAAAAATAAGAAGAAAGTAGAGTGCGCAAAAAAAAACTGCTCTCCTTATTCACCTTCTAGAGCACAAATCGAACCTCCCAAATCAGGTCAAAAGAGAATGCACCGACCGACCAGTCAGCATGACATCAACCTCTGGCGCTGCTCTACGACTGACTGTTGTCTTGCCGGTCAAGTATAGCCCAAAGTCCCAAGAAGGTCTCGCCGAAGTCTGTCTCTGTTGGTAGATTGAATCGAAACCATTGAAGGCTGCCCCCAAACCGACTCGCGGCCGGTGCTCTTTAATTACGCAAATTTCGATTTATGACGCATTTGTCTTCTTGTATGTTGCAGGTACGATCTCCGACATCGGGAAAAAGAAAGAATATGAAAAACGATGTCAAGAGCTGCAGAGCAGGTGCGATGAACTGCGGAAAGACCTGACCGGAGCTTACGCTATCATCGATGATCTGGAATTCGAGCTGGAAAGCGTATGGTTGAGGACAGAAGAGTCTCGGAATTGTTCTGAAATCGGTTTTGTTTTTCCGTAGATTGACTACTTAGAAGACGAAAACGACCGGCTACAACAGGAAGTCAAAAGTTTAAGGTCCAAACTGCAAGATCAATCTCCGCTGGCGCTTGCGGGTGCAGCATCCACTGAGTTGTCCGAATCGAAAAGGTTAGATCCCATTACGCTACTGGGGTTTTAAATAACGAGCATTAAATTAAGTGGCTATTTTATTTGCAGCACGCCGTCCGAGATAGAGCAATCTGATGCCGATTCTTCGGTTACAATTAAGGTGAGTTAGGTTTGCAAATTCGAAGAGAATCCTGGTTTAGAAATCTTGAAACAGGATTCTTTGGAACAGGATTCAATTCGAGTCCTGAAACAGGATTCTCTTCGAATCCTGGAGTGGGATTCTCTTCGAATCCTGGAGCAGAATTCTCTTCGAATCCTGGAGTAGGATTCTCTTCGAATTTTGAAGCAGGATTCTCTTTGAATCCTGGAGCAGGGTTCTTTTCGAATCCAGCAACAGGATTCGAATAGAATCCTGCTCCAGGACTCGAATATAATCCTGCTCCAGAATTCGAAGAGAATCCTGCTCCAGGGTTCGAAGAGAATCCCGCTCCAGGATTCGAAAAGAATCCTGCTTCAGGATTCTAAGAGAATCCTGCTTCAGCTGGGATTCGAAGAGAACCCCACTCTAGGATGTGAAGAGAATCTTGTCTCTCCTGCTGCAGAACTCTCCAGGGTTCAAAGGGAATCCTGCTCCAGGATTTGAAGAGACTCCTGCTCCTGGATTCGAAGAGAATCCTGTTTCAGGACTCGAAGAGAATCCTGCTCAAGGATCCAAAAATATCCCTGCTGAAGGATTTGAAAATAATCTTGCTTCATAGTTGCCTATTAGTGTTAACCTCTAGTCTAATTCAATCTTTAAAAAATGTGTTTATCACAATTAAGCTTGAAATTAATTCCGAATAATGCATGCCATGGTGTGGCTACACAATGACCATTAAAAATTCGTTAACGTTCAACGCTCCGACATCGTAATCATCGTCATCATCAAAACTTCCAAAGCAGTTTTTTTGTTCAAAACAAAAAATATTCAATGAAAATATATTCACTGTGTTTTGTTTGGAGAATAGAATACAGTGAACACATTTTCCTGTAAATTTTCTTGATTTTGAACGAAAAAAACTGGTTTTGAAAATTCCGAAATCAATGACGGATCCTGCCCCCTTAAATCCACTAGCTCTCCTTAGATCATCTCAATCACGATCGGGTATGATGTCTGCTATTAAACCAGCAGCTACGATTTCTGTTATTCATTCAATCCAATGTTCATACAATTTGTTCAATTGATTAATTCGAACCTCCGTTTCGGAAGTGGTAATGTTTGCACTTAGACTAATTATGTCGCTTGCTTCTACGACGTTTTTTTGCAGCGCAAATCGTTTTACGCTCAAGACAATCAATTCGCAAGGAGGTACCAACGGATTAAAACGTTTGCCATGGGCTGCGGTCGTGCTGAACGCACAGCCAAACAAGCAACATAAAAAAAACTCTTGTTATGCAGCGAAGGCACCACCAATGAATGACTGTGGGGTGTAGGACATGCTCGAGAATGGACCCCTCAGGGGCACTTGCCGATTTATTTTTGGCACTGAATCATTTTTACATGGGCTGTTACCGAGTGTTGACGTTGACCCAAACCGTCACCACAGCAGTGGAATCAACCTTGAACGCACGATCTGGGGTCACACCTTCGCTTGGTGAGTCGTTGGGTCAACCGCAAAGTGCTAATATGTTTGTTGAGTGTAGTTTACGGATGCGGGGCAATCGGAAAAAAAAGACCTTGCCGAGAATTGTGATGTAGCCACTAAGGTGGAAGGGAAAGAATTTACGGTGAAGCCGGTGAAAAAACACATGTTACGAATAGTGTATACCTTCTATATCAACAGTGATTCATGGTAAAATTCCAATAAATTAGGAATGTATTTACTGGAAAGTGTGAAAGACCATTTGAACTTTTGACATGTTCAAATAGAGATACCATAACTCTCTCTTTGTTTGTTAATCCTTCAATAGTATCATTTCAAACATTGCATTCTTTTCTTATAACTAGGTGTTCTTTGTTAGGCCGCAACACTATCATCCTAATTTGGTAGAACTGAAATAAACTTTTATAATCATTTTGTAAATTATAATACATTTCATTTGCCGTACCAGTTCAGATTTTTTCCAGGTAATTTGATTTTACCTGCTTATAAGAGAAAGAAAAACAGCAATTAACCTTAATATAACCTTAACCTTAACCTAAATATATAACGCATTAATCGTGGCAATAGAAGATTGAAATGATTTTTGCCTGAAATTATTTATTATTTTATTTGACATTTGTTCTAATGTTTCAACATTGGATATTCTATATAACTCATTGGTACTATACCAGGGAGGAAGTGTCAGAATCATTTTCAAAATATTATTTTTAATTCTCTGCAGAGCTTTCTTCCTGGTATCACAACAGCTAGTCCATATTGGTACAGCATACAACTTGGCTGGCCTGAACATTTCTTTGAATATCAATAGCTTTTTCTTAAGAAAAAGTTTTGATTTTCTATTAATAAGGGGATAGAGACATTTTACATATTCGTTGCATTTGGCTTGAAAGCCCGCAATGTGATTTTTGAAAGTTAAATTCTTATCTCGCATGAGCCCTAGATACTTAACTTCATCTGACCAATTTATTGGATCCCCTCTCATCGTGACAACATGCCTACTTGAAGGTTCCAAATAAAGAGCTTTTGGTTTATGTGGGAGTACTATTAGTTGACCTTTGGAAGCATTAGGAGAAATCTTTTATTTTTGCAAATATGAAGACAAAATATCCAAACTTTAAACCTTCATGCCAAACACTGTCGAATGCTTTTTCTATGTCTAGAAGAACAAGACCAGTAGAATAGCCTTCAGATTTGATGGAACGGATCAAATTTGTTACACATAAAAGTTGATGAGTGGTCCATGGTGGAATCCGAACTGTTCATTGGCAAAAATTTAATTTTCGTTGATGTGGACAATCATTCTGTCCAAAATGACCTTTTCAAAAAGTTCACTGATGGAGTAAAGCAATCTGATTGGACGATAGCTAGAAGCTTCTGCAGGATTTATATCTGGTGTTGAAGTTGGTCTAGAAGCTCGAATAACAGATTTCTCGTTTCGGCCATGACCGATAGTATCAAACTGGTCACGAACGCTTTGGAAGCAAAACGAACCATCTTGTTGTACGCCGTGGCAAGGATCTGCAGAGTTGCTGGCCCTCGTTGACTCACCAGCCGTATCCCATAACTCAGCTTAGCACTTACAAGGGCAGAACTAACCTGCATCAAAATAGATCGATTGCTACGGGGAAGCTTGGCCTCGATCATTTTCAAAATCCGAAGTAAAGACACGCACGCATTCTTCATTGTTTGACAGTAAGGTTTGAACGTTAATGCTGATTCCAAGGTACCGTAAAACGGGGTAACTTTGATAGTTTTTTCGAAGAAAACTTGATTATTTTTGCATGCTGTTTCAAAGATTTACAATTTATATTTTTAAAACAAGTACTGGCATCCTAGCTATCGATTACAGTCGATAAATTGGCAAAAGATTCATTATGAATGGATATATAATTTTTCATATAATCGAAAGTTGGTTTTCTGTTTTGGGGTAACTTTGATAATGGAGTATGATTCGAACAAAATTGAATGAATAACGAACATTTGTAGGGCATTACATACCTCTAGGCGTTTAACGTTATATGGAAATTTCTGACTTAGATTACAAAAATGGTCCCAGTTTGTGAATATGCTTTTCGCTAAGAGATTTGAGACCGTATTCAAGTTCTATGATAACAAGGCTGTCAAAAATAAGTGGCCAACTATTCAAAACTACACCAAATAGTGATCGTAGAACAGATTGTTTGTAAGCGTTTTGAAAATGCTAAATTGTGTAAATTTTTTAAATTCGTATAAAAAGCCTAAAATGTTCTTGATTCAAATGAAAACCGCTCTTACATGAAGTGTCATACTAATATTCTTTAGTTTTGCATTCGTTTTGCATAACTGATTAACAGAAATTATGATATTTCATTTGGTATGCGGTGGGTTTACGCACTATCAAAGTTACCCGCATTATCAAAGTTACCCCGTTTTACGGTAATTCCCAGGATCTTCAATCGGTTGGTCTTCGGAACTGTGGTTTGATCGATGGAGGCGCGCTTTCGAACTGCAATAGAAACTTTGCCGCAGTTATGTTGACTCCAACGATCTTCGACCTGTTGTCGACTGCTTTCACGGCTGCCTGAAGTTTCTTGAATACCGTAATCCGGGGTAACATTGATCAGCGGGGTAAAATTGATTGCAATGTAAAGTAAAGCTCGAATCAACATTTGTTGATGAAACATTTTCAATGCATGAATGGCGATTCTCTTTCTTCTAATCATGAGCTAATAAACAATAAGGTTTTTGCGAAAATAAAGTTGTGTTCATGCGTAATTTTTTTCAACTTTTGTAAACAATGATTTTCATGATTATGGATGACACCATAAAAGAATCATGTCTCACATGAGTTCTGTAAACGATATGAGCAAGAGAAATGCGGTTGTTACTAAAAATGACATCGCCGAAAACGACTCCGTTGTCAAAATTTTCATAAATATGTTCAATAAAACATAATTCACAAACTATTATAAAGCGTGAAGAATTTCCTTAGGAAATTGCATACATTTAGGCGTATTCCACAATTCAAGGTGTTTTTAATTTTAAAATAACTCAAAAAGTAAATGACTTATAAGAGTTTGACCTTCATATTCGGCTTCAGGGACCATGATTTTAGTAAGTAATGATATTTTCAATATTACCGAACGATGTTTTCATGGTGTGATCAATGTTACCCCATATCAGCTAAATCAAAAACTCACTTAAATCATTTTTTAAACATGCTTTAAACTTTCAGAAAACAAAATACAGTACATAATTACGAACAATGGGTGGCAGTACTTGTTTTAAAAATATAAAATTTGCAACACATGCATTTTCAAATCAAATGTTTAAGAAATATTCAAAAAAATGATCAATGTTACCCCGGATTACGGTACCGCTTCATATTTCGCTCTACAAGCATCTCATCGGCGTATAGAAGAATTTCGACTCCGATTTTGCAGCGAGGATCAGCGTCACGGATAGCACTGAACCCTATGACACCCCGTTCTCCAGCCTGTTCGAGGGACAATCGTCCTCCTACAGCCACTTGTTGGGTTCGCTCCGAGAGGAAGTTTTGCAGTATGTTGATCATGCAACCTCGTATTCTTATATCCTACGCTTTTAATAAATCTAGGAAAGCTATCAAGTAGCGATCTCTCTAGCTCAGCGAAGTAGTTGTCAGTGCCTCGTCCTGCACGAAAGGCGTGCTGACGTTTCACAAGCCGACCACTAGACTCTAGCTCCGTGATCAATCGCCGGTTGAAGATCCGTTCAAACAACTTCGCTATGCAGCTAGTGAGCGACATTGGCTGGACGGCAGCTAGAGCGAAATCCTGGCAATTCAGGAAGGAGAAGTTGAAGAAGAGGTAGCCTATCAAAACTGCATCTGTTGAGACACTTCGCCTTTTGTCGAGAACCCATAGAAGTTCTTCTAGGTTGATATTGATGATGTACACTCGCCGGTGTAAGGCGAAAAATCCTTGAACTCCTGTTCAGCTGCCGATCTCACTATTTGGAAAGATGGAGTTTAGCTTGAAGTCGCAGATCTCTCACTTTAACCCGTTAACGCCCAAAGTATCTCACAATTGGAATTCAGCTCAGTTTTCGTTATTCATAGTCGTATTCCCATAAATTAAACCTTATTTCACCAAAAAATTTCAAGTCTATGGTGGAGATCGTTTTCGAAGATACCAAATTTTTCATCACAGGACTTCAATATAGGCGAATGAAATATTTGCCGACTAGTGCCATCATGAGAATGACTTCCGAAATAAGAATGATTTAGGCGAATAGCTTTCTTTGGATTTATTCAGTGGACTGATATATAAGCGAATAAAATGTTTGCCCAGTAGGTGATTTCCGAAGTAATAAGTCTCCATGCAAATAGGTCTCATTTAGTTCTTCAACTTTGTCAAAGACTCTAACTTTGTATTCAATCACTGAATTGAGATATAAGCAAATAATATGTTTGTCTACTAGCGCCACCTTGGTAGAGTTTTTCAAACTACTGTTTCTGGGCGAATAGATCCCATTTAGTTGAACACTTTTGTCGAAGACACCAATTTCGAATCTCATCGCTGAACTAAGATATATAAAAAATTGACCACTAGCGCCACATTTTGTGTGTTTTCCGAACTAATAAGTTTCTAGGTGAATAGGATTCATTTAGTTGTTCAACATTGTCCAAGATACAAACTTTGTATCTAATCACTTGACACAAAATAAATCTTTGCCCACTAGCGCCATCTAGTGAATGTTTTCCGAACTAATAAGTTTTCGGGTGAATAGATCTCATTTAGTTGAACACATTTGTCGAAGACACCAATGTCGTATCTCATCACTGAACTGAGATATGAACAATCAAAATATTCGACCATTAGCGCCATCTTTTGAGTGTTTTCCGAGCTAATAAGGTTTTAGGCGAATAGGTCTCATTTAGTTGATCAACTTTATCGACGACACCAATTTTGTATCTAATAACTGGACTAAGATATAAGCAAATGAAGTTTTGGATCACTAGCGCCATTTTGGGAGCGTTTTCGGAATTTATAAGGTTCTATGCAAGACACCATTTTTGTATCTCATAACTGGACTAAGATATAAGCAAATAAAGTTTTGGCTCACTAGCGCCATCTTAGGAGTGTTTTCCGAATTTATAAGGTTCTATGCAAATAGGTATTATTTAGTTGTGTAACCTTTGTCGAAGACACCATTTTTGTATCTCGTAACTGGACTTAGATATAAGCAAATATAGTTTTGGCTCACTAGCGCCATCTTGGGAGTGTTTTCCGAATTTATAAGGTTCTGTGCAAATTGGTATTATTTAGTTGTTCAACTTTGTCGAAGACACCAATTTTGTATCTCATCGCTGGACTGAGATATAAACGAAGCAAATATTTGTACGTCGGAAAGTTGTTTCATATGTTGCTTATATATGCAACATTTGTTGGCGTCCGTGCGCCACCTGGTGAGTTAATTCTGAATTAAAATAATTACCAAGTGGAAGTCAGCAGTCCTGTGATCAACTTTGCAGAAGACAGTTTTCTCGTAAACCTCTTTATTTTCAAGATATTTGCACTACAAGTACTGTCCTATTTATAGGACGCTGGCGTTCGGGGCTTCTGTCCTATTTTTAGGACGCTGGGCGGATATTGGTTAATACGTCGCCAGTTCTTCTTCAGTCCGTAAACCCGTTCGTTTACTTGAATATAACTAATTGCTCGCTGCAGTCGGCGGCCGTGTAATGTGTTCAACGTGTTCGAGGGATGGGCTTCTTCGCTGCTGCTATAAGCTTTTCCGTAAAGTTCTCTACGTCTCACTCGCCATCTGGGTGAATGGTTTCTGCTGTGATGCCACCAATCAGCTCGATCATAAAGCCACTTTTGACGTAACGTTTGATGATTGTACTACCCGGGTATGGACGCCACAATCGTAAAGTGATCGCTCTTGTATGTTTCCGACAAGGTCCACCAGGTGATTCTACACCATTATTCCGAATGACATTACCCCTAATGCTATTGGTACGTATGCCATCACCCCGAATTCCATATCCCCGGACGATCCATTATCCCGAATGACATTACATTACATTACAATTAAAATATCACGGGCCAATGTAATTCAAAGTAATTATACTTTCGGGGCAACAGCATTCGATGTATTGGAATTATAATTGGGTTGATGGAATTCGGTGGCATTTTCGATACGAGTATTAGAACCATCGTTAAAAGGAAAATAACCATCATCGTTTTACAAATTTTCAAAACCAGTTTTTTTGCTCAAAATTGAAGCAATGCTCAAGAAAATCTATCATTGCATTGTACTTGCTATCTGAAATACGATGATAGATTTTCATAGGGATCAATTGAAATTTGAACAAAAAAAAAACTAGTTTTCAAATTGTGATGATTGAAAGATGCATTCTTGAGCCTTAAAGATCACCAATGAATTGGTTATGTAGAGTTGTATCGGAAATATACCAGCCAAGCGTATTCGACTGGGAAAGACCCCACGTGAGATGGTTCGCGTTAATGTTTCCCATAAATCGAGCTTCTAGCTACTCAAAAAGGTTTCAAAAAGGTGTGGTTTGGATTCTACCCCATTACCCCGAATCCCATCACCTCGAATTCCATTACCCCGAATGTGCCGTTACCCCGAATTCCATCACCCCGAATGCTATTTCCCCGAATTCACAATTATCTTGCCATGATGATATTGATGACATTTCCCCATGATTTTTAAATTCGGGGTAATGTCATTCGGGGTGATGGGTCGTTGGGGGTTTTGGAATTCGGGGGTAATGGCGTTCGGGTTAATGGCATTCGGGGTAATGGGATTCGGGGTAATGGGGTAGAATCGTGGTTTGACATTTATTTGCCTTCAGTGTGATATACACTGAAACAACGATCACCTGGATAGGTGCGAAGATGCGTACAGCGACGAAATGGAGGTGTTGATCTGTACCTACACGCTAGAAGAGTATGCTTTCCTAGATAGCAAGGCCTACTCCGTGTTGCCAGTGGTGCGTGGTGTTTGATGCCAGCAACAGCGTGTAGGTATTGCTTACCAACGAAGTCTTGGAGAATGACATGCTCGCTGACTTTGGTCTCCTGGAGTGCTACCACGCAAGGATCGAGGTCGGCTTTGAGGAGTTTAAATTCGCTAATGTTGTCCCTTAGACCACGGATGTTCCATTGAAGAGTAAAGCAACAACCAGAACGACCATCGATGGCGATACGAGTTTCAGACGGTGAGGTTGATGATCTCATCGTGGGTATGTCAGTTGTAGGAGACAAGAGTGCCGCAATAACTTCTGCTGCTGATTGTACGTGAACGGCACTTGCATGTGGGACGCTTTGCCCCACATTGCCAGCCGCTGTCAAAACCATTGCGCTAGAACTTTCAATACCGACAACAGCCGGCACTGGGGAAGAGCTTTGTGTAATGTTCGTTCAATGAGTTCTGGAAGGACCTTCTCCGGGGGATGGGAAAGCGAGATAAACTGGATGAATACCAGGCGCGGCGGTATTTGTTTGGCGTCTTGCCCCACAGTACCAGTCATTGCTGAAACTACTACACGACTGTTTCCAGAAACACCGACAATAGAAATGCCGGCACTGGTGATGGCGAAAGCCTTTGTAAAGTATCGTCGGTGTTCTCATTGTTACTTACGTTGCTGTTGTTTGAGTGGTTGATGTTTTTGTGGATTTGTGATATCGTGGTGTGATCTAAGATTCCTTCGGGTACGGAGGAGAATTCGTCATTAGTGAGATGGTGTAAGACGTCTCGAATGGCTTTTTAGCTTGCTGTACTTGCGTCAGAAGAGGACTACACTTTCCCTGTTTCCGAATCTATAAATTTCGTTGTCCATATACGGGCCAGATAGCCGTAGGGGTAAACGCGCAGCTATTCAGCAAGACCAAGCTGAGGGTCGTGGGTTCGAATCCCACCGGTCGAGGATCTTTTCGGGTTGGAAATATTCTCGACTTCCCAGGGCACAGAGTATCTTCGTACCTGCCACACGAAATACGCATGCAAAAATGGACATTGGCATAGTAAGCTGTCAGCTAATAACTGTGGAAGTGCTCATAAGAACACTAAGCTGAGAAGCAGGCTCTGTCCCAGTGGGGACGTAACGCCAGAAAGAAGAAGATACGTGCGAGAATCATCAAACTTGTTTTTTAGAGTAGAATTAACGAAAACGCTGTTTAGGGGGTGTCTCCGATACCTCAGACTCTTCGCCGGAATACTTTGTATGAGGTCGTGTTCACTGAATGCGGTCTTCTTTGGTGGTGGTGGTGGACTGATTTCTGGTCAGGTAGCTGGTTTCGGGTAGTTGAACTTCGGAGATATTTCGCTGGAGAGTTGTTCTTTGATCACGTCATTGTGCCAGCCGTCATTGGGCCACTTGTTGCTCTTGGCTTTGGCGGGGCTTTTCTACGACGACGGTTTCACAGTCATGGTGTACTCGTTTTGGGTTTGACTGCTACTTTACCTGCTTCATGGAAGCCATCAGCTGCAGAATTCTCTCATCTTTTCGCTTGCTCTCTTCCTGCAGTTTTACGATCTTCTTGTCTAGCATAGCCGCCGAAAGGACAAAGCTATCGTTGCGAAAAAGATCATATTACTTGCGAAAATTGAAGATTTTTTGGTTATGTTATTTAACTAAATTTGGACAACTAAGGCAGTGGTATTTAGCATTTTGGGATCGCTGAGCATTGAAATAAAATTATCCTCACCACCAATCTGTTTGAAATCAGGATTTTATAAAATCCTTAACTTGACACTATAATTCCTACAAAAAATAGTAGAGTAAGAATTATGTTCGTCATCTTTCATTAAGTATTTATTATACAGGCCTAAACTGTGACAATTGAGCTTCTAAATGAAATTATATTTGTTTTTTTCGTCGAATGTTGAACGTGATTTGAAAATAGCAGATTTGCTTTACATGGGAAATTTTACAATTTTTGATTTCAGTTCAGTTACAACTGTGCGAGATTCTATAGCGATATATTTCTTTTTGAGCCTTTATTAATGTGTTTGTATGGATTGACCACAAGTTCAGCACTCACAGAAATATTCATAATTCTCAAATATTCCTTATATTGTATATCGGTGTTAATATCTTGATTATTATCGTAGTTGCATTGCCTAATTTTTTTTACAAGGATAAGTATTTCGACAAAACATACACATTCTGAAATTTTCAAAATATTCTGTCGTGGAAAATTGGATTTCTTCATCTTTAAGGATTGTTTTGTTTTCCAAATTTGTATTCTTGAAAATTATAGGTTTGCTTTGGTTTAGAATACCGTAAAATGGGTAACTTTTATAGTTTTTTCGAAGAAAACTTGAATATTTTGGCATGCTGTTTCAAAGAATTTTAAATTATATTTTTAAAAAATGTACTGGCATCCTACCTATCGATTGCTGTTGATAGATTGCCAAAAGATTTATTTTGAATGGATACATAATTTTCATATAATCTAAAGTCAGTTTTCTGTTCTGGGGTAACTTTGATAATGGAGTATGCATCGAACAAAATTTAATGAATTACGAACATTTGTAGGGCATTGCATAACTCTAGGCGTTCAACGTTATATTTAAATTTCTGACTAAGATTACAAAAATGGTCCCAGTTTGTGAAAATGCTTTCGCTAAGAGATTTGCGACCGTATTTAAGTTCTATGATAACTAGGCTGTCAAATATAAGTGGCCTATAGACCTATTCAAATGTCTGGAAGCTCCTCAGTCAACCAATATTTTGATTTTTCATGTAAAAATGAACTTCTGGTCGAAATGTCAGTCAATTTGGAGAAAATTTAGATGTGCTTCAAATCAATTAATTCAAATTACCGTAATCCGGGGTAACATTGATCATTTTTCTGAATGTTTCTTCAATATTTCGTTCGAAAATGCAAATGTTGCAGGTTTTATATTTTTAAAACAAGTACTACCACCCATAGCTCAAGACTATATACTGTATTTTGTTTATTGAAAGATTTAAGCATGTTGAAAAAAATGTTTTAGGCGATTTTTTGATTTAGTTGATATGGGGTAACATTGATCACCTATATAAACAACATTCGGTAATAATGAAAATGTCGTTACTTACTTAAATCATGGCCCCTGAAGCCGAATATGAAGACCAAACGCTTACAAGTCATTTACTTTTTGAGTTATTTTAAAATTAAAAACACCTCGAACCTCGGAATACGCCTAAATGTAGGCAATTTCCTAAGGGAATTTTACATTACTAACAGTAATTCAGTAATGTTGCCTAATTGAGCATACTTATAAGAGTTTTGACAACGGAATCGTTTTCGGCGATGTCATTTTAAGTAAGAATCACATTTTGCTTGCTTATATCGTTTGCAGAACTTATGTGAGACATGAATCTTCGGTAGTGTCATCCTTAACAATAAAAAATTATTATTTCGAAAAGTTGACAAATTCACGCATAAGGTAAACACAATTTTCACAAGAATATTAACTTTTATAAGCTTATGAATATAAGAAAGAGAAGCATCATTCATGATTTGGAAATGTTTCATCAATAAATGATAATACGAACTTTTGATGAGGTGAGTCATTCCGATCAATGTTACCCCGCTGATCAATGATACCCCGGATTACGGTACCTATGTTTAAACTTGCTCCAATCATAAAATCGTGTTCGGCAAAAGTTCGTAGAATTGGATAAACTACTAAGTAGAAGTATTTCCGACAAATTTTGATGTTTCGTATGGTAGTTATGATTTTTCAAAGCTTGAAAATAGCCCAAAAACACATAATTGATTTGAAGCACATCTAAATTTACTCTAAATTGAGTGAAATTTTGGCCAGAAGTTCATTTCGCAATGAAAAATCAAAGTATTGGTTGACTGGGGAGTTTCCAGACATTTTTGAAAATATGAATAGGTCTAATGCTTATGCTTCTTCGGTGGCCAACACAAGTTTTTCAACTCCAATGCTAGAATTTCAATCGCTCTGAACCGCGTCAATCCTTTCATACTGCATACGGACTGTTTAATCCATGGTTTGATCCCTTTTCCTTGCTTATGGAACCTTCGCCTGCGAGTCTCAAATGCACTGTCACATTGGGAGTTTCTCATGAGACGGCGCATGAGCCAGTGAAGATGATCGTTTGAGCTATCATTGCTACATGAGATCTAAGCACGTGCTCAAGCGCGCGATTATTTTTGTGCGTTCATGGCAAGCTGATCTCAAAGCTCTTGATATGAAGCGCGTATACATGACGTCTGCCTGAAAAACATAGGGGAAGGGGTGGTTAAAATGAACACCTTAAGGAAATCATCTTGTTTCTGATAGAAAAACGAGGAATTTGTATAGTTCTATCTCAAACAACATCAATAACAGGGATGTTATCTATAGCAACAACACAAATTCAGACTAAAATTGCTGAATTTTCACATATTTTTGTCGCTAGCAAAAAACCGATGGAAATGTTCATTTTTACCTGCACTATGTTTGGTAAAATGAACAGTTGTTGGTGGTAAAATGAACATCATTGGAAAAACGCGAGTAAAACAAATATTTCTGAAAATTTTTATTTGCTTCACCCGAAAACATATCCATTAATGATTGTAACCCATTCAAACAGAATTCCAAAAGTATCAGATTTGACCTCATATCATAACGATTACTCACCTCACTGAAAAACCTCATGTCTTCCGAGCTAAAAGTTACGTCAGTTCTAATTTTCAAAACGTGGTTTTCTTAAATCTTAGTTTTCGTTGATATTTTCACTTCAATTGACCTACGTATCAACTCGAACACTCTTATTTATGCTATAAATCGGCCCCCGTGCGTGATAAAAATTAATCGAAAATTTGTTTTTTTCTCGATAAAAGGCAAGGTGTTCATTTTTACCACCCCTGTTCATTTTACCATCACTTCCCCTACCTGTATGAAAATTTTTGATCAGGTTGGGATGGGTTGTTCGATCTTTGGGCATTTTTTTGTAATTTATTGCCTAAAGCAACATGTTAGCTGTTAATGGTCAATGATTTCATAGATTTATTATGTCTGTTTCCTGTTGACTAAGGGCTGGAAAAATAATGCCAATGTGTGTTTCTTATAACATACATATTTAGAAAACCGTGATTTCTGGGTACCGTGGAGAACATATCTAGATCAAACAATGTTTTAACTTAATTTAATCTCATTGGCGTGTTCGACAAACTTTACCAGAAAAGAATTAGCTTTTAATAGGTGGTAAAAGCAAGTGATTTTGATTAATTAGTATTGAGTTATGATTTTTCAAACCTTAAAATAAGCCTAAAAACACTTTTTCAACTTTAAGCATAGTGTAATCTTTATCAAATGAGCTAAAAATTTGACCAGACATTGTTCTTAGCATGAGAATTCAAAATATTGCTTGACCGGAAGATTTCAAGACATTTTTTCAATTATGAACAGGTCTAGTGGCCAACTATTCAAAACTACATCAAATAGTGATCGTACAACAGATTGTTTGTAAGCGTTTCGAAAATGCTAAAATTGTGGCAATTTTTACTATTCGTATAGAAAGCCTCAAATGGTCTCGATTCAGCTCTTACATGAAATGTCATACTAATATTCTTCAGTTTTGCATTAGTTTTGCTTAATCGATTAACAGAAATTATGATATTTCGTTTAGTATGTGATGGGTTACGCACTATCAAAGTTACCCGCGTTATCAAAGATAAACCGTTTTACGGTACTTAATTGAAAGCTTATTTTATTGAGAAAAGTTGAGATATTTTAAAGCATTTATAAAGTTTTCAAAACTGTCGCGGAGCATTTGCCAATGCTTGGCGGAACAATATGTGTAACAAACTGAAAACCGCTGCATTGGGGCTATTGATTCGTATACCATCCATAAAAAAACTTACATGTGAGAGTGAACTTGTTTCACATTTTTTTAGAAATTCTGTTTCTTTTGAACGGTCCCTTAGATTATCGTTTATGGTTTACGGTACATACATTTCAACGATTTTGTTTTTATTATTTTTTACAGTTCAACTCTGAAGTGGATAGCACCGACAATGGCGAAAACAGCAGAAAATCCCGACGAGACGGACTAAACAGGAAACTGTATACCTTGCACGAAAAACAGTTTGGTCACTCCTCAAGGACATAGGTTACGGTCTCAGAAGCATAATAACTGCGCCACACAACTTTTTACCCATATTTGCACTCTGAGGGTCAAACAACTGCCGGCGATGCATTTTCTCTCCGATCAATCATAGTGTTTATCCCCGGACTAAATAAATGCACCGTCTCATTATGGATTTTACCCCCTTTTCCTACACGCGTATCGATTTCAGCCACCCCTGAAGAACGCCCCGATGAAATGATCACCATTAATCACCATTATTCGCAAGTGCACACCTATTTTCGCCATTAATGAACCAAGCTTGGGACAGGTATTGTAGCCGTTCGCGATTACTATTTCCCGCGCAATCGTGTTCCCGACGACAGCCGCCGCAGACCTTGCCATGTCAATAATTTGTTTGGACAGTGGCTTTTACGTGCCAGAATGGAGGTAGCGAGTGACTCCTTCAACTCGGACCTCGACGGGATAGAAATGATTCGTCACCCCCGGGCATCCCAAGCAAATGACCAGTCAAATTTGCATAAGGTTACGTAACCCTCTGGCAAAACTGACAGTGTCGAAGAGTGTACCTACCCTTGTGTTGAACACTAGCCGGGCGGGCGGGCAAAAGGAAAACTCCTTCTATACTTGAATGCGTGCCGGCAAAATCTTGGAACAATCAATATGTGTCAGACAGGTATTGGCAATCGCGAGGTCAGCACCACCGGACGATTGTGAAAAAGGAATAATTGGCTCAAAGGAGCGTGATGGTGAACACGGTTCGAGGACGAACAACATACAAATATGCGCCGAATCAGTATTCCTGTGCTCTGTCGAAAATTTTTGAGAAACATCTCAAGCTACAAATGACAGATTACATCGAAGAGAACAGACTTTTGTAAGAGTTTCAAGCTGGGTTTCGTAAAGGACAGAGTATCAAAACCGCTATTCTCCGCGTGCATGACGCCTAGCATCCATCGTTGATAAAAGAGGCTGATCGCGCACGGGTGGGACATTTCTTCCTACGTTGTGTTTGGGTAATTAATAGATACATTTACGTTTGACCGTCCGGCCATGGCGGAGGTATAGAATCAACTGGCTTTTATTGAGCAGATAGCAGATACAACACATCAGCAGATGAATGTAGTGGGGCAACACATTTGCACAAACAGAGGCTTTAGTATACTGCTACTACTAGACTTATCCAAGGCATTTGGTACCAATACCTCACACTAAACTAATAAATAAACTTCAAGTGAAATTAAACTTCTCTCCTACCACCGCGAGCCTGATTGAATCATATCTGTACGGTAGGAGACAAACGGTGTCTGTGGTGATCTTTGTTCTAACAGCGTTGAGGTGCCCCTGGTGTACCGCAAGGTTCAGTCCTCGGTCCTCTACTCTTCAGCTGTCACATCAGTACCTATTGCTTTACACAAATCCATGAAGACGATGTAGAGCTCTACATTGCTCGGTTTGGTCCTTGTACACAAAAACTTGTTCGAATGATAAATTATGACCTTGAACGTGTAGATTGGTCGAGGCGCAACAACCTTCGTGTGAATCCAGCAAAAAGTAAGGCTTTGTTCATCACTAGAAGACGTCGTACCGCTGGTAGTTCTATTGTACCTGGAATCGTATGGATGGTCAAAACATCGATTGGTCAGATAGAGCTTTAGGATTCATTTTCCAAAATTACTTGCAGTGGGATGGACTGATTGCACAACAATGTGGAAAGATTTATGGCAGCCTGCAAACGCTTTTGGTGTCTCCGACAAAGCTGTTTCAAACAGCATTTTGTACAATCAGTGTCAAGACCTCAACCTTGTAGAGTTCATAAAGTTGAATTTCTTTATCACTTTTGGGGGGATGGATCAAAATGCTGAATATGTACATAAAAAGAAGCGCATTTACTAATTGAAAAACTTTCTAGAATGTTAAGAGCGCTAAAATTACGTTATCTCCCACAGTGCATTCGCTAGTGGGCTCAAGTGCCGTATTGCTTGACGAAGCCAATATCACATGATGATTACATAGAATTGTGATACATAAGGTAATCATGATGATAACAAGTTCCAAAAATAATTGAATCTAGTCAATCAGAGCAAGAAAGCTTCATTAGAACATGAGAAATTTATTTCATGACGTTTTTCCATCCTTTGTAAGGAGAAGTTTTATTGTGCGGCATGCGACTATTGGTGCAAGTAATATAATTTTTGCGAAGGCTTAGTTATTCATATGACTTTAACCTTTAAACACCGTAAAAAATATCATGTGATTTTACGACTTTTGGATACACATAAAAAAGCGAGTCAAATTACGTAAATTTGTGTCACATTTTAGACACAACAGCGTCTGATTCAGGCAATGCCTATCATAGTGACATTGTTTTCGTGTCCTTTAACATTAGTACCGTAATTTCGGGTGAAATTGATCACTTTTCAAGGTTTTCTTGTCTGATTTCTATAATGTTGACAATGCCAAACAACTAATGCAGGAAAACAAGTATGAAGGTGAGCCTCATTGACTCAAGTACCGAAATTTTCTAACAAAAGTAATTTTAGTGCTAAATATATGTTTAAAATAAAAAATCATGAGATCTCATTTCGGGGTGAAATTGATCACTTATCAATGCCATTATTGTTAGTTTTCAAAACAACTTTACATAATAAATTTGAGCTCCCTGAATCCGAATCTGCTTGCCAAATTCCTAACAATACAATATTTATAGAATTAATGAATGTTTAAATTTCAAGAATAACGCAGAAAACGCCTAAATGTATGCAATTTCCTAAGGAATTTCTTGATATATTACAGAAATTCAATTACTTCAATGAAATCAACGAATTGGTACGAGTTTTGGTTATGAAATCTAGTTTAGGGATATATCTTTAGTATCCTCACAAACTTTCAGGATTATACCATGTCAAATCCTTGTCTAGAACTAGAAGTTTATTGATGTTTGTCAACACTGCATTGCACAAGATTTTGAATTTTTACATATTTTTCATATAAATAAACATTTTGAACGCAAAAAACTTCACAAACACACATTTGGACATACTTACGACAAACAACGTTCATTCACTGCAGGTTACATTGATATTTGTGCTCCATTAGGAAGAAATAAAATCGAGTAACACAGTGATCAATTTCACCCTACTGATCATTTTCACCCGAATTTACGGTATTTTTATTTTCCTTAGCCATTCATAAACAATCTTAAATTATGTTAAAACTTTTTGACAACTGTCTGATTTCGATTTTCATAATGTTTCGAAGGTTTTCAGAAAAAAAAGGGTAAATGTAATTAGATCATAATAATCCTATAAAATAGTCAAGTTTTTCAACTTGAAATTGATTTCTTGTATGTTCCTTTTCATTGGATCGATCGTAGGTGTCAACAGCCTTATTTAAGTACCAAGTGGTTTCGGTTCACCAAGCCACAACTTTGTCACTTAATGTACGGCAAGCCTCCACCGAGAAAAACAAAAATAAGAAGAAAGTAGAGTGCGCAAAAAAACTGCTCTCCTTATTCACCTTCTAGAGCACAAATCGAACCTCCCAAATCAGGTCAAAGAGAATGCACCGACCGACCAGTCAGCATGACATCAACCTCTGGCGCTGCTCTAGCATGACTGTTGTCTTGCCGGTCAAGTATAGCCCAAAGTCCCAAGAAGGTCTCACCGAAGTCTGTCTCTGTTGGTAGATTGAATCGAAACCAATTGAAGGCCTGCCCAAACCGACTCGCGGCCGGTGCTCTTTAATTACGCAAATTTCGATTTATGACGCATTTGTCTTCTTGTATGTTGCAGGTACGATCTCCGACATCGGGAAAAAGAAAGAATATGAAAAACGATGTCAAGAGCTGCAGAGCGGTGCGATGAACTGCGGAAAGACCTGACCGGAGCTTACGCTATCATCGATGATCTGGAATTCGAGCTGGAAAGCGTATGGTCGAGGACAGAAGAGTCTCGGAATTGTTCTGAAATCGGTTTTGTTTTTCCGTAGATTGACTACTTAGAAGACGAAAACGACCGGCTACAACAGGAAGTCAAAAGTTTAAGGTCCAAACTGCAAGATCAATCTCCGCTGGCGCTTGCGGGTGCAGCATCCACCGAATCGAAAAGGTTAGATCCCATTACGCTACTGGGGTTTTAAATAACGAGCATTAAATTAAGTGGCTATTTTATTTGCAGCACGCCGTCCGAGATAGAGCAATCTGATGCCGATTTCGGTTACAATTAAGGTGAGTTAGATTATAAAATTCGAAGAGAATTCTGCTTTAGGAATCTTGAAACAAGATTCTTTGGAGCAGGATTCAATTCGAGTCCTGAAACAGGATTCTCTTCGAATCCTGGAGCAGGATTCTTTTCGAATCCTGGAGCAGAATTCTCTTCGAATCCTGGAGTAGGATTCTCTTCAAATTTTGATGCAGGATTCTCTTTGAATCCTGAAGCAGGGTTCTTTTCGAATCCAGCAACAGGATTCGAATAGAATCCTGCTCCAGGACTCGAATATAATCCTGCTCCAGAATTCGAAGAGAATCCTGCTTCAGGATTCTAAGAGAATCCTGCTTCAACTGGGATTCGAAGAGAACCCCACTCTAGGATGTGAAGAGAATCTTGTCTCTCCTGCTGCAGAACTCTCCAGGGTTCAAAGGGAATCCTGCTCCAGGATTTGAAGAGACTCCTGCTCCTGGATTCGAAGAGAATCCTGTTTCAGGTCTCGAAGAGAATCCTGCTCAAGGATCCAAAAATATCCCTGCTGAAGGATTTGAAAATAATCTTGCTTCATAGTTGCCTATTAGTGTTAACCTCTAGTATAATTCAATCTTTAAAAAATGTGTTTATCACAATTAAGCTTGAAATTAATTCCGAATAATGCATGCCATGGGTGGCTACACAATGACCATTAAAATTCGTTAACGTTCAACGCTCCGACATCGTAATCATCGTCATCATCGAAACTTCCAAAGCAGTTTTTTTGTTCAAAACAAAAAAAAATATTCAATGAAAATATGTTCACTGTGTGTTTGTTTGGAGAATAGAATACAGTGAACACATTTTCCTGTAAATTTTCTTGATTTTGAACGAAAAAACTGGTTTTGAAAATTCCGAAACCAATGACGGATCCTGCCCCTTAAATCCACTAGCTCTCCTTAGATCATCTCAATCACGATCGGGTATGATGTCTGCTATTTAACCAGCAGCTACGGTTTCTGTTATTCATCAATCCAATGTTCATACAATTTGTTCAATTGATTAATTCGAACCTCCGTTTCGGAAGTGGTAATGTTTGCACTTAGACTAATTACATCGCTTGCTTCTACGACGTTTTTTTGCAGCGCAAATCGTTTTACGCTCAAGATAATCAATTCGCAAGGAGGTACCAACGGATTAAACCGTTTGCCATGGGCTGCGGTCATGCTGAACGCACAGCCAAACAAGCAACATAAAATTCACCACCAATGATTGACTGTGGGGTGTAGGACATGCTCGAGAATGGACCCCTCAGGGCACTTGCCGATTTATTTTTGGCACTGAATAATTTGTACATGGGCTGTTACCGAGTGTTGACGTTGACCCAAACCGTCACCACAGCAGTGGAATCAACCTTGAACGCACGATCTGGGGTCACACCTTCGCTTGGTGAGCCGTTGGGTCAACCGCAAAGTGCTAATATGTTTGTTGAGTGTAGTTTACGGATACGGGGCAAACGGAAAGATAGACCTTGCGTTGAATTGTGATGTAGCCACTAAGTTGGAAGGAAAAGAATTAACTGAGCAACCAGTGAAAATACACATGTTACGAGTAGTGCAAACCTTATTTTTTACCAGTTATTCAAGGTAAAACTTCAATAAATTTGGAATGTATTCATGTAAAAGTTAATGAATTTAGTATGTATCATATCTAGTGATCCTTTTTTATTAATTTTGTATAAGTATCATAAACTAATACTAGTAAAACTAATTTGAGATTTTATTAACATATTGTTAACAACATATTATATTTCATTTGCCGTAGCAGTTAGAAACTTTTACAGGTGAGTTGATTTCACTGCTAATAAGAAAAAAACGATTTAAATTTACTTAACCTAAATATGTAACCCACTAATCGTGGCAATAGATGATTGCAACGATTTTTGCCTGAAATTATTTATTATTTTATTTGACATTTGTTCCAATGTTTCAACATTGGATATTCTATGTAACTCATTGGTACTATACCAGGCGGAAGCATCAGAATCATTTCAAAATTTTGTTTTGAATTCTCTGCAGAGCTTTCATCCTGGTATTACAACAGCTAGTCCATATTGGTACAGCATACAACATGGCTGGCCTGAAAATTTGTTTGAATATCAAAAGCTTGTTCTTAAGGCAAAGTTTTGATTTTCTATTAATAAGGGGATAGAGACATTTTACATATTCGTTGCATTTGGCTTGAAAGCCCGCAACGTGATTTTTGAAAGTTAAATTCTTATCTAGCATGAGCCCTAGATACTGAACTTCATCCGACCAATTTATTGGATCCCCTCTCATCGTGACAACATGTCTACTTGAAGGTTCCAAATAAAGAGCTTTTGGTTTATGTGGGAAAACTATTAGTTGAGTTTTGGAAGCATTAGGAGAAATCTTCCATTTTTGCAAGTATGAAGAAAAAATATCCAAACTTTTTTGCAATCGACTACAGATGACACGCAGACTTCGTCTTTGGCGAAGAGACCTGTGTCATCCGCAAACAAGGATTTTTGACATCCCTGAGGTAACTCAGGTAAGTTAGATGTGAAAATATTGTATAATATTGGTCCCAATGCTGCCTTGAGGAACACCATCTCTTACAGGAAGTCTTTCAGATCTGGAGTTCTGATAATTAACCTGATGTGGTCGATTAGACAGATAACTTTGAAGTATTCTAACAATGCATGTTGGAAAATTAAAGTTTTTTAATTTTACAATCAAACCTTCATGCCAAAAACTGTCGAATGCTTTTTATATGTCTAGAAGAGCAAGACCAGAAATAAGCCATCAGATTTGTTGGAACGGATCAAATTTGTTACACATAAAAGTTGATGAGTGGTCGAATGTCCATGGCGGAATCCAAACTGTTCATTGGCAAAAATTTAATTTTCGTTGATGTGGACAATCATTGTGTTCAAAATGACCATTTCAAAAAGTTTACTGATGGAGGAAAGCAAACTGATTGGACGATAGCTAGAAGCTTCTGCAGGATTTATATCTGGTTTTGAATTTGGTCTAGAAGCTCGAATAACAGATTTCTCGTTGCGGCCATGACCGATAGTATCAAACTGGTCACGAACGCTTTGGAAGCAAAACGAACCATCTTGTTGTACCTATGCCGTGGCATGGATCTGCAGAGTTGCTGGCCCTCGTACCAAAGTAGATCGATTGCTACGGGGAAGCTTGGCCTTGATCATTTGCAAAATCCGAAGTAAAGACACGCACGCATTCTTCATTGTATGACAGTAAGGTTTGAACGTTAATGCTGAATCCAAGGTAATTCCCAGGATCTTCAATCGGTTGGTCTTCGGAACTGCGGTTCGATCGATGGATGCGCGCTTTCGAACTGCAATAGAAACTTTGCCGCAGATATGGTGACTCCAACGCTCTCGACCTATTGTCGACTGCTTTCACGGCTGCCTGAAGTTTCTTGAATACCGCTTCATGTTTCGCTCTACAAGCATCTCATCGGCGTATAGAAGAATTTCGACTCCGATTTTGCAGCGAGGATCAGCGTCACGGATAGCACTGAACCCTATGACACCCCGTTCTCCAGCCTGTTCGAGGGACAATCGTCCTCCTACAGCCACTTGTTGGGTTCGCTCCGAGAGGAAGTTTTGCAGTATGTTGATCATGCAACCTCGTATTCTTATATCCTACGCTTTTAATAAATCTAGGAAAGCTATCAAGTAGCGATCTCTCTAGCTCAGCGAAGTAGTTGTCAGTGCCTCGTCCTGCACGACGTTTCACAAGCCGACCACTAGACTCTAGCTCCGTGATCAATCGCCGGTTGAAGATCCGTTCAAACAGCTTCGCTATGCAGCTAGTGAGCGACATTGGCTGGACGGCAGCTAGAGCGAAATCCTGGCAATTCAGGAAGGAGAAGTTGAAGAAGAGGTAGCCTATCAAAACTGCATCTGTTGAGACACTTCGCCTTTTGTCGAGAACCCATAGAAGTTCTTCTAGGTTGATATTGATGATGTACACTCGCCGGTGTAAGGCGAAAAATCCTTGAACTCCTGTTCAGCTGCCGATCTCACTATTTGGAAGATGGAGTTTAGCTTGAAGTCGCAGATCTCTCACTTTAACCCGTTAACGCCCAAAGTATCTCACAATTGGAATTCAGCTCAATTTTCGTTATTCATAGTCGTATTCCCATAAATTAAACCTTATTTCACCAAAAAATTTCAAGTCTATGGTGGAGATCGTTTTCGAAGATACCAAATTTTTCATCACAGGACTTCAATATAGGCGAATGAAATATTTGCCGACTAGTGCCATCATGAGAATGACTTCCGAAATAAGAATGATTTAGGCGAATAGCTTTCTTTGGATTTATTCAGTGGACTGATATATAAGCGAATAAAATGTTTGCCCAGTAGGTGATTTCCGAAGTAATAAGTCTCCATGTAAATAGGTCTCATTTAGTTCTTCAACTTTGTCAAAGACTCTAACTTTGTATTCAATCACTGAATTGAGATATAAGCAAAATAATATGTTTGTCTACTAGCGCCACCTTGGTAGAGTTTTTCAAACTACTGTTTCTGGGCGAATAGATCCCATTTAGTTGAACACTTTTGTCCAAGACACCAATTTCGAATCTCATCGCTGAACTAAGATATATAAAAAATTGACCACTAGCGCCACATTTTGTGTGTTTTCCGAACTAATAAGTTTCTAGGTGAATAGGATTCATTTAGTTGTTCAACATTGTCCAAGATACAAACTTTGTATCTAATCACTTGACTGAGATATTAGCAATAAAAATCTTTGCCCACTAGTGCCATCTAGTGAATGTTTTCCAAACTAATAAGTTTTCGGGTGAATAGATCTCATTTAGTTGAACACATTTGTCGAAGACACCAATGTCGTATCTCATCACTGAACTGAGATATGAACAATCAAAATATTCGACCATTAGCGCCATCTTTGAGTGTTTTCCGAGCTAATAAGGTTTTAGGCGAATAGGTCTCATTTAGTTGATCAACTTTATCGACGACACCAATTTTGTATCTAATAACTGGACTAAGATATAAGCAAATGAAGTTTTGGATCACTAGCGCCATTTTGGGAGCGTTTTCGGAATTTATAAGGTTCTATGCAAGACACCATTTTTGTATCTCATAACTGGACTAAGATATAAGCAAATAAAGTTTTGGCTCACTAGCGCCATCTTAGGAGTGTTTTCCGAATTTATAAGGTTCTATGCAAATAGGTATTATTTAGTTGTGTAAACTTTGTCGAAGACACCATTTTTGTATCTCGTAATTGGACTTAGATATAAGCAAATATAGTTTTGGCTCACTAGCGCCATCTTGGGAGTGTTTTCCGAATTTATAAGGTTCTGTGCAAATTGGTATTATTTAGTTGTTCAACTTTGTCGAAGACACCAATTTTGTATCTCATCGCTGGACTGAGATATAAACGAAGCAAATATTTGTACGTCGGAAAGTTGTTTCATATGTTGCTTATATATGCAACATTTGTTGGCGTCCGTGCGCCACCTGGTGAGTTAATTCTGAATTAAAATAATTACCAAGTGGAAGTCAGCAGTCCTGTGATCAACTTTGCAGAAGACAGTTTTCTCGTAAACCTCTTTATTTTCAAGATATTTGCACTACAAGTACTGTCCTATTTATAGGACGCTGGGCGTTCGGGGCTTCTGTCCTATTTTTAGGACGCTGGGCGGATATTGGTTAATACGTCGCCAGTTCTTCTTCAGTCCGTAAACCCGTTCGTTTACTTGAATATAACTAATTGCTCGCTGCAGTCGGCGGCCGTGTAATGTGTTCAACGTGTTCGAGGGATGGGCTTCTTCGCTGCTGCTATAAGCTTTTCCGTAAATTCTCTACGTCTCACTCGCCATCTGGGTGAATGGTTTCTGCTGTGATGCCACCAATCAGCTCGATCATAAAGCCACTTTTGACGTAACGTTTGATGATTGTACTACCCGGGTATGGACGCCACAATCGTAAAGTGATCGCTCTTGTATGTTTCCGACAAGGTCCACCAGGTGATTCTACACCATTATTCCGAATGACATTACCCCTAATGCTATTGGTACGTATGCCATCACCCCGAATTCCATATCCCCGGACGATCCATTATCCCGAATGACATTACATTACATTACAATTAAAATATCACGGGCCAATGTAATTCAAAGTAATTATACTTTCGGGGCAACAGCATTCGATGTATTGGAATTATAATTGGGTTGATGGCATTCGGTGGCATTTTCGATACGAGTATTAGAACCATCGTTAAAAGGAAAATAACCATCATCGTTTTACAAATTTTCAAAACCAGTTTTTTTGCTCAAAATTGAAGCAATGCTCAAGAAAATCTATCATTGCATTGTACTTGCTATCTGAAATACGATGATAGATTTTCATAGGGATCAATTGAAATTTGAACAAAAAAAAAACTAGTTTTCAAATTGTGATGATTGAAAGATGCATTTTGAGCTTTAAGGGCACGGGAGACCGTGTTATTTTCCTATCTTTCGTCTCACTCTAACAATAATCATCAAAACTTTGCGGAAGCAAATCTCGAGTTTTATTGAACCGATGAAGCTGAAAATTTATCGGGTTGTGCACTACATATATAGAATCATAGTGATACATTTCGCATCGATATATGGAGTGGTTCTTGGATTTGCTTCTTGAAATGGATAGGGTGATTATGATGACGTCCCGTGCGGCTTAAAGATCACCAATGAATTGGTTATGTAGAGTTGTATCGGAAATATCCAGCCAAGCGTATTCGCCTGGGAAAGACCCCACGTGAGATGGTTCGCGTTAATGTTTCCCATAAATCGAGCTTCTAGCTACTCAAAAGGTTTCAAAAAGGTGTGGTTTGGATTCTACCCCATTACCCCGAATCCCATCACCCGAATCCCATCACCTCGAATTCCATTACCCCGAATGTGCCGTTACCCCGAATTCCATCACCCCGAATGCTATTTCCCCGAATTCACAATTATCTTGCCATGAATATTGATGACATTTCCCCATGATTTTTAAATTCGGGGTAATGTCATTCGGGGTGATGGGTCGTTGGGGGTTTGGAATTCGGGGTAATGGCGTTCGGGTTAATGGCATTCGGGGTAATGGGATTCGGGGTAATGGGGTAGAATCGTGGTTTGACATTTATTTGCCTTCAGTGTGATATACACTGAAACAACGATCACCTGGATAGGTGCGAAGATGCGTACAGCGACGAAATGGAGGTGTTGATCTGTACCTACACGCTAGAAGAGTATGCTTTCCTAGATAGCAAGGCCTACTCCGTGTTGCCAGTGGTGCGTGGTGTTTGATGCCAGCAACAGCGTGTAGGTATTGCTTACCAACGAAGTCTTGGAGAATGACATGCTCGCTGACTTTGGTCTCCTGGAGTGCTACCACGCAAGGATCGAGGTCGGCTTTGAGGAGTTTAAATTCGCTAATGTTGTCCCTTAGACCACGGATGTTCCATTGAAGAGTAAAGCAACAACCAGAACGACCATCGATGGCGATACGAGTTTCAGACGGTGAGGTTGATGATCTCATCGTGGTATGTCAGTTGTAGGAGACAAGAGTGCCGCAATAACTTCTGCTGCTGATTGTACGTGAACGGGACTTGCATGTGGGACGCTTTGCCCCACATTGCCAGCCGCTGTCAAAACCATTGCGCTAGAACTTTCAATACCGACAACAGCCGGCACTGGGGAAGAGCTTTGTGTAATGTTCGTTCAATGAGTTCTGGAAGGACCTTCTCCGGGGGATGGGAAAGCGAGATAAACTGGATGAATACCAGGCGCGGCGGTATTTGTTTGGCGTCTTGCCCCACAGTACCAGTCATTGCTGAAATACTACACGACTGTTTCCAGAAACACCGACAATAGAAATGCCGGCACTGGTGATGGCGAAAGCCTTTGTAAAGTATCGTCGGGTTCTCATTGTTACTTACGTTGCTGTTGTTGAGTGTTGATGTTTTTGTGGATTTGTGATATCTGTGGTGTGATCTAAGATTCCTTCGGGTACGGAGGAGAATTCGTCATTAGTGAGATGGTGTAAGACGTCTCGAATGGCTTTTTAGCTTGCTGTACTTGCGTCAGAAGAGGACTACACTTTCCCTGTTTCCGAATCTATTAATTTCGTTGTCCATATACGGGCCAGATAGCCGTAGGAGTAAACGCGCAGCTATTCAGCAAGACCAAGCTGAGGGTCGTGGGTTCGAATCCCACCGGTCGAGGATCTTTTCGGTTGGAAATATTCTCGACTTCCCAGGGCACAGAGTATCTTCGTACCTGCCACACGAAATACGCATGCAAAAATGGACATTGGCATAGTAAGCTGTCAGTTAATAACTGTGGAAGTGCTCATAAGAACACTAAGCTGAGAAGCAGGCCTCGTCCCAGTGGGGACGTAACGCCAGAAAGAAGAAGATACGTGCGAGAATCATCAAACTTGTTTTTTAGAGTAGAATTAACGAAAACGCTGTTTAGGGGGTGTCTCCGATACCTCAGACTCTTCGCCGGAATACTTTGTATGAGGTCGTGTTCACTGAATGCGGTCTTCTTTGGTGGTGGTGGTGGACTGATTTCTGGTCAGGTAGCTGGTTTCGGGTAGTTGAACTTCGGAGATATTTCGCTGGAGAGTTGTTCTTTGATCACGTCATTGTGCCAGCCGTCATTGGGCCACTTGTTGTTCTTGGCTTTGGCGGGGCTTTTCTACGACGACGGTTTCACAGTCATGGTGTACTCGTTTTGGTTTGACTGCTACTTTACCTGCTTCATGGAAGCCATCAGCTGCAGAATTCTCTCATCTTTTCGCTTGCTCTCTTCCTGCAGTTTTACGATCTTCTTGTCTAGCATAGCCGCCGAAAGGACAAAGCTATCGTTGCGAAAAAGATCATATTACTTGCGAAAATTGAAGATTTTTTGGTTATGTTATTTAACTAAATTTGGACAACTAAGGCAGTGGTATTTAGCTTTGGGATCGCTGAGCATTGAAATAAAATTATCCTCACCACCAATCTGTTTGAAATCAGGATTTTATAAAATCCTTAACTTGACACTATAATTCCTACAAAAAATAGTAGAGTAAGAATTATGTTCGTCATCTTTCATTAAGTATTTATTATACAGGCCTAAACTGTGAACATTGAGCTTCTAAATGAAATTATATTTGTTTTTTCGTCGAATGTTGAACGTGATTTGAAAATAGCAGATTTGCTTTACATGGGAAATTTTACAATTTTTGATTTCAGTTCAGTTACAACTGTGCGAGATTCTATAGCGATATATTTCTTTTTGAGCCTTTATTAATGTGTTTTGTATGGATTGACCACAAGTTCAGCACTCACAGAAATATTCATAATTCTCAAATATTCCTTATATTGTATATCGGTGTTAATATCTTGATTATTATCGTAGTTGCATTGCCTAATTTTTTTACAAGGATAAGTATTCGACAAAACATACACATTCTGAAATTTTCAAAATATTCTGTCGTGGAAAATTGGATTTCTTCATCTTTAAGGATTGTTTTGTTTCCAAATTTGTATTCTTGAAAATTATAGGTTTGCTTTGGTTTAGAATACCGTAAAATGGGTAACTTTTATAGTTTTTTCGAAGAAAACTTGAATATTTGTGCATGCTGTTTCAAAGAATTTTAAATTATATTTTTTAAAAAATGTACTGGCATCCTACCTATCGATTGCTGTTGATAGATTGCCAAAAGATTTATTTGTGAATGGATACATAATTTTCATATAATCTAAAGTGGTTTTCTGTTCTGGGGTAGCTTTGATAATGGAGTATGCATCGAACAAAATTAATGAATTACGAACATTTGTAGGGCATTGCATAACTCTAGGCGTTCAACGTTATATTTAAATTCTGACTAAGATTACAAAATGGTCCCAGTTTGTGAAAATGCTTTCGTTAAGAGATTTGCGACCGTATTTAAGTTCTATGATAACTAGGCTGTCAAATATAAGTGGCCTATAGACCTATTCAAATGTCTGGAAGCTCCTCAGTCAACCAATATTTTGATTTTTCATGTAAAAATGAACTTCTGGTCGAAATATCAGTCAATTTGGAGAAAATTTAGATGTGCTTCAAATCAATTAATTCAAATTACCTATGTTTAAACTTGCTCCAATCATAAAATCGTGTTCGGCAAAAGTTCGTAGAATTGATAAACTACTAAGTAGAAGTATTTCCGAAAATTTTGATGTTTCGTATGGTAGTTATGATTTTTCAAAGCTTGAAAATAGCCCAAAAACAATAATTGATTTGAAGCACATCTAAATTTACTCTAAATTGAGTGAAATTTTGGCCAGAAGTTCATTTCGCAATGAAAAATCAAGTATTGGTTGACTGGGGAGTTTCCAGACATTTTTTGAAAATATGAATAGGTCTAATGCTTATGCTTCTTCGGGGCCAACACAAGTTTTTCAACTCCAATGCTAGAAATTTCAATCGCTCTGAACCGCGTCAATCCTTTCATACTGCATACGGACTGTTTAATCCATGGTTTGATCCCTTTTCCTTGCTTATGGAACCTTCGCCTGCGAGTCTCAAATGCACTGTCACATTGGGAGTTTCTCATGAGACGGCGCATGAGCCAGTGAAGATGTGATCGTTTGAGCTAGTACATTGCTACATGAGATCTAAGCACGTGCTCAAGCGCGCGATTATTTTTGTGCGTTCATGGCAAGCTGATCTCAAGCTCTTGATATGAAGCGCGTATACATGACGTCTGCCTGAAAAACATAGGGGAAGGGGTGGTAAAATGAACACCTTAAGGAAATCATCTTGTTTCTGATAGAAAAACGAGGAATTTGTATAGTTCTATCTCACAACATCAAAAACAGGATGTTATACCCAACAGGTATGTTCCGTTTTTATCACGTTCCGATTTCGTAGACACATTATTCCGTTTTTATCAACACACAAAAAATTATATTTTTAATTTCCATAATGTTCAGAATTCAAACTAAAATCTTATTTTGAAGAAACGATGAAGCTCACGATGCTGCAGTTTTCGCAAACGCGGAAGTTGATAGATACAGTGCGTGATGAACTTAAGAGTGTTCACGAAAAAATCGAAGCAGTCAAAATAAAACTAAAAAGCGACATCAAGTCAGTGAAAGACGAGTGTTCCATGAAGTTTCATCAGCAAAATGCCACATTGGAGTCCCAAAGTGTGAAGGTGGATTCTGTGTCAAACAAGATCGGAGCACTGGAGAATCGTAACGTATTAATCATCAGCGGACTTCCTTATATACCTGGCGAAAACCTGAGCTATACCTACACTGAAGGCAATCGTAAAATTTTTGGCGGTAAAGGACTCGACTGTCCAAATGGTTGAGACCTGGGAGGGAGGCACCGATACTACACACGAAATATAAGACAACGTTATTTTGAACTGCAAGATAACTCCAGTATGCCAACAACAATCAAGGCAGGCTTCAAGAAAATCGGTAGTTTCCTTTTGTTGTGCACCTTCGATCTTTCCTGACAAACATGAAAAAGGGCCACAGTTTTCTATGCATTAAATATTCATTTTCATTGGAAAAAGTAGAACGATGCGTTTTTCAATGCTTTATGTTCAATCAGATTAAATGGTGCTCACGTGACATTACTTGCATTATGTGCATGAATTGATTTTTATTCGATTTTTATCACTTTTGAATAAATACGAAAATGTGTTTTAATCAGTTACGCGCTTTTTTCATGTTAGTCCAATGTTTTAGATCTGGGCTCACAGTGACAGTTCGTGACAGCGGAATCTCGGCTCACTATGACGTACAGAAATTTTGTATTGGTTTCTCCCTCCCAGGTTGAGACCAGACGAATGAAATCAGGTTACAAGTCGGACAGAAATGTCGAATTCAATCTGAAGACAGCACGGGACGATTTCTACAGTGCGTATTTGTGGACACGCGATCTGAAGCTGCACCACATCGGCCTAGATTCCGATCGTCGTGTGTACGTCAACGAACGTCAACGTTTAATATCCGAAGCGCGGAAGCTGAAGTCGGCAGCACTACATTTGAAGAAGGTGGGCAAGTTCGCATCGGTGTTTGCAAAGCAAGGGATCGTCAACGTCAGACTTGCGGCTGGCGCAACAGCTTTAGCTATACAGGCAGAAGACGAGCTGCTTAAATTTTCGTAATTATGTATTCATAGTTCATTTTTGAAGTCTGTTTATGTAGTAATGTTTATTTGTAGATTGTGTAATTGTTGATTGAAGATTGTATGTATCGCAGTATCGGTGTCTCCGGTTACTCTGTTGTGAGGAATGTCAGAGTCGCGGCGGAGGTATTGTTGTTTACTATAGATAATCTGACTTGCGCCAATGTGTTCGGCACGGTTCTAACAGCAGAGTTATCTGACAAAACTGAATCAATGCTTTTCAGTCATTCATTGTCGTCTGTGAGTGAAGAACCGATTTTTTTATAACAGTAGTCGATGCTCACAGCTTGATCTTTTCTTAACCAACAACACAGAAAGCGTTCTGCGGTTCGGTCAGGTCAGTCTCCTTGCTTTATCACAACACGACCTCATTTTTGCATCAGTAGACTTATGTCCGGTAACTCGAACCGATGCACATATCGTGATTATGTCAATTTTGATCCGCACGCTCTCGAAAGCGTAATTTTCTCTCTTACATGGAACCTTCCATGAAACGCAAATGAAGCCATGGAATTTTTCAATGCCCACGTAAAAACGGTGAACGATACGTATATATCTCTTCGTGATAGTACCAGACATCTGCGACACAACCCGTGGTTTTCGGATAATGTACACCAGGCCCTACTTGAACGTGACCTTGCTTATAAAGAATGGATTTAGGTAGCAGCGCACTTGAAGGTTGAAAAACGGCAATGATACAAGATAATGAGGAACCGTTCTAATTCAAAAATCGCTCAGGCCAAGCAGCATTATTTGAACCGTTATCTGGACTGCAGAATCCCGTCTAAAGCTCTTCGGTAACGTGTGAAGAATCTCGGCGTCGGTAAGGCTAAGTCACCGTAAGCGTGTGGCTTCCATCCGGACGAAGTGAATCGCACATTTTTGGAGAACTTCACAGGCTCAATTGCTCACCGTGAGATAAGGCCTGCGCAATCGTCACTGGCCTCGTCATAAAGCTTTTCTTTTAGAACTGTGCAAGATTGAGAAGTTGTCAATGCTATCTGGAGTATAAAAACAAATGCTGTAGGGTTTAATGGCTTATCAATAAATTTCATTAAGATTATTCTTCCGCTAGCTGTGGAACAAATAACATACTTGTTAAATTTGTTCATCCAGACGTTTACATTGCCTGAGTGCTGGAAGCATGCAAAGATTCTGCCACTTAAAAAGAAGCCACATTTGAACAACATTACAAATATGCGCCGAATCAGTATTCTCTGTGCTCTGTCGAAAATTTTTGAGAAACATCTCAAGCTACAAATGACAGATTACATCGAAGAGAACAGACTTTTGTAAGAGTTTCAAGCTGGGTTTCGTAAAGGACAGAGTATCAAAACCGCTATTCTCCGCGTGCATGACGACCTAGCATCCATCGTTGATAAAAGAGGCTGATCGCGCACGGGTGGGACATTTCTTCCTACGTTGTGTTTGGGTAATTAATAGATACATTTACGTTTGACCGTCCGGCCATGGCGGAGGTATAGAATCAACTGGCTTTTATTGAGCAGATAGCAGATACAACACATCAGCAGATGAATGTAGTGGGGCAACACATTTGCACAAACAGAGGCTTTAGTATACTGCTACTACTAGACTTATCCAAGGCATTTGGTACCATACCTCACACTAAACTAATAAATAAACTTCAAGTGAAATTAAACTTCTCTCCTACCACCGCGAGCCTGATTGAATCATATCTGTACGGTAGGAGACAAACGGTGTTCTGTGGTGATCTTTGTTCTAACAGCGTTGAGGTGCCCTCTGGTGTACCGCAAGGTTCAGTCCTCGGTCCTCTACTCTTCAGCTGTCACATCAGTACCTATTGCTTTACACAAATCCATGAAGACGATGTAGAGCTCTACATTGCTCGGTTTGGTCCTTGTACACAAAAACTTGTTCGAATGATAAATTATGACCTTGAACGTGTAGCAGATTGGTCGAGGCGCAACAACCTTCGTGTGAATCCAGCAAAAAGTAAGGCTTTGTTCATCACTAGAAGACGTCGTACCGCTGGTAGTTCTATTGTACCTGGAATCGTGATGGATGGTCAAAACATCGATTGGTCAGATAGAGCTTTAGGATTCATTTTCCAAAATTACTTGCAGTGGGATGGACTGATTGCACAACAATGTGGAAAGATTTATGGCAGCCTGCAAACGCTTTTGGTGTCTCCGACAAAGCTGTTTCAAACAGCATTTTGTACAATCAGTGTCAAGACCTCAACCTTGTAGAGTTCATAAAGTTGAATTTCTTTATCACTTTTGGGGGGATGGATCAAAATGCTGAATATGTACATAAAAAGAAGCGCATTTACTAATTGAAAAACTTTCTAGAATGTTAAGAGCGCTAAAATTACGTTATCTCCCACAGTGCATTCGCTAGCTGGGCTCAAGTGCCGTATTGCTTGACGAAGCCAATATCACATGATGATTACATAGAATTGTGATACATAAGGTAATCATGATGATAACAAGTTCCAAAAATAATTGAATCTAGTCAATCAGAGCAAGAAAGCTTCATTAGAACATGAGAAATTTATTTCATGACGTTTTTCCATCCTTTGTAAGGAGAAGTTTTATTGTGCGGCATGCGACTATTGGTGCAAGTAATATAATTTTTGCGAAGGCTTAGTTATTCATATGACTTTAAACCTTTAAACACCGTAAAAAATATCATGTGATTTTACGACTTTTGGATACACATAAAAAAGCGAGTCAAATTACGTAAATTTGTGTCACATTTTAGACACAACAGCGTCTGATTCAGGCAATGCCTATCATAGTGACATTGTTTTCGTGTCCTTTAACATTAGTACCGTAATTTCGGGTGAAATTGATCACTTTTCAAGGTTTTTCTTGTCTGATTTCTATAATGTTGACAATGCCAAACAACTGAATGCAGGAAAACAAGTATGAAGGTGAGCCTCATTGACTCAAGTACCGAAATTTTCTAACAAAAGTAATTTTAGTGCTAAAATATATGTTTAAAATAAAAAATCATGAGATCTCATTTCGGGGTGAAATTGATCACTTATCAATGCCATTATTGTTAGTTTTCAAAACAACTTTACATAATAAATTTGAGCTCCCTGAATCCGAATCTGCTTGCCAAATTCCTAACAATACAATATTTATAGAATTAATGAATGTTTAAATTTCAAGAATAACGCAGAAAACGCCTAAATGTATGCAATTTCCTAAGGAATTTCTTGATATATTACAGAAATTCAATTACTTCAATGAAATCAACGAATTGGTACGAGTTTTGGTTATGAAATCTAGTTTAGGGATATATCTTTAGTATCCTCACAAACTTTCAGGATTATACCATGTCCAAATCCTTGTCTAGAACTAGAAGTTTATTGATGTTTGTCAACACTGCATTGCACAAGATTTTGAATTTTTACATTATTTTCATATAAATAAACATTTTTGAACGCAAAAAACTTCACAACACACAATTTGGACATACTTACGACAAACAACGTTCATTCACTGCAGGTTACATTGATATTTGTGCTCCATTAGGAAGAAATAAAATCGAGTAACACAGTGATCAATTTCACCCTACTGATCAATTTCACCCGAATTTACGGTATTTTTATTTTCCTTAGCCATTCATAAACAATCTTAAATTATGTTAAAACTTTTTGACAACTGTCTGATTTCGATTTTCATAATGTTTCGAAGGTTTTCAGAAAAAAAAGGGTAAATGTAATTAGATCATAATAATCCTATAAAATAGTCAAGTTTTTCAACTTGAAATTGATTTCTTGTATGTTCCTTTTCATTGGATCGACTCGTAGGTGTCAACAGCCTTATTTAAGTACCAAGTGGTTTCGGTTCACCAAGCCACAACTTTGTCACTTAATGTACGGCAAGCCTCCACCGAGAAAACAAAAAATAAGAAGAAAGTAGAGTGCGCAAAAAAACTGCTCTCCTTATTCACCTTCTAGAGCACAAATCGAACCTCCCAAATCAGGTCAAAAGAGAATGCACCGACCGACCAGTCAGCATGACATCAACCTCTGGCGCTGCTCTACGACTGACTGTTGTCTTGCCGGTCAAGTATAGCCCAAAGTCCCAAGAAGGTCTCACCGAAGTCTGTCTCTGTTGGTAGATTGAATCGAAACCATTGAAGGCTGCCCCCAAACCGACTCGCGGCCGGTGCTCTTTAATTACGCAAATTTCGATTTATGACGCATTTGTCTTCTTGTATGTTGCAGGTACGATCTCCGACATCGGGAAAAAGAAAGAATATGAAAAACGATGTCAAGAGCTGCAGAGCAGGTGCGATGAACTGCGGAAAGACCTGACCGGAGCTTACGCTATCATCGATGATCTGGAATTCGAGCTGGAAAGCGTATGGTCGAGGACAGAAGAGTCTCGGAATTGTTCTGAAATCGGTTTTGTTTTTCCGTAGATTGACTACTTAGAAGACGAAAACGACCGGCTACAACAGGAAGTCAAAAGTTTAAGGTCCAAACTGCAAGATCAATCTCCGCTGGCGCTTGCGGGTGCAGCATCCACCGAATCGAAAAGGTTAGATCCCATTACGCTACTGGGGTTTTAAATAACGAGCATTAAATTAAGTGGCTATTTTATTTGCAGCACGCCGTCCGAGATAGAGCAATCTGATGCCGATTCTTCGGTTACAATTAAGGTGAGTTAGATTATAAAATTCGAAGAGAATTCTGCTTTAGGAATCTTGAAACAAGATTCTTTGGAGCAGGATTCAATTCGAGTCCTGAAACAGGATTCTCTTCGAATCCTGGAGCAGGATTCTTTTCGAATCCTGGAGCAGAATTCTCTTCGAATCCTGGAGTAGGATTCTCTTCAAATTTTGATGCAGGATTCTCTTTGAATCCTGAAGCAGGGTTCTTTTCGAATCCAGCAACAGGATTCGAATAGAATCCTGCTCCAGGACTCGAATATAATCCTGCTCCAGAATTCGAAGAGAATCCTGCTTCAGGATTCTAAGAGAATCCTGCTTCAACTGGGATTCGAAGAGAACCCCACTCTAGGATGTGAAGAGAATCTTGTCTCTCCTGCTGCAGAACTCTCCAGGGTTCAAAGGGAATCCTGCTCCAGGATTTGAAGAGACTCCTGCTCCTGGATTCGAAGAGAATCCTGTTTCAGGTCTCGAAGAGAATCCTGCTCAAGGATCCAAAAATATCCCTGCTGAAGGATTTGAAAATAATCTTGCTTCATAGTTGCCTATTAGTGTTAACCTCTAGTATAATTCAATCTTTAAAAAATGTGTTTATCACAATTAAGCTTGAAATTAATTCCGAATAATGCATGCCATGGTGTGGCTACACAATGACCATTAAAAATTCGTTAACGTTCAACGCTCCGACATCGTAATCATCGTCATCATCGAAACTTCCAAAGCAGTTTTTTTGTTCAAAACAAAAAAAAATATTCAATGAAAATATGTTCACTGTGTTTTGTTTGGAGAATAGAATACAGTGAACACATTTTCCTGTAAATTTTCTTGATTTTGAACGAAAAAACTGGTTTTGAAAATTCCGAAACCAATGACGGATCCTGCCCCCTTAAATCCACTAGCTCTCCTTAGATCATCTCAATCACGATCGGGTATGATGTCTGCTATTTAACCAGCAGCTACGGTTTCTGTTATTCATTCAATCCAATGTTCATACAATTTGTTCAATTGATTAATTCGAACCTCCGTTTCGGAAGTGGTAATGTTTGCACTTAGACTAATTACATCGCTTGCTTCTACGACGTTTTTTTGCAGCGCAAATCGTTTTACGCTCAAGATAATCAATTCGCAAGGAGGTACCAACGGATTAAACCGTTTGCCATGGGCTGCGGTCATGCTGAACGCACAGCCAAACAAGCAACATAAAATTCACCACCAATGATTGACTGTGGGGTGTAGGACATGCTCGAGAATGGACCCCTCAGGGGCACTTGCCGATTTATTTTTGGCACTGAATAATTTGTACATGGGCTGTTACCGAGTGTTGACGTTGACCCAAACCGTCACCACAGCAGTGGAATCAACCTTGAACGCACGATCTGGGGTCACACCTTCGCTTGGTGAGCCGTTGGGTCAACCGCAAAGTGCTAATATGTTTGTTGAGTGTAGTTTACGGATACGGGGCAAACGGAAAGATAGACCTTGCGTTGAATTGTGATGTAGCCACTAAGTTGGAAGGAAAAGAATTAACTGAGCAACCAGTGAAAATACACATGTTACGAGTAGTGCAAACCTTATTTTTTACCAGTTATTCAAGGTAAAACTTCAATAAATTTGGAATGTATTCATGTAAAAGTTAATGAATTTAGTATGTATCATATCTAGTGATCCTTTTTTATTAATTTTGTATAAGTATCATAAACTAATACTAGTAAAACTAATTTGAGATTTTATTAACATATTGTTAACAACATATTATATTTCATTTGCCGTAGCAGTTAGAAACTTTTACAGGTGAGTTGATTTCACCTGCTAATAAGAAAAAAAACGATTTAAATTTACTTAACCTAAATATGTAACCCACTAATCGTGGCAATAGATGATTGCAACGATTTTTGCCTGAAATTATTTATTATTTTATTTGACATTTGTTCCAATGTTTCAACATTGGATATTCTATGTAACTCATTGGTACTATACCAGGGCGGAAGCATCAGAATCATTTTCAAAATTTTGTTTTGAATTCTCTGCAGAGCTTTCATCCTGGTATTACAACAGCTAGTCCATATTGGTACAGCATACAACATGGCTGGCCTGAAAATTTGTTTGAATATCAAAAGCTTGTTCTTAAGGCAAAGTTTTGATTTTCTATTAATAAGGGGATAGAGACATTTTACATATTCGTTGCATTTGGCTTGAAAGCCCGCAACGTGATTTTTGAAAGTTAAATTCTTATCTAGCATGAGCCCTAGATACTGAACTTCATCCGACCAATTTATTGGATCCCCTCTCATCGTGACAACATGTCTACTTGAAGGTTCCAAATAAAGAGCTTTTGGTTTATGTGGGAAAACTATTAGTTGAGTTTTGGAAGCATTAGGAGAAATCTTCCATTTTTGCAAGTATGAAGAAAAAATATCCAAACTTTTTTGCAATCGACTACAGATGACACGCAGACTTCGTCCTTTGGCGAAGAGACCTGTGTCATCCGCAAACAAGGATTTTTGACATCCCTGAGGTAACTCAGGTAAGTTAGATGTGAAAATATTGTATAATATTGGTCCCAAAATGCTGCCTTGAGGAACACCATCTCTTACAGGAAGTCTTTCAGATCTGGAGTTCTGATAATTAACCTGATGTGGTCGATTAGACAGATAACTTTGAAGTATTCTAACAATGCATGTTGGAAAATTAAAGTTTTTTAATTTTACAATCAAACCTTCATGCCAAAAACTGTCGAATGCTTTTTATATGTCTAGAAGAGCAAGACCAGTAGAATAGCCATCAGATTTGTTGGAACGGATCAAATTTGTTACACATAAAAGTTGATGAGTGGTCGAATGTCCATGGCGGAATCCAAACTGTTCATTGGCAAAAATTTAATTTTCGTTGATGTGGACAATCATTGTGTTCAAAATGACCATTTCAAAAAGTTTACTGATGGAGGAAAGCAAACTGATTGGACGATAGCTAGAAGCTTCTGCAGGATTTATATCTGGTTTTGAATTTGGTCTAGAAGCTCGAATAACAGATTTCTCGTTGCGGCCATGACCGATAGTATCAAACTGGTCACGAACGCTTTGGAAGCAAAACGAACCATCTTGTTGTACCTATGCCGTGGCATGGATCTGCAGAGTTGCTGGCCCTCGTACCAAAGTAGATCGATTGCTACGGGGAAGCTTGGCCTTGATCATTTGCAAAATCCGAAGTAAAGACACGCACGCATTCTTCATTGTATGACAGTAAGGTTTGAACGTTAATGCTGAATCCAAGGTAATTCCCAGGATCTTCAATCGGTTGGTCTTCGGAACTGCGGTTCGATCGATGGATGCGCGCTTTCGAACTGCAATAGAAACTTTGCCGCAGATATGGTGACTCCAACGCTCTTCGACCTATTGTCGACTGCTTTCACGGCTGCCTGAAGTTTCTTGAATACCGCTTCATGTTTCGCTCTACAAGCATCTCATCGGCGTATAGAAGAATTTCGACTCCGATTTTGCAGCGAGGATCAGCGTCACGGATAGCACTGAACCCTATGACACCCCGTTCTCCAGCCTGTTCGAGGGACAATCGTCCTCCTACAGCCACTTGTTGGGTTCGCTCCGAGAGGAAGTTTTGCAGTATGTTGATCATGCAACCTCGTATTCTTATATCCTACGCTTTTAATAAATCTAGGAAAGCTATCAAGTAGCGATCTCTCTAGCTCAGCGAAGTAGTTGTCAGTGCCTCGTCCTGCACGACGTTTCACAAGCCGACCACTAGACTCTAGCTCCGTGATCAATCGCCGGTTGAAGATCCGTTCAAACAGCTTCGCTATGCAGCTAGTGAGCGACATTGGCTGGACGGCAGCTAGAGCGAAATCCTGGCAATTCAGGAAGGAGAAGTTGAAGAAGAGGTAGCCTATCAAAACTGCATCTGTTGAGACACTTCGCCTTTTGTCGAGAACCCATAGAAGTTCTTCTAGGTTGATATTGATGATGTACACTCGCCGGTGTAAGGCGAAAAATCCTTGAACTCCTGTTCAGCTGCCGATCTCACTATTTGGAAAGATGGAGTTTAGCTTGAAGTCGCAGATCTCTCACTTTAACCCGTTAACGCCCAAAGTATCTCACAATTGGAATTCAGCTCAATTTTCGTTATTCATAGTCGTATTCCCATAAATTAAACCTTATTTCACCAAAAAATTTCAAGTCTATGGTGGAGATCGTTTTCGAAGATACCAAATTTTTCATCACAGGACTTCAATATAGGCGAATGAAATATTTGCCGACTAGTGCCATCATGAGAATGACTTCCGAAATAAGAATGATTTAGGCGAATAGCTTTCTTTGGATTTATTCAGTGGACTGATATATAAGCGAATAAAATGTTTGCCCAGTAGGTGATTTCCGAAGTAATAAGTCTCCATGTAAATAGGTCTCATTTAGTTCTTCAACTTTGTCAAAGACTCTAACTTTGTATTCAATCACTGAATTGAGATATAAGCAAATAATATGTTTGTCTACTAGCGCCACCTTGGTAGAGTTTTTCAAACTACTGTTTCTGGGCGAATAGATCCCATTTAGTTGAACACTTTTGTCCAAGACACCAATTTCGAATCTCATCGCTGAACTAAGATATATAAAAAATTGACCACTAGCGCCACATTTTGTGTGTTTTCCGAACTAATAAGTTTCTAGGTGAATAGGATTCATTTAGTTGTTCAACATTGTCCAAGATACAAACTTTGTATCTAATCACTTGACTGAGATATTAGCAAAATAAAATCTTTGCCCACTAGTGCCATCTAGTGAATGTTTTCCAAACTAATAAGTTTTCGGGTGAATAGATCTCATTTAGTTGAACACATTTGTCGAAGACACCAATGTCGTATCTCATCACTGAACTGAGATATGAACAATCAAAATATTCGACCATTAGCGCCATCTTTGAGTGTTTTCCGAGCTAATAAGGTTTTAGGCGAATAGGTCTCATTTAGTTGATCAACTTTATCGACGACACCAATTTTGTATCTAATAACTGGACTAAGATATAAGCAAATGAAGTTTTGGATCACTAGCGCCATTTTGGGAGCGTTTTCGGAATTTATAAGGTTCTATGCAAGACACCATTTTTGTATCTCATAACTGGACTAAGATATAAGCAAATAAAGTTTTGGCTCACTAGCGCCATCTTAGGAGTGTTTTCCGAATTTATAAGGTTCTATGCAAATAGGTATTATTTAGTTGTGTAAACTTTGTCGAAGACACCATTTTTGTATCTCGTAATTGGACTTAGATATAAGCAAATATAGTTTTGGCTCACTAGCGCCATCTTGGGAGTGTTTTCCGAATTTATAAGGTTCTGTGCAAATTGGTATTATTTAGTTGTTCAACTTTGTCGAAGACACCAATTTTGTATCTCATCGCTGGACTGAGATATAAACGAAGCAAATATTTGTACGTCGGAAAGTTGTTTCATATGTTGCTTATATATGCAACATTTGTTGGCGTCCGTGCGCCACCTGGTGAGTTAATTCTGAATTAAAATAATTACCAAGTGGAAGTCAGCAGTCCTGTGATCAACTTTGCAGAAGACAGTTTTCTCGTAAACCTCTTTATTTTCAAGATATTTGCACTACAAGTACTGTCCTATTTATAGGACGCTGGGCGTTCGGGGCTTCTGTCCTATTTTTAGGACGCTGGGCGGATATTGGTTAATACGTCGCCAGTTCTTCTTCAGTCCGTAAACCCGTTCGTTTACTTGAATATAACTAATTGCTCGCTGCAGTCGGCGGCCGTGTAATGTGTTCAACGTGTTCGAGGGATGGGCTTCTTCGCTGCTGCTATAAGCTTTTCCGTAAAGTTCTCTACGTCTCACTCGCCATCTGGGTGAATGGTTTCTGCTGTGATGCCACCAATCAGCTCGATCATAAAGCCACTTTTGACGTAACGTTTGATGATTGTACTACCCGGGTATGGACGCCACAATCGTAAAGTGATCGCTCTTGTATGTTTCCGACAAGGTCCACCAGGTGATTCTACACCATTATTCCGAATGACATTACCCCTAATGCTATTGGTACGTATGCCATCACCCCGAATTCCATATCCCCGGACGATCCATTATCCCGAATGACATTACATTACATTACAATTAAAATATCACGGGCCAATGTAATTCAAAGTAATTATACTTTCGGGGCAACAGCATTCGATGTATTGGAATTATAATTGGGTTGATGGCATTCGGTGGCATTTTCGATACGAGTATTAGAACCATCGTTAAAAGGAAAATAACCATCATCGTTTTACAAATTTTCAAAACCAGTTTTTTTGCTCAAAATTGAAGCAATGCTCAAGAAAATCTATCATTGCATTGTACTTGCTATCTGAAATACGATGATAGATTTTCATAGGGATCAATTGAAATTTGAACAAAAAAAAAACTAGTTTTCAAATTGTGATGATTGAAAGATGCATTCTTGAGCTTTAAGGGGACACGGGAGACCGTGTTATTTTCCCTATCTTTCGTCTCACTCTAACAATAATCATCAAAACTTTGCGGAAGCAAATCTCGAGTTTTATTGAACCGATGAAGCTGAAAATTTATCGGGTTGTGCACTACATATATAGAATCATAGTGATACATTTTCGCATCGATATATGGAGTGGTTCTTGGGATTTGCTTCTTGAAATGGATAGGGTGATTATGATGACGTCCCGTGCGGCCTTAAAGATCACCAATGAATTGGTTATGTAGAGTTGTATCGGAAATATACCAGCCAAGCGTATTCGCCTGGGAAAGACCCCACGTGAGATGGTTCGCGTTAATGTTTCCCATAAATCGAGCTTCTAGCTACTCAAAAAGGTTTCAAAAAGGTGTGGTTTGGATTCTACCCCATTACCCCGAATCCCATCACCCCGAATCCCATCACCTCGAATTCCATTACCCCGAATGTGCCGTTACCCCGAATTCCATCACCCCGAATGCTATTTCCCCGAATTCACAATTATCTTGCCATGATGATATTGATGACATTTCCCCATGATTTTTAAATTCGGGGTAATGTCATTCGGGGTGATGGGTCGTTGGGGGTTTTGGAATTCGGGGTAATGGCGTTCGGGTTAATGGCATTCGGGGTAATGGGATTCGGGGTAATGGGGTAGAATCGTGGTTTGACATTTATTTGCCTTCAGTGTGATATACACTGAAACAACGATCACCTGGATAGGTGCGAAGATGCGTACAGCGACGAAATGGAGGTGTTGATCTGTACCTACACGCTAGAAGAGTATGCTTTCCTAGATAGCAAGGCCTACTCCGTGTTGCCAGTGGTGCGTGGTGTTTGATGCCAGCAACAGCGTGTAGGTATTGCTTACCAACGAAGTCTTGGAGAATGACATGCTCGCTGACTTTGGTCTCCTGGAGTGCTACCACGCAAGGATCGAGGTCGGCTTTGAGGAGTTTAAATTCGCTAATGTTGTCCCTTAGACCACGGATGTTCCATTGAAGAGTAAAGCAACAACCAGAACGACCATCGATGGCGATACGAGTTTCAGACGGTGAGGTTGATGATCTCATCGTGGGTATGTCAGTTGTAGGAGACAAGAGTGCCGCAATAACTTCTGCTGCTGATTGTACGTGAACGGGACTTGCATGTGGGACGCTTTGCCCCACATTGCCAGCCGCTGTCAAAACCATTGCGCTAGAACTTTCAATACCGACAACAGCCGGCACTGGGGAAGAGCTTTGTGTAATGTTCGTTCAATGAGTTCTGGAAGGACCTTCTCCGGGGGATGGGAAAGCGAGATAAACTGGATGAATACCAGGCGCGGCGGTATTTGTTTGGCGTCTTGCCCCACAGTACCAGTCATTGCTGAAACTACTACACGACTGTTTCCAGAAACACCGACAATAGAAATGCCGGCACTGGTGATGGCGAAAGCCTTTGTAAAGTATCGTCGGTGTTCTCATTGTTACTTACGTTGCTGTTGTTTGAGTGGTTGATGTTTTTGTGGATTTGTGATATCGTGGTGTGATCTAAGATTCCTTCGGGTACGGAGGAGAATTCGTCATTAGTGAGATGGTGTAAGACGTCTCGAATGGCTTTTTAGCTTGCTGTACTTGCGTCAGAAGAGGACTACACTTTCCCTGTTTCCGAATCTATTAATTTCGTTGTCCATATACGGGCCAGATAGCCGTAGGAGTAAACGCGCAGCTATTCAGCAAGACCAAGCTGAGGGTCGTGGGTTCGAATCCCACCGGTCGAGGATCTTTTCGGGTTGGAAATATTCTCGACTTCCCAGGGCACAGAGTATCTTCGTACCTGCCACACGAAATACGCATGCAAAAATGGACATTGGCATAGTAAGCTGTCAGTTAATAACTGTGGAAGTGCTCATAAGAACACTAAGCTGAGAAGCAGGCTCTGTCCCAGTGGGGACGTAACGCCAGAAAGAAGAAGATACGTGCGAGAATCATCAAACTTGTTTTTTAGAGTAGAATTAACGAAAACGCTGTTTAGGGGGTGTCTCCGATACCTCAGACTCTTCGCCGGAATACTTTGTATGAGGTCGTGTTCACTGAATGCGGTCTTCTTTGGTGGTGGTGGTGGACTGATTTCTGGTCAGGTAGCTGGTTTCGGGTAGTTGAACTTCGGAGATATTTCGCTGGAGAGTTGTTCTTTGATCACGTCATTGTGCCAGCCGTCATTGGGCCACTTGTTGTTCTTGGCTTTGGCGGGGCTTTTCTACGACGACGGTTTCACAGTCATGGTGTACTCGTTTTGGGTTTGACTGCTACTTTACCTGCTTCATGGAAGCCATCAGCTGCAGAATTCTCTCATCTTTTCGCTTGCTCTCTTCCTGCAGTTTTACGATCTTCTTGTCTAGCATAGCCGCCGAAAGGACAAAGCTATCGTTGCGAAAAAGATCATATTACTTGCGAAAATTGAAGATTTTTTGGTTATGTTATTTAACTAAATTTGGACAACTAAGGCAGTGGTATTTAGCTTTGGGATCGCTGAGCATTGAAATAAAATTATCCTCACCACCAATCTGTTTGAAATCAGGATTTTATAAAATCCTTAACTTGACACTATAATTCCTACAAAAAATAGTAGAGTAAGAATTATGTTCGTCATCTTTCATTAAGTATTTATTATACAGGCCTAAACTGTGACAATTGAGCTTCTAAATGAAATTATATTTGTTTTTTCGTCGAATGTTGAACGTGATTTGAAAATAGCAGATTTGCTTTACATGGGAAATTTTACAATTTTTGATTTCAGTTCAGTTACAACTGTGCGAGATTCTATAGCGATATATTTCTTTTTGAGCCTTTATTAATGTGTTTGTATGGATTGACCACAAGTTCAGCACTCACAGAAATATTCATAATTCTCAAATATTCCTTATATTGTATATCGGTGTTAATATCTTGATTATTATCGTAGTTGCATTGCCTAATTTTTTTACAAGGATAAGTATTTCGACAAAACATACACATTCTGAAATTTTCAAAATATTCTGTCGTGGAAAATTGGATTTCTTCATCTTTAAGGATTGTTTTGTTTTCCAAATTTGTATTCTTGAAAATTATAGGTTTGCTTTGGTTTAGAATACCGTAAAATGGGTAACTTTTATAGTTTTTTCGAAGAAAACTTGAATATTTGTGCATGCTGTTTCAAAGAATTTTAAATTATATTTTTAAAAAATGTACTGGCATCCTACCTATCGATTGCTGTTGATAGATTGCCAAAAGATTTATTTTGAATGGATACATAATTTTCATATAATCTAAAGTCGGTTTTCTGTTCTGGGGTAGCTTTGATAATGGAGTATGCATCGAACAAAATTTAATGAATTACGAACATTTGTAGGGCATTGCATAACTCTAGGCGTTCAACGTTATATTTAAATTTCTGACTAAGATTACAAAAATGGTCCCAGTTTGTGAAAATGCTTTCGTTAAGAGATTTGCGACCGTATTTAAGTTCTATGATAACTAGGCTGTCAAATATAAGTGGCCTATAGACCTATTCAAATGTCTGGAAGCTCCTCAGTCAACCAATATTTTGATTTTTCATGTAAAAATGAACTTCTGGTCGAAATATCAGTCAATTTGGAGAAAATTTAGATGTGCTTCAAATCAATTAATTCAAATTACCTATGTTTAAACTTGCTCCAATCATAAAATCGTGTTCGGCAAAAGTTCGTAGAATTGGATAAACTACTAAGTAGAAGTATTTCCGACAAATTTTGATGTTTCGTATGGTAGTTATGATTTTTCAAAGCTTGAAAATAGCCCAAAAACACATAATTGATTTGAAGCACATCTAAATTTACTCTAAATTGAGTGAAATTTTGGCCAGAAGTTCATTTCGCAATGAAAAATCAAAGTATTGGTTGACTGGGGAGTTTCCAGACATTTTTGAAAATATGAATAGGTCTAATGCTTATGCTTCTTCGGTGGCCAACACAAGTTTTTCAACTCCAATGCTAGAATTTCAATCGCTCTGAACCGCGTCAATCCTTTCATACTGCATACGGACTGTTTAATCCATGGTTTGATCCCTTTTCCTTGCTTATGGAACCTTCGCCTGCGAGTCTCAAATGCACTGTCACATTGGGAGTTTCTCATGAGACGGCGCATGAGCCAGTGAAGATGTGATCGTTTGAGCTAGTACATTGCTACATGAGATCTAAGCACGTGCTCAAGCGCGCGATTATTTTTGTGCGTTCATGGCAAGCTGATCTCAAGCTCTTGATATGAAGCGCGTATACATGACGTCTGCCTGAAAAACATAGGGGAAGGGGTGGTAAAATGAACACCTTAAGGAAATCATCTTGTTTCTGATAGAAAAACGAGGAATTTGTATAGTTCTATCTCACAACATCAAAAACAGGGATGTTATCTATAGCAACAACACAAATTCAGACTAAAATTGCTGAATTTTCACATATTTTTGTCGCTAGCAAAAAACGATGGAAATGTTCATTTTACCTGCACTATGTTGGTAAAATGAACAGTTGTTGGTGGTAAAATGAACATCATTGGAAAAACGCGAGTAAAACAAATATTTCTGAAAATTTTTATTGCTTCACCGAAAATATATCCATTAATGATTGTAACCCATTCAAACAGAATTCCAAAAGTATCAGATTTGACCTCATATCATAACGATACTCACCTCACTGAAAAACCTCATGTCTTCCGAGCTAAAAGTTACGTCAGTTCTAATTTTCAAACGTGGTTTTCTTAAATCTTAGTTTTCGTTGATATTTTCACTTCAATTGACCTACGTATCAACTCGAACACTCTTATTTATGCTATAAATCGCCCGTACGTGATAAAAATTAATCGAAATTTGTTTTTTCTCGATAAAAGGCAAGGTGTTCATTTTACCACCCCTGTTCATTTTACCACCACTTCCCCTACCTGTGTGAAAATTTTTGATGTTAAATTTCCAGAACGTGATGACTAAGTATTTCTGAAACTCAATCCCGTTTAAAGGTACTTTTTATCTTATGAAAACAAATTGTAACAAATAGGTAATTAGGAAGCACATTCGTAAATCCGCTGTGGTTGAGCCAAGAACACCACCATGAGCTTCAAGGAATGTAAAAATGAACACGTTAGCACTGCTTTTTCTCAGTCGATGATAATGATTGTTTTCAAATCGTTCTGAATAGTCAGTGAAATACGATCAAAACAATCATCACTTGGAAAGAAAAAGCAATGCTAACTTGTTCAATTCATTCATTCGACGGTACATGTGTCATGGACGATTTAACTATAATCAGGTTGGGATGGGTTGTTCGATCTTTGGGCATTTTTTGTAATTTATTGCCTAAAGCAACATGTTAGCTGTTAATGGTCAATGATTTCATAGATTTATTATGTCTGTTTCCTGTTGACTAAGGGCTGGAAAAATAATGCCAATGTGTGTTTCTTATAACATACATATTTAGAAAACCGTGATTTCTGGGTACCGTGGAGAACATATCTAGATCAAACAATGTTTAAACTTAATTTAATCTCATTGGCTTGTTCGACAAACTTTACCAGAAAAGAATTAGCTTCCAATAGGTGGTAAAAGCAAGTGATTTTGATTAATTAGTATTGAGTTATGATTTTTCAAACCTTAAAATAAGCCTAAAAACACTTTTTCAACTTGAAGCATAGTGTAATCTTTATCAAATGAGCTAAAAATTTGACCAGACATTGTTCTTAGCATGAGAATTCAAAATATTGCTTGACCGGAAGATTTCAAGACATTTTTTCAATTATGAACAGGTCTAGTGGCCAACTATTCAAAACTACATCAAATAGTGATCGTACAACAGATTGTTTGTAAGCGTTTCGAAAATGCTAAAATTGTGGCAATTTTTACTATTCGTATAGAAAGCCTCAAATGGTCTCGATTCAGCTCTTACATGAAATGTCATACTAATATTCTTCAGTTTTGCATTAGTTTTGCTTAATCGATTAACAGAAATTATGATATTTCGTTTAGTATGTGATGGGTTACGCACTATCAAAGTTACCCGCGTTATCAAAGATAAACCGTTTTACGGTACTTAATTGAAAGCTTATTTTATTGAGAAAAGTTGAGATATTTTAAAGCATTTATAAAGTTTTCAAAACTGTCGCGGAGCATTTGCCAATGCTTGGCGGAACAATATGTGTAACAAACTGAAAACCGCTGCATTGGGGCTATTGATTCGTATACCATCCATAAAAAAACTTACATGTGAGAGTGAACTTGTTTCACATTTTTTTAGAAATTCTGTTTCTTTTGAACGGTCCCTTAGATTATCGTTTATGGTTTACGGTACATACATTTCAACGATTTTGTTTTTATTATTTTTTACAGTTCAACTCTGAAGTGGATAGCACCGACAATGGCGAAAACAGCAGAAAATCCCGACGAGACGGACTAAACAGGAAACTGTATACCTTGCACGAAAAACAGTTTGGTCACTCCTCAAGGACATAGGTTACGGTCTCAGAAGCATAATAACTGCGCCACACAACTTTTTACCCATATTTGCACTCTGAGGGTCAAACAACTGCCGGCGATGCATTTTCTCTCCGATCAATCATAGTGTTTATCCCCGGACTAAATAAATGCACCGTCTCATTATGGATTTTACCCCCTTTTCCTACACGCGTATCGATTTCAGCCACCCCTGAAGAACGCCCCGATGAAATGATCACCATTAATCACCATTATTCGCAAGTGCACACCTATTTTCGCCATTAATGAACCAAGCTTGGGACAGGTATTGTTGCCGTTCGCGATTACTATTTCCCGCGCAATCGTGTTCCCGACGACAGCCGCCGCAGACCTTGCCATGTCAATAATTTGTTTGGACAGTGGCTTTTACGTGCCAGAATGGAGGTAGCGAGTGACTCCTTCAACTCGGACCTCGACGGGATAGAAATGATTCGTCACCCCCGGGCATCCCAAGCAAATGACCAGTCAAATTTGCATAAGGTTACGTAACCCTCTGGCAAAACTGACAGTGTCGAAGTGTGTACCTACCCTTGTGTTGAACACTAGCCGGGCGGGCGGGCAAAGGGAAAACTCCTTCTATACTTGAATGCGTGCTGGCAAAATCTTGGAACAATCAATATGTGTCAGACAAGTATTGGCAATCGCGAGGTCAGCACCACCGGACGATTGTGAAAAAGGAATAATTGGCTCAAAGGAGCGTGATGGTGAACACGGTTCGAGGACGTTCGAATTCAGACAGTCAACAGAATTTCGAAGGACGAATTAATATGGGCGGTCTAACTTCTTTGATTAATTTTTTTAATTATAAGGACTGTGATGGTGGTTTAATTTTTTAATAACCTTCGATGCAATTCTTCAATTATCATTGTAGTATAAGAATTTGGAAACATAGAGATATTCAAGTTATAAGTACATACTATAGTAATGACTTCCGGAAGGATTTCTGATTCTCGAAAAATGACTTCTGGCTCTCTGAGATTCCCGAGAAGCTTCATATGGATAAAGGATTGCAAACAATAATCAACGTATCGTAAGTGTTACCTTTCCGATAAAACTCATGTTCAGGGAAAAAAAATAACAAGGACACCTTTTTGCCTAAATGAAAAATATGCATCTCATATTTTTGAATTACTGAAAACGATTCGTGTCAACCCAGAGAAAACCCCATTTTTAGTTTCCTCAGGTTTAACTTTTTGATTTTTTTTTTTTTTTTTGAAAAGACTTCTGGTTTGCTGCAGTCTCTTCGCTATTGATTGAGTAATTTTCAAATAAGTAATCAAACGTAATAATAACTGCTTTTCCTATATTTTTGGACGATATTATACATACACACTTCAAATTCTTATAGTTGACAGGTTCACAGAAGCTTTTAACAGTCGAAATGAGTAAACCCCTAACTTTAGCTTAACATGTAATAGTATACCCAGTTACCTAAAACAAATCGTGAACAAAAATCAATTCAAATTAAAACTCTATATACTTGAAGGAGAAAAAAGTCGAATTTATATTATAGCTATTTAGCCATTACAAGCTGATAAATTAAGCTATTTCTGTTATTTTATTTGTTGTAAGTTTTTTCAGTTGTAAGATTGGATATAAAGGGTGTACGGAATCAAATTGCGACACACACAAATATTTAGCAGTAGAGTAAGTAGAGGCATTCCTCAGAGTACACCTGCCTATTGACCGTTCCATTTGTCACGAATGGGGTGCTTCGCTTTCCACACGAGCAAGTTGCTTGCCAAATCTTATATTTTTTGACAAACTTTGACATCTTCTGCTTTCTGACTTCCTCAGAGACATCGAATTTATGATGAGCAGTTTAAAACAAGAGCCCCGGAATCTGCCGGAAGTCCGCTTTAACATACGTTCATCCATAACGAGGCAATGTAGTTTCGCCAACGTCTGGGTGTAGAGCTTTCATGCACGTCTTTTAGCTCCCGTAATATGTCGTTCATCGCGATTTGGCGCCTTTTGGACTTTGTACGTAGCCTTCACGTTTTTCGCATCTTGCACGACAGTTTTGGATAGATTCAGTTTATTCGCCACATCTCGAACTGAACTGTTGGGATTTCTCTTGAAAGCTTGAACTACCCGTCTGTGGGCCTTAACTCTACACGGAGATCTATTTTTGTTTTTTTTCTTTGCGATCGATGGTCAAACGTTCGTGGTACTGATTTTTTCTGCTGATGACACGATGAGATAGATCCGGATTTTCGAAGTACGCGTGCAACATTTTTTTGCGTCACTCCTGTTCTTCCGATTCCATCTTCACAACGATTGCACATCTGCATGCGAAACTTACACAGCGTAAACAAATACACATTGAACAAATTACACCCAAAATTTCTATAGAAAATACCCAACGGGTAAAAAGTTACAGCCATTTTAAAATGATGCACCCTTCAGATTCATAAATTCCCCAATTATACCTTTTCTTTTACCTGGTAACACTAAGACCTGGCATTTCATTTATTTAGATAACATCTAAACAGATAACACTGAATCAACAATTTCACGCCACAATACTCGGTTCGTGGCCGCATCTCTCCATCCTCGGTGCTGCCCCACGCTCGCCAAATCGATACGCGCTTGATCCGCCCACCTAGCTCGCTGCGCTCCACGCCTTCTTGTACCAACCGGATCCGTCGCAAACACCATCTTTGCAGGATTGCTGTTCGGCATTCTTGCAACATGCCGTGCCCTTCGTATCCTTCCAGCTTTGGGCACTTTCTGGAGACTGGGTTCGCCGTAGAGTTGGGTGAGCTCGTGGTTCATCCTTCGCCGCCACACACCGTTTTCCAGCACACCGCCAAAGATCGTCCTAAGCACCCGAAGTTCCAAGTGCTTGCAAGTCCTTCTCGAACATCGTCCACGTTTCATGCCCGTAGAGGATTACCGGCCTGATGAGCGTTCTGTACATGATACATTTGGTGCGGGTGTGAATCTTTTTTGACCGTTTGGTGCAAGTGTGAATCTTTTTTCTTGTGGAGGCCATAGTAGGCCCGACTTCCACTGTTGATGCGTCTCCATATTTCACGGCTAACGTTATTGTCAGTCATCAGGAAGGATCCAAGGTAGGCGAACTCGTCGACCACTTCGAACGTATCCTCGTCTATTGTAACACTGCTACCTAGCCGAGCTCTGTCGCGCTTGGCCCCACCAGCTAGCATGTACTTTGTCTTGGACGCATTCACCACCAGTCCAACTTTTGCTGCCTTGCGTTTCAGGCGATTGTACAGGTCTGTCATCTTTTCAAATGTTTGGCCGAAAATGTCAATATCATCCGCGAAGTAAACAAATTGACTGGATCTCGTAAAAATCGTACCTCGGCTGTTAACCCCAGCTCTCCGCATAACACCTTCTAGCGCAATATTGAACAACAGGCATGAAAGTCCATCACCTTGTCGTAGTCCACGCCGGGATCCAAACGAACTGGAGTGTTCGCCTGAATCCTTTACACAATTTTGCACACCTTCCATCGTCGCTCTTGTCAGTCTCGTGAGCTGCCCGGAAAGCTGTTCTCGTCCATGATCTTCCATAACTCTACGCGGTCGATTCTATTGTATGAAATCGATAAAAAGGTGATGCGCTGGGACCTGGTATTCACGACATTTTTGGAGGATTTACCGTACAGTAAAGATCTGGTTCGTCGTCGATCGGCTGTCAACGAAGCCGGATTGATAACTTCCCACGAACTCGCTTAACATAGGTAACATACGACGGAAGATGATCTGGGGTAATACTTTGTAGGCCGTATTTAGAATGGTAATCGCTCGAAAGTTCTCACAAACTTATCACCTTTCTTGTAGATGGGGCATATCACCCCTTCCTTCCACTCCTCCGGTAGCTGTTCTGTGTCCCATATTGTGCCTATCAGTCGGTGCAGACAAATGGCCAGCGTCTCTGGGCCCTTCTTTATGAGTTCAGCTCCGATACCATCCTTACCAGCAGCTTTATTGTTCTTGAACTGGTGAATGGCATCCTCAAGCTCCCTCAAAGTGGGGGCTGGTTGGTCTCCATCCTCCGCAGTACCGACGAAGGCATTTCCTCCGTTGTCCCGACCTTCATTGCCTGTGCTTTCAGCGCCATTGAGATGTTCGTCGAAGTGCTGCTTCCACCTTTCGATCACCTCACGCTCGTCCGTCAAAATGCTCCCATCCTTATCCCTGCATATCTCGGCTCGCCGATGCGTTATGCGTTGAGCTTCTGATAGAACTTGCGTGTTTCTTGAGACCGGCACAGCTGTTCCATCTTCTCACACTCCGTCTCCTCCAGGCGGCGTTTTTTCTCCCTAAAGAGGTGGGTCTGCAGTTGCCGTTTCCGTCTATAACGTTCCACGTTCAGCCGGGTTCCTTGCTGCAGCATGACCGCCCTCGCTGCGTTCTTCTCCTCCAGAATCTGCCGACATTCCTCGTTGAACCAATCGTTCCGTCCCACGTACCCGACGATGCTCTCAGCTGCATTGTTTATATCTGTTCCACTGTTCTCCAGCGGTCCTCAAGAGGGGCTTCATACGGCTCACCCTCTTCCGGTAATGCAGCCTCGAGGTGCTGCGCGTATGCCGCTGCGGCATCCGGTTGCTTACTTACTTGATACTTGATGGGCAACAATTCCTTGCTATTGCGTTGAATATACGCCGAATGAAGAAGCCTTCTCCATTGGACCCGGTCCTGGGCCAATCGCTTCCAGTCGCCCTGAACGTTAAGCGACCTTAAATCCTCCTCAACTGCAAAAAGCCATCTGGTGCGCGGCCTTCCACGGAGGTGACGGCCTCTCCCTGGTTCCCTGCTGAATATTTGTTTAGCTTGACGTTCCTCCGACATGCGAGCTACATGCCCAGCCCACCGCAGCCTGCCGTGTTTTATACGCTTAACAATATCCATTTCATTATAGACTTGGTATAACTCGTGATTCATGCGACGCCGCCAGATGCCATTGTCCAATTTACCGCCGAGTATTGTTCGCAGCACTTTACGTTCAAAGACCCCAAAAGCTCTCCGGTCGACCTCTTTCAACGTCCAAGATTCGTGGCCGTACAGAGCTACCGGAAGAATTAGAGTCTTGTACAACGCGAGTTTGGTCTTCGTCTGCAAGCTGCGGGACTTTAGCTGGTTACGAAGTCCGTAAAAAGCCCGACTCGCAGCTGCAATACGCCTTTTAACCTCGCGGGTAACATCATTATCGCAAGTCACTAGAGTTCCAAGGTACACAAATTCTTCAACTACTTCAAATATATCACCACCTATCACCACCTCACTACCAACATCACCTATGGGCCCACGATGTCTACCAGCGACCATGTACTTTGTCTTCGTGGTATTGATAATGAGCCCAATTCGCGTTGTCTCCCTTTTAAAAGGCACGTATGCCTCTTCCACGGCTCGGCGATCAATCCCGATTATGTCGATATCGTCCGCAAAACCAAGGAGCATATACGAACGTGTGATAATAGTGCCATTCCTATGCACGCAAGCTCTCCTTATTGCTCCTTCTAACGCTATGTTGAACAATAGGTTTGAAAGTGCATCGCCCTGCTTCAATCCGTCTAAGGTTTCGAAGGATGTGGAAATCTCATCCGCAACACGTATACTTGATTTCGATCCTTCCAGCGTTGCACGAATTAGTCTAAACAGCTTCGTCGGAAAGCCATGTTCCATCATTATTTCCCACAACTCGTTTCTTTTAACTGAATCGTACGCCGCTTTAAAATCAATGAACAGATGATGAGTCTGCAAGTTGTACTCCCGGAATTTATCGAGGATCTGTCACAGGGTAAACATTTGATCCGACGTCGATCGGCCCTCACGAAAACTAGCTTGGTATTCGCCGACGAAGGACTCTTCAAGCGGTCTCAATCTGTTGAACAGAATACGTGACATTATTTTGTACGCCGAATTGAGGAGTGTTATTCCTCGGTAATTGGTGCACTCCAATCTATGCCCTTTTTTGAAGAGAGGGCAAATGAGGCCATCCATCCAGCTAGCAGGCAGTTCTTCTTCCTCCCATATCCTTAGTAGTATATGGTGAATTATTCTATGCAGCTGCTCACTACCGTGCTTGAGAAGTTCGGCCGGGAGCTCATCCTTCCCAGCAGCCTTGTTGTTCTTCAGCTCTTTAATCGCCTTCTTAACCTCATCTAGAGATGGAGGCTCCACAGCTTGACCGTCGTTGTCGATGTTCATTCTGTTCTCCGATACTCTATCGTTCCCTCCATTCAGTAACGTTTCGAAGTGCTCTTTCCACCTGGCAACCACCATCGTTTTATCTGTCATCAAATTACCTTCACGGTCGTTGCACATGACGGGAGACGGCGCTGACTTTCTCCGCCTCGGCTATCACGTTCTCATCAAACTCTTTTTTCTTCCTGCGATGGGTTCGCTTTTCGGCTGATCTTGCTTCCCTGTACCGCTCTCTGTTCAGCCTGGTACCAGACACTAACATCCGACGTCTGGCCACGTTCTTCTCATCCGTCACCCTCTGGCACTCCTCGTCGAACCATCCGCTTCTGGGGCGTCTTCGAGCAGTACCTATCACTTCTCGCGCTGTTTCACTCACCACTCCATGGATTGCATTCCATAGATTGTTGAGGTTTTCGCTCACATTAACCTCACTTATCCGCTCGTCCAGCTTTTGGTGGTATTCAGCTGTAACACCGTCTGCTGAGAAGCGCTGGATATTGAATCGCATTGTTCGCTGTGGTCTTGAATTCGCTACAGTTGATAACCGCGCTCGAATTTTACTGACAACGAGGTAGTGATCCGAGTCAATGTTAGGATCCCTGGAACTTTTAACATCGATGACATCTGAGAAATGTCGGCCATCCACCAGAATATGGTCTATCTGGTTGCAAATATCACCATTTGGATGCCTCCAGGTGTGCTTCCGAATATCCTTGCGTGCAAAGTAGGTGCTGCAGATGGCCATCCCCCTGGCAGCAGCGAAAGTCACTAGTCGTAGGCCGTTGTCATTGGTAACGGAGTGAAGACTCTCCTTACCGATGATCGGACGGAAAAAGTCCTCTCTTCCGACCTGCGCATTCGCATCTCCGATAACGATTTTCACGTCGTGTTTTGGGCACTCTCCATAGGCCTTATCAAGGCCTTCATAGAACGCGTCCTTCACGTCATCTGGTTTGTCGTTCGTCGGTGCATAGATGTTGATCAGGCTGTAGTTGAAGAATTTGCCCCGTATCCTCAGTACACAGATTCGTTCGCTAATCGGTTTCCACTTCATAACGCGTTTCATCTGCTTCTCGATCACTATGAAACCGACTCCATGTTCTGCCTTATCGCCGCCGCTGTGGTAGACGTTATATTTGAACGTAGTGTTGGCGATGGGATCAACCGCCCGGAATTCACGTTCTCCAGATCTAGGCCACCGCACTTCTTGAATGGCGGCCACGCCCACTCCAACCTTCTGCAGTTCACGAGCCAAAAGGCTCGCTCGTCCGGGTTCATTTAACGTCCTGACATTCCAGGTACCAAGTTTCCATTCATAGTCCTTATTTCGTTGCCAGGTCGGTTGCCGAAAATATCGTTCGTTATTTCTTCTTTCTCCATTTTTCGTGGTAGGTGAGAAATTCGGTATGCTACCTTACCGGGGTTGCGCTACCTATATCACGTTGATGGGGCTGCCACCTTAGGTTAGTTGACGTGATACAACATTTCATACTCAGCCGCTGGATACCAGAACAGACGCTGTTTGAGCCGCACCTCCTGGTGAACAGACGCTCGGGACGCACCCCCTCACTCTAGCTGATGTCAGAAGGACAACAGTGCCCAGGTTGCACTACCAACTAAGTACGCAACCCTTAGCTGGCGGTCTTTGTCATCGTTAGACCCGAGGAAGCGTGAGGTAGGGACTTGCGAGGACCAGAGCTATGTTGGACGCTCCTTTCTGGTTGTCGACTCACCATTTTACAACCCGGTTGCTTAAGCCGCTCTAAATCATACCGGGGCGGCCGTCGGTACTGTACGTTGTTGACGACGGAGAGTATTGGGCGCAGTTTGACCATCACCAGATAGTGGTCAGGGGCCTTCCTTAGCCGAGTGGTTAAAGTCCACGGCTACAAAGCAAAGCCATGCTGAAGGTTTCTGAGTTCAAATCCCGGTTGGTCCAGGATCTTTTCGTAAAGGAAATTTCCTTGACTTCCCTGGGCATAGAGTATCATCGTACCTGCCACACGAAATACGAATGCGAAAATGGCAACTTTGACAAAGAAAGCTCTCAGTTAAAAACTGTGGAAGTGCTCATAAGAACACTACGCTGAGAAACGGGCTCTGTCCCAGTGAGGACGTTAATGCCAAGAAGATGAAGAAGATAGTGGTTAGAGTCGATGTTAGCGCCATGATAGGTCCTGACGTCGATAATGTCGGAGAAATGCCGTCCATCAATCAGAACGTGGTCGATTTGTGATTCTGTTTGCTGTGGTGATTTGCAGGTGTATCGGTATGGAAGGCTGTGCTGGAAATAGGTGCTACAAATGGCCATATTCTTAGAGGCGGCGTAATCAATTAGTCGTAAGCCGTTTTCGTTTCGGCTACTGAATATACCTTATACCCTCTGCTATTTGCAGCTGTACCACAGTCAATTAAGTTAATTTTGATGTTGTTCTTATGCAGTAGGGTGCGGATTATTTTTCAAAAGTTCTCAAAACCAAAAATTCGTGTGCTCTACTGGATTCAAATCATATTAAAAAAACTCAATATCTGAGCCAAAAATATTAACATTTAGAGGTGGCGCAAGCGTCTTGAAGGTGAATTTTCAAGTCATAAAAAATGACCTTCAGTAAAGTAAACAGAACTTTGTTATTTTTCAACCAATTTTGAAACTTTTAGCACCATTTGTTTCAGATTAAATTTATGAAAACTTTGTAGAACATCAAATTTGTCTAAAATCAAAACTAGTCTTATTTAAAAATACGTTTTCCAATTTTTTCCTCATTTCATTAAAAAACATAATTTTTGTTTGACCATAACTTCATTAAAGCTCGATCGATTCCAAATCTTTTTACATATTTTCAAATCAAATTTTAGTTGTTATTAAACTGTTCATACGACATATTTTTCTTAAAAATGGTCAACGAAAACTACATAAAACATGATTTTTCAATGAAAATATCAAATTTCTTTGGATTATTTATGTTTTTTGCTGGAAATTCCATTTTTCGATAAAACTTAAATTTATTAAGCATCTTGCCCTAATTACGAGTTGTGCATATATTTTTAACAAATGCAAACATATTTTTGTTTCAAAATTATTTAAAATTTGTTGTAAAGCCCTTCGCAAAGGTTAAACAAATGATAAAAACCAGTTTGAGCTCTAGAAATAATACTTAACAAGCGAAAATTCAAAAACAAAAAAAACGGCATTTTTCGTAAAGATAAATCATGTTTTTGTGCAGTTTTTGCTAAATAACTTGGTCAAGACATTTTGTAGTGAAATGTGAAGCAAAAAAAATTGCTTTAAAAGCATGTACAAATATTTAGAATCGGTCAAGTAATCATGAAGTTATGGTCAAATGAAGATGAAATTTTTAGTAAAATGAGGAATAATTTGGAGAAAATTTCTTTTAACTAAAACTTGTTTTGATTGTAGACAAATTTGATGTTCTGCAAAGTTTTCATAAATTTAATTTTCAAGGTATTGATGCTAAAAGTTTCAAAATCGGTAGAAAATTAACAAAGTTATGTTTACTTCACTGAAGGTCATTTTTAATAACCTAAAAATTCACCTTCAAGACGCTTGCGCCACCTATGAATGTTAATATTTTTGGCTCAGATTTTGAGGTTTCTCTTTTAATGTGATTTGAATTCAGTAGAGCACACGAATGTTTGGTTTTGAGAACTTTTGAAAAATAAGCCGCACCTTATTATACAGGCTCTGAAGAAAGCATGTTTTGTGAAATCAGTTATTAGGGAATGACATATAGTCGATAAAAACTATGTTAAACTTAGGGGAACATGGCCTAATTCGGACTTAGTAATATATTTTTAGCCATACCTTTCAGCACGATTAACTGCATGAAAAGTTTTATGTTTTCGTGAAAGCCTGATTCAGCGCACTCACTTTTCGTTCAGAGAGTCTTTTGATATCTCCTACCAGGACATGACTAAATATGTTTGAAAAAGATCCTCCAGAGAATCCGAAGTGGAACCATCCTGTTCCAATTTAGACCCCCCATGTTTCAATTTGGACCACCCTATATTTTAACATTTCTTTTTTTGCTATGGTTGTAATAATTATTACTCCGATTTGTTTAGTATCAGAGCATATTGAACAAATTTCAATTTAATTCGAATCAGAACTAGCTCAAGTAAAATGTAAATTTTATAACTCATTTAAATCCGAAACTCTTTCAATACTGGGTACAGTCAACTCTCCTTAACTCGATTTTAAATGGACCATATAGTTTTTCTTCGAATACTTTTTCTTGACCACAACAAAAACAACCTCACCAAACAATCAATATTTTAACTTCTGTAATTTTCCACCGAGTCGAGAATTTTTTTTCGTGGTGGAGCTCTTGGAATAGACTCATGAGTACAAGTTGAAAATCAAGAGGTCCATATTGAACCATATCAAAAGGTCCGGATTGGTCCAACACACATTTTGTGATGTTCGAACTAGTTGAGCACAAACAATGCATAGACATATTAAAACCATATGGATAGATGAAAGCTTTGGCTTTAGAGATTCCATTATAAAATAACACAGGAAGAATGGATAATAATTGTCGCTTATATAAGTTTGGAAATAATGCAAACAGACAGTACACTAGAGCACTTAAAAACAACAAACCAATATAAAATCCAAACGAAATAAGTGAAAGGCGTGCAGCAAAAATAACGATAAAAAAAGTGTTCTCATCTTCAAGTTTTCACGAAACATCCAGTTTATTCATTACAAAATACTTACTTTTCTTCTTTCTACTCTCTCGCTGCAATCTGAACAGCAACGCACATATGACCTTATGGGAAATAATGTTATTAGTTTTCCGTGTTAACTACAGAACAATATTCTCGTGATTATACACCGAATAATTACTGCAAACGCTTTGAAAGCTACGAATCGCCAAATAAAACTGAGCCAATGTTAGAATTCCCACAGCTATGATTGACATGCTTTCAGTGATGGATGCAATCAAATGGAAACGGAAATGTTAGCTCATTTGACTTCTACATGACGAAAATAGATTGTGGTCATTTGCGCAGCCAAAAAGAACAGAAACCCATTAGCACATTCAATTTATAGCGACACCTTGGTAATTGCTGCTGGACATATGATGACCTAGGATAGCCGCTAATAAAAATTGTGAATGGAAAATTACACGTCAATGTGAGGAAATGAAACGATTGTAATAATACTTATATTTCCAATCCAACGTCTGTGAGGAATTTTGTTTCAGCCAATTTACACGAACTGGCGTTCGGGAAAACGATAGTCACGGAGAAGTATCATAACCAAATCATAATATGGGTAATTTCAATCAAATTGATAATTATTATATTATCTTAATTTAATCAAATTCTTTCTGTATGGAGACGAACCAGCCACTGGCTGAAAGTCTCCTTAATAAAGATAAAATAAAAAAATAATAAATAAAAATAATTCTTTCTGGAATCTGACTAAATATTGCCGTTGGCCGTCATCAGTGCAAAAATGCCTTGACATTGTCTCAAATCTTAACGCCCTACTAACCTCTTTAAAAAAAAATAACACCAAAGCGGTATCATGCCTAAATCAACACAATTAACCTATTGACATTGACCAATCCGTCGACATTCCACTGGTCGCTGAAGAGGTCATGTTGCCAACGCTCTCGTTGCTCACTTGTCATGTTTTGCTTCTAGCCAAAATAAATTAGACCCCTACTGGTCTATTATGTCCATTAAACGCCTAATGGCAATGTTTGGAGGGTGGAATACCACAGATGTCTTTTTCAGAGATTTTGATGGAACCATTTTGCAGCAATATTGTACACGATTCAGATTCAATTAAACCCAATGAAGTTATGGATTTACATGGTTTCTAAGGATCGTTTTCAATTACAGAAAGCATGCATATCATATAATGTACACATTTACAAAAAAAAAACGAATTCGAAACTATTCACGAACGTGTGATTGGCTTGGCGATCAGCGTTTTTACTCTCGGGACTATCAGTCTAATACCGGTTCTGAGCTAACATTGCCAATAATCAATCACATCAGCTGCGAGGAGCACCGCAGGGCAAATAGACTCCTCTACGGCTATCCGGTGTGGATTCGATTTGGAAGGTAGGAACCAAATGTCAAACCGTGGGATTTTTCCTATCTAGGGCCTTCTCTTGACATTGAAATGCTATCAAATTTATTGGAATGCTGTTAGCTGATCAAGGAGGTGATTCCTTAGGTGTAACGCCTTGTTCTGGTAATGCGATACTGTGCCCCGAAATGTGTCGATCTGAGTTGGATCTGTACAAGGTTTATTGAATTAATTCTTATGTACATTTTTCGCGTTGAGTATCATTGGGACGTAACTGCAATGATCGATTTCTTTTCATCTGTTTTCTTTATTGATGATGTCTTGGCCGGGAATATGTTTTCGATTGCTTTCACTGCTCTAGTAGAAAATCTCGTCGTCTTCCTATGCTCCATAAAATATGACAAAAATTGATCGAATTAACCTTCATTATCTAAAGAAGGAATCGATCTTTGCAGATACGCCCATATGATGCAGAACTCAAGATTTAATCTACTCCAATCCGAAGCTGTGGTTCCCGAATGCTAATTAAGCAATCAATCATTTTTATCGATTTCGATCATGTATTTACCCATTTACATCACGCAGTGCACTCCCCCCGAAGCAATCATTAATCGACTGCAGCTAACCACTGATTGACATAATTTCACGCTTAATGCATGCTCCATGGCTCATGGGCAAAATGTATCGCCGGGCTGAACAATATGCAGCAAATGTAACCCGTAGGCAGACGCAGATAGTTTCCTTCGATGAGGCATCCATATATGTACTTCGTTCGGCTATGATGCTAATATAAGGGTATGCGATATTTCGAACCATTTCGTGAAATAACGAAAGCAAAATCCGCGGAATTTTGGGGACTACAATGAGGCGAAATTCATGTTTTCCCATTTCGTTTCGTTTCGTCGAATCAGCTAAGGACTGTTTATTTTATAAAGTGGATACCTTGTGCTAGCTGTATCTTTTTAAGGTGAAGATGAATCGAAGCCAAACTTCAAAATTTCAAGAGCACGGATCTGGAGAACCAAACATTTGTTTAGGCTGAAAACCTAATCGATTGGTCACCACCACCCAAGTAACCAGTAAGCACGATAGTGCGGCACGGTAACAGCTTTATATGCGCATATAGGGTAATCATTTGATGCATGTCAGTTTTATATGCGCATATAATGCTATTATAATGCCAGAAAAGGCGAAATAGCGTGCCATTATAGTGCCAAGATATAATCGTGCTTTTCTGCACCACTAATGCTGATATAAGACCACGTGAGAAACGTCAGTTGGTTTCGCCAGGTTTTTAGGGCGAATATTTTGTGCTTTCGCGTACGCAGCCAGAGAGCTTTCGCGTATGCGGCCAAGCAACTGGTACACGAGATAAATAAATGAATGAATGAAAACGGAAACCTTTGGAAGTATTCATCCTTTTGAGGACTTGCAATAGGGCGATATTCAAAACTGAAAAGGCAATAGATGGCTCTTTTTCAGTGGTAGTAAAAACGAAATCCTGAAGCAAAGAAAGCTCTACGGAAGATGAACTAAACACAAAAAGTTATGTATTCACTTTACACTTGACTTCTAATCACTACTTTTTTGATCCAGTTTCCAAATTGCAAGTAATTTACGTTTTTCATTATTTTCCATACGTTTTGACAGTTCTCCGACTACCATTCTTCCATGCGCTTGTGTTTGAAATTTGAGAAATTTGAGAATCCAGCGTAGCTCGATCAGTGGGAGGAATACAAACAACAGTGTCGTCGCTCGGCGGCCAGCACAGATAAACTGAGTGTTCGAAGGGTTGTTGTCTGTACTTTTTGCCACTGGCGCCAACTGTTAGCGATTAAGATCAAAATAAACAGTCGTTACCCTATTGCCACATTTTGATCCTCGTTTTATGATGATGAAATTCCTCATTTTGCGTCTCGAACCTACGACACCCGTATTGTTGAGTTGTTGTCCTGCTCCTTTGCTCCTACGGCCACATAAGATGAATAGTATTGGAAAGAAAAGTGACCAAATTAAACCATCAGCTAAAACGGATGCTTGGTTCTCCAGATCCGTGCTGTTGAAAATTTGAAGTTTAGCTTCGATTCGTCTTCACCTTAATTTATCAACGAAATTTAAATCGGTTTTCTGTGCTTCGTTCGACTAGTATTGTACAATGTTGTGATAAAAAAAAATTCTCCAAAATAATTAAATTTCACACGAATATTCAACAACGTTTGAAACGGTCGATTTTTGGAGGTTATAAAAATCAATGATTGTTAGAAAATGGCTGGGAAACTCGACAATATATATTTTTTATTTTCAAAAAAGGCTTATTCTTCGAAAGCATCATCAATCAAAAGCCTGATTAAAAAAATCAATTTATTTTGGAGCAACAGTTTTACAGATATAAACCATTTCTCTCCGATAATTTTAGAGAAAAATATTTTCAATTTGAATGAATTTGATATTAGTAGAATTTTTTAATTTGAAAGTACGTCCTGTCGGAAGTGCCAATATAGTATTAATATAAAAAATAAATTCCGCCTTCATAGAGTTACTTATTTAGTCCCCACGTCACATTTAAAGCACAATAGAAAAACAATTGCTTTATGTTTAGAAGACCATTTAAAGAACAATGATATTCATCAAAATTGGAAACACTGCTATAATAAAATTGAATGCAACGTTTAGTTGCGGAAATACTGATTCGAGATATTCGGCAAAGTTGAAGCATTGGTTAAGAACTTTCCAAAATGGCCGTTCAAGTTTTCATATTTTGGTAATAGATGGCAACACTGCTCGATTGTTATCAAAAGAACCAATTTTATGGGGGTGTGATACGCAAATACCAACATTTTTTAAAGATAACGATACCGAATATTCACCAAAGTTGAAGGACGTATTGCGTGCCATACAGTCGGCCGAATCACAAATGTTCATGTGGCTGGCAACACTGTTTAAAAATAATATAGAAAAGATCAAAACCACAAAACTTAAGCGGAACAGAAAAATAGAATGATTAGCAACATAGCAATACTCTTCAACCTTAATCCAGTTTTTCATGAAAGGTTAAAAAATTTGTCGTAGTTGACAACACTGCTTAAGTGAAATTGCGCCACCAAGCAGTACAAGTATGCATGCAACTTTTTGTATTGCGGATATCTCAGGATCCTAACCACGTAGAAAGATGGCGTCTTCGGCAAAGTTGTTCAGTAGCTCAAGGACTTTTATTATTCTAGCCAAGAGATTCGAGATTTGGCCACCAGGCAGCGCAAGTGAGTATAGAACTTTTGTTTTGTGGATAGCTCAGGATCCTGACCACTTAGAAAGATGGCGTCTTCGCAGAAATTTTCATGCTCACTAGCGCTGCCTAGTGGAAAAATCTCGAATCTCATAGCTTTTATAATGATAGTCCTTGAGCTACTGAACAACTCTGCCGAAGACGCCATCTTTCTAAGTGGTCAGGATCCTGAGCTATCCGGAAAACAAAAGTTATATGCTCACTAGCGCCGCCTGGTGGAAAAAAAAATCGAATCTCATAACTTTTAAAAAGATAGCGCTTGAGTTACTGAACAACTTTGCCGAAGACGCCATATTTATAAGTGGTCAGGGTCCTAAGATATCCGCAAAACAAAAGTTCCATGCTCACTAGCTTCGCCTGGTGGCTACATTTTTAATCTCATAGCTTTCATAATGATAGTCCTTGAGCTACTGAACAACTTTGCCGAAGACGCCATCTTTCTAAGTGGTCAGGATCCTTAGCTTTCCGCAAAACAAAAGTTCTATGCTCACTAGCGCTGCCTGGTGGCAAAATTTTGGAATATTTCGGCTAGAACATAGCTTCCCAAACTTTTTGGTTGCGCGACCCACCTATCCAACAAGCGTATTCTTTGCGACCCACCAGTGAAAAATTGTACAGAAACAAGTTTTGTACTGAAGCTTCTGAGGTCACTTATTACTATGATGGGAATGAGATTTGATCACAATATCACAATACCACACGTAATTGACATTGACATGCACTATGTTTGATTAAAAAAACAGTGAATAAAATCATTTATTTTACTTTTGTACTTGCAACTGCTCGTTACAAGATTTCTGTCTCAATATAGAAAATTCTTTTAACAACACTAAGGATTGATTGAATGTCTCGACATCAATCAAATTTCCATATAGAACTGATTATATTCTAGCATTTTTTTTTTTCCAATTAAGTCACACCTCCATGAGTCGATGTTCCATTGCTCAATATTGACTCACGGAACCACACGGAATCAATATTTCGATTATAATCGAAGTTGCATGCACCACCAATAACTATTCGACCTTGAAAGTTTGCTTCACATACTGAAAGTTTGAAAATATTTTGTTGGAGAAAATGGAATACTTTCAAGTTTAAGGATTGTTTTACAAACTCAATCCAAGAAAAGACAATTTCGCAGCTAAAATTGTAGGTATGTGAATTTTTTTTCGACAGAATATTTTTTATCCTTCTAACCACAAAATCTTAGACCGAATGCTGAACGTTTTCGTAGAAATATCGGAGAAGCATGCAGGTTTGATGATAATAGAGATTTTGAAACCGTGAACCATATTGAAAATTAAAAAAAAAACCTGAGAACTATAATGTTCATCACATTCGATATTTCCATGGGCCAATATTCTCTTCAACTCATGGAAGTTCGAGTATGGCTTATTAAGAAAGAACGATTAAAGAAGGCTGTATTGGCGACGTTCTTCTCAGCCTTAGACCTCAACCTTAGAATAATATAGATAGTGCCAACTGACTGAATTCCTGATCATTGGAAAAAACTTGTTTTGTCATAAAGTAAGAATTTAAGTTTAATGAAACATAGAAAAAAACTTTGTAAATAAATTCGTACTTTGGAATTTTTTCGCGACCCACCAAAGACTAGCTCACGACCCCCCTGGGGGTCGCGACCCACAGTTTGGGAAACTATGGGCTAGAATAACGATAGTCTATGAGCTACTGAACAACTTTGCTGACGACGCCATCTTTCTAAGTGGTCAGGATCCTGAGCTATCCGGAAAACAAAAGTTATATGCTCACTAGCGCCGCCTGGTGGAAAAAATTCGAGTCTCATAACTTTTAAAATGATAGCGCTTGAGCTACTGAACAACTTTGCCGAAGACGTCATATTTTTAAGTGGCCAGGATTCTAAGATAACCGCAATACAAAAGTTTCATGCTCACTAGCGCCACCTGCTGGCAAAATCTCGAATCTCATAACTTTTATAATGTTAGCGCTTGAGCTACTGAACAACTTTGCCGAAGACGCCATCTTTCTAAGTGGTCAGGATCCTAAGATAAACGCAAAACAAAAGTTTCATGCTCACTAGCGCAACCTGGTGGCAAAATTTCGAATGTCATAACTTTTATAATGATAGCGCTTGAGCTACTGAACAACTTTGTCGAAGACGCCATCTCTCTATGTGGCTCGGATCCTGAGATATCCTTAAAACAAAATTCCGATGCTCACTAGCGCCACCTAGTGGCAGAATTCCGCAATTCAATGATTACCATATGTTAGCCCTCGAACTACTGAACAATTTTGCCGAACATCATGATCCTCTATTTTGAATACTTATAAAGATAATGATCATTTATAAAAACAATCGTTAATCTGAATTTCGGTCGTAAAAAAGTGGTTGTAAAACGAACCGTCGGTAAAAAACGGTCGTAAAAAGTTCTATTCCAAGCAAGAAATACTATATTCTATTCTATTCTAATTCTATTCTAAGTGCTTGCACAGCCAATATTGAAAGCATCCTGGAAATACCGGAAATTATTCTAGTATTTTCTTGTCAATATTAATATTTGCAGCATATCGTAAATATGTTACAAATATTAAAATGGCCAGGTCCACTGTGCAGACTTGGGTTTGAGATAATCAAAAAATTTACGGCGATCAGATTATTCTCGTATGAATAACGTGATAGACGTAAGTTTTTCAATTTTATGATTGAAGAAACGGGGACAACCGTACCAACCGTTTCATTTAAGGGGAGGTGAGTAAAATCGTTGGAAGTGGCGTTGCTAAGAATGTTAATGCACACTCCTTCATTGCTTCTTTCCAGGGATGGGACATAGGTATTTCACCCTCACGCCCTGGCTGAAAAAGCCTTGACTAAAGCGCCATTGCTCGCTCTCTGAAACGAAAAGAAATTGATCCTTCGCCCGTTACACAGCAATTATTTACCCCCTTAATACATCAATGAGCTTCAAATTTTTACACAACTAGTTAAATAAAATTAAAAATTAGTATCAATCTATTTCGGAAGGATCTCCCCATTCATCTAATGCTTGCAAATTCCTTATTCCTGTGTGTTCAGCTCCCGTTGATTGATGATTGTCGCACTTTGAAAAAATATACTATATCGAGCACAACTGGTAGAATTTTCATTTTTTTTTCTGCTATACACACGTTGCGTTTTTCTTTTCCTGTCAATTCTTTCAAATAACACTTCTTTTCTTCACATCTCCACACGAACAAATCATAAAACTGAGTGTTCTTTGTTTCAATAATGAATAATTCACAGTCAATTTTGGCACCTAGACTAATGCCAATTTCCCGGAATTGCACAGCTGAACCACAGGAATACTATATTGAGAAAAACTAATGCCGACCAAATTTAGGGGTCATGCAGAAATTAGGTTACACTCCAAGGGTGGAAGGGGGTCAAGCTGAGCGTGACACACTAAAAAGCGTGATAAAGGAGGGGGGGTGAGGGCGAAAATGCTGAGATTTAGCGTATCATAATTTGTGTCCTATTCTTCACATAATTTCTGTAACAATCTCTGAAGGCTGTTGGAAACGTGGAGGTATTTATGACAGAACCTTTGAAGATTTTCAACGACGAATCCAAGGAGAAATTATTGGATGACACGTTTGAAAATTTTCATGATGCGCCTTCGAAATGTTCATGGAAAATATTGTCAATGGTCTACGGAATCCTGAAAAAAATCTGTCTCCAAAGAATTATTCTTCATAGAATTTCTATAAGAACCCCTGCTAGAACTTCCAAAGAGATGCCTGAATTCTGGACGCAATATGCATTGTCGGTGGTGGCGCACAGTTATTTTCTTTTCCCAAAAAGTTTACATAATTATTTAACTTAAAATTCCTGTAGTTAAATTACTATCGTCATCCAAATTCCAGCCAATTCGGCCTACCAGAAGCTGAGATTCAGATCCTCAAACTTGGGCATTTTGTATGTAAAACATCATTTGGCTAAAAAAAAACTACTAATTGAACTTCAACACTTCACTTTTTGCAAAAAATAAAATACTAAAATCACTAGTAAGGCGAGCAAATACCTTTAAACTCTAATTTGTTGCTTATCTTGACAGATAGGCCTATTTCGTCTGCGACTTACAGACTTCTTTAGTGTCGAGTTTTCGACTTTTCATTTGGTTACTAACTTTTGTCACCGACTGTATATACATTTTGTGGAGTCTAACAACAAGTTCAATGTCTTTACTTTATACAGTGAAACCTCCATGAGTCGATATTTAAGGGACCATCGACTCATGGAAATATCGAGTCATGGAACAGCAATCCTTTGGAAAGCTGCTTCTACGGACCATCATAATAACCATGTAGTTTTGTTTTAGTATGGTTCCATGAGTCTATATCGACTCATGGAGGTATCACTGTAGTACGCTCATGAAACATATAAAATCATTCGAATTTTTCAGCGAAATGTGCATTTGGAAAACTGTTGTCCGAATGCCTATTATGGACCCTCCCGGGGTCCATAACAGTAATGTTTACAAATTTGACGTTTCCTATTATGGACTCTCCATTTGATTCCCATGTAATCCGTCTTGCTGCTGACGTGCCTATTATGGACCCATCTGGAAATGCTAATAATGGACCCTCTTGTGTGATTTCATTTATAAAACTGTTCAAATACCTGTATTTATACGCCTCAAACCAAATATGTTGCCTGAGACTGCTGACTAACAACGCAATCGATGTTTCCCCGTTGGATTTCCCTAGGAATAAGGTTGCTTTGAGTGTTAATTTTATGTTTTTCTGTAGGGGGTCCATAATACGCAAAGGGCCCATAACCATATTTCGCGCAATAAAAATAAATTAAATTGCGTTTATTTTTGAAAAAACCTTTGCCATACCTGAATTTACATCAAGTTTTGCGAAACATTTTCATGTTTCGTTTGGATCCATTATCACTAGTCCTAAAAAATCTGTACATCGTTTAGTTTCGTGCTGTCGTGATAATATTGCATATCGCATACCCTTAAAACCATTGTGCTCTGTTTCGAACCTCCCCAGCACTTGACAGTGTAAGCATGTCGTCATTGTTGTTCACGGTTTCGATCCAGATGATTTGCGTAGGTATGCAAATCTTAATAAGACCTCCGTGGATCGTATGGTCCATATCAGGGACCATGTTTATCAAAATTGCTCATATGCAGTGCGACATCGAAACGGTGCTTTCCATATCTGCCTTACATAACTTCGGCAACCAATCAACAGCTGTGTGGATAATGACCTTGTGTGTATCGGCACCTTCAGTACATCAACGCCAAACTGTGCACTATGAACGACTGTTGTCGTCTGATCGTTAAATTGGTAATTCTAGTTATCAGGCTGTTTCACGGTTGGACATTGTGCCAAGTTCTGATTATGAAATGTTTGACGCTATTTTGCCCATTAGCAAACTATATCATTAGGGCGCCTAATAAACGGTGGGTGAAGCAAATAAAACACGCATGTCAGAATTGGTAGTTGTCGTAATGCGTTGTCTTGTGCGAATGTTTTGCAGGAAGCAAATGATCATTAGGTCTGTGACAGTGGTGTGGAGTTATGTGAACTTTTTTTTTATCTGTGGAGACCCTGCGTCAGTATACAATAAACTTACCAGAAGATTTTTTTCAATTTCCTATGGTCACCTTTCCATTTCACCTTGCAACCATTATCAAAATTACAGTGATTTGTGCGGTCAACCACAAACTGGTACCCAAGACAGCTGAACAAAAATTCGATGCAGTTTCGTTCAAGTTCACGTGATTTATGGCGCACCCTCCGGGCAGATCAAACCATTAAGGAATTGGGCCGTAAATTTTTATGATTCAACCCAACTAAAGGGGTTTTGCGGTTTGACCTCGTCCGGTGGAATACTGAACCAATATTAGCGAGATCGCAGACTACACAGACATTGGCACAGTTGTTGGCAAAGATTCTGATTCTAGAAAGTGTCTCACGCCAAGTGGAGAGTTAATCCACTCATTACTCCAAGCGACATGGTTTTGATCGTAAACGAATTGCTTTGCTGGCATTCGCATACAACATTCGAATACTCGGTGATATCGTAGGCCGACACGGTAGATTAGCGGCGAATTAATTTCGTGTTGTAATTGCGTTGACACGAGAACCTACCGAGAGTAGGTGGAATTCGCCGAGCGAGGTAGGGCATAAAAAATCGATCCAATTTCTGTCCGGCTGTTGATCGGCAGTTCGTTTTTTTTTACGGTCAGTTATGCTTCTGACAGCCAATTATGTTGATTATTAATTCGATTTACTGCGATGGTAAAGTTATAATGTTGATTGCTAATCTAGTCTGGGCTTGAAGTTTTCATGGTCATCATATTCAGATCATTGAAAAATGGATAGAGGTACTAATTTTGCTTGCTTGGAATTTGAAGCACGTAGTTAGCATGAGGGATGATTCAAAAATGACGGCCATCGGTTTTCGGCATTTATAGCCTACCTACCCCCTCTGTCACGCTTTCGACAATACATAATACAGCATTCGTAGAACCCCTAAAATGATGTACAGTCTGGTCTTCTATTAGCCGCTGCCACTCACTTTACGCCCACTGCAATTTTTCCCATTAGAAATGGCTGAGAAATTACCGTGGGAGTAAAGTGGGTGGCAGCGTCTTATAGGAGACCTGACTGACTGTATGTCATTTTTGAATTTTCCCTGATTTAACAAAGGCCAAATAGTCGCAGAGGTACGCTTGCGACCAATCGGCAAGATCATACTGAGGGTCACGAGTTAAATTCCGCCGTTCGAGGAATTTTCTTAACTTCCCAGGAGTTAGAGTACCCTCGTACTTATCACACGATGTACAGATGTAAAAATAGTCATTTAGCAATGACTTCCTCTTGTAATAACTGTGAAGGTGCTCATAAGAATATTTAGTTGAGCATCCAGAGCCGTAGTCTGGTTCAAAAAAGCAAGTTTTATTGCTCTTCCGATCGTTTTACAGTAGCGCAACCGTAAGTTGGTTATAGGGAGGGTTTTTTGAACTTTGAGGTTATGATTTTTAAAAATCTAGCTTTAAAAAAATCAAATTAAATAATTGAAGTATATTTCACTTTTTTAGTATGAACAGTAAAAATGTATTAAACAGAATTACAATAAATTTGCATAAACTTTCAAAGGTTCTCATCTGTGTTGTCCGTTAACTTATTCTGCGCGGCGTTTGAGTCGAGACGAGTCGCTTACACCTCGAGTGACGTGAAAAGACTAATGTGAATCAAATGCGAGCGAAATTATTGATTTTCTGCCGGTGGAAACTTTAACCGTTGCTTCATAGGGCCATACAGGAGTTGATCGATATCTCTTCATCAATACTCTTTTTCGCTAATAACATCGCAAAAACGAATAAATTTGCCATGTTTCTTGCGAACGAAGCAAGATTTGAAGATTCCCTACCGTGCGACTCTACAATATATCTCGAAAAGTGAATCTGTGTTCGGTATTAAAACAATAAAAGCAACGGTGGCCAGAAAACGAACATTGCGCGTAAGCTGTTATGAAAAATCAATGTCGATTTGTGCCATGTTACAGAATTAACAATCCCAAATATCGAGTTAAACGGTTCTTTGTTCTCATTGTGGATATTTTATGTTGATAGAATTGATAACACTGCGGAACAAATTTTGTCTCCATTTACAAAATACCGTTATCTACTTAATTTTGAGGTCGCTGAATCTGACTGATTCCGTCTTCGAAAACGTCATAGCACATCTGCACTATGGGGGATCGGGCGGTCACAAATCGAAAAAGACTTGTTTCCTACATCATTTTTGGTTATTTTCTTCTTATTATTCTTCCTGGAATAACGTCCTCACTGGGACAGAGCCTGCTTCTCAGCTTAGTGTTCAATGACCACTTCCACAGTTATTAAATAAATGCTTTCTTGGCCAAAGTTGCCATTTTCGCATTCGTGTGTCGTGTGGCAGGTACGATCATACTTTATGCTCAGGGAAGTCAAGGAAATTTCCATTACGAAAAGATCCTGGACCGACCGGGAGTCGAATCCAAACACCTTCAACATGGCTTTGCTTTATAGCCGCGGACTCTAACCACTCGGCTAAAGAAGGCCCCACATTTTCTTAATATTACTTACAACATAATTTTAAAAAAATACAAAGTTTGAAGATGCTACTTGTTTTAGTATCTGAGATATACAGTATCAAGGTCAAAAATATATGCAAAATTTACACTTAACAGCGACAAAAAAGCTTGTTTTTCAAATTCATTCAACAATTACATTCTTCATTAATGCCGTTCATCTCAATGCGTTCCCATAAAGGTTTTTGTATAAATTTACTGCTGGACTATTAATATAATGTCATATAAATAATAGAAAAATTATTAAAAGTGGAATAAACTGATTTTTTTTTTAGAAAATAATACCAAATTTGAACTTTGATAGTCAAGAACTTTCATTCCTCGCTTTTCCCCTCACTTATGCTTAGGTAGAAATCAAGCTGAAAAATTAAAAAAAACATGCCCCGCAATTGAACCTTGCAACAAATAGCAATTTTCAAAGTTATACCATTTTTATTTATTTATTTTTGTCCTTTGATTTTTTTACCGCGTTTGCTTAAAATAAGTTCCCTTTCACATTAATAAAGTTTTTAGATGGTCACAATCTCGTTATGTTAAGTTGGCTCACATGTTTTTGACTTATTGACATTTTGCCTTTGGCCAGAAAACATGATTTTAGGAAATACAAATTAAAGCGATTTTCAATCTGTTTTTTTTTAGCCAAAGGTAAAACGTAAGGGGCCTTCCTTAGCCGAGTGGTTGGAGTCCGCGGCTACAAAGCAAAGCCATGCTGAAAGTGTCTGGGTTAGAATACTGGTCGGTCCAGAAACTTTTCGTAATGGAAATTTCCTTGACTTCCCTGGGCATAGAGTATCATCGTATCTGCCACACTATACACGAATGCGAAAATGGTAACTTTGGCAAAGAATGCTCTTAGTTAATAACTGTGAAAGCGGTCATAAGAACACTAAGCTGAGAAGCAGGCTCTGTGAGGACGTTAATTCCATGAAGAAGAAGGTAAAACGTGATTTTGATAATTCGTGGTTTTGAGTGATAAGTGAAGGTATGGAAAATCGCGCTGTTATTTCTCTTTAAGATGTAAGATTAAAGCATATGTCGAAAGTTGAAAATGATTTTAAACATATTTGTACCAATTATTAAATAACAGAAGATGTTGACTAAGATATGTTATATAAATTGGAGTGTAAATTTGTTACGAAGTGGAAGGAAGCTTATCGTATTAAAAACCAGTTTGCGACAATTAGCTGATTGCAAAGTGATTTTGATTTGGTGGAGTTTTGGTTGCGTCATGTTTCTCATACAATTATCAATTGTATAATCCATTAACAGACGCACAGGTTCTTAAGACAGCAGAAGAAGCATTTGGATTCATGATAATTCTGGATTGAGTAAACGCCAATACGAATTGATGCATTTTGATAGTCCATATGATGTCATTAAAGATGTGAAAAAATATGTGCACCTCCTCAAGATTCCATTGAATAGCGAGATTGAAAATTAGAGTAAGATTACAAGCACCGATGACAAACTCAAAAAGTGTCTGTGAGTAGTGCGAAATTTTATGATAATTGAGGATTCTAAACATGATTTATCTCGTGACACTTTAGATGCTGAAATTGACGAAAACTTTGTTGATGAAAGAAAAATAATAATAAAAAAACAATGGTGTTATCATTTAAATTGAAAGAAAACCATTTCATATGTGCAGTCCAGGTTTCTTAAGATTGCCTTCTGTGCGCTTCTCATGACTTTCATCACAGACAAACAGACGTCACACTCTCACCATTGTCCATCGATTCATTTTGAATTACCGGTGGATTAACTTAGCAAACAATTTCATAAATCATAGTATAAGTTTCTTGGACACATCAATAAAATCAGTATTTTAAACAAGTTTGGCGACTTCCTGTAGCAAAAAATTGTGACGTAGAGCATTTCTAAAAGCAACAACGTGTTCTGCAACCCTAAATGTAATGAAGACACATACTTTGATGTTTGAGACACACGAAAAGGTTATTTTTGTTTCGCTATGTGGCCTATTGTTGTTCATTGTCCCATAAATCAAATGTAATTCTTGATAAATACTCAAATATTTCGACGAAACAATGCTTCCGCTGACAGATGAATGTTTATATATTGTTATAAGCAGGGTAGACAATCGTCACCGTCAAATGGAAGAAGTCGATGACGAAACTAAAAGAAGCATCGTCATCGTCACTCAACCAGGGACGGATGACTATTTTCCGCAGAGATCCGATCACATAGGCTCGGCGTCATGACGAATAAACACGATTCCTTTGTTACGGGCGAATCTACCTTCGGGAGCACTGAGCCGACTAAAAATATGAATCGTTTCTTCGACAGAATAAGAGCATTTTTTGAAAAAAATAAAACAAAAATAAACAACAAAACACGTCTGCAATCGACCAAACGATCACTAAATCAACAATACCACGCGATTACCAATAGAGCTATTATAGAATCATGAGGGGAACGGGTTCATTTGCCATTACAAGGAACTATGTGATGGCATTCGTTGGTTGGTGCGAAGCAATCACGCTAAACTTCATCCGCTCAAAAATGAGTGCCGAGTACACAAAATCGGCCTCTCTTCATGCAGCACAGATTCTGTTCTGTGTAAAGAGGGCTGTACACAGTTTTGTGCAAACGGTGGTAAACAAACCGAATGAGTGAAATGCGCACAGAGGAGGAACGCTTGGAATGTGGAATACGCTTCCATTTTTGTTTTTGCTTCTGAAAACATTGAAAATACATTCAAATTTTAAAGTTTTCAGAGATTTTTTCATTCGAATAGCCGAAGCGGGAGCAAATGGGGAAAAAACTTCCGCAATTGCAACCATCTTCAGCCTTTTCGCTGGAAAAAATCCCAGAAAACTCCCCATTTTACCAACTGTTTGCTGCCGTGTGGGAGATGACTGACAGTTCCATTTCCATCGATCCGCGCACAGCCAATGGCCAACACATCGGTTACACATAGCATGAGTGCGACTTACACAGAACTTTCACTCAGCCAGAGAGTCCTGCATTGGTTGCCTCATTCTGTGTAGTTTTAACACATGCGCTGCGTTGAGCAGGCTTAGCGTGATCACTGGCAAGCGGAATGAAGAAAAATTTGCTCGTTGACGATTTTGGATAGAAGCTAGTCGTGCATTCTTTCATCGATGACGAGACGACGACCTGCCAGAGTTATTGTACTGGATGACCATGACCGAACCTGACGATTATCTGCCCTGGTTCTAAGATTCATTGCTCCGTTATTTTCATAATTCACATTTATAAAGTTTAATCACCGCACGACTTTTCTATTATGAAAATTTATTGGCTTTTTTTTTGTGAACGCGATACCTAATTTTGCGTGTCTAGTGTTGGTAGTAACCAACACTACAACATCTAGCCGTTCAAGACCAGGACGTTTGGCAACAATTTGTCGTTTCGATTGTGTTGTTTACACATATGGCCCTCTGTTAATGTTCAACTATACTGTTCGGGTATCACGTTTACCAAAATTAGCAAAAACAATTTTCATAATAATAAGTTATCTTCATAAGTAAATAAATCTGAAATTCATATACCGTTTTGATTCATATTACGGACAGCTTCAAATTTCGGACACCCTACTTTGTATGGGAAACATTTCACACGAAATGTTTCAATTTTTGCCGTTCAAAAGTTCTCAATTTCAAGGCTCGTTTTAGTAAGCTTTTTCCATAAATATCTTCAAAAATTAATAATGCCCAACTACCTTAGATGTCTCTTTAGTGGTTGGACGATTTCGAATGATGATTTGACTGTTCCATTAATGCTTATCATGAGCTGTCCGGAATTCGAATCAAAGTGTCCGGAATATGAGGCAAAAGTGAGGAAGCGTCCGGAAAAAGAATCATGAAAAGGCCGCGCATTTTGATTTATTTAAAATGATTCTAGTTGCGGAAGCGTATTCTTTACCCACCATTCGAAAGCTTAGGGCTTCCGACGCTATATAACGCTAAAGAAACATACATGATTTATTTTGTGTGCTCTATGCTGGGTCATACTTCACTGAGGCCTTAAGGCTAAGTAGCCCGTCGTTCGTTTTGGCATCAATGATGACTTTTCAGCTTGCATTTCAAAGTGATAACACTTAGTCTGGATAGTTTATATTGACTTGAAAATGTATCACCAGGTCCGTCACACTCGGGCTCAGATTGGGTACCACTTCTAGTACTGCATTTCGTCCCTCGGTAGTACAAAAGGTACCCAAGTTTGACAGATCGCAGTACACTTTTCACGGCATTCTAGATTACCTTATGAGCCATAAAATTTTGGGCAACTGCAAGGGACATGGAGGTCTTTAATTTGTCTTTGGTATCACTGTACGCGCTAATATGCATAAAGTATGCTGATACTTTTTCAGCGTAGTCAATGCAAAACCAACTGATTTTCTTTGATTCGAAATCGTGAGATAAATTAGCAACAATCATCGACGACGCGTACAAATTCCAATGACGGCCTACTTCGCCTCAAGTGTCCGTAATATGAATCAAAACGGTACCTATTTTGAAGGTTGCACAATTCAAGTAAATGCTGAGCCAACATACAAAAATCGGGGAAACAAAAGTTTGGCCAAAATTCAAATTACATGTAAATTATTGAATTTTTCAAACAGCAAAAATATGCAATCCAGCATATTTCTGCAGAAAAATCATCCATATTGTTTGTGAGAGACAATACTTTTTTAATGCGAACCTTTTAAAATTGCGTCTATTTAAAGCGAAACGACTTAATTTTCAAGTTACAAATCATCAAAATTACACAGGTTTAATGTTGAATAGCTAATATAAGAAATCCAATTAAATATTTTTTTTATCTTGATGTGCGACAATAGTGTTGAGCTTTAATATGTTATATAACAGTAATGAAATATTTTTTCCCCATTTATGAATTTTGTAATTTATTATAGTATTTTTTGTAATTCTTCAGTTAAATTGACGACATGGAAGTCGAAGGATTTTTAAGTTTAATAAAATTTGGATCAAGTATTTGAAAAGAATAATAATTTGGACATGTTTTACAATAATAAAACATATAAAAATCTAAAACTAGTCTCTCGTGTTTTTGGCCGTTTATTTGTATGAAACCTCAGGTTTGACCTCCTTGAGATGCTTCCGTAGTGCCTGCTTCATATTTGCCCAATATTGGTCGATGGACCTTAGTTCCGGTGCTTTGGGAGGTTCATGACCTTCCGTACGGAAGCAACCCCATTGGCTGCGTACCATTTCAGAACAACATTTGAATTTTTGGCACGAATCTAGATCCGACCAGATGATTGTAGTGCCCTTTTGTTGTTTCAACAGAAGAAGCAGATAATGATACATGCATTTTTCGACGATTTCTGGTACAGTAATTTCTCGATTATATCACGCATCCGCAAAATGTTGTTGTCATATGCTGCCCATATTCGCATAACAGTCCCATGTAGATAGGAAATCCCATAAAATATGAGACTGTAATGCGAATATGGGCTGGATACAATGATAACAGATCAATGATAACTGATAACAGAATATCCAAATGATAACAGCGATAATAAAATTTGTTATCAATTTGATATCATCCAGTTATCCGCCTTTGCTCGAGAAGGGTGTCCGCCTTTGCTTCAAGGGTGACCTTGAAGAATGTTGGCAGTTTGGTAGCTTATGAATATTTTCGCCTCTCTTAGCAGTTTCGTGGCAGTAAACAAGCAATTGAAATGTTCGGATATCGAAACATTTTGTGCATTCGAAATGCTGATTAAGAGTAAAACTTTGAAATTGCAGTCATTTTGCTATTTTAAGCCAGCTAAGCGACCAGTTTGCTATATTGAGGCAATGAGCCCATGGAATGCAATTAGAAAACTAATGTACGGATTATTCAAATGCTTATTGGTTACCTGGGAATACATACATAAAACATAATGAAAAAGTATTTCTTGCCATATAATTTTCATGCAATTCTGACTAAATATTACAGAAATCGATTGAATCAAGTGTAGAGAACATTTAAAATGGAGTTGATAGTAAAGTATTGTTTGTTTTGTAATTATCGTTTAATGTAAAATTTGAAAATCATATAATTATCATGGAATGATATCGACAAAAAAAAATGTGCACAAATAAAGCGTCATGTCATGTGCTGTAATTACTACTGTATTTGGTGATGTGCGGTACTGGCGGATCTTCATCTAGGTTTGTTCATCACAAACGAAGATACTAGAAGCATTTTATTCAAATAGTTATAATTGATGATATATTGGCATTATAAACGCTTGAAATCAATCAGCTGTACGTGCCATCAGAATTCCGGAGAATTGATAGGATTAGTAATAGTAGAACTTGAAATTTGCATTGGATTCTTTAACCAAAAGCATTTCCATGAATCATCATCATTTTTGTTTTTGGAGGCAGATATTTCCAAATAACATTTAAAAGTCTACATGTACACAACGACCTCACAACTCCATGTAATTAATTCTGTTCCAGAATTTTATGTTTCGAAAACGTGTCAAAGTGCAACTTGTACGAGTAATGATAGCTCTTATCATACCAAACAAATTTGCCGAAGTCTCTACCTTTCTAAGTGGACTGGCTCCTGAGATAGAAACAAAAAGAAAAAAAGAAAACTAGAAGTTTCATGCACACTAACGCCACCTAGTGGTCGAATTCCACATTGAATGAGGTTCCATCAGATAGTCCTCAACCTCTAGAACACCTTTAGAATAGACCCCAATTTAGAAAGCATCGACTTTGGGGTATACCGACTTCAAATTAGAATCTTGTCGAACCGCGTACATTCTTAAAGATAAGGAAAATTACTGTGGACGTTATTCTCGTTGTGACTGAATGACGCATGATGTAAATGATGGAATGACACAAAAATGTGGTATTGAAGATGTATTGAACAAAAACTTTAATTTTAAATGATAAAGGACACGAGAACGATGGCACTGTGATCGACATTCCCAAAATCAGACACTAACGTATTTGAATTTCAACACAAATTTATGTCATTTGGTTCGCTTCTTTTATGTGCATCCAAAAGACATAAAATCGCATGATTTTTTGGAAGTGTGTATAGTGCGTTCATTATTATGCGACTTCTATGCACTTTGAAAAAATCATTAAAATTTACGTCATATGTGCCCGACATATTTAAAAAAAAAACAAAATTACGTAAATTTAAGTTACAAATTATGTAATTTTCGGTCGCATTGAACTAAACATTGTTCGGATCACAAATATTTTCAGTCAAATCAAACGTAATTTTGCAACAGGTATTTTTAAGTTCAAATACTATCAAATTTACATTAGGTGTGTTGCTTACCAAGAAATTTGTAAATTTGTCATATGAAATTTTAGTTTATTCTCAGTACATATGTATGTTTGTCGATTTTACCATACTGTAAGCCGTATGGCGAGTACTATTCTTGAGGAATACGGGGTGCGCCATTTATTTTGTCGATATGTAAACATTGAATAAGTTTGACATTTATCAACCGATTGATTTTGTTAGACATTTTATGATTACTTCAGTTCAGTACAATTTAAACCACGAATAATCGAAACCGAAACGAGCTAAAATAGTGACGCTTCATATTGAAAATAGTATTTCTGTTTTGCTAATTTTATGTTCATATCCTTGAAAATATCATGATCAACAGGCACCATTTGGCGGCACTAATATCCACAAACGACACACTTCAGAACAATTTTTTTGTTTTCGAAATGCATGAAACAGTAGCGTAGCTAGGGAGGTGCAGTCCGCACCGGGCTCCAAGTTCATAGGGGCTCACAAATCGTGGTAAGTTTTATTTAATATTATAAACTTGATTTCTAGAAAACTAACACCTAAACAAACAGACAAAAAATCAGTTTTGAGACGACCTCGGCAATTTGTAGGGAACCCATGATTATTGGTATTAGTGATTAGAGTAGCATAAATACCTATTCAAAATTCATTCTAGATAAATCGGGGCTCTAATAGCCGTAATGGTAAAAGCACAGCTATTCAGCAAGACGAAGCTGAGGGTCGTGTGTTTGAATCCCACCGGTCAAGGATCTTTTCGTAAAAGAAATTCTCTCGACCCAAAAGCACATAGTATCTTAATACCTGTAGGGGAATTGGGGGCATAATGGACACGTTAAGCAAATGTTCGTTTTAAGACCATTAAATGGCAATGTTTTCAATTTACCCCCTGCTAGTTTTCAAGTTTGATGTTAGTACGACGTGCCACATTCATTCATAGTGATAAAAATCATATCATATGTCAGAAAAGCGAGATATAAAATTGGGTCGAAAACAAGGCTGGTAAAAAGGTATCGGGGCGAAATGAACACCTGCATGAAATTTAGTTATTCCAATATATTCAATGACTGTCAATCATTCTGATATGCAAAAGGGCTCTCCCTCAATCATAATAGCTAAAAAGAACCTTTCTGAGTTCGTTACTTTGCTCAAAAATTAGATTCTTCCACGGTCTTGCTTATATGCCAATTTGAAACTGAGAAAATTTTTAAGTCAAATTTTGAAGAACAATTGAAGCAAAAAATAAACTTTTATACCGTCAAATATTTCAAATGCATTACAGATTTCATGCAGTGAATGAACTTTTGATGAAATATGCGTATTATCAGATATTGAGAGGGTGTCCATTTCGCCCCGTATGTTCATTATGCCCCTAATCCCCCTAACACAATATACACATGCACAACTGAGAGAGACTCGCGAAGAGGAAAAATATCAACGTCATATGCAGCCCAGATTCCCCTCTCACGAAACGTCAAATGCAGCCCACCGTTTTTATGGCTGAAAAAGTGAAAAGTATTGTGTTCAAAGTAAATTGTTATTAAAAACCTCAGTCAGCGGAGCAGTTTTTTCCAATGTTGCTGATAAATCTAAGCAGAAGATTAATTATTTCTAATGTCTGCTACGTTTGCTGGCATGAAATTACACTCCAACGGCTATTTATGATTCGATGTGATGCAAACTCAATCATTTTTTGCTGAGAGGATCATGTGAAGGTTTGAACGGCTTGCGCATAATTGTTATAAACACAAAGTGGAATAAGAAAAAAAAACTCAGCAATCACAGAAAAAGAAGACCGTCTTCGCGAGTCTCGTCTCAGATGCACAATAGTCAATTGGCGAAGAATAACTGTGGAAGTGCCCATAACAACCCTTATCTGAGAACCAGTGCCTGTCGTAACGCCAGAGAGAAGAAAAACTCGTTTTAATTTTATAATACAGACGGATCTACTTAAATGTGTGGGGCCCGTATCTGGAACTGATTTGGAGTTATGTTACAGAGTATATTCTTAAACAAGTCGATTTTTATTTCATTGAAAAAAAAAAGTTTGAAAAAAAAATCACTTAATTAGTTGAGTAATTACCATCTTGGGGGCATGGTTGGTAGCAGTCATGGTTGTGGGGCTGATAGCAGATTTTTTTAAGAGGCTTAGTCTCCGTTTTAAGCCAAGTCTCTATTTTAAGCAAAATGGAGTTCTGTTTGATCTTTCGACCTTGACGCTTGCTTTTGCCGGAGCGAGCGACGAGGGCAGGATCGAACATGTCGCGCGTCGATCTCGTAAGTGAAAAAGTGGCGGTTGGAGTAAGTTAAAAAGTGTCGCGATCGGTTCGTTCTTTTTGATCTTTCGACGACCTTGACGCTTACTCCTGGGCAGTGCGTCAAGAAAGCCCGAGCTGTCGTCCGTGTTTTTTTTTTCGGGTCGCGCACCTATTTTTTTTTTTCTGAGTGCTAGCCGAGCAAACGAGTGAAGCTGAAAGTGGATTGTGGCTGCTCAGTCAAGGATAACGGATCAATTGGTGAGCTCGTTTCATGCTACTATTTCTAATCTATAAAATATGTATGACTGCACATTTAATCGTTACAATGGTGGGATGTAAATATGATGTCTCAACAAACTATGGATGGTTCGTCACTGTGAGTGTCGACACAAACTCTGATTCATGATTTATTTATGTTTAACTTTTTTTTTCAGAACACCCCTTATATACTTTTATTTTTGTAATTAAAAAAACTTTGAATGGTTCGACACTACAAGTGTAGACTTGCGAAAGGTTCACTTTATTCAACAAACTTTGGATGGTTCGCCACTGTAAGTGTCGGCATAAGAATAAGAGTGTTCTATGATGTCCCAACCAATTGAGTCTTTTGTTTCTTTTCAAATGAGTAAAATATAATAACACATGCTTTCGTACTGACAGCTGTAGGAATGTTACGTTTAGGTATTTGTTCAACAAACTTTGAATGGTTCGTCACCTCAAGTGTCGGCATAATTTTCCTCTACATAGAAATTATATGAACAATTATATTTACGTATAAGCATGTATATATCTCACAAATCATTGTTTATCATGGTCTAATCGCTTATCAAGGTGAATCCTGTGACCCAACGATCCTCCCCACTAACAAACATCCCTCCCAGTAACCTTTGTGGAGATGCAGAGGCAAACACGGTCTCCAAATAGCAAAGGTTACACACTAACATTCCTTCCCTCAATCCCACCTCACTGCAAGGACGTGGCCGGCGCCGTTATTGACCTTGTATAAATAGAGGCACTGAATTATGCACACTGAAGAAGATTATGGCCAATCCCAGCCGAACTTCTAGTTGATTCTTTGTGCATTTTCACTGACTTCGGTCAATCACGGAATAGCAACCATTGATATGTGTAGTCAGTCTAAGCTAAGCTAAGCTAAGTCTCTATTTTAAGCAAAATGGTCTCTAAAATCGTTTTTTTTTCTTTACTCTGCTTGCAAGGAAATCCTGCTACAAGAGATTTCAGAGAGACCTTCAGAGACGATTACGTGGTTTTTCACAGGTTGAATTTCTTCAAAGATCTCTTCAGGTATACTTTTAGGATCTTCTTCAGAATTTTCTCTATTGATTCTAGCAAGTCTCCCAAGAAATCTTTCAGCGGTGCTTCAAGGGATGGTCAGAGGAAATTCTTAGTAATTTGCTCCAGGGAATTCATGACCACTTTTCTTCACTGTTCGGATTTTCCCAGTTGTAACTACAGTTAACTCTCCCTTACCCGATATTCCGTATCTCGATATCGAGTTAGAGAACCATACTAAAAGTTGGTTTTCATGGCTAACTCGATGGTCCCTTGGATCGCAGTTGCATTGGTTTTGTGTTCTGTAACTCGATACCTCCCTAACTCGATGGTCCCTTCAATATCGAGTAAGGGAGAGATGACTGTATATTCCAGAGTTTCATACAGAAGTTCTTTTGAAAAAAAATCATTCTACAGTTTTTAAAGAAATTCATTTGTGAATTGTTCAAATAATTTTTATTTGTATTCTCTAAAGATTCAACCACATTTATCCTAGGAATTTCTCCAAAAATTCCTCCAGGGATCATCCGAGGAAATATACCGTTTTGATTCATATTACGGACACTTAAGGCCTGAGTGTAGTAAAACCGATCGAAAAGCATATAAATTGCAACATAATATACGATACATCTGCGTTATCATGCTTTCAAAACACTAATTTTTCGAATGGCGACCGAAGAGTCGGATTTTACAGCTTGAATTACCTGAAATGAATAGAAATTAGTGAACTTTCCATGATTCTTATTCAGGCCACAACCTCACTTTTGTTTCATATTGCGGACACTTTGTTTCGAATTCCGGACAGCTCACGTAAAGCAAAACTAAAATGGTTTAATTAAAAATTAAACTTTCTCATTCGTTAGAGCAACGTCAAAACTAATCGCGCATCATTAAATTCCATGGATTACTATGCTAAATTCATATCAAAACGTTCCTGAAAGTAGTGAACTTTTCAACTGAAAATTTTGAAACATTTCAAGTGAAACCTTTCCCATACAAAGTAGAGTATCCGGAATTTGAAACTGTCCGGAATTTGAATCAGAACGGAATTTTATATTCTTCCAGGAATTCCTCTTTAAATTTGACCTGGAATTTCTCTTGATGCTCCTTCAGAGATGTCTCCAAAGATGTCTTCAACATTTCATGCAAAATTACTCGTGTAGTTCTTCCAAACAATTTCTTGTATTATTGTATCTTCAGGTTTAACTTAACGGCATTTTCAAAAGTTTATCTGAGGTTCCACACCAGCTAATACTACAGTAAATATTCTAGTTATTCCAATCATGTAAGAAATTTATCTTCGAAAGTTTGCAAGACTTCCTCAAGAGCCCAGAAGGGAGTTGTGGGAGTCCATTATGGGTTACTTTCAAACCTAATCAAGTTTTATCAGATTTTAATTTGAGATTTTCTTCTGAAAATATCACCTGAATTTGAAAAAAATCCTTTTTTGGAGATATTTATGGAAAATAACTGGGGAAATTCTTTGAAGACATCTTTGGAAAATTTTGAGAAAATCATTGGATACATTTCTGAAGTTCTTATGATTCCCTTGAAAAAATCTAAAATAATCTTTGAAGGAATTCATGCTGGAATCTCTGAGGTTACTTCTATGGTAATCTATAGAAAAATGCTACGTTGAGTTTTGAAGTTATTTAAAACGCAATCCTTAGAAATTACGTGAAAATTGCAAAATTTACTTCTGAAGAAATCTTTGGAGTTCATTTTTTTAATTTATTTGAAGCAAACTTTGGGTAAATTTGTTGATTTTCAAAGCATCGTCAAAAATATCAAAATCAATTCCCACTCAAAACACAAAATATGGGAAATGTTCAAATTTCCTTAGAATACTCAATTGAAATAATTGCTTCCCACTTCAATGGCAACTCACATGATGTCATCTCGATGATTTTCAATAAACTAATGTATTTTCGAACAAGAATTAAGAAACCAAGGACTGAGGCTCATTAATTGACATTTTTGTCATTAAACGGGTACAACAATTTATAAACATAAGTTCCATCACTTTAGTCATAATTATTCAAAAGCTATTTGGTCATCGTTTATCTCAACAATCGATTTCATATAAGCGCCTTTCATTTAGACGGCGTTCACCTTAATTTTGAGGGCCCCTAAATGGAACTCCGCACCGGGCCCCAAAAACCCTAGCGACGCCACTGGCATTAAACGCCATTCCATGGTCAAATAGTGAGTAATTAGGCAGGCGTTCACGCCAAAACATTCATTGGGCCATACTTGTTCAAACAATTCGAAACAGTCGATCAAAAGCGACATCTCTGGATGAATTCGTGAAAATGGACTTGTCGATTAATGTTGCAATGAAACGATGCTTCGTGTCTCACTGCGAATCAAACTGTTCAGTTTTTGCAAAGAAAAATTCCTGGATATCGGATGTCAGATAGAAGGAACATTTCTTCCTAAAATTATTGTAAAATCTCGTGAGAAGCTTAAAACATGCATCAAAAAGCCCTTATTTTGTTGTGTTTAATGATGTCAGCCACTTGATTGATTGTATTTTTATGAAATTGTTCAAATAAATTGTAAAGGGTCATATTAAACAAGCATACTTTACTTATAGGAATTAATTGATTTTACAAAGCACTTTAAATTTTACATACCGATGGCGCATCCTGTACATTTTGATTTTGATTCAGCTAGGATGCTGAGTAACGAAGCACGATTTACTTTATTTCTATGATGTGTCCACATTATATCCTAGGATTGAATGACCGCTACTACACATTTGTGTAACTTTGTGTCACCAACATATTAAAGCAAGTAAAATGACACAACATTACGTCTCATTTCATTTTACACGCGTGGTTTTGTGAGCAAAACTAGTATTTTTACCAGGCATTGCATTTTATCTGATCATTAGATCATCTGAGAAAGATACGGATCGAATAAGAATATATCATCTTAGCGCGCTTTGATCGATCTTCAATCAATATCTCTGGTTCATATGATGCTAGATAGAATCATTCAAACTCAGCAATCCACGCGCATGTTATCGTTGTGAAAACAGTAGAATTCAGTGACATTCATAGTGTAACTATGATTCCAGCGAAAATCTATCAAACTCAAAACAGTAAATTTAATGGGCATACATAGAGGTTAGTAAATGATACCGGTTACCCCCGTTGGTTTGACCACATTTAATCTGAACACTTTTTAATTTGTACCCCGCTAATTTGCACATCGTTCAGATTAAAAATGGTTCAAACGTCATTTAGCTCATGGAACGGAGTAAAGTTAAATGGAACGCTGTGGATTGGAAATTCAAAACAGTGAAAGAGGTAACCAGAAACACGTTTTTAGGGTGACTAGATGGTCAAATTAAAAATGAACCCCGATGGTTTGCATGAGGTACCGTTCAAATTAACGGGGGTGTACGGTACACATTTAATGAAATTATTTAATCGGCTTTTAAAAGACACGGACACCGTCTTCAGCCATTTAGCTGCACAGACTGTAACTAAACACTAGACAACGGACAAGCATGCTCCAGTGGCACAGTCATGAAACATTCATGATGAAAAGTTTCAATGGCTGACGCGGGAATCGAACCTGACGATGGATAAAAAATGGATAGTTTTACGTTATGAAATTTGTGAATGAACTCTATGTAGACGGTTAGTTCGATAAGTTCAATCTGCTTACGCTGTTTGTGCGACTCTTCATTTACCTAATCTGCATCTATACACCAAACAACTGTCAAGGACATCTTATGAGACATCAAATCAAAAGAAGGTATCACATCAAAGCGCTCTTGGATTAAGGATATTATCTCACCACCATTCAAAGATGATCTAAGTGATCAGATGAGATTGTTATGCCTGATTTTTACTAATGTCAATGACGCACGGGCCCTCCAAGATTGTCAACCACATATATATGAACCGTGGCCAACATGATTTTGACATTTTTGGAAATCTGTAAATAAATAAAAGAAGAAACCATCTTCAATGTGTTTTTGTTGTAAGCTGTCCCCCTGCAATGTTTTGTGCCGTAATTTCAAACAAGACGTAGTTGATAATTGCCAATCAACATAACCTCAACCATCCTAAGGGATTCCCCGCACTCATTTCTTTCGGACACTGATTGTGAGTAATAAAAAACACAAGTTTACAATTATGTTAACATTACCCATCGTGTTTTGTTCTTCGACATTATATTTTACAAATAATTGCATTCCTAATAATTGATTGCCGTTTCGCTGGGTACAAGAGGAACATCTTTCATGAAATCGATGCAAGTATCAGCTGCATGCCAACACGGGCACGATGATATATGCAAATGATTTTAGACTCTTACTTATTCACTTAATTCACTTAACACCTGACAAGTTAAAGAACAATTTAATTGCACTGAATTGATAATCATATAAAGATTTTGACTCAATAGCTAGAACTACTTCGCTCCTTTTTTTTTTTTTTTTGATTACGTTTGACGTGCTGCGGTGCAATATGCCATCGTTCTAGTAATTATGAATAATTATAAATCAAGTCAAGTGATCAAATACAGCAGGTTATGTCTCAAAATGGAACTGAATTTACGTTAGAACCCTACTAATATTGATTTCCAACATATTGACGACATTTTTCTTCATTTTACATGTGACACAAAGTTCCAATCGGAATATCCGCGTTGTAGGTGCCCACCACTTGACAGCCAGAGCCTAAGGGAGGGTAGCTATGAAAGGGAAGCTGAGTGGTGCAGAGACAACCCATTCATGAATCTATTTACAGAGAGAGCCACTTAAGTGCGTGCGGATTGGCTCGGCCGGCAGCCAACAGCTTACCTGGTGCCGATGGTTAGCAGGTGCTCTTGCTTGAGGTCGATACTGCCCTCCGGTGCTAGAGGTGTGGCATGTGAGCGCCTTAAAGGTAACAATAACTATAATCGAAGCGTTTAGCGTAAAGCAGAGCAAAGTGGTGCGATGTGTGTTTTTGGTGGTAGTATGCGTCCCCCACAGAATGCCTTTATAGAGTGGGCTGTGTTGAAGTGTTTTTCTCCGAAAAATTAGTTCGATATAGTTTTAACAGGGTGCGGATTTGTCAATGCAGAGAGACAGCCGATTAGTAAGGTGTCCTTTGATCGGTATATATACGGAAATTTTTCTCCGAGACAGCACAGTTCTTCGGCGTCTCTTCTGTAGATCTAACTAGATCCCAACTCACAAGCGATTCTTCGATTAGTGGAAATGGCATTCAAAGTATGTGATATTCATAAGTTTTTAAAGTGATTAGACGAAAATCTGTGTTTGTTCTTTTACTAGTGATCATAGTGATAATGTGTTCTAATAATGTTTTGTGGTTTGTTTCCTACAGTTCGTTGCTCTGTTCGCTCTGGTGGCTGTTGCCACTGCACAGCACTACGATCCTCATTACTACCAACAACCGCAATACCATGCTCAGCCAGCTTTGGTGAAAACTGTGCAACCAGCTTTGGTCAAGACCCTGCAGCCGGCTCTGGTCAAGACTGTCAAGCACGTCGAATATCCCGATACTCCCGCTGAATACCAATTCCAGTACTCTGTCCATGATGAACAAACTGGTGACATCAAGAGCCAACAGGAAGAACGTCATGGAGATAACGTAAAGGGAGTCTACACTCTGATCGACGCTGACGGTTTCCGTCGTATTGTTGAATACACTGCCGATGAGCACTCCGGATTCAATGCTGTTGTCCGCCGTGAACCTCTTGAGGGCCACCACGCTGTCAAGACCATTGCTCCAGTTGCTAAATATGTTGCCCCAGTTGCCAAGGTTGTGGCCCCAGTTGCATACGCTGCTGCCCCAGTCCACCATTACCAGCCAGCTCCAGTTCAACGCCTGCATTACCAGCCTGCTCCTGTTCAGCACTATCAGCCAGCTCCAATCCACCATTACCAACCAGCCCCGGCCAAGGTCTACACTGCTCCAATTGCTAAGGTTGCAGTTCCAGCCGTTACTAAAGTCGCTGTCCCAGTTGCCAAGGTAGCTTATGCTCCCCATCATGAAACCACCAACCACGTGCAGTTCAGCGGATTGTCTTCCAACTACCACTACTAAATCGCTTGCTGCCAGGATCAACGATTGACGGATGATATTAGCGCCATAGCTTCTGCTCTTTGAGGGCTCAAAGACGGGAGTGTTAACTAGTTGTATATACATGTATATAGTCATTATAGTTACAGAAGAATGAAGTGAATATAGACGATGAAAGCTATGAAAAAAGTAGTTTGAATCTAGTGTAGTGTTGTATCAGTGTAATCCTTTGATGTTGTAAAAAGTCTGTTTGACTTGGAAACATATTCAACGATATATATTTCTGGATCTGGAACATTTCTATATGTTTGCACGTTCAATGGGTACAAGTGTAATGTTCAATTGAACTTGGTGAAGCGTATGAACATTAAAGAAGAAATTCAAATCTTCTCAGATCTAATGCAGTTTCGGAAATTCCTAAAAAATCCTCCCAGGAGCTCCTTTGGAATTTATTCCATATACACCTCCTAAAATTTTTTTTCTTGAAATCCTACAGTTGATTTTTAATATTTTTTATTAGGATGTATTCAGGATTTCCCGCATCCATGAATTTACAGTGAATCCTTCTAAAATTTTATCCAACAGGTGGAGCAAGAGACGGAATCCAGGTCAGTTGTGTTTGAATCGCGTTGTTCGCGTGAAAAAAAGCCAAAGTTCAATCACTAGTGTTTGTTTCGTTGATTCTGTTGCTTGTTCCGGTGAAAGTGGACGATGCAATTAGGATCAATTGCGTTTAGCACTTGTTCGGCGTACATGGCGGTTATAGAGTTATTATTGAAAATATCGCGAATCCATTTAGGCGTGAATGATATCATCAACCATAGGTGACTCACAGATCCTAACCTTATCTCACTACAGTAGTTTCTCGATTTTATCACTACCCAATTTTTCTCGCCTTATTTAATCACGATTTCCATTTAGTTTTTACCACGCCAAGGATATTGTATGATTTCCATACATTTTATATTGACCGACCACTCTCAAATAATCTATAATTTGCTGCTTGATCAATTGCTTATAAGTTGTGCATTTGACTGAATCGATTTCTGCATTGTTTTAGAGAGATTGAAATGGATATGGTACGAAAACGTTCCTTTGTGATATCACGTTTCAGTATATCACGTCAAAATTTTGTTAATCCGTGATATAATCGAGAAACTACTGACGGATTCCATGTCAAATCGGTCAGTCACAGAACTCGACCATCTTCGATTTGGATTAAATTTTGCACATGTTTTTGGTATGGCAGAATAAGTATTTCCATAGAAAAATTGATCATTTTGACTCAAGTGTAACTTTTGAAAATGGCCTATAAATTATTGCATGCAACTTATTTGAAAAATTCTTATTCCAAAACTGTTGATTTTAGAGAAAAATGTTCTATGAAGAAGTTGTAGTGAACCGTTTGGACTATAAGAAAAAAATATACACTGAAAAAATATTTTATTTATTTTCATAGAAAAATCAAAAATAAAATTTAAATTTTAAATTACACAAAAACCCATTTTAAATATTTTTAAAATTTTAACCATAGAATCTTGATTGCAAACAGATGTTTGGGACAAAGTTTCATGATGGAGAAATTTTTAATAAAAAAGTTTTTCTAGGAACAACTTTTGGTCGATTTTCAAAATTTTGATTTTTTGTCAAAATAAATACGTTCTGATGATACAGTTACCATCTTGAAATGATTCTAAGCCATAATGAACATATGAATAATTTCTCTAGAAGTAGCCATTTTCGAATTATATCGAGTTTAATGCAAAAAATATTGTTTAAATATTAAAATAGGCCATTTTCATAAGTTATTCGCGTTTCTCCATTAATAATAATACGTTTTCGAGAGTAAAGAACATATATCTTTATACTTGTTTAATTTCCTTGATGGAGAATCACGAATAACTAATAAAAATGGCCTATTTGATTATTTAAACAATATTTTTTGCATTAAACTCGATATAATTCGAAAATGGCTACTTCTAGAGAAATTATTTATATGATCATTATGGCTTAGAATCATTTCAAGATGCTAACTGTATCATCAGAACGTATTTATTTTGACAAAAAATCAAAATTTTGAAAATCGAAGTTGTTCCTAGAAAAACTTTTTTATTAAAAATTTCTCCATCATGAAACTTTGTCCCAAACATCTTTTTACTATTAAGATTCTATGGTGAAAATTTAAAAAATATTAAAAATGGGGTTTTTGTGTAATTTAAAATTTAAATTTTATTTTTTATTTTTCTATGAAAATAAATAAAATATTTTTTCAGTGTATATTTTTTTCTTATAGTCCAAACGGTTCACTACAACTTCTTCATAGAACATTTTTCTCTAAAATCAACAGTTTCGCAGTTAGATTTTTTCAAATAAGTTGTAGGCAAAAAATTATAGGCCATTTTCATAAGTTACACTTGAGTCAAAATGATCAATTTTTTTATGGAAAACACTTATTCTACCATACCAAAAACATGTGAAAAATTCAATCCAAATCGAAGACTATCGAGCACGATTTTTATTTTTTTTCGACTCATTCTGGATGGAACTCGTCTACTGTAACACAATATCCACAACTGTAGAGATGCAGAAGATTCCTCATTCTCTAGTAACAAATATTATTGTCTTTTAAATTTTTAGCTCTTGATTTGTACACATTGAAAATGGTAGGCCCTATTAATTAAACCTCTTTGCAGTTTTAATTATTCTGGCAATCACGGAGCAGCAACTACGAACTGTACGGTCATCTGTACCCATGCTCTTACTCAACCATTGTTCTATCCAATATTTTTCAATGTACTCCCTTTGTGAATTCTCTGAAATTATTACTGGACGTTTAAAACAAATCATCATCAACATTTTACAAACATTGCTCAGGTATTTCCTTTGAAATTCCTGTACAAATTACTCAAAAAATGTGGAAGAAAACCCTACGAGATTTTCTTCAAGATATTTGCTAGAGATTATTTCATAAAATCATCAAGGCACATCTCCACAAATTCCTACAGAAATGTTACATCGGGTTGCTCCAAAAATCCCTACAGATATGTCTCTAAAGAATACTTCTCAATTTTTTGATGATCTCTACCAGGAATTTCAACTAAAAATCTTTCAGTAATTATTCAGAAGTTCTTCACAAGTCTGAAAGAGTTACACTAGTTGCTGCATCTTTTCATATGTGCTATTCTGAATTCCTTCAAAAATTCCTTCATACGGTTTTTCCTTCTTTAATTCGTCCAAATATTTCTCTTAAAATTTCTTCAAAGTTCCTTACAGAAATATTTCAATTATTATACCTTACAGAACTCATTAAAACCTTAAAAAGATAGTCAACAATTCAATGGCCACGCTGTTATATTTTCACTAACCCAGGAGAGAAACATCGCTTCTCGTTCACAGCATCAGCGCGATGCAACTGACTGCGGAATATGTCGTGATAAAATGAAGGAGTATTGGATGATTTAGTTAGCCTACGTAGAACATCCTAAGTTCATGGGAACTTGCTATCACCCAGCAATACTTTATGTTTACTGTTTTTTTTTCGCTTGATCACGACAGAACGTAATGGAATTAAATAATTCCCAAATAATCAATACTCCAATCAAACCTACACTGTAACCTCAATTTACGAACTAGATCGGGGGTGCGTAAATTAAGTTGGTGCGTAAATTGAATCAGTGCGTAAAACGAGGGAGCTCAGTTCGTAAAACGAGGTTTCGCCGCTCGGAGTCTTCTTCTTTCTGTCGTTACGTCCCAACTGGGACAAAGCCTGCTTCTCAGCTTAGTGTTCTTATGAGCACTTCCACAGTTATTAACTGAGAGCTTTCTATGCCAATTGACCATTTTTGCATGTGTATATCGTGTGGCAGGTACGAAGATACTCTATGCCCTGGGAAGTCGAGAAGATTTCCAACCCGAAAAGATCCTCGACCGGTGGGATTCGAACCCACGACCCTCAGCTTGGTCTTGCTGAATAGCTGCGCGTTTACCGCTACGGCTATCTGGGCCCCTTGGAGTCTACTTGTATGAAATTAATTTATATTATTTTGAAAAAATATGCTCTTTTAGTATCATTAACATATTATTAATACAATGGGTTCTTAATCAGGGTAGAATGTGTGCAAGTTAAGGTCTTCCAAGAACTCTTTGGAGTTTGGGCATATGATTCTACATGAGTTAACGAAGATCAATTTAGCATTTCTATGTAGAAGAATGTCTCACAATACTAGACCCTAGAAGATTGAAATATTTTTAAGAAGCGTTTGTATTGTCAGATCCAAGTTTTGGTAAATAAGTGAGTACAGCAGGTGTCCTAGTTCATTCAAAAACTTCCTGGAATATATACCTGCAATGTACTTGCATAATTAGCGATCCTTTGATGTTTTTTTATATGGCACAGGCCCTTATCTATTCATAGTAGTAAAATAAGTATTTTTTTAATTTGTGCCGATATCCTAGGTCCTCCAAGGACTCCATTGAATATAGGCCTTGGGATCAACGACCCTAATAAGAGATTAAAGGTTAGTTTTCAAATACTCCACAGGCCCATAACCAATCATGTGAATAAAAGGTTGATTGTAATAATATGTGCGGATGTCCTAGGTCCTCCAAGGACTCCATGTAATATAGGCCTTGGGACCTACGACCGTAATAAGAGATTAGAGTTTAGTTTTCAAATACTCCACAGGCCCCTAACCATTCCTGTCAGTAAACAGTGTATTGTATAAATTTGTGTGGATGTCCTAGGTCCTCCAAGATCAATATCGAATATAGGTCGTAGGATCTACAAGCGTAACCAATTATCAATAGATGCTTTTTTGATATGGCACAGGCCCTTATCTATGTGTAGCAGAATGTGAGTATTGTTATAATTTGTACCGATATCCTAGGTCCTTTGAATCTACAAACGTGATGAATGGTCTATAGGTAGCTTTTTTTATAAGACACAGTCTCTTAACCATTCATTCAAGTCATCGGAATATTTTATTGATTTATACGGATGTTTTGGTCCTCCAAGGACTCCATTGAATATAGGCCTTGGGATCTACGGCCATAATAAGTGATTAGAAGATAGTTTTCAAATACTCCAAAGGCTTCTAACTATTCTTGTGGGTAAACGGTGTATTGTATTAAGGTGAAGATGAATCGAAGCCAAGCTTCAAATTTTCAAGAGCACGGATCTGGAGAACTAAACATTCGTTCAAGCGAAAAACTTAATCGATTGGTCACTCGCTGGAGGTGACCAATCGATTAGGTTTTCAGCTCAAACGGATGTTTGGTTCTCCAGATCCGTGCTCTTGAAAATTTGAGGTTTGGCTTCGATTCATCTTCACCTTAATATGTGCGGATGTTCTTGGTCCTCTAAGATCTCTATCGAATATGGGCATTAGGTTATACAAGCGTAACCAATCATCAATAGCAGTTCTTCAATATTGCAAAGGCTTCTTACTATTCATATTAGCAAACGAAGTGTTGTATTGAGTTGTGTCGATGTTTTTGTATTTCCAAGGACTCCATGATAGGTCTGAGTATCTACAAACGTAAGTAGTTGTACATTGATGCTACTTATTCATAGCATAAAATCTAAACTCTTAAGGCTAAGTAGCCCGTCATTTGTTTTGGTAGCCATGTTGATTTTGTAGATTTCAATTTCAAAGTGATAAAACTCGGTCTTCTTAAGTAATATTGATTCATAAAAGTATCACTACTTGTGCTTACATATAGAAAGTATGCTGATACATTTTCAGCAACGTCAGTGCAAAACCAAGTGATTTTCTTTAATTCGCAATCGTGAGACGGATTGGCCAAAATCATCAAAGCTCAGTACAGTACTGGTGTTCATAAATTTACAGTGGAAGCTCGTTATAACGACAACTTTTATTGCGACAAAAGCTCTCTATAACGACATTTTTTGGACCCTTAAAGTATATTTCAGTGTTATAAATATTCTCTACTAGTGGTCCCGGCAAACTTCGTCTTGCCATCAAGTAGGCTATTGTATGCCCTATGGATCGTCCCATATAAAATGACAGTTCCGTCCAATCTCATTTTTCCGGCTTTCCCGTTGAATATCCTGGGATTTTTATACCCACAAACACGTCGGAACCCGTGACGAAAAAACGGAGAAATAATCATTGAAATCCGTTGATCCGTTCGTAAGCCATTTCGTGACATACAAACACCATTCCATTTTTATTTATATAGATAACGACTTTTCTCTATTACGACGGTCCCTTGCGATGTCGTTATTTAAAGCTTCGACTGTACTTCGTTAAACAATTGACGTCAATTAAATTTGCGTAAAAACAGACTTCGTTATTTGATGTTTTGGTCAATTGAATTTAATAATGGCGTCTGACATCGATTTTCTAACGATTTTCTCCAACCGGAGCTCACCATCTTGGATTCCAAAATGGCGTCGGACATCGATTTTCGTCATCCCCTCATCGTGCCCGTTCCAAAAATACATGGGTTTTCAACGGTTTTCCCCAACCGGAGGTCAATAATTTCCCACATAATTGTCTAAACTCAATTTACTTCAATTTACTGCGTAAAAGTGACGTAAATTGGATAACTTCGTAAAAAAGTGACTTAAATTGAGGTAGCGTAAAAAAAGACTTCGTAAATTGAGGTTTTAGTGTATCATGAACGGTACCAAACAGAGACGGTTAAAACCAAACGATCGATAATGCACAGTTGAATAAGATAAGATAAAATATAACCAAAATCGCTGTTGATCTATTAGACCAGGTCCTACACAGTTAAACCAAATCACCGACTTCGGTAATCTCATTACCGAAATCTCAACAGGTCGGTAATCAGTCGGTAAATGAATAAATTACTGACCTTTCGGTAATCTGCGTTTCGCACCTCAGCTGTCAAAACTACCGAGTTTTCGGTAAACGTTTACCGAAGACCTGTGAATACATGGTACGGGTTTGTTCCTCCAGATAACCAAATTCTTATTAATAAATAGTAAAACGTTAACGTATACTTTACTTTTTTCACCACACATGATTGGATAACCAAATATCTATAAACATAAATCAATCCATGAACTAATTTTGCGGGTACCAGGGACTTGTGCTGGGCTGCCGGAGAATGGATCATTGAAGGTAGTTTTTGCAAGTGCTCACCGCATCAAAACAAAGGCGCCACTGTATATGGAATTTATTATTGTGACAGCATTGCTGTTCTGTCAAACACACATGACTACGGTGGCGCTATCTATGCTTTCCATAGCGGCCGTTTTGGTTATTTTAATGATCCATTGCGGAAATGCAGCGGTCGTTGCAATCCTGATATTAATAATAACATTAGTTCATATAAAAACCATTTGGAAGCTGCTTTTTACTCACCTCTATCGTATTTCTGTATTGAGTAAATCCTTAGAATAAACTTATATTAATAGAACATCGGCAAGCCAAAATTTTCACCACGACGCGTCCACGTAAACAGTTAAACGCTGTCAATTTGCCGAATTACCGATTTCGGTGATCTAATCCTTCAGCCATTCCATAAAAAACCGATCTAGTGGGTCGAATTCCGTGAAAATTTGCTATTTTGTTCCTTATCCGAAATAAGGATACACGTATTTTTGGATTTTTTGATTAGGATGACTATTTCCGAAATAGGGTGACCAGAAAAATCGCGATTTTGCAAAATTTTTATTTTTAAAAAATTATAAATTTATAACAAAATTGAAAAATCTGATAAAAATATGTTTAAACGTGATAAAATATAAAAATTTCTAGTTTTTTCAGAAATTTTCATATATTTTAATGTGAAAAATTTGTTTTTCAATGTTTTCTTTTTTTTCTATTTTTTCTGAAAAGTCGAGACCTTAAGCTTTCATTCCATAAAAAAAGATTGGAAATCGGTTGAGCTATTCAAAATTTATGATTTTTTTTAACATTACAAATCTAATGCGCTGAGATCTACAGTGTGTGCCGATGAAAAATGACTGATTTTTTATTTTCAAAAAAATATATCTCGAAAACTAAAAAACATACATCGCTGAAAATTTGACAGTTTACGTAAAATTATATTTCTAAACTTTTAAGAAATGATGAGAGCAGCAATAGCCCCTTTGGTCCCGAGTCCTTCAAAACACGAAAAAACGGACACTATTGAGTTTTTTCATGTAAAAAACACAATTTTTGTGAAATTTTATCTTTTTCCCGAAAAGTCAAAATCTTTAGCCTTCATTTCGTCCAAAAAGATTGAAAATCGGTCAAACGGTTCAAAAGTTATAATTTAAATTTTTTTTTTTTGCAAAATCGCGATTTTTCTGGTCACCCTATTTCGGAAATGGTCACCCTAATCAAAAAATCCAAAAATACGTGTATCCTTATTTCGGATAAGGAAAAAAATAGCAAATTTGCACGGAATTCGGAGACCCACTAGATCGGTTTTTCATGGAATGGCTGCCTTAGTCTACCGAAACTTCAGTGAAATATTTTACCGTTTTCGATAATACTGGTGATTCAAAGAAAGTTCGGTGTTTTTTTTTTGAAAGCTCAACAGTAGACTACCGTAATTTCGGGTGAAATTAATCATTTTTCACGGTTTTCCTTGTCTGTTTTCAATAATGTTGACAATCCCAGACAACTAAGTATATGAAAACAAGTACGACGGTGAGGTTCATTGGCTCGTGTACCGAAATTTTCTAACAAATGTGATTTTAGTGCTAAAAATCATTTCCAAAATTAAAAATCGAGGGATTCCACTTCGGGGTGAATTTGATCACTTGTCAATACGATTGTTGTTAGTTTTTAAAACAACTCTACATACTGAACTTGAGTTTTCTGAATTCGAATATGCTTGCCAAATTCTAAACAATACAATATTCATAGAAATAATGAATGAATAAATTTAAAGAATTACGCGGGAAACACCTAAATGTAGGCAATTTTCCAAGTTATTTGATGATTTCGAACAGATATTCAATTATTTAAAACGAATGAGCAAATTGGTACGAGTTATGATGATGAAATCTGGTTTGGGAATATATTTTAAGCATCCTTACAAATTTTCAGGTTTATACCATGTTCAAAACCGTGTTTAGAACAGGAAGTTTATGGATGTTTGTCAATACTGTACCATACATGATTTTGAAATTTTACTTTATTTTCATATAAATAAACATTCAATAACGCAAAAATCATCACAACACACAATTCGACAATAGTTCCGATAAACAACGTTCATTCACTGAAGGTTACATTGATATTTGTGCTCCATTAGGAAGAAATAAAATCGTGTGACACAGTGATCAATTTCACCCTACTGATCAATTTGACCCCAAATTTACGGTACCGGAGATCGTTAATTCCACTTCTGAAATACTGTCAAAAACTCACCTATTACCGAAACTTCGGTATTTCGGAGAATTACAGATCTGTTTCGGTAAATTTATTTACCAAACTCTCACACTTTGTTTGAGTGTGTAGGTCATTTTGCCGAACACCGTTTGACCGAAAGCTATGTGGTTTGTATCTTATGATATTCGACTGGGTTTTTGCTTTTAAAGAATTCGATTCTGGCTTGCAGTCTTATGTGCATTGGTCACTTGGCCGGATGCTATTTAACCGAATGCCGTTTGGCCGAAAAATGATACTATTGAAAAACTTCAGAGAGCATATTTGAAACAAGATATGAAGCTCATTCAAAGTCTCTAGGATGATACGAGACACACATTACACTGCAGAACACGATTTCGTCTCAAGCACTAAAATTCCGCTATTTACCTAATTAAGGGTTGCTGAATCTATCGCCGTTTTCAAAAATATCTTAGCACGTCTAAGATATTGACTGATGAAAATTCAAAGTTTGACTATTTCAGCATTCTTGCATGAAAGTTTACTAGCTTGACCTTCTGTGCCTGTGTTCTCTGCGCCATTCAGGTGTTCATTGTAGTGCTGCTTCCACCTTTCGATCACCTTGCGTCCGTCCGTCAAGATGCTCCCATCCTTATCCCGGCACAGCTCAGCTCGCGGCATGCAAGACATCTATAGACATCAATATTTTCAATTTTACCACATTGCTAAGCTAGGTTATAGAGTCATTTCCGGTGAACCAGGAGACAAGCATGAATGAAGCTCAAACTAGGCATGTGAGTGCTCAAACTTCACGAAATAATATTATCGTTGCTGTAAGACCATGATTCTTGTTGTTGATACGTTGACCAGATGGCCAAACAATGAGCAGATTTTGAGGTCACTTCTGGTGATTCAGGAACAAACTCAAAGTGCACACCCAGACAACCAGAAGTCGCATAACAGTTTACGAACAAAGTCGTTTATTTGCACAAATTTCATCACACCCACACAACATGGTGGATGATATCGTTTGATAGATGAGTTTCCTCGCATAAAACGCTATTTTCTGAGTTCATATGAACATTTCGTTTCATCCCGTATACTCGTACAAAGTAAGTCGGATCAATCCGTAGCAGCTGTCAAATCAATTTTGTTATGATAAATTAAGTCGCATAAGAGTACAGACTAGTTCGCAAGAAAATTTACACACTCGCATAGCATGTTATTTTTCATCATACAAATTATGCACTATAGCGCCTCCACTTTTGTACGTATAAGGCCTTTTCGCATCATCTTATACTGGCACCAAAAAGATCACTCGGAGCCAAAGGAAGCAGCTAAAAGCACTCCGACAAAGTGGCTTAAGCCGCCCTGAGGCCCTATCCAGAATCACGGGGGGTGAGGCTATGGTGTCAACTCCTTCGAAACGCACTCGGTAGGACCTTGACAAGTCTACAAATGCTGAAGAAGAACATAAGCAGAAACGGATGAAACAACACCTGAATCCGAGAAAGCGCGTTGGGCAACAGGAAACCAACAGCTCAACAGCCTCGACGAACAAACCCCCACCAGAAGATAAAAAACAGACTAGTCTAAGCTACGGTGGAATTACCAGTCGCAGGAGAGTCGGAATAATCCCAAAAGACTTCCCCACGACCCATTTCAACGACTCAGCTGGACGTTCTCCAGGAGGCACTGCTGCTTCGGATTGAACAACAACGGAACGCGACAATGAAGCCCAAGTTCTCTAACCTTATCTACAAGTCTGGCCATATGGTTCTTATTTGTAAGGATCATGAGACTGCGGAATGGGTAAAGGAGATAACACCTGCATTAAATCCCCTGGAAGGCGTTGAGTTGGTTGCAATGGATGAGGATAAGATTCAACGTCCAGAACTGATTCGAGCCTTCTTCCCTCAAAGCGCACAATACACCGATGATCGTATCAAAGCTCTCATCGAGAGTCAGAACGATCTGATTACCAACAACTGGCGTGTCATGCAACGGCTCACTCCTAACAACAAGCATGTGGTGTGGGTCTTTAATGTAGATGGACCGTCCATGGAAAAACTCATTCAATCCAAGTTCATCCTCAACTACCGCTTTGGAGAAATACAGTTGAGGAAAGTAAAGAGCACAACCCCAAACTCCAATGACAATCCAACTGGACAGCCGACCCAAGAGAAATCTGAGGAGGCCTCTAGTAGCATCCCACAACCAACTCCCACCATACAGGCTACCCGAGCAGAAGAAAATAACTACTGAATACCAAATTGAGGTATTCCATACCAGACAATTTCCAATACTTACAACCTAAATGAGGTATGAATGAGCCCTGCATAAGAGGTAAAATACCTCAAATAATACCTTATGCATATTCTACAAATACCAAGCTGATAACTAGATCAGGTATTGTAATACCTAAATAATACTTGATAGATTTTCATATAAAAGTGAAATTTTTCAATACCTCCAGCAGTCCTCAATAGCTATCGAATACCAAAATGAAGTATTTTTAATTGTTTTTCAAATACCATTATAATACCAAAATGAGGTATTGACAACTGAATAATACCTAATTATGGTATGATACCAAAATATGGTATGCATAAGTTATTGGGGAGTTATTTGTTCCTCCTCGGGTAGCTTGTCTTCCTCTGATGGAAAAGATGCATGTTTGATCTCACTTCCTGGCCCAAGCGGTGTCACATCAATGGCTCCCAATAAGGGCAGTGGAAATGTCAAAAGTGTAAAATTGACCACAGGGGATAAGCCAGCAGGCCTAGGTAAGGGAAAGGACATAAACCAAAATCTAAGACATCCCCCAAAATCAAAAGTTGATGATCCGCAACATCCAAAGAAGGACGGCAAACGTCCGGAAAATGCGGAATGCCTCAGCAATGATTAAAATCCTCCAAGTGAATCTCCATCATGCTCAGTGCGCAACAGATGTGCTTTGCAGGAGATTCACAAAAGAACACCTTTCCGTGGCACTGATTCAAGAGCCATGGGTCAACAAAACTCGAATACAAGGTATTCAACTAAACTCGTATAGGTTGGTATATGATGACAGCCAGCTCTCTCCCAGAGCAGCTATTCTAATACGCAATGATACTAAATGTTTTCCAATTACAGAATTCATCAAAAGGGACATCGTGGCGGTCAGGATGGAGGTTTCTACTGCTAGGGGCAGTACTGAGATCATTATGGTTTCAGCGTATTTCCCTGGCGACGCAGAAGACATTCCTCCTCCAGAGATGGCTGCTCTTGTCTCTTACAGTCAAAAACACAACATCCCCTTCGTCATCGGTTGTGACGCCAATGCTCATCACCTTGTATGGGGAAGTACAAACTCAAATATCAGAGGTGAGCATCTTTTGCAGTTTCTTTCCTCCAAAAATATTGACATATGCAATGTCGGTGATAAGCCTACATTTGAAAACATTTTACGACAAGAAGTCCTTGATCTGACTTTATGCAGTCAATCCATCTCGGATAAAATAAAAAACTGGCATGTTTCTAATGAAATATCTATGTCAGACCATAAACATATAGTCTTCGAGTGGGAAGGGGGTCTAATGATTCAAAAGTCGTTTAAAGATCCCAAGAAAACTGATTGGGAAACCTACTCAGCTATTCTCCGTTCTGAAGACTATATAATAGAGCCGAATATTCAGACTATTATACAGTTAGAAGCAGCTTCGGATTCTATTAAAAACAAAATTCTAAATGCTTATCAAGAGAGCTGTCCGATCAAAACAGTAAGTTCGAACAGAGATGTTCCATGGTGGAATTTCAACCTTGATAAACTCAGAAAAACTGCTCGGAAGGAATTCAACCGAGCCAAACGCACTTCTGATTGGAGTCTATACCGAAAGGCTCTGACAGAGTATAACAAAGAAATGAGACGAGCAAAACGGAAATCATGGGTTCTCATGTGTGAAAGCATTGAGAAAACTCCCGTAGCTGCTCGACTTCATAAAACTCTTTCGAAGGATCACTCCAATGGTTTGGGAAGTCTTCAAAGGACTGACGGTTCACTCACTGTGGAACCTCGTGAAACACTGAGTGAAATGCTAAGAGTTCACTTTCCTGATTCAATCCCACAAACGAGTCTAAATGCTGAAGGTGCCAGACTTGACGTCTCAGTTCCACACGGGTTCCTATCAGGGGACTCAGGAGCAAAAAGGGACGCAATAAAGGTTGCCAAAGAAGCTTTTACTCGCGATAGGGTTGTTAGGGCAGTGAGATCTTTCGAGCCATTCAAATCTGCTGGCATGGATGGAATCTTCCCAGCGCTTATCCAAAAAGAGGAAGAGACACTGATTCCACACATGGTAGAGATTTTTAAGGCAAGTTTAGTTCTGGGACACATTCCAAATGATTGGCGTCAAGTTCGAGTTGTCTTTATTCCAAAATCAGGAAAAAAGGACAAAACCAACCCTAAAGCATTCCGACCGATAAGCCTATCCTCGGTAATGCTTAAAATCATGGAGAAGGTATTATGCGAGTATATAGATTCTAAATTTATGAAAACTATGCCTCTTTCTAAATCCCAATTTGCTTATCAAAGCGGAAAATCAACGGTCTCAGCACTGCACACGCTAGTGAACAAGATCGAGAAAACCTTTAATGCAAAAGAAATCGCTCTTATAGCATTTCTTGATATTGAGGGCGCGTTCGATAACGCTTCTTATTCGTCTATAGGTTCGGCAATGTTGAGGAGAAACTTCGACCCATGCATTGCAACCTGGGTACATGCTATGCTAGCAAATCGACAGATCTCATCTGAGCTGAGTGATTCGCGCATTACTGTAATGGCTACAAGGGGATGCCCTCAAGGGGGAGTACTCTCTCCCTTATTGTGGTCATTAGTAGTGGACGAACTGCTAGATAGCTTAGAAAGAAGGGGTTTTGAAGTTGTTGGATACGCAGATGACGTAGTCATTATTGTACGAGGCAAATTTGACAGCGTTATTTCATCAAGGATGCAAATTGCTCTCAATCACACACTCTCCTGGTGTCAAAAAGAGAAACTAGGAATAAACCCTTCAAAAACAACAATTGTACCGTTCACAAAAAGACGAAAGGTACAACTCCACCCTCTTTTCTTGAACCAAATACAATTAGTTTACTCAAATGAGGTCAAGTATCTTGGCATCACACTTGACGCAAAACTAAATTGGAACACCCATCTTCAAACAATCACAAATAAAGGTCTCAATTCACTCTGGGTTTGCTCAAAGACCTGTGGTAAAACATGGGGTCTAAAACCCAGTATGATCATGTGGATCTATAAAACAATCGTTCGGCCTAGAATATCCTATGCGTCCCTTGTTTGGTGGCCTAAGACAAAGGAAGCTACGGCTAGAGCTAAGCTGAACAAAATTCAACGTACTGCCTGTATTGCCATAACCGGTGCAGTTCGTAGTACCCCCTCGTTTGCCCTAGATGCTATACTCAATCTGCCCCGGCTGGATCAATTCATAAAGCTGGATGCTGAGAAAAGTGCTCTTCGGCTAAAACGATCAACAGTCTTACTGTCAGGGGACTTAACAGGTCACCTCAGTATATTAAACGAATTTTCGATAAATCCTATTGTTGAAAAATGTAGTGACTGGATGGAAAAAGTGGTAAACTATGACTCGCCATTCACGGTGGTCTTTCCTTCTCGTGAGGAATGGGAAGGAGGTGGACCCACCATTTCACCGGGATCTATTAAATTCTACACAGATGGTTCAAAAATGAATAATTTGACAGGGTCTGGAGTATACGGACCGAAAACCAAAATCTCTGTCTCTCTTGGACAGTGGCCTACAGTATTTCAAGCAGAAGTCTATGCAATCAAGGAATGTGCGCAGCTGTGTCTGAAAAGAAATTACAGACATGCCACCATCTGTATTTTCTCTGATAGTCAAGCAGCGCTTCAATCTTTGAAGGCTTTCACTTGTAACTCAAAACTTGTGTGGGAATGCATTCTTGCACTGAAATCCCTAGCTGAACGCAATCGAGTTAAACTATATTGGATCCCAGGACATACGGGTCTAGAGGGTAACGAAATTGCCGATCAGCTAGCAAGGAATGGATCAACCAATATGTTCATTGGTCCAGAGCCATTCCTTGGCATTTCAAACTCTGCACTAAACACGGAATTGAACAACTGGTTGTTCGGTCAAATTCAATCAAATTGGAATACAGTTTCCAATGCGAATCAGTCCAAAAGGTTCGTAACAATAAACACGACACAAACACAAAAACTTATAGGTCTCAACAAAAGGGATCTCAGAACATACATCGGTCTAATAACTGGTCACTGCCCAAGCAGATACCACTTATACAAGATCGGTGTCGTCCAAAACACAAATTGCCGTTTCTGTGACGAGACGGACGAAACCTCACAACACCTTCTCTGCTCTTGCAGTGCACACATCCATCGTAGGTTCAAAATATTTGGCAAGCACTACTTACAGCCAGCTGATATTTGGAACGCATCCCCCAGGGAGGTGGTTAGCTTTATTAGGCTGATCACGCCAGATTGGGGGAACTACAACACTGCAACCTAGGACTTCTGCCCATCAATGGCAGATGGTTCAAAGTTCAGTCAAATGCGCAAAGTATTCCGGAGGCACATTTGCTACTGGAAAACATTGTGTACATAGAGTAATAGGGTATATCACAATAGTCCTAAAAAATGGACGCAGTGATCCCACACCCGACAGAAGAAGAAGAATCATCTTATACGTGAAACTTTGCGCATGTAAGCATCGCATAACGCAAAAGGTGATTTCATTATACGTACATTCTGGTTGTCTGGGCAGAGAGTAATACGTTAAAATTCGTAAAAATGATAAAACCTATCGATAAATATTGACTTCGTTTCTGAAGATATAAAACATATGACTTCTTTCCGAATAATATTCCGAATGGAAAATAAGTTGAGACCTGAACTTCCGGTAAAAACCACACTCGCAGCAAGTTTAATTGTTTTTTAAGCTAATTAAGCTAATTTCTTTCGGATCACCACTCGATTGAAAATAGAAGGTCTGTCCCGAGACTTAAAGGGTTTCACAATAAGTGCAGCTCAGAATTGCGTTGAATGATTAAACATATGTTTTTTTTTTTCAATTCATTTATTTATGTACAATAACGTTCAATTATACTAATTTGTGAGAGTGAGATAAAGCTATAGAAATGAGGATATAGCGATCCATAGCTCGAGTCTAAGAACAGGTGTTCGATACTAGAAAAGATCTAGATATTGCTTAATAGTGAGAATAGTGGGGTTCTGGGTGGCTGTAGTGGTGTGGGGCAACGATCTTGGCGACTGGGGCGGCATAGACCTTGGCGACTGGGACTGGAGCAACAATTTTGGCAACTGGAGCAATGGTCTTGACGATCTTGTGTCCCTCCAAAGGTTCACGGCGGACAACAGCATTGAATCCATTGTGCTCATCGGCGGTGTAATCAACAATGCGACGGTGGCCATCAGCATCAATCAGGGTGTACTGTCCCTTGACATCATCTCCGTGACGTTCCTCCTGTTGGCTCTTGATGTCTCCGGTGTGCTCATCGTGGACGGAGTACTGGAACTGATATTCGGCTGGGGCTTCTGGATATTCAACGTGCTTCACGGTCTTGACTAGAGCAGGCTGGAAAGTCTTGACGATGGCTGGCTGAACGGTTTTGATCAGGGCTGGCTGATGGTGTTCTGGCTGATGATAGTAGTGTGGGTCATAGTGCTGGGCACTGGCCAGGGCCAAAACGGCGAAAACAGCTAAGAACTAGAATTGATAAAAAGGAACAATTAGAATATTTCTACACTTAAGGACATCAAAAATCATACTTTGAATGCCATCGTTTAACAGTGAATGGTGCTCTAGTCGCAGATCCTGTGTCAAAGGAAATGTTCTGTTTGAATGATCTCGTTGAACTGTGCCATTTCAGAGTTCAACCGTAGTTTTTATACGCTAAACGAACAACCTGAGTGACGATTCGCGAAACGGTCAACAGTCACCCGTGTTGGTGAATTAGTCGTGTCACGTCAATAATTTGCTTTTATTTTTTTTGGCAATACCTGCATACAAAATATTATTCCTCCTTCTGCGACACACGGGATAGAGCGAAAACACTCCTTTACTGCCTTGAGGGCAGCAGTCTCAATGTTGCAAAAAAGTTTCATTCAATGAGCCGCTTCCACTGCAGGCTCTCGCAAGGCAAGAGTCGCTGCAGCATTCATTCATCGTTTTCATATGAGCAGGGGTGGTGTAGTGGATTTGATAATGAAAACGGAATGCGAGAAGGCAACATTCATGGTTTTTGACATACTGAACTCTATCAGGCACGACCTCTAGTCAGAATAATATGAACAATAATAAATTGATCAAATGGATAAGTACTTATAATTTTTTGAAAGCAGCCTGATTTATACATTACATATTTACATTCTTGTGCAATGAACTTTATTGCTATGCATTGCGGAGAGAGTGTTTCCTATTTGATGCGGAGAGATTTCAGAGATCTAAAACAACTCTAAGCGAAGATCCCCAGTACCGGACATCGTTCAAAAATATATTATGGTTCAATCAACACGGTGTATTAGATATAAAGATTAATATTTTAGTAGAACTACACTGCCCATAAAAGCATAACTGTCTCATATTGAATTAGTAGACATTGAGAAAACAGCGTTCAAAGTTTGAAGTTTGCATTTTCATACAAATGTTTATAATTTTCTGGTAAATTTTTGAAGCAATATTCATTTAGATCCACCACACAGAACATTCATTTTGCTAATATTGATCAGTAAAAAATATAAAGTTGAACATAATTCCAGTTTTGCAGTTGTTATTTGGGTTCAAAGTTCATATAGAGACTGTTATGCCTTTATTTTTCAATATGGGACTGCACCAACTCCATATTTTTCCACAACATTTTCAAACAAAGTGTATAAATTTTCATATGCAAAGTGAAGTGTATATAAAAACATGAATGTTGCGATGAAAAAAGGTGTTGGTTCGAAAATCAATATGGGACAGTTATGCTTTTATGGGCAGTACACACCTTTGACAAAAATCAGAGATGTTTCAAAACCTATAAAAAGTTGATAGAAATAAATCATCAAAAATATCAAAATGTCAATGTCAAATTTCATACTTATATTGTACGGTATAAAAACATCAACTGGATGCAATATTGCAATGCCAAAAAGAGTATACATTCAAGCAGAGAAACAGATTCCGGCTCTAACAGAACATTAGGTCAAATTCATCAAACATATTTGCATCAAAGAGATTACAAGCATTTTTGACAGTTATCCTTACATTATTGCTGCTTCGACAAACGGAATAGTAACAACCACCAATTAACATGTTTGGAATTTGAAGAATTATACTGGTTAAATCAACAAGCATTTTTGCCAACTCAATTGATTAAACGACAGTTCTATTATTTTCATTTTTTTTTATTAGGATGATATTATTATCACTGGGGCCTTCCTTAGCCGAGTGGTTAGAGTCCGCGGCTACAAAGCAAAGCCATGCTTAAGGTGTCTGGGTTCGATTCCCGGTCGGTCCAGGATCTTTTCGTAATGGAAATTTCCTTGACTTTCCTGGGCATAGAGTACAATCGTACCTGCCACACGATATATGAATGCGAAAATGGCAACTTTGGCAAAGAAAACTCTCAGTTAATAACTATGGAAGTGCTCATAAGAACACTAAGCTGAGTAGCCGGCTCTGTCCCACTGGGGATGTTAATACCAAGAAGAATTATTATCATTGTTAGGGTATTTTTTGCGGCGAAAGTGTCTGTCAAAAGTATTTTTGCAAACGAAACGAAAGTGTAATTTAAACATTGATGTTTTACCTTATCGGAAATTAAGGAAAAAATAGGCTATGCAGATGCATATTTTTTTTCACATTACACATAGCGTTACTTATTTTTAGTGCCGTAAAACGGGGTAACTTTGATAATGTGGGTGACTTTGATAGTGCGAGGCCCACAATATACTGAACGAAATAACAAAGTTTCTGTTAATTAGTTAAGCAAAACGAATGCAAAAGTAAAAAGTGTTAGAATGATACTTCATGGCAAAGGTATTTTCGTTGTAATCAAGTACATTTGAGGATTTATATGCCATCATTAAAAAATAATAAGATCCCGACTAGAGGCATATAACAAAAATATAATAAAATTTTATCAGAATATGATATACACATCTTATTATGATATCATTTTGTCAGTCACTGTTATCCACAGAAAATATTAAAACAAAAATATAACATAATATGTTGAATTTGTTTCGGATTAATTGCAAGTGATTTAAAATTGACTTGTTGCTACACAATCCCAATTTTAAATTGCTTGTTTCAATGCAAAATTCAATTCAATGCAAATGTATGTTTTTCTGGCTGTTGCGCGGAATATCATGTCTTATTAGCATTTCAATATAAAATAAATAAAAAAAACGTATATAACACAGTATTGTAATTTTGATACATTGTATTTAAAATTATAACCAGGTTTGATATGTTTTTGATAAATTCAAAACATATTCTGTTATATTTATGATACAATTCATATACATTTTTGTTACAATTTTAGTTATTTTAACAACATCCTTCATCAAAATTGTAACAACGTATGTTCGATAAAATCTTTATATCATAATAACATAATGTGATATGATATTGTTATGTATCCATAGTCGGGATTTTAACATTTACGAAACGGCTTACAAACAATCTATTCTACGAACACTATTTGATGAAGTTATAATGAGTTCGTCACTAATCCTTGATAGCCTAGTTGTAGTAGAACAAGAATTCGGTCTCAAATCTCCTAGCGAAAAGCATATTTTCAAACTGGGGCCATTTTTGTAATCTAAGTCAGACATTTCCATATAGCGTTAAACGCCTAGAGGTATGCAACGCCCTATAAATGTTCCGTAATTCAATCAATTTTGTTCGATTTATACTCCATTAACAAAGTTACCGTAAATTCGGGTTAAATTGATCATTTTTGACGGTTTTCCTGGTCTGTTTTCCAAAATGTTATCAAAACTATTCAACTAAATGGAGGAAAACAAGTACGACGGTGAACTTCATAGGCTTATGTACTTTAATTTTCTAACAAGCGTGCTGGTAGTACTAAAAATAATCTTTAAAATATAAAATCGGGAGATCCAATTTCGGGGTGAAATTGATCACTTGTCAATATGATTATTGTTAGTTCTGAAATCAACTCTACATACTTAATTTAGGACTCCTGAATCCGAATATGTTTGCTAAATTCTTAACAAGACAATATTTAAATTAATTGGAATTTCCTTGACTTCATTGGGCATAAAGTCTCATCATACCTGCTACACGATGTACGAATGCGAAAATGGCAACTTTGGCAAAGAATGCTCTCACTTAATAAATGTGGAAGTGCTCATTGAACACTAAACTGAGAAGCAGTGAGGACGTTAATGCCAAGAAGAAGAAGAAGAATTGATAATACGGCAAATTGAAATTTACGGTGGCGATGACGATATCGATGACTGCGGCACTTCTCCTAACGGAGATCTCCACACTGTTCTTAAATTCACAAACCATTACATTCTGAATTATAACTATAGAAAGGTTGCAATTATGACAGTTGACTAAAATGCAGCAAATCACATGGCGTAGCTAACGTCATGCGGTCGTGTCTTGTACACAACCCGCACTGATTTTTTTTATATAAAAACTATTTTTATGATAAGTTAAATATTATTTCATGAAAAATCGATTCCCAACCAGTGAATTACAACAGAGTTGTAACAAATTTTGTCACTTACTAAGTTTTCTTACAAAATATGTTATAAGTTTGGCTGGTTAGTAGATAAAATAATAAACATTATAACACAATTTCCTCTACACTAAACTAAATTGAAACAAAATATGTTATAACTCAAACAAATATGTTACTCATTTTTTTTTTCAAATTAAACGCAAATAGAACTCATTTTGTTACTTTCCATAACTGAATTATAACAAAATTTGTTATAAGCAATAGCTCTCATATATTTTATACCATAAGGTTTGAAAAATCTATCATTAAAAATATTTTATAACAAATTGTGTTGTAATTATGTTTTAAATTGAAACAAATTTGAAGCAGCTTTTGTTGTCATAACTGATTTTGTTTCAATTATGTTAAAATTTCCTCCATAAACTCAATGTGCTTCTAACAAAAATGTAACAAATCTTGATATAATTGTGCTACAAGTTTGTTGTGATTCACTGGTCGGGTTACATAAACTGATAAAGATCAATTCAAAATTTATTTGACAATATTTGAATTCCGAAAGATAACACAACAAAAAAGTTGAAAAATAGTGATCAATTTGCCCTCGGATTACGGTACCGTAATTGCTTAGTATTCTTATGAGCACTTCCACAGTTATTAACTGAGCGCTTTGTTAGCCAAAGTTGCCATTTTCGCATTCATATATCGTTTTTTTTTTATTTCTTTATTAACGAGAATTTTAACATATGAGCTAGTTCTTCTCTGAGGATTCATATATCGTGTGGCAGGTACGATTGTACTCTATGCCCAGGAAAATCAAGGAAATTTCCATTACGAAAAGATCCTGAACCGACCGGGAATCGAACCCAGACATCTTCAGCATGGCTTTGCTTTGTAGCCGCGGCCACTCGGCTAAGAAAGGCCCAAAACAAATTATCACTAGGTGACTTAACATTTGGAACTCAACAACAGCATTTTGTGAAAAAATCAATTCAAATCTGATCTTATTTTCAATTATAGTTCATTTCATTTATTTGTATATTTACAACGTTCAATTGTACTAATTCGTGAGAGTGAGATAAAGCTTTGAATGAGTGTATGGCTTCTTATATCTCGTTAATGAGAACAGTCGATCAACACAAGACTAGGTCTAATGATTGTTTAATAGTGAGAATAGTGGGGTTCTGGGTGGCTGTAGTGGTGTGGGGCAACGATCTTGGCGACTGGGGCGGCGTAAACCTTGGCAACTGGGACTGGAGCAACAATTTTGGCAACTGGAGCAATGGTCTTGACGATCTTGTGTCCCTCCAAAGGTTCACGACGGACAACAGCGTTGAATCCATTGTGCTCATCGGCGGTGTAATCAACAATGCGACGGTGACCATCAGCATCAATCAGGGTGTACTGTCCCTTGACATCATCTCCGTGACGTTCCTCCTGTTGGCTCTTGATGTCTCCGGTGTGCTCATCGTGGACGGAGTACTGGAACTGATATTCGGCTGGGGCTTCTGGATATTCAACGTGCTTCACGGTCTTGACTAGAGCAGGCTGGAAAGTCTTGACGATGGCTGGCTGAACGGTTTTGATCAGGGCTGGCTGATGGTGTTCTGGCTGATGATAGTAGTGTGGGTCATAGTGCTGGGCACTGGCCAGGGCCAAAACGGCGAAAACAGCTAAGAACTAGAATTGATAAAAAGGAACAATTAGAATATTTCTACACTTAAGGACATCAAAAATCATACTTTGAATGCCATCGTTTAACAGTGAATGGTGCTCTAGTCGCAGATCCTGTGTCAAAGGAAATGTTCTGTTTGAATGATCTCGCTAATGTGTGCCCATTATTTGACAAACTAGAGTTTTTATACGCGAGACAACACGAAGTCACGATTTGCAAAAACGATCAGTGCCTATCCGTTTTCGTAAGTCGTTCGGTGGGTCAAGTTCACGCAGTGAAATGGTTTTATTGCTTTTCAATACCACCTTCCGCACTGTGTGGCGTGACGGGTGTGCAGAAAATATTTCGTTGCAATTTTGTACAAGTGTGTGCGAGCTATGTTGATCGAGAGAAATCCTGCATAAAAATTGTGTCATTTAAAGACCTATCGCATTATCATCAATAAGATTTAAATTATAGGAGAGCCGTTAAAAATCCTCGGGTGGAAGTCTGTGATATGCAAAATTTGGTATGCGCTGTATAGAACCGTAGGGTCCAATTAAACGTAGTGGTTAACACGAAGATATAACGGAAGAGTAGCTAACTCTAAGGGGGGTTGTATGGAGAAACCCGATCAAATGTAAAGAATGTTTGAATTACATATCCGCCCGTAGAAGGTGTTGTATAGGGTGTCCCAAAAAGTATGGGCACGATTTCACCATACTGCCATTCCGAGACTAGTGTAGATACAAATTTGATTTTCACACATTTTATTCTTGCACTTAATAAGAACAGATTTCGTATTTGAGCGATTTTTTTTCGCAACCCGTTTGTTGGTGGTCTTACTTTTATGAAAGCTTCTCTTATCAGTTTTTCATAAATCACGTTAGGTCTGAGCGACTTTGTTGTACGAAATTTGTGCTAGGTGATAAATAATGTACTATAAAAATCTGAAAAAATATATGTATCAATGCCAATAGGATAAATGATCAGTTATTTAGTTATTTTATTGAAAATTATAAACTTAGGTGTATACAATTTGAATAGAAACAAAAAATCCTATTTCAGCTGTGGTCGATTTTCAAAAGGGTCAAACCAAGTATATCCTTGTATATCCGTTAAACATATTAAAATTTAAATATGTGTTACGTATTCTAAAGTATAGATGTTTGACATAAGTATACTTTACATTATATTTTTATTTATATTGAGAATACTTGAATAGCTCTTCACGATGTCATATAAAGATATCTTATGTGGGGAGAAAAATCAGCGATTTTTTAGAATTTTACCATTTTGTCAAATGTTTCCTAGCAAAGCCAAATAAAATTTTAATCGAAAATTCTTGCGGATCATTTTAGATACAATGTACTTGAGCGCACCACACCGATGGATTTTGATAAAAATATTCATCACTAGTTAAGTTCCAACAAGAGTAGGGTCTGTGCTGGATAGATATGAATTGATTTTCTAGAATCTAAAATTTCAATAGAAAATGATATTTCATCTAACAAAATATTCACAGGTAGCATTTAAAACCCAAGAAAATTACAAAATATAAAAAAATATATTTCTTTGAAATTGTGATTTTCGTTATCAAAGTCGTGCCCATACTTTTTAGTTGAAAAAAATCTACTCAAGGTATGGAACGTCTTCGTTATATTGTCAGTCAATCTACAAATGAACCAAATCGTCCTTGATATTTTTAAACCTCTTTTTCTTGCCTTATTTAAGTATTGAAAACATTCATGTTTAGCTTACGAATAGTATCTCCCTTTGAATTTGAATAGATTGTAAAACTCAGTATGCTTCATTTAATTTATGTTCTGAAATATGAGGCATAGAGCAACTGATCTATATCAATGCCTGAGGAACGTTTTAGAACATTCACAAAGTATATTTTGTTGGACTTTGAAGTTGTGCTCAATCTCATAATTTACGCCAAAAAACAATGATGCTTGTAATAACTATCAAATTACCTAAAAGTTATCCAATTCCATCGTTTTGATCAAAAATGTTTCAATCGAAAATTACGCATTTTTCTAAAACGGAACGAACAGTGATCTATCACTTGCACATTACCAAACTATCTCTATGATCAATAAACCAACAGACCTGTTAAGGGGGGGAGTATGACGCTACTAAAATTTGCACGCTTACCTATGGCGGAACACGAACGAACGAAAAACGAACACGGATGACTGCTGTCCGTTTTGCAAAACGTCTTTCGTGCTTTTTCGCGTATAAAAACTAAAGTTGACCTCATAAACGACACAGATCAGCGAGACCATTCAAACAGAACATTTCCTTTGACACAGGATCTGAGACTGGAGCCCCATTCACTGTTAGACGATGGCATTCAAAGTATGATTTTTGATGTCCTTAAGTGTTGAAATATTCTAATTGTCCCTTTTTATCAATTCCAGTTCCTAGCTGTTTTCGCCGTTTTGGCCCTGGCCAGTGCCCAGCACTATGACCCTCACTACTATCATCAGCCAGCCCTGATCAAGACCGTTCAGCCAGCCATCGTCAAGACTTTCCAGCCTGCTCTAGTCAAGACCGTGAAGCACGTTGAATATCCAGAAGCCCCAGCCGAATATCAGTTCCAGTACTCCGTCCACGATGAGCACACCGGTGACATCAAGAGCCAACAGGAGGAACGTCACGGAGATGATGTCAAGGGACAGTACACCCTGATTGATGCTGATGGCCACCGTCGCATTGTTGACTACACCGCCGATGAGCACAATGGATTCAATGCCGTCGTCCGCCGTGAACCTCTGGATGGACACAAGATCGTCAAGACCATCGCTCCAGTTGCCAAAATTGTTGCTCCAGTCCCGGTTGCCAAGGTTTACGCCGCCCCAGTCGCCAAGATCGTTGCCCCACACCACTACAGCCACCCAGAACCCCACTATTCTCACTATTAAGCAATTTCTAGACCTTGTCTAGTATCGATCACCTGTTCTTAGACTCAAGCTATGGATCGCCATATCCTCATTTCTATAGCTTTATCTCACTCTCACAAATTAGTTTAATTGATCGTTATTGTATTTATAGATCAAATAATGAAATGAAAAACTGAATCTGAAACCAAAATGAACTTCACATATTTGTTATTTCAATTCGATGACCTCTTAATTGTAAGTGCTGATAATAAGAATGGCGAGTAAATGTAATACGCAAGCACATAGTGGTACTTGTCAATTAGTAAAACAACAAAAAAATATGTTATTGCTGTTTGCGTTTGACGTGCAAATCTAGTTCGAATGCGTTCCACATGCGGTAACACAAACTAATCAAAGGATACTTAGCAACCATGATCCATATCTCCGCCATCCAACTAAAGAAAAACGATTTTTGACTTCGCCTTCCTTGTTGAAAATCTTACCGCATTTGGTGTTCCCGCATTTGATACTTGCATTTCAAACGCACACAGCAATACTATTAAATTTTTAACACATTAAAAATCCAGTTTTAGTTTTCGTCTCTGTTCATTTTAATTTGATGATTAAAACGGACACGAAGTTGACAAATATACAGAAGGTGGATGTTACAATATTGTTCCCATCGCATTTTTCACATTTTATTGATAACAGATTGGCAAACTGGTTGGAAACTTCTTGGAAAATACTTAGGGGGAGAATAGGTGACAACGATTTAAAGGCGAACAGACTGTAAATAATATGCTATGAGAGATCATTTTTCAGTTCTTTTATTCGGTTCTCCGCGTAACATTGCAATGCATTGCATTGTTTAAAAGCAATGTTAAAAAAAACTGAACGTTTGTTCAAAGTTGTCTTGAAAGGTCTCTCAAGTGACTATAAGTCACCTGAAGAGATCAAAAATGGAATAAATGATTTACTTGTTTACATTATTCAACAAACTTAGAATGGTTCGCCACCTCATGTATCGACATTATTTTACTCTATTTGAAAATTATTCACATCAATTGATTAAAAAGTTATCCACTGTAAATACGAGTAACTGTGAAGAAGACTGCAAGTGGTAGTCGAAATACGCGTATCTGTCAAAGATAAGCATTTAGGAGCGGAATTAATAGGTAAACGGTACTCCATCTACATAGGTTTATCTATTGAGATTCTGCTCAGAGGATTCAAACATTAATTAAAAAGTACCCCAGGGATGTCAAAAATCCTTGTTTGCGGATGACACAGGCCTCTTCACCAAAAGACGAAGCCTGCGTGTCATCTGTAGTAGAGGGTCTTGTTTCCCGGACTCGAAAAAATTCCGGGATACGGGATTTAATTTTTAAAAATCCCGGGATTTCCCGGGATCCCGGGACAAAAATCAAATGCTTCCAAAATGGCTATAGAACAATCAGAGCGGTTTATGAAGAAATGTTTAGTTTTATAATAACTGAACCTATTTTTGAAAGTGAAGTTGAGTTCTTTGAGGAAAAAAAAAACAATGCGATCTTATATTTCATTCATCAAAATTTTTCCTATCTGCAATCGAGGTTAATGATTACTTGTTTAAGTTAATTTGAGTCAAAAATCAATCGTTATGCATAAGGTGATAATACCAATCACTCTCAAATTTTGCCAAGAAATTTATAAAAATCTACTCACATGATTATGCAATTTATTTAGATTGTTGTGTCATATGGAATCTTGATGGTTATAAATCAGGCCTGCCCAACCCTTTTGGCTTTTTTTCGACATAAATTGTTGGTGCGTTCGCAAGAATAAACCGATATGAGCTAAATAGAGCGAAATTCGTCTCAAATGAAGGCTGGGTAGTATATTTGTCTCATCCATGCTGAAAATTTCAATTTTATAAAAAATTTAACATTTTCAGCATGGATTTTACAGATATACTAACAAGTTTTCTTTTAAGACTAATTTTGTTCATATTGGTGAACGCACCAACAATTTATGTCGAAAAATAGCTTAAAAGGTTGGGCAGCCCTGTTTAAATGATTGGCATAACAGCCACGTTAGACCAGAAAAAGTGTCAGGTACATTGGGAAAATTGAAACGGTTACGGGAAGATAAAAAATCAACCACCAAATCAATTGTTGACAAATGGAACACACCGTAAAGAATCCTGTTATAGTTTATTGAATATTACGTAACTAACATACCAGAGAAACAGAAGTTCAAGCATAAGTGGTCTTAAATGTATGTAAAACTCTTAGAGAGTAAGCTAAATGCAATAACTAGAATACATTCTTGCATCAACAGTCACAAAAAAACATCACTTGTTTTGTGCCATTACTTGAAAAAATACAACAGCATTTTTTAGTTAAACATGATATTTCGGGAAATCCCGGGATTTTCGAAAATATTCCGGGATTCGGGATTTTTTAGGATTTCCCGGGATTTTTGTCCCGGGATTCCCGGGACAAGACCCTCTAATCTGTAGTCGATTGCAAAAAAGTTTGGATATTTTTCTTCATACTTGCAAAAATGGAAGATTTCTCCTAATGCTTCCAAAACTCAACGAATAATATTCCCACATAAACCAAAAGCTCTTTATTTGAAACCTTAAAGTAAATTGCTCAGATGAAGTTAAGTATCTATGGCTCATGCTAGATGTTACGACAGCAGACAGACAGACAACTAAAGAACTTTTCCAGTTTTGTAACCGTTTATTGCTGGTAGGATAGGGTAGGTTATAAAATCCCTTGTTAGAAAAAACATTTTATCAGTGTGGCTGTCTTTTTTGTCGTATAAATATTTGTTTCGATTTCAGTGTTTTAGGATATCATTTTAAATATAAATAGGCATGAACTACTTACGTTTAGTGTTCTTAGTCGCTTAGTTTTTCGTCTGTGCTACTGACAACTTCCTGTGCAGTTTCTGACCGTACTTTTGCTGTGAAATGTGTGTGGTTTAGGTTAAGTTGTGCATGGCTTTTAACTCCTCTAATAATTACCTGTTTTGTATGTATAGTTATAAGTAAATTCAATAGTTCAATGTATAGTAACACTTGCCGAACAGTTTTAACACTAAATTTAAGAAAATAATAGTAAATTAGTCAAACCTAACACCTTTTTTATAATTTCACTTGCACGCTAATCTGCTCGGTCACTTGACTTTCTTTTTTATGCTTTTATCTACTCACATCATCCATCATTCAGTTACCCGTCAGTCGGTTGGCAGTTGACAGTTCTCCAGTCAGGGTCGGAGCTAGTTGTAGTCCGAATGCAAGGTTTGTGTCAAACAAGGTGCGTTGCATCTCGTAGGGTTGCGACACTCCCCCTCGGTACGTCACTGTTGTTCAAGTGACTTACCTCCTTTGCACCGACGTCCAACACTGCAACCTTTGTCGCCGACCTCTCCAGAAGTCCGCTAGCTGTCTGTACCGTAACGCGTCGTACCTGTCCATCCTTTGCTCTGACTGCCTCGACCACGCGTCCTCGTGGCCAACAGTTCCTTGGGAGGTTGCTGTCCACTATCAACACCAAGTCACCTTCTTGGATAGGTTTTACGGGTTGGAACCATTTCATTTTACGCGTCAGAGTAGGCAGATATTCTAACACCCACTTCTTCCAGAAGTTGTCAGCGTACAGCTGGGCTATCGTCCACGATCTCTTCAGTACAGTTGGTTTGTCATCGAAAGCGATCGGGGGCTTACTCCCATTGGGAGATCCTAACAGAAAATGATTCGGTGTTAGGGGGGTTTCGGTGTCATTATCTAGCGGTATGTCGGTGAGCGGTCTTGAATTTAAAATCATTTCGATTTCCATTAGCATGGAACGCAATATTTCATCGGACGGCAAACGAGGAGGGTCAAAATCGTTCAAAGTCTTTTTGACGGACTGTATCAAACGCTCCCAACAGCCTCCATAATGCGGAGCGGCCGGTGGATTGAACGTCCACTTGGTATTAGGACTGACAAATTCGACCATAAGTTTCTTCTTATCCACGTGCTGCAGGGCTTCGCGCAATTTGTTCCTCGGTCGCTTATGATCTGCAGCGGGCTGCCTCTTCTTGCAATGAAGTTGCGCAGTGCAAGAATGCACGAGTCTGTCGTCAGTGAGTGCGCTATCTCGATGTGAACACCTCTGGTTGTCATGCAGGTCAGCAAAACTCCCCATCTCTTCTCGGTACGTCTGTCAACTAGCACTGACATCGGTCCGAAGTAATCGATTCCGGTGTAGGAGAACGGTCGCTGATACGCTGCTAATCGGGCTGGCGGAAGACTTCCCATTGCTGGGGCTGTGGATTTGCTTGGCGTATTTTGCAGCGCTGACAATTTCTACGGACGGTATTCTCCGCCAGCTTAAGCTCCTCTTGAGTGAGGGGGCCCTGGACTACTGTCTCCTCACGGACTCGCTTCCGAAGGTTAGCGATGAATCGATGAACGTATCCGACCGATCTCAGCAGACGTCTCCATTTTACAAACCGCTCGAAACTCACCAAAGATTCTGCAACTGTGTGATGAAGAATGCTGGGACGGATTTCTTCCATCCTTTCTCCTTGATCTTTATTGTTGTCAGGCCATTCGTTCTCGGACTGCCACAGAAAGTCTGGCCCACGGAACCAGCGACTCTTCGGCTGAAAGTCTGGTAGTCTTGTCCACTTCGTTCCTTCATCCGCTACGTTCTTCTTGGTCGGCAACCATCTCCACTCATTCATTTGTGTCGTATCTAGCAACTCGCTGACTCTGAAGGCGACAAATTGGCTATAGCGCCGATGATCAGACTGCAGCCAGCATACTACGTCACGGGAGTCGGTCCAGAAAACGCGTCGTGTAATCTTCATTCGATGTGCCTTGACGATGCAATCGGCGAGACGAGCTCCTAATACGGCGGCCTGAAGTTCAAGTCGAGGGATTGAGAGGAACTTTAGAGGGGCTACCCGCGTTTTTGATCCGATAAGAGCGCACTCCACCTTCTCTCCTTCTTTGAATCTGAAGTAGGCTACAGCTGCCATTCCATTTTCACTAGCATCGCAGAAAATGTGCAACTCCACGTTATTCGTCTGTTCGGCGGACGTTCCGTTTCGGTAACAACGAGGAATACTGACTTGACGGACATTTGGCAGTGCTTCAATCCATGTTATCCACCTTTCAGACAGCTTTCCATCGATTTCGTCGTCCCAGCCGCATCCTGAACGCCAAATTTCTTGGAGAAGGATCTTCAAATATATGAGGAAATTAGCGATGAGCCCCATCGGATCATATATCGCCATCAATGTCTTTAGGACTTCACGTTTTGTAGGCATCCTGACTCCAGACAGCAAATCCATGTCATGCTTCGGTGACAGTTTAAATGTGAATGTGTCAGTTGTCGTATCCCACCACATACCAAGCACCTTTTCAGTCGACATCTCTGTGCAGAAACTCATATTTTTCTCCGTAGCAGTGTTCTCATGCAGACTCTCGACGACATTGCTGGAATTCGACAACCAGTTGCGGATTTCAAAACCTCCCTGAGAATGAATGGATCGAACTTCTGTGGCTAGCTTTATAGCTTCTTCCTCGGTTTCAACACTTGCCAACATGTCATCGACATAGTGTTCATACTTGATGCACTCGACCGCTCGTGGATGCTGCTTTTCGAATCTTTCAGCATTCTGATTCTTCACATAATGTGCACAGCTCGGGGAACAGGCCGCACCGAACGTCATGACTGCCACCGCGTACACTTCGGGATCGTTGCCTGGGTTGCCGTCGTCCCAAAGAATCATCTGACTTCGCTGGTCCTGCTTCTTCATCTGGACCTGAAAGAACATTTCTCGAATGTCACCTACAATGGCGACATGGAACTCTCTGAACTTGTACAAAACTGTGAGCAGTGATACCAGCTGATCCGGTCCCGTCAGGAGAAAAGAGTTTAGCGAAACGCCGTGAACTTTCGCCGCTGCGTCGAACACGATCCTTCCCGGGCTTATTAGGGTTGGTGACCGGGAAACTCGGCAGATACCAATCATTCGAATGCTTCTCGGCCTTCTCCGCTGCTGAAAGTCGTCGGATGTAACCCTTTTCCTCGTAGTCGGACATCTTTGTTTGCATCGCTACAGCTAACTCGGGTTCACGATTCATCCGCTTCTGCAGACATGCTAGACGCTTCAAGGCCATCCCTTTACTATCAGGCAAACTGATTTGATCATAACGCCACAGCAGCCCAGTCTCGTAGCGGTCTCCTATCAAACGTGTTTCGGTAGACAGAATTTTCTTCGCCCGCTCCTCGTCCTTCGATGGTAGTGATTTGGATGAAGCTGATATCCCCAGTGACTCAATCGAGAAATATTCCTTCAAAGCTGCATTCAAGTCGCTTTCTTCCTCTTTGACGCATGGGCAAATATGGAAGCTGTGATACCCGCCAGAGTTTGTCCCACCTGATTCTACTGCACAAGGTCCATATAATATCCATCCGAGACGGGTTTTAGATACCACTGGTTCGTTTTCACCTCCTTCAACACTTCTTAAGGCGTGTCCCAGACGACAGTTGTTCATTCCTATCAGTATTCGCGGAGAAACACTGTCATAAGACTCCAGTGGTAATTTCTTCAGGTAGCTGTATTTGGTTGCCATCTGCGAGACTGACAACGACTGTTTCGGAAGTGAAAGATCGCGGACTGTATGCACCTCTGGTAGCTCAAAAACTTCACTGCCTTCAGTCATACCGGAAATCTTCAAAGCTAGCACGACCGACTCATTTTCCTCCCGTCGCTGACCGCCTGTCCAGTCAAGGCAAAGTGGATAGGAATCTCCTTTGAGGTCCAGTTCTCTCAGCATACTGTGCTCCATCAACGTTGCCGACGATCCGTCGTCGAGAAAGGCGTAAGTTGTAACTTGCTTCCCTTTTCCGTAGATGGTCACTGGTACGTAGCGAAACAGAACTTTCGTCGCCGCCTTTGAATGCGTGTTGCAGCTTTGTATCGTTGAATTTTCCACTGGTGGCTTCGCTGCCTCCGTTGCTGCTGGTTTGTTGTATCGCTTATCGTCGTGTAACAGGCTATTGTGCATGAACGTACAACCACGCCTCCCACATGGCGTTTTAACCTGACAGGCTCCGAAATGCTTCCGCAGACATTTTCTGCACAATTTTTGCTCCTTGACAACCGTCCAGCGAGCCCCGACGTCCATTTCGAAGAATCTCGGACATTTTTCAAGACCACTGCATTCATTCTGGCATGCGAAACAACCCTTCGGTGTAGCAGACGAACGTTCTTTCGAAGTATTTTCTACGCTTGTACTGCTTTCTGAATGGACGTTGATGTAGTTGTCTCCTTTCTGCCCACGTCGCTCTGCTTTCGGAGCGCTGATGGAAGGTATCGTGACAATACTCGCTGCCTCAACTAGCTTTCCTAGCCAATCTCCGAACTCCGATAGCGTAACTCTATTCAGCCCTTGTCGGTGGTACGCCCAGTTCAGTTTTATTGAAGGTGGCAGTCTCTCCGTCAGCTCTTGAAGCAAGGCCACGTTGCACATGTATTCGTCCAGACCTGAAGAAGTGATGGTAGCGCAAACGTTCTGGACTGCTATTCCGAAATCGATCAGCGTTTGCAACTTCTCTCCTTTCGGCGATGGCATATCGCGAATTTTGTTCACCAGTGAGTGAACAATAATTTCTGGCCTCCCAAAGAGGGTTTTCAACGTCGCCAATACTCCCGGTAAGTTTGCAGGATGAAGTAGACGACAACTATGTTGATGTTTGAGGTTATGGCTTTCAGTCTCAAATAAAACTCAAAAACGGATTTTTGCTTACATCCGACGTTTCGGACACATGTATTGTGCCTTTTTCAAGGATCTGTGGACAATGATACATTACGTCGTGTTATGTGTTGATTATGTTTTATGTACTCACTAGCTGTGTTCCGTTTTATCGTTTGCCCACAGCATAGGCAACATTTGTCCAACAGCATAAAACGCTACAACAAGAGTATCAGTTACCAGGCGATCAACATATGCAGGCGGACTTTCATATCGTCCGGATACTTACAGTTCCCCGTTCGGGTACTATACGGGAGTAGAAATCCGAAAACGATCCGGGTCGCAGAACTGAAAACGTAGTTGCCTGTTTTGGCGCCACTTTTACTCTTGTTGTGTCGATTCTGTTTCTATTGTTTGTTGCTGAACAGCATTTCTTCACCTATTGTGCTTGAATGTGTGTAGTACGCCAGCGTACGTGTTGCTTAAATTGTCTGTATCTGTGCGCTTGCTGACTGTGTGAGGTGTATTTATAATGTGGCATGTTTCGAGTATTGGTAAATTCTGTTTCTTAAAACTAGAATCAACAATCGTGGTACGATCGAATGCAAAGTTGTGTTGGTTTGCAGCCGAGTGATCTAGCAGCGCTGTTCTTTCTCGTAGTTGCGCTACCTCCAGGTCCTCCGTCGTCTTGCCTTGTTCCCACATGTTTTGCAGTCGATTGGAACAGGAGCGGTGACTTGTGATCCTCGTGTGCAGCTTGTTCGTCGTCATGCCTATATAACACGCAGAGCAGTCTGCGCATGGGATGTTGTCAATCACGTTGGATCTACTGTTTTTATCTGCAACATCTTTCACCGGCGGTTCCCACGGTTTTTACGTTTTTCGAGCTGATGATGACGTTCGGAAAGTCTTTTTTGAGGAATTTTTGAATGTTTCCTGTCAACTTTCCGATGTTCACCATTGATCGATAGACGTTTTCTTGCGGTGGAGTGACGTCATTGTTGGTGGTGTTAATCGATCGTTCTCTCGATCGATCGATGAGGCGGTTGATCATTGTGGGGGGATAATCATTCAATTTTAGTTGAGTGAAAATGAGGTTGCGTGTTGTGTTGGGATCGATGTTGGTGGAGAATGTTTTGACGCGGTGGATGAAATTGTTTGCCACGTTCACTTTTTGTTTTATGCTGTGGGCGGAATGGTAATTGAGAAACCGTCCTGAGGCGATCGGTTTCATATACCACTCTGTTTTGACTGTTTGGTCGTCTTGACGAACCAACAACAAGTCTAGAAACGGAATTTTTCCGTCTTCTTCCACCTCTACCGTGAATTGGATTTTCTCGTGGTACTGATTGAAAATTTCTCTCACCTCGTCAATTTTCCCTTTGGGTACCGCCAACATCAGGTCGTCCACGTACTTCTTCAACACTGGCATCGGGAATCCGACTCTCTCAACTACGTTGTCCAGCAATGTCTCCATCACTAAGTCTGCGATGATTGGTGACAGTGGATTTCCCATCGCAGTCCCGAACACTTGTTGATAGAATTGTCCCTTGAACCGGAAATAGCTGCAGTCAATACAGAATTCGGTAATTTCTAGGCACAAGTCCAGGTTTATGTCGGTGTGTTGCTTGATGTTGTCCCAGGTATTGATGACGTCACGTAGTACTAGATCCTTGGGGATGCAGGTGAATAACGACACTACGTCCAAGGAAATGAGGACGTAGTCTGGCGGCAGTTGTACGTTGTTGATGTACTGGCAGAACGTGAACGAGTCAGTCACATCGTACTTCCGTTCGATCGACTTTTGAATGATCTTTCCAACTTATTGCGAAAGTGTGTATGACGGTGACGTCATACACGGTACCACTGGGCGAAGTGGTAATCCCGGTTTGTGTGCTTGTGGGGCACCGTATATTCGGGGGGCTGTCGCTTTGTAGGTTTTGATCTTCATTTCGGTGGCCCGGTCGACGAGCTTCAGGTCAGCCAGACGTTTGGCAAAATTGTTGTTGCGTTTTTGGTACGTCGCTGTTGGATCCCGATTGAGTTTTCGGTACGTGCTGTCATCGTCGATCATGCGTTGCATTTTGCTCTCGTACTCATCGCGCTTCATCACCACCGTTTTATTCCCCTTGTCCGCCTCGATTACGACTAGTTCGGGATGTTGTTTCAAAAACGTTCTAGTCGCCTTGGTGGTGGTCCGGTTTCAAGAAGGCGATCCTGAATGTGGAAATCAAACACACTTTCCACAAAGTGAAACAACACAAGCAAAACCTTTCCAATATCAAGACGCGCATCAGCCAGGTGGTTCCGGAGAATGTGAGCAAAAACTTCTTCGAGAACCAAGAGTCGTTTTTCAACCGACACATCCACACCAACACAAGTCGGACAGACAGGAAGTACCGCACCATTATCGATCGATCGCTGGAAACCACCGTCAGCCAGACGCCCAGCATCAATGTAAAATCGTTACACAACGGCACTGACGTCACACTTCCCAAAGACGTTGAGCTGCTTCTAAGTATGGGGTCAAAGTTTGCACTACCGTATACAGACTGGAACGAACTTCCTATCTACCATTTGATAGCGGATGTAGAGAGCATTATCCAAACCAACAACGTTGATGAAATTCAGGAACGCAACAGGTGCGCGGTTGCCAACCAGATACAGAATTTTCTCCACGCGGAGAAAGGAAAGGAAAGACACGATCCGGTTACCAACTTTTATCGGACCACCACCAAGGCGACTAGAACGTTTTTGAAACAACATCCCGAACTAGTCGTAATCGAGGCGGACAAGGGGAATAAAACGGTGGTGATGAAGCGCGATGAGTACGAGAGCAAAATGCAACGCATGATCGACGATGACAGCACGTACCGAAAACTCAATCGGGATCCAACAGCGACGTACTAAAAACGCAACAACAATTTTGCCAAACGTCTGGCCGACCTGAAGCTCGTCGACCGGGCCACCGAAATGAAGATCAAAACCTACAAAGCGACAGCCCCCCAAATATACGGTGCCCCACAAGCACACAAACCGGGATTACCACTTCGCCCAGTGGTACCGTGTATGACGTCACCGTCATACACACTTTCGCAATACGTTGGAAAGATCATTCAAAAGTCGATCGAACGGAAGTACGATGCGACTGACTCGTTCACGTTCTGCCAGTACATCAACAACGTACAACTGCCGCCAGACTACGTCCTCATTTCCTTGGACGTAGTGTCGTTATTCACCTGCATCCCCAAGGATCTAGTACTACGTGACGTTATCAATACCTGGGACAACATCAAGCAGCACACCGACATAAACCTGGACTTGTTCCTAGAAATTACCGAATTCTGTATTGACTGCAGCTATTTCCGGTTCAAGGGACAATTCTATCAACAAGTGTTCGGGACTGCGATGGGAAATCCACTGTCACCAATCATCGCAGACTTAGTGATGGAGACATTGCTGGACAACGTAGTTGAGAGAGTCGGATTCCCGATGCCAGTGTTGAAGAAGTACGTGGACGACCTGATGTTGGCGGTACCCAAAGGGAAAATTGACGAGGTGAGAGAAATTTTCAATCAGTACCACGAGAAAATCCAATTCACGGTAGAGGTGGAAGAAGACGGAAAAAATCCGTTTCTAGACTTGTTGTTGGTTCGTCAAGACGACCAAACAGTCAAAACAGAGTGGTATATGAAACCGATCGCCTCAGGACGGTTTCTCAATTACCATTCCGCCCACAGCATAAAACAAAAAGTGAACGTGGCAAACAATTTCATCCACCGCGTCAAAACATTCTCCACCAACATCGATCCCAACACAACACGCAACCTCATTTTCACTCAACTAAAATTGAATGATTATCCTCCCACAATGATCAACCGCCTCATCGATCGATCGAGAGAACGATCGATTAACACCACCAACAATGACGTCACTCCACCGCAAGAAAACGTCTATTGATCAATGGTGAACATTGGAAAGTTGACAGGAAACATTCAAAAATTCCTCAAAAAAGACTTTCCGAACGTCATCATCAGCTCGAAAAACGTAAAAACCGTGGGAAACATGCAGCCGCCGGTGAAAGATGTTGCAGATAAAAACAGTAGATCCAACGTGATTGACAACATCCCATGCGCAGACTGCTCTGCGTGTTATATAGGCATGACGACGAACAAGCTGCACACGAGGATCACAAGTCACCGCTCCTGTTCCAATCGACTGCAAAACATGTGGGAACAAGGCAAGACGACGGAGGACCTGGAGGTAGCGCAACTACGAGAAAGAACAGCGCTGCTAGATCACTCGACTGCAAACCAACACAACTTTGCATTCGATCGTACCACGATTGTTGATTCTAGTTTTAAGAAACAGAATTTACCAATACTCGAAACATGCCACATTATAAATACACCTCACACAGTCAGCAAGCGCACAGATACAGACAATTTAAGCAACACGTACGCTGGCGTACTACACACATTCAAGCACAATAGGTGAAGAAATGCTGTTCAGCAACAAACAATAGAAACAGAATCGACACAACAAGAGTAAAAGTGGCGCCAAAACAGGCAACTACGTTTTCAGTTCTGCGACCCGGATCGTTTTCGGATTTCTACTCCCGTATAGTACCCGAACGGGGAACTGTAAGTATCCGGACGATATGAAAGTCCGCCTGCATATGTTGATCGCCTGGTAACTGATACTCTTGTTGTAGCGTTTTATGCTGTTGGACAAATGTTGCCTATGCTGTGGGCAAACGATAAAACGGAACACAGCTAGTGAGTACATAAAACATAATCAACACATAACACGACGTAATGTATCATTGTCCATAGATCCTTGAAAATGGCACAATACATGTGTCCGAAACGTCGGATGTAAGCAAAAATCCGTTTTTGATTTTTATTTGAGACTGAAAGCCATAACCTCAAACGTAGACGACAACGGACTGCTTCCAAAGCCTTTCCCCTCAGGCAACGTTGAAGACGTAACATGTTTTCCTCGTCGCTGTACCCGCAGTTTCTAGTAGAACTCTCGTAGCTTGCTAGAAAGAGTGGCCATTCTTCCGGATCGCCGGAAAAGGTGGGAAGTTCTTTGCTGACTGCTTGACGCGCTGAAACTTGGCTTTGGTTTAGCGAAGAATGACCAAAGAGGTTGCCAATACTCGACTGAAACACTGTCGCCTGAGGATTCAGTCCGGCACCACCACCGGCTACTCCTCCGTCGACGGCTGCATATCGTTGTAGAAGTTGTTTTCGTTCCTCCAAATGCCTTCTCTCCAAAGCTTGTTTCTCTTCAAGCAACTTCAACTCGTGCACCAAAACATCCTCGCCTTGACTCACGTCGTGTACATTAATTTGCGGCAATGGATTACCTGTCGAACTCGCTGTCGGTCCCGCTCTAAATGTCAATTGCGACAGTTGATTGTCCATCATGTTCGTCGTCGATCTAGCACTTGTCATCGGCATTCCACTTCCAAGCGTAACTGGCAGGTTCTGACTATCAGTTGAATTCGCCGTCCATCCACCACTGAACACCATTTGTGCCGGCTTCTTCTTGCAGCTCCACTCCACATCTTGTACAGTCGAATCCACACTAACACAATCGAAATGAAACCACTGCCCGCACGAATCACACGCTACCATACGGCTGTTGTCCGGCTTCCGACATATCTCGCAACTCACACCCGGCGGTGGATTTTCATTCGCTGGAGAAGTTCCCCGCTTCTGACCGTCACCTTTTCTTGACATACCGACTTAAGCCCCCGATCGTAAACGGATTTTATAAAATGTTGCGACAGCAGACAGACAGACAACTAAAGAACTTTTCCAGTTTTGTAACCGTTTATTGCTGGTAGGATAGGGTAGATTATAAAATCCCTTGTTAGGAAAAAACATTTTATCAGTGTGGCTGTCTTTTTTGTCGTATAAATATTTGTTTCGATTTCAGTGTTTTATGATATCATTTTAAATATAAATAGGCATGAACTACTTACGTTAAGTGTTCTTAGTCGCTTAGTTTTTCGTCTGTGCTACTGACAACTTCCTGTGCAGTTTCTGACCGTACTTTTGCTGTGAAATGTGTGTGGTTTAGGTTAAGTTGTGCATGGCTTTTAACTCCTCTAATAATTACCTGTTTTGTATGTATAGTTATAAGTAAATTCAATAGTTCAATGTATAGTAACACTTGCCGAACAGTTTTAACACTAAATTTAAGAAAATAATAGTAAATTAGTCAAATCTAACACCTTTTTTATAATTTCACTTGCACGCTAATCTGCTCGGTCACTTGACTTTCTTTTTTATGCTTTTATCTACTCACATCATCCATCATTCAGTTACCCGTCAGTCGGTTGGCAGTTGACAGTTCTCCAGTCAGGGTCGGAGCTAGTTGTAGTCCGAATGCAAGGTTTGTGTCAAACAAGGTGCGTTGCATCTCGTAGGGTTGCGACACTAGATAAGAATTTAACTTTCAAAATTCACATTGAGAGCATTCAAACCAAATGTAAAAAATATGACAAATATCTCTATCCCCTTATTAATAGAAAATCGGAACATTGTATTGGGAACATCCTTTTGCATTTCAAATATTCAGGCCAGCCATGTTGTATGCTGTACCAATATGGACTAGCTGTTGTAATACCAGGAAGAAAGCTCTGCAGAGAATTCAAAATTAAATTTTGAAAATGAGTTACTTAAATAAAATTTACCCTGGAATAGTACCAATGAGTTACGTAGAATATAAAATGTTGAATCATTGGAACTAATGTCAAATAGAATAATTATAATTTCAAGCAAAAGTCGTAACAATCTTCTATTGCCACGAATTATGCGTTATATATTTAGGTTAAGTTAGGTTAGGTAAATTGAAAACGTGTTTTTTCTCTTATAAGCAGGTGAAATCCACTCATCTGTAAAAAATCTGAACTGCTACGGCAAATGAAATGTAATATGTTGTTCACAAAATGTTAATAAAAGCTTAAATTTGTTTTACCAAATAAGGATGATAGTGTTGTCTAACACAGAACACCTAGATATTAGAAATGAATGTAATGTTTGGAATGATACTAATTAAAAAAATAAATTAAAAAAAGGCAATGTTGAACAATAGGCACGAAAATCCTGGTCCTGGTCCTGATATTCACGGTATTTTTTAAAAATTTATCATGCAGTAAAAATATGATCCGCCTTTGTCTATCGGTCATCAACAAAGTCAGTTCCATAACTTCCCACGAATTGGTATACTACAGGCTACAGGCCCTTTCTTGGCCAAGTGGTAGCGTCCATAGCTTCAGAGCAAAGCTATGCCGTAGTAGAACTTTCCATGACTTCCCTGGGTAAAGTTTTTAGACATAAGATCTGACACACGATATACGAATGCGAAAATGGAAACTTTAGCTAAGAAATCTCTCAGATAATAACTGTAGATGTGATCATAGAAACACTAAAATGTAAAATAGTCTGGTTACAGCATTACGAAATGCTAAGAAGAAGAAGAGGTCACAGACAAGTTAAGATTATATGGGATAACATTTTGTAGACGGTATTTGGTATTCCATTGTGTGGTCTTTCGATTCCGTTGCATGCTCCTGTGGGGTGAGCGACGGAATCAAGACCAACCGTGTTCGGTCCGCGCTGACCGAGTGCGAAAAAAGAAGCGCGTTCCTCAGTTAGTTTGTATGCTTTAAATGAAGCTGAAAGTGAATTGTGATTACTTAATCAAGGATGAAGGATCAATTGTGGTGAGCTCGTTCAATGTTTTTTTTTTCAAATCTGTAAAATATGTTTAACTGCACATTTAAACGTTACAACGGTGGGACGTAAATATGATTTTTCAACAAACTTTTAATGGTTCATCACTGTGAGTAACGGCATAAAGTTTTAGTCATACATTATTTATATTTTTATTTTATTATTTTTTCTCATGACACCCCATTTTTTTACCTTTATTTTTGTAAATAAAACCAAACTTTGAATAGTTCGACACTATAAGTGTAGACTTGCTAAGCGTTTACATTATTCAACAAACTTAGAATGGTTCGCCACCTCAAGTATCGACATTATTTTATTCTATTTGAAAATTATTCATATCAATTGATTAAAAAAACATATATTAAATTATATTCATAAGCATGTTTATATCTCACAAATAGTTGTTTGTTATGATCTAATTGCATATTAAAGTGGATCTTATCTCCTAATGATTCTCCCCATTAATAAACATCCCTCCCAGTAGCCTTTGTGGAGATTCATAGGTAAACTCTCAGTAAATAACTGCGGAAGTGCTCATAAGAACACTAATCTGAGAAGCAGGCTTTGTCCCAGTTGGGACGTAACGCCAGAAAGAAGAAGAACGCACTAACATTCCTCCCCCCTTTCCCATCTGACTGCAAGGACATTGCCAGCACCGTTATTGGCAATACGCACTGATGGGGTAATACGGATCGACTTATTGGATCATGCCTAGAACGCTTAAATTTGTATTCTCTGCCAAACGATGTTTAAATATGTTTACCCAAGAGTATGATTTATTAAAAAGAGGTCACTTTAAGCCACTTCGTGCTTTTCTTGTCATTTTGGCTGCATTTCGGTAGTCTTCCAGACACTTGGTTCCCCTGGGGAAGTGGCCATTTACGGACTGGTTATGAAGCAGGGCTTGCGGTATATCAATCTTCAAGATTACAAGAATCAAATATTGTGGCCAAAATCAATTGATATAGTCTTCAATATATCAATTGATTTTGGTCACATTGGCCACGTTCCGGAAGTCTTCCGGGCACCTGGTCCCCTCAGGGAAGTGGCCATATTTGGAGCAGTTATGAAGCTAGGCTTGCGATATATCAATCTTCAAGATTTTACGAATCAATTATATTGGAGACTATTTCAATTGTTTTTGATTACATTGGCCACGTTGGTTTCTCTGAAAAAGTGGCCATGAACAGAACAGTTATGACACAAGGTTGGGAACATATCAATATTCAAGATTATGTGTATAACATATTTAGGAGACATTTTCAAGCACTTTCGGTTACATTGCCATTTTCTGGGAATCTTCCTGGTTCGTTCGAAATCTTCCATAAACGGATCAGTTATAAAACAAGACACATAAATCATCAAGTGTCTAAATAAAACGGACAGTAGAGTAAAGTGGGGCAAAAGTTCGAGTGGGGTAAGAGTTTCTTTTTAAGATTTCTAGCTCAATTAAAAACAAATCTTATGAATGTCATGGTAGTTCGAATGCTATTCAAGTAAGAGACTTTCACTCCAAATATCATAAAAATCGATTGAGATTTGGAAAAGTTATGGCTATTTGTTGTTTTTCGACGTGAATATTGTAATTTTTGGTCAAACTTTCGTTGCATGGAACCAATTGAAGATAAAATCTTTTTCAATATTTTATGTAAAGGCGTTTCTAGGCCTATCATAAGGTTGCTTTGAGGTGTATTAGTTTTTGCATGAATGCTTGAAAACAATTTTTGGCCCATAGTGGGGCAAAAGTTCGAATCAGCGGGGCAAAAGTTCGACCCATGTATAAAATCGCGGAAAAATATGCAAATTGCCTAAACTCCACATATTATCTTCAAATTTAGTTAAATTTGTCTGATCATGTGAAAATTGTCACCAAATTTTTCTTTTCCACTTAGTTTTGCGAAAAACTGCTATTTTTGAGCTTATTACAATTAACTCGGTTTTGGGCAATTTTTTGATGAAAATTAAGTGTGTATTTTTCGTTAAACTTAAGTTTACGGCTGGTGTAAGGTATGCCTGTCATAAAAGGATCGATATTTTGTGTTTTAGCCACCGAACTTTTGCCCCACACTAGATTCGAACTCTTGCCCCACCGGTGGGGCAAAAGTTCGAATAAGACAATCAATTTTGAAACTGTTATAACTAAAAATGAGTAAATATTTTGACACAAGTTTGTTCAGCAAAATTATAGCCAATATGTTGAAGGTTCACTGTATGGTATTTGTTTTGTTTTAACTGCTATTGGTTTCCTGGAAACTTTGATTATACCACTAAGGTCGAACTTTTGCCCCACCTTACTCTACATTATTTTTGCAAGAATTTTTCCGCCATTTTTTTTAATGTTCTTTTGGAATTTTTTCTGCATATTTTTTCATGTTATTCACTAGTAAATGATCCAGGACTTCCGCAAGATTTTTTTCATAGTATGGAAGCCGGCCATCTGACAAAGCTTTTTTTTCTAAATTTCTCATTTCAGATGCTCGGAAGTCTTCGAAAATATGGCAAATGTGACTGAAATGACTCCTAAATATATGATCCATATAATCTTGAAGATTAATGTGTTCCAAACCATGTGTCATAACTGTTCCGTTCATTTATATGTCACAAGCATATTCCTCATCATTATCATCCCAAACATTACATTCATTTCTTATATTTAAGTGATATGTGTTTAGCAACACTATCATCCTAATTTGGCAAAACTCAATTAAGCTTTTATTAATATTTTGTTAACAACATATTACATTTCTTTGCATTAATCGTGGCAATATAGATTTGCTACGATTTTTGTCTTATTTTTTTTTTTGACACTTGTTTCAATGTTTCAACATTGAATATTCTATGTAACACATTAGTACCATACCAGGGAAGTAACTTCACAAAATTGTATTTTGAATCCCACGCAGAACTTTCTTTCTGGTATAACCACAGCTAGCCCATATTGGTACAGCACGCATGGCTGGCCTGAAAATTTGTTTTAAAATGAAGAGTTTATTCTTAAGACAAAGTTTTGATTTTATTTTTAATGAGTGAATAGAGACATTTTATAATGTGATTTTTTTAAATTATTTTTTTATCTAACATGAGCCCTCGATATTTAACTGCATCTGACCAATTTATAGGAACCCCTCTCATCTTGACAACATGTCTACTTGAAGGATTCTCATAACTCTGGATACATAAAAAAGCGATTTTTGCATATCTGTTTCGTACTTTACGATATACACATACAATTGTGCCTTTCGCCACAAAGATCGTTGGTGCTAACGAACATTCTTATCTATTTTGAAGATAAAATCGGTATAGTCAATTTGCAAAATATTAACTAATTCATCGATTTCAATTTGCCGCCCAAAACCATCAATCAAGTTGCAAATTTGGTGCGGGATTCCGACCTTGTCTATCGAAAACTATGTTCACCATCTGACAGTGGCGGTCAACCGGTGGCAATCGGCAGTGCACGAAGATTAATGGACAACTATTTCGCGCCAAAATTAGCCACCTTTTGCGTGCTACCATATCAATCACGCAGGAACTACGATCAAAGTTAAGCTTGGCGATGGAAAAGTAAAGATAAGGTCAGCAAACGCGTGATAGGATTCGATGTTTAAAATGGGTGTACGCATTTCTTAAAAATAAGCTTCCCTTAATTTTGAATCGTACTAATGTTACAGTTTATTTCAAACCAGTTTAGTCATTTCTTCTTTCGCCAGCGCCAATTCAAGTTCCACTCGTTAAGCCGCAGCTCAAAAAAAAAAAAAATCAAGAGCAAGAAGCCGTATAAAAACGCTCACTTCCATTCCTCAGCAATCAACCAACTTGATCTGGACCTGGACTTGACCTGTCGCTGCCGATGATCGTCTCGGCAGTCAGCGTATAAAGAAGCTGGGAGGAAGCAAGGAAACCCGAAGAGGACGATGTTTAAACTCGCAAACCAGGAGAGGAGAGCAAAACAAAAAGAAAAGAAGTGATCTTATGTGCGACCTTGAAAATGGTTATATAATCAAAACATGATACACACTAGGGTGATTCAAAACATCGTGTTCACACCGCTTATACGATTCTAGGTTCGATTCTGAATGCCCTCTCAACATATGAACTTATTTGGATAGAAAATTAGACTGCACAAGCGCTTCGAAGTGTGTATGTGAATTATACTGGGAACACCAAATTATTCATTTAATCTGATATAGCGACCTAAACCTTCTCGCTCAGATCCTTGAAGAAGGTTTCAACCTAGGACCAACACATCGAAGCGAGGATGAGAATTTAGTTAATTTGGTATTTTTAATAAGTCTTATTAAAAAAAAAAAAAACAAATGAACTAAATTCTCATCCTCGCTTCGATGTTTCGGTCCTAGGTTTTGGAAAATTTAACGAAAATTGACTCACGAGCCACAATTTCATCCCATTTATCCGCCTGCATTTATCATCATTCTGTTTTGGACTGCCGTTCAGTGAAGACGTGTTTTTTTCAAAGTTTGAAGTTCTTTTTCTTGTGCGAAGTGCACTGTCCGTTTATCCGCGATTTCGCGTCCGCGTGACTGCTCCTCGGCGCTATCATACCTTCTTGGTGTGGCTAGTAAGCGAGCCTCCCTGGAACAAGTAGCAGCAGAGCAACCGCGGTTCCGCCTCGATTCTTGCCCCGCTGGCCGACAAAGGGCAAGCAAGCGCCCCGAATCGAGCCCGCAATGAAGATGCCAACACGGCGGCTTACAACAGCAGGTTGCTGGCAAACAACCAGTTTGCCTCCCTGGCAGTGGACCAAGTTCCCCAGAAGGCGAAGGTTGCCCCCCTGTTTGCGGCGACGACGGACATCGCGGCACTGCGGTCGGAGCTAGCGGCCCTCAACATCAAGCCGCTGTTCAAGCTGTGCCACACTGGCACGAAGGTCATGTGCGACTCCCGCAAAAACTACGAGAAGGCCGGCAAGCTGCTGAAGGCAAAGGGGTTGGAGTTCTATACCCATGATGTCCCCGGTAGCAAGCCGATGAAGGTGCTCATTCGAGGGCTTCCGGAATACACCCCGGAGGCAATAATCGAGGAGATGGTGTTGGCCGGACTGAAGCCGATGAACTTCATCCGGTGAGTGCAAGGAGGAAGGCACTGGAACAACCTGTACCTGACCCACCTGAAGAAAGGTTTCATCACCATGGCGGGCCTGACGAAGGTGAGAGCGCTCTTCAACATCGTCGTTGAATGAGAGCGCTACCGCCCGAAGAAACGAGACGTGACGCAGTACAGCAACTACCTCGCGTTCGGTCACGGGACGAGCAACTGCCACATGAAGCCCCGCTGTGGCAAATGTGCCGGCGCGCATGCAACGACGCCATGCCAACCAATGGAGTAGGGCATCGAACCGCCTGCCAATTGCGGTTCCAATCACGATGGCAGCAGCCTTAATTGCCGTCACAGCATGAACAGCTGCCTGCTGCCGAGCCTGCAGCTCAAACTCATCAAGGCCGTAGGAGTAAAAGTATAAGCTTCAGACGGCCCGATCACCATCATCGCTGCATACTACCCAACGCAAGCGAACCTCAATGACGGATCGGCAACGGTCCTACGACAGGTATCAGGTATCAGAAGGCCGGCTCCAAAGGCACGTTCCCCACCAGTTGGGAGATTTGTGCCATCGCCATATTTGAGCCTATTTCATCATCTACCCGATGGGAGAGGAAAGGGAAGGGAAAGATGGGAGGAAATAGGAGTGGTGTCCCTTGAAGAGGGAAGACCGCATAAGCGAAATGAGAGCATGTAGCTCCATACCACAATGGGTTCGAACAGCGCCCTAAAAAGGGCACTGCAAAACGCATGAGCGTAAAGAGAGCCTATAGCTCATTACCACAGCGGGTTAAGAATAACAGGATGCCCTGAAGATTCAGGCTTCTGTATTCAGTTTCACTTAATAAGTGTTTACCAAGTAATTGGAATCGCATTTGCGCAAAAACTGGACAGTTACATATCAGGTGATACGAAGTTCCATAATCGGAGTCACAACTATCACACACAAATGAGTCAGCACGCTGAATATTTGCCATGTGATAGTTGAGTCGACAGTGGCCTGTCAACGCTCTGACCAAGAGACTGCAATTCTGCTTTGACAGATTTGTTAAATACTTCGCCACCTTTGGAGATGGCTCAGTAATATACAATTTTGTTTGACGACACGACTCCAAACTATTCCAATATTGCTTGTGCTGAGTTGCCGCCCAAGAGTTTATCTGAAGCTTCACCCAGCACTTCGAAATTGGAATAGCCGGCTCAGGGCCAATGAAGTCATGCGATGCTCCATCAGCCAATTCATTTCCAGCGATGGAAGAATGGCCAGGTACCCATACAAGGTTTACAGAGTTGACTGAATTCAGTTCCTCAATTTGAGTTCGACATGCGATAACAAGCTTCGACCTTGAGTTGGCCGAAGCGAGAGCTTTTATAGCAGCCTGACTATCTGAACAGAAGTATATGACTTTACCCATTACGCGCTGTTGAAGTGCTGATTGCACTCCACACATAAGAGCAAATATTTCCGCCTGAAAAACGGTGCAGTTTCTACCAAGTGAGTAAAACTGATTCAGCCTTAGCTCACGAGAATATACTCCTGCACCAGCTCTACCTTCAAGAAGGGAGCCATCAGTGTAACATACTATATTGTTTGATATACTTCTTTCCAAATAGCCAGACGTCCACTCTTCCCGTGAAGGGAATTGTGTGGTAAATGTCCTGTAAGGAAAGTTACAAGCAATTGTGAGATCACTTGGAGCAAGGACAATTTTATCCCAATTCACCAAAAGTGGAAACAACGAAGTGTGTGTAGATCTACGATTCACTGGATTTTTCTCCAGTAGATCCAGTACCCATAAACGGTAAGAGCAAGAAAGTGCTTCTTGTTTAAGATATATGTGTAGTGGCACAACGTCGAAAAGGGCCTCGAGCGCTGCTGTGGGAGTTGTAGAGAACGCACCAGACATCGCCATCAAGCACATCCTTTGGAGATGGCCCAATTTTGATTGGATTGTTCTCACTTCGCCCTTTTGCCACCACACAAGACATCCATATGCCAATATTGGTCGAACAACTGTTGTGTAAATCCATTTGATATATTTGGGTTTGAGGCCCCAAGTTTTACCAAAGGTTCGCCGGCATTGACCGAAGGCCATACAAGCTTTTCTGACTCTGAAATCAATGTGAGCTGTCCATAAAAGTTTGGAATCTAGAATGACTCCGACATACTTTACTTGATCAGTCACATTAATCTCAGTGCCAAAAAGACGTAAAGGTCGAATTCCATCGCGGTTTCATATTTCCGTAAAAAGAACAATAGATGTTTTATTCGGGTTAACCGAAAGGCCATATTGGCGACACCAACTCTCGACTACCTGAAGAGCACTTTGCATCAGGTCGAATAGGGTGCTTATGCACATACCAACTATCATAGCTAGATAGTCGTCGGCAAATCCATATGTTGGAAAACCGCTATTATTGAGTTGCCTCAATAGCGTATCTGCTACGAGATTCCACAAAAGTGGTGACAAGACTCCCCCTTGGGGGCATCCGCAAACACTCAATTTTCGAATCGCTGCTTGACGCAATGTCGAGAAGAGATGTCGGTTTTTGAGCATTTGATGAATCCAATTGGTAATCATTGTAGGTAGCCCATGGTTTCGTGCGGCTTCCAATATGGCATCGAAAGACACGTTATCAAAGGCACCCTCAATATCCAAGAAAACACCCAAGCACGATTGCTTCTGAGCGAATGCTTTCTCGATATCGCATACAACTTTGTGTAAAAGAGTCACAGTGGACTTTCCAGATTGGTAAGCATGTTGATTCACATGAAGAGGCATGTTTGCCAAATAAACATCACGGATGTGATGATCGATAATGCGTTCCAGACATTTCAGAAGAAAAGAGGTCAGACTGATTGGTCTAAAACTCTTCGCTTCCTCATACGACGCACGTCCTCCTTTTGGGATAAACTTTACAGTAATATCACGCCAGGATTTGGGAATGTACCCGGTAGCAAAACTGCTTACAAGTAGCTTTTTCAAAACATGTTTGATAGACTCAAATCCCTTTTGGAGCAGAACAGGATAAATCCCATCCGCTCCTGGAGATTTGAAAGGAGCAAAACTATTAAGTGCCCATTGAATCGATTCAGTAGTTACGATACTGCGAGCCGAGGCCAGAGACTCGTAACTACATGAAAAGACATTTGGTTCATCCGTAGATGCTATGTCCACACATCCGGGGAAGTGTGTATTGAATAAACATTCTAAAACTTCTTCATCGGAAGAAGTAAAGTCACCATTAGGTAAGCGAATTTCGTTCACTTGGAAATCCTTAGATTTTGCAAGAATTTTGTTCAACCGACTGACTTCACTCAAACTGGAAACATTTGTACAAAGGTTTTTCCAGCCGGATCGTTCAGCAGAACGAAGAGCCTTCTTGTAAGCCTTGCGAGCTGACTTGAACGACTCTGATCCAGCTGAACGGCGTCTGTTCCAACTCCTTCTACATTGTTTCCTGAGTCTAGTCAGATCGGAATTCCACCATGGGGTCCCTCTTGTAGTCTTTACAGACCGCAGAGGACATGCTTCTTCAAAAGCTTCCATAATGTAGGATGTTGTAGTATCAACGGCATCATCCAGATCACTTGTATTTTCAATGGACGGAGAATATCCATGAAATTTGGTCGCAACCAATTCAATGTAGAGTTCCCAGTTTGTTGACCGGGGATTCCTAAAACGCAAAGTCTGCGCAGTTACATTTGAATGTTCAAAGAAGATGTAGCGATGATCAGATAATGATTCCTCATCTGATACATGCCAATTCGTCAACTCGTGACTGATTCTATTCGAGCAGAGCGTTATGTCTAACACTTCTTCTCTATTAGAAACCATGAAGGTTGGGCGATTGCCTATGTTAAGTAATCCAAGGTCTGTACTACTTAAGTATTCCATCAGACTGGAGCCTCTCAAATTGATATCCGAGCTGCCCCAGATGATGTGATGAGCATTGGCATCACTGCCCACAATCAGCGGAAGGCCTTTTGTTACGCAGTGTACGACAACTCGTTTGAAGTCATCCGTTGGGGATGGTTCATCATGTGGTAAATATACCGAACAATAGACGTATTTCCTGTTGAGGTCACCAACAGAAACATCGATTGTGACAGCACATACATCTCTGGTAGTTAACTCAGAAATGAGTGTAGCAACGATTGCTTTATTAACGAGCACGCATGCGCGGGGCATGGAGCGCGAATTTGCCATTTCAAGCTTGCTAAAAGTAGCAAAAACTGGGTCCACAAGGTTACCTAGATAGAAGTTCCCTCTACGAAAGTAGGGTTCTTGAACTAGCGCCACTTGGGCTGCACCATTTTGCATGAGTCTGCAAAGATTGATCGTTGCTGTTCTTTTATGCTGAAGATTGATCTGAGCTAACCTAACCGTAGCCACTACCCAAACTAGGCAGGATTAAGCTTTTTGCAATCTCAGCACGAAAAAGACCAGCAACGAAAAAACCAGATCGGTATCTATTTAAAGTCGCCAAAGGCGAAAGAGCACAGAATACACTGTGTAAAACGCATAATGCGAATCCATATAGGTGATAATTTAAATTAAATGTCAACATATTCATAATCCCACCCTTATTAAGCCTCAAGATAGAGACTGAAGACGGATCGGCAACGGTCCTACGACAGGACATTACCAAGCTAATTTGGTGGCGCGGGCGGTACAACATAGCTGGCGTCCACAACGTGAAGCACGAAGCCTGGGGAACCCCCGAAGAAACCGAAACGGTGTCATCCTGCAGCAAGGCTTGGAGGAAGGTAACTACAACTTCTTGGGCCCTGACACCCCCACCCGGTTGAGCAGATCCGATGCCCATGTCATCATCGACCTGTTCATCACCAACATGATAAGCATCTCCCAACCGGTCGTCTACCAGGAGCTCAGCTCGGACCACTATCCGGTAGTTGGGTCCTCGGTCAACTGGCATCTCGCGACTCGCCGCAACTATCATCGTGTCAACTGGGACCAGTTCCGGCAGCGTGTCGACACCCACGTCGACTACGAGGTGCGACCCGAGTCAACCGATGACGTCGATCGGCAGCTGCAGGCCATCGAAGAGGCGATCTCCCAGGCCAGAGAACGGCACGTGCCGGCAATCAGTCAGGTGAGCAACAACATACTAATCGATAGGCTTACTAAAGATTTGATCAGACTTCGCAACACCATCCGCAGGAAGTACCAGCGAACTAGGCTGCCTGTCCTTAAATCCGATGTAAATCGGATCAACAAATTATCAAGACCAGAATGTTGGACCTCAAAAACCAAAGTTTTGCAAATAAGATCCGCGCTCTCCCAGACTGTGCTCAGCCATTTTGGAAGCTCACGAAAATTTTAAAAACCAAGTCTAGACCCATTCCACCGCTTGTTCCACTAGATAACAATAGCCCCGTAGATCGCTTGATAACGCCTGCTGAGAAGGCAGCCGAAATAAGTCGACATTTCGTCAGCTCACACAATCTCGGACACAACATCATTAGTCCGCATGAAGCTGCCGTTATTGAGCATGCAAACAACCACCATCAGATTCCCAACGACTTCTCGGAAGAGTTGGAGATCACAGCTGATGAACTCTCGACCTATTCGAAATCCTCCAAAAACATGAAGGCCCCAGGTTTCGATAACATCATGAACTTGGAACTCAAGCACTTGACCATCCAGTTCTATGATCACCTTGCAGTGATCTCCAACCAGTGTCTTCGGCTTAGCTACTTCCCATCGTCCTAGAAGTCAGCTAAAGTCGTCCCCATCAGGAAACCTGGCAAAGATCCTTCCTCCCCCAAAAACTATCGCTCCATCAGCCTTCTCTTAGCGTTTTCAATGCTTTTCGAAAGGGCAGTTTATCGCCGACTTCTTGCTTCTGTTGAGCAAAACAACATCCTGCTCGAGGAACAGTTTGGTTTTCGACGCGGTCGTTCAACCGTGCACCAACTGTCCCGAGTCACCAACATCCTCAGACGGAAAAGTCCCTATCCAAAACCTCTGCCATGGCTCTGCTCGACGTCGAAAAAGTATTCGACAACGTCTGGCGTGATGGCCTGGTGTTCAAGCTTCAACAATATAATCTTCCCAGCTACCTGGTGAAAATGGTGCATAACTATCTGTCAGCGAGGACATTCCGGGTGTCACTAAACGGAGCAATTTCCGATCCGCACAACAACATCGCAGGCGTCCCGCAGGGCAGTATCATCGGGCCCCTGCTATTCAACCTATTCACCTCCGATATGCCCGCACTCCCAGATCACTGTTATCAGATGACACCTCCATCGTCTACAGTGGAAGAGTGATCAGAGCGCTCACGGCAAAACTCCAACGAGTCCTAGATGTCCTGACAGAATACCTCACCAGCTGGAAGATATGTACTTAGGCGGCGAAGACCCAGGTCATCCTCTTCCCCCACTCCAAATCCCCCAGACATGTTCTGGTTGAGGATTGCAAAATCACCCTAAACAGTACAGCGGTCGAATGGTTCAACTAGGCCGATTATATTATTGAATGATGAGTGCAGTCTAATTTTTCATCCAAATGAGTTCAAATTATTAAGGGCAACTCACAATTTGATCTTTATCAAACAAACGATGTGGAGCAAAAAACGATGTTTTGATCCACCCTAGTTCACACGGTATGCCCTGTTTGGTGGGGTCTGCCGGTCGTTCATTCGGTTGGGAGAACGGGTTCAGGTTCGGAAAACAAGAGCAACTTGATCGACCTCCGAGCGCATTCAGACCGCGCCACCATGTCTTGGGGCGAGACGAACCCCCGAACCGGCGCTGTTCAATGTGTGTCAAATGGAATTCTTGGCATAGGTAGGAAGATATGTAGGGGAAACTGGAGTACAATTTAATAATTTAGGAGATAATACTTGGATGGCTGGACAGCAAATTTAGATATTCTGAATTTTGAGTTTTTAAAGTTCTTCTGAATATTTGACAAATGTAAAAAGTTTTCCGGGGCCTTCCTTAGCCGAGTGATTAGAGTTCGCGACTACAAAGCAAAGGCATTCTGAAGGTGTCTGGGTTCGATTCCCGGTCGGTTCAGGATCTTTTTGCAATGGAAATAGCATAGAGTATCATCGTACCTGCCACACGATATACGTATGCAAAAATGGCAACTTTGGCAAAGAATGCTCTCAGTTAATAACTGTGGAAATGTTCATAAGAACACTAAGCTGAGAAACAGGCTCTGTCCTAGTGGGGAAGAAGAAGAAAAAGAAAACGTTTTCTAGTATTTTTCTATTGACCTAGAGAGATTCTACAACTGTATCAAATAAGACCTCGTTTTTTCTATGTCTTTTTATTTTAAGCTCAAATCACGAAGAGTAAATCGAGCCATGGTCATTCCACACAGAAGAATGTTCAAACTCATGACTCAAACTAATGTTTCAACGGATGATTTTGGCGGTAATATTGTAATATTCTGATATTTGAAGAAGTGTCCAAAGGTTCTTTAAGGGCTAAGTAAGGAATCTGCATTTGAACATGTGAAATCCTTTACCATACTTTTTTCCACCATTTGTATGGAGAGGAATCACTGAGCGGTGGGAATATGACCCGAACACCAAACAAGTAAGATTTTCAACACTTAACAAAAGTTAAAAATACTAAAACAAGACCGATCTATTAATAAACTTGTTCCACTACTTTTATTGCCCAATTCTACTTTACGCGAAAACGAAAGCGAAAGTAATGTCGAAAAACGACGCTTACCAACGGAAGGAGCATGCAAGGAAACAAGAAGGGCAAGTCGAAGACGCAAACGAAGAGGAATGGAGACCGAACGAGAGCAATCACCTCGGCGAGCCTGCGAGACTTGATTGTGAGGTTTATGATTGGCTGGAAACCTGGTTGGTGACTGACGATGGTGGAGCAAGGTGGGAATATAATGGATGTTGCTTGGCGACGACAAAATTCGTGATTGGACCGTTTGGTGGGATCGTGAGAAGCACGTTTCTGTGGAACGAACCTAATAATTATTGTGGTTTGACTGACCAGCAACCAAATAAAAATATAAACTTAACTGCGCTGCAGCGTGATTTTGTGGTCAGTTTAGTGGTTGACCCCACCGGATTAGGCCATCACGGTCAAATGCACTCAGATCGCAGCATGGGTTTTAGACCTACGATAAATTAACATTACTTTAAAAATGTTTATTGCGGATTTTAAAGTTAATACTTTTTAAAATTCAGATGAATTTCAAGCGTAGCAGAGAATATTGATAGTTTTACTGTTGACTGAAAACATGTTGTGGCAATTATACAAATTACGGTGTTATCCCGTTAAGCCAAAAGTGTCATCAGGCCGAAAATTTCCGATAGTTATGATGAACTGTAAGGCCGAATGGGTAACCTATCCCTGGTCGATTTGTATTACCAAGAAGCCGCAGAATGAATTTTCAGGTCGAATGGATTGTCTGTTGTTAGATCAGGATAACTTGCATTACCTAGAAGCCCACAATATCCGCTGTGATATATAATTAGAAAGAACAGCCCTTTAATCAAAAGAAGAAAAAAACACCGATGAACTTGTTAGCCATTTGAAAAAGTAGTAAATGATCAAATAACTTTTCGACCGAACGACCCTTCCGGCCTAACAGCATTCGACCTAACGACCTGCACCCCCGCGTTATAGGAGACCCAGAGCTAGTGGGTTTTCATTAATTTGGGGGTGTTGTTGAATACCGTTTTGACTCATATTCCGAGCACTTAAGATCTCAGTTTTCCTTTGAATTTGGTGACTTATACAATCAAAAGGACGTTCATTTCAAACGGGCCGTACGATTTTTTTAAATTTTAACCAGACATGCAGCTTAGCTATAGACAACGACTAGTGGGCACAGATTTGATGGAGATTTTTTTTCTGATAATAACGGTCAGGGGAGCACCGTGCTCGCATTATGAAATCATAACATAAATCTCTATTTTCGTTGAAAAAAAAAAAATGAAATCCATTTAGTTTTACTTCGGTAGAAGCTATTTTATTGTGGGAAATATTTGACTCATGACGTACTAATTTCGGTGCTACTTGAATTGCGATGCACACGATAGTTTAATTTCACTTAAAGTACATGATTTTTAACTTCTTAATGAGAAACAAACTACAGGTAGTTGGAATGCAGTTGCAATTAGTGTTTAGCATTAAAAATTTGTTTTCAATTCATATCCATTAGTGTATTATTCCCCGAATATTGGCAAGTGTGTAATAATTGGCAATCTACCCTACTGTCTTCTAAACTTCATTTTTATTCATAAGCATAACGAACGGTGTGCTGAAACACACATATTATCGAACTTGCCGAATGTTGTTAGGCTAAATGCAGTTAGGCAGAATACCGTTAGGCCGAAAAAGCCGTTAGGCCAGAAGGGTCGTTAGACCAAAATAACATTTTATCATTTACTACTATTTGAAAATGCTAACGCATTTGTTAGTGTTTCTTTCGTGCATTTAATCAAAAGCTGTTCTTCCAAAAAAGTATTAGGGAATTATGACTATACCTAGTTTAAATAAATAATGTGTGCTTACGATGGTTTTCTTCAAGTCGAGTCTAGTACACGACACTGAAGACGACCTTACAGTTGGTCGGGGTTCTGCAAAACCGCACCATGTGCCAAAATCTTTATTCCGAGATATTTTACTTTAAAATCTTTTCCTGTACTAGTTTATCGCGGACGATAATTTTATTATTTTTTTATCACTCACGTGCGATTAACAGTATCTAATAAGTACACCGAGATTGAATATACTAGTAAATCATCCAACATTAACGATGTAAATGGATTTCATTAAACAATATGAAGCACTCAGTTCACTCTGGCTGAACAAAAATTGAAAAGTATGGTTCTTAGTTCGGTATGGTTGGATGTGTTTTACAGTTTTCAACAACACAAGTAAAATTGGAGACAAATGATTAGGATCTATGTATGATCACGTGTTCATACATAGATCCTAATGATCGAAGAAAACTATGAATTCGCTCTGCCAAAGCGCACCAAGTTGCTCCCATTTGGTGCACCTTTGCTGATCAAGTTCACAGTTCAATGTGTGAAGTGTTCACCAGGAATGACCATCATTTCAGATGTTCATTGACCTGCTTATGTTTTACTGCAATATAAAAATAACCACAGAATCTAAAAGTTGTTTGATTTCCATCACCATCGGATAGAACATCAGAAAAAAAGTTTCATCGGGATTCGAACTCGTGCCTTCTGAGTGGTAATCTAGTGTGCTACCATTAGGTCATCTTCACTTCTTGAAGGAATGGTGATAAACTTGAATCAAGTAATGTGCACTTTGTCTGACGGGGTTTGATGGCAGAGATGCTATTTTCTGAACAACTAAAGCGCACCAAGTCCACCTGAGTTGTTCACACGGTAACAGATTAAATTAATTCATTTTTTCATAACGGCTTCTGTGTGGAGTGATAAACATGTTATATAACAAGCAAATGCAATTATTTATGGTATGTAAATGCCTTTACTTCATGTCTAAATGTGATTTTCAGATAAACAGTACTTAGTGCGGTGTGGCTGGATAAATTTTCAAAGAAAATTGATCAACGCCACCGAAACAATATTTAATTTAAATTAATCAATTGACGCCCAATTTCACTGGCCTCTGTTTCTATGAGTTGCTTGGAATGGATAAATTGTAAGAATATAGAAGGAAATTGGAAAAACATAGCTTTATATCTGAAAAATGAATTCCCTCTGATGACGTACGTTGGTTTATGGTTCACTCTGGCTGAACAAAATTTCAGTTTTACGTGTCCTGCCAAACCTAATTTATGATCTAAGATTACAAGGGATTGTTCAAATCACTCGATATTTTTATGGTAGAGAGGTTATTATTATTTTGGTGTAAAAAACTCAATTTGGAAAAAAATGGCACTTGGTGCGGTTTAGCAGAACCCCGACCAGTTGAGGTCGAAATTCGCGTATCTGTCAAAAAATACAAACTCTAGTGGAATTAAATGGTATAGGGATCATCCAGACATGACTTCCATCATTTCCATCATCAAATAATACTTATTAATATGAAAGTAATATAAAAATGCAGAATCATGTAAGGTATGGTATTGACAGACTTCCATATACTTCTAGTTATAAACAACGATTTCAATATTATGTCAACCTGAAAATTTTTGATGATGCTTTATGTATATCACCAAAGCAAATTTTATCTTCAAAATTCGTACCAATTCGCTCATTTGAATAAATCAATAAAATTTCTGTAAGATAGTTTGAAACTGCTTTGGAAATTGCCTACATTTAGGTGTTTTGCTTGCTTCTCTTGAAATCTCCATATATATTGTAATGTTAAAAATTTGGCAAGCATATTCGGAATCAGGGAGCCCAAATTAAATAAGTAGAGTTGTTTTCAAAACTATCAAAAAGTGCATTGATAAGTGATCAATTTCACCCCGAAATGAGATCTCCCGATTTTTTGTTTTAGAGACAATTTTTAGTGCCAAAATCACATTTGTTAGAAAATTGTGTTACATGAGTCAAAGAGGCTCTCCGTTGTATTTGTTTTCATGCATTCGGATGTTTGGCATTGACAACATTTTTGAAAAGATTTAAGAAAAACGGTAAAAAATGATCAATTTCACCCGAAATTACGGTAGGTGAATGTAACTAAGTATACTAAGGCGCATGCTTCTCGACTGCTCCAAACAAGGTAACAAACATCTGCAGGATCAAAGCAGTATTTATAAAGACAATTTACACCGTCTTCAGCCAAAGGCTGCACAGACTGAACATTACTAACATTAGACAACGGACACATGGAACGACCAGTGGACCAGTGAATAACGGTGGCAATAGGTAATAAAGACTTCTACAACTTTTCTTCAACAATTTAGTTATTACTCGTTATACAACCCTGCTAGAAACACGCTGAACAAGTATTTCTGAATGTTCGATGGATAACTGGTGGTTTAAAGTTGAATAAACATTTTAGAGTCTACTTATAATGTTACTACTGTTGAACGGCCGAGGTAAGATCATTGAATAAACATGCACTATATAACGTTAACAAAATGGTTGTTATTGAATAGATTCTCCATTTCTGGGCGAATAACGCTTGAATAATAATTTCTTTTTAATTAAGACAATTATTAAACAACTAATAGAACAGCTTTGAGAAACCTTTATCAAGGCAAAAACTGTTTGTTAGGGAGTTGGTTTTTATTTGTATGTTTAAGAGCTTTCAGATTTCGCGCAATGACTTGTGGTTGGTTAAAACGTTGAGTTCGAAGCATTTTCAAGCAAACATGTTTAAATTCACTGTAGTTCTGCACCATTGTTGAAAATTGATGAAACAAGTGTTGTTAAAGCTTGTTAACTTTATGTCACGTATGGAACAACAGAATCTGAATCCGTAGAAACAGCTCGTCTTCTACTATTAAAGAGATACTATTAGACAACCAAACTAAGTTATCAACCAACGTTGTATCAACTTTGGTTCAACGAGCTTTTAAAATAACATGAAAGTGAGGAACAAAAGCGCTGTTCAGAATATATGCAACATTTGATCATCACTTTATACAGCATATAATTTTGTTCAACAGCCACAGCTGTTGTTAAGCACTAGTTCAGCAGACATGTTTATTAACCGCCCAAAATTGTTTCTTGGGACACCGTTAAGAGGTTTGCGTAAAACCTTCCTCCATCTTTCAATCTTTTAAAAACAATGTGAATAACAAGGCCAGTTAGACTGAAAATTCTATACAAAATCGAAGAATGGTTGTATGTAATTGTATATTTGTCAACTAATTTTAAAAAGCTTCATGTGCAATGAAGATTTCCAATGATTTCAATTATACAGTAGAATTGGAAATATTGATAAGATTTTATATGTTTGAGTATGTTTACCTTAAAGTTATTCAAAGTAATGTAAAAATGTGAAGTCATTATTAACCCATGTGCCGCAAGCTTCACTTTTATCCGCTAAAAAAATATTCAAAACGCGATTACTTTTTTCTTTCTCGATATTTTTGCATCATTCTTTCACAAGTTCTCAAAAAACTCTTCTAGTTTTCGAATATGTATCGATATTGATAATTGGTCAGGGTAAAAACACAAAAATAGACTTTTTTTAAATTTTTGCCGGTGGAAGATTTTTTAATATTTGTCAAGCTTTTTTTGACTATCAAGGCTGAAATTTAGTGAAAAAAGATCGGAGATTCATGCAAGTTCGATAATATGTATGTTTCAACACAACGTGCAACGTGAACAGGACACAATTGATCCGGAATCTGTCGCTCGCCCACAAATGAGTATGTAACAGATTCAACGGATCAAATACTTCTCTCCATTAATTTTGCTTCCAGAACAGAAGAACTTACTATCATGACTAGGTGATCCATATTTATGTGATTAGTGTAATTGTTTTGGAGATGAAAATATTGATCTATACGGGCAGATCACAAAATCATGATTATGCACCCAAATTATGATTATCAATATTCCATAGTGTTTTCATCTTATGAAAATACACCATGATTCGGACTCATGATATCATGAGTGAGATTGCCGTAACGCAACACAAGCGTTATATTTTTGTAGCTGATTGTTCGAAATCAGGCATCGAATGCTCGAAAATCATGACTCGCGCATCCATTTATGATCTATATATAGTTCTGTCAGTTAACCCGATAAAATGAAAAAAATAAAAACAAATTTTGCCAGAGCGAGGTTCGAACCAAGAAACCTTCTGATTGGGAGCCCTGTACTCACACCACCAACTTGTCGTGTTGGATTGTGGGTGATTGATACGAATGACTTCAAAAAGCGCACCGCTTAGTGTTGTCACTCCGGATGTATGGCTTATAAATAATCATGATTATGACTCCAGTAGGTGAATCCCGGCGAAAAAAATCTTCGAAGAGAAGAAATTTTCTGTTATTACTCACCAGAAGGAAATTTTCTTTTATTCGAAAAAAATACGCGCTGGTATCCGGCTACAGGAACCACGGTTTGTCTTCCTGGCATCATATCAAAGCTTATATATGAGTTCCATGACTTGTAAATCATGATTGGGGAATCTGATTTTTATCCGTGTAGATTAGTTGAAATTGATCTACATTTTTTTGCCCTTTACATAAGCAAATTGTTGTTTGTTGTTCAAATTCAGTTCTCCGAAAATAATTGAAGCACACATAAGTAGAAGAAAAACCGAATTTAGAAATATACCATTTAATTCCACTTAGAGTTTGTATCCTTTGACAGATACGCGTATTTCGACCTCAACTGTAAGGCCGTCTTCAGTGTCGTGTACTAGACAACTCGAGTCTAGTACACGACATTGAAGACGGCCTTACAGTTGAGGTCGAAATACGCGTATCTTTCAAAGGATATAAACTCTAGTGGAAATAAATTGTTTAGTACTAAATTTGGTTTTTCTTCTACTTATAGGTATTCCACAAAACACCTCGAAGATTTATTTTAAAACACACATAATGGATTACCAATGGTATTGCACCCAAACAAGAGTGCAAGAGATGTGATTCCTAAGTGAGAATGCTTTTAAACTCGAGTGAAAAATGTTTTTCAATTGTATCAATAAGAACTCAATTAAAATTTTAAACTGAACAGCACAATTTTGAGCTTGCTGTTGATAAAAATTTTAAATTTAGAATAGGCTTCCGAGCTTCTTCAAAATTTAAGATACTTCAAAAAACACTCAGAGCCAGGGTTTAATTTTAACATTTCGTTTATTAAATAAACAGTGTCCATGTGGAACTTCATTTATGCATACCTCCCTATATCTAGGCAAACGTGGTTTTTGTCCCTCCAACCTCCCTTCGAGCTGTCAACGTGACCTTATTTATTTCTTTAATTTTTTTTATGATATTCTCGTTCAAGAATCCGTCACTGTAATCAGCGTCATCTTCTAAACTTTAAATGCAGTTTATCTGTTCAATAAAAACGTGTTCATCTTGTTTATGTTGGAGAATAGATTACATTGAACACATTTTCATGCAAAGTTTCTTGATTTAGACGATAAAAGCAGCTTTTGAAAATTCTACAATCAATGACAGATCCTGCCCCCTTAACACTTCAGTCGTCGCGCTGTTATATTTTGTACAACAGTGGTAAAAAAACTCGCTTATCGTACACAGCATCAGCGTGGTGGTTCTGACGGTGGCAAATCGTGCGACAACTGAAGGGCTAATTAGTGTGTGATACATCGCTTCCAAATCAATATTCAACATTTTCATCTCAATTGCGCTAATATTCAACATCTTAAACTACATGAACAAATCATTTTCCTAATAGTGATAGCTCAGGCTTGGGGCAGAGAAGCTGACGGTGGCCAAATTGTTGGCATATGCGACCTTGTGCACCGGGACAGCCACCTTGGCGACTGGGACGGCGACCTTGTGCACTGGATAGGCAATCTTGGCAACTGGGGCAACGTAGTGGTGAGCAACTGGAGCGACAACCTTGGCGACTGGGACAACGGCCTTGACAACCTTGTGACCAAGAGGTTCACGCTGCACCACGGCGTTAAATCCATTGTGTTCATCAGCGGTGTAGTCAACAACTCGACGGTATCCATCGGCATCAATCAAGGTGTACTGTCCCTTAACATTGTCTCCGTGACGTTCTTCCTGTTGGCTCTTGATGTCACCGGTATGGTCATCATGGACAGAGTAGGAGAACTGGTACTCGGCTGGAGCATCGTGGTATTCGATGTGCTTCACGGCAACTGGTAGAACAGCAGCGCTGGCGGCAGCAACCAGTGCAAAAAGGGCGAAGAACTATAGAATGTATAAAGTTATTAAGAGCCGTACTGGTAAAATTGGAATTTACTTTGGAACTTACTTTGAAAGCCATTCTTTAGGTTTAGGTTGAGCTTTACTCAATGTGCAGATTTGAATTACTATTTGGCGACTGATAGCTTTTCGATAGTAACACTTACTATTTATACCAATCGCGACAATTTTGCAATTAAACTATGTCACCTTGGTTAATATAGAATGAGATATAATCCTTTGGACCAATCAAACTGGTAGTCAAAGAAATGGTGACCTTTGCGCTGTCCAAACTGCCTACTCTTAATCGTAAATTACATACCAACCATGTGCGACAAATACGCAGACCCAATAAATATTCACTATGACAAGATTAACCAGCCAGCAGCGGCGCTAATACGTCTTATTAACACCGATTTTCAAAAAGAAGAAAAATCTAGTTAGACTACTCCGAAGCTATGGCCCTGTCAATTGGTCATAAAAAAATTATACTGGACCAAAACACGCAGGATAAAAACGAAATAATCGTATCGGCGTAAACCATCGCACCAAACCGGAGTACCGGAGAGGGTTGAACTTCAAAACTAAGACCCACAGGTACGACACTTTAGATATGCATTTTAGTTTCTTCTTTGACAACTATATTTGTTTTTTTTTGCTCACGGGTCAGCCTACGCTTATCTTGTACATATGCCCCGGTTCGACGGTGGTCAATTCAAGAAGTGGTGTGCACTCATGTAGATCAAATGTGGACCCCTGTTAGTAAGTATAGGATATGGAAAGTGTGCGTAAACTACGCACATAGACTGGGTTGTTTCAAAAATATAGTTTTCGTCGAACTTATGTTTCACTGTTTCACACTAGCCGTGAATATTATTCTTCTTCCTTAGTGTGAAACATGTTTTTGCTTCATTCGAGCCCTCATATACATTCTGTTTGCTAATTGAGATCTTTAAATCATTTAAACGGTAGAAAACAAAGCACCCCAAGTAATCACTGACCCGATAGTTTGTCTTTTAGGCCTTCTAGGGCTATTATACGGCTAATATAGTGCATATCGGCTGCAAAATACCACTTTATTAGCATATGTTTTGCATGAACATTTTGCACACTAATTTTATGAATGTTAGAAAACCCAGATTTTTCCAACAAATCTGTGTTGTTTTTCATAAGGGCTAATCTGCATTTATCGATTTCTCTTCATCGTTACTATCTTTGCGTTATTGTAAAAAAGTAGTTGTCTTTACGTAACATTTTTTTGTTCTGTAGCATAAAGAATCACTATGTATTGCTTCATTTACCAAAAATTTTAGAGTAAAGTGGGGCAAAAGTTCGAGTGGGGTAAGAGTTTCTTTTTAAGATTTCTAGCTCAATTCAAAACAAATCTTATAAATGTCATGGTGGTTCGAATGTTATTCAAGTAAGAGACTTTCACTCCAAGTATCATAAAAATCGATAGAGATTTGGAAAAGTTATGGCTATTTGTTGTTTTTCGACGTGAATATTGTAATTTTTGGTCAAACTTTCGTTGCATGAAACCATATGAAGATAAAATCTTTTCCAATATTTTACGTAAGGGCGTTTCTAGGCCTATCATAAGGTTGCTTTGAAGTGTATTAGCTTTTGCATAGATGCTTGAAAACAAGTTTTGGCCCATAGTGGGGCAAAAGTTCGAATCAGCGGGGCAAAAGTTCGACCCATGTATAAAATCACGGAAAAATTTGCAAATTGCCTAAAATCCACATATTATCTTCAAATTTAGTTAAATTTGTCTGATCGTGTGAGAATTAACACCAAAATGTTTGTGAAAAACTGATATGTTTGAGTATATCACAAATAACTCGGTTTTGGGCAATTTTTTTGATGAAAATTTAGTGTGTATTTATCGTTAAACTTAAGTTTACGGCTGGTGTAAGGTATGCCTGTCATAAAAGGATCGATATTTTGTGTTCTAGCCTGCGAACTTTTGCCCCACACTAGATTCAAACTCTTGCCCCACCGGTGGGGCAAAAGTTAGAAAAAGACAATCAATTTTGAAACTGTTATAACTAAAAATGAGTAAATATTTTGACACAAGTATGTTCAGCAAAATTATAGCCAATATGTTGAAGGTTCACTGTATGGTATTTGTTTTGTTTTAACTGTTATTGTTTTTCTGGAAACTTTGATTATACCACTAAGGTCGAACTTTTGCCTCACCTTACTCTACAGATTAATCTATTTTAGCGAAGTTGTGAGCGAAAGAGAGGATCGATGAAGAGAAATCGCTCATGTCAGTTAGGCCCTATTGTAGAAACAGAACAGAATTTTATATCATCAAAAGTAGATACCAAATTAGACGCTTGTATTATTTTTTATTTACGGAAAGATGGGAAATTTTAGAAGGAAAATTTTGCTAAGGACATCCCCAGTCTACCAAAATGTACGTATAACGAAATCACCTGGAGGCTTTGTATGTGCAAAATTTCACTTATAAGATGTCGCGAAAGGGCCTTCTACGTACAAAAGTGGAGGCGATATGCGTGCATATATTATGTGATGAATATGAACATACATTGCGAGTGTATAAATATTCTACCGAACTAACCTGTGATCTTATGCGACTTGACTTATGATAACAAATGTTGATTTGACAGCTGCTACGAATTGATTCGACTTACTTTGTACGAGTGTACGGGACGAATCAAAATGTTCAAATAAACTCAGAAAAAAGTGTTTTATGCGAGGAAACTCATCAATCTGACGAGTCTATCCACGGTGTTTTGCGGGTTCGATGTAATAAGTATGAATAAACGAGTTACAACGTGAACTTTCATGCGATTTCTGGTTGTTTGGGTCATACATATATTATTATGTGTACGCGTTTTAGAGTTATTCACGATTTGCTGAGGACAGAATTGTGACGTCCTAGGCGTTTTTTTGTAGTTCACTCCAACCTCTTTTTCCGACCACTTTTTTACGACCGAAATTCAGATTAACGACCGTTTTTATAAATGATCATTATCTAAAAAAGTACTCAAAATAGAGGATCATGATGTTCAGCAAAATTGTTCAGTAGTTCAAGGGCTAACATATGGTGGTCATTGAATTGCGGAATTCTGCCACTAGGCGGCGCAAGTGAGCATGAAACTTTTGTTTTGTGGATAGCTCTGGATCCTGGCCACTTAGAAAGATGGCGTCTTCGGCAAAGTTGTTCAGTAGCTCAAGGACTATCATTATAAACGCTATGAGGTTCAAAATTTTGCCACCAGGCGGCGCTAGTGAGCATGAAACTTTTATTTTGTGGATATCTCAGGATCTTGGCCATTTAGAAAGATGGCGACTTCGGCAAAGTTGTTCACTAGCTCAAGGACTATCATTTTAAACGCTAAGGTTCAAAATTTTGCCACCAGGCGGCGCTAGTGAGCATGATTTTTTTTGTTTTGCGGATATCTCAGGATCCTGACTTCATAGACATGGCGTCTTGGGCAAAGCTGAGCTACTCAACAAGTTTACCGAAGACTCCATCTTTCTTAGTGGTCAGGATCCTGAGATATCCGCAAAACAAAAGTGTCATACTCACTAGCGCCACCTGGCAGCAACATTTTCAATCTAATGGCTTTTATAATGATAGCGCTTGACCTACTGGACAACTTTGCCGAAGGCGCCATCTTTCGAAGTGGTCAGAATCCTGAGATATTCGCAAAAAAAATCATGCTCACTAGCGCCGCCTGGTGGCAAAATTTTAAATCTCATAATTTTTATAATGATACACTGAAAACATTCTACAAGCTGGATCATAGTGTTTCACACGTGAATTTTCACTTATTGTAAAACTCATAAAACGATGGTGTAATACAAGTCGCTATCGGCTTCAAATTCAAATTTAAAACACGTAAATTTACAATTTATCGTAAACTTTGCAGTAGGATTTATAAGCGATTGCTTGATTTTCTGATTCCAGGCACCCATTACGGGCACCCGGTTTCTCCAAAACTAACATGTCCTGTCACGCGTGAACGGCAAATTTGAGTCCTTGTCATGATAGGAAAACTAGTTCTACTAGTGATGGATATCGCCATCGTAAAAAACGTTCAAATCATGTGTAAAAGACTTTGCTATCGAACCAAAGTCAATCCTTCAAAGAATCACAAGTTTTACACGTCATTTCACCTTGCAATTCGACACGACAGATCCATGTTGAAAATAATTAGGATCAAACGTGTGGATTAATTTCAGTGTAGCGCTTGAGCTACTGAACAACTTTGCTGAAGGCGCCATCTCTTTGAGTGGCCAGGATCCTGAGATATCCGCAAAATAAAAGTTCTATGCTCACTAGGCCGCCTGGTAGCAAAATTTCGAATCTCATAACTTTTATAATGATAACGCTTGAGCTACTGAGCAACTCTGCCGAAGGCGCCATCTTTCTAAGTGGCCAGGATCTCAAGATACAGTAATGACCCGATTTTGTCTACCCCCGATTTTAGCATCCTTTTTTCACGATTTTGTCAGCTTAAAATTTATTTTTCTTTTAATTAGAGTAAACACGTCTCTACTGGCAATATTGGATGCATAAAGTCAATTATGACCTTGGCCACGGCTATACAATCGTCAAAAGACCGAAATTTTGAAAATTGAAATTTTCAATAATTATTCAAGGAACTGATCAATGTTACCATGAATAACGGTATATATAAAATGGAAATAAAACAAAATATTTATACTAACAAAATCATACAACTAAGCCCTTAAATTAAAATAAAAACTTGAAACCTGTCGAAAAAAATTTTTTCCCGATTTTCGCTCTTTTCCGATTTTGTCAACCATAAATGCAGCATGGGGCTGACAAAATCGGGACATCACTGTATCCGCAAAATAAATGTTTAATGCTCACAAGTGCCGCCTGGTGGCAAAACTTTGAATCTCTTGAGCTACTGAACAACTTTGTCGAAGACGCCATCTTTCTAAATGGCCAGGATCCTGAGATATCCGCAAAACAAAAGTTTCATGCTCACTAGCACCGGTGGCAAAATTTTGAACATCATAGCGTTTATAATGATAGTCCTTGAGCTACTGAATAACTTTGCCGAAGACGCTTCTAAGTGGTCAGGATCCTGAGATATCCGCAAAATAAAAGTTCTATGCTCACAAGCGCCGCCTGGTGGCAAAATTTCGAATCTCATAACTTTTATAATGATAACGCTTGAGGTACTGAGCAACTCTGCCGAAGGTGTCATCTTTCTAAGTGGCCAGGAGCCTAAGATATCCGCAAAACAAATGTTCCATGACCACAAGTGCCACCTGGTGGCAAAATTTTGAATCTCTTGGCTAGAATAATGACCTTGAGCTACTGAACAACTTTGTCGAAGATGCCATCTCTCTAAGCGGTCAGGATCCTGAGCTATTCGCAAAACAAAAATTCTATGCTCTCTAGCGCCGCCTGGTGCCAAATTTTTGAACCTCATAGTGTTTATAATGGTAGGACTTTCATGCCATTCCAGGTTTTCTGGGTTAGGATGATAGTGTTGCCTAACACAGAACACCTAGATATAAGAAATTAATGTAATGTTTGGAAAAAAAATGTTTTATTTATCATCAACGTGTAGGTTTTTTTATAAGTTTTTGCAATAAATATTTCAAGTTAATGGCTACTCCAGAAGACGTTGTCATGACAACCATTATGGTTAGAATAATATCCAAATTCTTATTGTATCATCAAAACGTATATATGTTGAAAAACATTTAAATTTTAAAAATCCACATCGTAAAAAATAAATAAATTAAGCAATTTTTGTGAATTTTCCATTATACAAATGGAAATATTTTTTCAGTGTATATTTTTACTTGTAGTCCAAAGCGTTCACAACAACTTCAAAATTGACCATTTTTTTTTAAACCAATAGTTTCTGAGCTAGATTTTTTTTAAATTGCTTGTAAAAACTGATAGGCCATTTTCAAAAGCTATTCTCGAATTAAAATGACTGATTTAAATATGTTCTTCTTGTCTTCTAATGCCAATGAAATTCCTTCAAAGTACCTAGAATATTTTCTTTGACTTTCTCAAAGACTTTAAGGTACTTAAGACCTGACGCATTGAAGTTATTATCATTTTAGTGAAATTATGTCAAACTAGGCATAACATTCCCAAAGTAGAACTATTAAATTCAGCCTTTGAATGTAAACATTTAAAAACTTGTTGATTGATTTGTGATACACCACTTTCGAATAAATGTTCAACATTTTCATTTCAATTGCGCTAATATTCAACATCTTAAACTATATGAACTGACCAACTTCTTAATAGTGATAGCTCAGGCTTGGGGCAGAGAAGCTGACGGTGGCCAGGTTGTTGGTATATGCGACCTTGTGCACCGGGACAGCCACCTTGGCGACTGGGACGGCGACCTTGTGCACTGGATAGCCAATCTTGGCAACTGGGGCAACGTAGTGGTGGGCAACTGGAGCGACAACCTTGGCGACTGGGACAACGGTCTTGACGACCTTGTGACCTAGAGGTTCACGCTGCACCACGGCATTGAATCCATTGTGTTCATCAGCGGTGTAGTCAACAACTCGACGGTATCCATCGGCATCAATCAAGGTGTACTGTCCCTTAACATTGTCTCCGTGACGTTCTTCCTGTTGGCTCTTGATGTCACCGGTGTGCTCATCGTGGACAGAGTAGGAGAACTGGTACTCGGCTGGGGCATCGTGGTATTCGATGTGCTTCACGGCAACTGGTAGAACAGCAGCGCTGGCAGCAGCGACCAGAGCGAAAAGGGCGATGAACTGTGGATGTAAAAATGTGTAAGATTAAAGCTAAAAATTTTGGTTTTATTAATGTATTACTTTGGAAGCCATTATAGCTAGATGTATTTTGGGTTTAAGATTTGTAAGTGGAAACGATTCTGAACAACTGATGGTTTCTCAATCACAGGACATGGTATTTATACAGGTTCCATACGCAAATGACCGTCAACATATTTGCTGCAAACATAGAATCAACCTTAATCCATGTACATAAAATCTCGCTGAAACCACTTTTATCCTAAAATAAAAGTAAACAGCCAATAAAGCAACCAATAACCGTAGAAATTGCCACCCTTGCACAGTTTTAGCTACCCACTACCGATCGTAAATTATATACATACCAGCTACGTGTGACAGACTTGCTAATCTAATAAATGCTCGTTCGAACATGATTGAGTGTGCAGTTTGAATGTTTGTGCGAAAATCATCCTATAAGCATTGGTTCGATTGGAATTCGGCTGCAAAATAAGATAGGAAACAGGTTCAACAGCAGGTCACCAGCTACCAGTTGAAATAATTTCACGTGAGGATAAGGCAAGTGCCTCAGATGTTTGCCCCGTAATCAAATTAATGGCGACTTATTCTCAGTGTTGTGAAAAACTCAATTTCTCACAACTCACGCTTGATATTTTTCATGCGTGAGTTGTCAATCATGCAACTCAGCAGTCAAAAAATCATGGATGAGTTGGCTCACCTTTTTAACTCATTGTCTCATATTTCCTCAGTTTACTCACACACGTCAATAATTTCTTGTCAGTCTGGTTAAATTATGTTAATCCTTTCTAACGTGAACAACAACATTCGGGTTTTACGAGTTTTTGCCGGGTTTTGCGACTGAATCATTTTTTACGGTTTGAGTTGATTGAGTTGATTTTGCATCAAAATCTCAAGCGTGAGATTTGCAAAGCAGATCTCTAATGAGTTTGCTCTCACGGGAGAGCGTATTGATTGAGATTTTGAGTGTGAGTCTATCAACACTGCTTATTCTATATGATTGATCAATGGTCATTCAAGTTTATTCCAAAGTATGCTTATAGAATGTAAATGTGTTTTTTTATCATACATCTCCGCTATGTTATCATTGGAATGTACACAGGAGTTTCACCAAAGTAGGTTAAATTTGGCTGAATCATGAGTTCAAATGCCTATCAGTTTAACAATAATTTGGAATTTTTATTTGAATGGCGTTGTTTTTTTTCATACAGACATTTTATACATTTGTTACATATGGCTTGAATGCCCTCAATGTGATTTTTGAAAGATAATTTGATTCCTAGCAGGAGCCCTAGATACTAAACTTCATCTAAACAATTTATTGGAACCCTTCTCATCGTGACAACATGTCCACTTGAAGGTTTCAAATAAATAAATTTGGTTTTTGTGGAAATATTATTAGTTGAGTTTTGGAAGCATTAGGTAAAATCTTCCATTTTTGCAAGGAGATGAAAAAATATCCAACCTTTTTTTGCAATCTACTACAGATGACACACAGACTTCATCCTTTGGCGGAGAGGCCAGTATCATCCGCAAACAAAGATTTTTGACATCCCAGAAGTAACTCAGGAAGTCAGAAGTGAAAATATTATATAATATTGGTGCCAAAATACTGCCTTGAGGAACACCAGCTATCACAGGAAGTCTTTCTGACTTGGAGTTCTAATAATTAAACTGAAGTGTACGATTTGACAGATAACTTTGAATTATTCTAACAATATATGTTGGAAAATTAAAGTTTCTTAATTTTACATTCAAGCCTTCATTCCAAACACTGTCGAATGCTTTCTCTATGTCTAGAAAAGCAAGACCAGCAGAATAGCCTTCAGATTTGTTGGAACGTATCAAATTTGTTACACGTAACAGTTGATGAGTGGTCAAATGTCCATGGCGGAATCCGAACTGTTCATTGACAAAAATTGAATTTTCGTTTAAGTGGACCATCATTCTGTTCAAAATAACCTTTTCAAAAAGTTTACTGATGAAGGAAAGCAAACTGATTGGACGATTGCTAGAAGCTTCTGCAGGATTTTGTCTGGTTTTAAAATTGAAACAACCTTAGCATTTTTCCATTTGTCAGGAAAACATGCCAATTGAAAACATTTGTTGAATATATCATTTGTTAAATATATTTGTTAAATATGTCAATATATAATAAGCTACATTCAGGAAGTTTCTTGATGAGGATGAAGAACATTCCATCATCACCAGGAGCATTCATATTTTTAAATTTTTTAATTATAGTTCTCACTTCTTCCAAATCTGTCTCCCATGAATTTTCGAAACGTTCTCTTGATTAACACTTCAGTCCTCGCGCTGTTGTGTTTTGTACAACACTGTTGAAAGAACCTCGCTTTTCGTTCACAACAGCAGCGAGGCGGTTCCGACGGTGGAAAACCGCGCGACGATTGGAAGGTTAAGAATGTTTTCGAAGTCCTGTGTACCTTGATTTTCTATTGGACAAGTAAGTCCTAAATTAAAATTGTGCCCGCTTTCAAACTGCATAGCAAGTTTTTGAGCTTTTTCGCAATTAGTTAGCAGTAAATTGTTTTCCTCTTTCAATGCCGGAATTGGCTATTGAGGGTTTTTTTTTTCAAAATTTTAGATAATTTCTAAAAGGGCTTAGAGCCAGGGTTTAATTGAGAAATCTTATTTTGTTTCTTAATTGTTTAAAACGTTTCTTGATTTCTTTCTGCAAATCCTGCCATATAATTTCCATAGCAGGATCGCGAGTGCGTTGAAATTGCCTTCTCCTCACGGTATTTAAGCGGATCAAGAGTTAAAGATCATAGTCAATAATCAAGGATTCGAATTTCACTTCACATTTTGGTATTTCAAAGCCTCTTGCTTCGACAATGGAATTAGTTAAAGATTTGGGAGCATTGTCAAAAGCATGTTCCGAATGCAAATAAATGCTACCATCAAGATTACTATCAATGTATGTTTTATAAGTATTCTAATCCGCTCGAAAATTATTAAATTTGGAGCTGATAGGATCTGCTAATCGCTTCTTCCTTGTTTGGTAAGTAACAGGGATATAATCAGAATCAAAATCAACATGAGTAACCTGGCTACAAAAGTGACTAGAGTCGTTAACATCAAATCAATCGTAGAAGGGTTTCTAGAAGAGGAAAAGCAAGTAGGGCTATCAAGGTATTGAATTGAGAAATATCCTGAAGTGCACCCATTTAAAACAAATTCTGCCGTTGGAGTTACATTGCGAGTTAGTCTCTGAGCGATGTTTGGCATTGGTTTCTGGAATTGCTCTCATGACAATAGAATAATATTCTTGAGAAATCCCTCTCCAAAGAGTGCCAGTATGGGTTGTATTTAACATAATAAATCATTCCATTTTTGATCTCTTCAGATGACTTGAGAAACCTTTCAAGACGACTTCGATCAAACGTTCAGTTTTGTTATAAGTAAAACAATGTGCTTCTTCTCTTCAAGATGTTTGAGAAGAAGTTCGCGATCTTTAAGAGTTTCCGGCAAAACACGACGGTCTCTTTACTTAGCGATTTAGGAGGAAGCCTTGAATCCCCTAATGGAGTTCAAGATTTCCTGCCTAAATTCTCCAAATTTGGAACAACTGACGACGATAGGCGGCACTCTTTGCTTCCTCACTTGAATCAAAGAGCCTGGGCTAGAGAATACTTCGATTAGGTGTTCGGAAAATTTGTCTAGAGCATCTCATTTCGATGCAATTATCAACATTATCCATTTCACCCTTGGAAGAAAGCGCGCACTCCGGAGAAACGTCATTTTTTTCATTTTTGCCACGTTTAGTGACAGTTTTAAACTCCACTTTTTTGGAAGGAAGATGTGAATTCCGAGATTCACCCTTCTTTTTGTTCGTGGTTTCAACCATGTTCAGTGAATAAATGAAAGAAGAAGAGACATTCTAAGAAGTTTTTTTTCAAGACGGTGTCTAAGAAGGATTACCACCGCTAGCTTTCACTAACGGATCCAACGAAAACTCGAAGGCACGGGTCCTAACAAAGATCGTCAAGGGATCTATAGTAGAAAAATAGTACTGTATTATTGCTTTAGGTAGTTTTTAAAACTGACAATAGCAGAAAGAATTTGGGTACGCACAGCACGAAGGTACGATGTGCACTGAACTTGGTCATCTTGAATGGGCTGTTGTTCTTGCATATGCAACCTCCAGCAATAGCAGCTACCTTCAGGCATTCCATTTTTCAATGATCCAATCACTGTGTATCAGCGTCAAAATATCACTTTGTAAAATAATCTTAAAAATCCCTAGTCGACTGAATGTTTTTTTTTTTTCGACCAAATATTGCATGATTTTCAAAGGTAACGAATTCTAAAACCAAATGTTTATTCGACGACATTTCCGTTCAATAAAGAGTGCATTCGATTTAACGTCATTGGACTAAATGTTATTCGTCAAAATGTCATCGATTCCTTTGTGACTTATCAGAATGTTAGCTGAAATTGCGGATGAATTAAAAAAAAAAACTAAAGAAAATATATATTCATTTAGACCCCCTAGAACTACTGTGAAAGTTTGAGCGGGTTTTGTCAACTTTTAGGAGGAGAGGAGTGCAACCGGTATGGAACATAGACGAAGAATATCAACCAAATATATGAGAAAACGAAACTCATCACATTTTCGATAATAGGTGCCGCTGCAGTCGATGAATTTTTGCCATTGTTGATTTGATGATTCTTCAATCAATAGAGAGGAGACGGCAACATACCAGAAGTTATTTCGCTTAGAGACAAGAAAGTTATTCCTAGGAAAACTGTAAATCGGTTTTCCCTCCGGGTGGAACGACAAATTAAAATTTGGGTTGGTATGTTTCAAATCTTTATGTTAAAATAAAAATGAATAAGTGAGTTGATATATTTTAACAATGATTCGACTCACATAATAATAACTAATATCGGGGTATGAATAATAACCTTTTTGCGGGGCAGCCCGTTCTCCCTTTTCAGTTTCACTTGGTATCACATTATTTGTTTCAAAACCCCTCGCTAGAGTAGCTGGATTCCTCTCAATTTAACAGAGTACCCCCTGGGAATCCAAATCACCCTAATGCAGATTATATTTTTCTCTTCCAATACTGCAGTGACCAAGGATGAAAATCAAATTAAAAAAATGTTCAATGTCTTTCACATTAACGAGCTCAAACACACAAAAAAGTTAATGCTTATAACGATGTATCACAATAGAAAAATTTACGACGAATAGTTAGAATTCATGATTTTTCTTAGTGCTCATCAGTGTTGGCAATATAAGTAATTTAAGGCTGGGAGGTGCGCCATTTTTTACGAATAACTTCTAGAGTGCACAGTTGGACGGATTGGGGTTTTAGGAGCAAAGATGGAACTCACGCCTTCAATTGTAATTTTACGTAAAAATGATGTTCTACAAAGTTGTTTCTATTTTAAAAACAATTTTTTGGTCGGAGCAAAAATTAGGGTGGCCCTTTGTAAAAAAAAATAATCATAAAAACATTTTATTTTAAGGAATATTGGGACAGTTTGTTCTACGAAGTTGAAGACCAGAAAATTGTAAACTGATTTGATCAAAAAAGTTTTTTTCTAGCTCAAAAATTGACCGTTCAAGAGCATTTATCGCTATTGATGTAGGGTGGCCCTTTAAAAATAGGTTTTTGTGTTTTATTTTTATTATTTCAAGTTTTAACAGATAGTTGCCTTCCTATCACTTTAAGAGCTAATTGAAACGCAAACATACAAGATATAGCTAATTGAAACGAATAGATGCAAGAATCTTTTCGTCATGAAAATTTAATTTACTTTCATAGACATAATGTATCATCGATACTAATACATACGATATACGAAAGCAAAATGACAAATATGACAAAGATGAGAGTTTTTCTCTTTAATAACTGTGGAAGTGCTCTTAAAAACATTAACCTGAGAATCATAATCTGTTCCAGTTGGAACGTAACGCCAAGAAAAAGAATATTTAAACATTATTTTTTTTGATAAAGAGTTATAGACTTTTTTATAACAAAAAATAACATTTTATGGGTTTATAGAGCAGGGGAAATAAAAAAAATCATTGATATTATTATAGCGTTTTTCAGCTTAATATATGAATAAAAATTGCATTACTCTTCGGCTGACTGGATCATAAGAACATAACTGTTAAACACAGTTTTTGAGCATCTTCCAAAACAGCTCTACGTATCAAATAATGCATATGATTATATTCCTTAAGGTGAAGATAAATCGAAGCCAAACTTCAAATTTTCAAGAGCATGGATCTGGAGAACTGATCACCCGTTTAAGCTGAAAACTTAATCGATTGGTCACTACCAGCTAGTGACCAATCAATTAAGTTTTCAGCCTGAACGGATGTTCGGTTCTCCAGATTCGTGCTTTTAAAAATTTGAGGTTTGGCTTCGTTTCATATTCACCTTAATCTGGACTGTAAAGTCAGCATCGTAATCATAAATCATACTCTAATAATCAACCGTTTCAGGTACGCTTTATCTCCTACGATGCACAAATTACTTGTAAATGAATTTCCGGTAATTAAAAATTCTTTACTTCCAATCAGAATGTTTCCCGATGAGGCTGGTGAATCCCATAACAAAAGTGTTCGAAAGTTTAGGATGATGACAAATTCAACCGTGAGCTGCATTTAAAAGATGTATATAAGACTATTTTCCCTATTTTTATTGCTGGCCTCCTTTGAATATATTCACAAGTAATTTTATATATATATATGAAATAAAATACTTTGTTATTCATATTTAAAGCCGAAAGGAATTTATTATCATGCAAAAAAAAAACTTTTTGTTTGCCTCAAATACATCTACAAGTGAAAAAATGTTTTTTTTTGACGTAGAAGTACGTCTTTCTTCTCTATACAGGAGTGAAATTGGAATTTCAAAACCAAGAGCGTTACGCTGGCATGAAATATTTTAAACGTTTATAACTTTTCGCTGGCCTAACGAAATTTCTTGATTAGCACCTCAATCGAAAGATAAGACATCAAAGCTTCATGTCGTTTACTTACTGAATCCCACATACCTGTCCAAATAGTTTAATAACTGTTTTAAAAGAGAACGTTGATTTCAAGCAAATCTATAAATAGGGGTGGCTAGAGAAAATTTGACGTCATTTGCTTTTCACTCTCCGATTGGCTCGCATCTCAGCAGGCGACAGATCGGCTTGCTCTGACCGGGCGTGCTTCTCAGGCACAGACATCGATAGCGAAGGACGCCCCCGTTTGTCTTGTTTCGCTCAAATCAAACTGTCAAGCGAGCGAGAGAAGATGCCGTCCGAAGCCAAAGCCATCACCGCTGTCGCCGCCTAGAAGAAGAAGAGGAAGCAGTCCACAGGTGAATTTGCGGTCGAATTGTGAACACGGTCGGGCGAGTCATTCTCGCTTTGTGCTTCACCGCTTGTTTGCGTTCACCCAGCCATCGTCATCGCCGCCGCAAATTTCATCGGCCGAGGAGCTGTTGACCCGCGCTTCAAAATTTCGACTCGTGATGAAATCATCATTGGTGGTCAAGAAGCAATCCCGTTAGAAGCAAATACCAGAAGCCCCCTGAGTTTTGCTGGTCCGAGAAGTGTTATTTATCCGTAACAACATCGAAGCTAACAAAGCCATCGGTTCTTTTCAGAGCCATCAAATTTGTGGAAAAGAGTTAAAAGAGAAATATTTACGACTTTATTTATAACTTCTAATATTCCTAAATCAATTTCACGGCTTCATACAAAATTTCATTTGTCATGAATTATTTATGACTCAACCATTTGAGATTGTACTCGCGGACGCTGCTGCAGTGCCGTCGGGGTGAGTGTTCAACATTTCACAACGATTGTAAAATAGAGTGGCTTTTCCAACAGCGCCTTTTTTGTTCCATATTTTATGGGAACACTTTAATTAGGAAAATTATCCCATGTAACAATATTGCGACATATTAAGAATGCTTTTGAAAAGACATTCTCATTGAACAATTGTAATAATTTTGGCACCCATGGATCAAAAATTTACCGCCATAATAAAGAAAACTATTGATTATCAATAGCCCGTATTGAATATTTAGGGAATGCCAATCATTCCAACAATTCATGTTCGACCAATTTCTCACGTATTAGTATTCTCCACAATTTTTAAGTAATTCCAAGCCCAACACATTATTAGCACATACCCATTTCCCAGATTGGTCGATCAGAAAGCGAAGAGCACAAAAGGGAGGAGCATCATCTGCTATTCCAAGGTTATAAAACATGCTGCCTTCGTTGGATTCAGTTTCATTCCATTTCCGCTTTCGAGCTGGTAAGAGCTCCTCCGAACTTGCTTTGCGAGAAGTACCTCGCTGCTAGAAGCCTGCTGAGCCGTTAATCCATAATCTGGTTTGTGAAGTCGCTCAAGATTTCAAGATTGAGCTACGTTTCCAGATTTCAACTTAATCCCTGTGATCCGCTACCCTGTTGCTGTTGTGCACCCATGAAATATTTAGCTGGTTTGTCGAATAAACAGAACTTATTCACATCTTCTCATTCTTCTTCTTCTTGGCATTAATGTCCTCACTGGGACAGAGCACCAATCGATTGGATATCTTTCGAATCTACTCCAACAATGAAAGCTATTGATTATCATGACTGAACTTTTGAAAAATTGGGAAATATCGAAGCATGTCTTATTTTTCATAGAAAAGCACATTTTTCTTGTGTATTCCTGACACAGACATCATTGCGCGATATCTTAGCCACTTTCGTCATTCAAAAGGAAACGCCCCTTTCGGTCTTCTTCTTACTTCTCTTTATTATCTCGTGTTCAGTCGAAGCCAACCAAACTCGACTTCACGCGCGCATCAGTCAATCGTTGACCAGCAACCGGAGAAGGACTCATATCGGAATAAAATTTACACGTTCATCGCTGCTGCTGCTGTTTATTCCCAAGCTAAAAGCTGCGGGTTCCGTGTAATTGCTCATCATGGCCCTTGGCATCCAGCTAGCCCATCGAATTCGTGGAGAATGCGTCCAGAAACCTTGATAATTACCGTCGGAGGAGTGAGCAAACCATCGAATACAAGGACCGACCGCATTTTAATTTAATCGTTTTCGGTGATCTTTTGGTGTGTTTCTGTCTAACAAGGGAATGAAAACCCAGTTTGATCGACGGTGACTACCACCAACCGTCCTTTTCAGGACGACAATTTCATTTTAAAAGAGTTGTGAGAATTTTCCACCGTGAAGAGCGACATTTTGATGATTGGATGTGATTGATTCAGATTTTGGTCAGTCATTTGCACGCAACCATAAATGGGAAATAAATTTCCCATTGTGCGGGCGCGAGGCGATCCTCGACAGTGTGTGCATGAGTCGGATAAATTGCGAACGGCACTTGAATGAAGAATCCCTCCCGGTTTGTTTCGCATTTAGAGATGATCGCATAATGACGTTGTCGCCGTCGCTACCTAAATGATACTAGAGCGATCAGTATCAACTCGTCGAACACAGAGCTAAAACTAATAAGCAACAGCTTTGTTGACGTTTCGATTTGGTAAGACATTGTCGATCGAATGGAAATACGCACACAGAAAAGACTGCGAAAATGCTACCGCCGCCCGACCCCAACGACGGGAACCTATGTTAAACTTTGTTTGCCATTTATCTCCGTTGAAAACTAATCATCCGAAACTATAATTGATAACTAAATTAATTATTTAATCAATTGTGGCCCTGAAAAGGGCAGTTGTTTGAAATTGTGCTTCAATGCAATTTCAGCACGTTCGCCACGGATACGACGAGTATCGAAAGGCTTCGGAACCCACTTAAGCAATCAATCAAAAGTGGATCATGCGTGGACCTTCAAGCGCAATATTTGTTTGTTGAGCAAACGTTATCGTTCATGCTTCTTCTTCCATCGACCGGTTGAAGAGTTAATCGAACCAACCAAATAATAACACAAAATGTTCATAATAGGTCAACAATGGCATGCAACAAATAGTGTGAAAATTGATTAGAAGAGCACTTATTTTCGACCTACAAGAATTCTGTGCCAATTTTCGGATTTTCATACAAAGTAGGCCAAAACCGTATCGAAAATCGGTCGAAAGTTAGTGTTGGGTCGAAAATTGGTGCTGTTCTCTCAGAAATCTTCCATAAGTTCGTGACGGTCTCAAGCCAGGAAATAGAAGATGCTAATGTTATCCAACGTCACTTTGGCGGTCGTATCTCGGAAACAACCTCTTACTTTTTAAGTTCCATCACGCCAAAGGCAGCAATTCTCCCAAGAGGGTTGACTTGAGGAATGAGCTGCAGCGCTTAGGCAATCATCGATTAGTGACGCTTTGAGACGAACTGCGTGAAATACTGGATCATAGCGGCCAAGCCTGCATATTGATGAGTATCAAGCCTAAATGCTCATGCAATGGATATTGCTACAGACCAAAGCACTGGACCGATTCTATCGATTCTAACGATCAAAGCACCCGAGCTATCAAACATCTAATCTACTGGAGGAGTTTGGCGAGCTACAGCTGGAGCCAGAAACCGATCACCCAACCAAGCAACACAAGCAAGCAACGACCAATCAAACAAATTCAATCATCTAGCATTATTCCTGGAACACCAAACAATGGTTCTCGGAACCACAGAACGACACATGGTTCTTTTCAGGACTACCAAAATGAGTCCAAAAAGAGTTTACTTCTGAAACCTTCATCCGATCAATAACAACACAAAACTAGTACACTTACAAATTCATACACTTGACAAATCAAATTATTAATAATCGTAGTTCTACGTCCACCCCGCGGTAATGTAATAGACATTACCCACCCCAATTTTTTTTCATGATAAATGTTTATAACTCTTCATCGAAAAATTGTGCAGGCCCCAAAATATGCATTTCAATCAGCTCTACAGGTGATGGGAAAGCAACTTTGCTAAATTACTCTAAATAAAAAAAAAACACAAAATCCTGTTTTTGAAGGGCCACCCTACATCAATAGCGAAAAATGCTCTAAAACGGTCACTTTTTGAGCTAGAAAAAACTTTTTTGGTCAAATCAGCTTAAAATTTTCTGATCTTTGGTGAACTTTGTAGAACAAACTGTACCAATATTCCTTAAAATAAAAAAGTTTTTATGATTATCTTTTTTCACAAAGGGCCACCCTAATTTTCGCTTCGACCAAAAAAATTGTTTTTATAATAGAAAAAAACTTTGTAGAACATCATTTTTACGCAAAATCATAATTGAAGACGTGAGTTCCACCTTTCCTCCTAAAACCCTAATCCGTCCCACTGTGGAGTGCTATAAATAAACGCCCATAAAACCGCGGTAAAGGTACTTTTGCCTTCATCGCATCCCCCAAAACCTCTTGTAGACTAGAACGTGACTTGCTGGCCCACTCTGAAAGAGGCTATGAAGTGTATATAGTTATGTCACACAAATAAATCAAAATAGCTATTTTGAAGACACCTGTTCATGATAAATGTCGCATCATCTAGAAAATGATTTTATCATAACGTTTTGAGATTTATGAAAATTAATCGATCTTGCTGGATTTATTCTAATGTAAACAAAATAAAGATTGAAAACACATGTGATAATTTGTTTCGAAGTACTTGATATTTGAAGTGATTGGTTTTTGCTATAGTACTCAAATCTTCAATGCTGAGTGAGATTTACTGTGAAATGTGATGAAAAAGAAGTAAAATTACGTGTTCCCCTTCTGAAAGTTGCATATTTCTAGTTATCTAGCATTTGCTAAAACGAACTGCCAGTTGAGGAATAAAACATATCTTGGTTTGTTTGGGCAGTAATTGTGCTTTAAATGATTTTTAGTCACTTTAATCATCATACCATAGCACCTCATGAGCGAACTCATTGAGATAATGTGATTTGAAAATAGTGAAATTATGGCAACCGAAGTGAAATTAATATGGCGGTACCGTAACTGATAGATTGTCATCGAAAATTTATGTCATGTCATCAAGAAAAAATGGTACTTATAGTAAACCCAAATTAGGGCTCACTGCTATGATTCGGCATTTGTGGATGATTAAATTGCCTTAATAAATGCTGCTTGAAGTTATACAGCTTATTTCACTTTTTATGGTAATAAAGCAGCATTTAACAATGTTTGACAGTTTGTGTGTGCTGTTTTATAGCAGTAAAGTTTTGAAGCAGCTTTTATGACAACAAGGTATATTATATGAGTCTTTGTCATAGCCGTAACAAATAAGAGTCATTCAGCCAAGCAAGCAGTTTAAAAAAGGTTTTATATGCTGCAATAAAGCTGATTTTGTATTCACAAAATTTTGACTTTGGTTTTGAAAACAGTCAAGAGCTCAAATAACATCTTTTTGCAACGTTGAATGTCACCTCTAACTATTATAGGATTATAGGACGTAACTGTAATAAAACATTAATAAATCCACACGAAAGCCAAAATTGTTGAATTGTTACTTGGGCTGTTAACAAAATTCAAAAAGTGTTTATGTTGAACTACCTACGAAGTAAGAATAACTCATTGACTTTCAAATACGTCATAGTGAGTTTCAATTAGATGTGAAATCACAGAGATATGTGTCTAACACTTTTGTAAGTTTTTAAGGGGGTGAACCCAAACTTTTGCATGGAAGTGTACATTGTTTAGAAAGTTCCTTGTAAACAATTTAATTAGTATTGGGATATTTTCACATAAACTCAATCAACAAGCTTCAATTATATTAGCCTTATTATTAGTCAACGATTCTTTACAAATCAACAATTCAATAATGATAGCTCAGACTGGGAGCGGAAAAGCTAACAGTAGCCAGATTGTTGGTATAGGCTACCTTGTGCACCGGGACAGCAACCTTGGCGACTGGAACGGTGACCTTGTGCACTGGATAGGCAATCTTGGCAACTGGGGCAACGTAGTGGTGGGCAACTGGAGCGACAACTTTGGCGACTGGGACAACGGTCTTGACGACCTTGTGACCTAGAGGTTCACGCTGCACCACGGCATTGAATCCATTGTGTTCATCAGCGGTGTAGTCAACAACTCGACGGTATCCATCGGCATCAATCAAGGTGTACTGTCCCTTAACATTGTCTCCGTGACGTTCTTCCTGTTGGCTCTTGATGTCACCGGTGTGCTCATCGTGGACAGAATAGGAAAACTGGTACTCAGCTGGGGCATCATGGTATTCGATGTGCTTCACGGCAACTGGCAGCACAGCAGCGCTGGCAGCAGCGACCAGAGCGAAAAGGGCGAAGAACTATAAACAAGTCATTATTTAATATACATATTCACATGTATTTTTAAAGTGTAATTACATACCTTGAAAGCCATTTTTATATTTGAGCAAGAGTTGTTTACTAACGCAAGTAATGTTGTTTGAAGTGCTGATAAGCAACTGATAATTTTTCAATCAAAGCTCATTGTATTTATACATTCGAAAAGCACAAATCACAAAAACGTATTGTATATTTTGCAATTGTTGAATTGTCCTTGATCTAGCAATACTTGGAATGGATTCATATAAAAGTACACGACATTGATCATAAAACGCAAAGAGCAGTCTATAAACGAAGAAATTGTCACATTTGCACTGTCCAGTTCAGATCATGTACATATGTACATAACCATATGCATCAAACCAAAGAAACATAGATTAGATACTATTCAAGCGAGCATTAGTTAATACGCTCAAAGCCTACAACTATCGCTGTTTTTTTCCTTTTCATCAATGCTAGGCGAATCTGACCACCGGTTTTGCAGCACGTTTTCCTTCTTGATTGAACGAGCGCGTAAGGTGTAAAAATTGGGAGAATTATGTAGAATAACTTGATCCATATTCATCTTGTTTGAACGCTGGAGAAGAGCATCGTTTAATTATTTGTTTAAGTTTAATGGTATTTACGTCACTGATAGAATTGAAAGTAACATATTCAGAAGTTCATACGCATGAACGACGATTCAAATTTCATAGTTTTTCGTTCTGATTTACAAAAGCGTCAAGAACACCAACAATTAGATTTGGCCGGATTTGATCGGTATATTCCGGAACCCGCACAGTGGTCCAGATTCAAAAAATCTTCGCAAAAAAAGGCTTTTTTCAATATTTATCAAGTTTTGATCATTACAAGTGTAGTGGAACATGTTTCAGAGTGGCAAACCTATTTTGGACATATTGACCATATTTTTTGTTCAAAGAACAAAATGTTAACAAAATTGCAGTTTCCATACATTTTGAGGCTCTCAACTTTTTCGTCAAACCAATGTTTAGGTAAACTTAGGCAAGACCATTCTTCTCTCATCGATTCCTTAGACTAAGATACCTCCGCGGAAAATGCCGGGGAGCGATTTGTATGATACGAACAAGGCTATGTTTTTAATGTTTTAAGTACCTACAATAATAGCTGAGAAGTTCACAGTGTGGTTGCAACAGACGGAACTGAATTTGTATACGGGAAATTTGAATCTAGGCAAAAATGAGTTACCGGCAAGAAAAACTCATTCTGAAAACTTAAATTGCGCAAGTCTTGATGAAGATGATAAACTTGTAATTTTGAAGCAAATATTAGGGTTTTGGGACACCTACTTGGGGTCAAAATTCGAAGAAAAACAGTTTTCTTTTCAAATTGTTTATGTGTTCTCGATCGATGGCATTCAAACCCATACCGCTACGGTCATATGGGCCTCCAAAACATGAAACAATAATACTCGAATATAATTTTCGTGATGGCCAAATTAGAAAAAAAAAAATAATATAAGGAATCGGCATCATTCGACAAGTCATAAATCATGTTTTTTTTACCTATAAGTAAAACGAAAATTTATCGCTGACGAATTGCAAATGTTGATAGAAATCGCAATTTTGGAACCACTTCAAATGCTATTCCAATAATCACTTCAGGAAAACCTCTAGAAATTCCTTCAATTCCTCTCGATATATCTCCAGAGACTCTTCCAGGAATTTCTTCAGGAATTCTTTTGGAAATTCCTCCGATGATTTTTCTAGAAAATCCTCAAAAATAATCACTACCGTCCAACAGCGGAATTCATCAGCGTTTACAGATTTCTCCAGGGATCCACTAGAGTTTTTAACCTTTCGGTCGTCGCGCGAATTTTTGTAACGTGAGTAGTCGCGCGTTGTACTTTGTACAACACCCTTGGTTTTGAAAATATCCCAGGAGTCTGACCACTTAGAAAGATGACGTCTTCGGCAAAATTGTTCAGTAGCTTAAGGGCTATTATTATTATAGCCAAGAAATTGGAAAAATTGCCGCTAGGTGGCGCTAGTGAGCATGAAACTTTTGTTTCTCAGATCTCATGATCCTGAGCACTTAGAAAGATGACGTCTTCGACAATGTTGTTTGGTAACTCAAGGACTATCATTATTTGAGCTAGTTGATTGAAAATATTACCACTAGGCGGCGCTAGTGAGCATAAAACATTTGTTTTGCAAATATCTCAGGAGCCTGATGACTTAGAAAGATGGTGTCTTCGACAGAGTTGTTCAGTTGTTCAAATTCTTTCTTTGTTTAATCCTTAAAGTTCAAAATTTTGCAAAATAATGATAGTTCCTGAGCTTCTGAACAAGGTGCCTGTCTAAAAAGTCGAGATTCTTCAGTACCCGCAAAACAAAAATTTCATGCTCACTAGCGCCGCCTGGTGGAAAAATACCCTATTTCTTGGCTCAAATAATGATAGCCCTTGAGCTATTGAACTACTTTGCCGAAGACACTATCTTTCTAAGTGGTCAGGCTCCTGAGATATCTGCAAACAAAAGTTTCATGCTCACTAGCGCCGCCTAGTGGCAAAATTTTGAATCAACTAGCTCGAAAAATGATAGTCCTTAACTTACTAAACAACTTTGCCGAAGACGACATCCTTCTAAATAGTCAGGATCCTGAAATATCTGCAAAACAAAAGTAAAACTTCCATGCCCACTAGACAGTTTCACAAAAATCAAAATTTCTGGGATTCAACCAGTCACCCCCAAGTCTTAGTTGCAATACTAAAACAAACTACCAGACAAATTTTCATCCAATTTGGAGAAGATTAGGAGGTGCCTCAAGTCGAATTTGTGTTTTTTGGCTTTTTTTTACATTCAAAAAATTCTACCGAGAATTTGGAAAAACGAAAATCAAAATAAATACCACTGGTTGAACGAATTATTAGTACTTTACAACTTTTGAGAACACTGTATGCCGATTAGTGATGGTTTTGACCTCATAAAATTGATTTCTGTTCATTAAAGTACCTGTAAAACATACATTTCTCTACAGTTTTTGTTCTACGAGATTCTTAACCTCATGCCTAATCGTAAAAGTTCAATCGTAGTATCATTCCTTTGTCATTTTTGAACATTATTGTAGTACATCATTTTTGTCTCCGAATTACAGATAATTTGTAAAAAATCGTCGGAAATACGTCATTCCTCACTCCCCTGCATTTAGAGCTGCTGCCAAATGGCGCAATTGCTGACATGTTACAAAATTGAACATAGTAGCTTTGCTTTTTCAATGATGGATGATGATTGAAGAAAACATCTAGCAAATGTCATCAACGCAGTCGTGTTTCAAACAACATTCGCATTTGATGCCAAGCAATTTCATATGTGATATAGCCCCGAAGTCAAGCTTCTCGACTACCGATCTTAAGGATCAGAGTTTGATTCTTTTTTTCGAGTGAAACCAATGTTTATTATATGCAGCATAGAAAAAGGACTAAAGGCGTAAATCACTACTTGAGCATTTCTCTTCATTCACTTAGGAGTGGGAGATTTTTATGAGTTCTATTGATTAAGACTCAGCCACAAGATACACTTTTGAACAATAAATCGTGATGAAATTTGTTGGCCTCAAGTCATTTGGTCCATTGTAAAAAAAAGAACACTCTAAATGAACTCGCGTAATCAAACTCAGATCCTCAAGATCAGTAGTCGAGAAGCTTGACCTCGGGGCTATATCACATATGTGAATGCTTGGCATCAAATGCGAATGTTGTTTGAAACACGACTGCGTTGAGGACATTTGCTAGATGTTTTCTTCAATCATCATCCATCATTGAAAAAGCAAAGCTACTATGTTCAATTTTGTAACATGTCAGCAATTGCGCCATTTAGCAGCAGCTCTAAATGCAGGGGAATGAGGAATGTGGTTGTACGATACTGGACTATTATTTCCCAGAAGCCTACAACCCTCACTAGCTATTTCGACTGCAACTGCACTGGATCATTTGTTGTAGGAAGAAAGTAGCGACCAAAACAAATCTACAACTATTGTTCATCATCCCCACGGTCGTCGTCGATACCTTAACAATACCTTGCTGATGACCACATATCCACTCTGTAGTTCTACGAAGTTGATCTACTACCTATATCGCGATTGACTGAGAGAGTGGAATCGAAGGAGAAAATAACTGTTCGAAGCACGATGGGTCACCGAATGCAGGTAGTAGCAGAGCGTCTACGAGAATCTCTACACGACTGGACCGCAGGTCGACCGATGACCGAGGTTGAACAAGTATCGGCAGTTCCAATCCAACCGCCGCCGTGAACATCCGAACATGTGGTCAATTTTAATTCGTTAGGCTTAGTTTTGTAGCGTAATAAATGTAGTGCAAAATTTTGTGTTTTAAGTGCAATAAAAATAGTGTTTCCTAACTTTGATTGTTAAAACTATTTCCGCGTGTTATGTTCAATTGTGCAACGAAGTCCCAAGGAAACCTAGGCCTCCCAAAGTCCGAAAAACTCTTGGAAATCATCGGACAAGTGCTGTGGATGCTAGCACCAACTATTTATTGAATTGGACCTCATTCCACCGTGCGCTCCACCTACCCCGTAAACGACATCAGCCAGCCGGGCGAAACAGTGTTGGAGTCGGAACGAAAATTTCCACTGGATCGAAGGAAGGTAGGAACCGACTTATCCAACATTTTGGTCCTTCGAACCGGATGGCCACACCCGGGGACCAGTCGGAAGGAATCCCGCCATCGTTGTATCAGCCAAGCAACTAGTGGATGTCGCCATCGCACCGCGGAAAAGCGCCATCTCCAAGCTTTGCACAATTGATCAACCGCCATCGAACTTGAGGTTTTGTTGAGGATCACCATTCACGGAGGATAAAGGACACAACAGCTGCATTGTGCATCAACATTGCGCCACAATTTCCAACAACGCTTGGACTGATGGAGCCTGAACCATTTTGAAGCTGGACCGAAAGTGAATCTCGATTGGATACCGGTGGTGCATGTGACCGGAAAATTGGACTGTTGTGGAACCGAAATTGAATTTGGACGTTTTCGTAGGACCCTATCGCTTGCGCTAGAATACCGAACCGGTCGGAGTAGCTGTTTTATCAGTGGATGTGAACGACAACCGTTCTTGGAGGATATCCACCCTGGGACCAGACCATCGCTTCGGAGTTTATTTCGGACAATCGGTGGACCAACGGGTACCGATCGTGTCATCCATTCCTGGTTGCAGCCGTTAGCGGACGGATGCAGTGGACAGTTGGAAGAGGGAACGCAATACTACTCCCTTCTAGGTGAGTGAACACTTAGTATGTGTACTGCCGAAGCTAGGCATACAGTTAATACACCATTTTGATCGGAATTTCAAATCCTCTTCATTTACTGCCACGCAAGCCCTGATTGAGAACTGCTCGTTAGAGCAAGTCTGCCGCATATTACCCAAAGTGCATTCTCGACTTTTGGATCTGGTTTTGCGGAGTTGTTAGTCCTCCAGGTTAGTTCTACGGTATATGTCCTACCGAAGCTACGCCTACGATTACTACATGCCATTCATTCCTCTTCATACCACTACACACTATTGGAACACGAGTTATTTCCCAATTGAGCTGGAACCCCATTGGAACGTTCGACAAGCATCCATTGGAGTTTGTTGTATTTGGCCATATATTACGGATTTCGGGATTTGTACCGCTGTTGGTACCTCCAGGTAGGCTGCCACAGTATATGCCCGGCCGATGCCAAGGTTTCTCCAGATATTACACCCACCTTTTCCTCTTCTTTGAACCCAAACTGGAACTGAGTTACAACCCTGCCAATATTGATGGGACGTTTCGGAATTTTGACGTTTTTTTTGGAAAGTTTGGATTACTAGAACAGTTACCTGTTCTGTCAGGTCAGTGTTTTAGGACAGTATATGTTCGCCGAAGCAAGTCCATACGCGGCATACTACATAATACTTTTCTTTGCCAACCAATCGACGTCACATCATGCCACCAACCAAAAAGGGATCCGCTGCTTTGAGGCAGCTGAAGATTCAGTTAGAGGAAGTAACGGCTTCTTTCGATGACATCACATCTTTCATCCAACAATTCAACGGAAATACTACGGCTTCTCAGGTTGAAGTTCGTTTGGAGAAAATCGATGAACTGTGGGATAGGTTCAGTGAGGCTTTAGTTGATTTGAAGTCGCATGAAGAATTTGAGGATGAGGAGAAATATTACAACAAGCTTCGAACTGTTATCAGTAACCGATATTATGAAGGGAAGTCCTTCCTTAAGGACAAGGCCAAGGAACTTCAAGAACCCAACAATTCGGATACATCCATTCATGATTCGTCAGCGGTGGGTGTTCTAGAACATGTTCGTTTGCCGCAAATTAATCTCCAAAAATTCAGTGGTGAAATCGATGACTGGTTGAGTTTTAGGGACTTATTCACCTCGTTAATCCATTGGCGGACTGATCTTCCCGAGGTAGAAAAATTCCATTACTTAAAGGGATGTCTTCAAGGCGAGCCAAAAACTCTGGTCGACTCGTTAAAAATCACTAAGGCCAATTACCAGATTGCTTGGGACATTCTGTGTAAACGATATAATAACAACAAGTTACTGAAGAAGAAGCAAGTCCAGTCCCTGTTCAAGCTTCCGACCCTCTCCAAAGAATCCGTTTCTGAGTTGCGAAGTCTCGTCGAAGGTTTTGATCGAATCGTTCAGACACTAGATCAAATCATACAACCTGAGGATTATAAGGATTTATTACTGGTGAATTTCCTGACTCTGCGACTAGACCCCTATACCCGCCGTGCATGGGAGGAATGTGCGGCATCCAAGGAGCAAGATGTATTGAAGGATCTTACCGAATTTCTTCGTAAGCGTATCCAAGTTTTGGAATCACTCCCACCAAAGCCAGCGGATTCCAAGGTTTTTCAACAAGCTAATCCAAAACCTAAGCCGACAGCAGTGAAAACCAGTTATAATTCGGTTCAATCGACTGGAGGAAGATGTGTGGCTTGTAAGGACAACCATTTTCTATACCAATGTTCCACATTCCATCAACTTTCCGTGGCAGACAGGGATTCACTGCTGAAATCCAATGGACTTTGCCGAAATTGCTTTCGTTCTGGTCATCAGGCAAAGGACTGCCAATCTAAATTCACCTGTCGGATTTGCAAAAAACGTCACCACACCCTGGTTTGCTTCAAATCGGAGAAGGAAAATGCTACAACGGTCGTAGCGGTTGCTGGGGGCAACCATCCTTCAAACTCCAAGGATTCCCATGGTTCAACTGGTTCCAATTCAACTCTTGTGGCCAACATGGCGGCCACAGACGTTTCGACATGCAACATTGCTCAGAAGGTGTCCTCGAGAATTCTACTCGCGACGGCAGTGGTTATCGTCGAAGATGAGATCGGTGCAAGGTTCAACGCTCGAGCTCTATTGGACTCTGGATCGGAGAGCAACTTTGTGTCGCAACGATTATCCCAACGGATGAAGCTCTCCAGAAACAAGGTCGACGTTGCGGTTAGCGGCATAGCGCAGGGAACAGCCAAGGTTAAACATACAGTCCAAATGATACTTCGCTCGCGAGTTTCGGATTTCTCGCGGGAAATGAGCTTCCTGGTATTACCTAAGGTAACTGTGAATCTACCCACCACTTCTATCAACACGGAAGGGTGGAATATACCAGACGGAATTCATCTGGCGGATCCGGCGTTCTTTCAATCCAACGATGTCGACATTGTGCTAGGAATAGAAGCCTTTTTCGATTTCTTTGAAACTGGAAGGAGAATTTCGATCGGCGATCAACTCCCAATCCTCACGGAATCGGTATTCGGATGGGTAGTCAGTGGTGGCTGCTCGTCTTCAAGCGTATCCCAACAAATCAACTGCCATTTCTCAGCAACCACGGAGCTGGAAAAGTTGATGGAGAAGTTCTGGTCCTGCGAAGAGGTAGAATTCGCTAACTCCTATTCCCCGGAGGAGCAATTATGTGAAGATTCGTTCCAACGTGGAGTCCAACGAGGTTCAGACGGCCGGTACACCGTCCCTTTACCAAAAAACGAAGGTGTCTTGACAGCATTGTGTGAGTCATGGGACATCGCTTTCCGACGCCTTCTTGGAACGGAGAGAAGGTTGGCAAAGGATGAGAATCTACGGAAACAGTACGTCGCATTCATGGACGAGTACTTAAACCTGGAACACATGCGGAAGGTCGAAGATGTCGGCGAAGAATCGATCAAACGATGCTATCTACCACATCACCCGGTAGTCAAGGAGGCCAGTACTACCACAAAGGTTAGAGTTGTCTTCGACGCTTCTTGCAAGTCGTCAACTGGAGTGTCCCTGAATGATGCGCTTCTGGTAGGGCCAGTTGTGCAGGAAGATTTGAGGTCCATCATCCTACGGAGTCGGACGAGACAGATTCTCCTCGTATCGGACGTTGAGAAAATGTTCCGACAGATCCTTACTACACCAGAGGATCGACCTTTGCAATCTATACTCTACCGATTTTCTCCCGACGAGGAAGTTGCGGTGTTTGAGTTGAATACCGTAACCTATGGAACAAAACCCGCTCCTTTCTTGGCAACTCGGACTCTTCAGCAGTTGGCAGCTGATGAGAAAACAAATTATCCGCTCGCGGCACGAGCGATTGGTGAAGACGTCTATATGGATGATGTCATCACTGGTACAGACGAGCTGGATACTGCTATTTCCCTCAGAACCCAACTGTCTGATATTATGGAATGCGGTGGTTTCAAGCTGAGAAAGTGGTGCACCAATGTTCAAAGGGTTTTGGAAGGCGTACCTACAGAAAACTTGGCTATTCCGGACAGTACAGGCATTAATTTGGACTCTGACAAATCCGTAAAGACGTTAGGACTGACTTGGATGCCTGCAACCGACACCCTACGATTCCAGTTTGATATTCCTCTACTAGATCCACCAATCATCAGCACAAAACGTCGTATTTTGTCCAACATCGCTACATTGTTCGACCCCCTTGGTTTGATTGGTGCCACAACGGTTTCTGCCAAGATCTTCATGCAGCGACTATGGATGTTGAAGGACGCTCAAGGCAAACGCTTGGATTGGGATCAACCTGTACCTTCAACGGTGGGTGAGGAATGGCGGAAATTTCATGAAGAACTCCCTCTACTAAACGAAATCCGCGTCGATCGCTGTGTCATCATTCCAAATGCTATTTCGGTGGAGCTACATTGTTTTTCTGACGCCTCGGAAAAGGCGTACGGCGGTTGCGTCTACATAAAAAGCCAAGATTCGAACGGAACAGTCCAGATACGACTACTATCATCCCGGTCTAGGGTAACTCCACTCCGTAGTCAATCAATTCCAAGACTTGAACTATGCGGTGCACTTCTATTGTCCGAACTATTTGAGAAGGTCAAAAATTCCACAAGACTGTCGGTTCCAACGTTCTTTTGGACGGATTCAACTTGCGTACTCCGTTGGATTGCAGCTACACCCACAACTTGGACCACATTCGTTGCTAACAGGGTGGCGAAGATTCAAACCATAACGGAAGGATGGAATTGGAGACACGTAGCTGGAACAGATAATCCAGCAGACATTATATCCCGCGGACTATCACCGAAAGAAATTGTCCACAACAAACTCTGGTGGGAAGGCCCAGATTGGATGAAGGCAGACCGAGAAAATTGGCCTTGTGGCGGTGCTGATGACCTTGAAGTAGGAGAGGAAGAGAGACGTCGCACAACGGTTGTGTGCGTAGCTTCACCCATAGCCCAGTTCAACAAATACTACCTTAGTAAATTTGGATCATTCGCAGACCTCACTCGGCGAACAGCGTACTGGCTGAGGCTAATGAAACTTCTTCAAACCCCAAAGGAACATCGTTCCAAAAATAGTTTCTTAACCACCGCAGAACTGAAAAGGGCCGAATATACTATCGTTCAAAGCGTTCAGCGAGAAATCTTCGTAGATGAATTCAAGGCTCTGGAAAAAGGGGAATCCGTATCCAAAAGGTCACCGCTGAGGTGGTTTCACCCATATATCGATGCAGATGGATTGCTCAGAGTCGGAGGGAGGATTAAAAACTCGGATGAACTTGAAGGTACCAAACACCCAGCAGTCTTACCAGCAAACCACGAATTAACTCGGATGATCATGAGACATTTCCATGAACGGCTTATGCATGCTGGTCCACAGCTATTACTAGGAGTAGTTCGACTGCAATTCTGGCCACTTGGAGGGAGGAATGTAGCCAGACAGGAAGTTCATCGTTGCGTAAAATGTTATCGCACAAAACCAGCAATAGTGCAACAGTTCATGGGTGAACTACCATCCTCACGAGTTACCGCTTCCCGGGCGTTTACCAAAACTGGCGTAGATTATTTCGGACCCGTCTACATCCGACCAGCTCCGAGGCGCTCTGCAGTGAAGGCCTACGTAGCTGTTTTCATTTGTATGTGTACTAAAGCGGTTCACTTGGAGCTCGTATCCGACCTATCAACAGAGCGATTCTTGCAAGCGCTTCGAAGATTCGTATCAAGGCGTGGAAGACCATCGGATATGTTTTCTGATAACGGTACGAATTTCGTCGGAGCCAGGAATAAACTGAATGAACTCTTCCGAATGCTGAAAGACTCCAGACATCATGACCGAATCTCTACTGAACTTGCCGTTGATGGAATACAGTGGCATTTTAACCCCCCGAGTGCGCCACATTTTGGAGGGCTTTGGGAAGCAGCAGTCCGGTCAGCCAAAAACCATTTGTTGAAGGTGATCGGAGAAAACGTAGTTTCATCAGAAGATTTCTCCACGCTTCTAACGCAGGTCGAAGCCTGCCTTAATTCCCGTCCGTTAGTCCCGATGTCAGATGATCCCGATGATCTGCGACCCTTGACTCCAGCGCATTTTCTTGTGGGTTCCTCGCTTCAGGCTCTCCCTGATAACGAGCTGTTGGACATCCCATCGAACCGATTAAATAAATTCCAACTAATACAGCAACGGCTGCAACATTTTTGGAACCGATGGCGGCGAGAATATTTGAGCCAACTGCAAGCCAGAACCAAACGTTGGAAACCTGCTATCGCCATAGAAGAAGGAAAACTTATCGTCATCAAGGATGAAAATGTCTCTCCGATTCGCTGGAAGATGGGGAGAATTATAAAGCTGCACCCTGGTGAAGATGGAGTTACCAGAGTCGTTACAGTGAAGACCGTCACCGGTGAATTAAAGCGTCCGGTGGAGAAGATATGTATTTTACCGATTCCAACTGAAAGCGAAGACAATGCGTCATGAACCTGCTCCATATCCATTCCCGAACTCCCATCCTGTCGAAGAGGATTTTCTTGTTTCTTTTCAGAAATTCGACGTATTTCTGGGTGGGTGAGGTATTTTCGACGATTTTTTACAATTTATCTGTAATTCGGAGACAAAAATGATGTACTACAATAATGTTCAGAAATGACAAAGGAATGATACTACGATTGAACTTTTACGATTAGGCATGAGGTTAAGAATCTCGTAGAACAAAAACTGTAGAGAAATGTATGTTTTACAGGTACCGTAAAACGGGGTAACTTTGATAGTTTTTTCGAAGAAAACTTGAATATTTCTGCATGCTGTTTCAAAGATGTACAATTTATATTTTTAAAACAAGTACTGGCATCCTAGCTATCGATTACAGTCGATAGATTGGCAAAAGATTTATTATGAATGGATATACAATTTTTCATATAATCGAAAGTTGGTTTTCTGTTTTGGGGTAACTTTGATAATGGAGTATGATTCGAACAAAACTGAATGAATAACGAACATTTGTAAGGCATTGCATACCTCTAGGCGTTTAACGTTATATGGAAATATGTGACTTAGATTACAAAAATGGTCCCAGTTTGTGAAAATGCTTTTCGCTAAGAGATTTGAGACCGATTTCAAGTTCTTTGATAACTAGGCTGTCAAAGATAAGTGGCCAACTATTCAAAACTACATCAAATAGTGATCGTAGAACAGATTGTTTGTAAGCGTTTCAAAAATGCTAAAGTTGTGTAATTTTTTTAAATTCGTATAAAAAGCCTAATATGTTCTTGATTCAAATGAAAACCGCTCTTACATGAAGTGTCATACTAATATTCTTTAGTTTTGCATTCGTTTTGCTTAACTGATTAAAAGAAATTATGATATTTCGTTTAGTATGTGGTGGGTTACGCACTATCAAAGTTACCCGCATTATCAAAGTTACCCCGTTTTACGGTACTTTGATGAACAGAAATCAATTTTATGAGGTCAAATCCATCTCTAATCGGCACACAGTGTTCTCAAAAGTTGTAAAGTACTAATAATTCGTTCAACCAGTGGTATTTATTTTGATTTTCGTTTTTCCAAATTCTCGGTAGAATTTTTTGAGTGTAAAAAATAGCCAAAAAAACACAAATTCGACTTGAGGCACCTCCTAATCTTCTCCAAATTGGATGAAAATTTGTCTGGTAGTTTGTTTTAGTATTGCAACTAGGACTTGGGGGTGACTGGTTGAATCCCAGAAATTTTGATTTTTGTGAAACTGTCTAATGCCCACTAGTGCCACCTAGCAGTCAAATTCCGAATTATATGAGGTACCATCAGATAGCGCTTCACCTCCAGGACAACTTAAATAAAGACCCCAAGTTTCTATATTATCTGGATTTTAAGATATGACGATTTGAAACTATGGTTTCCTCGAACCGTACATAGTGCGTTCATTATTATGCGACTTCCATGTACATTTGTTGATTTTACCGTATTATAAAGGGCCATACTGTAAATAAAAACTGTCGAGTATTGTTCTTAAGAAGATTCTTGAGGAATACATTTTGGTTTGGTGTCGATTGATACCTTTGTTGCAAAATGATAGCATATAAATCACAACTGTTGTACAAAGTACAACAGCGCGGCAGCCCGAAGGTTAACAGAGATTCCCCCAGGAAGAACTTTAGTTTGCCGACAGATTTTCGAGAGCGGGTTCGATTGCGCTCCAGAATTATTTTCAGCAATTAGTTCCAGATTTTTTGCAAGGAGTTCTTTCAGGGATTCCTCCAAGAAATATTCCAGAATTTTTTGCAGGGATATTTTTACAGGGAATCCTATAGCGATTTTTCCAGGACTTTCTGAAGGAGTTTCTACCGGAATGCCTCCATAAATTCTTCCAATAAAATGTTTACAGCGGTTTCTCCCGGTATTTCAACAAAGATTTCTCATGGATCATTTCCAGGCATTATTGCAGAGATTTCTTCAAGGATTTTGCCTGATATTTTTCCCAAAAAAATTTCCAGAGACTCCTCTAATGAATCCTTCAGAAAATTTTCAGATACTTTTCAGACTTTCTTCAGGTTACATTACGACAAAATCTTGAAGGATTTCTTCAAATATTTCTCCAGAAATTCCTCAGGTGGTTATTTCGAGACTTATCTAGGAATTATTATTGAGATTTCTTCCATGTCTACCCTATCAGGAATTCTATCACAGATTTCACCAGAAATTCATCTTGGGTTTCTACAAAAAATATTTTCTTGAAATCCTATAGGGATTAATTAAAAGTTTTTTCTGGAATTTTTCCAGAAATGAGAGTTGCTCAATATCAGTCATATCGGCTGATAGTTGATGGTCTAAAACCATCAATATCATTTGCGAGCTATCAATATCACTTTGACAGTGATGCAATATCGCACTCTAGATCACTATCAATGCTGTATGAGTGATCACGTGGCAATTATACAAATTCTGAATGCTTTTCAGTGATCATCATATAGTTTCAATCTATCTGCAGCACTGTCAAAAATATCGTAACGATAAATTGCCATTTTACTTGCTTAATATAAGGCAACAGTTACCCCATCAGTGATATCCACAGTCTGTCGCCATCAATGCACTAGTGATGGAATATGCAGCATGATGGTGATCTAATATTAAATGATCCGAATTTTATCGCAGTCGGTCTGTACAAATCAGAAATTTTTTAACGTTGATAGTGATAGCAAGCAAAGAATACCTCCTTCAAGAATTTCTCTAGAAATTCCTACAGAGATTCACCCATGAACTCTTTCAGGGATTTCATCAAAATTATTAAAAATTCATCTAGGGTTTCCTCCACGTTTTTTTTTCTTGAGATACCTTCAGGAGCTCCTTTAATGAAGATGTTTTTTGAGAAACCCCTGGATAAATTTCTGAAGGGATTCCTGGAGTAATATCTGGAGGAACTTTTAGAAAAAGAAATCTAGAAGAGTCCCCGGTTAAATTTCTGGAGAAACTCTTGCTTGAGGCTACGCAGTTTTATTTTTCAACGACTTTTTTATAATTAAGTCAACGTGAAGGAAAAATGTATTTTATTGATTCTCTACCAGTTCATCCCTGGGTCAATTTCTAAAGGAAACCATTTAAAAAAAATCTAGAGCAATTCTTGGATAAATTTTTGAATGAAAAGCTGGAGAAATCTCAGCAGAAATCCTTGGAGGAGTCTCTGGAGAAATTTCTGTAGGAATCTCTGAAAGACTTTATAAGCAAATTACTGAAGGAATCCTGGACGTATCTCTGGAGGAATCCCTGAAGACTCCTTCAAGGTATCTCAGGAAGAATCACTGAAGAGATTTTTCTGGAGAAATCCCTGGATTAATCTTTGGAAGAATCCATGAAAAGATATTCCACAAACAATTCTCTTTAGAGGTTTTACTGTAGGATTTTTTGGATAGATTTTCATTATGTAATCCATGGATAAATTCTTAGGATAATTTCTGATGAAATTCTTGCTGCGGTTCATGGGAGAATCTCTAGTAAAATTTCAAAGGGAACTCTTGGAACTACCCAAGGATTCAAAATCCAAAGGCCTTTTTGGAGGCCCAGAACGAAATTCTGGAGAAATTTCTGGCAAATCTCTAAAGAATTATCTGTAGAAATCCTTGGATTCTCTTGGATTGAACTGAGGGAGAATTCCTGGAGGAAATTCTTGAAGAACTCGTGAGTTGTGGTACACCTGGAGGAATTTCTGATGGGTTCCATGGAGGAATTCCAGGTAAAATCCCTGGAGCGATCCGTGGAGGAAATGCTGGAGAAATCACTTGAGAAATATATATTGAGTAATCTTTGAAGAGGTTGTCCTAGTGTAACTCTTGTAAGAATTCCTGAAAGGCCTCTAATATATCTCTGGGGAATCCCTATCGAGATTTTCCTGAAGGAATCCTTGAAGAAGTCTCTGATTTTTTAGACGAATCTCTGAAGGAATATCAGGGTGAATCACTTAAAAAATCCCTGGAGAAATCTCCGGAAAAAATCCAGAGTATTCCTGGAAAAAATCCTGAACAGGTCCTGGAGAAATCTTTAGAGAAATTCCTGAACGAATCCCAATACAAAATTATAGGATTTAAATTAAAGGAATCTATGAAGGAATTTCTGGAGACATTCCTGCATAAACTCATTGCAAAATCTTTAAAGCAATCCTGTAAATATTTTCTAGTAGGAATCCCTTGTAGAATCCTTAGAGATATTCCTGGAGCTCTATTTGAAATGGTCTAAGATGTCTCATGGCGAACAATAGTTTTTCCTGGATGAATACTTATGTATTAATGGTCATCAAAGACTTTTTAAAAAACACTAAGTCTTTACCTTTTATTCTTTCACTTAATTATTTGGTTTTACAAAGTACACTACACTTGGACTGGAAACTGCTGACTCAGCGGGCGTCGACTGGCCTTTATTCCTTGGCAGGTGACGGACTGCTGACTCTTCAGATTCCTCCTGGCTGATGCAATAGCGGTGGTCGGATGTGGGTTGCAACATCAGCGTACCTGTGGCTGACTGTTGGCCGGTAAGTGGATCGCTGATGTCTCCACGTGTTTGGTACTAACGATGGATTTCGGCTGGCGCGTACTTTGCTGACGTCTGCGTGTACTGGGGCTCAAGTTGACGAGGGGTTGGAGGATGCGTACATAACTGGATATCTGGAAAAAAAAACCCTAGTGGAATCCCTGGAGAAATCGCTGTAGGCAATGCGGTAGAGTTATTGTTTTGAGCTTCCTAGAGAATTCCCTGAAGGAATCTTGGAAAATATTAATGGAAAAATATTGGAAAGAGTCTCTTATGATATTTCAAGAGAAATTCTTACCCCAAATCTACTAGAGACACATAATTTGATCCTTGAGATGCAAAAATGTCATTTTTGTTACGCTGTGTAATTCGTCAGCGGTAAAAGTTCGTTTTGCATATAGATAAAAACATGGATTATGACTTGGCGAATGATGCCGATTCCTTATATTGTATTTCTAATATATATTTTTATATCTCTTTTTGATTGGAAATGTTCTCAACTTACATCGTCATACCATACATACGTATAAATTTAGAAAATTCACATCAAAAATAGACTTTAAAATCTAGAAATTTGTCTGTATCTTACAATATTTTAAAGTTACCGATGTGCTGCCGTCAGCAAAGTTGTAGGTTTAAGCTAGATCTACCACTTTCCCATACACCACTTTTTGAAAAAATGTGAAATAGAAATGTAAAAATGATGATACGATTCAGATGTACATCACCTTATATATATTGCTATGGAACCACACAAGGTTTATAGTAAATAGACGCTTTCATATACTGGTTGTTGTAATCTTTTTATGGAATTACGTTTGTAAATTATTTTACCAAGACTTAGTGATATAATTCATATATAATTCAAAATGGAAAATGGTGCCAATGCAACTTAAGAAACTTTAGGTGTTTTGATATTGTGACTGCTATTATTTGGACCGAATACATACAATACGATTTTGGCCAAGCACATTGCTTTTGATGGTAGCTTTGACGTGAGTTTCATACTGAAGGCGGAAAATGTGTATTGTAAAACCTATGTTGAGGCTCCAAACAAAGGTTCATGTGGCGTGTAGCAAAGTGGAGCCGTATATAGGTATGTGAATGAATGTGGTTAGACAGAGGACGCACATTCACTTGCGATGCAAATTTGAGATGAAGAAAAAGTAGGAGGTAGGAAGAGAGAGAGAGAGAGAAAGAGGCTCTTTCAAAAGATCTTCATTGAAAAATCTTGAAGTTTGAATCCCATATTGATATTGGTTCCACCAGAGCACCTGGAACCAAACATAGAGTAATCAGTTTAATATATAATAAATGACGAGATTTTCTTGCTTCTCTGAAAACAGCACTGAAGACTTTGTGTGATAAGTTCGTCAAAAATTCAAATATATTGCTACATTTTCAATTGATTTTTACGGCCTCTCAAGCGTATGAATGAATTCTCGGAAAAGTGGTGTTTTGGTTTTCGATGGTTACGGAGAAAAAAAAATCTAAGAATACTATCGAAACATTTAGCTGCCAGTGGCTATGCGTCTGACCAAAAAAGGGATTTATGAAAAATTTTACTCCGATTTGTCCCGTCAGACGAATGCATGAGTGTCCCACTATAATAGTAAATCTATCAGACTACTTAGCTACCCAAAAACAAAGCTTAATGGTCGTATAGAAAATTTTAAGTTGTTAACACATATTTGGTCTTAAAAATATCACTACACCCAAAAGTTGAAACCGTCATTATAGGCGTTTTCTGCGTCTATTGATGGCGGAAAAGTGTTCTTCTGAGCGACATGACGTTTTTGAGCGTCTATTGATAGGCAGATAATCCGGTCATTGAGTCGAGCAGTTTTTACGGTACAAATGGGGAAGTACAACTTGATATGCTTTTTGAACCACGCATACCAACAAGCGGGTTTAGTGCTGTGGTATAGTATTTGGTTCTCACGCTCATGACCATGGATCGATCCTGGTTGATGTCGCATGTGTATTTTTTTTTCATGTGCGTGCATCACCAACACATGTATTAAAAAATAAAACTTCCACACATATGCCTCTTTTAAGTGCATGTATTGGAAGTATGGAAATACGCAAAAAACCGAGAGGGTGCAAACCAGATTCGAACCATAATCATCGGATCGACTAGCACACTGTATATCTACTGCTCCAAACTTACCACTGAAGTGGAGAGTAACCAAAGTCGATGTGGTTTTACGTTTCATATGCATGATTGCTCATGCTGTTGATAAACATTTGAACATGTTTTATCCCCAGCAAAATAAAGATATACAGTCAAGTCTCCTTTAAAGCGTTAATCATCGTATGTTGAACAAGTTTAATGTATATTCATAATAATTTATCACCTACCAGAGTAGCCACATTCTCTATTGTAGAACTTACTTAAGGACTGTTCATTTTATAAAGTGGACACCTTGTGCATGCTATATCTTTATAATATATCAATAGAATCGTAATCGGTTTTCTGTATACAGTATCGTTAGACTATTATATTATTGCACGATGGTGTTATAACAAAAAAGCCATCAAAATAATTATAATTCACACGAATAAGGAACAATGTTTAGAATGGTCAAAGATTGGTAGGTCTGGAGCCAAGTATAATAGTTGAGTATACCAAAACACAATTCATTCATAAAAATTCGGATTTTTGGTATGTGAAAAATATTGTTTAAGTTTGAAGAACATCTTTTCTAGGAAGTTTTTGTCGAAACTTCTTTGTTCTTCTTTGTAAGATCTTATATTTCCATATAAGAGGAAAATAATAGTATTACGATGCACAGAAAACCGATTATGATTTCATTGATAAACTAGCTAACCCAGCGTGGCTAGTCACGTTCCATAAGCATTTCAAGCAAAAACCACTTTTAAAGATTAATAATGTTTATGTTCAATTGCAAAATGATAACATGGACAGAGAAATTTCTCTGTTGATTAATATGCCATTGGTGTATGAATAATAAGCTGAGACACGCATGATATTTATGAACGCAAAATCGCCCAAATTTATGCTCTAACCATACTCCACTGTTATAGTGCCGTTATTCTGATCTGAAATAATTACAGCCTTAAATGCTGTTGTGAAATATTTGTTCCAGAAGCTTCTATAAATTAGAGAGAAGAATCTGACTGAAAATTCTAGAATATTCTATTGAATCCCGATTAACCAGTGCTACAATTTCTGTATAGATCTTTGTGCTGCGATGGCGATCGTCAACGATATACAACGAATCGAATTGTAATTAGGGGACTATCGACTAATGAATATATCGAGTCATCGAACAGGAATGCTTTGGAAAGCTCTTTTAGGGGACCATTATAGTTACCATAAAAAAATATTTTTATTTTGCCTTCATAAGTCGATATCGAACCATGGAACATCGACTCAAGAAGGTTGTGTAAATAAAAAAAAACTAGAATATTCGGCCCACAATCATGTTTATCTTTCCTTTGCAAATATCTTTGAATGACAAATATATTGAAATGACGAAACCCGTAATGAATCACATTTTCAACTTGCATCGGAATTTAAGTGCGGTCGAACAGCATAAAGTTGGTTTGTTTAAATTTTGATTACCGTCCAAGTTCATAAAACCGGAAAACTACAATGATAAAATGATCGTGACTTTTATACGAATTAGGAAGGACAAAGCTCCGGAAAACTCTAGAACACCCTGTGCAATAGCTGTTATAGTGCTCCACAATTTGCAATAGGATCCTAAAATGGTTAATTATATCTTGATTTCATTTAATAACACGAAAGATCATATTACTGCAACTACTTTAGCAATTTTTCTCGCTCAAATAACGGATATATCATATTTAAACTTTAATTTCAAAATTGGATCCATAAATGAACCTTGACACTTGAGATTATGTTTGACGTTCGCTTAGTCGACAAAAATATCACAGGGGTTTTAGTTTTAACACTGGGGTTGTTGCTATCTGACATTTCGGAAGGGACACGGAAAACAAAATACACCCGAAATTTGAGTTCAAATCAAGGAGTGTGACAAAATCTAAAAAAACATAAAAAAAATGTTTTTTGTACTTAAACAAATGAAAAACATTAAAAAATTGAGTAAACATGTGTTTTTGGCCTGAACGTAAGCGTTTGGCACTAAAATTGGGACAGGGCTTTAGGACCCTATTGTAATGTTGTTACATTCAAATGGACTTTTGCAGTGCTCTTAATTTGACTGTTGTTGTGCTTTTAAATTGCTGTTGTATGCTGCTCAATGAAACCTTTCAAAGCGTTACTGACAGACAGAAAACTCTGGGATTTTATATACATGATAAAAAAGATATAGCATAAACAAGGTGGCCTCTTTATAAAAAATAATAAATGAATAGTCTTTAAAACATGAAAACTCTGTGGAATCTTTTGCTGGTGCTATTCAAAGAAAACAAGATCACGGTTCTACTTTCACATTGATAAAAAAATATCGATCCAATGCTGATGAATGCTACCCAGAATGAGCCGATTATAAGAAACCGTGCCCCATATATGGGATTAAATTTTAACCATGGTTTTAGTATAATAGTAAAAGAGTTTTCTATAGATGAATCGATCATTTTAACTCAAGAACAACTTCTGCAAATTGGCTATTAGTTTTTGCAAGCAATTTATTTTAAGAATTATGGCACCGATATGTTGATTTTAGAACAGAACGTTCAGTGGGGAGATTGTAGTAAACCGTTTGGAGAAGTCAAGAGAACATATATACTGATTTTTTTTATCATGAAAAATATGAAAACAAAATTTTATTTTTATATAACGCAATAATCTTTTTTTTATCATTTTTAATTTTGACTATCTATGAATTGTGATAAGAATTAGTTGTTCAGGACAAAATTTCAGAGACATTTTCGATAAGAAAGTTTTTCTAAGAACAACTTATGCTGTCCATAAAGGCCCATATTGAAAAAAGTAGGCACTGAGAAATTAGCGCTCAAACTTTGAAGTTTTTCTTTCATACAAATGTTTATAATTTTCTATTAGGGGCCGTCCATAAATAACGTAGCATTTTTCACTGATTTTTTACACCCCCCCCTTCCCTCTCGTACCGTTTCGTCACAAATGCTGATACTTCCCCTTGGAAAATACGTAGCATATCAAGCACCCCCCCCCTTCTTCGTCTTCTTCTTCTTCTTCTTCTTCTTCTTCTTCTTGGCATTGACGTCCTCACTGGGACAGAGCCTGCTTCTCAGCTTAGTGTTCTTATGAGCACTTCCACAGTTATTAACTGAGAGCTTTCTATGCCAAAGTTGCCATTTTCGCATTCGTATATCGTGTGGCAGGTACGATGATACTCTATGCCCAGGGAAGTCAAGAAATTTCCAACCCGAAAAGATCATGGACCGACCGGGAATCGAACCCAGACACCTTCAGCATGGCTTTGCTTTGTAGCCGCGGACTCTAACCACTCGGCTAAGGAAGGCCCCCCCTTTGCATTTTTTATTAATTTTCCTCAGTGATTGGGTTGAACCAAAAAATTAGAATTCAGAAGTTCAATACAAAATTTGATATTAATTACTGACTAAAATGTAAGGATAATCTAATCTAACAGTATGAATACAGTAGCGCTCGAAAGTAATTTGGAAAACAGTTTCAAATAAATACAGTTCCTGTTACATAATTTTGGTATCTAGTTTCATATAGGCTAAATTGTATTACTTTTGCTGTTGTCACCAAGCCAAACAAGTTTACTATAGAAAATGTGAAAAAAAAATTGATTGGATTGATGAAGCTCGTTATTGTTGAGTTAGGGTACAATATATTTTTAGTTTATTTTTAGTTAGAACAAAAATTTCGTTATTAAAGGATTGTTTTTTTTTTAAATTATTCTTTGTTAGGAAATAGATTTCAATGAAAATGAACAATACAATATATTAATTCGAAATGAATTATTATCCAAATTCAAATCCATTTGGCAATCAGTGGCCAGATATAGAAAAGATTACACTTGATATATATGGAATGTTTAGAAAATTTTAGCGATTATTATACAAATTATTTATCTCTATTTATATTTCAGCTGAACTTCATTATCTTTCTTCATAATAAAATAAACCTACACAACCTATAATGAAACAGTTAAATAATAAAAAATTATCAAATTACCAAGTTATCAATAAAATTGAATGATAGGGCAATTTCGATATCACTCGAATCTGTTGTCCTCATCAATATTCAGGCTATTCCATCAAGAGCATTGATACATCAAAACAAATCGAGGAGTTGATTGAGTGAGATCTCCTGCAACATTGAATGCATAATACACGGTATAAATATCTTGTTTCATGTAATATTTGCCGAAAAGAGCATATTTTATTGTCTTAAAAACGGCTGAATTTATGACTTGTTAACAAATAAGAAAACAATGTACTCCAAGTAGTTAAAGCATTGATTTTTAATTTATTTATTAAACTTTGATTTTGTTTGTTTTTAAATTTATCAATTAAGACACGAATATAATATAATATTTACATAACCATTTAAAGCTTTGATAAATCTGTTTGATTGCATTTATCAAGAAATTCTAAAATTTCTCAGATTTCTTTTCAATCTTGATGAATGTTTTGAAGCTGAATCATCATTTTATAAACCAAGTTTATAAGTCAAACAAAACAGAGGACAGAGCCTGCATCTCAGTGTTCTTATGAGCACTTCAACAGTTATTAACTGAAAGCTTACTGTGCCAATGACAATTTTTGCTTGCGTATATCGTGTGGCAGGAACGAAGATACTCTATGCTCTGGGAAGTCGAGAAAAGATCCTCGACCGGTGGGATTCGAACCCACGACCCTCAGCTTGATCATGCTGAATAGCTCCACGTTTACCACTACGGCTATATGGGCCACGTAAAGATCCCCCTCCCCCCTAAATAGCTACGTCATTTATGGATGACCCCTTACATTTCTTCCTGACATATTTAACACAACCGCATAGCTTACTAGTTTTGCTTCTAATGATCGGCAAAAAATAATAAACTTGAACACAATTCACGTTTGCAGCTGAAATTTAAATTAAAAGTTCATATGGAGACTGGTATGCCTTTATTATTCAATATAGGACAGCACCAACTTCATATTTTCCAATACATTTTCAAACAATGTGTGTTTATTTTTATATGCATAATAAAATGCAGATTAAAATAAGTTTTATTGCACTCATTCGATAACTGTCAAGCAATGATACATAGTTTTGACATCATGAATGCTCTAAAGCATGACTTTAAATCGACAATATGTTGAGCATTATTATTATAAGTAAATTTTCTGGGATGTAGAAAAAATATTGTTCGGAAAAGATCTTCACGAGTTTTATATAGTTATGCGGCTTGGCAAACCTCTGAACGAACACCAACACCAAAAAATCCACTTAAGAAATCATTTCGTGACGCGTTCACCATTATTTTGCGATTATGTTGTGCACATAAGTTTTTTGAGAATTATTATTTATGTATATCAATTCCAAAAATATGGAAAATCTGGCTTTGGTGTAAAATGTTGAGTGCGATAATTAAACCTTATTGTAATTTCTGTAAATTCCAGTTAGGTACTATTGCATCTTCTTTACAAAAAAAAAAAATAACGATAAATGTAAATGACTGCTAATAAGAGCGGTTTTAAATTTAAAAAAAGTTTGAAATTCCAATCCCCATATCTTTCTTAGGGGTCGTCCATAAACCACGTGAATATTTTTCCTGACTTTTCAGTCACCTCCTCCCCCCTCGTGCTTTTGTGTGGTTTTGACGAATAACCCCCCGCTCGCCCAATGATCATGTGTTTCATTTGTTCATGAATGAAACAGAAATTTGAAAAATGGGAGAAGAGATAAATGGTTTGCTATTATTAAGCGAAATGTGAGATTATAGTGTGACAAACTTCTGCAAAAATCCCTAACAAAATTAGCTTCAAAAAAATTTGTTTCTACTGCAGTGTTCCTTATTATTGTTTGAGGAATTAGTTTTCACTTAGAGATAATTTTGTATTAACATTACAGTACTAACATGTGGGGAACATTTTTTTTTTTTTTTCAAATTTTGTCATAGTAATTTCCATAGAAATCTTAATCGTCTTCTAATCGTTGTTGGTAAAGAAGATATGAAATATTGAATTTTAAAACTTTTTTTTTAATTTGAACCATCCGACTGCTAATGAAACCTTTCAGGCTTAGTTGATGGTGGAATTTTCTTTGAAACACAAATGGGTGGACCGTGGTCTTTGGCTAGATACCCCCTCCCCGCTAAATGATAACATAGTTTATCAACGGCCTCTATTTTGATAAGTAATTGTTAAAAGAATTACGGTAATCCAGTTTGCTGTATGCACACTTAGATGTTTGATTACAATATTACATCGTCAAATGAATCGAATCCCACAAACCCTGGGTCTCCTACTTCGAGGAGTCTCATACCGTCCCCAACCATGCGAGTAATAGGAGACCGAAATATAAATAAATGAAAAGTAAATCAATCAGCAAACGTCAGATAAAATTCTGCTTATAAAGCGCCCGACTGTTATAGTCAAGTGTGTTTATTTGTTTCTCCCTAATATATTACCCAATCCAACACGCACGGCATGAAATTCTATTTCCACTGCAAATGTATAAGTCATTGCCGATAATAAAGATATACAAACATATAGATTTTGACTCTGGTATAAGTAAGAAATTCCCGCAGCACCGCGTTGGTACTTTAAATATATTTATAGAACATATCATCTCACCCCTTCTCGCACTTGGCTGTCCAACGGGTGTTGTATTTTGCTCCTCTTGCAGGTTGTCCTCCGTGACAAGATAGTTCCATGTTGTGTGATGTAGAAAACTCCATACATGAGAAATTGTGATAGGCGAGTAGTGTAGGTTTATGTTTAAGGATCCGAAGGTTGCGGTTTCAAATTCAGTTACTGTTATTATTTTTTTGTTTTTCATATTTTGGTGTCTAAGGCAAATTTCTTGTGGCGGAGCCTTGGGGCAATCGGTGGGGTAGCTAACAAGGGAAGGTCACGATGTGTTACACGGGGTTTTCAACCGGACTATTTTTGTTGGATTCAACATGTCGAAATATGTGAAACCCCAAAGCCTTTCGGGTAAGAGCCAGGGAGATGTAGTATGTTGTTAACAAAATGTTAATAAAATCTTAAATTTGTTTTACCAAATTAGGATGATAGTGTTGTCTAACACAGATCACCTAGATATAAGAAATGAATGTAATGTTTGGAATGATACTAATAAAGAAATTAAAAAAAAAAAAACATGTACATCGTAATGTTCTGAATGGCTTCAACGGATGACGCATGAATTTGGATACTAGGTTCAAATAATGACTTATTCAGTAGGTACAAGAATGTTGACACTTTTGACCGGGTTGAATCCGCTCGATAAAGGCAATAAATACATTACTTAGAAAAGAGATAACTTAACTTTATATAAAATGAGTAGTAGAAAATCGGTAAAATAGAATGGTGTTTGATTTTCGATGATGTTATTACTTTTAATGAAAGTAACTTTGTTGCTAAATAAATAACTTTACTCAAGAAAATTGTTTTAAAAAGAACAAAATGTTTATTATTTATGTGTGTTTTTTGTGTATTCATACACTAACAAATGAGGCCATTTGAAATCACAGATCTGACCGTTATTTTTTTAGTTTCAGTTCAGTCATTTAAAACGACAATATTTTCACTTGCCCACTAGTTTCCAAAATTTTCAATATTTACCTTGAACTTTGGCACAAACATTAAATTTAAATATAGCATAGATTTAGTAGGAAACAATCTGAAAAATATAGTAGATCTTATTCATTTTATTTTTTTTAAGAACCCTCTCTATATGATTTCCTTTACCCATTTGTCACACGGTACCTTATTTCGATAGTCACTCAAGCAAAATGATTATCTAAATACAGGGACCGGAATCTTTTATGATAATTCGCCACAAGAAATCGGGTTGAATTTCATAAATTTGCCTGAAGAACCAAAAAATAAAAACAAAATATATACTCGCGCTTATTCAGAATCGAACCAAGGATCTCCCGATTCATAAACCAGTACTAACTCCACGAACCTATCGACGGCTTGATGGGAGAAGTGACAAAAGCAATATATAAAGCGTTTTATATTGCAATATTCATTCCATTCCTCTGACATGTCCACCATCCATTTGCCGCGTGACCATTTGCCTAAGTGTGCGTTTCCGATGCCATCATTCGGCTTCGGATTGGTTGTGCAATTGTGTGGGTCGGGCGTAAACATTTAGATTGCTCGAATTTTCAAGTCCAATGTGCTCGATTTCAATTGACGGGTTTGCCCGTCTACGCTTAGGAGGCGAATCTTACCATCAATAGGTGGATTTAGCACCTAATACGCTAGGAGGGAAATCCGCCATCCGAATTATTTTGGGTGTATGAAAGCAAAACAAAACACGTTTTTGACTTCCAGATTTGATTTCCTGTATTGTCAATTCTGCATTAAAGAATAATTATCCTTCCACTGGCAGTTAATTAGTGAAATGCTGATGTAGGGACTTGATTTGTAATGTATTTGACCTTAAAATTTGCCTGTATCACTCAAGTTTACTTACCTTTTTCACTCTGTTTGACTGTTTACTAGTGTAAAAAATCCCCACCTGAACCAAATCTTAGTTGCGTTACTGTTCTCGATATATCGATTTTACAAAAAGTTTCAGGCATTTGATTTTAGGCAAAGTTTTGCCTGACTCGATCAATTTGTCTATCCCCTGTAGTCTTAGAACACTTTTGTGTGAAATAGGCAATATTCCCCATGGGATGTAAAATCAAAGTAAGAAGATCATATAAAACGATTTTACACAGCGCTATGCATTCAAAAAATTTGGCACTTTATTTGAAATTGGTTCTGGAAAACACATAGTGGGACAGATAAGTGTAGAAATTCAGTAGCGAGACAGTTATGCGTAGACATTCAACAGTGGGACAAATAGACTTGGTATGCTTTTCATAGAGCGTTCGAACAAGTATACTATCTGAAATTGTTTTCAAATAATAAACATCAAAATTGACTTTTAAGGTACAAAAACTTAAAAATGACAAAAAGTGATATCGGACAGTTATGCGTATAACGGCAGAGCACACCAGTAAATTTAAAATCCTGTGAGTTACAGGATTTTGAGATTTTTAAGTCTATTTTTGAAGTGAATTTTCTAAAATTATAAAAATAACGTTCTCACAGTTTTTGCAGGAAAAGCTGCTTAATGTATGGCCTTTTGAATGCCGAAAAGAATGTTTTTATCGTAGGCGAAGTGGTGGTAAAATGAACAGGGGTGATGAAATAAACACCGTGACTTTTACCAAGAAAAAACAAATTTGATTGAATTTATATCACGTGCGGACGGTTTAGAGCATAAATCGGAATGTTCCGGTTGCTACGGAGGTCTATTGAAGTGGAAATTTCAACGAAAACTAAAATTTTAGAAAATCATGTTTGAAAATAAGAACTGGCGTAACGTAAATTCTTGGTTGTCGGCTATGTCAGTCTTAATCAGCGAACGTTTTAATTTATTTTGCCCGACGTTTCGGCCATTTGTTGTGGCCTTTTTCAAGGGAAAAATGGTCTATCGTTTTTGTCCTTATTGATTCAGCTGTTTTGCTTATTTGTACTAATTTTGGAAACAGTTAATATTGGTCACTTGGTTACAGTTATAATTACAATCACAAACGATAGACCATTTTTCCCTTGAAAAAGGCCACAACAAATGGCCGAAACGTCGGGCAAAATATATTAAAACGTTTGCTGATTAAGACTGAGATAGCCGACAACCAAGAATTTACGTTTTCAACTTCCAGTCGCAACCCCCAATAAGAACTGGCGTAACTTTTAGCTCGGGAGTTTCGAGGTTTTTCAGTGAGGTGAATATCGTTATGATATGACGTCAAATCTGATAGCTTAAGATTTCTTTTTGAATGGGTTACAATCATTAATGGATATATTTTCGGGAATGCAATGAAAATTTTCAAAAATATTTGTTTTGCTCACGTTTTTTGCATGATGTTTATTTTACCACCAACAGCTGTTCATTTTACCCATATAGTGCAGGTTTTGAGGTTTTTTTTTTGCTAGCGATAAAAATATGTGAAAATCAAGCTATTTCAGTCTGAATTCGTGTCGCTGCTATAGATTACATCCTTATTTTTGATGTTGTACGATACAGCTATACATGTTCCTCGTTTTTTCTATCAGAAACAAGATAATATCCTTAAGGTGTTCATTTTATCACCTCTTTCCCTACCAACTCCATGAGTAAGGGCATCTAAAAAAAAGTTTTTCACTTCAAAATCAAAAGAATTACAAACTTGCAATGTTCAGCAAAAATGTGTATCATTACTTCTTCTACAACTCTTCTAAACACCACATTCATATAAAACTGAAACAAAAAAAGTTAGACCAAATTTTCGGGTCTACCCTAAGTTAAACTTTCAGAATCAATTTATTCAGCTCAAATGAAGAGTTAGATCAAAAGTGTCTTCGACAAAGTTGTTCTAAAATTTGCAGGGGAGCGCAGCCGCAAATTTGATTAAACAAAAAAGTTTGAGTCAAAACTTAAACTTAAATAACGATCACCCTATCAGGCTTTGCAGAATTCGCTCTCATTTGAGTATGAAGCACGATCAAAGCAAGCAAAGAAAAACATTCCATCTGTTGCGGTCCACGATCGTCATTGTATCGCAAGGTGTAACAAGTCTGATAAATGGAAGCAGTGAGCGAGAGCCCCAAAGAGAGAGCGATGATAAAATCCATTTTTCTCGCTTATTTACCGTTGGGGATAGGTGTTTTTCTTTACTGGCACGATAAACAATCCACGAACTCCTAATAGCAATAGTGTCCCCCAGGCTTGGAGCATGTTTAGAGGGGTTTTATCATGCACTACTATCCCCCCAATCTGATCAAAGTTGTAGCAGTATACGATAAACAGTCTCTCATAATGTGCAGCATGTTATGATAGTTACAGAGAGCGATACGTGAGAGATTCTCTCATTTTTTGCAGGATTCAATCCCTGCACCCTATTTAACTTTTTTCTTAGAAGATGCAAAACTCAATTACGAATAACTTCTCTGAAAACAATGAATGTCCAAAATCGACGAGAACAGAGAAAACGCTTTTTTCCTGCTTAATTGTCGATTCGGACCACTGTGCGTTGTATGTTCAGAAAATCGCAAAAATAAACCCACTAGAAAGGATGCTCCACCGAAGCTCTTGCATTGAAGCAGCATATTTGCACTCTAGAACAGTAGCAAATGGCCACTGAAAGTAACACCGCGCTGTGTACAACAAGTGTGCTTTTCTTATGGTGCGTGTATTGATTATACTTGACGTCTCTGCTTTTGGGTCATACTGAAGAAGGGTCCCAGGTTCGTAGTAGTTTTTCACATCATTCGTATATTTTGCTTTTAGAAATTTGAATGAAAAAAAGCATATGCATTTCAGAACTCCCTAGTTTGGCAACATAAAAATCAGACCCTGTTGCCAAAATCGGTAAGGAATAGTATTGACAAATCCTGATGTTCGGTCAATCAATCAATCCGCATAAATTAATCAACTATTTGCGGTGGGTATAGATGGTCAAGTTTTGAGTGCAATTATGTAAACTATCCACATGCTTAGGTGGAATTTGAAAAAAAAATGTATGCTAGACGACCGCTTTGACCATAAGACTTGCCCTATTTAAAAAAAATAACTTGAATTTCAATAAATTATTTTATTCTACAAAACAATTCAGCAGTCTTTCGTACTGGCAATCTCATTCCGTAGATGGCTTAATGGTGGTAGTAAGTTGGGTATGCAATCTTTGCCACTGGGATAGCGACCTTGGCTACCGGGACGACAGCTTTGACGATCTTCTGAGTCAGAGGTTCACGGCGGACGACGGCATTGAAGCCATTGTGTTCATCGGCGGTGTAGTCAACAATTCGGCGGTATCCATCGGCATCGATCAGGGTGTATTGTCCCACGACATTATCTCCGTGGCGTTCCTCCTGTTGGCTCTTGATGTCTCCGGTATGATCATCATGGACAGAATAAGAGAACTGGTACTCAGCAGGGGCATCGTGGTATTCAATGTGCTTCAGGGCAACAGGAAGAACTGCGGCGCTGGCAACTGTTACCAAGGCGAGTAGAGCAAAGAACTGAAATGGAAAAAAAATTAGAATTTGTTTTATCAGAAGGAAGAAGTCCTTACTTTGAATGCCATTTTTGTCAGAAGCTAAGAACGTTCAGAACAACGAATAGATATTGCTTGGCTTTAGGCTTGCAATTAAATGATACTGGTTTTGAACGCAACACGCACTTTATATATTCATAATTTTGTTCTTAGCGACTGGAAGTGTTAATTGAATAAGGCATATCCTTGAATCAATTTTTGCCACTATATTTAATCCAAACTCGTATGACCTACCAATCACAATTTCGCAAATTTAGCCAACTGACCATGTGTTATTTCTTTTCCATTAGCTATCAACCCACGGCCCTAAGTTCGATACGTTTCAGATTGAGAACCGGTTGACACTACGAAAGTTTTCAATTCATGATTTCAGTTTTCTCGAAACGCATGAATGAAGCAATGCAAGTTGACCTACCGATTAAAGGACCGACCACGCTTTGATTAACGGCGCCTACCGGTGTTAAGATTTGGACACGTTTGATGTGTCAAAAATAAAACATGCTTTTAGCTGCTCACAGGGTAATCTGTCAATCTGTTTCAGGCTACAAATGGAATATCACGTGCAACGTGTGGAGGTGTAAGGTGCGGTCATTAGCATAACGATCCAGATCATATTTCGGGTGGAAATAATGCAACTAGTGGCTCGAAATTAGTTCTTGTCAGTTGTTTGGTATAAATACCAAACGCATTCTGCAATCTGATATCATTCTACTAGCAGTCTTTTGGGCGATACCAACCAACCTAATTCACAATGGCTTTCAAAGTAAGTAACATCGGATATATTTCTCGAAAGAAAGATTCTATCTATTTCTTTACTTCCAGTTCTTGGCTCTCCTCGCCTTAGTGGCTGCTGCCAGCGCCGTGGTTTTGCCAGTTGCCGTCAAGCACGTGGAATACGCAGATGGTCCCGCTGAATACCAGTTCTCATACTCAGTGCACGATGACACGACCGGAGACATCAAGAGCCAACAGGAAGAACGTCACGGAGACAATGTCGTTGGACAGTACACTCTGGTTGACGCCGATGGTTACCGTCGTGTTGTGGATTACACTGCTGACGAACACAATGGATTCAACGCTGTTGTCCGCCGCGAGCCATTGACCCAGAAGGTTGTCAAGACTGTGGTCCCAGTTGCCAAGTTTGTTGCTCCAGTTGCCCACCATTACGTGGCACCAGTTCCTCACATTAGCTACCCAACGTACTATCATCATTAAGCGATATCCAAATGATTTCACCATGCAATGTTAATTACTGGTATGCTGTTTGTAGTTCCAATTGTTGACACATAGAATAAGATTAATTTATTGAAATTGAAGTCTTGATAAACAAGAAAAAAAATTGTGTTTTTGTTCTCCTTGAATAGTACTCTCAGCAAAAAAAATGAATTGAATCTTTTCAAGGATACCTCCAGAAATTCCATAGCCTGGAATAGCCTAAACAAGTGCTGTTCTTAAATCTTTACAAGCAAGTCTAACAGAAAAAAATGTCAGGAATTTCCAAAGAATTGAAAAAATCTTATGTTTAATCTTCGTGTCCCTGACATATTTTTCACAACTAAAAATAAGGGATCTTTCGGCTCTAGTGTCCACTATTTTCAGCCGATTCCATAGAAAATTTGACACAACACTGCAACACTATTCATGTTTCACGATCTTTTTTCGTAACCAAAATCGGACGGTCAGTTTTGGATTTAAACGGATGTCCCGTGGAGTCTGTCCGAGATATCTGTCGTTTCAGACATTTCCATAATTGTTTTGCTCGGATCAAATAAAGCTACAGTTCTACCACTTACCACAGCCAGGGTGAGTGCAGTTCGGTTGCATATCGAACTGCTTTTTATCAAGGGAATAACCTACTTTTCCTACCGATATAAACAAAAGTGTTACTTTTCAGCACTAATAAAAGTAGGTGTCAAAAAGTAGCACATTTCAGTACTGTTTTGGGAATTATCAAAACAACACCGGATTACCTTCAGACATCATTTATTGAATTGACCTAGTTAACTTAACTCTGATTACACATCCATTTGACGAACCGAATCGAGTTGGATTCGGATCGTAGAATCAGAAGCTAGTAGACCGTGAGGGATTCTGAGTCTACTGGACGACGAGGTGGCAGAAGAATTTGTGCGCTTACTATCAAAAAAGACGGAAGCGTTATGGGGAGGTTCGTGTATACATTACAGGACTGAAACGGCTGTCATCCACGAACAACTTGAGTGAAGCCAAAACCTGGTGCAGATTTGACAGCTCGTCCAAAAATACCGATTTCGGTACGAGATACACTAGTTTTGGAATGCAACATTCATATTTAACCTGTCATTCTGGTATTAAAATAATAATTTCATCCAGTTTTCTGTTATTGCTAGATAAATTAGTCACATTTTATTAGGCACAATGATAAACTATTATAAATAGTATAATTATTTTCTCATATGACATGTGTCGCTTCCGCGCGGGGTATCATGAGGGCAAAGCCTAAATTTGTTTACTCAGCACTAGTGCCACACAGTACTTCCAAGGGCCTAAATTCGTGATCAAAAATGTTTTGCACCAGAAAAGTTGGTTTTAGAGGTACAGTGTCTTCAGAAAAGTTGTTCGGGATGTAGCAGCCCTGCTTAAGGAAGCATTATTTTTGTGATGAATGCACCTAGCAGTGAGATAGATTTTCACTTTTTTGCAAAATTTACGATACACCAATTTTGTCTTCCGCAAAGTTAGATAATTTAACTAAATAAAAATTTGCTGAATAAGGTTTAGCTCTATCTATTTAGTTTTAAGAGATATGGGTGATTTTTTGTGATCGATCCCTTAAAATTAGTTTTTTTGTTATATCTTTTTCTGGGTATCTTTGAGATTTTTTATGTTCTGCAAAGTTGTTTGAATCAATAAAATACGCATTTCTTTAGAAGACATCAAAAATGCATCTCTTATATTTTCGGAGTTATCTACTTAAAAATCTAATATTTTACATTTCTCTAATATTTACAGGGGCGAATTGGGGTAACATTTTTAGCTTGCATATAAAAAAGTAAATCAACAGCTTTCAAATCCATGGTAACTAAAACGTGGCACTGTTTTCCTTGACAGCAAAATATATTCTGAAATATGTTTTAAAACTAAAATTATGTAGCTTTTAATGCCATCTACCTAATTGAGCCAACGTTGGTTTATGAGTAGTGTGGTCAAACAAGGCAAAAGTGCGACGCAAAAAAATCTCTCACTGTTGTTCGAAGGCACGCTTAGGAGAGTCGGATTAGGCATTTCACGGCCAAATTCTCTCTCTTTCGCTCCTCAACAAAACTTGAAAATTATTGTGCCAGTACCTGTCAACTTTGACAGGTACTGGCACCGTTATTTTCAGATCTCCCGAACAAGAGAAAGAAAGCGATTTTATGATGACGTCAACGTGCAATGGGCAATTGAGCATCTAAGAGAGCCGAAGGAGCGGCATCCACAAATTACGTACCGCTCAAAAGGGGGGCTCGAAGGGAATAAGGACTGTTCATTTTATAAAGTGGACACTTTGTTTGTGCTATATATTTTTAATTTATTGATAAAATCGTAATCGGTTTTCTGTGCATCGTTCAACTATTATTCTACAATGCTATTAAAATATAAGATCTTTGAAAAAGCTTTTGGTTGAAGAGCTAAATAATTTTTCCAAAAACTCCTGAGAAAAAGCTGTTCGTCAAAGTTTAACATTATTTCTCGCAAAATAAAAATCCTCATTTTTAAGAACAAATTGTATGTTTGTATCTTTTAATATTCTACTAAAGGTATAGCTTTAAAAAAAATCAATTATATTCCACCATTCTCTGACATTAGGTAACTTAAGTGATTTACCCATTTATGGCCAAATTTGCTGATACACCATCCTTTCACTCCCAGCAAAAGAGAAAAGTGAAAATCGTGTTCAAAAATAGTTTGGATTACTAAAGAAACTATAGATGTATAAACGAGAGCTAAATCATGAGTTTAAACCACAGTCTTAAGTATAAATTTTACTCTTTATGGTAGTTTTACTAAAAAGTCTCATACTTTTAAAATCATGTACGCATATTTATCGATCTACAGCAAATTGTAAACGGGTTTCTCCGAATATTTCAACTGGTATTGTCAGAATAACATATTATGTAAATAATATGTGGTAAATAAAATCGATTTTATTACAGCAGTGTTGCTAATTTTGATGATTGTCAATGTACTTTGAAAGGTCTTCTGAGAATAAAGCGATTGTTTTTCTATTGTGCTTCGAATGTGACGTGGGGACTATATAAGTAACTCTATGAAGGCGTAAGTTATTTATCATAATGTACTATTATGCACTTCCGTCAGGACGTATTTTACCAAAAAAATTCCACTCATATAAGTTCTTTTCAAATTTAAAATATTTTTCTCTGAAAAATATTGGGGAAAAATGATTTAATTATATCTATAAAATTGTTGCTCCAAAAATAACTTGATTTTTTCCATCAAGTTTCTGATTGATGATGCTTTCGGAGAACAAGCCTTTTTTGAAAATAAAAGATATAAATTGTCGAATTTTCCAGCCAATTTCTAACAATCATTGATTTTGATAACCTCCAAAAATCGACCGTTCTAATCGTAGTTCCATATTCGTGTGAAATTTAATTATTTTGGAGATTTTTTTTATTATCACAACATTGTACAATACTAGTGGAACGATGCACAGAAAACCGATTGAAATTTCATTGATAAATTAAAAAGAAACAGCATGCACAAAGTGTCAACTTTATAAAATGAACAGTCCTTAGGCTCTTTGGAATACCATGGTGAATCAAAATCCGGACGGCACCAATAACCGGACGCTTAATCGGTTTTTATTAATTTAACAATGAAATTTAAAATATTGTGGTAATACTTCCTAGTAACTTCAAATATAAAGTTTTTATCTTTCATTTTACCTTAATCTATCATCTAGTAACCATTGCCAAAATGATATTAAGAACAAAAACAAATTTGTAATTGCAGTTTTGCATTTTTCTTGCGTCGTGCAAATTCTCGTTGTAATGATTTAGACTTACTAATCAGCATTGGTTCATTCGTAATTGTGTGGCTAAACGTTTAATTTAATACTTGTTTTGTTCAAAATAGTGAGTGTGGTTTATAAACTACAATGAATGCAAGTGGTGCTCGCATGAGCAAATTATTTCTTTCACTAATGAATTCAAGCGCAGGCAGATGCTGTCCGGGGTTGCGAGCCAGTGTTTCTAAAGTCGGACAAAAGATCATTACAAAATGCCTGTTTAAACTAATATTTGTGAAGTGTTGTTATTCGGCACGAATAGCGCACTATCCATCACTACCTAAATACGCCGCTGCTATAGGTGAGTTGTACTGGCTCATCTCATAGCCGACCAACCGGTGAGTATGACCGCCGGTGAGTATGCTGATGAGAATAAACAACCCCAAAGCAGAGCAGAATAATGAGAGAGTAGAAGTTTGTTAACGATAGACTGTTGTTAAGCTAGCAATCTGCTCTAGTGCTCTAGTGAGTGACGTTGGTGGGCTATGACGTTTGTGTGAACTGCAGTGCATCACAGTCAACAAAAAGTGCTATTTTCGTTACGTAAAATCACCAACCATCGATGAATCACTAGATTGCAACAACTTCAAAGTTGTACCGTTGAACTATACCGTCTCAACCACGATTTACGGTTTATTTTTGCTGGATTCGTTACATCTACAGCCAGTCTGGGATATCTTCAGCCATCTTTTTGTGTTTATCGCTCGTTAACATCAATATGTCCGAGGAAGACGTGAACTCTATGAGACTCAGAAGTAACTCTGTCTCACAACAACGGAATACAAGCACTCCCGACATGACTGTCGCCGATCTAGCGAAACTTGTCAAATCACAGTTTGCGTCGTTCCAGAGAAGTACGAAGGATGATATACAGAAGATGAGTGACAAGCTCTCGTCACAGATCACTCAACTGCGCTCTGAGCTCACTTCTGACATAGACAAACTTCGCGAGGAAACTAACAAAACTGTAAGTGAGCTTGTTTCATCCGTCGAAGGAACAAAAACCGATGTTTCTCACATGGTGGATAGATCTACAAAGCGGAACGATCTTATCATCAGCGGCGTCCCGTATACCCAAGGAGAAAATCTCTGCAGCTACGTTCAGACTTGGTGTCGTTCTCTAGGTTACCCTGAAAATAATATCCCACTGGTTGATGTACGTCGATTGTCGAAACCCGGAGTGACATTGGGAGCGGCACCAATTATTCTGCTCCAATTTGCGTTTAACACCCAGAGAAATGAGTTCTATTCTCGCTATTTGCGATCTCACAACCTCTCTTTATCGCAAATCGGTTTTTCGGTCAACAAGAGAGTTTACATAAATGAGAACTTAACACCAATTGCCAGAGAAATCCGCTCTAAGGCCCTGCAGTTGAAAAAGAATGATAAACTCCAGGCAGTCTACTCAAGGGACGGAATCGTTTTCGTGAAACCGATGAATGGAGGAGCAGGGAAAGCGATTTCATCTATACATGATCTGGAGCTTATCAACTCTTTATACGAAATAAAATCGAACGCTGTTGGACTCGACAATATACCCCTTAAATTTATAAAAATGGTTTCACCTCTGATAATTAACCCAATTGTTCACTTGTTTAATGCAATCTTAAGATCTAGTCAATACCCCACGGCATGGAAAAAAGCTAAAATAATTCCAATAAAAAAGAAAACTTCAATAAACTCAATTAACAACTTACGCCCCATTAGCATACTTTGCGCCCTATCAAAGGTTTTCGAAAAAATTATTAAAAAACAGATTTGTGGTTATATTAACGAACACAATATGATTTCATGTTATCAATCTGGATATCGGGCAAAGCACAGCACAAAAACAGTGATGCTTAAGGTACTGGATGATATTGGTATAATTTTAGATCAAGGAAAACCGGTGCTGCTAGTCCTATTGGATTTTTCTAAAGCCTTCGACACCGTTTCCCATAGCATAATGTGTAGAAAACTACGACAAATATATGGATTTTCTTTTGATGCAGTGAATCTTATGAAATCATATTTAGAGAATAGATTTCAAACAGTTCTCAATAATGGAGTTTTTTCTAAATTCCTATATACTGCCTCAGGGGTACCTCAGGGGTCTATATTGGGTCCAATATTATTTTCTCTATATATTAACGATCTTCCATCCATCTTGAAACACTGCTATGTTCACATTTTTGCGGATGATGTACAAGTATACATAGAACACTCCGATGCTTCCGTTCGCAAAATCAATGAAGACCTAGATTCCATATTCAAATGGGCTACAAAAAATAAACTTTCGTTGAATACTAATAAATCACATGCTATGTTTATAAGTACCAGTAATCAAAGACAAATGAAACCTGATATAAAACTCAACAACGTATCTTTAAAATATGTGGAAACTGCTGTGACTCTTGGTTTCAATATTAAATCTAATTTTGAATGGGATTCTGTTATCTTGAGTCAATGTGGAAAAATATATGCTAAATTAAGAACACTCCAATTAAAAGCGGTATTCCTTAAAACGGAAGTTAAAATAAAACTTTTCAAAAGCTTAATTTTACCTTATTTTATTGCATGCGATCTTTGGCTCATGCAATCATCTGCATTCGCTGTACAGAAAATGCGTGTTGCGCTCAATAACTGTGTACGTTTTGTGTACGGTCTAGGAAGAATGTCTCATGTATCTCATTTACAGCATCGTTTAATAGGCTGCTCGTTTGATAATTTTTGTAAAACAAGATGCTGCTTATTTATGTTTAACCTTGTAAACAATAAAATGCCTGGTTATTTATTTGAGAAATTGTCTGTTTTCCGAGGAAGTCGATCCAAGAAATTCGTTATTCCACGTCATCGCACTGCTAAATATGGTGGTACATTTTTCGTGAGAGGTGTCGCTTTCTGGAATTCCCTACCCAATGATGTAACCATGATTCAACCTAGTGGATTAGTAAACTTTAGAAGGAGAATTTTTGAGCACTTCGAATAAGATACCAGTAATTTCATTATTTGTAAATCTAAATCAAAATTATTCAGTAAACTCAATGTCAAATCCACCATTTACCTAGAATGTAACATTATAAGATGTGAATCTTGAGTTACGTATTTGAATAAATAATAATAATAATAATAATAATCTGATAGGAGCATTCATTATTAATCAGTGTACTTAAATATCTTAAAATACTATTGAATTCGGTAAGCTGAGCGTACATTAGGGTAATTGTGAATTTGCACTGAATTATTCAACTTATACTAATTAGGTTGCATCCTCGGCTACCCCTACTCTGTCATCCGTAGCACCAAATTAGAACGGTAGATTATCGCAGTATTGAAGTCGAATCCGGTAAGAGAAAAATGACATATTTTTATGCCCAATGCAATAGCCTTATTCTCGTGTAATTTCATGCCAACGAAGACCGTGAATTCTGATCATTTCCGTAGACCATACAATACCCCATCGGGTTTTAGGCATAGAGCAGCATATCGCAGTTGAGAAACAAACGGAAGACTAAACGTAAGTGAACGCCAATTTGTTTTTTATAATGTACACTTATATCTATAGGCAGTTATATGCACTGCGCCACATTTCGTTCGCTTATGTTGACAGGGGTTCCCATAACCATTAAGAAGTAGCACTTTGCGTAAATTATGAAATTGCCCCATTTCAAACTTCCTTACTATGATAAGTAAATTCACACCTTCCACGTTATTAATTTAAATTGAATTCCTTTTATAGGAAAATTATATCCTTCTTACAACCACGGATCATCTGTCTTTTATTCATTCCGAGGCGAAGGATAATAATTTCGGAAACGTCGTTGGACCGAAGTCCAACAAGTGTATTTGCAAAAAATTGGTATTTACTGATGAAGTATATATTATAAGTGACATAACAATAGTAAATCTGTTCAAATAAGTGATAATTGCAGTGGCGCTACCGCAGCTCTCGATATTAAACCACAAACAAGGAATGGAGGTAACAAAAGATTGTGAAAAAAGATCTAATGTAAATTGTTGGTTGATAGGTAAAAGAAATCTCGCAGCAGCGTTTCAATTCGCGCAGCTCAAAGATAAAAATAGATAATTGTTTATAAGACTTCTTTTCAGAAAATTGTGCCATAATCCATACATTTGGTTTCGCCTATCGGTTCAGAACCCTACCGGATAAAGCCAAGATTCCTATGGTAGATATACCTGCGCTAGCAAAATGATGATAATTTAGTTACTCATTGTATCACATAATCGACCTAATTCATACCTTGTCGCACGTATTTAACAATTTGAGCTTCAATTTATCGGATTTATAACTGGAAAACAGCTATTAATTATCGAATCTGCGATAGGAATAGTACAATAGGAGTTCAATATAATAGATTCTTAGGTTATCAAATTAATTATACACTGATCATTACCGGCGCCCTTTGGCAAACCACCTCAATATTGCAATCTACGATCTACACCAAAAATGTGGTATTTTGGTAATCAGCAATCACTTAACTCAATAAAAAGCATAGAAATAAATCGTAAATGTGCCAAATTCATAGAGCTCAACAATGTGGTGCACGTTTCACCCACTTCACTGTGCTTTTCAATTCTTAATGTCTAGGTAGCTCTCGATCTATCATACAGTCGGATTCTGCATACCGCTCCGGTTGTCATCGTCCGTGCTGCCAGAACATAAATAAAGTTATGTGTTTCATAGTATTACATCGCAAGTGCATATAGCATGATTTCGGTAATAGGGATCTTCCCTAGTTTGAGCAATTAAAACAACGTATACTTAACAAAACAAAACAGTAGAATTTAAACCTTTTAAGGAGTCGTTCATAAGATTGTACCCCGTTTGGCATAAAGTCGTTTGGCATAATGGCCGTTTGGCATAATGGCCGTTTGGCATAATGGCCGTTTGGCATAATGGCCGCTTGGCATAATGGCCGTTTGGCATAATGATAGACTTAGAATGAATATCGGCATTTTCGAAGCTTTTACCGAGATCAATACCACCTAACTCATAGCAAAAATTGTTGGTAGTTTCTCAACAAGCGTGATGTCCATTCAAAGATTTTCCAAGCTATGAGTGTCAAAAATTGATGTGACATTGAAGAGCATAACTAAATAGAACTCGTGACGGGTTTGGTGGAAGATCTGTTATCCAAAAATTTATTATTGCAGCATAATGCAAAATTAGCCTATATACGAGAGCAGATTATTTTTCGTTTAAAATGTTTAAGGCTCTAACGCAAAAAAAAAAATCTTCTCACAGCATAACTCATGTAACCAACACATTTTTAAATGAAAATATTAAATAAAATGGTAAAACTTTCGAACGATTCACATATAAATTTAAATATTGGAAGTGTATATATATATGAATAATTTAACATTTTAATTTTAAAGATCATGTGTTTGCAATAAAAAATATGTTGAATATTGGCAGGTTCTAAAGTAATTACCATTCTGCAAAAAAATATAAAACAGCAAAATATTAAAATGGTCAACATTTAGTTTTACTATATGATAAAGTTTAATACAGTGTAAATATAAATAACTTCTTTTTTTTAAAGAAGGCAAATTTAATTACTCAACCAATAAAGATTATTGCGGCATAATAAAACGAAAAGATATAAAAATTGCGACTCACCGAAACGATTGTGCTACTTTTCCCCGAATGACACGTTTCCCCGAAAAGTGGTGCAGATTAAATAGGTGCTTTAATAGTCCTCAGTGGCTGGATGGTAGAAGAACGATAAGCAATCAAAACAAGGAGGTATTCTGTCATTCTCGGTTATACACATGTTGGCAAAAATGCTGATGACGGTAAAACTCGATAGAACCGCCAATTAAATAAAGAAGGGTGCATATTAGATGGCCAGTTCGTTCACCATCCTGAAATGTATAAAATTACGACAATTATGTGTGCCAAAAACTTTTCGGTGAAGTGAATTATTTGGGGAAACAAGAAATTCGGGGAACTGGCATTAGGGGAACTGGTGTTCGGGGAAAAGTAGCACAACCCATCGAAGTAACTGCAGTAATCGATTTATATTTTCGCTGACAACTAGAGCAGATCAATGTTATCGATTGCCGCCCTTTTTTCTGTTGGAAACAGAAATATATCTAAAATATATAGCTCCAAAGAACAGTTTATGTATTAAATTGAATTGGTAAAATTTATTTAAATTTTAAATCAAATTTGTGCTAATTATATCAAAATCTTCAGTTCAAGATTTTATTCTAATAGCAAACTCAAAAGATCCTCAGAAATTCTTTGTTTCAGACTCACGACCTCCATGCCAAATTATTTCATGTCAAATGACCATTATGCCAAACGACTTTATGTCAAACGGCTTTATGTCAAACGACTTTATGCCAAATGTCCTACCACCCGTTCATAAACCAACTGGTCATTGAAGGGGGAGGGGGAGAAAAGCCAGTAAGTATCCACATTATACGTTGCACGGCAATCAACCTCCATTTGTAGTAATCTAAATTTTGTCAAAATATTTTGTTAGAAGTCCTAAGCATTAACAAATAACCATTGATAATTTTGAAAATTCCCTTATAATGCAAAATAAACGGTTTCAATTATCATAATTTCCCGACGGCCCTGAATATCTGTTTTTTTTTTTAAATAAACCAAATAAACAAATAAATAAAACAGGAATTCTTGGAGGCGTGTCTCCAGTATAACATCAAGATTTATCATATAACTTCTAGAAAGATGTCTTTGTAATTCTCTACAAAAAATTTTGATAAGATTTTGAGAGCAACTTGTTAAACAGAGTGCGTAAATCTATATTTTGCTTTCACAAAAACCTCTATAATTATCGCAATACAAAGTAGTTTTCAAAGAAGTTTATTTAAAAAAAACTAAGTAAAGTGAAGAAAAATCTTTACTTAAATCATGAAGGATAATAGTAGATGAATAATTCAAAATAATTTCTAAAAAAAATCCCATTGAAAGAATACAGCACTCATCAATAAATAATATAAATAATATCTAATTTTTATACGATGCAAATGTCTTCAGCTATCTCCAATTATTGAGAAATCATCCATTTATTTCTCAAATGAACAGTTTTTTTGTTGATACATATATTCTTCTAAAAGTGATTTACATTCACATAAAGCATTTCATCATCACACTATTCCATTCTATTTCCATATTGGCTAGCGTATAATTTTATGACAAGGGGTCATGCACAAATTACGTCACGCTCCTAGGGGGGGGGGGGGGGTTTGGTAAAGCCAAGCGTGACAAGCCTTACAAAAAGTTCGGGGACTCATACAAAAAACGTGACAAAGGGGGGGGGGAGGGGGTCAAAAAAGTTGAAATTTAGCGTGACATAATTTGTGTACAATCCCCAATGTTGGAACTATCCACTCACAGTTCGGAAACAATTTACGGATTTTCTGGCAAACCTCCAACAGTCCATTTTGATTCATGATCCTTTTGAAGTAATAAGCTTCCACAAAAAAATCAGAAATAATATAAGACTTTTCCCTTGGAACAACCCCAATCTCCCTAAATGTTCTGCTAGAAATGATTCAGAAAGTATATCAGAGTTTCGTAATATTCCTTCCGGAAATCCCAACCAACGCTTAAGACCCAAAATCGGAACCCATTGGGTAAATCTTGAATAAATTTCTAAAAACGATGTAAAATGTCATGTACACCAGCAAAACTATCTAACAAGGACATTTTTCAATGAATTGAAATAAACGAGTTTTCAGTTAAAGAATTTATTTTGACTAAATTTTGCTAAATTAATGAATATCTTTCGTTGTTCTTTGCAAACGCCTAGTGATGATAGTAGTGCTGCTGAACTGGAGCTGCCACGATCTTGTGCACCGGCTGAGGTGCCTGGTATCCCTTGATTGGCTCACGGTGAACCTCAGCGATGAATCCACTCTTGCCATCAACATGATAAGTGACAGTGCGCTTGTGACCATCGGCATCAATCAGATAGTATTCTCCCTGGGTCTTATCTCCCTCGCGAGTTTCCTTCTGCCCGTGCACATCTCCGGTATGATCATCGTGAACATCGTAGTGGAACTCGTAGTGGGCAGGAGCGTAGTGTTCTTCTTCCTGATGATAACTGTTGTGAGCCTGTTGATAATAATGCTGAGCTGCGATGGTGCCAATGCAGACAACAAGCACGATGAACAACTATAAACATTAAAAACCGTGTTATAGATTTGCCAAGAATTATTCTATCTATTGAACTTACTTTGAAAGACATGATTGAATGTATTTTGCTACGAATTGCTACTGAATGGCTTAAGAACAACAAATCGACTGATACAGTTACTAGAGGTTCAACAGCTTTTTATAATTCTACCGGCATACTTCCATGTGCAGTTTGACATTGGCAATAACGTTGAAGTTCCGAACAACTTTCCCAAATTTCTTCCTAAAGTGGTCGCGCCCCCAAAACAAGATCTCCTATTGGTAGCCAAATCCCTACTCCAAGTTCTGATCACCCATTCGTACATACGTGCATAGCAACAAGCATCCCATTATCGTAGTGTCCTTGAAATCAATGCAGTTGCCGACAAAAAAAAAGGAATGAGAAAGAAAAATTCAGTTTGCAAAACTGGTTGAACGAACTCGCCTTCGGATGACCATCGAGAAGCCCTAGCAGTAACAAGAAACTGCACGAAAGTTTTGCAACTTCGGCCGGGCATTTTACACCAGCCAGCAGAATCGCTTATTTGATGCTTAATTATCACTAAATCGTTTCTACCGGGTGTCGGCAGCTCTGATGGTGTTGCCGTTGATTGCCTACAGGTCGTCCTGCCGCTGTCAGTGTCAACCGTGTTGGCGACTTTTGGTTCTTTGAAGCAATTTCACCGTGGCGTGTTCGTAAAACTGATTGGCGTGGAATTTACGAGATACCATTTGCGGGCAGCTGTTCATAAAATAAGATCGCGGTATGAAACGTAAGAAACTTCGCTCGATAGGGAAGCATTCGATTGCCATCCAATACGCATGTTGTAGGTGTGTAAGGCAGCAATTAGTGCAGTAGAGCTGCTTATGTCAAAAGAGACCGTTGATTTCATTTAAAGACTATAGAACATTTCTAGTACAGCCGTTGTAAAATGTCCAATTACTGAGTAACATTGTATGTCCATAATTACTAACAGATCTAATGGATCAATTTAGGGTTGGCTTGGAATGACAAAATTGTGACCATAGTTTTTATACAATGTTGTGAAACGAAGAAAATAAGAAGTTGCATTGAAATACTATTTCTTAGATAACTAAAAGAATTTTGATAATGTGGTTGTACTGTATAAATCACCCGCTTCTGTTTACAAAAAAAAACAACACATTTAAAAATATTTTCAATTTGTTATTAAGTACTGAAACATAAAATTTTTAGTTTAAACAAAGAGAAAGTAATTCAAAATAAAAATTGTGTTGAATATTGCGAGCTAAGAAAGGTAATATGGAACGTAGTTATAAGTAGAAACCGCATTTGTCAAAGTTGTTATTTAAGGTGAAGATGAATCGAAGCCAAACCTCAAATTTTCAAGAGTACAAATCTGGACTACCAAGTATCCTTTCAAGCCGAAAACTTCATCGATTGATCACTAGCTAGTGATGATAAATCGATTAAGTTTTTAGACTAAACGTGTGCTCGGTTCTCCAGGGCTCTGTTTGATCCTTAGACCTTGACGCTTGCTTCTTCGGGAGCGGGTGATGAAGGCAGGATCAATCGTGTTGCGCGTCGCTCGCGTGGCACGGTAGAATAATGTCGCGGGTCGCGGAACGCGTTAGTAGTGTTTGATCCTTTGATCTAGTCGCTTGCTCCTATGAGGGCGAGTGACGAACAGTTGTTCGGCGTTCAATGCGTTTATCGAGTAATTTCGCGAATCCGGTTCGGCGCATTCATTTAAAATTATATATTTATCGTTTACCAAAACGAATCCCTCCCCCATATCCAAACTTCCAGTGTTTACTTGTGGAAGTGCAGAGGACTCCTCGGCTTCCATAATGCAAGTAATACGTCAACATTTCCCTTCTATCCCCAAATTGACCTGCATTCGGACGCAGCCGGCGCCGTTATTGTTTATTATAATAATGAGAGCACCACTACTTACACATTGTAAGTACAGCTGTTCTTGCAATAACGGAGTAGCATCTGCGGGCGGTCAATCATGCTCATGCTCATGCTCTAAACATGTGCTCGGTTCTCCAGATTTGTGCTCTTGTAAATTTGGAGTTTGGCTTCGATTCATCTTCAACTTTATATATAAAAGAAGTCTTATAAACCAGGCAAGCTGCATAAATTATTGTTACATAGTAACATAGTGTTCCTTAGCCGAGTGGTTAGAGTCCGCGGCTACAAAGCAAAGCCATGCTGAAGGTGCCTGGGTTCGATTCCCGGTCAGTCTAGGATCTTTTCGTAATGAAATTCCCTTGACTTCCCTGGGCATAGAGTGTCATCGTACTTGCCACACGATATACGAATGTGAAAATGGCAAGAGCAAAGAAAGCTCTTAGTTAATAACTGTGGAGTGCTTATAGGAACACTAAGCTGAGAAGCAGGCTCTGTTCCAGTGAGGACGTAATGCCAAGAAGCAGAAGAAGAATAGTTTAATAGGCATCATCAATAGGTGGAATAGGATGGTAATCGACAGTAAAAGCAAGTGTAATAATTGCATCAAATGTCACTGTGTTGATCACAAATGTTTTGTTGTTATTGTTAGAGTTTCAAAGTTTCCCGGGATGAAATGTTCATTTCCCAAAAATTCCCAGAAATCCTGAAAAACGTCAAAGTAAAGCTAATTTTTTAGAAATTTTCTGTATGTTATGAATATTATATTTTACACACATAAAAAACTGAAACAATTGTAAGAATCATACAACTACTCTTTTTTTTATGTCGTTTATTTACCTACCTTTGTAACAATGTTACAAGAGAGTATAATAGGTATTAAATTTTTTCTTTGATTTACGTTGGATGTACTTCTTCTCGGGCTACCATAAAGCTGAGAGTAAAAAAAAAAAACATGTATATAAGAGACGATATTAGAATTCGAGCACTTTTAGCCGATCGCAACGCCATGGGTGGCGAGAATTTGAAACACCCATTTTTAACGGATCGCGAAACAGATCACATCACTCCGATCCTAAAAATAGGCAGTATAGCCAATGGTTCAGAGAAAAAAGATTTGCTATTTTTAGATGTATGTTATTTTTAGATTGTATGTGTGACCTTGGAACCCCACGATTTTCGCGAAGGCCAAGAATTGAAGGCCATCTTATTTTGCCAAATTAGCGTTCTTTCTCGATTCGATCGGCGTAGTGAACGGACGTAGTCCCCAAAAACCTAGTGGAAGATATAGTTAGAAAAACTTTGTGTTAGCCAGTCGATAGTAAATTTGTGAGTTGTACCTGTGAATCCAAAGAAACCAATAATTAATGTTCATTGTAATTTTCTGTAGAAATCGAGAGTATTGTCTAGTGGTTGAGACCGTGATTATAGGCCCAAGTGAGCCAAGTCTATTGAGCTAGTCAAGTGAGTGTGGAATTCTAGAGTCTCGTTGTGTAACCTAATTGTTCTATGTTCTATGTTAGATTCAAACCAAGCTCTAAAATTTCCTACCACTTTTGGAAATAGTACAGCGAAATTCGCTCGAGGTCAAGGTAATTGAAGTCAGAACACAATTTGTTAATCAATATGACCTAATTTGTGCTAATTTGTTCTCACTTGAAGGACCAAATATCCTTCAAGTGAAGGTGTTTCGTCCGGGTAGGTGTAGGGAGTTACGCACGCCGCGTGACTTCTGGGCAGGTCCGAAGACCCGACCGCTTGTAGCTGGTCTCGTGGCGGGTTAGTGATCCAGCCCCAGCGCATCTACGGGCCATCGGAAGTCGCCACTACTTCCGGGGTGCTAATCGGTCGCCAATTGCCGGTTCCACTCCATTGTTGGCCTCGAAGCGACACTCGCGAGTGAATTCAGCGGGCCCGCCATCAAGCAAAAACACCGTGTACACGTGTGGTTCTAGACGGCAAGCCATCATAGCCGAGGCACGAACCACTGACAGCACAGGAGCAACAGGTCGATCGTCATCGGCCAATCGCAGCGGAAAAACGCACAGGTCAGAATATCTCATTAGGCTAATTAACAAATTATAACTAGTACTCTACCCCGACAAGTGTAACAAACGGGAATATCCCATTCTAGAATAATAAATTGTTTAAGTAGAGGGACAGTAGTACGGTAGCTACCGGTAGAAGAATTCAGTGAGAGTTATTTTTAAACACTGAGAGTCGGTAAAGCAGAACCCCGACAATAGGTTGTGCAAGTTTGACCCTTTTAATACCGAAATAAAAATTTATGCGAAAATTCACGACTGTCGAAAGAGGAGAGAAATTTTGATAATTTGAGTTCGTTGCGTAAATTAAATTTCACAGTGGTTCCCCATTGATTATCCCGTCTAAAATTAAGATTTGGAGCTAGTGGTGTGGAGCGAATCGCCGGTTCGGTTGTAACTTTCGTTTTTGAAGAACTCGCCTTGAGAGTCTCGCCGGGTACACAAATCTCGCCTCTTCGCATGCAAGTGGAACTTGAAGCTTGCTTGGCGCTTAAGCGAAGTGGTTAATCCAACCGATTCGGGTTCGAATCTAGTCGCCCGTTACCCGTTGTGTGTGTTTACGGCACCGAAGGTGGCATCATTTCCATCAGCGGTTATCCCTCATCAATATAATATGTTGTTTCCTAGTTCGCTGCAAGTTTCATGAACATGATATCTTATAATTTTGAAATTGTGGAATGACCTTGTGAAATAAAGAAGCACAATTATGCAAATTCAATTTCCGTTATTTTTGTTTCTTTCGACGAAATTTCAACGTTCCAACGAAAATAATCTGTACGCCATGCCTACTACAGTTCTTCGCTAAACGATTACCGACTATTCGATTGTTTTGACAGCTAAACTCAAAAATGCGAATTTCCGGAAGATATGTACCGTTTTGATTCATATTACGGACAGCTTCAAATTCCGGACACTCTCGTTTGTATGGGAAACATTTCACACGAAATGTTTCAAGTTTCGCCATCCAAAAGTTCTCATTTTCGAGGCTCGTTTTATTAGGTTTTTTCCATAAATATCATTGCAAATTTATAATGCCCAACTACCTTAGACGTCTCTTAAGTGGTTGAACGATTTCAATTGATGATTTGACTGTTCCATTAATGATTATCATGAGCTGTCCGTAATTCGAATCAAAGCGTCCGGAATATGAGGCAAAAGTGAGGGAGCGTCCGGAATAAGAATCATGAAAAGGCCACACGTTTTGATTTATTTAAAATTATTCATGTTGCGGAAGCGTATTCTTTACCCACCATCCAAAAGTTAAAGGCTTCCGACGCTCGATAACACTAAAAAATCATACAGAATGATTTATTTTGTATGGTCCAAGCTGGGTTATACTTCACTGAGGCCTTAAGTGTCCGTAATATGAATCAAAACGGTAATCTATTCGTTTACCGAACAGATTAGCAATCGTTCAGCTGTAAAGATTTCGGTAAATGAATTACCAAAGTTGGTAATTTGATGTAAGTGTGTGCGAATATTATCAAGCGTGTGGGCTTCGTGGCCTTGCGGTTAGCGGCGTCAGTCATCTAGGCGTATTGTGCCACGGGGTGTGGGTTCGATTCCCGCTCCAGTCGGTGAAAACTTTTCATCAAACGAAAAATTCATCGCTGGGCTACTGCGTGTTTCGTGTTGTCCGTTGCCTAATGTTAGTGATCGTTCAGTCTGTGCAGCCTATGTGCTGAAGACGGTGTGAATTGTCTTTTTTTTTTCAAGCGTGTAAAATACGGCAGACCTCAGTGGGCTGGTCACATAGTGCGAATATTGGAAGAAAGAATTGCGGAATAATATTCAGTAGGGAACCAGGTAGAGGTCGGCGGCTTCGGGGAAGACCACGAATACGCTGGCTGTACGCGGTGGAAGAGGACCTGGCGACCCTAAACGTTCGGGGCAACTGGAGAAGTTTTGCCCAGTATCGACGAAGATGGAGCTCTGCAATACGCCCGGCAATGGCGTGACGCTACGCTGTAGCCATCAAGGTATCAAGGTGTAACGGGCGACTAGATTCGAACCCGAATCGGTTGGATTAACCACTTCGCTTAAGCGCCAAGCAAGCTTCAAGTTCCACTTGCATGCGAAGAGGCGAGATTTGTGTACCCGGCGAGACTCTCAAGGCGAGTTCTTCAAAAACGAAAGTTACAACCGAACCGGCGATTCGCTCCACACCACTAGCTCCAAATCTTAATTTTAGACGGGATAATCAATGGGGAACCACTGTGAAATTTAATTTACGCAACGAACTCAAATTATCAAAATTTCTCTCCTCTTTCGACAGTCGTGAATTTTCGCATAAATTTTTATTTCGGTATTAAAAGGGTCAAACTTGCACAACCTATTGTCGGGGTTCTGCTTTACCGACTCTCAGTGTTTAAAAATAACTCTCACTGAATTCTTCTACCGGTAGCTACCGTACTACTGTCCCTCTACTTAAACAATTTATTATTCTAGAATGGGATATTCCCGTTTGTTACACTTGTCGGGGTAGAGTAATAGTTATAATTTGTTAATTAGCCTAATGAGATATTCTGACCTGTGCGTTTTTCCGCTGCGATTGGCCGATGACGATCGACCTGTTGCTCCTGTGCTGTCAGTGGTTCGTGCCTCGGCTATGATGGCTTGCCGTCTAGAACCACACGTGTACACGGTGTTTTTGCTTGATGGCGGGCCCGCTGAATTCACTCGCGAGTGTCGCTTCGAGGCCAACAATGGAGTGGAACCGGCAATTGGCGACCGATTAGCACCCCGGAAGTAGTGGCGACTTCCGATGGCCCGTAGATGCGCTGGGGCTGGATCACTAACCCGCCACGAGACCAGCTACAAGCGGTCGGGTCTTCGGACCTGCCCAGAAGTCACGCGGCGTGCGTAACTCCCTACACCTACCCGGACGAAACACCTTCACTTGAAGGATATTTGGTCCTTCAAGTGAGAACAAATTAGCACAAATTAGGTCATATTGATTAACAAATTGTGTTCTGACTTCAATTACCTTGACCTCGAGCGAATTTCGCTGTACTATTTCCAAAAGTGGTAGGAAATTTTAGAGCTTGGTTTGAATCTAACATAGAACATAGAACAATTAGGTTACACAACGAGACTCTAGAATTCCACACTCACTTGACTAGCTCAATAGACTTGGCTCACTTGGGCCTATAATCACGGTCTCAACCACTAGACAATACTCTCGATTTCTACAGAAAATTACAATGAACATTAATTATTGGTTTCTTTGGATTCACAGGTACAACTCACAAATTTACTATCGACTGGCTAACACAAAGTTTTTCTAACTATATCTTCCACTAGGTTTTTGGGGACTACGTCCGTTCACTACGCCGATCGAATCGAGAAAGAACGCTAATTTGGCAAAATAAGATGGCCTTCAATTCTTGGCCTTCGCGAAAATCGTGGGGTTCCAAGGTCACACATACAATCTAAAAATAACATACATCTAAAAATAGCAAATCTTTTTTCTCTGAACCATTGGCTATACTGCCTATTTTTAGGATCGGAGTGATGTGATCTGTTTCGCGATCCGTTAAAAATGGGTGTTTCAAATTCTCGCCACCCATGGCGTTGCGATCGGCTAAAAGTGCTCGAATTCAAATATCGTCTCTTATATACATGTTTTTTTTTTTACTCTCAGCTTTATGGTAGCCCGAGAAGAAGTACATCCAACGTAAATCAAAGAAAAAATTTAATACCTATTATACTCTCTTGTAACATTGTTACATTACCCCCACCTAATCGGAAAAAAATATTTACCCCGAAAATATTTTTTTATATATTTACAGAAATTTATATATTTACAAACGAATCCACCAAAAAAAATTAAAGAACTACTTACGATTTTATATTTACACGTATCCTAATCCGTCCTCCTTGTAACGCTTCCTTGCTGAATAATCCTCTGATCTTCCGCATAAATGCTTCTCAAATTTGCCGATGATTTCAGTATGGTCTACACCTTTTCTCCTTCGCTTCTTATTCTTCCGTACTCTAACCACTGCTTTTTTCCACCTAATCACTACTTTTTTTCTCATGCACTTTTTTTTTTCTTTATGTACTCTGCTATTCAAACCTTCGTTGGACCACTTCAATATATTCCACTTCTCCTCTCATATCTACACTCCCCCCACACATTTTCTACAATCTTTTGTTCCCCATCCTAAAACTGCACATCAGCCATCCCAGGCTTTTTTCAGATCACTATCCGACACTACAACGTATTAAAGAGGCACGTAACCTCACCGTCAAGTAACGACTCGACAAACTACTTTCGTGGTGTACATCCCGACGAACCGAATCAAACTGAAACGAAAAGTTTCTTACATCCGAATCACAATTCGAATACAATAGCTACTCTCAAATCACATCCTTAAACAACTCCCCATTTATTCTCATTTCCCTTGCTATCTCCAGTGGTCCAACTCTTCGGCCTCTACTGTAATTCATCTACCTAGTGCATGCTATACATTATTCTAAATTAAACTTATGCTTCTACTTTATCGACTCTATTGTTAATTAATTATTTATAGTATACTACATCGTACGATACCAACCATCGTCAGTCTCATCGCGAATCTTGCAACACAAGTACGCGTCTTCCGCGAGCGTTTCAGTTTCCTCAATTTTTATCGAAAAATTGGGACTAAATAACGTGCTAATCTGTACTTCCGCGCTTCTATTGCAGTGTTATGCTATGGTCATGCATTTTAATGTATTATCGTGAAAATGTTGGGCATGATTTTGATTTCTATTGCAGAGAACCGGTCTATGGAATGTTTTACAGGACAACGTCGTGACTCAATTTTCAAATTGGCCCATAGTTTCATGCTATAGGTGAGTAGCAATAACTTCAGCTAAAGTGAAATTATCCTACATCCAATCCAATTAATTAACGTTCGAATTCATTTCATACTTGGCTAATCTCAACAGTGTCCTAGACCTATCTCTGCCTACATATACCTATCTCTATTTACCCAATACCAACGAATTCAGACCGATTTCAAATTCCCTTAAGACTACCTACTGACTATCTGCTATATACAACTATTTACACCTTCGCTTTTCAGCTCGCCAAAACTATTGTTTTGTGTCTTTGTGCCTCTAGAGAGTTCTTGTTTACGTACATAGCTTGAAATAATACTCGATCTAGGACTTCCACAACGCAAATTTGTTTACAACTGGGGTTGTTCACTGCTAATGAAAGTGAAACCTCTCATAGTGTTTATAATGCTACTGTTCTGATGAGAATTGGTTCTATTTTTACATTGTTTGCAATCAATCAATCGATGTTTTCTTGTCTCTAATGAGCTCTGGTGACTACATAGCTTATCATTAGATCTCAAATTTTTAATTCCCATAATGTCCCTTTGATTTTTGCTCAGATGATGTTCAGTTTGTACTTAATTATTTCTTTTGAAGATCAGCAGACCTGTACACTCCCAGCTTATTTCCTTTCAAATCCTCAAGCTCAAAACAGTTTGAACCAAGTTTGGCTATTATTTTAGCTGGCGAGTAGGTATCCGCTAGTTTAGCATTGAAGCCTTTTGCTTTATTTGAAAGAAAATGATTTTTCTTTAAAATGATCTCCCCGATTTCAAAGCTGATTGGTTTTGCTTTTGATCTTAGATTATAATATTTTCCGTATTTCTCGTACGCTTTTTTCAAATTAATTCTGACCTTTTCAAATATTTCTTTCTTCTCCTCGCTCAATTCCGTCGGATTGTATTCCTCATCCTCTCCTAACTCTCTTAGTTTTGAGTATTCATCCCCTGAACTTATGTAATTTCTTCCATAATTTATGAAATAGGGTGTGAACTCGGTTGACTCATGAACTGCTGTTCGAATAGCCATCGCAATTTTCTGTAGGTTCTCATCCCATTCCTTCTGCTCATTTTTAAGGTACGTTCTGATCGCAGCTACAATTACCCGATTAACTCGTTCCGTCGGGTTATTGGATGGATGGTAATTCGCATTCTTCCAATGGGTAACCCGGTACTTCTTCAGCAGCGACGCAAACATAGCTGATTTGAACTGTGGCCCATTGTCCGATATTAGTATCTCTGGGACCCCGAAAAGGAGGAATATCATCGACTCCATGAAAGCCACTAGCTGCCCTGCCTTCGCTTCCCTCATTGGTTGGATGATGACGAACTTGGAAAAATGATCGGTGACTACCAGAAGCATAGAGTTACCTTTCTTGGACCGAGGAAATGGACCCATGTAATCCACGGACACCACTTGCCAAGGCATAGTCGCTAATTTGGGTCGGCCTATTTGAGGGACACGTGCGGTGTTCGGGTGTTTCGCCGTTTTGCACGTTTGGCAACCTCGACAGAAACGCTTGATTTCCTCGCACATTCCGGGCCAATAGTACTTTTCACGGATCTTTCTCATCGTTTTGTAGTACCCAAAGTGTGCTACGCTATGCTCGGCTTCCATAATTTGAATACGGTCATTCTTGGGCGGAATAAATTTCCAATCAAACCGCGGATCTTCAGGATTACAGCTGGGGATGTACTTGTACACATTCCCTCGAACAACTTTGAAGTCTTTGTACTTCTGCTCGTCCTTTGCGATATCCGTCTTCAACTTCTCCAAGTCCAGGTCGATGGTACGTATATCTATCTCATTTACCGCTCGAGACAGCGCATCGGCTATAATATTCAATTTTCCCTTTCTATATTCTAGCACCATGTCATGTTGTTGCAGTTTTAAGGCCCATCGAGCAAGCCTTGCGGAGTTTCCTTCAACACTTACTTGGTTCAGCCATTTCAAGGATTGCGCGTCAGTAACAACTTTGAACTGTGTACCCTCAACATAGTGCCGAAACTTTTCGATGGCCAATATCACTGCCAGACATTCCCGCTCAGTTGCGGAATATTTCTTCTGGGCTGATGAAAATTTCTTCGAGAAGAATGCGATTGGGCGCCGTATTCCCTCTTGGTATTGAACCAAAACAGCTCCAGCTGCAACCAAGGACGCATCCGACTCGATAACGAACTGGAGACCGAAGTCTGGATTCGCCAAAACGGGCGGTGATGTGAGTATACTTTTTATCTCATTCAAAGCTTTATCTGCCTCTTCCGTCCAAATAATTTTTGTTTTGCATTTTTTTAATAAGTCCGTAATTGGTGCTAATACGGTACTGTAATTCGGTATAAATTGTTTATAAACCCCAACCATTCCCATCAACCTACGAACCTCTTTCACGGTTTTTGGTGACGGATAGCTGAGAATTGGCTCTAATTTCGAGCTATCAATTGAAACGCCCTCTTCAGATAAAATATATCCGAGATATGAAATTCTTTTTCTACAAAATTTTGATTTTTCCACACTTATGGATAAGTTTGCCTTCCTCAATCTTTCAGCGACTTTCTCTAGCAGTTCGAGATGCTCCGACAAGGTTTTGGACGTCACGACTATGTCGTCCAAGTACACAAAAACCTGTGGTTCTAGGTCATACCCCAGAACTCTGTTCATTAATTTTGTCTGGGTAACAGGTGCTCCTGTTAACCCAAATGGCATTACCTTAAAGCGATACAAGTGTTTCCCTGCCCTGAACGACGTGTAGTCTCTGCTTTCCTTTGCCAATGGAATCTGCCAGTACGCCTTTGAGAGATCTATGATTGAGAAATAATTTGCCTTCTCAATCCTTCCCAATATCAGTTGCATATCAGGAAACGGATATGCTTCCTTTTTCGTCACTTCGTTGACTCTCCTACAATCAAGACACAACCTCCATTCTCCCGAAGACTTTTTTACAGGTAACAATGGATTACACCAGTCAGATTCGGACTCTTCGATGACGTCTAATTCCCGCATACGCTCTATTTCCTTTTCCATTTCTTTTTGGATTGCTGGTGACCAACGATATCTGGGTGGTTTCTTCGGTTTTTCTCCAGGTATAATCTCAATTTTGTGTTCTAATACATCCGTTCTTCCTAAACTCCCGTCGCCTCTCAATTTGTTCACGATCTCCAGTAATTTTCCTTTTTCTTTAGCTGGTAACTGATGTTCTGTTTCAATTTCTGTAATTGTTTTTATGTTTGGACATTCTATCGATGGCAGTTCTAGGCTTAAATCTTCCTCAATCTCCGTTGATTTGATAAAGTCTGCTGATGGTTCCAATGTTAGTTTTATTTGGTTCTCTTCTGAGAAAAAGTTTTCAACTAAATTTATGGATAAATCTTCTTCAAATATTCCATTAGTTTGAATTTTTGAAAATTTTCCATTCTCATCAATTGCTGGCATAATTTTAAACGCTCTCCAGAAATCGTTTCCTAAAATCAATGTTTTGCAAATATTAGGGACAAAAAGTGTTGGAATAACTTTCGTCACTCCTCTAAATGTATACGGAATACATATTGAACTTAGACAGTCATGAATAGTTCCATCAGCAGTTTTAATTCGTAGCTTAGTTGGTGATGTCTTGAAGTTATGTTTCTGAACTAATTCATCATTGCTCAAAATACTTACAGCTGCCCCTGAGTCCAATAACCCTTCCATTTTCGATCCAAGAATGGACACACAGATATGTGGACATCTGTTTTCCTCAATATTAATATGCATAACTTGAGAAAATTTATCAAATGCTGTATTTTGGGGAGGATTTTTCTGAACCGTGGAAAGCTGACTCCCTAATTGCTTCCCCTGTACTCGTTTTTTGAATTACTGGGTTTCATATTATTATGATCACTTGGGCAATTCGATAACACTACATCGGGTCGTCCGCAAACATGGCAGAAAATTCGTTTTCCTTTTTCACAGTTTCTCCAAAAATGTCCATACTGGTTACAATTCCAGCAAAGAATGTTATTCTCAGTTGTTGGCACGGCTGGTTGATTGTCTTCTTTCCTATCTTCCAATCGTCTGTTTCGTTGAGGCCGCATTCTGTTTACCACATTTATTTCCTCTGTGTACTCTTCTTCAAACCCACCACTTATCTCTGATTCAAATTCGTCCACATTATTAATGTTGTAGGTTCTATTTCTCTGAGCATAGGATCTATACACAGATTTATCCAGTTCATAACAAAGGCTGCACAAATTTTCCACCGTAAGCTGAGTCGTATTAAGAAATGCCAAATGAGGGCGGTACCAATCCTTCATGTTTTCAAACATTATGTCCAATTTCATCTTTTCGTCCAAAGGTTTAGACATCTGTTGACAAAGTCTTTCTATTTCGCCTAAGTATGCAACAAAAGTCTCATTTGGTAGCTGCTTTCTTTCCCTTATTTGTCGTTCTAATACTTTATCTTTATTTGGCACTTCGAAACGAAGGCGTAAATGGTATTTGAGAACAGCCCATGAAGTAAATTTGCTACAAAAAGTATAATACCAAATTTCCGCAGGCGATTCTGGTTTAAACAGAAAATTCGCTTTGCTCAGCAGTTCTGCATCCGAAATTTGATTATTTTTGGCCAATACTTCAACTCTTTTTACAAATTCTTCCACCGACATACCTCGGGGTTCACCGCTAAACCTTATCTGCCACTTATTTATTGGAGTTCGAAAACCATTTTCCCTTTCGTTGCCTGAAAAATTATTTGTCCTGTTTCGCTGTTGTGATTCGTTTCTTGAATGGAACTCATTATTGCGGTTCGGTAATCTACTATCCTGAAAATTGGGTGGCAAACCTGGCGAATTGGTGGCCTGATTGACTTGCTGCTGTACCTGTGGGTTTGTAATGTTCGAAAAATTCAGTCTGTCCACTGCCTGTCTAAATGATTGGGTATCGTCCCTGATGTCTTGTCTATCCCTATTTTGTCTCTCCTGGTTTACTACCAGATTCTGCATGCTTTCCATGAGTTTTGCCATCATCTCCTCCAATCTGTTTGCCATTACATCCTCCACAATTCTGCTCACATCCAATCTAGTCAGGCCTTGTTCATCCCCTTCCGGTATTGGAGGTAGTTCGTGATCTATAGAGCTTTCTCGTTCAATTTGATTGAACCTACGTTGGAAGCTTTCTGGTCCAAGCGCTCCTGAAACCAGTTGGTTTTGTCTTGAATTTTCTTCTTGATTGTTTTGTCTTGGACGTTGTCTTCGGTCTTGTAACTCCTGCTGCAGTTGAATTTGATGTAGCTGTTGTCGGTTGAGGTTTTCCTGTTGATTCTGATCGCCTTCCTCTTGTTGGTGCACTTGTGGCTGACGATTCACGTACTGTGGCTCATTCCCTGGTTGGATTTGTTGCTGGGGTTGTTCTTGCTCCCATTGCTGGTGCTCAGGCTGGCGTAGTTGATATTGTCTCTGAATTGGGGGTGTCATAAATAGATTTCCTTGTACCTGTCCTTCATCTTGTTGCATTATTCCTGGATTCGCTGGTAATTCTTGGTGAATATTTGATGATATACGAGGTTGATTATCAGTTGTTCCGATTTCGGAAGAACGGGGAATTTGTGGTGGTGGCGGAAACTCCAAAGCTGGATCTCTAGCCATAGTTCCTATGTTTGATGGTAGAGACTTTCTTCCTAATGTTGACCTACGAAGTCCAGAAATTTGGTCTTCCGGTGTAGCAAATACCTCATATATAAGCTCCAACTCTTCAAGCAATTCTTCTTTAATTTTCACTTGATAGCTGTCCATTGCATTTGATCGCAGAACACGCAAACGCAAGTGTCTCAATCTTGACATCAACTGCCTCGTTGGGCCATATAATTCCAATTCTTGGCGAACAGTCGTTAACTTTATTTGAATTATTGAAAGATCATCTATGATAGTTTTCGTAGAGTGAATTACTTTCGAATTTTGAATTTCATCTAATTGTGCTTTTCGAAGGGCTTGCTTCTGATCATCCAAACAATAACCAGATAAATTCAAACCTCTCAGGTTAAGTTCATAACTGATTTCATCAGGCAATAAATCGTTGGGATTTAAGTAGGATCCCAGGCCTACTTGATTAGCTGAATAAGCCATTTTTTTTACCAATTCTCAGAACCAAATATAATTAACAATTTAAGTAAATTCAATAATAAATTCAATGTTTCAATTCAATTAACCAAAAAAAAAACCATAACCAAACACCAAAAAATAATAATATAAGACTACGAAAAAAATTAAACCTAACTATTATTATTATAAACGCAATTCAATAAATTCACCACTAATTCAATTACCTATTTATTCTATTTCAGATTTGAGATCAACTCAATACCAAACGGATACTATTCCCAATTTCTGTCCCCATGGATACTAATCGAATCGTAAGTAGAACCTTAATTTTAAAAAACTATTGCAAAGAATTTGAAACAACCTAGAATTTATTCACGCGTCCTAATTAACCGTACCAAAACCCACGAATTGGGCGCCAAATGTAACGGGCGACTAGATTCGAACCCGAATCGGTTGGATTAACCACTTCGCTTAAGCGCCAAGCAAGCTTCAAGTTCCACTTGCATGCGAAGAGGCGAGATTTGTGTACCCGGCGAGACTCTCAAGGCGAGTTCTTCAAAAACGAAAGTTACAACCGAACCGGCGATTCGCTCCACACCACTAGCTCCAAATCTTAATTTTAGACGGGATAATCAATGGGGAACCACTGTGAAATTTAATTTACGCAACGAACTCAAATTATCAAAATTTCTCTCGTCTTTCGACAGTCGTGAATTTTCGCATAAATTTTTATTTCGGTATTAAAAGGGTCAAACTTGCACAACCTATTGTCGGGGTTCTGCTTTACCGACTCTCAGTGTTTAAAAATAACTCTCACTGAATTCTTCTACCGGTAGCTACCGTACTACTGTCCCTCTACTTAAACAATTTATTATTCTAGAATGGGATATTCCCGTTTGTTACACTTGTCGGGGTAGAGTAATAGTTATAATTTGTTAATTAGCCTAATGAGATATTCTGACCTGTGCGTTTTTCCGCTGCGATTGGCCGATGACGATCGACCTGTTGCTCCTGTGCTGTCAGTGGTTCGTGCCTCGGCTATGATGGCTTGCCGTCTAGAACCACACGTGTACACGGTGTTTTTGCTTGATGGCGGGCCCGCTGAATTCACTCGCGAGTGTCGCTTCGAGGCCAACAATGGAGTGGAACCGGCAATTGGCGACCGATTAGCACCCCGGAAGTAGTGGCGACTTCCGATGGCCCGTAGATGCGCTGGGGCTGGATCACTAACCCGCCACGAGACCAGCTACAAGCGGTCGGGTCTTCGGACCTGCCCAGAAGTCACGCGGCGTGCGTAACTCCCTACACCTACCCGGACGAAACACCTTCCCTTGAAGGATATTTGGTCCTTCAAGTGAGAACAAATTAGCACAAATTAGGTCATATTGATTAACAAATTGTGTTCTGACTTCAATTACCTTGACCTCGAGCGAATTTCGCTGTACTATTTCCAAAAGTGGTAGGAAATTTTAGAGCTTGGTTTGAATCTAACATAGAACATAGAACAATTAGGTTACACAACGAGACTCTAGAATTCCACACTCACTTGACTAGCTCAATAGACTTGGCTCACTTGGGCCTATAATCACGGTCTCAACCACTAGACAATACTCTCGATTTCTACAGAAAATTACAATGAACATTAATTATTGGTTTCTTTGGATTCACAGGTACAACTCACAAATTTACTATCGACTGGCTAACACAAAGTTTTTCTAACTATATCTTCCACTAGGTTTTTGGGGACTACGTCCGTTCACTACGCCGATCGAATCGAGAAAGAACGCTAATTTGGCAAAATAAGATGGCCTTCAATTCTTGGCCTTCGCGAAAATCGTGGGGTTCCAAGGTCACACATACAATCTAAAAATAACATACATCTAAAAATAGCAAATCTTTTTTCTCTGAACCATTGGCTATACTGCCTATTTTTAGGATCGGAGTGATGTGATCTGTTTCGCGATCCGTTAAAAATGGGTGTTTCAAATTCTCGCCACCCATGGCGTTGCGATCGGCTAAAAGTGCTCGAATTCAAATATCGTCTCTTATATACATGTTTTTTTTTTTACTCTCAGCTTTATGGTAGCCCGAGAAGAAGTACATCCAACGTAAATCAAAGAAAAAATTTAATACCTATTATACTCTCTTGTAACATTGTTACAGAAACTGCAAGGAAGCAGCGGATGTTGAAAGCCAGACTGCAAAATAAACGTTAATTTGTAGATAACACGTTTACACACTATCTTTAACACTCTTCCTCTAATTACCTGTTTAAAAATCATTGCGGTACTGGCTCTATTCCAACTAAAAATATTCCACTAGAAGTTTTTCTGCAACGCCCGAAAGAAAACCGTACACGACTAATTGACGATGTCATTCTTTCAAATAACTGAAGTCGGTAATCTAACAGACCATTTACCGAGACACCGAGACAGATTATTCGGTAAATTATTTGACAGTATACTCTATTTGAGTGTGCATCTTTGTACACTTGATACAACTCGTGATTCATGCGTCTGCACCACACACTATTTTCGGGTTTCCCACCGAGTATTGTCCGTAGCATTTCACGCTCAAAAACACCGAGAGCTTTCCGATCTGACTCTTTCAACGTCCACGCTTCGTGTCCGTAGAGAGCTACCGGAAGAATCAATGTTTAATACAGGGCGATTTTTGTTTTGTTTCCATTTACAAGCTGCGGTAACTAAGCTGGTTACGTAGTCCGTAAAAGGCCCTATTCGCAGCCGCTATACGTCTTTTCACTTCGCGGGAAACGTCGTTGTCACATGTCACAACTGTTGCAAGGTAAACAAATTCTTCAACAACTTCAAACACATCCCCATCAAACACTACCTCAGCACCTACACCACCATGCCTGACTCTATCTCTACCTGTAACCATATATCATATACTTCGTTTTGGTAGAATGGTCAGGCCTATCCTCGCTGTCTGCCTCTTCAGAGGCACGAAGGCCTCTTCCACTGACCTGCGATCGATTCCAATCAAGTCTACATCGTCCGCAAAGCCATGGAGCATGTGCGACCTTGTGATAATAGTACCATTTCTCTGCACGCCAGATCTCCTAATAGCACCCTTGAGTGTAATGTTGAACAGTAAATTCGAAAGTGCGTCTCCCTGCTTCAATCCGCCTAACGTCACGAACGAGGTTGACACCCCGTCTGCGATCCGAACACTTGATTTCGAACCATCCAGCATAGCACGTATCAGCCTAATTAGTTTCGCCGTAAAACCATTTTCAGACATTATCTGCCAAAGCTCATTTCATCCAGCATAGTACGTATCAGCCTAATTAGTTTCGCCGGAAAACCATTTTCAGACATTATCTGCCAAAGCTCATTTCTTCTCACTGAATCGTACGCCGCCTTGAAATCAATTAACAGATGATGAGTCTGCAAGTTATACTCCCGGAATTTATCTAGGATCATTCGCAAGCTAAACATCTAGTCTGTTGTCGAACGGCACTCACGAAAACCAGCTTGGTATTTGCCGACGAAGGACTCCTCAAGCGGTCTCAGTCTGTTGAAAAGGATGCGCGATGGAATTTTGTACGCCGAATGCAGCAGGGTAAATCCTCTATAATTGGACACTCTAGTCTATGTCTACCAATAACGAAGTAGTAACTGCCGGCGGTCAATCATGCTCAAATAATGACCCCGTGGTTAATGAACAGACCCCTAAAATAAATATTTTTAACATCCCTGAGACAACACAGGGAAGTTAGATGTGAAAATATTGTCAAATATTGGTCCCATAATGGAAGGAACATCTTGAAGAACATTGGCTGTAACAGAAAAACTATCATATTTGGAGTTCGAATGATTAACGTGAACTGAACAGTCATCTAACAAGATTTGAATTATTCTGTAAATATTTGTTCTTTATTTTACAATCAATCAATCCTTCATGCCGAACTTTCGAAAGTTTTTTATATATTCAGAACAGCAACACCAGCTGGATTCAGATTTGTAGAAACGTATCAAATTCGTTACACGAAAAAGTTGACAAGTGGTCGAATGTGCATGTCAAAATCCGGACTGTTTACTGGCAAACATTGATTTTTTGGTGATAAACTTCTGAATTGGAAAAAATATTTTGGGTATTACAAGAGAATGATTTTTTGAATTATTTTGAAGTTGTTTTGGCAAAATTATATTGAAGAAGTTTTTAGAAGATTTCTTAAGAAAGATTAAAAAAAAAGCGATATCGTTCAGAAAACTAAGAAGACAATCGTCCGACAGATTCATCATCATTTTTAGTAATGGGTTTACCCTAGAAATGTTGGATTCTTTGGTAGACAAAATATGAAATTGAAACAATACAAATTCAACAATACAACTAACTTGCAAACCTTTTATTTGGTTCAAAACTTCTAACTAGAACATTTTCCTAAAAGTGACTAAAAACTCTATTCCAAGCTTGCAGGATCGTGGATGAAAATATATCGAATTTGCAAACCATGGCAATGAATCAAAGTGAAAGATGATTCACGACAGGTTCATGTATCACCGAAAACCAACAAGGACGCAAAACTAGTTTGGCATATATCGTACCATGGAGAGGTGTGTCCGTGAAAGTGGAGTGCAATTTCTGAGCAAGTTTTCGACGATAACGGTGTATGGCGCAAAAATAGCTACAACAAAATTAGAATGCAGTTTATTTTTATAAAAAAGAATGGTAGTACCAACTCAATAGTATCAGTTAACTTTCAAGTGTCAAGCAAATTAGCAATCAAACTCAATTCACAATGTTCTTCAAGGTAGAGGACAATTAACCACATTAATATATCGGAATCGAACGTTAAACCAAATTTTCTATTTATCAGACATCTTTGGTAGCTTTTGCGCTTATCGGAGCCATCGCTGCCCAGCACTACTATCAGCAACAGCAACATCATCATCATGAAGAAGAACACCACGCCCCTGCCCACTACGAGTTCCACTATGACATCCATGATGACCATACCGGAGATGTTCACGGACGCAAGGAATCTCGGAACGAGCACCAGACCCAGGGAGAATACTATCTGATCGATGCTGATGGCCACAAGCGCACAGTCACCTACCACGTTGATGGTAAGAGCGGATTCATTGCTCAGGTGCACCGTGAACCAATCAAGGGATATCAGGCACCTCAGCCAGTGCACAAGATCGTTGCTGTTCCAGTGCATCACGGATATCATCACTAGAAAATGAAAGATTAGTTCTAGATTGTGCAAATTTGTAAATAAAGATTCTGTTAAAAATTACTATGCTGTTTTTGTTTCCTTAATTCGAATTAGCTGTATCTACTGATAGCTGATTGGATAATTTTTATATATCGACCTCCTTATCATCATCACAAGTACCTACCTTGTTGGATTTTAACAGCTCGATCCTCTTTTATACTCTACCGACAGTTACTCATAACTATTTAAAAGAACAGCTACAACAACAGTAGACTATGTTGCCATAATACAATAGAATTTTGAGATCGCTTTGGACTATAGGACACGAGCCTTTAAGTGTTTATGGGAAATTATCCTCCAGAATAATTGTTGAGCACAATTATCATATTTTCTTATTTATATCAGCAAGAGCATAGATGACCTATAATTCGTAGGTTCCGTGATTGTCCAGAGTAATGGAAGTTGCACAGAAATTCAATGAATAAGGTTTAGGATTAGCTTACCATTAAAAATAAACCATAAAAGCCAATAACGTTGCCGGTCATGTCCTTACGGTCATCTGGGATGGGAAGGAATGTTGGTTAGACAACCATTGTTACATTGTTAAATAAAATTATGCCATCACGGATGTATTTGTTTGAAATAAAATTTAAATAAAAAATAGTGTGCTATAATAACACCTACAAAAACTTAGACATATTTTTATAACAGCATTGTAATAACAAAGTAATATTCATCATAAAGACAACAATAAAGTGAAGAATGAGAATCACAACAACTATTTCAACCTTATCCACGAAGAGCTAATTTAGTTATCATTTTGTAATCCATATCAAAACAATAACTTATTTTGTTATTCTTCGTGTCAATATTTTTTACCTTGGTTAGGGGGAAGTCCTCTATGCCCGGACAGTTTGAATTTTCCTAAAACGAATAATGATTTTGAGATTTTAGTATTCCAGGATTATACCAAAACACATTTTTGCAGTGTAGATAAACTATGAAGTTTTCATGTCCAAACGTAAACAAACAGTAGTAGTTAAAAGTTTCACTCTGATACAATCTACCAAAAAAATGTGAAACGATAAAATTTCATACAAGTGTAACCATAAATGTTTCTTATAATTTAAGTTGAATTGTATCCGTACGTTGACTTCAGTAGGTTTTGCATCAATCACAATGCAAAATTTATTAGAAAATGTAGAAATTCAAAGAAAAACAACTTTTTTTGTAAACTTGAAATGGTTTACAAAAAAAGTTGTTTTCCTCTATGGCCGGACACCTCTAGTCCTCTATGACCGGACAGTGAAAATGTTAACCTATTAACTGGGATTAAATTTATAATTCACTCTTTCATAAATGTAGGGTACAAAAACAAACAGCAACAAACATAAAGCATAAACAACAAAAGTTTCGGTCCTTGGAGGCCTTTTAAAGTGCTAAAATCATGATGCTTTCAAGGAAAATGAGCACACGATATGATGTACAGTTATCTCTCCAGAATTCGATAATGAAGGGACCATCGAGTTAGGAAGATATCGTGTTACAGAATACTAAAACAGTGCAAATACGATTCAAGGGACCATCGAGGTAGCCATGAACACCAAATTTTACTATGGTTCTCTAACTAGATATTGAAAAACGGAGGGCGAGTAAGGGAGCGTTGACTGTACCTAAGGAATTGTTCAAATATTACGTAACGCAATAGGGGGAGGGAAGGGGTCTTCCGTAGTGTTACGGTCCATACAAAATTTTTAAATTTTCCGTACAAAAATTGTTACGTAGGAGAGGGTGGGGGTCCAAAATTGACAAATATTGCGTTACGTAAAATATTTGAATCATCCCTAAGAGCACACTTCAACCTTCGAACTGACAAAGGAATTGTGAAGAACTATAAACAAAGCTTTTCTCGAAAACATTTTCATCTGAACACGAGCAACCGCTTATGCAACACAGACGGCGGCATATGGCGAATCGATCTATGGCGCTGATCAAGAAGGAGTTTATGGAACTGATCAATGATCTCGCTAATATGCTTCATACATGTACAGCATCATGCAAAAATTGAATGCACAAGGCATGTGCTGACATACGTAGCACCCCTTGGCCTTTCTGTGGGTTTGGTGATGATGAAAATCCTAGTGTCCGGCCATAGAGGATACATTTCAGTGCACACCATTTTTGGTACATAATGTAATCCACCATAAACATGGTTTTGATCGCTCTGAGTAAATTTTCTAAACGGCTGATTCAAGTGTAGAGTTATATAAAATTTAATTCTTTGTTTCGATTAGTGCGATTTAATGATCCATCCATTTGTATTTTACAAAAAGTGCGGTGTGCATGTAGAAATGAAATTTGTATGTCGTAAGTTGTTTGTTAGTGCCGCGAGTTGGTCGGAAGTGCAATTGATCACATAGTTCAAAACCATCATGAGTTAACAGCTAGTGCGTGAGGTTATTGGAAATTAGGAGTTATAAAGCTGTATCTACAACTGACAATGACTGTTAATCTGGAAGTGATTAACCGGATTTTTCAAGTCAATTGGTCTCTCGAGGTCCTCGAGGTCCTGGTTGCTGAGACGAATACAGCCATTTGACTATTTCTAATTTGGTGAGATCTTTCATATTTATAACCCTATTATTCAAAAGGTTTCATTGGTGTGGTTTGCACGTTGCAAATCTGACTATGTAAGCTTTTTCATATATTTGTTGGACTTTTTTTGTAATTAAAATTTGATCCGGTCTGACTAAACATCGAGCAGTCGATGTTGTCACAATTAATAATGAGGTTGTACCAATCACCGTAATTTAATCTGCGATTTGCGAATATTGTTATGGTTTGAAACGTTTATAAAATTAATAAAGGGGGGGGGGGGGGGTTGGCTTAACCTGAATGTTTTCTTCTCGTTGCAGAGAGCGAGTAACGGCGCTTTAGCCTAAGCTTCCGAGCCAGGACATAAGGAAGAAATGCCTGTGTCCCATCCCCGAAAAAAAAAAGCACCTACAACAATGGAGCGTGCATTTAATTTATTAACAACGCCACTCCCAACGATTTAAACTTTCCCCCTGAAATGAGACGGTTGGTACGGTTGTCCCCGTTTCTTCCTTAATAAGATTCGAAATTCTACGTCTATCATATTATTCATAAGTGGACAATCTGATCGCCGTGGACTTTTGAGTTATCTTCCAAACCAGTCTGCACAGTGGGCCTGGCCATTTTAGTATTTGTATCATATCACTGATATGCTGCAAATATTAATGCTGACAAGAAAATACTAGAAGAAATTCCAGTATTTCCAGGATGCTCTTCAATGTTGGCTGTGCAAGCGCTTAGATTAGATTAGATTAGATAATGTAATCCACCATAAACATGAAATGTTAAGGTTTATTTTTGCTCTCATGTGAGTTTTTACTTAAAATAATGGGATTTTTTTTACACTGTACGAAAATTAACGCTAAAACTAATGTAGATTTTTAAATATTACCAAAACACAAAAAGTGTCGGGCATAGAGGACTTCCCCCTATTATTTGCTATTTAATTTTGATTCCATACAAACTAATAACAAATTTCAACATACACACATCTTGCTTTTTAATTCGGCAATGAATCAACAAGTGAAAAATTCGGAAACGCAATTTTTCAGGATTGGCTTAAAACAACTCGTGGATTTAGATGTTTTCGGCTAGGTAATGAATGATAAACACGATGAAAATGAAAATTTTCAAATAAAACACTGAGAATAGGGAGCCGGATCCTTTTCTTGGAACTTTTGATTCACTTCGGCAGTGGGGTTTTTGAAAGCAACAGAACTCATATTTTGCGACAATATGCGTCGTACTGATGTCGTACTCTTATTGCAAAGTTTCAGACAATTCGACCGAGAAAAAAATCCCATGCCAAAGTGAACATAGGGGCCCAGATAGCCGTAGCGATAAACGCGCAGCTTTTCTGCAAGACCATGTTGAGGGTCGTGGGTTCGAGTCCCATCGGTCGAGGATGTTTTCGGGTTGGAAATTTTCTCGACTTCCCAGGGCATAGAGTATCTTCGTACCTGCCACACGATATACGCATGCAAAAATGGTCATTGTCATAGTAAGCTCTCAGCTAATAACTGTGGAAGTGCTCATAAGAACACTAAGCTGAGAAGCAGGCTCTGTCCCAGTGGGAACGTAACGCCAGAAAGAAGAAGAAAGTGAATCATGGAAGCGCCCAAGTGGTTCTGCACCCTAAATTGTATTGGCAACATTACATTCAAAATTTATATTTTTTCTGGATTCCTCAAACTGTTTCCTTCAAACATGCTCGAGGCAATTTTTTTAAAGTCAAATGCCTAATACCATGTAAGACATAAATTGGAGTAGGTTAACGTTAACAAATTTACAATCCAAGGAGGTGATCCCATAGGCCAAGGAGTGGTCCGATAGGCATACAAATATTAAGTGAATAAATATTTGACCACAATTTGCACGTTTACACGTTTTTACTTGTTTGTTCACACTTGGTTTGGAATGACTTTATCCAAAATACAAACATATTACAGAGATATCTAGCTCTTCACTCCTACGGAGTAATTTCAACTCTTTGACGTAATCTGTGCGGGTTTATCACCGTTAGCATCTCATTTAGTATCATTTAGTAAAATTCTGCAAGGAACTGTCATTCTTTGCGTTACTTTGCGGTGCAGCCAACGAAAATAATTAAAATCCAACGCGTTCAAATTTTTATCATATCTGGCCCCAAACCAGAAATAGAACCAATAATCTCAGGGATTTACGACAAAAGATCAAAAGACAAAATGTCAAAATGACAGAAGGTCAAAAGGTCGAAAAACAAAAAAAGAAGGCACAAAAGGCCGAAAATAATTTCTTCCCAAGCAGAACATTTTTGACCTTTTGCCCTTTCGACCTTATGTCCTTTTCATGTTTTGTCTTTCGATCTTTTGTCCTTAAACCTAATCTGAGAAAATGATCATGATTATATTGACGCATACACTGCCGTGAATCTCAAGCCAGTCCCATCTGTAAAAAGTAGGCTTGAGTTTCCAAACTCGTTTTGCATGCGAATACTCAAAACATTCCAGAGGATGAAATATGTCCAAATCTCAATGGAACTTTTACAATATGCTTTTCACTACAATATCTTTCCGAAAAAAAATAAGGATGATCAAAACATGGTTCATTTCTGTGTTACACGGTGCGGACATCTGTAGTGGGACTGATATGCAGTTACTTTTCATGATGGGACAATTTGACTTGCTGTTTTTAACAAATTGTCCCAAACAAATCATATAATCTCATTAGTGCAGCTGAAAGAACATTGAAAGATGTGTTGAAAACTGAACTCAATTCAATTTTGACGAAAATGCAGATGGGACTAGCGATTCACGGCATTACAGTAGTGTTCAGATTAAAAGTAGTGAAAGCCGATTTTTATTCAAGATGCTCAACTACGGCATGCTATAACTTTGCTTCCCTATGAGTAATCGGAATGAGAATTGTTGTTGAACAAAAAATTACAGAAGAGCGATTTGTATTTGTAGTTCTCTGTGAAAATTTCATGCCGAGAGAAACAAAGTAACAACATGTCAAGGTTGATCATTTTGTATGAAAATTGGCTTCCACTGCTATTTTCCCAAACACAACTGTATATTGAGTCGTTTAATAATCCAATCCGCACCATGATTGTTCACTCGCTTAATAATGAAAATCCCGTGCCTTTCCCAATGTGATTTTCGTTATGAGCTAGAAACGTACGCAAATTTAAGTTAAGGTGTGAATTCAGGGAAACAAACATCAGGCTACATTAAGAGCAGTTCAGTCAGTTTGTTGTAGATTTATTTATATACAAATTTGCACTATCGAGAACTATTCTTTAATTTTTTAGTGATGATAACCGTGATGCACTGGAACAGCAACAATCTTGTGCACTGGCTGAGGTGCCTGATATCCCTTGATTGGCTCACGGTGCACCTGAGCAATGAATCCGCTCTTGCCATCAACATGGTAGGTCACTGTGCGCTTGTGGCCATCAGCATCGATCAGATAGTATTCCCCTTGGGTCTGGTGCTCGTTCCGAGATTCCTTGCGTCCATGCACATCTCCGGTGTGATCATCATGGATGTCATAGTGGAACTCGTAGTGGGCAGGGGCGTGGTGTTCTTCTTCATGATGCTGTTGCTGATAATAGTGCTGGGCAGCGATGGCTCCGATAAGCGCAAAAACTACCATAGATGTCTGATAAATAGAAAATTTGGTTGAACGTTCGATTCCGATATATAAATGCGATTAATTGTACTTTACCTTGAAGAACATTTTAAATTTAATTTGACTTCTAATTTGTTTGACACTTGAAAGTTAACTGATACTATTGAGTTGATACTACCATTCTTTTATACGAAAATAAATTGCATTATGGTTTTGTGGTTACTAGATTTGCGTCGTTATCGACGAAAACTGGCTCAAAAATTGCACTCCACTTTCACGGACACACCTCTCCATAGTTCGACATATGCCAAACTAGTTTTGCGTCCTTGTTGGTCTTCGGTGATACATGAACCTGCCGTTAGTTATCTTTCACTCTGAAACATTGTGATGGAAAGCTCTCAAATTTGATATATTTTTAGACACGGTGGCTGTGAAAATTATGTGCTAAGAGGGGAATGTTTTATTGCTGAAATTAAAATATTTATATAGACTTTGCGGTTGCACTTTCCAACTCATGGCTAGTATATTTGTGTTGTTAATTCCTCATATTTTTTATTATGGAAAAATTCGGTTTACTGCTAAATAGCCTCAACAGAATTTAAATTTAAATGTGTTTTACTAGTCACATAATCCGTTTGAGTAATTTCTTGAATAAATTTTTGGGGTAGTTTTCATGTGAGTGGATGGAGAAATAAGGTTGAGAAAGGCAAAATTTCCGAAGTTATTTAAAAACAGATGTTACGAAAACAATTCTAAGAAATGTAAAATGTAGTTACTAGAACCTTACAAATAATCTAATGAGTATATTTGAGAAATTTCCAAATTTTCAATGTTTTTGCAATACTTTTTGAAGTCTTTGCTATTTTTGCAATGCCGTTTGATGTTTACTTGTATGAACCAGTTTTTTTATTATTTAGAGAAATTATGCTCTTTTAGTATCGTTAACATATTATTGATATATTTCGTTCTTAATCAGGCTAGAATGTGCTTTAGTTAAGGTCTTCCAAGAAATCTTTGGTGTTTGTGCATATGATTCTAATTATATTATATATGAATAATTGAGATCAATTTACCTATAACTTTTATGAAGAAGAATATCTGCTCATTGGAAGTGCTCATAGAACACTAAGCTGAGAAGCAGACTTTGTCTCAGTAAGGACGTAATGCCAAGCAGAAGATGATGCTTTGGGGGTTGCAAAAATATTGAACAATGTTCGCTTTGGTCTTTTCTTAAAGCTACTAATAAGATTCTTCCTAATGATCTAGGAACTTATTTATGAATATATCGAAATCAATTCTTAATAACATCCCTTCATAAATAGCTTCTGGAGTGCTGCTTTTCTCAAACCTAATTTCTCCAACCATTCACACAAACACACAATTTTATTCAGGCAAACGGATTATGTGCCAAGTAAAACAAGATTGTTTAACCCGTTAACGACCAAGGTATCTCACAATTGGAATTCAGCTCAGTTTTTGTTATTCATAGTCGTATTCCCATAAATTAAACCTTATTTCACCAAAAAAATTCAAGTCTATGGTGGGGATCAAAAAAAATTCTTGAAAGTGTGTCGTCCACATCTAGTTGATCTATAAGTTTATTCTCGAGAATAATCAAATATATTTTCATGCTCTTCGACCCATTATAATGTAAACAAGTTGAAAAAACTGCAGGTGAGGGGTAGTTCATAAATTACGTCCCGTACAGAAGCGAAAGGAGACGTGACTACCCATATAAAAATTGAAATCCATACAAAAAGTGTTATATAGAGGAAAATTGAAAAGGATAAATATGGCAAAACTTTGCGTGACGTAATTTATGGACGTACCCTTATAAATAAATAGCAACATAAAGAATAAAAGTTTCAAAGGTGAAAGCTGCATGCCAGAACTAAATCATTTAGTGACTTCAATTCAATTTACTGCTCTAGCACGTAAGTAAGATATAGACATACATACATTTCCATACATGTACATGTACAGTTATGCACACTTACACCCTTACAAAATAAAATCTCCTCGTCAATTTTTTTTTATTATAATATATTCAAAAAGATTCCTTAAAACTTGCCCGCTGATAATGCCCTTCCCAGCGTATAAACATAACTAGCAAAATATTTTTTCTGGGATCTGACAGCGATCGAAATATATATTTGCAATATCAGAATTTCGTTAGTGCTGATCAAAAGTTAGTCCTCCAGTCCAATGACAGTCAAATATTGTACTTCTACTATTACATGCTTTACAGACGTGAATATTTGAAGCCAACATTATTCGTCTATAACGTTGAAGTTACTGCATCACTGATGCATATGGTCACCGATAGAACCGAATCCACGCGTTCCAAGATTGTTGACACTAGAGCGGGCCAGAATACCTGGGGAGCATACGGAAGCGTGCCCGCTCAAATGTCACAATTGTTGGACCGAGTGAGTTCAGCAAGGGAGGCTCTTTACTGCTATCTCAACGTGTCGCTGGTTCTAAAAATCAAACAACCATACACAAATACGACCAAACAATGGTGAAGGCAAATTTTCTCGAACATTTATTTTAGGAATTAAGTACAATTTTCTGATTAAATTGGCAACAATGCACTGCAGTAACGCGTAATTGCTTGCAAAAATATCTTTCATGCGCATATATTACCTGTAATTTTGCGAACAATAATTTTTACTTTTCCACGTTCAGTCATAAAACTGGTTCTGGACTTAGGTTGGTGGCTATTAGATTTTACTCTCATTTGACAGCCGCCCTTCACCCTTGGCTTCATGGATGGATAAGTCGATATGTCGGTTTTTTCGTTCTTCACTCCCTTCAAAAGATCATCTGTTCCATTCGACGGCTAGGAAACATGTGCTTCTTTTTTTAGCCTTCACTAAATGGTGTCAAGGTTCATCTAAAAATGTAAGGAGCATTGCACTAAAAATAAGCGATTGTTGCTCGACTCGATAGTAAGTATCTATTGTTTTGATCTAGGCAGACCAATTTCTTATTGGTTGTTTCCTTGATGTTTGGCACATAGAAGCAATTCCCAGTTAATGATTTTTTTTGCAAAAATATCTCCTTTAGTTGATCATCGTTTTCGAAGATAGCAAATGTTTTATCACTGGAATTCAATATAGGCGAATAAAATACCTATTTGCCGACTAGCGCCATCATGAGAATGACTTTCGAACTAAGAAGGATTTAGGCGAATAGCTTTCTTTGGATTTCTTCAGTGGACTGATATACAAGCGAATAAAATGTGTGCCCAGTAGGTGATTTCCGAAGTAATATGTCTCCAGGTGAAAAGGTCTCATTTAGTTCTTCAACTTTGTCAAAGACTTTAACTTTGTATCCAATCACTGGATTGAGATATAAGCAAATAATATGTTTCTCTACTAGCGCCACCTTGGGAGAGTTTTCCAAATTTATAAGGTTCTATACAAATAGGTATAATTTAGTTGTTCAACTTTGTCGAAGACACCATTTTTGTATCTCATCGCAGGACTAAGATATAATCAAATAAAGTTTTGGCTCACTAGCGCCATCTTGGGAGCGTTTTCCGAATTTATGAGGTTCTATGCGAATAGGTATTATTTAGTTGTTCAACTTTGTCCAAGACACCAATTTTGTATCTCATCGCTGGACTAAGATATAATCAAATAAAGTTTTGGCTCACTAGCGCCATCTTGGGAGCGTTTTCCGAATTTATAAGGTTCTATGCGAATAGGTATTATTTAGTTGTTCAACTTTGTCGAAGACACCAATTTTGTATCTTATCGCTGGATCAAGATATAAGCAAATAAAGTTTTAGCTCACTAGCGCCATCTTGGGAGAGTTTTCCGAATTTATAAGGTTCTATGCAAATAGGTATTATTCAGTTGTTGAACTTTGTCAAAGACACCAATTTTGTATCTCATCGCTGGACTAAGATATGAACAACTGAAGTTTTGGCTCACTAGCGCCATCTTGGGAGCGTTTTCTGAATTTATAAGGTTCTATGCAAATAGGTATTATTTAGTTGTTCAACTTTGTCGAAGACACCAATTTTGTATCTCATCGCTGGACTAAGATATAAGCAAATAAAGTTTTGGCTCACTAGCGCCATCTTGAGAGCGTTTTCCGAATTTATAAGGTTCTATGCGAATAGGTATTATTATTATTATTTTTTTTATCTTTATTAACGAGACTTTTAGCCCTGGGCTAGTTCATCTCGATACCAAAGGCTTTACTTCCCTTCCGAAGGAAGTCGTCACTGAAATTTTTAGTGACTATCTCGGGGATGGGATTCGATCCCAGGTCCTTGGCGTGAGAGGCGTTTGTTCTAACCACTACACCAAGTCCGTCCCCGCCAGGTATTATTTTGTTGTTCAACTTTGTCGAAGACACCAATTTTGTATCTCATCGCTAGACTGAGATATAAACGAAGCAAATATTTGTACGTCGGAAAGTTGTTTCATATGTTGCTTATATATGCAACATTTGTTGGCGTCTGTGCGCCACCTGGTGAGTTAATTCTGAATTAAAATAGTTACCAAGTGGAAGTCAGCAGTCCTGTGATCAACTTTGCAGAAGACAGTTTTCTCGTAAACCTCTTTATTTTCAAGATATTTGCACTACAAGTACTGTCCTATTTTTAGGACGCTGGGCGTTCGGGGCTTCTGTCCTATTTTTAGGACGCTGGGTGGATATGGGTTAAGTAGATTAAAACCTAAATTTAGGACTAAGAACTGTTCATTTTAAAGAGGACACTTTGTTTATGCTATAACTTTTTTATTCATTGCATGTTTGTATCCTTCAATATTCTATTAAAGGTATAGCTTTAAAAAATTAAATTATATTCCACCATTCTCTGACATTAGGTTACTTTAGTGATGTACCCATTTATGGCCAAATCTGCTGATACACCATCCTCTCACTCCCTAGTTTGGTTTACTGAAGAAACTATATTTGTATAAACGAGAGCTCAATCGTGCGTTTAAACCACAGTCTTAAGAACAAACTTTACTGTTCTTGGTAGTTTTACTAAAAAGTCTCAAACTTTTAAAATCGTGTACGCATATTTATCGATCTACAGCAAATTGTTAATGGTTTTCTCCTAATTTTTCAATTGGTAATCTCAGAATAACATACATATTATGAAAATAATATGTGGAAAATAAAATCATTTTTATAACAGCAGTGTTGCCAATTTTGAAATGTACTTTGACAGGTTTTTTAAGAATAAAGCAATTGTGTTTCTATTGTGCTTTAAATATGATGTGGGGACCAAAAAAGTAACTCTATGAAGGCGTAAGTTGTTTTTCATAATAATACTATATTGGGACTTCCATCAGGACGTACTTTAAACCAAAAAATTCAACATATGTCAGTTCCCTTCAAATTTAAAATAGATTTCTCTAAAATATATATGGGAAAAAAGATTTCATTATATCTGTAAAATAATTGTTCCAAAAAGAACTTGATTATTTTTCCATCAGGCTTCTGATTGATGATGCTTTCGAAGAACAAGCCTTTTTCGAAAATGAAACATATAAATTGTCGAATTTTCCAGCTAATTTCTAAAAAATCAATGATTTTGACAACCATCAAAAATCGACCGTTCTAATTGTTGTTCTATATTCGTGTAAAAAATATTTATATTGGAGAATTTTTATTATCACAACATTGAACAATACTAGTGGAACAATGTGAACCGATTGAAGTTTCATTAATAAATTAAAAAGATGCACAAGGTGTTCACTTTATAAAATTAACAGTCTTTATACAATTTTATTCCAGGGGGACGGACCTGGTGTAGTGGTTAGAACACACGCCTCTCACGCCGAGGACCTGGGATCAAATCCCATCCCCGAGATAGTCACTAAACAATTTTTCAGTGACGACTTCCTTCGGAAGGGAAGTAAAGCCGTTGGTCTCGAGATGAACTAGCCCGGGGCTAAAAATCTCGTTAATAAAGATAAAAAAAATAAAAAAAAAATTATTCCACTAGAGTGTGTATCCTTTGACAGATATGCGTATTTCGACCTGAAGTATAAGGCTGTCTTCAGTGTCGTGTACTAGACTCGACCTAGTACACGACACTGAAGACGGCCTTACGGTTGAGGCCGAAATACGCGTATCTGTTAAAGAATACAAACTCTAGTGGAATTAAATGGTTTAGTCTAAATTCGGTTTTTCATCTACTTATAGGATTTCCACTAAACAGTTCGAAGATTTATTAAAAAAGATTTTTTAATTCTATTAGAGGCTAGGCCTTGGGCTAGTGTTTTAATTTCATAAATAACACATTCCTGACACATCATATATTTTTCACAGACACCATACCTTAAACTATATCCAATTTGAGAACTTCCCATGACAATGAATCAAAGTGAAAGATTACTAACGACAGGTTCATGTATCACCGAAACTCAACAAGGACGCAAAACTAGTTTGGCATATATCGTACAATGGAGAGGTGTGTCCGTGAAAGTGGAGTGCAATTTTTGAGCAAGTTTCCGTCGATAACGGTGTATGGCGCAAAAACAGCTACCACAAAATCAGAATGCAGTTTATTTTTGTATAAATGAATGGTAGAATCAAGTAAATAGTATCAGTTAACTTTCGAGTGTCAAGCAAATTAGCAATCAAACTCAATTCACAATGTTCTTCAAGGTAGAGGACAATTAACCACATTAATATATCGGAATCGAACGTTAAACCAAATTTTCTATTTATCAGACATCTTTGGTAGTTTTTGCGCTTATCGGAGCCATCGCTGCCCAGCACTACTATCAGCAACAGCAACATCATCATCATGAAGAAGAACACCACGCCCCTGCCCACTACGAGTTCCACTATGACATCCATGATGACCATACCGGAGATGTGCATGGACGCAAAGAATCTAGGAACGAGCACCAGACCCAGGGAGAATACTATCTGATCGATGCTGATGGCCACAAGCGCACAGTCACCTACCACGTTGATGGCAAGAGCGGATTCATTGCTCAGGTGCACCGTGAGCCAATCAAGGGATATCAGGCACCTCAGCCAGTGCACAAGATTGTTGCTGTTCCAGTGCATCATGGATATTATCACTAGAAAATGAATAGATAGTTCTAAATAGTGCAAATTTGTAAATAAAGAGTCTATAACAAATTGACAACTGTTTTTGTGTTGCCTGAGTTGAGGTAGTAGGGTAAGCGATCCATTAGTAGTGGGTGTTCCTATAGTAGCGGTAGTGCCTGTTATACTGATTGCATTGAATTAACCATCGATGAAATAGTTGAAAACATCGTTTGAATGCTTAAAAATTGATGAAATACCATCAAAACTGCCTAATTTTTTCTCTCTTTTACTACTAATTTCGGTAAAGTGTTTCTATATTTAATAAAACATCCCATAAGAAAGCAACGGATACCGCAGCTATATGAACACAATTTAGAAATATACCGCAACTAAAGGAACAGTTTACCTATAGTGGAGGATTTTTTTTCACCGACAAGCCGTTGATCACTGGGATGAAATAGTTTTTCTATTAGGTTTCTATATGGTCGTTACTTCCTGCTTCAACAGAAATATGAACATTCCTTGCGCTGTTTGAATTTTGAGCGGTCAAATGGAGTTGAATCGTGCTTAGTACTTCAACTATTGGATCATTTACCCTATATCCAAATCATCCTTTCAATAAAACGTGTGTGCAGAAATTCAAATTTGGGTAAGAAGTTCGCACAAATTTGCAGTGGGTCGTTTTCAGAACACGAACATGGCACATATTCCGAACATGAGATGAGCCAATATTTGATCATGTTTTAGGAACGAAAAATAAACGTATTTAAAAAATGTTTAGGATTGGATCTTATTGATCGCTCTTTCCAAATATACTTTGTTTGTAAGCTGGAATAGCTAATCGGGTTATCATTATTTATTTTCCTTAACGGTGAAGAAGGTCCTGGAAAACTTATTCCATTTCAAAAAATATAAAAGTTTTGAGAAAATTTGATTCCGATTTGACAAAAAAATGTTTCTGTGACGCTTTTATCTTCAGTTATGATTTTCGAACGAAAAGACTTGTACGAGAAATCTGGGCATTTTTCACAAAACTATGACCAAACGCAGGAATTAAAAAGTAGTACATCTCAAAAACTTCAGTGATTGAAATTTATAAAATTCTGTTCTCACAAACATTTCTTTGAAAATCTTACACGAGCTGGAACATAGTTTTCCCGGCTTTTCTTTACGAATTTTCTCAACTGTGGAAAATTTTGGTGGAAAACTTTTCTATTCCTTAGAATCTTTGCTTTCATTTTCATAAGAAAAAAACTTTGTTTCTACGATGCTTCTTTCTTGAGCAATGATTTTTCAAAGAAAAGGCTCAAAACGGCACATTTGCACATTTTTTACAAAATTGGCCATAACTCAAAAACGAAAAAAAAACACCATTTCAAAAATTTCAGCGATTAAAACTTATGAAATTACCTTCTCAAAAATATTTTTTTGAAAATTTTCCGCGAGTTGAAGCATAGTTTTTCAGTCTTTTCTTTACGAATTTTCTCAACGATGGAAAATTTTGTGGAAAACTTTTTCCAGTTATTTTTTTTTTTATTCCTGATAAAATTTGCTTTCATTTTCATAAAAGAATTTTGTTTCTATGATGCTTCGTTTTTGAGTTATGATGTTTCAAAGTAGTGTCAGGGGAAAACAAAAAAATCCAACTGAGTTTTCCGGGAAAATAGGGGACCCTTCAATTTTTTTTTTATTTATATATTGATGAGCCCTGCCTGTGGAGAAAGTTTCATGGAAATCTGAGACCTCTCGGCCCAAACCCGTACGGAAATAAAAAAATCCTCTTATCCTTTATGGCCAATTCGGCTGATACACCATCCTTTTACTACCAGTAAAAAATTTAAGTAAAAAGCGTGTCGAAAATTGGTTTAGATTACGCAAGAAACTATATTTGTACAAAAGAAAGCTAAATCTTGCGTTTGAACCGCCAAAATTAACCTAAGAATGTATGATTTTTACTCTTATTGGTAATTTTATTTAAAAAAAAATCATTCTTTTAATATCATGTACGCACGTTTATCGATCTACAGCAAAATGTAAGCGTTTTCCCTTGAATATTTTATAGGTGATCTTAGAATAACACATTACGAAAATAATACTTCCTTCCGAATAGTTAGAGTCCACGGCTACAAAGCAAAGCCATGATGTAGGTGTCTGGGTTTGATTCCCGGTCGGTCCAGGATATTTTCGTAATGGAAATTTCTTTAACTTCCCTGGGCATAGAGTATCTTTGTACCTGAAGAAGACATGAAAATTTAATTCGATTTTGTTACAGCAGTGTTCCCAATTTCGATGATTGTCATTGTGCTTTGAGAGGTCTTCTGAAAATAAAGCATTTGTTTTCCTGTTGTGTTCAAAATATAACGTGGGAACTAAATGATCAACTCTATGAAGGCATAGGTTATTTTTAATATTAATACTATTTTCGTTTTCCCGTCAGGACGTGGTTTAAACCTTAAAATTTTACTCATATCAGTTCGATTAAAATTAAAATATTTTTCTCTATAGAAAATTGGGGGAAATGATTTTATAATATTTGGAAAATTGTTGCTCCAAAAATAATTTGATAATTTTCAGCAGGCTTCTAAATGATGATGCTTTCGAAGAACAAACCGTCTTTAAAAATAAAAAATATGGATTGTTGAATTTTCCAGCCAATTTCTAATAATCATTGATTTTGATAACCTCCAAAAATCGATTGTTCTAAACAATGTACCTTATAAGTGTAAAATTAAATATTTTGATAGCTTCTTAATTATTAAAACATTGTACAATATAAGTCGAACGATGTACAAAAAGCCGATTTCGATTTCATTGAGAAAATAAAAAAAGATATTGCATGGATAAGGTGTCCACTTTGTGAAATGAACAGTCCTTATCAGGTATGAATGCAAGAATACTACTACAAATAGAAGATATACACAACTGAAATTTAAAAAAATGGTGAGTCTGTTATTCCTAAAAGTCCAAAAAAGTCCAGCTATGGAAATTCGATGTAAAATTTTTGATTTGTTTTGGATGAATCAGACGATTAAACCAGATTTTCGTAGTTTTGTCGCGGTCCCATACTTCTGACAATATTTTACACAAAAATACATGTTTTCAATGAAATTAGCCTATTAATGTGTAACTATTTTTGTGAGGCCATAGGCAGATTTATTTATGAGTTTCATTGAATATTATAGATAACGGGAAGGCTTTTGAAGCATTTTTCATGCACATTTCTAAAAATGATTTCAACAGATCTGCCAACGTCCCAAAATGCCCAGTGGTTATTATCACCTCAGGTATCATTCACCTATCTAACCTGAAGTCTTCCGAAGATCTGTCCTCCAGAAACCAATTGCAGAATATTATCGACTGGAATTTGGCTGTACATTTGGATCTCGGCGAACCATTTATGTTATTAGAAGTGTGATTTTTTTCTTCAATTTTTAACTCGTTTGTTATCATTTGATAACTAGATCGATCTTCATTTCCGGTTAGAAACGATCTGCTCTGGAGCAAAATAAACTTGACAGTTATCCCTTTCTGCTTGTAATCTTGTAATAGCTAACCATCTGTCATCTTTGTTCAGAAATAGTATTCTTCTGTCAAAATTCAAATAGCTTGATCGGTTCGATTCCCCATCGGTTCTAGATCTTTTCGTAAAGGAATTTTCCTTGCTTTCCATGAACAAGAAGTATCATCGTGTCTGCTATACGACAAACGAATGCGTAAACAGAAACATTGGCAAACCATTATTGTAGATGTGCCCGTGGAATACTCAACAGAAGAAAATAACTACTGAATACCATATTGAGGTATGAATACCTGCAACCTGAATAAGGTATGAATTAGCCCTGCATAAGAGGTAAAATACCTCAAATAATACCTTCTTCATATTCTACAAATACCAAGCTGATAACTAGATCAGGTACTGTAATACCTAAATAATACGTGATGGATTTTCATATAAAGCTGATTTTTTACAATAATAGTTCAATACCTCCAGTAGTCCTCAATACCTATCGAATACCAAAATGAAGTATTTTTAACTATTTAAATATTTTTTTGAAATTCCATGATAATACCAAAATGAGGTATTGACAACTGAACAATACCTAATTATGGTATGATACCAAAATATGGTATGCATAAGTTATTGCGAGTTATTCTTTCCTCCTCGGGAGGGCCTGTTCCAGTCGTATGGCCAAGAAGTAAAATAAGAAGAAGACAGTAGCGATTTTGATCATGATAATCTTTGTCAAACCTTCAGGGGTGTCATGAAACCTTATGCTCTTCAGCAAATAATACAACTTCAATTCACAAAAGGCGTCATTCCAAAGATATTCGAGTAATTCGTAAGTTTGTTGACATGTCCCCTTAATTCAGCAAAAATAGTCTATACAATTTATAATGAAGTATTTATTTACAAATTTGCACTATCTAGAATTGCTCTCGTATTTTCTAGTGATGATATCCATGATGCACTGGAACAGCAACGATCTTGTGCACTGGCTGAGGTGCCTGATATCCCTTGATTGGCTCACGGTGCACCTGAGCGATGAATCCGCTCTTGCCATCAACGTGGTAGGTCACTGTGCGCTTGTGGCCATCAGCATCGATCAAATAGTATTCACCTTGGGTCTGGTGCTCCTTCCGCGATTCTTTTTGTCCATGCACATCTCCGGTATGGTCATCATGGATGTCATAGTGGAACTCGTAGTGGGCAGGGGCATGGTGTTCCTCCTCATGATGATGATGTTGCTGTTGCTGATAGTAGTGCTGGGCAGCGATGGCTCCGATAAGAGCAAAAACTACCAAAGATGTCTGATGAATGGGAAAATTTATTAAATGTTTGTTTCCGATATAAGTATTATAAAATGTACTGTACCTTGAAGAACATTTTGAATTGAGTTTGATTGAATTTGGCTGGATGCTTGAACACTAACTGATAGTATTCAGTTGATACTACCAATCTTTTATACAAAAATAAATTGCATTCTGATTTTCTGTTAACTAGTTTTGCTGCACACACCGTTACCGCAGCAAAGTTGCTCAAAAATTGCACTCTACTTTCACGGACACACCTCTCCATAGCTCAATATTTGCCAGACCAGTTTCTTGTCCTTGTAGGTTTTTGGTGATGCATGCTCGCTGTGAACTTGTCGTATGAGTTTTTTATCGTTCAAATTAGTTTATTATAGCTTCGATAACAAGATTTTTAGTCTGGGCTTTTCATAAAGGAGATACAAAATCTTACTTCCGTAGATACTCGTGAATTTATTTCCAAGATCATAGGTACCTAACTTGGATATATGATATGATCCTAGGAATACAACAACTTATGCATGTAATGGTAATAGTACACAAGGCTATGAGAAGCCAAAGAAGAATTAAGAAATAAAGATAATACGACGTTCAAATATCAACTTAATATCAATATACATGTAAAAGTCATGGCTTCCATGTCACTATTTTTGTAAAAAGTTTCAATTATATATTTTTTTTACTTCTCGTTCGGCATTCCTTCTTCCTTTTTATTTGACTTCTTCCCGATCAGTGGATTACAACAAAGTTGTAAACGATTTTGTTACTCAGTTAGCTGGTTTTTACTAACAAAATGTGTTGGTTGTGAATGTTAATTGTAAATGTAAATTTTGGCTGGTTAGTAGTTAAAATAACAAAAAATATGACACAATTTCCTCTATAGTAAACAAAATTGAAACAAAATATGATATAATTTCAACAAAAATTTAACTCATTATGTTTCAAATCAAACAAAAATAGAACTCATTTTGTTATTTTCCATAACTGAATTAAACACAATTTTCATAAGCAATTGTTCTAGATTGTTTATGACAAATAGTTGTTGTTTATGTTTTAAATTGAAACAAATTTGAAACAGCCTTTGTTTATATAACTGATTTTGTTTTCATTATGTTTTAATTTTCTAGCGTTTCTAACAAAAATGAAACAAAATTTGTTATTAGCATAGCATAGCATAGTATAGACTGACTGTACATGTCAATGGTTGCTACTCCGTGATTGATCGGAACTGGTAAGAATTGCACTACGATCCAAATGAATAAGGGATGGGAGTTTCCGCTTACTCTCGAAGTGCGATTTCAGCAGATCTAATATTATTGATCAATAACGGCGCCGGCCAAGTCCTTACAGTCAGTTGGGATGGGGAAGGAATGTTAGGGTGTAATGGTTGTTGCTTCTAGAGACCGAGAATACCTCTGCATCTCCACAATCACCACGGGAAGGGTGTTTATTAGTGAGGGAAGAAAAGATCTGGGAGTCACATCTGGTCGGTGATGCGATCCATGGACAAGGGGAGAATATACGACTTATATTTAAAGCTAGTTTTGTATTTTTGTCTCGAGAAGTTTTTGGTAGAAGCTTTAAAAAATACGTCAACATCTAATGTCGAAGAATTCAAAAGACGTTTTTATCAATGACGAAAACTGAAAATTACATGTATATATTTTAAATTATATGAAACAGGAATAATGCCGACACTTGTAGTGACGAACCATACCTAGTTTGTTTGAAAATTACATATGAGTATTACTGTGCATTTTGTCTCGATATGGTAGAAGTTTTAGAAAATACGTCAACATTCACAATGTCGAACAATTCAAAAGAAAATTTTTTGTAATGTCAAAAAGAGAAAAATATATGTATATTGAAATTGTATCAGAAAAAAGTATAATGCCGACACTTCTGGTGACGAACCATACAAAGTTTGTTTTAATATTACATAAAAGTTACACTTTCAAGAAAAAATGTGTTATCATAGGCATGAAACGAACTCACCAGTTGGTAATCCATTCTCGACTGAACACAAAACTGACACTGACAGCAAAACTTCTTGGTGTCCCGAAAACAAACCGTCTTGCTTGGGCCTTCCCAAATACCTACCCAGCAAGACGCTCCAAAACAGGAAAAAAAATCTACGGCGACGAAAACACGCATGAAACCGTGAGCAAAATCTATCGGACGACGCAAAAATGAACTGTCCTGCTTGGGCTTCACGAAGCACTACCCAGCAAGACGCTCCAAAACAGGAAAAAAATCTCCGGCAACGAAAACACGCGCGAAACCACGAGTAAAATCTATCTGACGACGCAAAACCGAACTATCCTGCTTGGGCTTCACGAAGCACTCATGAAACAAAATTTGTTATTTGTAACAATTTGTTATTTGTAACAAATCTTGATATAATTGTGTTACAATTTTGTTGTAATCCACTGGTAGAGTTCACTGCCAAGCCGTTTACGCTCAAAGATTCCTCATCCTCTGCCACCCTCCCTGACGTCTTTCATACTAGCATTACAGAAAGAAGAATAGACAGACATGACGACATATCACGGCTTTTATTTACAGTACGCAGTACCTGGGTTTCGGGTTCTAGTGCTTCGATTGACCTGAAATTTTCACCATAGCTCAGAAATAACATGAATTTTACTCAGCTATGAAATCACAATATTTCAAAACAAATTTGAAAATATATTACCAAAGTAGCATATTTATAAGAGATGGTCAGGTTAAAAACTAAAAGAAAATCTCAGGAGAATAAATCGGGTTCATTAACAATTTGAAAATACCAACAAACAGAAAATCTATTTTTTCGAAGTCACTACCACAGTAACACGCAAAACATTTTTAATAACGATACTATCCAACAAGCATTACTTATGTTGTTCTAGTACCTTTGCATTCTTACCTACCTTGTACCTTAGCGTCACGCCATGGCCGGGCGTATTGTAGAGTTCCGTTCCATATTGATGTTAAAGCCCATAAACTTCCATTACCGCTCCAATATGCTTGTGCTCCCCGTGTTAGACATCTATCATTATTGAAGCTGCGACACTCACTACAAATGTTGTGAGCAGATAAGTAGCTATAAATACAAGTTTATCGAGATGTATTCTGTGACTATACAAACAAACTATTGTAACTTCTCCTAAAAACCAGTCTAATACGTTCAGATACTTTTTACATAAACATTTAATTTATTAAACAATTTTATAGGAAACAATCACCAGAAGATCTCTTATATTTTTTTAATGCTCGCGAAAGATCATTTACGACATCTCACCAGATTTTTGGCCTTTGTATGTCTATAAGAATTCCACCATTGAGTCTTTCAATTACATCTCAGGTTTTTCTGAAGGTTTCTCAAAGAATATATTATACAATTCTTCCAAGTAGTTTCCCAAAATTTATTAAAGATTAACCCAATTGGTTCGACTGATTCTAGTTAGGCTTCCTAGGATATAATGACAGTAGAAAATTATTGAAATATGAGGAAATTTTGAGATTATTTCTGAACTGTTGTTGAATGTTCAAAAATTCTGATCGGTCTGGTTTTTGGAAAAATAGGATTTGGGAACAGTATTATATCATTTTAGAATCCTTGATGGATGTTTATATAATAGTCCCTAAAACTGATATCTGCCGAAATACATAACATGCTCTCAGTAAAACTGGAAGCCAAATGAACTATTAAAAATTTATAGCAGATTTTCATAATTGGGGATTTTTTTTATTATCGGACAATTTGGGCCGGAGGTTCTCCGATTTGTATGGAATTTTCACCACAGGTAGAGCCGTGGATACATGACCAAAAGTGAAATTCAAAAAAAATATTATGGCCTATTTTCCCGGAAAACTCTAGATGAATTTTCACGATTTTCCTATGTACCTCAAATTTTAAAAATTCATATCTCCCGAACTATGTATCGTAGAACAAAAGTGTTTTAGTGAAATCGAAAGAAAATTTCCTCAGCAATCTATTAAAAATATAATAAAAAACATTTTCCGGAAAAAATTCACAAAGGATAAAATTGTCGGAAAAAAAGCAAAAAATTTCATGAAAAATTTTCGAAAAAATATTTTTTGTGACATCAATCTGTACTCTAACTATCGCCCTAGACGCCAAAGTGGTATTCTTTACCGTTTAGGCGACAGAACTGAAAATCCGATGACCACCCGCACACTTACCATAAGAAAATGTGTTCTACTGTGGACCTCATAATCGGCTCCCATAGAGGCTTTAATACTAAATAACGTTGCTGACAAAACACCCAACAGACCAATGGAGAGTGCTCCGATTGACGAAAAGCTTCTTCTGACTGGAAAGAAATAGATTGTTTGCGTTACATTTACATTGCGTGTAAATTACTGCCGCCGTTAGCGCACGATCATGAGGCCCACAAGAGAACACATTTTTCCTATGGTAAGCATGCGGGTGGTCATCGGTTTTTCAGTTCTATTGCCTAAACGGTAAAAGATTCCACTTTGGCGTCTATGGACGAAAGTTAGAGTACGAATTGATGAAACAAAAAAATATTTTTTTGAAAATTTTTCATGATACAGACGATAATTTTTTTGCTATTTTTCCGACAATTTTCTCCATTGTGAATTTTTTTCGAGAAATGTTTTTCTTTCTATATTTTAAATAGATTGCTGAGATTTTTTTTTTCGATTCTTCAAAAAGACTTTTGTTCTTCTTAGTTCAGGAGATATAAATTTTTAAATTTTGAGGTATATGAGGAAATTACGAAAATTTATCTAGAGTTTTCCGGGAAAATAGACCACCAATTTTTTTTTTGAATTTCACTTTTGGTCATGTATCCACGTATTGTATTATGTATTTCATACAAATCGGAGAACCTTCGGCCGAAACCTGTCCGATAATTTAAAAAAAATGCTCAATTTTTTTGGGTGGTAAATGACTGGACAATGCGTACCATTGGTACTTCGCGTACCTGCAGGTATAAAATAGACCCCATTTGTGGTCCTTAGCCTCTTGTCCAGTAACTCCTATCCCTACCTCCCCGTGGTGCCGCCTGGGATACGAGTAACCGTAGGGAAGATCGGGTAACCAACCCTGGTGGAACCTTGGTCGTATGCCGACAGGGAAGGGGGGCTCCTCTCTTCTGAGGGTGTAGCTTATCAGAGCGTCTGTTCTCCATGTTAGGGGCGGCTCAAAACAGCGTCTGTTCTCCATGTTAGGAGCGGCTGATCATCGTCCTAGTGCCAGCGTGGGACTCTAAACAGTGCTGTGCACGATGATCCTCCGGCGAGACAAGGGGTTGGTGCAGGCCTTACAAGCCAGCCGTAAAAATCATCAGTACAGGAAGCATACAATGTAAATTCGGACCGGAACAATCGGCATAGACCCAGGCATCGAAAACGGACTAACGATTGGAAACTCGGATCATGGAACTGTAAGTCTCTCAATTTCTTGGGAAGTACCCGCATTCTTTCCGAATTATTGAGGGTCCGCGAGTTCGACATCGTAGCGCTGCAGGAGGTTTGCTGGAAAGGGTCGACGGTACATACGTATAGGGATGGTTATACCATCTACCAGAGCTGCGGCAATAGACATGAGCTGGGCACAGCTTTTATCGTGATGGGCGAAATGCAGAGGCGCGTGATTGGGTGGTGGCCAATCGACAACAGAATGTGCAAGTTGAGGATCAAAGGCCGTTTCTTCAATATCAGCATAATCAACGTGCACAGCCCTCACCTAGCAAGTGACGATGACGATAAGGACGCTTTCTACGCGCAGCTGGAACGTGAATACGACGGCTGCCCAAGCCATGATGTCAAAATCGTTATCGGAGATCTCAACGCTCAGGTTGGCCAGGAGGAGGAATTTAGACCGATTATAGGGAAGTTCAGCGCTCACCAGCTTACGGACGAAAACGGCCTTAGACTGATTGATTTCGCCGCCTCCAAAAACATGGCCATACGTAGTACTTACTTCCAGCACAGCCTCCCGTATCGGTACACCTGGAGATCACCCCAACAGACTGAATCACAAATCGACCACGTTTTGATTGATGGAAGGCACTTCTCGGACATTATCGACGTCAGAACCTATCGCGGCGCAAACATGGATTCGGACCACTACCTTGTGACGGTTAAAGTGCGCCAACGACTCTCCGTTGTGAACAACATTCGGTACCGACGCCCGCCCCGGTACAATCTGGAGCGACTCAAGCAACCCGAAGTCGCAACTGAATACGCGCAAAGCCTTGAGGCAGCGTTGCCGGAAGAAAGAGAGCTCACCGAAGCCCCTCTTGAGGACTGCTGGAGTAGTCTAAAAGCAGCCATAAACAACGCAGCGGAAGGTGCCATTGGGTTCGTGGAAGCAAATCGACGGAACGGTTGGTTCGACGAGGAGTGTCAGACGGTTTTGGACGAGAAGAATGCAGCGCGGGCGATGATGCTGCAGTAAGGCACCCGTCAAAACGTGGAACGATACAAACAGAAGCGAAGACAGCAAACCCATCTATTCCGGGATAAAAAGCGCCGCCTGGAAGAGTTGGAGTGCGAAAAGATGGAGCAGTTGTATCGTTCTCAAGAAACACGTAAGTTTTACAAGAAACTAAATGCATCCCGCAAAGGCTTTGAGCCGCGAGCCGACATGTGCCGGGATAAGGATGGAGGTATCTTGACGGAAGAACGTGAGGTGATTGAAAGGTGGAAGCAGCACTACGATGAACACCTAAACGGCGCAGAGAAGGAAGATCAAGATAGCAGGAGGAATGGCTTCATCAGTACGGCGGATGAGGGAGACGTGCCAACTCCCACAATAGGTGAAGTTAAGGATGCTATCAAATAGCTCAAGAACAACAAAGCAGTTGGAAAGGATGGTATTGGAGCGGAACTTATTAAAATGGGCCCGGAAAGGTTGGCCACTTGTCTGCACCGATTGATAGCCAGGATCTGGGATACAGAACAGCTACCGGAGGAGTGGAAGGAGGGAATAATATACCCAATATACAAAAAGGGTGACAAGTTAGAATGTGAGAACTATCGAGCGATCACCATTCTTAATGCAGCCTATAAAGTGCTTTCCCAGATCATCTTCCGCCGTCTATCGCCACTGGCAAGCAGATTTGTTGGAAGTTATCAAGCCGGATTTGTGGACGGGCGATCGACGACAGACCAAATCTTTATGTTGCGGCAGATCCTCCAAAGGTGTCGCGAATATCAAGTCCCTACGCACCACCTATTCATCGATTTCAAAGCGGCCTATGATACCATCGACCGCGAAGAGCTATGGAAGATTATGGACGAGAACGGTTTTCCCGGGAAACTGACTAGACTGATCAAAGCAACGATGGATAGTGTACAGTGCTGTGTGAAGATATCGGGTGCTTTATCGGACGCGTTTGAAACACGCAAAGGACTTCGACAAGGCGATGGTCTTTCCTGCCTCCTGTTCAATATTGCGCTAGAAGGTGTTATGAAACGGGCGGGCTTCAACATGCGGGCACGATCTTCAATAAATCTAGCCAGTTCATTTGTTTCGCTGACGACGTGGACATTGTCGGAAGAACGTTCCAGGTGGTTGCTGAACAGTATACCAGGCTGAAACGTGAAGCAGATAGGGTTGGATTGGAGGTAAATACGTCGAAGACGAAATATCTGCTGGCTGGAGGAACCGAGCGCGATAGAGCTCGCATAGGCAGACGCGTGACGATCGACGGGGATGAGTTCGAGGTGGTGGACGAATTCGTCTACCTCGGATCATTGATAACGTCGGATAACAACTGCAGCAGAGAAATTCGAAGACGTATCATTGCCGGAAGTCGTGCTTACTATGGACTCCACAAGACCCTGCGGTCTGGTAAACTTCACTTCCGTACTAAGTGTACCATGTACAAGACGCTAATAAGACCGGTAGTCCTCTACGGGCATGAGACGTGGACAATGCTCGAAGAGGACCTGCAAGCGCTAGGAGTTTTTGAACGACGTGGGCTTCGGACGATCTTCGGCGGAGTATGTGAGAATGGCGTATGGAGGAGAAGAATGAACCACGAGCTTGCGCAACTCTACGGTGAACCCAGTATCACGAAAGTCGCCAAAGCTGGAAGGGTACGATGGGCGGGACACGTTGTGAGAATGCCGGACAACAATCCCGCAAAAATGGTGTTCAACTCAAATCCGGCCGGTACAAGACGAAGGGGAGCGCAACGAGCTAGGTGGTTTGACCAAGTGGAGCAGGATCTTGGAAGTGTGGGGCGATCGAGGAATTGGAGGTTAGCAGCCATGGACCGAGTTAGTTGGCGTAACATTGTGACGCAGGTCATGTCTTTAAGGACGTAGAGCCAGCAAAAGTAAAGTAAGTAAGCTCAATTATTTCAAATGTAATAATTTTACACAACGTAGAGTTGAAATTATTATAAGACATTCAAATTTTATCAGTGGCAAAGGTGAATGAAAAGTTGTATAAGTGATGATTCTTGTGGTGCACAGTTCCGCCGATAGTGATCACCCCCGATAGTGTCCAACACTGTCCGTGTGTGTGAACCCAATCCCAGCCGGAAATCGCGATCCTGCCACAACACAGCATAAGCCTGCCAACTTTAAAATAGATTTCTATTCGATCGCGTCACAATAAGTAAATTGATGTCCATCGATGACATGTGAAATTTCCATAAATCTTCGAAAAATTCTCACCACTCATCACTTATGTTTATACTAATAAGCGTAATCCTAGTGGTCATTATGAATGCCATAACCTTCTTTGAATGTTCACACTGGGGCGAATCAACATAGTGTTCTGTGAAATTTTCAACTTTTTCGATGGTGATTTATATGTGTCCCAGAGACAAAATACATTTTTATGGAAATTACTATGGGGAAATTTTGAAAAATGTCCCAAACACTTTCGAACTGGAATGTAAGTACTAACTTATCATCCCATCATGATAACTCATTCTTCAAACCTCAATGTAGGATATTGCTGAGGAAACAAATCTCTTTTGAGCTGATTTTGTTTGGGATTTTTGTAGATGCTTGCAGATCTGTAATCCCGTTTGAAGCTAAATAATAGCAAACAAACTCATGAATATCTCTTTTCCTATCCATCAAAATGAATTGCTCTCTTCAGCAAATGTCTTCATTATGGTTTGAAGAAAAAGTTTTCACTTTAGGATGATGAGTTAGTACTTACATCACTGTACTATCGTGTTTGAAACATTTTTCAAAATTTCTCCATAGTAATTTCCATATAAATCTACATTGTCTTTGGGCCACCTTTGAATTACCACATATATGTGGTAGAAAGTTGAAAATTTCACTGAACACTATTTTTTTTAGAAGGATGTTAAGTAAAATATGGAAGATTGGATTTTCGAACATTTGAACCGCCCTAGTTCACACCCCTTACATTGAACGACACAAGCATTCAAGTCAACATGTTATAAATTCTTTATTTACAAATTTGCACTACCTAAACTATTCATTCATTTCCTAGTGATGATATCCATGATGCACTGGAACAGCAACGATCTTGTGCACTGGCTGAGGTGCATGATATCCCTTGATTGGCTCACGGTGCACCTGAGCAATGAATCCGCTCTTGCCATCAACGTGGTAGGTCACTGTGCGCTTGTGGCCATCAGCATCGATCAGATAGTATTCCCCTTGGGTCTGGTGCTCGTTCCGAGATTCCTTGCGTCCATGCACATCTCCGGTATGGTCATCATGGATGTCATAGTGGAATTCGTAGTGGGCAGGGGCGTGGTGTTCTTCTTCATGATGCTGTTGCTGATAATAGTGCTGAGCAGCGATGGCTCCGATAAGCGCAAAAACTACCAAAGATGTCTGATAAAGCAAAAAAATAATTGATTGTTTGTCTCCGATATGAATGTGATCAATTGTACTCTACCTTGAAGAACATTGTGAATTGAATTTGATTGCTAACTTCGTTTGACACTTGAACGTCAACTGATACTGTTCTGCTGTTACTATCATTCTTATATACTAAAATAAACTGCATTCTGATTTTCTAGTAACTAGTTCAGCAACATACACCGTTATCTGGTGAAACTTGCTCAGAATTTGCACTCTACTTTCACAGACACACCTCCCCTTTGCTCGGCATTTGCCAAACTAGTTTCGCGTCCTTGTTGATTTTCGGTGATACATGCTCACTGTGAACTAGCCGCCGTGTGTGTTTGTTGTCTCACTTCAATTATTTTTTAGGTTTAATAACAAGATTTCTAGTCCTAAACTTGTTCATATTGAAACCACATTACTTCCCTACTGAAGAAAGACGTCACTATAGTCTCAAGGTTTTGTGTGCTTGATTTGGGCGTTTCCACATTCAGCACTATGGGTATGATTAAAAAAAAAATTAAATTCGATGAGATATTGAACAGTAATGGTAATGTAACTTGGACATTTTCGTCTTGTTCTCGACTTTATTTCTACTAAAGCTACCAGGGCAGATTCTACTGCTCTGCGCAAAGATCAAAGAGCACTTCTACAGTTATTAACTGTAGCTTTCTTTGCCAAATTCGCCATTTTCGTACCGTGCTGCATCAATACCCGGACGCTTAAGAAGAGGAAAATGTTCAATCTCTCTTTAAACAAGTTAATGGCAAATTAAAACAAAATTTAATTTAGCGACACACAGTTTTATATTTGAATTTGACGAGAATCACAAACTTTAACTAAAATTTTATGATAAAACTATGAAAATCATCAAAACAATAGAGCTTGTCTTGTCTTTAAATCCGGACACTTGTACATTTCTTGTTTATATATCCGGACACTATTGAATCAAAATCCGGACAGCGCTAATATAAAAAGAATGATTGGAATAAAATCTATGAAACGTCTGTTTAAATTAAATCATGTATCACTTTTATGAACCTTTGATGCAGACATTTGCTTTATGATACTTTAAAGAAAGAAACATTTGCAAATTGGTGGTTGAATTTCCTCAATTCAATTCAAACATATGCGATTTGGCACTTGTTGATTGTACTTCACAAAAAATAACTCATACAGTTTTTCTTAGCATAGAACTACCTCACAGCACTTCAACTACAGCGTTTCCCAGTTTTTACTTTGATTTTCTTCTCAAATATTCGCTCACAAATGTTACACACAGTACTTTGAAATGATGTCCGGATTTAAAGCCACTTGCTCGTAATCTTGGACGGTCTCTTTAAATCCGTTTAACAAACATTTAAGTCATTATTAACGACGATTGTGCTTCAGAATACTTAAACTTATATTGGTTTCATCGTTCTACTCAAAACACTTTCTGAACATTGCATTTTAAAGCAAATTGTTGACAACTGACCGTTGTAGCGCGTTCGTAGTCACTCGTTCTAAAATAACTCACACTGCAGAGAAACTAGGTGCGTCAGGAGCAAATTTTTTATTTTTGTTTTTATCAATTATCAGGCAATGCTTACTAGATTATGAATGGTTGTGAAATGATCATCAATGTTGAAAGTAAAAGTTATCATTAAACTTTAACACATTATTTCACAATTGACCCTTTAATTGATGAATAATATCAGTGTCCGGATATTGGTACCGTCCGGATTTTGATTCACCACAGTATTCGCATATCATGTGGCAAGCACGATGATAGTCTATACCGTGATGAATCAAAATTCGGACGGGACCAATATCCGGACACTCAATTAATATTTATTGATTTATTGAGAGAGCATAATTTCAATGCTAGAACATTGTCTGAATGTAATAAAATCTATATTTGATATTGATATAAAATGATATTTGATATACCGCAATAATAGTACACACTACCGCAATAATAGGACGAAATACCGCAATAATAGTACAGAGGAAGAGCTTCAGATTAATGTTAAAAAAAATGTGTGTTTGATTCCAAAATTTACATTTTTACTTTACTATACTCCAGATAAGGAATAGTTTAAACACTTCACATTACAAACTTTTATAATATTTATAGACACGGACACCGTCTTCAGCCACAGACTGTAACTTAACACTACACAACGGACAAGCATGCTCCAATGGCACAGCCGTGAAACATTCCTTACGAAAAGTTTCAATGGCTGACGCGGGAATCGAACCCACACCCCATGACACGATGCGATCACTGCCTGACGACACTAACCGCACGGCCACGAAGCCACTGGTTTGGGACACTGAATTACGATTTAAATTTCAATACCGTGCTTCAGTCCTCCATAATAGGACGGATGACCTACCATTCTTCAATGCGCTTGTGTTGGAAGTTTGATAAATTTGAGAAACGAGCGTTGCGCGATCAGTGAGTGGAATACAAACATCAGTGTCGCTGCTCGGCGGCTAGTAAGAGAAACTGAATGTTCGAAAGGTTATTGTATGTACTTTTTGCCGCTGGCACCAACTATTAGTGGTTATAAACGAAATAAACATTCGTTACCCTATTGAATGGAATAATTTATACATTTTGAAGGTATTTTGAGATTTGCTTAGGAATTCTGAGGTAACGAAAACATTCGCCCCGCCAATAGGGTAACGACTGTTTAATTCGTTCTTAAACGCTAACAGTAGGCGCCAACGGCAAAATGTACCCAGACAACCTGGAATCGCATGGAAGTACACGTTACAACTCGTTTATTCATACTAATTACGTCAAACCCGCAAAAAACCGTGGATAAACTCGTCAGATTCATGAGTTTCCTCGCATAAAACACTTTTTTTCTGAGTTCATTTGCACATTTTGTTTCGTCTCGTATACTCGTACAAAGTAAATCGAATCAATCCGTAGCAGCTGTCAAATCAACATTTGTTATCATAAAATAAGTTGCATAAGGTCACAGGTTAGTTTGGTAGGATATTTATACACTCACATTGTATGTTATTATTCATCACATAATATATGCACGCATATCGCCTCCACTTTTGTACGTAGAAGGCCTTTTCGCGACATCTTAAGGCCGGTTCGCTACTGACAAGAAAAGGAATCGCCTATCTCGATGCGTGGAAAATTTCTCCCAAGAAATGGTCAAGAAAATCACTTTTTTTCTGATCGCAGTACGCAGTTGAGAAGAAATGTCACTTCAAAGGGGGCTCTCTGTAGGAAATTTCTTGACCCTTTCAGTCAAGGAATTTCTTTACTTTTCTTGAGCGAAACAGCGTACTTAGCTTTATGAGTGAAATTTTGCACATACAAAGCCTCCAAGTGATTTCGTTATACGTACATTTTGGTTGTCTGGGTACAGGCAACAACCTTTCGAACATTCAGTTTCTTTGACTGGCCGCTGGGAGACGACACTGTTGTTTGTATTCCACACACTGATCGCGCTACGCTTGATTCTTAAATTTCCCAAACTTTCAACACAAACGCATGCATGCGCATGGAAGAATAGTAGTCGAAGAACTGTCAAAATGTATGGAAAATAATGAAAAACGTAAATTACTTGCAATTAAGAAACTAGACCAAAAAAGTATTGATTGGAAATGAAGTGTAAAGTGAATATATAACTTTTTGCGTTTAGTTCATCTTCCGTGGTGCTTTCTTTGCTTCAGGATTTCGTTTTTACTACCACTGAAGAAGAGCCATCTATTGCCTTTTCAGTTTTGAATATCGCCCTATTCTGAGATTCTGGTAAGATTACCGGCCGTAGCTATTTGTAATATCCATGTGAATTGGGTTGTTTAGTGATGAAAAATTCGCAGATTTTTTTAGCTCGATCAAAAGAGCACAGTTTTCTAAGTGTAACACGATTTTATTGCGCTTTATTATCTTAATTTTGATATAGTAAATGATTAAAATAGATTTAATTCCGTCGACTCAATGACATTTGCATTTACATAATGACAGCTCGTCCCGGAGTAAAATTTGCCGAGGGGTGATTCAAACGCGATTTCCATACGAAATTCAAACGTGTTTTAAAAATAGTTCCAGGGCACGGAAAATTATGAAACTTTGGATTCTGGCTCAGAATCAGAATATGTAAATAAAACAGGATACCCCTAAACAAGCCAATTCTGGCATTATGGTAATTATGTTATTTTCTAGGAATTTTGGAATGTCAGTGGGTATCAGGTATCAGAAGGCCGGCTCCAGAGGCACGTTCCCCGCCATTTGGGAGATTTGTGCCATCGCCATGTTTGAGCCTATTTCATCATCTACCCGATGGGAGAGGAAAGGGAAGGGGAAGATGGGAGGAAATAGGAGTGGGGTCCCTTGAAGAGGGAAAATCGCATAAGCGAATTAAGAGCATGTAGCTCCATACCACAATGGGTTCGAACAGCGCCCTAAAAAGGGCACTGCAAAACGCATGAGCGTAAAGAGAGCCTATAGCTCATTACCACAGCGGGTTAAGAATAACAGAAGGTCCTGAAGATTCAGGTTACTGAAATCAGTTTCACCTAATAAGTGTTTACCAAGTAATTGGAATCGCCATTACGCGAGAACTTGACAGTTACATATCAGGTGATAAGAAGTTCCATAATCGGAATCACAACTATCACACACAAATGTATCAACACACTGAATATTTGCCATGTGATAGTTGAGTCAGCAGTGGCCAGTTAAGGTTGTAACCAAGCGACTGCAATTCTGCTTTGACAGATTTGTTAAATACTTAGCCACCTTTGGAGTGGCTCAGTAATGTACAGACATCCACTCGTCCCGCGAAGGGAGTTGTGGGGAACATTTTCTATAAGCAAAGTGACAAGCAATTTTGAGATCACTCAAAGCAAGGACAATTGTGTCCCAATTCACCGGAAGTGGGAACATCCAAATCACTAGGATTTCCAATGGACGGAGAAAATCCATGGAATTTGGTCACAACCAATTCACAGTTTGTGGAGTATAACAAATGCATAGTCTGCGAATTTACATTCTTATGTTCATATAGAGATGTAGGCGATTTCCTACAATAAGTAATCCAAGATTAGAACTACTTAAGCATTCCATCAGACTGGAGCTTCTCAAATTGATATCTGAGCTGCTCCAGATGATGTGATGAGTATCAGCATCACTGCCCACAATCAGCAGAAGGCCTTTTCATAGACAGTGAACGATAACTCGTTTGAAATCATCCATTGGGGATGGTTCATCATGTGGTAAATACACCACAAAACGAAAGACGTATTTCCTATTGAGGTCACATATAGAAATATCAATTGTGACAGCACATACATCTCTGGTTGTTAACTCAGAAATGAGTGTAGCGACGTCAGCGCTATTCACGAGCACGTATGCACGAGGCATGGCACGCGAGTATGCCATTTCATGTTTCTGAAAGTAGCAAAAACTGGGTCCACTAGGTTACCTAGATAAAAGTTCACAAAAGTAAGGTTTTTGAACTACCGCCACTTGAGCTGTACCATTTGCATGAGTCTACAAAGATTGATCGTTGCTGACATTTTATGCTGGAGATTGATCTAACTAAGCTATCCTAGCCGTAGCCACTACCCAAACTAGGCAGGATTAAGCTTTTCGCCATCTCAGAACGAAAAAGATCAGCAGCGAACAAAAACCAGATCGGTAGCTCTTAAAAGTCGCCAAAGGCGAAAAGCACAGATTACACTGCATAAAACGCATAATGCGAAACCATAGAGGTGAAAATTTAAACTAAATTACAATGTTTTAATAATCCCACCCTTATTTAGCCTCAGGCTTGAGACTGAAGAAGGGCAGCCGATTATCTCGGAGAAACACAAGGTCACCTGCACCATTGCTCCGGGTAGCACAGGAAGGGCATAATACTGTAGAGGGCGCCCTGGAACTCCACAGGCTCCGTTTGCGGCTAGGTTTTATTTAGACCCCCCTAACCATTCATTCTTTGGCACGGTAAGCTTAAAGCCGTATGAATTAGGGGTCACCTGTGAGGTGGACTTTTACCACCGGAACAGGCAGTCCGTAGTGTTAATTCTTAGCCAGTTGAAACAACCGCTACCGACACTACGCGGCTATCTAGGCTGATCGGGAAAAGGAAGTTAACATTGATGATTAACTCCTGACGTGCCCAAACAGCCACTAATTATGTTATTTTCTAGGAATTTTGGAATGTCAGTGGGAGTTTAGATATTAATAAAGTAATTCTGAATTTAACGTGTAAATTCTGACATCTACCAGTGGCAAAAATCATGGTGCCAGTGGCAAAAAATAAACACATCAACCTTTCGAACCTTCAGTTTTCTTACTGGCCGCCGAGCGGCGACACTGATGTTTGTATTCCACTCACTGATCTCGCTACGCTAGATTCTCAAATTTTTCCATCTTCCAACACAAGCGCATATAAGAATGGTAGTCGAGAGCTGTTAAAACGTTTCCATACGTAATGAATGTTTCCATACGTAATCCATAATGAAAATCGTAAATTATTCGCAATTTGGAAATTGGATCGAAAAAATGGTGATTAGAAAACAAGCGTAATGTGAATGCATAACTTTTTGTGTTTCATCTTCCGTGGTGCTTTCTTTGCTTCGTAATTTCGTTTTTACTACCACTGAAAAAGAGCCATCTATTGCCTTTTACGTTTTGAATATCGCCTTATTCCTATATGAACTTTGGGATCCCGATATGCATGTCGGATTTTCAACGTTAAATCTGAAATTTTGAAAGCCAATCTAGGAATATTGCGGAAATATTAGAAATCTGGTAAAAACTTACTCTTGGCATTCTGTGGGTATCTTACCATTTTTATGTAAGAATCCTTGAGATTTCTAGTGAGATTCCTGCGAATTATTGTGTAAATATTTGAAATTATGGAACTTAATTTTTGAAATTATTATAAAAACCTTTAAGATTCCGTTGATCTCCAGTTCAGTTGGAATTTCGAAGCAAAGCTTCAATATAAACCTTTTGAATGTCTGTAAATAGTTTCTAGATTCCAATGGGATTTTTTTGTGAAATCGATAAGAATTTTAATAATTTCAAAGGGAAACCTGATGTTTAGGGGAGGTCCTCATTGAATTCTAACGACTACTATCGGAGTTACTACAATTCCCATAAAAATACATTCTATAAATTCCAAGGATACTATCAGGAACCACACCGAAATAACGAGTATATCACAGAAACACTTAGAATTTCCAGAAGAAAACACATGGGGAGCCTCAAAATTCTACCAAAATTCACCAGAATATCAGTTGTGGTGTTAGGACATATGTGGTTCCTAGTTTGATAGTTGTAATCTCAAGATTTCTTCATAGATTCTAAGCAAAAATTCAAAAATTCGTCAACCATTGGCGTTGGCGAAGATCGAAAACCACCCAGAAAATTATTTGAAGTACCATCATCATAAAATCATACACATATAAAGAATAGGGATGGTACATAAATTATGTCACACTAAATTTCCACTTTTTCGACCCCCCCCCCCCCCACACACACACACTTTTGTATGAGTTCTCCGAAAATTTTGTAAGGCTTGTCACGCTTGGCTCGACACCTCCCCCCCCCCTTGGAGCGTGACGTAATTTGTGCATGACCCCATATCAGACTAATCGCAAAATTACACTACAAATCTTATCAAATCACAGCACCTTCATGACTTAGTGTAAATTGTCGCATGATCGATTAGATTCCATGCGTTTCCTTCATACACACTCAATCGCGGTTTCTCTGTTCGGTAATTTTTATAACGGAGTTCACACCACAAACTAACAAAATGGACCTATGCACGACTTCACTATTTGACGTTTGAGCGGTGCCGTGCTATTTACGTGACCATGGCAACTAGTGAATTCGGCACCGCTCAAACGTCAAATTAGTGAACTCATGCATTGGTCCATTACCGATATTTCAGCTAACTCATTTGAAGCTTCTGATGTTCAGTTATGGTTAATGGTTAAAATGAAGTCGGTGATTGTTAGTACTGATTTACTGCAATTTTGGAATTTGCCGTAAACATTCAGTAATAATTAAAAGTCAGTAAAGATTAAGTACCGAATATTCAGAAATCTATATTTTTTACTGAGATTTCCCAAAAACAAGATAGGGGAACTGGGGGTAAAATGAACACCCTAAGCAATTTTCATGTTTTCTTGCTTATGAAGCTGTCAGATTCTTTTTCAATTGTGATGAAAATAGAAATTTATCAACATTATAATAATTTTGAAAATTTCTTTCCTCAGAGTCAATTCGCTCCCAATATGACAATTCGTCCGGTGGGGTGTGCTGCTGTCGTCATGATGATGGTTGACGAGAGCTATGTCAAATTCATTCATGGTTTCAAAACATTCGGAACAAAATATTTATTTTCACCGCTTACTTCACTTATGTATGAAATTGAATGAGATCCAATGGTAGAGAATTCATTTATCTACCCAATGGTATTTTTAGGGGCAGCGGAGAATGTCCCGAAGCGTGTTTTATTCAAGCGCAAAAATCGCTCAGGCGAAAGGTCCAATGAAACTAACCTCACATATCCTGGTTTTCCAACCTCAAACTAGTGCTCCTACCAGCCGGATCTCCATTTTTATGAAAGTAGTGCAATAATACAAAAAACAAACGTATGTAGAACATAGAAAATTGATATTTCTACCTTTTCCCCTAACTGTTTCGCTGTGAACCGTCTTATATCAGGAAAATAAAATATTTTCCCCCACAGCGGCATGTGATGAATGCGTGAAAAATCAAATCTCTCATCATCTGACTAGTTGCGCTACCAAAGTATAGATGGCTAACAGTATGTTGCGTTTTGCGATTGGAAGCGTATGTTCCAAACCTGTGGGTAAAATGAACATGTAACGGGGGTAATATGATCATATACATGGGGGGTAAAATGAACATATAATAAGGGTAATATGAACATATACTGGGGGTAAAATGAACTCATGCTGGGGGTAAAATGAACATGTAGTGGGGGTGAAATGAACACCATTCAAATTGAACGGGTTGCAGCATGATTCTAGGCATCTGGTACATGATCAATGAAGATCTCAAAGATATTCCAGAATCGATGGAACGTTCAGCCGCGACCATTAAGATGGCGGTCCATGTCTGTATTTGTATTTTCTCTGGAAAACTCTCGGCATCTGAAATAAAATCCAGTAGTATTTGCTCTTGGTTTGCATGGTGTTCATATTACCCCCATCTCGAGTGGTTCATTTTACCCCCATAGAATCATCATATTCAAATCATTTGTTATAGAAATTTAGAAGATAAGAATACTTCAAATTTCCGTCTACTTATCATAAATACACTAAAGATATGATGTGCTACGCAGTTCAATAGATTTTTGATGGTTTTAGTCATAAAAACCTTAAATTCCATGAGTAAAAATTTACATCATATAAGAAAACGGATAGGTGTACTTTGTTTTTGTTTACTTTTACAGCTTTTGACAGTTCTAGATCGCACTAGAGTTGTCGAAATAGTTCCCTAGTCTGAGGATTAAGGATGGTGCTATATTTTACAAAGAACTGTAGCATAATTACCGCAAAACACAAACCTGTTCATTTTACCCCCCCCCCCTTTTCATTTTACCAACAGTTCCCCAATAGAGACTAACCCGTTGGTGTTACGTTATATCTCACAGAAAATAGTTAATCTACAATAACAGATGTGATACCTTTCCGGCTAGTTCAATGTTGTGCGGTTTAGCTGTGCAAACATTGGTGGCATACCGTATGGTCCGTCGAAAGATATTTTGAATACTTACCGTGAGCAGCGATAGGGCAGAAATATTGATAAATTGGAATTTCCGTCCGCCCATTCCGTGAAAATTCTCATCAAAAGGCATTATGTTGCAGGAGCTTCTTACTAAGAAAAAATTTTCTCTCGACAGATTGTAAATTTGATAAGGTACTTGTTTTCGTTGCGTTTTAATGAAAACTCGGTAAAAAATATGCGGTAATGGTAAGTCAGTACTAACATTTGCTGACTTTTTACATTTTCTCGGTAATTTGGGATTTTACGGTTCTATCAGCACAAGCATTTACCGTGTTCAATAAATAAAGAAACATATTACCGAGAAATCAGTATTTTTATCAAGAAATGCTGGAATCTCAGTATTTTTTGTGATTTACTGATCAAAAACCGTAAAATAATTTACCGAACAGCGATATCGTTTTTAAGTGTGTACTGCATGTTCGAAAGGCTTTTTATGAATACCGAAAGTGTAGTAAACTTTGTGTATTTTGTTTTTGTGTAGATGCTACATGTAGTAAAGTTGAACGCTTTTTACTCATACCACCCATTGATATCAGCTTTCAACTTATTATCCTACTATCTTTTAGCTGAATTAAATAGACAACAGTAAATTTTCGGTGATATTAGGAAAAAAACACCAAGTCGAATTATCCCATAATGATCATCATATCAGGGAAGATTCAAATATGACGTCCATCATTTTTCGGGATTTCTAGACCCCCTCTGTCGCGCTTTTTCCAATACCTAACATGTATTGTCACACTTTCGTAGACACCCCCTCCCCTAAATTATGGACGTCATTTTTGAATGATCCCTCAGTCTCACAACATAATTCTGCATAGATTTTCGTTTTTGTCGGAATGGCAATAAAATAGATGGTGATAGTTTTATTAAGATTAAAACATGTTCCATTCTTTTGAATTTTTTTGAATATGTGTACAAGCTATTCATGAAAAAAGTTCTATGTCACGATCTCTCCCTATCTCAATGGTCCCTTCGATATCGATATGTGGTGAGTCGACTTCATATGTAAACTTTATCAAATTCAAACCATTTTGGATTTGTAGCACATAACGACCGAGTTTTCCTTCTTGTGTTTCATATTTCTGTAAAGTGTTCGCTACTGCAGGTCTTAAAAGTTATATTATGCATTCTCCACATAAGACAAAGAAAGAAAGTGAAATAAGCACCCAATGACAGAATCCCAATCGACAGATTAAATGCACCCCACGCCATAGTTTATCGATCACGAAAAAAGCAGCAAGGACGCTGATCAGGTTTCACACAGAACAGGCTCTTGGGGCGGGTCTGTGAAAGTAAAGTGTCGGTTTAATTGAATTTTTTTCAACGATTTCTTGCGACAATCCAGTTAGCTACATTTCGGTACTTATTTTAATATTGTATAAAAGAACAGAAAATTCCGTAGAACAGTATCAGTTGACTTTAAACAACCAATCAAACCTAGCACAAATCAAACCATGTTCTTCAAGGTAATGTTCTACTTTCATATTCTTAGGAATCAATATAACAAGCTGCTTCTGAATTCTATAGATCTCTTTAGTTGTTCTTGCCCTGGTTGGAGCTATCGCTGCCCAACACTACTATGAGCAACAGCAACATCATCATCATGAAGAGGAACACCACACCCCTGCCCACTACGAATTCCACTATGACATCCATGATGACCATACCGGAGATGTGCATGGACGCAAGGAATCTCGGAATGAGCACCAGACCCAAGGAGAATACTATCTGATCGATGCTGATGGCCACAAGCGCACAGTGACCTACCACGTTGATGGCAAGAGCGGATTCATCGCTCAGGTGCACCGTGACCCAATCAAGGGATACCAGGCACCTCAGCCAGTGCACAAGGTCGTTGCTGTACCAGTGCATCATGGATATCATCACTAGGAAATGAATGAATAGTTCTAGATAGTGCAAATTTGTAAATAAAGAATTTATAACATGTTAGCTTGAATGCTTGTGTCGTTCAATGTAAGGGGTGTTGACATTCGAAGAAGGTTATGACATTCATAATGACCACTAGGATTATGCAAAACATTTCACATATCATCGATAGACTTGCGAAGCCAAAAAAATGAGTAGAGCAATACAAAATGAGATCATCTGCAATTGAATCAAGGTGGGTATTTGTGAGGTGATTGCTAAAAATTCTTTCTCAAGAAGACTTGAGGAAATTTCGGCAAATTTTTGAGGCGTTCCTTTAAAAAATTAAAGAACAATTTCCCAGCAAAGATTTTTAAGCATTCATCATCAATTCAGAGTTTATTATAAGAGTTTAGGCTTCTCAATTATTAAACATTTATCCTCGAATTTCTCGTGATATACAGATTTGCCTATTCGGCACAATTTTGGATACAGGCAAATCGTAGGATTTCCAGTCTTCTTCACACCATTCCTTTTGGACCAATTATTCTGTTTTCATATTGGCTAAAAAATCCTTTTATTCCAAACTAGTGGACCCGGCAAACTTCGTCTTGTCATCAAGTCATCAAGTAGGCTGTTGAAAAATGTCATGGTATCTCCTATACAAAATGACACATAAGTACTCCCCCGTTTTACCAAATTTTCCGATAACTTCCCTACACTTTTTCGTCATACGAACACGTCGGAGCCCTTCAAGAAGACAACAGTGAAAGAATTGTGCAAATCGGGTGTCCTGTTCTCAAGTTATTTCGTGACATACAAACACCACTCAATTTTTATTTATATAGATAGATTTAAATATTTGCATCAATTTACTTATTGCGACTTATTGCATCATGGATATCATTATTAGAAAATTTTGATTTATTACTTTGATAATAAATCGAATTACTAATTTAACAAGAGGGTGTGATCATGCAGCAAATTTAAAAAATAAATAATGAAGGTTGTACATAAGTGATAGGTAAACCCATAGATTTCTTCAAATACTAATTTAGCAACTGGGATTTTTTTTTTATTTCCATACAAAGTGGGCCAAAGGGTCTCAGATTTTCATGAAACTTTTTCCATAGGCAGGGCTCATCAATATATGAACAAAAAAAAAATTGAGAAAAATTAAGGGTCGCTTATTTTCCCGGAAAACTCAGTTGGATTTTTTTTTTTGTTTTCCTCTGACACTACTTAATTTGAAAAATCATAACTCAAGAACAAAGCATCGTAGAAACAAAGTTTTTACATGAAAATGAAAGCAAATTTTCTCGGTAATAAAAAAAAATTAACTGGAAAAAGTTTTCCACAAAATTTTCCACCGTTGAGGAAATTCGTAAAGAAAAGCCGGAAAAACTATGTTCCAATTAGTGGAAAACTTTCAAAAATATATTTTTGAGAAGGTAATTTCATAAGCTTTAATCGCTGAAATTTTTGAAATGTACTTTTTTCGTTTTTGAGTTATGGCCAATTTTGTGGAAAATGATCATATAAGACTTTTCTTTGAAAACACATATTTCAATCGAAGCATCGGAAAAACAAAGATTTTTTATCAAAGCAATTGCAATTTTTTTAAAACATCTGAAAAAAAGATATGGGATTGGTTTTAATGGAGTATAAGTCAGAATGGATGATATTTTTCATGAAAAATTACACCGCTAAGAGAAACTGAAAAAAACTGTTTCTGCTTCAATTTTTCATCACACTGAAAATGGATTCTTTCTTTCTATGGAACAAATAACCCAAGTAACACAACATATCTCATATAAATCAAAATGACTTCAATATGACTAATGAGAATGTTCTGTTTCATAGCGAAAAAACTGGAATTTATACTTATATATGACTGGAAAAGCGCAGAAGGTGGAGCTTGTGCAACATATTTTTGTAGTCAAAATTATGTATCATATGGGTTTAGGTATACATAATTATGTATTATACTTTGTCCAACAAACCATTAACGCAACAAAATACTGAGAGCATTTGGTAGTGGAAATGCATTGGATGGTCGACAATGAAAAATGTAAAAGTGCAAACATTGACAAGCTTTCATTTTTGATTCTTATTGATTGATAACTGTTATTTAACACTAAATTAATATGCGAATCAAAAATTATGGTGAAATATGCACTTTTGCTTCGAAAAAATCAATTCGCCCTTATAAATCGTTCAATATAGGGGGGTCTGTAGCCTTGAGGTTACGCTTTCGCTTCATAAGCGGAAGGTCATGGGTTTGATTCCCAGCCCCTCCACAAATAACCCGTCCAGCCACCAGAAGACGCCTGACGGAGGACCGTGCTTTGGGGAGCACATCCATCCTCCGTCAGGCTGGCTGAGACAAACTGACCCTCTTCGCAGGCAGCTAGCCTCAATAACAGCAGAGCTCTCTCCTACCTGCTCGGTGTGAGAGTAAAAGAGTAGGAGAGAGTGAAAGTAAGATGTAAATATAGATAAGTTAAAAATAGATCTGTATCGGTAAAGAAGAAGCTACAGATCAAATGATTCCGGCACAGTAGTGGCCACGAGCAAGGATGGAAAAAAATCAGCTCTAACGACAAACAACACGGTATTCGAATGGTCCAAGAGGGCCGTCGCTCTTGCAGCAACATGATTTCAACACCTCACCACGCGCGCTAATCATAGATATATCGTGCATCCGATGAACTGTTTATCGTAGGACAAAGGGTTTGTCGGATATTGCAACATGTTGCGATTAATGTGAATCAATTTAAAATTCAAGGATAAATTTTCTCACATTTCATGCATCATTGACTTTCAGATTAAAAACGACAAGATAGGTGACAAATCGTGGAGTGCAACCAGAAAAATCCTCCAGAATTATGATTTTGATTCGCGAACAATTTATCGTCAGCTCACATGCCGAGCGATTCATTTTTCGCGGAGCGGAGTTTGTTGTGATGGCGACTAAGGGTTTATCGTTGTTGCTAGGATCGCACGACAAAGAACAACCGCGATGCATCATTTGGTTGGTTGGTTTGACTTTATTAACGAGATTTTTAGCCCTGGGCTAGTTCATCTCGGGACCAACGGCTTTACTTCCCTTCCGAAGGAAGTCGTCACTATAACTTTTTACGTCATAAGTGACTATGTCGAGGATGGGATTCGATCCCAGGTCCTCGGCGTGAGAGGCGAGTGTTCTAACCACTACACCAGGTCCGTCCCCTTGGATGCATCATTTGTTTTACCATGATCACTAGATTTCCATCCTTGGCCATGAGCACAAAGCGCCTTAAAAAAAAAAGAAAATGTTCAATATACATTTTTTGACATCAAGCCAAGTGAATATTTCCAAAAAGGAATCATCACATTTTGCAAATTAGTTCATTATTTTGTTTTCTACTAATACACTGAACTTTTACTAAACTATTACTACTTTTTTCAAAGCTTCAGAACAAAAATCTCATCGTTATGGTAAATATTCAAAATTAAATTCAAAAATTAAAGATGGTCCCCTTAGACACACTGCATGACGAGTGTTTTGGGAAAAGACAAAAATTTCATTGCCAATCATTTGCCATTGTTTCATTCAAGGCAGTGAAAAGTTTTCAGGGACAACTAGTGTGATCATAAATTTACAGTGTGGTATGAGTTTGATAAATCACTTGACTATGACAGCATAAATGGAAGTTTTAGCATGGAAGTTGTTTCTCAAATCTCACGAACCGTTGTTGATTTGTACCCGAAATAAAATAGTCTTATCAGGTTATTACCAAAAACTATTCCGGCAAACTTTATGTTGCAATTTTGTTGACGGAAAACTCATATACCAAATGACTATGAAGTGTTTTCTAAGTATTTATATTTTTTGCCTACAATTTTTCACAAAAACACGTAAGCCCTGCATGAACACAACTGTAAGCGAGTTAGGTAATTCCATTGAACCTTTTTCGTACTAAACAGTGGCAAACAACCACCACACTCTATTTATTCTTTTTAATAGATAAATCGGCATTTAGAGCATACCTTAAAAATAAGAATTTACACAAAACATTTTCTCAAAGTCTTCAGTGAACACCATATGGCGAATTTCTTAGCCGGCAGTGTATTATCCATGCTATCAAAAGTATTAAATGTCACTTTTGTTGCATTTGTTTTATAGACAACTAGAAAAAACTTATATTTGACTGAAAATAAACATAATTTGTTTATTTAGAACATGTTTGAAAAGAGTATATATTATGACATACATGTAACATGAATATGACATATTGAGACTGTTTGTTTGTCGTACATGTCTAAAACAACCGAAATAAGACATATAACCAAACACATGTTTTGATAAACACAAGAAGACAAATATAAAACATAATATGTTTGAAACATAGTAAACATAATTAAAACATTTTCAGCAAAATGGTAGATTTGTATTGCAAAACAAATTATATGCCTTAGTAGAACATCTCCATTCAAGTTCAATATTGAAAGGTTTAACAAAACAAAATAGCGACTTACGTGAGACATGACATGTTTCAAAAACTTTCTAGCAATCAATGTAAGACAAACTGTGTATTTTTAAATTTGGATTTATGGCTTCGGTGTTATTTGGGAAGATTATTATTTTTTTTTATTTATTCAATTATTCATCTTAATACTATCTATTTTTTCAACCGGGAAGATTGTCTTTGGTTGTTAACACCAGAAGATTTTCGTTTCTTCGTATTATTAAGAACAAAGCATGCTGTATTTTCTTGGTTTTCATGTGCTTCTGAGAATTCACTAGCAAAAATGCTTCGTTCGTCTTTTGATATACCGTATTGTCTCTAATTCCGAACAGATTCATATTCCGAACACCCAGTTTTTGTATGGCGATTTGGTTCAAATGTTTCATTGAAATATATCATCAAATTACAAGTAAATGGCAATCAATTGCAATTCAATTTTAACGTCTTCTACTTTATTTCATACCTTGGGAGTAGTGATGATTGTCTAGTTCAAGACCAATAATACTAGCTCAGATAAATTTACTTGCGAAATTATTCATATGAATACGATTTGTTCGTGCTGTTCGGAATTTGAATCAAGGTGTTCGGAATTTGAGGCAGAATGAACACAGTGTTCGACATTTGAATGAAAATGTTGTTAAATACTTTTACGTAGAACCAATACTAAACCAAATTAGTTCAACATTTTTATCGGCACACTCAACAGCTAACAGTTATGCTATGCGAACAATATCAAATATTCACAAATACCAGTTGGCCTTAAGTGTTCGGAATATGAGTCAAAACGGTAAATGAATGATATTTTTTGTTCCAGGAATTGGAACAAGGTTAGAAAATCTTTTTGGTAAACTTATGATTCTCAAGCCGTTTAAATAATAACAATTATCCCAAAGACAATGGAGAAATACGACGTGCAACCATCACCAACTATTATCATCTCTTCATCACATCGTCAATCATTTCGCATAGTGCACTTTTCAAGGGTATTTATGCTCTTTCATTTTGCCCACGCCGGACCAACATAGTTCATTCATGCCTCGCGTAGTTATGTAACTTATCACTTATTTCAATAACCAGTGAACGTGTCAAAGTGCCGCTGAACATATCAGTTTAACATATTTTGAAGGCTTAACTTACTTTCCTTATTTCTCCAAGCCAAGCAGTAAAACTCACCTCCCGATCGGCAACAGGTCTGCTTAATTTCGACAGTTTCTTATCTTTGGCGTCGTCGGTTCAGTGCATTAATGGTGAAAGTAAACTCCTTGCAATGACGCCCAGTTCTGCAACCACACAGGATCATGGCGGTTCCCAGTATAAATACTATATGCTGTGAAGGTAACGTTACCATTGTAAGTTTGTCCATTCTTCTGTACGAATATAGCTTAGCTGCTTTGTCAAAATGGCTTTCAAGGTAGAACGATTCTTGAGTAAACCTTCAAATGTGAGCTCTAATTTAAATTTGAATTCTATTTTAGATCATAGGTATGTTGGCACTTGCTACCGCTGTTAGTGCTCAAAGTGGAATCGGGTACTATGGTCACCATCTTCAAAAGCAGCTTCAAACAGCAGTCGATCATCATCACCCAGAAGTGCACCATTTAGAAGAACAACACCATGAGGTCCAACAGATTCAACATCAGCCTCAGGTTCAAGTGTATCACCAACCTCAAGTGCACTACCAACCGCAACATAACAACCAGCATCACGAGGAAGAACATCACGCCCCAGCTCATTATCAGTATCACTATGGAGTCCATGATGAGCATACCGGAGATGTTCACGGTCAACAGGAATCTCGGGAAGGAGACAAAACCGAAGGAGAATATTACCTGATCGATGCCGATGGCCACAAACGAACTGTGACCTACCATGTCCATGGCAAGAGCGGATTCATTGCCCAAGTGCATCGCGAGCCATTCAAGGGCCACCAGCAGCAGCAACAGCAATATCATCATCAACAGCATGATGAGCATCATAATCAATACCAACAACAGCATCATACTTATCATCACTAAAATTGCTATCTAGGAATAGTATAGAAATAAAGGAAAGTTACCATCTAGCTACAATTATCATCAAACCTCGCGTTCATAATTTTCAATTTCTCCTATAATGATCAGTGACATATTTATAATAAGGACTTAACATTTACAATCATTTCAAATACAGAAGAATAGTAAGCAGAAGACTGATGCAAATTTTAAAGTTTCAGTAACCCTATACGCTGTCAATTATGATGTTTTACCAAAGTTTGAACTGATATAGATGGAATTTGGGAATGCACATGTTATTTATAGTTTACATATAATTGACTACGGAAAACGCCAACTTTTTGTGTTCATGCTTCTGACTCATCATCACAATATTTTACTTCAAATTTACATATTTTTCTCAAGCGAAATCCTCCCAGCTACAACTTTACCGAATCTCAATCTTTTATTGCACATCTGGGTAATTGGTTATTATTGTTTTCAAGATGTAAATTATGCTGAGATGAACAATCCTTTTCCAGAGCAACACTGCTTTTATTTTTGTAGTAGAACATAGAAGCCTGTAATACATTAACCTATGAGTCTCTTTCACTCTGCAATGAAATTAGTGACCAACAACAAGGCCAGTAAACGTCAAAATCCCATACAAAATCCAAACAGCGTAGAGCCCCATAGCCAATTTCACGATGAATAATATATTTTGTCAGTTTACTGGTACAGATCTCTAGTTTTCAAAAGTGGCCAGAGCAATTTAGGAATATTCCTGTGGCTGGAGTTATTCCGGTGAGTCACTGGCAGCGCAGTTGCTGGCTAGTGTAGTGTGCTGTTTCAATACCTAAAAAATAATGCGTTCTCGGGCTAGGCATTGGATATAAATAGAAAGCGTTGTGTTTGGATGGGCATCTAATTCTACCGAAAGAGGTGCACTTTGCGAAAAAGGACCACGTGATTATTGAGCTGAAATCGAATTCAGGTTAACTTCTGCGTTCATGAGTCCTCTCATGGCGTAGGGGTGACGCACCCTAACTAGAGATCAGGGAGTCGTGAGTTCGATTCTCACTGAGAAGACGTGTAACCTTTTCGCAAAACTTCACATCAATTTGTCCATTTAATCCAATTGCAAACTATATGTAATGTTTAGCTTTTCGGTAGTTGTTAAACTTCCACTCGACTGGTTAAGCCGTAAACCACGATTCATAATTAAAAACAAGTACGTTATCAATGTCATCATGACCGGAATCACATCTATTACAAGTATTACTTACCGCTAGCTTAATCCTGTGCAAATGTGCATCACCGAGTAATGGTTGGACATAAGTCTTGACATCAAGTAAATGAAATCTCGACCTTTCCACCAAGCTCGCAAGGAAACTCAAGGAACTATGGAATGTAACTACAGTCCAGTTGGCCATTTAGCCAATTACTTTGCCAACCGTGAAGAGAATCTGACGTACTAAATGACAAAAAAAATCATTGTTTGAAATTCTTCTATCATAAATCTCACTTTCCTCGGCGCCCACCTTCTCATTGCTATAAATTAAGCTTTGCGCATAAAGGTAATATCGTATAATCTTTCGAACAGTGTTTATTTTTTCAAATTTTTGTAAGAAAGTAAGATACATGCTTTGCCAGTTTTATCGACCAGAGTGGCTCAATAAAACGAAGACTATCCGAGAAGATGAAGAAGTGGTCTGTGGGCATGTTGGAGATCATCCTCAAAGCGAAGTTGTTTACTGCCAGCTCAGCAACATAAACCGTGCAAGGTTCCTCCAAGGTTATCATTAAAGACACCAAAGCCAGTGGATGCATTAATGGGGATCCCGTCTGTTTAAAATCTCCTGTAACAATGGACATGACGGTATTTTGCGTTGAAAATACAGTCAGTGACATAAGTTAGTAACCAAATGCTGTTTTTCCATACAAAATGCTCAAGTTTGGGGTGCTGTATCTCAGCTTCTGATAGTCCGAATTGACTGAAATTTGGATGACGAACTACAAATAACTTAAAGTTTTGCCTGTAAAGGAATTATAACATCGCAGTCATTTTCCATAGAGTTCCAGAGGGTTGTTTAAAGACAAAAGTAAGTAACCGAGAGACTTTTTTATTTAATATTTTATTTGAGAACGTCGCGACGCATTGGAAGCCCACACAATAGAAACCTCAGCCAGTAAAGTTGCTGGCTAGTGTTGTGTGCTATTTCATTACCTAAAAAATAATGCGCTCTCGGGCTAGGCATTGGATATAAATAGAAAGCGTTGTGTTTGGATGGGCATCTCATTCTTCCGAAAGAGGTGCACTTTGCGAAAAAGGACCCCGTGATTATTGAGCTAAAATCGAATTCAGGTTAACATCTGCGTTCATGAGTCCTCTCATGGCGTAGTGGTAACGCGCCCTAACTAGAGATCAGGGAGTCGTGAGTTCGATTCTCACTGAGAAGACGTGTAACTTTTTCGCAAATCTTCACATCAATTTGTCAATCTAATCCAATTGCAAATTATATGTAATATTTAGCTCTTCGGTAGTTGTTAAACTTCCACTCGGCTGGTTAGCCGTAAACCACGATTCATAATTAAAAACAAGTAATAACATAATATTAATGACACAAATCATGACCTGTTCGTTTTTTTCTAAAAATGATAGTTGTATAAATCACATGTGCTTAATTACGTTACTGAAAAGCGTTGCATAATGAACCATTACGCAACTAAAATGCGCTGCGTAATGAGTCATTAGCAAACGGTTTTCAGTTGGGTAATAGACTCATACGACAATTCGGGAAAGTAGGCCATTCCATGACGGGTTGGCGTGATGAAAAACAGCCTATTACGATGAGGAATTGCAAAATTGCTTTACCGAACTCAAAAAGTCTGTTTGAGTGTGGTTCCTTTCCTGCACTGAAGTATGCAGTGCGGTAATAATAATTATGCAACTGAAACCAGTGCTGTAATGATTTATTACGCAACGCTAACTCATTATGCAACTGTTTTGAGTTGCGTAATGAATTACAACACAACAATGTTCCAGAAGTTGTAAAATAATGGTGCATGTATTCCGATATAATTTCATATACCCTCAAGTGGTCTTCTACGAAAATGTAAAAAATGTTGTACGTAACTCGTTGCAGAACTCGATTTTTACAGCACGAGTCGTAATTATCCTACTCGGCAAGCCTCGTAGGATAAACCTACGACTCGTGCTGTAAAAATCATCATTCTGCAACTTCTTCCGTAAACTACTATTAGAGATCAAAATCTCAAAAACTAGACGTACTATCAAAGTTTTGAAAATAACAATGAATTAAGCAACCCTGAATTTAGGTAAATTTCGGTATTTTGGTGTTTGAGGCAAAATATAATTTGCAATGTTATTTGATTGACATTTTCAACAGATGCAAGAATACAACCGGGATCACAAAAACGCATTTTCTCAACAATGGTAGTGCTGGTGGTTTCGTCGACCATGCGAATATAGCTAGTTCTGAGTTCATATTGAGTGTTCCGAAAAGTGTGTCGTAGAAACAATCAAAAATTTCCATTACCCTTCCTATACCACACGTTGACTAACATGATGTAACTTATTACGCTAATTAAATTCACTCTTGCTTTCTACCATACCACCGCCAGATCGTTTTCTTTTACCACAACCGTAATCGATCTTCTGGTACCGTTTGAATTGAGATGTTATCGTATCCACCGCAAACAAAAAAATCCTACCAGAGTGTTGCTTGTTGCGCTTGGGAGCAGTATCATAATGTCACGGAAATGTAAACTGGTGACGTCCTCCATGCATCAGGTGATGGCCAACACTTGTTCTAGTTCATCTTTACTTCTACAATGGTGTCATCTTTCTATGATAAATAAGAGCTAAGTAGTGCGAATGAATATTAGTATAAAAAGCTGTTCCTGTTCTGTTGCTAGTATCAGTTTGATCACAGCCTTAGATTAGCCAAAGCGCTTTAGAGATTAAGGCTGATCTTAGTTAAACAATGGCTTTTAAGGTAGTTCTCGTCGTGAGATTCTTGTGAAAATGGTTTGTTGATTTCCAATATTTCTTTCAGTTTTTATTATTCCTCGTGGCAGCGGTGGGAGCTGCAAGTATTCACGAACGCCAATCACAGTCACAACAACAGCAGCGGCAACGTCAGTCAACGGATGTCGTAGGACAAAACGAAGATGGACCTGTAGGATACGATTTCTCATACTCGGTACAGGATCCAACGACGGGTGATATCAAAAGTCAGGAAGAATCTCGGCGAAATGGAAACGTACGGGGACAGTACTCGTGGGTGGATGCCGATGGAAACCGACAGATTGTAGAATACCAGGCGGATGACCACAATGGCTTCCAGTCGGAGCATCGCAGAGAGCCTGCTGTGCCACGACCACGGCCTCAACATGTTCTTCAGGTTATTCCAGCCCCACTGTACACCATTGATACCGTCCTGGCTCCCGTACATTCGTCAGTTTCTCGAGTGGACCATCGCCGAAGACAGCAACCGGACAACCGAGATGAACGTCGTGATGATCGAGATGATCGTGACGATCGTGACAGCCGTGATGGTCGTGATGGACGCGATGACCGGGATAATCGCGAAGGACGTGATAATCGTGATGGACGAGATAACCGCGACGGACGTGAAAACCGTGCTGATGAACGAGACAACCGCAATCGCAGTGATGACCGTGATAACCGTGACGGACAGAACCAAAACCGTGAGCGTCAACGGGACCAAGGTCGACGAGGTCGCGATAGTGTCGCTCAATCGGAAGTGCGATTCCAGGATCCTGTCGTTGCGTATCAATACAGCAGCTGAACCATACCAAAAAGCAAAACTCGCTAAATGAAGGAATTATGGAAGACGACCGTGCATGTCAAACGCTGTAATGTAGTCTAAGCCGCAAATCGAAATAAAAGTCACTGAACACGAACCGTTAAACTAGTGTTTTTTTTTTATTTGAGATTTAGTTATTAATGTATTATTGGTCGTAGAGTGAGATGCAGTGTTTTGGATCTGAGTGCCAGAGCTGAGGGAACCCAATATCAATAAGATTGGTATCGTATAACGAAGTATCATCAATGCAGTTTAGGGACGATCCAAATATGACGTCCATCGTTTTCGGGATTTCTAGACCCCCCTCCCCTCTCTGTCGGGCTTTTTCCAAGACCTTACACACGCACTGTCACACATTCGTAGACCCCCGCCCCCTCCCCCTAATGATGGACGTCATTTTTGAATAATCCCTTATGACATAACTATCCTCAAAATTTCCGCATTGAACACAATAGGGTTCTGCTTGTGTATGTTAACACATACACACTCCGAAAAAATCATGTGATTTTACGTCTTTTGGATGCACATAAAAGAAGCAAGCCAAATGACGTGAATTTGTGTCACATTTTAAATACGATGGTGTCTAATTCGAGAAATGTCAATCATAGTGGCATCGTTTTCGTGTCCTTCATCATGTAAAATTACATTTTTCGTTCAATACATCTTTCAGAACACATTTTTACGTCATTTCATCACTTACATCATATGTCACTCAGTCATAATGTGAATTACGTCCGCAGTAATTTTCATTATTTTTAAGAGTGTACACTACCCGTCATAAGCACGGACTCGTTTGAAAAAGTATTACAACACTCAGCTGAATATTGAATCACCAGGAACAGTTTAGCATCACCTCAAAACAGGAACATTCATGATGCTAAATCTTAGAGATGCTGAGCTACACTCTTGAAAATAATGAAAATCACTCCGGACGTAATTCACATTATGACTGAATGCATTAGCGTCACTTGAACTCAAACCTAGGGGGGCTTGACCGATTCGATTTAAAAAATTGCTTAAGCGAGATTCGAACATAGTATGAGAATTTTAATTTTCTAGGGGGGGCTTGAAGTTTTCTAGGGGGGGCTTAGACCCCCCTAGCCACCCCGTATTTACGCCAATGACTGAATGACACATGATGTAAGTGATGAAATGACGTAAACATGGTTTCTGAAAGATGTATTGAAAGAAAAATGTAATTTTACATGATGAAAGACTTGAAAAGGATGCCGCTATGATTGACATTTCCCGAATCAGACACCATCGTATTTAAAATGTGACACAAATTCACGTCATTTGGCTCGCTTCTTTTATGTGCATCCAAGAGACGTAAAATCGCATGATTTTTTCGGAGTGTGTAGTGAGCATGTAAAATTTAGCATTCTAAACTAGTTTTATCTTGTGACCCACATGAGATACAATGAAACCTCCATGAGTCGATGTTCTATGACTCGATATCGACTCATGCAACCATACTAGAAACAAAACTTCCTGGTTACTATGATGGTCCCTTGAAACAACTTTCCAAAAAATTGCTGTTCCATGACTCAATATTTCTATGAGTCGATGGTCTCTTCAATATCGACTCATGGAGGTTTCACTGTAGAAAGTTTGAGTTCACGGCAATTTTGTTTAGCAGGTCATGAATATCCAAATGGCAAACCGTTTGGTTCGAAGTTTTACCACTAGATAGCGTTAGTGAGAATGTAAAATTGAGCATTTTAATGTAGTGCTATCTGTTGAACCACATGAGATAGAAAGTTCGAGTCTTCGGCAAAATAGCACATAAAGTTGGGCAATTTATGCAAGTTCTATCTGCTGATTCACATGCGATAAAAAGTTTGAGTGTTCGGCAATGTTGTTCAGAAAGTCAAGAACATCAGGTAGGCAAATAGTTTGGTTCGTCATTTTGCCGCTGGGTGGTGCTTATTAGCATACAAAATTGAGCATATTTATACTAGTGATCCAAATGACAAAGAAAATTCGAGTCTTCGGCAAAATTGTTGAGAAAGCCAAGCACATTCGGAAGATAAACAATTTGGATCTTAACTTTGTTACTAGGTGGCGCTAGTGAGCAAATACAAATGAGCATTTAAAACTATTTATTTCTTCTAATCCAAATATGACAGAGAATTCGAGTCTTTGGTAAAACCTTCCTGATGTCCTTTACCAGCTGAACAACTTTTCTAAAGATCACTTCTATGCCAATTAACAAGTTTGTATGTGAATTTAGAACAACTACCGTAAAATTGAAGATTACAAATACTTTCCAATTGGACTAAGAGGAGAAATTGAAGTCAAATTATTAAAAAAGTTTCACATCTTCTCGGTGAGAATCAAACTCACGACGCACTGTTCACTAGTCAGGGCGCGTTACCGCTACACCATGAGAGGACCCATGGACGAAGAAGCTATCCTGAATTCGATTTCAACTTCATAATCAAGTGGTTTTTTTCGCAAAGCACAACTCTTTCGGAAAAATTATATGCCCATCCAAACACAACGTTTTCGTTAGCGTTGGCGTGTAGTATGTGGTCTTTCAATACCTAATAAATAATGCGCTCTCGCCTATTGTAAAATCTTTACTGCAGTATGTATGCTCTTCATGATATTTCTCAATTCAATACCCTGATAGCCCTACATATTTTTCCTCTTCTAGAAATCATCTGCGATTGATTTGGTCTTAACCGACTCTAGTCATCTTTGTAGCCAATTAGTTACTCATGCTGATTTTCATTCTGATCATATCCCTGTTACATTTCAAATATCCCATGAAGCGATTCTCAATCCTATCAGCTCCACTTTCAATTATTTTCGAGCCGACTGGAATAAACATGAAACGTATATTGACTCTAATCTTGATGTTAATATATCATTACAAACTAAACTTGATATTGACAATGCTCTTGAAACTTTAACAAATTCCATTGTTGAAGCCAGGAGCATTGCAATTCCAAAATGTGAAGTTAAATTTGAATCCGTGATTATAGACGATGATCTTAAACTCTTGATCCGTCTTAAAACGTGAGGAGGAGGCAATTTCAACGCACTCTTGATCCTGCTATGACAATTATATGGCAGGATTTGCAGAAAGATATCAAGAAAAGTTTTGCACAATTAAGAAACAAAAATTTTGCAAATAAGTTATCTCAATTGGACCCTGGCTTTAAGTCCTTTGGGAAATTATCTAATCTTGAAAAAAAACCTCAGAAGCCGATACCGGCATTGGAAGAGGAAAACAAATTATTACTAACTAATTGTGAAAAAGCTCAAAAACTAGCTATGCAGTTTGAAAGCACGCACAATTTTAATTTAGGACTAACTTTTCCAATTGAAAATCAAGTTACTCAGAACTATAATTAAAAATTTCAAAAATATGACAGCTTCTGGCGATGATGGAATTTTCTACATCCTCATCAAGAAACTTCCAGAAAGTAACTTATCATTTTTAGTTGATATATATAACAAATGTTTTAATTAGCATAATTTCCTGACAAATGGAAAAATGCTAAGGTTTTCCAATATAAAAACCAAACAAAAATCCTGCAGAAGCTTCTAGCTATCAGTAAACTTTTTGAAAAGGTCATTTTAAATAGAATGATGGTCCACATTAACGAAAATTCAATTTTTGCCAATGAAAAGGTCGGTTTCCGCCATGGACATTCGACCACGCATCAACTGTTACGTGTGACAAATTTGATCCGTTCCAACAAATCTGAAGGCTATTCTACTGGTCTTGCTCTTCTAGACACAGAAAAAGCATTCGACAGTGTTTTTCATGAAAGTTTGATCGTAAAATTAAAAAACTTTAATTTTCCAACATACATTGTTAGAATAATTCGAAGTTATCTGTCAAATCGTACACTTCAGGTTAATTATCAGAATTCCATATTTGAAAGTATTCCTGTAAGAGCTGGTGTCAAAAATCATTGTTTGCGGATGACACAGGCCTATCCGCCAAAGGACGAAGTCTGCGTGTCATCTGTAGTCGATTGCAAAAAAGTTTGAATATATTTTCTTCATACTTGCAAAAATGGAAGATTTCTCCTAATGCTTCCAAAACTCAACTAATCATTTTCCCACATAAACCAAAAGCTCTTTATTTGAAACCTTCAAGTAGACATGTTGTCACGATGAGAGGGGTCCTAATTTATTGGTCAGATGAAGTTAAGTATCTAGGGCTCATGCTAGATAAGAATTTAACTTTCAAAAATCACATTGAGGGTATTCAAGCCAAAGTAATAAATATGTAAAATGTCTCTATCCCCTTATTAATAGAAAATCAAAACTTTGTCTTAAGAACAAGCTTTTGATATTCAAACAAATTTTCAGGTCAGCCATGTTGTATGCTGTACCAATATGGACTAACTGTTGTAATACCAGGAAAAGAGCTCTACAGAGAATAAAAAAAAAAATTTGAAAATGATTCTGAGGCTTCCTCCCTGGTATAGTACCAATGAGTTACATAGAATATCCAATGTTGAAATATACAATCTTCTATTGCCACAATTGATGATATAACGCATTAGGTTAAGTTAGGTTAAGTAAGTTAAAAATGTTATTATTTTCCTCTTATAAGCAGGTGAAATCAACTGACCTGTAAAAAATCTGAACTGCTACGGCAAATGAAATGTAATATGTTGTTAACAAAATGTTAATAAAATCTTAAATTTGTTTTACAAAATTAGGATGATAGTGTTGTCTTATAACACAGAACACCTAGATATAAGAAATGAATGTAATGTTTGGAATGATAAACAAAAATAAAAAAAAGAATGAAAAAACTTTAGTATGATGAACGGGATACAAGCATTGAAAAATCAATATTCTTTTGAAAAAAAAATGGATAAGCACTAAAGAATCAAAAAATTATACTGAAAATTTTAAGCCAAACACCAAGAAACGTGAAAAATTTGAAAGAAAAATAATAATTTTTAGAACAAATACACAAACCCTTTAAAATGAACAATGTTAGTGGACAATGCCACTAACAAGTATAAATTTGTCAAAAAAAATGTGAAACAGTTAACATATAAGAGAAAAGAAGATGAGATTTTAAACCTCATGGAGAAGAGATTCAAAAATAACATCACTCCGAGAGGGTTTTCCCTGCTACAAATAAAACAAATAAATAAATAAATATATGATTCCTATTTACTAACTTTAAAGTGCTACTTTTTTCCAGTTATTTCTTAAAAAATATTTAGCTCTGAAAAACTGATTTCAGATTTAAATCCTTTTTTAGCAAAAATTCATTTTACAATGCTACTTCAAATTTGTTTTCTTATTTATACCAAACTTTTTATTATTTCATTCTATTTGTTTAGCTACTTCTCCATATACTACTGATAGTAATCCTTTTTCAAGATCATGGTATAATTTTACCATTTTTGTTTTCCAGAATAATTTACACAGATACACTATTGAAATGTTTCACCGATTTTGCAAAACACTTTTTGTTTCATAAATTTAAGAAGGAAAATGACAACTTATATTGAAGTAATTTGTGAAATTTGAAACTTTTTAATTTGAAAAGAAAACAGTTAAAGTGGGTACTCAAACGGGGATTGATTTCACACTTTATAAAGAACCATATTAAACACTCAACTCAATTGCATTACAATCAATTGTCAACTCTACGTTCAAATGAAATCGAAACTCGTACACAGAATCCATCAACTTCAAGCCCTCGACAACGGAAACAACACGACTGACCCGTCACTGGGTCAAGTTTTACCTCGTCTCTGTTGGTTTGGTAGGAACCCGACACGAAGACAACAAAAAAGAAACGGTTCAATGCTTCTCTGCGCAGCGCCATCAAAAAACAGCTTCTCACCGGACGATCCCCCGGGGCGGTTCAAGTTGCTTGGAAGCAATTACGTAAGATCTGAACTTGTGTCTTGAAAAATGAAAATAAAACAACCATAATGCGGGAATAAGCACCAGTTGGTCTACGCATAGCCATGGTTTTTTAGGGGTTCTTCTGCTCTCGGCTTGGCCACTAAACCTGTTTTACATCGAACACGGTAAAATGAATTGAAACAACGTGTACCCAACGTCGACATGCGAATAATGAAGTATTTCATATACAGTTTAGTTTGAAATAAAAGTAGCGCATGGCATTTTTTCATACAAAATGGTCAATTAATGTATTGATCCCTTGCAAGCAATTGAGCTGAAATCTCCGCCAAAGAAAAAAAGAATGTTAATTTTTTTAATCACCAGCTCTAGCCGGAGAGTATGATACTAGATAAAATTGCTCAAAATAATACCAGTTTTTCATTCAAATTTCTGAAAATTTGACATTGGGTAGAAAGATAGTTCGTCTGTATACATTCATTATCAGAAAATCGAAACATTGTACCTATTGAGAACATGCTTTTACATTTCAAATTTTCAAGCCAGCCATGTTGCGTGCTGTACCAATATGGACTAGCTGTTGTGATACCAGGAAGAAAGCTTTGCAGAGGAAAATAAAAAAAAGATGAAGCTGCCTCCCTTGTATAGAACATCCAGAATATCTAATGTTGAAACATTATAAAATAAGTCAAGTGAAATCATTAATAAAGATCGTTGCAAGTTTCTATTGCGATAAATGCTTTATAAATTTAAGTTAAGTTTTATTTTTTATTTTTTTTTCATATAAATCGGTAAATCAAATTGAATGATATGTAATATGATGTTGACAAGAAGTTAATAATAGCTTAATTTAGTTTTACCAAGTAAGTGTGATAATGTTGCCTAACTCAGAACACCTCGATATAAGACATTATTATATTAATTTGAAATGATACTAAAAAATAATAAAATAAAAATGTGATTACAAAATTTGACATACTTGTTGTTCTGTGGAGAAGAGAAGGAGGGTAGGTAGAATAACGAGAGCTTATCAATCTTACCAAATTTATAAGAAAATTGCTTAAAAATTAAACACGAGATGTTCAGCATTTTTCAACCGTGCAAATATGACCCGCTCTCTGAGTCTCTCGTTCTCTCGCTTGAACGTGCATTCGCGCGAGTGGTGAGACAAGAAGGTTCGTCCAGGAAGCTGTGCGGAAAATGCAACAAATTTATGTGCAAAAAATATTCGCGATGTTTCGAGTGAGAGGCTACTGCAAAAGGACAATCATAAACTGACTGTGACGTAGGGAGCCTCCGAAGATCGTTCTTCGCATGGCTTAAGTATATAAATGGCATGGACGTAAGGAATGTCATCAGTAACTTGAAGACGTCCGATCATAACCCATTCATCAGATAACATGGCATTCAAAGTGAGTTCTGACGTAGAATAAAAGTAAAAACCAACATTCTAGGTGCTAACGAATATATTTCCTTTTTCCAGTTTGTAGCTCTCTTTGCCGTAATGGCTGTAGCCAGCGCAGGAGTTGTCCCAGTTCAACAGTTGCATACCTCATACCATGAGCCAGCTCACATTGCTTACCATCACGAACCACAACCAACCCTCCTGAAAACTGTTGCCCAGCCAGCATATGTGAAAACAATTGCTCAGCCGACAATCGTGAAGACCATCGCTCAACCAACGCTGGTGAAACAGGTTGAACTGCACGACGATCACAACGCTCAGTACGACTTCTCCTATGGAGTGCACGATGAACACACCGGAGACATCAAGGATCAGCACGAAACCCGTCACGGCGATCAGGTCCATGGCCAGTACAGTCTGATCGATGCTGATGGACACAAGCGTACCGTCGAATACACTGCTGATGATCACAACGGTTTCAATGCTGTAGTCCACCGTGAACCAACCAACATCAAGATCCCACAGCCAGTACAGAAGATCGCCATTGCCCAGCCTGTTACCAAAGTGATCCCTCAGCCAACCTATGTCCATGCTGCTCCAGCCGTTGCCCACTATCATGCCCAAGCACCCACCACTGTGATCAAAACTTCTGGACTTTCTCATTATTAATCAATGGGAATAGTACTCAAGTCATGTTAAAGTTGAACAATGTTAAGCTGTGACGATTCATCTCCGTAGGATATAGTACAAAATATACAATAATTGAAATCTATTCTCCACTTGGAATTTCATTGACAGTGAATACATCACTTGACTCGTAGATTTTAACACGTATAGGCCTAGGTTCCTGCATTCCAGCACTCGGCATCTGCACACATTCTCTGGACTATATTGTCGGCTTTAGAGGTCTGAATTTCGCCATCTGTTAGTCCGTCCGAACCTTTTTTCCACTGCAGGTTAGTAATGCTATGAATTTTACTCAACTGATAAATCACAAACTGTCACTCATTTTGTGAAAAATGGCAAAAAAATATTTTGAAAGCAATTACTTTTGCTGAAAAATTTTGTATGTATTATAAACCTGTGAGTCTTTTCAAATTGAACTATTTTGCAGAAGTGCATAATGCATAAGTAACGACTGTATTCGATGAAATTAGGACACACTAAATAGGTCACCAACAATTATCGTTGAGCCCGATTGTTTTGAAACTTTCTGGAAATAAAGCACTACTAGATGGTTTAGTTTTGACATCATTGGTTTGTTGAACCTCTTCTCCCAACCCAAATGCCCGCACCTTTGCCTTGACCCCTTCCATCAGATTTTGGGTAATGATAGGAGCGACTTGCTTACTTACTTTTAACCACACTTTCTTTAGTTCAAGTTCATTTTCTATCAATTTTGGAATTTTAACGAGCTTTGCCTTCATGATTGCCCAAAATTTTTCAATTGGGCGAAGTTCCGGAGTATTTGGAAGGTTGACGTCTTTTGGTACAAAAACTACATCATTATCTTTGTACCAGTCTAAGACGGGCCGGGCACAGTGGCAAGTGGCCAAATCTGGCCAAAACAGTGTTGGGCCATCGTGAGATCTCAAGAAGGGCAGAAGTCGTTTTTGGAAGCATTCGTCCTTGTAGATTTGCCCGTTGACGGTCCCAAAGGTGATGAAGGGCTGACTCATTTTGCCACATCCGCATATTGCTTGCCAGACAAGTAATTTTTTGGCGAATTTTTACAGTTTCTTCTACCGTACACTCTCCGGAACGGCCAACTTAGAGGTGGCGACGTAGTGTTCCTGTCCTGCCTTTGTTTGGTGTCGGCTTCAATGTAGGTCTCATCGTCCATCACAATGCAGAACGGTTTTGTGAGCCATTCCCTGTACAGTTTTCTTGCACGAGTTTTGGCCACCGAATTCTGTTTTTCGCTCCACCATGAACACATGTAATCCAGAACGTTTCATTGTTTTCTGCAAAAAAACTGAAACTTTCGCCTTTTCCGCAACATTTTTGATCGAAATGCTAGGAAAACGCTTAAATTGGTTCAATACCATCCTGGCCTTCTCCGGATTTGATGTGCCACGTTTTTTGCCACTACCATTTTTCCGCTTGGTTGTCTTACGGTCCTTGAACGTTTTGATCACATGAGATACGGTTGGATGTGCGATTCCGAGCTGTTTGCCGTTTGGGTTTTCGAAGTGAGTGCCCAAAATTTGTTGGTGCACTATTTCTTCATTCGAAGCCATCACTGAAATCACTCGATCGATTTTCACGAAACTCAGCCTATGTAAAAATTACACAATGAAATATATTCAGTCAAAATTTCAATAATTTTTACCCACACGCTAAAAAGTTACGAACAAATGCGTGTGTCCAAATTTCATCGAATACAGTCTTTATTTCCATTTAAGGGTTTTTTGTATTTCATTTTTGTCAGTATTGAGTATTTGCGATAACTCAAAAGTTGGTTTTTAAAATGCTCTGAATTTCCAGCTAATCAAATTTGAAGTTACATATTTTAATGCAATGGTGAAAATAACTGGTCAATATAAGCGATAGAAATCGTGATCCAAGCTTCCAAACATGACTATTTAGTATAAATTTTGTACAAACGGCTAATTCGTACTTCATTCTGACTACTACTACTACTACTACTAAGGGGTTGGAAACTTATTTCAGGTACCAACTCAATGACAAAAGTTGGAAAACAAGTAAACTTATAATACAGTCAACTCTCTATAACTCTAGGGATCGCCGAGTTAGAGAGGTAATGAGCTACAGAACACAAAATCAGTGCAAATGCGATCCAAGAACCATCGAGGTAACCTGAGAACCAAGTTTTACAATGGTCCTCTAACACGATATCAAGCTACAGAATATTGAGTAAGGAAGAGTTGACTGTAGAAATGAGGGAGCAAAACTTTTTCTTTCCATTTAATGATACAAATGTCAAAATTTAAACTGGGCACAAAATTTGATTTACAAATATCCTTGGTATTGCTTCGAAAATCGAGTCGAATTTACAAAGAACACACATTGTGTAAAACCGGCTGATGATTTAAAAGTATTTATATGAAGTTTTGAGAAGAAAATTTTCAACTGACCAACGATCTGCATCACAAAAGCAGGCGATAAAATAATCTCATTAGTAAACCTAAATAATATTGATAGCTATATTATTGTGGTCCAAATAAGGCACCCAATCCAATGTGCACACCTGAAATATTTGCACATTTACGATTGACCACTACGACTTTTGATATAGCGTCAAATGGGATAACTTGCAACACTTTTCAACTTCCAAGTTATTGGGATGAAAAATTTAGGGATTGAGGTCAACCAAAAACAATCTGGTATCCTAATCACCACGTGAAGAATACTACACGGTATTTGTTTTATTATAATGTGGTGTCCTGGGATCAGGAAACATTGAAAATATACATTTTCCATGCTACCCCTGATATGGGGTAACATACAACACACAGTGCTACCTAAAGTTAACCATCAAGAACTTAACTAATACTTTTCATTCAATAATTTACTACAGTATAAACATGACAATAAGCAAAAACAAGGTACCATATTCTTCGAAAACTAATTGAAGATGCTTTAATAATGAGTACTTGACCTATTTGATTGAAATATCAAATGGTATTGTATTGGGTATCCACACGTTAAACTTTTGGCAAATTACAGTTTTGGCGGCTAGTAGAAAGCTATTAAAATATGTACGAGCTACTTTTTCTACAAATACAATGGTTTTAAGGTAATGCATTGCATAATTTATTTTTTGCAATTCGGTTGCAAATCAATTAACTTTTCATTGAGAAGTTGATCAACATAACGGCCTACTTTTCCTACCCAAACAAACAGTGCTGAAAAGTGCTACTTTTCAGCACTCTTTTCGGTGCTGAAAAGTAGCACTTTTTAGTACGGTTTTTGTAGGCGTCAACTGAATAACCCAGTCTCTTCATGTCATTTGTGCTTATTCTGCGTGTGAATCGAGTCGTTCTCACTTCGGGTGACTTGAGGCGACCAATCAAATGGGAGCAAGTTGACACCTCACCGACTCGTCTTGCCTTATATGCCGCACAGAATAAGCACAATTGCATCTGATTCTAGGGATATTCTACGACTTGCGTATGTGAGAATTGTTGGATAGCGAGGTGACAATTCTCGACTCGAGTGAAGTGACTTTCCATTTGGTTTCCAGGGCAAGCCGCTTCACTCGAGTCTATATCCGTTGTGCGATCTGGTTGATGTGGGATCCGGATCGTCTTGCCTGATCTTTCCTCCAATAGGAAATATAGAACTGCATGATAACCGATGGGAGCGAGAAAATTTGTGTCATTCTTGGGTACTACTGTATCACAGCCTACGTGATTGAAAAATGCTGAATGCGTAGTTTCAAGCATGGCTGTACGACCATGTGGGTACTCTTGAAATATTTGTTTGTGCTTTTAGAGTTCATCCAGCTGAAACGGCATTTTTCGAAATAGCAAAAAAGTTGTATGCAACTCGTTGCAAAACTCGATTTTTTCAGCACTCGTTGTATTTATCCAACTCGGCGAGCCTCGTTGGATAAATGTACAACTCGTGCTGAAAAAAACATCATTTTGCAACTTGTTGCATAAATAACTATTTATACATTTTTAAGTAACGTATCATATATTGATATGCTATGTCTTGAAATAACCTCTGTTGGTATTTTGTCATAGCTATCATCATATTTCCTGCAGGAAGTTCACAATGGCAGATCTGGATGCTACCGTCGATACTGGTTTTTAAAATTAATCACATTTTCAACGAAGAAAAAATAAATTCTAATATAAATGCGGTTTTTGTATTTTTTTTTTTCATTTGATATCAAACGTGAAATTTATTGGATGAAGTGCTACAATTTTAACGTAACAAATAAATGTTAAATTCAGCTTTTTCATATGTTATTGATAACAAGCGGTAAGAAATATGGTACAATTGAATTTTAAATTGCTGTTGCAAGTTACCCTAGTCTTCAAAAACGTTTTTGATTTTTTTAGTGTTCCAGCATGAAATTTTCTAAACTTGTGTGTAGTAATTTTGTACACTATAAAATACTGTAGAATATAGCAAGTACCTCGAATTGCATAATTCTACCGTTTGTGTGGTACTGGGAACGCTTTTCAGTCTTGTTCAAACGTGTGGTATGGATTTCACCTCCAGCAAACTAAAATAGAAAAAATACTCAATTCATCGCCAAATCTTCTGTTTTATACCTAAGGTCAATAACCGGTGTAATAAGTTAAAATAATTTTAATCCATGTTACAGAAAACGTCAATGTGTTGCAAGTTTCATCCCTATTGCAAGTTACCCCATTTGACGGTACGTGTTTCTTAATCTGTAAGGAACAAGTATTCCAAATAGTGCAGCTATCCAATATAAATTGCAAATTTTCATGAGATTGCATTATCTGCTTCATTATCTTATATGGTGCGCAAACCAAAATATTACACCAGAATAATAAAGAAAAAGATCGCACAATAAAACCGAAAAGGGAACATCAATTCCAACACTGAATGAAAACAGAGAAGTGGGGGTAACTAGATTCAATCCTGTTATTTTTCTTTTATTAACCATAACCCACTATCTTTTGACATTCTCTATTCACACAATTTTTACCTCCAACATTTCACCTTACCTTAAAAGATTTATTCACGACAACTTTATTTTTTGTCAACAAAAATTAAATAAAGCTGCACATCCCCCATGAATTATTTTGATTATCGAAGCATATGAAAGAGGAAAGATTTAACTTTCATCTGACCAAATTTGAAACATAATGATTTTTTTTGTTGTAAAGTTACACAAAAGACATAAGGTACCGTCACCATTCACCGTGTATGAAAAAAGGTCTTCAAAAATATGTCTAATTCTCATAAACTATAAATGTTTATTGTAAATATAAAGAAAATTATATAAATAGTTATGTTTGTCAAAAAGAAGTAGACAGCTGTATTCGCAAATGGAATAGTAAGGTCGCATCACCCCTTTCTATAGTACCATTCACCGTGTCGAACATCGTCAATTTTTGCGTTACGTAATAAATAGACTGGCCCTAAAACAAAAATGTTGTAAAACTCAACGGGGCACCCCCTAGATATGAACCTTAGGGTAAGAAAAAGGCTCTCAAAAAATTTCAACTCGATTGGTTGCTCCACCAGCTGGCGCATTCAATTTGTAGTTTGTATGGGATATTCGTTTCAAATATATAGAGAATTGACCCAATGTCACTGTTTCGTTCCGTATACTAGTTGGTCACGTTTAATTGAGCCCAGAATGACAGATACACTATTTGATACCCTAATGAACATAATTGCAGAAGGTTGTATGTGGATTTGAGCTCGTTTTCATTAACTTTTCAGTTATTGAAAGTAAGGCTGAATCAGCCTCCCGTACAATCACATATATGCATGCGCCTTGTGTAGCAGCTCGCCCAGCGTCATAGGTGGCTATGATGCGCTTAGTGGCTATGTTGAAGAAATACAAAGCAGTATAGCATGAGATTAGCGAATCTGCTTCAAATAGTTAAAACACCAACTTTATCAATTTTAATCATGATACATCCTTCTACAATATTGTTCAGTAAGGTATCAAGTAGTGTTTTTGACATTCTGGGTGCAATTGAACGCGGTCAACGATTTTCCTGAACCAAACAGTAGATGAAGTGCTGAAACCCATATGTTTGAGCTGGAAATCCCATATTAACTTCAATTCAAATGCGCCAGCTCATGGAACGACTAAATGAGCTGAAACTTTCAGGAAAGCTTCTTCTAACTCTAAGGAATAATCCTGAAGGGTGCCCCGTGGAATTATACAACTTTAATTTTCTCCCATACTAAGCTGGGCCAGTCTAGTAATAAATGAACGCTGCCCAAGGAACAATGTTCCGAAAGGTACATTTTTAAGGTTATCTAAATTTATGATCATTAGAAATTGCCTGAATAATTGGACAACCCATTTTTTTTTTTTTTTTTCAAAAAAGGCTTGCTCTTCAATTGAATCATAGCATAAATAAGAAACCTCCTATAAAATTCAAGTTATTTTGAAGAAACAATTCTTAAGATATCATAAAACAATTTTCACCCATTTTTAAGAGAAAAATATTTCAAACTTTAAGGGAACCGAAATGAATAGAATCTTAGGTTTAAAGTACGTTTCGGTGGAAGTACAAATAAAGTCTTTGTATGAATGAAACCTACGCCTTCATAGAGCTGCTAATATAGTCCCCACACACACTGGAGCAGATCACTGTTATCGACGGCCAAAACCTCTATTACTGTGGATATGTATCCTAAAGGTTTGATGCCTTCGGAAACGTATTTTGGAATAATTTATACAACTTTCGGAATTCGTCGTATTTGATCTAGATATGTAAATACTGACATAGAGCAGTTTTATCTTTTGAAAGGATCGTCCTAACAAAAAAAAACTTCCTTCTGTAGAGTTGCTCACTAAGTCATTTTTGACACATCGTTCGAAGACACTTATACTCTATTACTGACATGGATGGCGACGCTTTATGAAAACAGGAAAAAATATCGATTTTGACCGTTTTCTCGTACAAAAAACTGTTAAAATAATTAATATGCGATTTAAATTGAGAAATTTATTATTTAAGCTGCTTTCAGATCTAGAGAATAATCCGGTCATAGTGTTTGCCCATGTGCTCTTGGGGATTAGAGCTACGTTGATACTGTGAGATACATTCATCAGCTACAATTTTGCCGAAGACCGTTTTCTAATTTGATGTCCCAGTAATTAGTTATATATTTTTATATGAGTTGTGAAACTTTGCCTATAATTATTAGGCTGATCTGCAGTAGAGGGTCTTGTCCCGGGAATCCCGGGACAAAAATCCCGGGAAATCCCGGGATCTAAAAAATCCCGAATCCCGGGATATTTTCGAAAATCCCGGGATTTCCCTAAATTGCATGGTGAACTAGAAAATACGAATCTATGACATTTGGTCGAAAGACTTTTGGTCGAATGACATTTAGTCGAATGACATTTGGTCGAAAGTACATTTGGTCGAACGGACATTTCGTCGAATAGACATTTGGAGGACCCAGATAGCCGTAGCGGTAAACGCGCAGCTATTCAGCATGACCAAGCTGAGGGTCGTGGGTTCGAATCCCACCGGTCGAGGATCTTTTCGGGTTGGAAATTTTCTCGACTTCCCAGGGCATAGAGTATCTTCGTACCTGCCACACGATATACACATGCAAAAATGGTCATTGGCATAGTAAGCTCTCAGTTAATAACTGTGGAAGTGCTCATAAGAACACTAAGCTGAGAAGAAGGCTCTGTCCCAGTGGGGACGTAACGCCAGAAAGAAGAAGAACATTTGGTCGAAAAGGTTTAGTTGCAACAGGAAGCATATGATATTTGGTCGAACCGACATTCCATGGAAAGGATAGTACTTGAATCTTAATAGTATGGAAACAAAGTTTTACGTTTATGCTGGCTACCGTAGAGAGTAACATTTTATCGCTAATACAAGAGTGATTGAATAATTCAAAAAGTAACGGGAATTTTACCAACAATCTATATGCAATTAGCAAAATTTTGATATTTCTTCCAACATATTCATCAACCTCTTGCTTTGGATTATAGCTTCTACTGCAAACTCTGTTATTCACCCGAGGTCATCATCACTATCAGCAAAGCCATATATTTGCTTGAGGAATTTTATTAAGCTTAAAGCCACAAAAGGCCAAGTGGCCATAAGTAGAGTTACTGACACCTAACATTCACTTCGCCATAAAGGTTTTCCTTGAAGCAAATTTTTTTTTTGCCCTTTTTTAAATCTTCTTTTCAGCTTTCAAAAATCTTACCCACGTCCGTGAGCTGCAAGACCCGGAAAATGACAAATAAAGAACCTGAGCACTCTCTTCGAATCCTTCCTTCAGATGAGCTGATCTTCATTTCGAAGAACGAATAATAAATAAAGAAAACATTATGTTCTCATCGTTGTGTAATAAAATAAATTGTTGAGCAGTTTTTCAAAGAATGATGATATTTCAAAAGAAAAATAAATTCACTAGAGCCTAAGTATTACAATCAATGTACAAAAAACAACTACTAAAAAGTTCATTTGAAATATCATTGAAATCCAAGATTTTGGCATAACTTCAAATTACAAATAAAAAAAATTATGAAATTTAATAATAAGACTACATAAAATATCCCATTTTTTATTCTACAACAGATAATGATACAGATTATTGAAGAGAACACGTAATCTTATCAACTTTGCAAAACTTAGAAAACAATTATCAATTTTACCAAATGATCTTTCAATAAACCATTTCAAAATAAGCTTCCAATCAAATTAACGTTCAAGTAAACATCATTCGACTAAAATTAATGTTTTAAAGCCATTCGACCAAATGTCCGTTCGTCCAAATGCCCTTTCGACCAAATTATTTTCGACCAAATTTCATTCGACCAAACGTCATTCGACCTAATGTCATTTGACGAAATGTCCTAAAGCCAGAAGATACTATTGTATTATTTTCAAATAATGGCACAGATCAAGCTACATGCTTTTCTGGTGACTGTTGATAAGGAATGTATTTTTGTTATTGAATTTATCTTACCCCATATGCGTTTTTATTGAGGTTTAAGGAATTTGTTTTTTTTTTTTGTTTCTGGTAATGTTGTAATGTTCAAAAAACCATAGCAGGTTACTCTACGGTTTGTTTAATTTGTCAATAAATTCTTTGGTGCTTGAATGATTCATCATATTAAAATTTTATTAATGCCATTTGCCCGGTGTACCTTACAATTTTCCAGGACGAATATGCCTGTGTTTTTGGTTGGTTGGTTTGACTTTATTAACGAGATTTTTAGCCCTAGGCTAGTTCATCTCGGGACCAACGGCTTTACTTCCCTTCCGAAGGAAGTCGTCACTATAACTTTTTACGTCATAAATGACTATGTCGGGGATGGGATTCGATCCCAGGTCCTCGGCGTGAGAGGCGAGTGTTCTAACCACTACACCAGGTCCGTCCCCTGCCTGTGTTTTTCATGCCAACAATTTTGAAGCATGAAGATTCTTTTTGACACAACAATGTAAATAAGTTGCATTATCATGAGAGTAGATTTTGAAATAAATGGTAAAATTTGAGAGTGATTGGTATTCCCTATACTAAACCTTATGCATCACGATTGATTTCGTGATGCGTGCGCGTGCGCGTTTCAAATCAACTATAATAAATGCCCGTTGACTTTAACTGTAGATTGGTGAAATATTGATAAATGGAATCTACGACAGCATTGTTTTTTTCTATCATAATTCAACTTAACCTTCGAAAACAGGTTCGAGTATTGTGAAACTGCTCTATAAGACTCAACAAAGCTTCAATACGCGCTCTGGTCGTTCTATAGTCGTTTTTGGAAGCATTTGATTTTTGTCCCGAGATCCCGGGAAATCCCGGGATTGAAAAAAGAAGGTAATGAAATTTGAAAATTTAGCAGCAAAACTTTCAACAATTTTCAATCTGAATACAACTCCTCACGTTGCTTCAACAATTCTGAGACACAATTCTTATTTAACATGATTTTCTTCAAGAAATTCCTTCCAATCCTCTGATCATTCGTTTTGAAACTCACATCAAACGAGTCATTAACTTTATTTAAAGGTGTATGGCGGTGCCAGTCTCGATAAACAGCATTGGAAAACTACCACGATCCATAAAAGCTGAACTGAAGAAGGCTCACTGACATTTTTCACATTTTTCACATCATTGTAGTTGCCATGCATTTTCTGATTCTTTAAGAGATTAGAATGATAAAAAACAAGCATTCCAAAATTCCCGAATTTGACAACATCCCCATTTTGGCAACATAATAATTACGCCTTGTTTCTTAAATCGGGAATGCATAGTTTTCATTTTTTTGATAATTTCCCGGAATCCCGGGAATTCCCGGGAAGTGAAACTTTTATTTCCCGTTTCCCGGGAAGTCAAATCTGGGGATAATTAGAAACTCTAGCAAAAGTAGTTATTTTCAAATTTTCCTTTCTTTATTTAAAAAATCTTTTTTTATCATAACTTCATGATTCCAAATCTTTTGACATGTTTTTGAAGCTAATTTAATTGTTTTTATACTGTGAATACAAAGAATTTGATTATAAAATGTATTTTCATAGTTATTTCACAAAAACTACCCCAAAATGTCAAGAGTATTTTTTTTTTTGAATTATTGAATATTTTTCGCTGGAAATTACATTTTTACTTTTTAACTAAAGTTTATGAACAATCTTGTGATAACTTCAAGTTAAAAAAAATTAAAAAAATGCGTTTGTTATAAAGTTTATAAAAAATGCATCTAAGACCTTTTAAAAGGTTTAACAAATAATAAAACACAGTTCCACCTTAAGTTTTAACGATTAACTGACAAAAATTAAAAAACTATAATATTTTCCTTTAAAAATTCATGTTTTTGGGCAGTTTTTGTTAAATAGGTAAGTCAAAATAATTTTTAAATAAACTTGTAGTGCCCACAATTTGAAAACTGCTGTATTTGCTTCAAAAGCATGTGAAAATATTGAGAATTGGAGAAATATTCATGATACTATGGTCAAATAGAAATATTTTTTTTAGTAAAAAGAGGAAAGTTTTTGTTGAGAAAACTGCTTTTAACTAAGACTAGCTTTGATTTTAGACAAATTTGATATGCTACAAACTTTTCATAAATTTAATTCCATGAAGAACTTTATGAACTTTAAAGTTGGTTGGAAAATAAAAAGTTATGATAACTTCACTGAAGGTCGTATTTCATAACTTGAAAATGTATTTTCAAGTCGCTTGTGCCGCCTCTATATCTTAATATTTTTGGCTCAAATTTTTAAGGTTTCCTTTTTTATGTGATTTGAATTCAGAAGAGCACACAAGTTCTTGGTTTTGAAACATTTCGCAAAATAAGCCGCACCTTAGTGTACACCTACCCTAGCTCAAAATTGTGAAGTACTGTTATATATCTGAATGCTGCAATATATTTAGCAGCCCCAAATATACTGGAGACACATAATTTGATCTTTGAGATATGTTAAACGGTTATTTTTGTTCAGTAAGGTAATTACTGTCAAATTTTCAGAATGGGAAAATAAATGCTCACACGTCAGTTAATATGGCAGTTTAGCAGATAGAGGCACCTTGCATGCAATTCACAATCCGACAGTGCAGTGTGTGTTACATGTTGGTTTTGTTGGCAATGACGCGATCTAGTCTATGACAAATATTGATAATCACACCAATATTGAATGTGATAGAATGTTTACCCGGTAGTCTACTACGGTGTGAGAAGTGCAATATCTAAGGAGCCAAAAGATGAATCATGGATTAATCTTTAAAGGTACCCATAAGGGAGCAGTTCATCAGTTTCATTAAAACATGGTAAATTGGCAGAGAAAGCTTTCAGTTGATGTGCCAAAGAACACTGACCCGAAAAGCCGGTTCTGTCCCAATTGTGTGGTCAGAAAGTAGAAGAGATTATGGAGAAATCTCAGTATAAATAGTTTGAGGAATTAGGAAAAAATGTAAATGAAAAAAAAAACCTCGAGATACACTTTGAGAAACCACTAGATGATCATCTGAAGAATACCCAGAAGCAAATCAAGTCAATGAAAGACTCCCAGAAATAATTTCTGAAGACAGTCAAGATGAAAAAAAAATGCTAAAATATTTGAAGCAATTTTATAAGGAGGTCCAAGACGGTTTCTTGGGCGAAGTTTTGGAAGGATTGCATGATATTGTAATATAATCCTACAGTTGCATATCGTAAGTAGTTAAGGTTAATCCTGGTCCAGAAACGTCCACAGGTACAAATCCTCTCTGAAAGTCTCTTCCCGGTTTGTCCTATGTGTTTTAGTAATATGAATTTAACATCCAAATTAGGAAACTCTCTATTCTCACCATCTTTCGATTGATTTGATTAATGATTTTTTTTTTTCATGAAATTAATTTATGGGAAAACAACTATCTATAACAAGTACGGAGCTGATTTCCAACTGTAAGATACTCTGTGCGTTAATGGATTAAGACCTAAATCGAAGAAGAAGAAGAAGAACTCACTCACTGTGGTAGGTCAGAAAAGTCGATTTGCGCGCAATTTGTAATAAAAAACATTTGCGATTCTTAGAAATACACCCCCACACATAAGAATCTGATCCTGATTGAAGGATTGTCTTACTTAGCAGTCAGAGTTGGTCGACTTTGGTGATGGGTTGAATATTTGTGCTCATATCCGACCATCGTTGCATTATTATTCATGATTGTACCATAAATAAACGAACTAGATCGAAATAATTTGTATGTCACTTGTGTGTCAATACAAAATAGCGTACATTGTTTATCCATGCAAAAAAAACAGAAAAAAGGCTTACAAGTGGAATTTTCCCCCTAATAAAATATCTGTCCATGTCAATCTAAAAGTCCAAATCAATTCAGAATACCAGCCCAAAATTAATGACACCAATCACACAGGAACTAAGTCCCATTTGTGCCCAATATGAATGGCACCGTAAACGATCGTAAACATAAATGTCAACTATTCATAAAGCACAAAAAATGGGTGCGACATCAAAGGTCTAAGCTGAGCACATCCGGCATCAATGGTTTTCTGTGGAAGTCTATCGAAAACAGAAACACTACTGCTTGTAACTGATCACTGACCTATTGAACTCGAGATTAATTCCTATTTACAAATATCTCCGCTGAAAAGAGTGAACTGATCTCGTTTGCCTACACACATTCCTCGTTCACGCGTTACTTACGAATAAATTGGTGCGACAAAAGAATGCGCCCTACTGGCACAGATGACGACTTGGTTGGACGCAGCATCAGAGCGTCTACGATAAATAAATTTGTTCGTTGGCCTTCGAAGCCGCGCTGCAGCACCGCGTATATTTCCACTTCCGAAACGATTTATCTTGGACTGGATCGCACGGTGTGTCCGAAACCGTTATTAATGAAAAATATATGACCATCAAATCTTCACCCGATTGGAAATATATGGTATACTAGCATCCTCTCCGTAAATTCGAAAATGTGTGTTCGAGTGGAACGAAAGTAATAAGGTAAAAGCACGGTTTCTGGTCAACCTTAAGGTGAAATTAACTTCTTAGATTGCACTAAAACTTCAAAGGCTTTCGTGAAGTTTAATCATGAACAATGATCAAAATCGGCATTGTGAGTAATTTCTGTGACGTTACCACTAGAGACTAGATGCGAACTCCAGTTTCTTACAGGTAAGTAATTCGGTAACTAAACTTTTCCATGATTGGAATGGATTGATTGAGGGCCCTATTTTAAAAGTCGAGTCGATCAAATTGGCTATGGGACAGTTATGCTTTTTTGAACCTGATTTAAAATAAAATAATTAACTCATTACGTGTGGTTTTTTTTTTTAATTGTCTTTTGACGTTGGATAACGTCTTACGGCAACATACTGGGGTACAATTTCGAAAAACGAAAAATCGCTCGCGTCACGAAAAGTGGTTAGATTTTGACTGTTAATAACTTACTAACGCCCGGATAGATTTTCCAGATTCTTGCACCAATCGATTGGAAATCTTTCTACGAATCTTCTCTAACAATGAAAACTATTGATTTTCACGACTAAACTATTGAAAAATTGGGATTAATCGAGGCATGTCTTATTTTTCATGGAAAAGCACATTTTTCTTGTGTATTCCTGACACAGACATCATTGCGCGATATCTTAGCCACTTTCGTCATTCAAAGGGAAACGCCCCTTTCGGTCTTCTTCTTGCTCCTCTTTATTCTATCGTGTTCAGTCGAAGCCAGCCAAACTCCAATCAGCCACGCGCGCATCAGTCAATCTTCGACCAGCAACCGGAGAAGGATTCACATCGGAATAAATTTTACACATTCGTCGCTGCTGATACTGCTTCTGCTGTTTATTCATAAGCTAAATACTGCGGGTGCCGTGACATCGGTCATCATGGCCAAGGAATTCCAGCTAGCCTATTGAATTCGTGGAGAATGCGTCCAGAAACCTTGATAATTGCCGTCGGAGAAGTGAGCAAACCATCGCAAACAAGGATGGACAAGGAAGCACATAACTACCGACCGCATTTTAATTGAATCGTCTTCGGTAATCTTTTGGTGTGTTCCTGTCTAACAATGGAATGAAAACCCAGTTCGATCTACGGTGACTACCCCCAGCCGTCCTTTTCAGGACGACAATTTCATTTTGAAAGAGTTATGAGAATTTTCCACAGTGAAGAGCGTCATAATGATTAGTGATCAGGGCCAAATAATACTTTTCGAGAATTCCTCTGTGGGCATGAGTCGGATAAATTGCGGACGACACTAGAATGAAGAATCCATCCCGGTTTGCCACGCATTTAGCGATGATTAAATAATTCCGTTATCATCGTCGCTTTTTACATGTGTGCTAGAGCTATCAGTATCAACTTTTCGAACAAAGAGCTGAAATCAGCAACAGCGTTGTTGGTGTTTTGATTTGATAAGAAATTGTCGATCGAATCGAAATTCGCACACAGAGAAGACTACAAAAATGCTACCGCCGCCCGACCCGAGCGACGAGAACATAGGTAAAACTTTGCTTGTCATTTCTCTCCGTTGAAAACAAATCAACCGAAATTATAATTGATCTCTGGTTGTAACTCTTTTACGTGGAATGCATTGTTGTGGTACTGAAAAGGGCCGTTTTGTTTGATATCGTGCTGCAATTCAATTTAGCGCTTTCGCCACGAATACGACGAGCCAGCTGGCTGTCCTTCGGCACGCTTGGCGTTGATCGCGCATTGGTTGGTATCCACAAACAGACCGACCAGATAGGCCTCGCTCGCTTCCTGCAGGGCGATGACGGCCGAGCTCTGGAATCGCAGATCCGTCCTGAAGTCCTGAACCACGGACCAGCCGCTGGAATGGCAACATGCGGATCAGCAGTTTCGTCGATTTCTGGTAATGACGGATCTCACGCAGAACAACCGTTCCCGGCAGATAGCAATGCGGCTTCTCGCCTCCTCCGGTGGTTGTGGTGCTCTTGCGAGGGACCTTTCCTCCAGTGGACTTATGGGCAGTCCGATTGATACGAGCCATCGTCGTATTAATGGTCTTGCTTTAGTGGGATCCGAAGTCAGTTTGAGGTTGGAGCACTTCTCCTTGAAGTCCGCAAACTCCATGTTCTCCTCTTTGCTCAAATCGATGGTGAAGTTGCCATCCGTCCCCAGATACCACGACGAAGCAGAAGAAGTTCTTCATGGCGCGGAACTTCTTCGAGTATCAAAAGGAGACCATGCCAATCATTGTAATAGGCACTAGAGAAGTACCTCAACCTTAAACTGGCTTCGAAACCCACTAAAGCAACCAATCTAAGTAGATCATGCGTGGACCTAACGTTCAACCGGAATATTTGTTTGGAGAGTAAGTGTTAACGCTCATGCTTCTTCTTCCATCGACCAGTTCTATCGGTGTTGAAATGTTAACCGAACCAACCAAATAATAACACACAATGTCCATAATAAGTGAGAATTGACTTGCAACAAATAAAGTGAAAATTGATTAGATTTTTAGCAGTAGAATTTTTTCATAATTTCGTGACGGTCTCAAGCTAGAAAAAAGAAGAAGCTAACGTTATCCAACGTCAACTTGGCGGTCGTATCTCGGAAACAACCTCTTACTTTTTTTTAATTAATTTAATAACCGACGCCAAATATGTCTCAATACTGGTTTAAAAAATGACAATATCCCTTGAAAATGAATCTTAATTCTCAAATCACCATTTCTATACAATTTATTTCGAGCCATACCATTTCTTTCGAACAGTGGGTGCAGAATTGATGATCATTTTCATTCGTTAATAACGGTTTCAGACACACCGTGATGCTTGCTTTCAGTTGGATATTCGCTCTAGTTTTTTCGTTCGGTTCGGCTACCAAAATCAGCATCTTGATGTGGAAGGGTGAGGTACATGATCCACCGCAGTAATGGCAACAACAGGGTGATAGGTAAACGAGGTAAGGTGGACAGAAACTGTGGCTTCTCTTGGTCGTTGCATCCGATCTGAGATGACGATGTTGTTCCAAAAGGACTTCAACTACCACACGGATCACCGGTCGAGATTCTGTTCTCAAGGAAACGCGTGCGGTGAATAACATTTTCGGTATATAAACTCATGTGAGATGTCATGGCGTTGTCATTCGTTTAGGGTTATATCTTGCGACACACCACAACTGGACTGTTTATTCAATGGCGTTCAAAGTAAGTTTGTTTGTTCTGTTTTATTCGAATTATCAAATTAATCTTTTCATTCGATTCTTGCAGTTCATCCCACTGTTCGCCTTGCTGGCTGCTGTATCAGCTCAGTACCATTCAGGATTCCATGCTCAATCTCCAATCTATCACCAACAGCCTCTGGCAAAAGGATTCGTTCAACCTGCAGTTGTGAAAACTTTGGCTCAACCCGCATATCTGAAAACTGTAGTAGCTCAGCCAACATATGTCAAGACCGTTGCTCAGCCAACCTATGTAAAAACTATAGCACAGCCCACCTACGTTAAGCAAGTTGAAGAGTACGCCCCACCTCACTACGAATTTTCATACTCCGTTCACGATGAGCACACCGGAGACATCAAGAGCCAGCATGAAACTCGCCACGAAGATAAGGTGCAGGGACAGTACACTTTGCTAGATGCCGATGGCCACCACCGCGTAGTTGACTATACTGCCGATGACCATAATGGATTCAACGCTGTCGTACGCCGTGAGCCCGTTGGAGTTAAGGTTGCCCAGCCTGTGGCCAAGGTAATTGCCCAGCCAGTGCACAAAGTTGTGGCCCAGCCAGCTTACTACTCAAGCCATTATTGAAACAAAAAAGGAAGTAACCCGCCATTCACTTAGTCATCTGTCGATCATCAACACATCCTTTAGAATAGGTAGTTAAATTTTTCGAAAATACATTTTGTTGTTCAACTGAAAAGTGTTTAACTTTATTGAAACTACTATTGTGAAAAGAAAAAAAAAATCACATAATGTAGTCCATGTCTATAGAATAGCGTTTCTCGAACTTCTTATAAGTTATAAGTTACACAGCGTAACAAAAATTACATTTTTGCGTGTCTCAAGGATCAAATTATGTGTCTCTAGTAAATTTGGGGTTGCTGAATCTGGTGCCATTCTCAGAAATGTTCCAGCACGTCACAAATTTTAGCTACAGGTCGCCAAAGTTGTATAAAACACTGGTTTTATTAATGTTTACATGAAATTTTAAGTACAATTTATCAAACTTTTTTGTAATCTAATCCACCAAACATGCAAAATAGAACTTGAACTTTCATTTCAGACATAATTTGATTGAAATTGCGCGATTAAATTTCGATTAAATCGATTTTTTCAACATGCTTGCAGTCTCCTTACAAAATTCTTCGTTTCTTCTATATGGCAAAATACAAAAATTCTCCAAACCATCAGAAAATAACTTTTCCGTATCGAAAGTATTACAAACTTTAATGATAAGTATTGTTATACACATAAAGTTTGAATTCTGTGGCAAATTAAGCCAATATATTACCTTACAAGCTGGCAAACTTGCATGCAAGTTGGCTGAAATAGTCATTTTTTGCATTTTCAACAGTCGATATCTCAAAAACTAGACGTGCTATGATATTTCTGAAAACGGCAATGGACTCAGCAACCCTTAATTAAGTGAATGGCGGTATTTTGGTGCTAGAGACAAAAACGTGTTCCGCTGTGTTATTGTTAGTTCTTAAATAATAGGGTACGCCAAAAATCCTCTCGGCGGTCGCAAAACTTTTCTTAAGTATTCCCTCCTCCAATTTTCAGCACAATTAATCAACGGAACAATAATGTTTCCTTGTCTAATACTATAAAGACACATAGTAAGAAAAAAGTTAATTACATTGCGTTCACCTGCTGGTCATGCGCAATGAACGATAGGCACCAACCAGACAGTAAAAAACTAGATACTAAATTATTTCGGCGAGTTCGTTGCTTTCGTTCATTGCCATCCCCGCACAATTGGGAGCCAAACATTTGCTCGCACAAGTTCAATGTCATACGGAAGCAGTATTCAACCCACAGGGTGTCTGCAGAATATCCGTCAAACTTTGAAAACAAATGTATTAAACTCAGCGTAGAATGGGCATGGGCTTGGTAAATGTTGGCAATGTTGGCATGGGCTTAGCCAAACTCTCTGGAAAAATGCAATCTTTCTCATATACAATTGCTTGATTGCGATGTTCTACGTTTTATTATCATGTTTGATTTCTTCGACGCTAGTCTTCGACATGCATATCAAGAAGTAATTTCGTTTTAGAAAATATTTTTCAAAAATTCTTGGACAAAAGTAATCTTCTTCTTTTTTGACTATACGTCCTCACTTGGACCGAGCCTGCTCCTCAGCTAAGTGTTTTTATGATCACCTTCCCAGTTATTTACTGAAAGTTTTTTTGACAATTGACCATTTAGGCAAGTGAATATCGTGTGGTAGGCATAACGATACTCTATGCCTAGGGAAGTCGAGAATTTCTAACCAGACGAGATCCCCAATCGAAGGGGTTTCAACTCACTCGTTTAAGGCTATCTTCGGTCCCTCGATAATATTTTAACATTTCTGCTAAATACTACCCTATAAATCATTCAAAAGATTTATCAATAGGAATCTACAAATGATCTTGTAAGCAACGCATCATTTTGATTCTTGATTTTAGTGAATTTTAGCTCAAAAAGGCCAAAGAACGATCAACGCCACTTAGGTATGATGTTTTTCCCAGCAAAATTATCAGAAATTTGAAAATAGAATGGATGGGAACATGGACAAAATTGTTCTCGAATTTGGAATCGCCAAGAATAGGTTACGTCTTTTAATTAGTTTTAAAATTTATCTTATTTTATCCTAGAGAATATAATTGTTTGATTCTAATTGTCCTGAAATTCTTCCACGAATGACTCCATAAATTAATTTGGATATCAAAATCTTTAAGAAATGTTAAGGAAAACAATCAAATTTTTATTCTAAAGATTTCTCTAAAATTCAAACAAGAGTTTGAATTGGATTGATGTAGGCTGACCATTAGGGTGCCAATGAAAATCGATTTTTCGAATTCTACTCAAAAGTTTTGTCTCCTCGAAAAAAGTCTCCATGTAAAATTTGAGCTCAATCGGACTTCATTAAGTGTGGGGGCCAAGCGGTCAAAGTTTGGCTTTTTTGACCCATGAAAAATCTCCCAAGAGGGGGGGGGGTTCATGAAATTTCCGAAATTTTTTTTTTTTTTGATGCCAGATGTCTTAGAAACGCATGAAACTTCGAGATCTGGTGTTACAGTGACCCCACGCAGTTGAATCACCCACAATTTATGAATCAGCTGATTTGAAAAGACAAAATTATTATCAAACTTGTCACAAAACATCACAGAGTTATTTTTACACATAGTTTCTTATCAGTAAAAATAATTCTGTGATGTTTTGTGACAAGTTTGATAATAATTTTGTCTTTTGAAGTCAGCTAATTCATAAATTGTGGGTAATTCAACTGCGTCGGGTGACTGTATTTGACTTTTTTTTTTTTTTTTTGAAAAAATCGACCTTTTGGGACTTAGTAAATTTTTGAGTTGGGGGAGTGAATTGAATTTGAAATGAACGATTTGAATTCAATTGCTGAGAAATTCAAGGCAATAGTATTGAAACATATCCTATATCATTGTTGGCCACTGAAAGCATATTATATGTGATATTTCATTAGGGTGGTTCATTTACTTTCCATTAGGGTGGTCCTTTTTGTTAAAAAATTAAAAAAAATATATAAAATTTTAATTGAATATTGAAGACAATAGTATAGGAACATCTCTCACATTATCGTAAGCCATTTTCTGCATTTAATATGTGGTATTTTATTAGAACGTTATATTTTAGAAATTATCAATAATAAAATTGAAGCTAAAAAAAAAAACTTAGCTGTCTTCAAGACCCTAATCGACAACTGCATTATAAACTGCTACTGCTTGTTCTATTCCTGTTGAATTTTGGATGGGGGGAATAGCTAACAACTCACGGATGCCATCACCAGATACAACTATAGCCAATCGTTCAGTTTTGGGGATGGCTTTAGACGACAATATACTAGGAAACAGCTTTGAATCCCAGTGAACTGTTAAGTTTACCTGTGGCTTAAATGTTGTTTTCAGCTCATGGTGCTTTTGCTCACGAATTTGTTCAATAATGTTGAAACGTCGTGCCCCAAAGATTTCGCTATAGATGAAATTAGAAATACCGCATTTCGATCACTCACTTTGCAGCGGTCCAAATCAGCAGCCACATCGACAGTAATAACGTTTTTTAATTGTTGTTTAGGAGTTGAAGATGATTTTGAAAGACCCAGAAGAAAATATAAAAATCAAAAATATTAGAATCCATGAAAAACATTTTAAAACATATTTGCAATGTATTCAATTCACACTTACCTGGTTTCGGTAAATCTTCGCCGATAGTACCGATCGAAATAAAGGACTCACTCTGGGTTTGAGACGAGGACTCAAAATCACTACCAGTCAATGTTTTCTTTTGCTGTAGACTTGCTTCTTTCTGCTCACTAGTTGGCGGATTAGTCTCTTCTGTTGCCTGTAGATAAGCTTCCTCCTTCGTTGTTCTTGCAAATACTGAGATGCTTTTTCTCCTCTTTAGTTTTTGGTTTATACTTCTTCGTGATGTCGAAAAGGTTCCGCAATGAATGAGAGAATTCATTTCTCTTTTCAGTTTCTTTCGCCGACATCCTTAGTATGTGCTTCTGCAGGCTTTTCCAAGTTTCATAGTATCGCAAGATTTTTTGTTCCACTGTCACGTCGTCGATCAAATGGTTCAAATGCTTTTTGTTCCATGATGTCTTCAAAGCTTGTGTTGTTAACTGGGCGCTAGCTGTAGGCTTTTGCTTCTCTGCTCGCAAATGAAACATAAATTTCCGGAATACTTAACTGTATGTCGGCAAATTGGCAGATTCGGGGAACAAAGGTAGATATTTTCCAACTAGCCGAATATCCTCCATTTTTAACAAAAAACGCTTGCACACGCCTTGATAAATTTTTTTGACACACGAATTGCTTTTCTTATTCACCACTGAAATACAATTTATTTGAAGCTTCTATTTTGAACACGCTTAGGCATGAACAAAAATCTACCGATTTGATTTTCTTCACTTAAGGTATAACTTATATGTTATATATTGTTATTGGAACGTTTTATTTTAACTATTCAAATGAAAACCTTAATGAAAATATCTTAACGAAGAGTTGCATGTCAATAAAGAATCATGATTCAAAACTATACAAACAAAGTTGATTTGTTAGATCTGTTAAGAATATTTTTTTTAATTTACAAATTAAATGATCACCCTTAAGCAAAACTGAGGACAATAGCCCTAATGAAATATCACATATTATATGTTACCAGTGGCCTACGATGACATAGGAGATGTTCAATTACTCTTGTATTTACTATTCCATTCAAATTCTAATTTTTTAAAGGACCACCGTAATGGAATATAAGTGAGCCTTCCCAATGAAATATCACGAATCTAATGAAGGAAATGGCCTACGATGATGAAAGAGATGATAAAATACTATTGTTTTTAATATACCATTCAAATTATTATTTTTCGACAGAAAGGCCCACCCTTATGGAAAATAAGTGAACCACCCTAATAAAATACCACATATTAAATGTAGAAAATGGCTTACGATAATCTGAGAGATGTTCCAATACTATTGTCTTCAATATTCAATTAAATTTTTTTTTTTTCAACAAAAAGGACCACCCTAATGGAAAGTAAATGAACCACCCTAATGAAATATCACATATAATATGCTTTCAGTGGCCAACAATGATATAGGATATGTTTCAATACTATTGCCTTGATTTCTCAGCAATTGAATTCAAATCGTTCATTTCAAATTCAATTCACTCCCCAACTTAAAAATTTACCAAGTCCCAAAAGGTAGATTTTTTCAAAAAAAAAAAAAAATCCAAATAACACCAGATCTCGACGTTCCATGCATTTCTAAGACATCTGGCATAAAAAAAAATTGATTTCGGAAATTCCATGTACACTCAACCAATTTCCAATCTTTTTCTATGGAATTAAAGCTTAAGATTGCAACTTTTCAGACAAAATTGAAAAATCTGAAATTGTTTTTTTTTTTAACATGAAAAAATATAAAAATTTCTATTTTGTTTAGAAATTTTCATTAAATTGAATGTAAAAAACGAAAAAATTCAAAGTTTCAAAGAATAATTTCAAAGTTTTATATTGCGTTGCTCTTAGCTGCATTATTGATGGCTGCTTTCACGAATCTATGACAAAAGACCGAAAGACAAAAGGTCAAAAGGACAGAAGGTCGAAAGACAAAAGGTTGAAGAGGAAAAAATTAGAGACAAAAGGTCGAAAATCTATTTTCAAAGAAGTATAAATTTCCCACCAAGCAAATCGATTTCGACCTTTTGTCCTTTCGACCTTTTATCTTTCGACCTTTTGTCCTTTCGATCTTTTGTCTTTCGACCTTTTGTCCATAAACCTAGCAACGTCGGGTACGTGGGACGAAGTCAATGGAACGATTGTTTGACCGCGGAATGTAGACAGATTCTGGAGGAGAAGAATGCAGCGCGGGCGGTCAAGCTGTAGCAAGGGACCCGGCAGAACGACCGTTATAGACGGAAACGGCAACAACAGACCCGCCTCTTTCGAAACAAAAAAAACGCCGCCTGAAGGAGACAGAGTGCGAGGAGATGGATTAGCTGTGCCGGTATCAAGAAACACGTTAGTGCTATCAGAAGCTCAACGCATCCCGCAACGGCTTCGTGCCGCGAGCCGAGATGTGCAGGGATAAGGATAAGAGCATTTTGACGGACGAGCGTGAGGTGATCGATAGGTGGAAGCAGCACTTCGACAAACACCTGAATGGCGTTGAGAGCACAGGCAATGAAGAACGAGACAACGGAGGAAATGCCTTCGTCAGTGCTGCGGGATACCAATCAGTCCCCACTTTGAGGGAAGTTAAGGATGTCATTCACCAGAGCAAGAACAATAAAGCTGCTGGTAAGGATGGTATCGGAGCTGAACTCATAAAGATGGGCCCGGAGAGGCTGGCCATTTGTCTGGACCGGCTGATAGGCACAATCTGGGAAACAGAACAGCTACCGGATGAGTGGAAGGAAGGGGTAATATGCCCCATCTAAAGAAAGACGACAAGTTAGATTGCGAGAACTTTCAAGCGACCACCATTCTAAATGCGGCCTACAAAGTATTATCCCAGATCATCTTCCGTCGTCTGTCACCTGTAGTAAACGAGTTCGTGGGAATTTATCAAGCCGGCTTCGTTGACGGCCAAACAAAGCTTTCCCGGGAAGCTCACGAGATTGATAAGAGCGACGATGGAAGGTGTGCAAAATAGCGTGAAGGTTTCAGGTGAACATTCCAGTTCGTTTGGATCCCATCGAGGACTACGACAAGGTGATGGACTTTGTGCCTGTTGTTTAATATTGCGCTAGAAAGTGTTATACGGAGAGCCGGGCTTAACAGCCGGAGTACGATTTTTACTAGATCCAGTCAATTTGTTTGCTTCGCGGATGATATGGACATTGTCGGCCGAACATTTGAAAAGATGGCAGACCTGTATACCCGCCTGAAACACGAGGCAGCAAAAGTTGGACTGGTGGTGAATGCGGCCGAGACAAAGTAAATGCTAGCTGGTGGGGCCGAGCGCGACAGGGCTCGCCCTGGTAGCAGTGTAACGATAGACGGGGATACGTTTGAGGTGGTTGACGAGTTCGTCTACCTTGGATCCTTGCTGACGGCTGACAATAACGTTGGCCGTGAAATACGGAGGCTCATCATCAGTGGAAGTCGGACCTAATGTGTCCTCCACAAGAAGCTGCGGTAAAAAAAGATTCACATCCGCACCAAATGCACCATGTACAAAACGCTCATAAGGCCGGTAGTCTTCTACGGACTTGAAACGTAATTGTTCACGAGGAGGACCTGCAAGCACTTGAAGTCTTCGAACGTCGGGTGCTAAGGACGATCTTTGGCTGTGTGCAGGAAAACGGTGAGTGGCGGTGAAAGATGAACCGTGAGCTCGCCCAACTCTACGGCGAACCCAGTATCCAGAAGGTGGCCAAACCTGGAAGGATACGATGGACAGGGCATGTTGCAAGAATTCTGGACAGCAACCCTGCAAAAATGGTGTTCGCTTCGGAACCTGTTGGTACAAGAAGGCGTGGAGCGCAGCGAGCTAGGTAGTGAGCCTTTTTCCCTAGTATTTTGCATTTTTTCCAATCCCTTTTCATTCCCTAAATACTGCTTAGCCAAAATTGTTTCAATGACGTTGCTTCTATCATTTTGACCATATTTATTTAAACTCTTTGTATATGGCTTTAACTTTCACAGATTATTCAAAATTGAAACGATTGATATCATTGTCCCCATTTCTTACTTTTCCCTATTGTCTTTCGCTATGCTAACCAGCCCAGATAAAATGTGGAAATGCCTTTGTCCCATCCCAGAGATGTCAGCAACAATGAAGTGACATTAACATTTCTTAGCCACATCACTCGTAATATTGCAAATAACTTCTACATCAGAAACGGTTGGTAAGATTGTGTCCTTTGTTTGTTGATCAAATAATTTAAAAAACACGAATACAACAACGGCGTTAAATATGAAATCTCGCATAACCTGAGATAACGCCCTAAAGGCCATTGATAAACATTTGTGTAGCTCGTTTTATAAAAGCAAATGAATGAATAAGCATCCAAACCAACACCACCGGCAGGTAGAGAATGATCCTTTCTTTATTGGCAACAAAATAGTTTACAAAAATCATAGATCAAACCATTTTGGAACCAGAAGTTACTCTATTGGCGCCAAAATAATTTACAAAAATCATAAATTTGTCTACTTTGGCGACTGAATTTAAAATTTTGGCGCTTATAGAATTTACAAAAAATATAAACCAGTCAATTTTGGTGCCAGAGCTTTCACTATGTACACCAAAGTACTCATAATTCTGGACTCTAATGTATAACTTTTACGTTATAAGTTACTATGTCGGGAATGGGATACGATCCCAAGTCCTCGGCATGAGAGGCGTGGTTTCTAAATAAAGACATTAAAAAAAACTCATGAAAAAATTGATTTTTGGATTTTGTCTATGGCTCCTTGGAAAGTCTTTGAGCATTTCTTTCAGAAACCGATTGGAGTACACCTAAAACAAAATATTGGAATCGTTGAGGAAGTTTTTGTACGAATACTTAGAGCATTTCTGAAGGAATTTATATAAAAACTGCTACAGTTTTTTTCCATTATTCTTCAGTATTGTACGGAACCCTGAATGAATTTTGCTTGAGGAAATGCTAAAGAAATTGCCAGAAACAAAACTGCTGTCATAATCTCTGAATGTACTGCTGGAGAAAACCTCGTCTAAAAGATTGGAGAAGAATGCAGGAGGAATTGTCAGGATAATTTGTAAAGACGCTTCGAATTCCAAACACCGGCCTTAATTCACCCAAAAGTTGTTATTTTGTTAACGTTTATGAAACATGCAAAAGACGTCATAATCAGAGACCCTGAACGAATTGCAGATATGTAGACAAAAAGTTGTGATTTTTCAGCTCAGGATCGGAACCACGCACAGAGGAGCACCTGGAACAAATTTCGATTTTGAAAAATTGAGATTTATGTCCCCACTATATTTTTTAAAGATAGCTAATAGTATGTCGCATGTTGTGGCTACATTGAAAATTGACGTCTTTAAAAAAAAATGTAATAAGAGTTCAAAAAAGCAGATTTTTAATGGTGTTTTAATTTTTTTATATTGTATAATCAAAATTATTGTTTCCATGTGGAAATTTTTTTCCAAAATAAACAAATATTTGTTACTGAACTTTTTGTTTACGAATACAAGAAGAGCTTCTGCATAAAATTTTCCAAAAAATATTTTTTATTTGTTTATTTTCAAGGCAATTTTGAACAACAAACTTTTAGTCATTTTTCAACTTCAGTATTGAAAAAGTTACCTTAAAAAAGACACTACACGTTAAATGCTCCCAGTGGGCTATTTGCCCTTTGAAGGAAGCACCACACTAGACAACGGACTAGCATGCAACGCCCAGTGGCATAGTCGGAAAACATTCCTGTCGAAAAGATTTACGGCCTGAGGCGGGAATCGAATCCACACTCCTTAGCACGATGCGGCTAAATGCCTTGGTGACACTAACCGCACGGCTACGAAGCCCACCTTATACGACAATATCCGGCAAAGATTCGACCACATTGTGAAACTTACATATGTTATCTAACAGTTACAGCATAAAATTCTTCCGCATATTTTCGCACTTGAAATTGTAAGCCTTTTTAAAATCTCAATTTTTATCATTATTTTCGAAAAATTTTAACCCGCTTTTCAATAACTTCCCAAGAAACAATTGTAGGTGATTAATAAATTTGCCTGCTTGACTAAAGCTTTACATCAGCCGTGGTATTTGAACAAAAGTATAAGTTGTATAAAGTGATGATCAAATGTTGCGTATATTCTTAGCAGCGCTTTTGTTCCTCACTTTCATGGCATTTTAATAACAAGTAGAACCAAAGTTGAAGAAACGTTTGTTGACAATTTAGTTTGGTTACCTCAGAGCCTCTCTAAAATAATTGAAGATGAGCTGTTTCTCTAGATCCTTGACCCCAAACCCTTGGTTGTGCCACTGATATGATATCACATAGTGGAAGGAGGTCCAAAATCGATGATACTGAATTTAGAACACGTTATAACCACTAAGTGATTGCTACGCCTCCACTACTAGTGCAGCGGTGGGTTCTGAAACTAAATGCATAAAAAAGATATAGCCGAAATTTAGTACTCCCGTAGATCGGGTTCGGATGGTGCTACCTTTTTGATAGTTGTTGTCTTCGCTAAAATCGTATTTATTTTTTTCAAACTCTGTTGCACAACATCGTGTGATGTTTTCTATCAAATCACAGCAGGACACGTTTAACTTTTAATTCGTGGTCAATTTTTACGAAGTGACAACACAGGTTCACTTATACGATTTGATGAAAGCTAGATCATAACTGTGAGATTTGTTCGAGTGTTCGGATCGTTTACTCCGGTGCCACAGAAAACCGATATACAGAGTGTAGGGATTGATATCCAGAATTCATTAGAAAACCGTTTTAAAAGCTTTGGTTGAACAGATTGTGTGGAAAACACGTGATAACAAACTTTAATGGAAAAAATCAGGTTCCCACTAAACGACAACGAGTGTTAAGCTAGTAAGGCCAGCTCCTACAATTAAGCCCAGTGAGGCTACACACAGAACCTTCAGGCAAAGATTTTTTCCTTTGGTCACAGATCAGGCTAGATTTGTCCGGCCGACATCGCAACGCCCAGACAGGCGTGCGCCACGTGGCACTTCGAGTAGCTCCTTGGGGGACCAGCCAAGTCGCAGCTAGGTCCACGTGTGCATCTCTGGAACTGTAGAAGCCTATTCGCCGTAGTTCTACAAAACACTAAATCGACTGGATACTTCGGAAGCAACATAGCAGGTTAGATCGTAAAGATTAGGCCATTGTTAACGAAACGTGCACGTTAGGGCAGTAGGATCCAATCAGAAGGGAATAAACGACGATAAAAGTTTATATCTCGCTTACAATTTCTCGTCATTCGTTGAGTTGATCAGTGAAAATCTTAGCTCTTATCAAACCTTGTTTAAAATCTCGTTCAGTTTTGGGTATTTGCCATTTTGTTTGGTAGTTTTACCTGACCTGCCCTGAGAGGACTAGCCGGGTACGGTAATTTAACACGACCTTTCGCAGTTTGGTTTCACCGAGCTGGCGCTTAAGCGGAAGGTTATTCGAAAGGGTAGTTCATTGAAGAACTTGCCGGTTTTGCGGACATAGTTCTAAAACTTGAGGCTATAAAAACACGTATGATTTAGTGGATTTACTCATGGTTTTGCACTATCTCTGCTCAGTAATCCACGAACTGTTACAACGTAGGGCAATTCGCCTAATGTTGAAAGCCTAAAAACCTGGCCTATTGTTGAACAGCCCGTGTATTCTTTATGGCGTGTTCAACAATTAAAGAGCATTTTGACCTTTCAACAATTGGCGAATTACCCTATAGTTTGTCGACTTCTGAAAATTTGCATAAATCTGCATTGACAGAATCTTATAAGTGTTCTTATGAGCACTTCCGCAGTTATTATCTGAGAGCTTTCTCTGCCAAAGTTGCCATTTTAGCAATAGTATATCGTGTGGCAAGTACGATGATTCTTTATACCAAGAGACTCAAGCAAATTTACATAACGAAAAGATCCTAGACCGAACGGGAATCGAACCCAGAAACCTTCAGAATAACTCTGTTTTGTAGCCGCGGACTCCAACCACTCGGCTAAGTAAGGCGACATAATACTGGCGACATAATAGTTATGGAACATTCGAAAGATAATCAGGATCTGAATAAATGAAGATGTCAGTCATAGCAGAAAAATAAAACTAGAAAAATACTGTTTTAAAATAGACTATACTTCTCACTTCTTGCACGTTCTTCAATCAGGTCCCGTGAAAACAATCTAACACAACTTATTAGAAATGGTGATGAGTAATATGACTGGTAGCATGATGACCACCATGACTCTGGTAGGCGGCAGCTGGAGCATAATGCGCAATACTGGCATGCGCCACTGGAGCGATATGCGCAACGTGAGCAATTGGAGCCACGTGATGGGAGATACTGGCATGCGAAACAGGAGCAGCATGATGATGAGCAACAGCAGCAACATGAATTGGCTGAGCAATGACCTTATGCACAGGCTGGGCAATTTTCACGTTAGTTGGCTCCCGCCGGACTACAGCGTTGAATCCATTATGGTGATCAGCATGGTAATCGACAATCCGGTGATGACCATCGGCATCCAGGAGGGTGTATTGACCACGAACTTCATCTCCGTGTCGAGTCTCGTGCTGGCTCTTGATATCACCGGTGTGGCCATCGTGAACAGAGTAAGAGAATTCGTAGTTTGCAGGAGCATGATGTTCAACTTGCTTCACGATGGCGTGTTGGATAGGTGCAGCATGTATAGCAGCAACGTGATGCACCGGAGCTGCGTGCGCTGTATGAAACTGAATGCTTTGATGAGATGATGCATATCCATGCTGTGGCAAAGCATGCACAGCTGCTACTAAGGATACAACTAGAATAAACTGTGGAAAAAAGAATATTAGTGATATTTTCAACGCCTCCACTATTCCAAATTTACTTTGAAAGCCATCTTCAACGTTCACTGCCGAAACTTTTAAAATTGTAATCGTATGTCTATCACTTGTCGTTCTACTTTGAAGGCACTCAGCGTACTATGATTTTTCTTCAAATGCAACTTAGTTTATATACTAAAAACCAAAGGTAAGCAGTGCAAGCTTTTCCGCTTCTGCAAAACATCGCCAACCACCAAAGGTGTGACCAGTTTCCACACGCTGGGTTCATCAAGAATGGTCACGGTGGGGAAAAGTTTGCACAAAAAAGTCACCCTTAAAAAATCGAGTTCTTCCAGCCAGCGCTTCGACTAATGAGTAACTGCGTAGATCAGCTTCTAGCCGAATGCGTGGTAGTCTTGTAGCTGCAAGAACAACCAGACCATTGACACCGTTTCGCGCTGAGCAATGCGCAGACAAATCAAAGTTATTAATATCCTTACGGTTTTAAGCCTGGGTCTGGTCGAATTCCGCCAATACGATTGAACCAGTTATATCTTATTTCTGCTACATTTTCACTCGATCAAACAAGATGTCGCCAACGATCGGCGCTCGTTGCCGGTGTCACCAAATGTAATTCGACACTTGATCAGCCAACCAACCGACCACCGACGAGAATCGTAAAGTTGTTTGCTTTACAGAGCAAAGTGCTCGCTTTTATCTAGCAGTTGTCAAATGTTGCTCCAGTTCCTATTGAATCAATGCAATCGGTAGTCAAACTGCTTGATAACAAGCAATAGCTGCCAAGTGCACACTTAGAGTCGTGGGTCGGTTAAAATATAGAATTTATACTCTCTTTTTTTATGTTCAGTAAATTCAGTAAAACATGGACATTATCATTACATTAACGTCATTAGCAAATAATTATCGAATTTAAAGCTTCAAAACTTTAATAGTCTTCAAGTACAAGTCCGTGCAAAAGTTTAAGGTCACCCCGTAAAAACATATAACGTGTTTTGGCCTTATCTCTCTCTGGGATAACAAGTCTTATAGATACTCTCTTTGGCTCATTCGAAAATAAATGAATTAAACAAAAACTTGTTTGAAGATTGTTAACTAAATTTTCAATTGAAGTTTGGACGTTATTCAAAAATTACACTGAAAGAACTTGTCAAATATTTTCAATACTGGATCGACCGAAATGCTAAACTACTAACTAAAGTCAGTGAAAAAAAGTTAGTAACCAAATGCTGTTTTAAATACAAAATGCCCAATTTCAGGTTATTTGTAGTTCGTTATTCAAATTTAAGCCAATTCGGACAACCAGGAATTGAGATACAAAGCCTCAAACTTGGGCATTTTGTATAGAAAAACAACATTTGGTTACTTACTTTTGTCACTAACTGTAGTGCAGCATTACAATCGTAATCTTATGTTCTTTAAAGAGCATTTGCAAATTTGTTGTGGAAAAATCTGAAAACTTGCACCCTTGAGGCAAAACGAACAATGGAGCTCTTTTTGCCTTAGTAAGGAAATTGGATCTTTATCAACCCATTTCAAAATTCCAATCAATGTAACTTTTAATAAAAATAACCTGATATTTTGAAATTTTCTGAGAATATATTTTTTTTGTGGGAAATTATATTTTCCGAAAACGAAATTTTTGAATGATCTCTAGGGAGGCACGCATGACTAGTTTCAGAACCCCTGCTCTCGTATGAAGGCAATTTTTGCATTATCCTGCAATAATAGATCTTTGGATAAGAGCTTTTAATATTTTGCAAATAAATTTTCACTTATTTTAGCTAGTAATTTTCTTCAAGTGTTACGTCCAAACTGTGACAGATTGATCTGCAGGTGAAATATTCTATGAGCATTCCATTTATTAATAACTGCGAACTTTCTTTGCTAATTAACTTTTTTGAAATATGTATATCGCAACAGGCTCATAGACATATATATATACATAGACTATATGATCTGGAATGCGTCACGAGTTTTATTTAGTTATGCTTTCTAATGTCACAACAATTTTGACATTCATAGTTTGGAATATCTCTGAACGAACACCACGCTTGTTGAGAACCTACCAAGCTTCCGAATTCTCACTCACGCTCTCGATAATGGATTTCTCCATCACCACAACTTTCAGCGAAAAGCTGCCTTGTGAAATTATCCGTCTACAAAACAAAGCGAAAATAGATAATGGCACAACTCCACAGCTGTGAGAATTTTATTTTATCATTCTCCTCTCCATGGAGAACTTTTCATGTGTCCATCGCCACAAGCAGCAGTTGCTTTTATGCATCAAATTAACTGCTACTTTCGTCAAGTTGATATGGTAGCATGGATAGCGTGCACGCATCGCGGCTGTTTTTAGCAATGTTGTAGGTTCGAATCCCGTCGGCGGAACCAGTTTTTGTTTATCCACATAGTCATAATTCTCGGGAGAAGTTGGTGAGCGAAAATTTGTGATGGGGTGATAAAGAAATTATCCCCGGAGTGGAATAATTTTCGGTTATCCTCCATCGTAACTCTAGGGAAAATAAGTGTGAGCGAAAAAAGATATTCACGTGAGGAAGCGAAAAAGCATTATCCTTACGTGCGAAAAATCGTAGATTTCGCATCATTGATACGATAATTTAGAACCCTGGAACTTACCAATAGTTTTTGCTATGGGCTCGGTGGTGTTGGTCTCCGTAAAAGCTTCGAAAATGCCGATATTCATTCTAAGTCAATCATTATGCCAAGCAGCCATTATGCCAAACGGCTATTATGGAAAACGACCTTATGCCCAACGGGGTACAATTCTAAAAATAGTATCCTTTGGGATTTTCAGCTTTTTTGGTGGTGATTTAAAGGTGGCCCAATGACATTTTAGGTTTATATGAAAATTACTATGGAGAAATTTTGAGAAATGTTCCAAACATGTTAGTACTGTAATGTAGGTACAAACTTATCATCCCATAGTGAAAACTCATTCTTCAACCCTTAATGGAAGATATTACTGAAGAAATAAATCCATTTTGAGCTAAATTTGTTTGGGATGTTTGTAGATGTTTGCCGGACTATAATCCCTCTTGAAGCTAAATAATAGCAAACAAACTCATGAATATCTCTTCTCCTATCCGTCTGATTGTATTTCTCTATTAATCAAATTTCTTTATTATGGTTTGAAGAATGAGTTTTTACTATGGAATGATAATGTTGTACTTACATCCAGTAATAATGTGTTTGGAACATTTTTCAAAATATCTCCATAGTAGTTTCCATATAAACCTACATCGTCTTTGAGGCTCCTTTAAAACACCACCTAGAAAGCTTAAAATTTCATAGAACACTATTCTAATGGTAAGAATGGTAAGGAAGACATGGGAGATTGGATTTTCAAACTTTTGAACCGCCGTAATGAACACTCCCGTGCAAAAGTTTCGATTCACCCCCTAAAAAACATACAAAAGTGTTTTGTCCATATCTCTGTGATTACACATCTAATTAAAACTCTCTATTGCGCATTCGAATAACATGCTTACATTGTAGGTATTTTGACAAACACATTTTTTTTAATTTTATTTACTAAATATTTACTTACGGTTGTGACATTCTTCGAACAACACACTTAAAAAAAATGGCTGATTTTCTTCGATCCTATCGACCTAAATGTCAAATTTTTGCGTCATTGGAACCGTAATCTTATATTCTTTAAGGAGCACTTGTGAAAGTTCGGCGGGAAAATCTGAAAATTATTTATTATTTATAAAATAGTCATTCAAGTCATCGTGCAAAAGTTTGGGTTCAACTCTCAGAATGGTGTATCATAGTTGGAGTTCATTAGAACTAACTTAAAACACTTAAATTCTGTAAAATCTCTTGTCAGTCATGTACGTATTATAATTTGCGTTATAATAAGCTATGAACTTTTAAAATCGGTTGAAAATGTCAGAATAATTGACGAAAATGATATGCGTACGGCTCAGGTGAACTCAAACTTTTGCACAATAACTTAAATGACTGGTTCATTGATTTTGGAAAGTATTCAGTTTGTTTCCCCAAATTTTAGCGAGTGCTCTTCAAAGAATACGGTTCTAATGATGCATCAGTTGTCAACTTTGGCCGATCCAATACTGACATAATTAGCAATGTTTTTTCTGTGCATTTTTTGTAAAATGTCACAGCTTTGAATAAAAATTTAGTAAACAAAATTCAAGCCAAAATACTTGCTATGTAAGATTAGCTTATGGTGTTTCGACTGTACCATCCATTTCATTAACAAGAAAATTCATGCCGAAGAAACTACATTCTTATTTACAGGCGAACAATCTCCGGAAATATGTTGTTTATTATGTTATTTAGGTAAAAACAATTTTGAGTGTAGCCAAACAAATATTTTATGGCTGTACAACATTCATTTGACCCCTGCAAATAAATTCATACACGTCATAGCCTTCAATTTTAATTTAAGACAAAAAAGTTCAGGAAATACGTTTTTTGTGTCGTTTTCTGGGTAAAATAAATTTTGAGTGTTATTAAAATTATTTTTTTTACTCAAACATGTGCACTTGACTTTCACAATAAATTTAACGTCGAAAAAACTATATGTCATCGCATTGAATTTTGAGTTACAGGCAAAGGGTTCAAAAATTAAAATTTTATTCTATCGTTGAGTTTGTGAAAAAAAACCTTTTTCAAAAAACTAGGAAGTGCCTATTGCTTAAGGTGAAACAGCTTGGAATCATATTTCAATAGTGTACCAAAACTTCGAAGGCACAAATCTCGCGAAAGAAGCATCAAACTACAGTGAAATTTCTATTTTAGCTTTGTGCACTAGCAGAAAGCTTAAAATAAGAAGATTGACCTTGTACGTTCATTATTTCAGCAGATTAGTGCCTTTGAAATCGTGAGTAGGGGCACAAGCCGGCCATTGTGCCTGCCATGTTTGGATTCCGAGATGTGTCACCTTAAAAACTTTGGGTAGACGCATCTACTTCAAAAACTAAGAAACGAACATCAATCTGAAATAGTATCCGGTTCCACCGCCGAAAAAATTTTGAAAATCGTTTCAAAAATGCCACAGATATGCATGGTCAAAGTTTCACTTCCGACTCTCTGAGGGGGGTTGGGAGTACAGGTGTTAAAAGTTCAATTCGTGCTTTGCTCGTTTCAAATTGGAACTTTGGTTAGTAAACTATTTTGAGTGTAATATTTACCTAGGCTTGCATAAAAATTAAAAATTGTATCTGTTTCTGAAAACCATATTACAAATCAATTTTTATATTATGGATCCAATTGTGACATAATACGGAGCAGTGCGCAAAATCAAGAAATTTTCAACTCGTTGCATCTGTATTGCATGACTTGGCGAATCTTAACAATGCGTCACATATTACTGCAAAAATAGCAGTGTAAGAGCTGGAAACAATGGTAAAATGCATTTTTTGTGATACCTACTGCGTTGTAGTAACTGAGACATGAACTGTTTTCGCTCCACAACAAGTTTTTCACCCATTTTTGTCCGCTAAAACATGAAATTCACAAACCTTGATGTTTAATGAGTTTTATACTTAGTGCTATTGTCTGAAAATGTCGAATCCAATGCTTAAAATGGCAGAAATCTACATTCTTTGGAAGTGATTCATAACCGTGGTAAACAATCATTACCTGGCTCATATTATGGATCACTAGTTAGAAGTGCTAATATTCGGTATTTAGAATCAATAATCAAGAAAAATGTTTTCTAAAGATGAATTCATACTAAATCGAAGCTAACGAGCATGATTTATGCAATGACATTTGAATTTTACCACCTGTGGGAGCTTATGAATGCTGACGGCACTGCTTACAGAAAACGACCATATAATGATAGCTGTGTGGTACCAACTAATCATTTGTCAAAAACACCGTTATATAGCGATTGAATATTGTGCTTATCATTACAATGGTAGAAGACAAATACCGTAAGGACGCCATTCACCGCTCATGCTCCATTCACCGCTCATTGAATTATTTTGAATAACCTGAACTAATTTTCGCAATAAAAGACATCAACATGTATTAGTATACCAGAATGGATTGTATCAGAATGAAATTCATATGATTTAATTTTATATACTATTTATAAAAAATAATTTTAGGCTGTTTAAGGCGGTAAACATGAGTTGAACAATGATTTTATTATGGCAGATCGAAAAATTCTTCTTAGCTGCCACGCTTTAATATGTTGTTGTACTATAGTACAAAGATAACAACCAACCAATGAAAGTAAATTAATTCCAACTAGTTGTGTATACAGAGCTTCATACTTAGGATGAACGGTGAATGGCACCCTACACATGTATCATTGACAGACAAGTTATTCAGTACCATTGAACGTTGTTCACATTTCAACTTCTTTCCCACAAAAACAAATGTGTTATCTTGCGTCTAGCGCAAAAAGTTGCAAAAATATCGAAAAACCGATTTTTGACAGGATTTAATGTGTTGAAACGCTGTTAAATGAGCGGTGAATGGCGTCCTTACGGTAGTATGACATGGAAAAATATATGTTTTTCGTCAACGTTTTTGTTTTGAGTGAGATATCCGAAGTTGAACGCCAAAATGATCCGTAACTGTGGGTGATCCGTAACTGTGTGGGCATGGTATGATATCCTGAATATCTGTTTCAATCGATTCAATTGTACTTATTCGATAAAAGAATGAAAAAGTTTTTGAAGAATAAAGAATTCACTAATTGACAACAATCATGTGTTAGTTGTTAGTAATTAGTTCACATTACTTTGCATTAGTTAAATATCTTCTTCTTCTTCTTCTTCTTCTTCTTGGCATTAACGTCCTCACTGGGACAGAACCTGCTTCTCAGCGTAGTGTTCTTATGAGCACTTTCACAGATAATAAGTGTTCTTTGTCAAATTTGCCATTTTCACATTCGTATATCGTGTGACAGGTACGATGATACTTTATGCCCAGGGAAGTCAAGGAAATTTCAATTACGAAAAGATCCTGGACCGATCGGGAATCGAACCCAGACACCTTCAGCATGGCTTTGCTTTGTAGCCGCGGACTCATGTTACTAACCACTCGGCTAAAGAAGGCCTACATTAGTTAAACATGCAAATTAAATTAAGTCATTGAAATTATTGTACGTTAATCGATCAGTTGAACAACGTGAACTACAAACACTATTGTTACAATCGCACATATAATAAATGTACGGAACATGAAGAGAAACAAAACCAATTAATTTGTACAACAACAATATATTATTAGTCATTTAGTATCCAATCGACAGGCATGCATTGAAGATTTCACGTTGTTTCAATAAAATTAAATGAATTAATTGTTTGTGACAGGTGAAGGCGAAAGGAAAAAACAAGAGTTCAAGGAAGTTTTAGTCTCTGGATAAGGAGAGTTTGTTAAGAAAGAGTTTAAAAAGTTTGGATTTATTGGGAAAGAATAATAGAAATATAAGTTGTAGAACGCTAGTGGCGCTGTTATCACAAAACCTAATTATTTCAATACTATTTATTAGGCGGCATCCACAAATTACGTAACGCTCTAGGGGGAGGGGGGGAGTAAGCTCAAGCGTTACGGCTCACACAAATATTCGAAATTTTTCATACAAAAAGCGTTACGGAGGGGGGAGGGGGTTAAAAAAATTCAATTTTAGCGTTACGTAATAAATGGATGGGGCCTTATTGAAACTTTTGATTGTTTGTTTAATGTCATATTGTAGAGAAGGTTAGAGAAGGTTCGGTAATCCAATCCGCATGGTTATTAAATAAATTAATTCATAATGCGTGGTAAAGATGGACAAATTATGGGTGAAATTATGAAAAAAAAATCCACGTGCTTGGCTGGGATTTGAACCCAGGACTCTTGTTTGCTAGACGAGCGCTTTACCAACTAAGCTACCGAGCCACTTGGTGACCGAGCACGTGGATTTTTTTCATAAATTCACCCATAATTTGTTCATCTTTACCACGCGTAATGAGAATGTTTTATTTTTGGTAGTATAAGTTGATTTTTCACTTATGGACCAGGTACTCAAGCTGTCAGAGCGTGGCAAACTAGATGTTGGTCACACGAACAGTTGCGACATTAGCATTCTAAGGCGAAGGCTTCTACTGAAAGAATAGGACACGATGTTTCATCGCAGGGTTCTGCGGAATGCGCTGCTGAAGGTATTACAAATCCACGAACATATATCCCTCAACATGATGGTTGACTGGTTTATGTATTCACTTCTGCATAGGGTAAATGTTCCAATAGTGGAGGTACTAAGCACGGTTCGACTTTATTTAACTCCTCAAAATTCTAGTAGTGCAATAATTGCACTTATTATTGTTGTAATGAGAAGTAACGACCATTTACTTAATGAGAGAACTAATTTCATCGCAGTAACCATCGGCATGTCAGTAAAAAATAATACCTCCACTATTGATGCGCTGTTCCTTTAGTGGAGGTAAATTTTTAATTTAGTTTCCTACAATTGCGGTATCCGTTGTTTTCTTATGGAATCCTCCACTATAGGAACACTTTACCGCAACTATTGGTACAAATGAGGAAAGTTTATGCAGTTTAAGTGGTGTTTTATCAATTTTGAAGCAATTTGAACGATGTTCGGCTATATCGTGTATCAATAAGCCAAAACTTCGATTGGCGGTGTCGAATCTGCAGCTAATTCAATAACATCAGGGTAAATGGCACTACCGCAACTATAGGAACAGCCACAACTAATGGATCAATTACCCTACCTAATGTTTCAATTTCCATTTGCTTCTTAAGCTGCTTCTTCTGACATACCGTTTTGTCTCAAATTCCGAACAGACTCATATTCCGAACACTCAGTTTTTGTATGGCGATTTGGCTGAAATGTTTCGCTGAAATATGTCATCAAATAAGCAGGTAAAGATACTTAATTGCAATTCAATTTTAACATCTTAAAATGTATTTTATAGCTCGGGAGTAGTGATGATTGTTTAATTCGAGGTCAGTAATACTAGCTCAGATAATTCCATTTGCAGAATTATTCGTTTGAATACAATTTATTCGCGCTGTTCGGAATTTGAATCAAGGTGTTTGGAATTTGAGACAGCATGAACACAGTGTTCGGCATTTGAATCAAAATGTTGTTCCATACTTTTACGTAAAAACAATACTAAACAAGTTCAAATAAACATTTTTATCAGCACGCCACACAGCTGACAGTTGGGTTTGCAAAGAAATTAAAATATTCAAAAATATCAGCTAATTTATGCCTGCCAGATGCATTTGAAGTCACTGTTGGCCTTAAGTGTTCGGAATATGAATCAAAACGGTATTTATGAAATTTATTTCCACACTTACTATGATAGAAATTGTAAATTTGGCTGTTTCCAATTCTGCCCGCATCACAACCGCTTTTTTCCTTAGCAACGCTTGTTATCAGAAACCTTCGTTAGAAAACTGACTGCTTTCGTTGTTTTGTCTCTTCGACGTTTTGTCTTTCGACATTTTGTCCCTATAACGTGTCTTTGAATATCATTAGCACCACCAGAAGGAAACGATAACATGCATCATTGGCTAATTGATTTTATACTCGTAACGCTTAGGTGGCGGTTTTTAGCTAGTACGTGCGGATCGATTCCAACGAATTTCCACGCCGGAAGATTTATTGAAATTTAAGGACATCTGGATGGACTCAAATCTGCCGGAACATTTTCTCTCCGTTGGCTGTTATGACGAGGTGTGACAGACGAAAGTTAACAGCGAATGCTCTTAAAATTCTTCAAGAGATAATTCAGTGACTGTTTCGAAACTCCATTTTAAAATATCATCAGGATTTTATCGTTCAGAAATCTCCTTAAACCTACTTGTTAATTATGATAGCCAGTCGAGTGGAAGTTTCAAGCAACTACAGAAAAATCGAACATTATATAAACTTGGCATTTGGATGATTAAGTATTGGTTAAAATGAATTTTTGCGAAAAAGTTGCAAACTGAAGTTAAACTTTGCAATAGAGGACCACGTCATTATTGAGCTGAAATCGAATTCAGGTTAACATTTGTGGCGTATGGGTAACGCGCACCTATCTAACGAGCAGGGAAACGTTAGATCGATTCTTACCGAGAAGACGTGTAACTTTTTCGCAAAATTTCACTTCTATTTGGTCGATGTTCAGACAGACTGGACCAAGTGTTTTTTAAATGGTTTCAGGCTGGGAGGGAGAAACCAATACAAAATTTATGTAATGCTCACTACGACAGCCGGTATTCCGCTGTCTCGAACTGTCACTGTGAGCCCAGATCTCAAACATTGGACTAACATGGAAAAAGCGCGTAACCGATTAAAACACATTTTCGCATTTCATCAAACGTGACAAAAATCGAATGAAAATCAATTCGTGCACACAATGAAAGTAATGTCACGTGAGCACCTTTCAATCTGATTGAATATAAAGCATTGAAAAACGCATAGTTTAACTTTTTCCAATGAAAATGAATATTAAGTGCAGAGAAAACTGCGGCCCTTTTTCCATGATGGTCAGGAAAGATCCAAAGTACACAACAAAAGAAAACTAGCGATTTTTCCCAAGCCTGCCTTGATTGTTTTTGGCAAACTGGAGCTATCTTGCAGTTCAAACAAACGTTGTTCTATATTTCGTGTGTAGTATCTGTGCCTCCCTCCCAGGTTTCAGGAAAACGTACTCCAGGCATTCGAAGTGTCAAAATATTTACTATACGTGCTGTAATAATGGAACCTATATATTAGATGGTACATAATAATAAGCATAAGCAAAGATGACCGTACAATTCGTAGTTGCTACTCCGTGATTGACCAGAACAATCGAAGTTGCACAGAGAGATTAAATGAAAGGAGCTTGGGATTAGCTTACCATTCTTCAATGTGCACAAATCGAAAGCTCAAATTTTAAAAGTCAATAACGGCGCCGGCCACGTCCTTACGGTCATCGGGGAAGGAAAGGAATGTTAGTTCGATAACCGTTGTTACTAGAGACCAAGATCACCTCTGCTTCTCCACAGTTGTCATGGAAAGGATATTGGGTTAGTGGGGTGAAGGTCGAAGGATCGAACACTACCAACGGATGGCGCACTTTTTCACTTCTCCCTATCTATTTGATGATACATACAGTGCTGTTCTGAATAATAGCAGCGCATGTCGATTTTCATACAAAATGCTCAACTTTGACATGCTGTAGTTTTGTTCCCTTTCAAGCAATCGAGCTGAAATTTTCTCCACAGAACTACAAATATGATCAATTTTGTAACTACAAATTTTCAGTTTTTTCTGAGTCCCTGCCGAAAAGTGAGACACTAGGTGAAATTTTTCAAAAAAATAGCAATTTTTCATTTTAAAAATTTTCTTCTACAAATATTTTAAACATTTTCGGTTTAGGTGTAGGTTTGATAAGTAGGAGGAGATTGTTCCAATGATAAGTAATATACAATTTTAAACTATAATTTCAAGCCGAAATTCAAATTTTTAAAACTGCTATTTTTTGAAGAATTTCACCTAGTATCTCACTTTTCGGCAGGGGCTTAGAAAATTTTGAAATTTTGTGTTTACAAAATTGCGCATATTTGTAGTTCTGTGGAGAAAATTTCAACTCGATTGCTTGAAAGGGAACAAAACTACAGCATGTCAAAGTTGAACATTTTGTATGAAAATCGACATGCGCTGCTATTATTCAGAACAGCACTGTATGTATCTAAATAGCATCGAAAAAAAAACAGAATTTATGGAGGCCTCAACGTATCTTTGAAACACCAAAATATCATCTAGTCCGGTCTGTCTGAACACCGACCATTTGTCCATTCAATCCAATTGCAAAGTATATGTAATGTTAAGTTCCTCGGTAATTGGGTCCTAAAATTTTAAATGAAATCTTGTTTTTATTCAATAACACGAAAGAGCATCTTACTGCAATTACTTTAGCAATTTTTCCCGCTCAAATAAGGGCTATATCATGTTTAAACTTTAATTTAAAAATTGGGTCCATAAATGAACCTTGACACTTAAGATCATGTTTGACGTTCGCTTAGTCGACAAAAACACCACAGGGGTTTCAGTTTTAACACTGGGGTTGTTCCTATCTGACATTTCGGAAGGGACACGGAAAACAAAATACACCCAAAATTTGAGTTTAAGCCAAGGGGTGTGACAAAATCTTTAAACAAGTTTTTTTGGGCTCAAACCAACGGAAAACATTAGAAAATTGAGTAAACCTGTGTTTTTGGCCTAAACTTAAGCGTTTGGCACTAAAATTGGGACAGGGCTTTAGGACCCTATTGTTCATAATCTTCTTCCCAATAAACACAAACTCGTATAGGATGGCGTATAAGAGTACATAAGTGGAAGGGATATACAAACATGTGCCATGAGACTGCATGCAAAATGAACGTATAGCGCCTACCCATTTGTACTCTTGTGCCCTTTCCTATACGATCGTGTGTTTATTGGGTTATAGTTTATCATTAGCATTTCCTTTATGATTGCTTTCAAACCTTCCTGAAATGCTCGCTGAAATTTCTCTAGAAACCATTTTTCCTACAAATTCCTCCCTAAGTCTTCGATAAACTGAAATGCTACATTCAATGTATGATTTCTCATATGAATTGTCTTTATTTGTACTATACAAAGCAGAGAAATTGCCTATTTCATTATCTACATTGTGGGACTGGGTAAATGCATGGAAGATTCAATCTAATAATGATGACCTGTGCTATAATGCGAGAGTCCATGATGCGTCACAGAAGCGGTTTGGTGGGCGCTGTGGGCAATTGGAGCAGCAATATGGGAGATATGAGCAACTGGAGCAGCATGATGATGGGAAATGGTAGCATGATGCACTGGAGCCACGGCATGGGTAGCAATATGCACTGGCTGGGCAATGACCTTGTGCACGGGTTGGGCGACCTTGACGTGAGTTGGTTCACGACGAACAACGGCGTTGAATCCGGAGTGATGATCAGCATGGTAGTCCACAATACGGTGGTGACCATCGGAATCGATCAGACTGTATTGTCCATGGACTTCATCTCCGTGACGGGTCTCGTGCTGGCTCTTGATATCTCCGGTGTGTTCGTCATGGACGGAATACGAGAATTCGTAGTTGGCTGGGGCGTGGTGCTCGACTTCCTTCACAATAGCGTGATGGACTGGAGCAGCATGAATGGCAGCCACGTGATGAACGGGAGCAGCATGGACAGCAGCAACATGATGAACTGGAGCAGAATGGTGATGTTGGATGGTTTGGTGTGAAGAAGCATATCCATGCTCTGGAATTAATCCAGCGCTGGCAGCAGCGATCAGGGTTGCCAACAGAACAAACTGAAAAGAATAAACAGTTAGAATAGCTTACCCAAAACAACACAGACTAAAACTGTATAATATTGTCAGATATACAAGAAAAATATGGATTTAAATCAAAATATGTAAGATTTTAAAAAATATGTTAAAAAATTTTAAAATATATATTAAAAAATATGGTATTTTTAACAATCTTATACAACATTTGCAAGGTTTTCAAACAGTATTGTATTAAAATCATACATAAACTGGTTGGGTATATGCATACGCAAGTAACACTTCCTTGAGTACTTACTTTGAATGCCATTTTGAAGCTGTCTTTACCGGAGAACTTATTCTTGTTGAATGATGCTAAGGATAACGATTTCACCACTTTTATACCACCAGAAGCAAGAATTTTCCTTAACGAAATTCACACCCCATAACAGTGTCCAGGTGCCCTTGGTGACGGCGTTCAACTTTCTCTGCAAAAAACACACGAGCCCCCACACCAGCCTTCAAAACACACCCGCGAAAATTATTTTCGGATTTCCATTTTATCTATCATCCACTTGCACTGCGCAATTTACCACCCCTCGGAACTTATTTTGAGACATGCTTGTCTGCATACTTGCAAGAAATAAACCGGTTGCATTAAATCGAGCAGCCAGCAGTTGGTTGCTCCGCATCGAAGACAGATCGAAAAACCACAGACAGCGACATCAATTCTAGATCAACCGCGAACCTGCATCATTTTGTTGAGCTCGAATTACAGCGACCTTCAATTCAATCGCATCCAATCAGACAAGGATAATGCATCAAGGTAATCCCATTTTTAAACGTTTATATCGCATCATATAGGTTTATTTCCAGCATTTTACACTTGAACAGTACATCAGAATTTAATAACGCCTGCAAAGAGTATTTCTTCTGAAATCTCTTGAGTGCGTACGGTCAACATGAAATAATACGACCATTCTAGGCAACGCACTGATCTATCACAGATTTGTATGTTTGATTTTGTTTTCTATTTCCTCTCACTACCATAACATTAAAGTTAACATCTGCTGTGAACATATAGCGCTTCATTTTGACAACCAAAATAACTATGTCCTATCGTCTATTACTACTATATGCAGTTCTACTTGCTAAGATATTTGGCTGCCCAATCTGGTCGTCCCTTGCCATCTCCACTAGGACCAACGTAGGTTAGAACTCCTGAAATAAATTTTGCATTACAATGATCTATGCTACCCAGCCAATTGTTAATCGTTACTCACCACTGTCCGGAACCCACTGTTTCTTATCCGGAACATTACGAGGAGCATCTTCCCAGGGAAACAGTTTGAATGAAGCATTAACGCCATTGAACTCGTTTCCCGCAGCAAAACTGTAATGGACAATAATTCGTAAAAGAAAAATATACAACATTTTATTTTTCGATATTTTGATGGATTGATTTGTTATTTAGAAAATAGTTGGTGTCAAGCGAAATAGTTTGTTCTGGACTTGATTAATTTTCTTTTAAAATATCCCTGCAAGAACATTACCCGAACTGGAACAAATAACTCACAACTACACTATTCTACAACACATTGGCATCTTTTTCGATTCTCCATACAAAATGGTCAATTTTCGAGGCTTAGATCTCAGTTATTTATGGACCGGTTGGAATTAAATTTCCGCAGCTCGTCAGTCATAACGCGAATTTTCGCTTATATATTGGAACGATTTATCTAATCACGAGTTCGAAAGCAATCACGGTTTGACTAAAAAGATGTTTTTTTTTTCAATTTCCTTGACTTTCCTGGGCATAGAGTATCATCGTACCTGTCACATGATAAACGAATGTGAAAATGGCAACTTTGGCAAAGAAAGCTCTCAGTTAGTAACTGTGGAAGTGCTCATTGAACACTAAGCTGAAAAGCAGATCTGTCCCGGTAAGAACGTAATGCCAAGAAAAATAGAAGAAGAAGAAGACAGTCAGTTCGCATATTTCAACATCCAAAGTTAGAGTTAAAAGGGTGGACCAACGGGTGAAAGACGGAACCAACACTACTTCAGCAAAGCTGTTCAGCTTTCTGTCGGTGAACAGTCTGATTGAGAATTTTTCAGCTAGGTGGCGCTAGTGACAAATTCTAACCAATTGTCTATATCTTAAATTACTTTCCAGCTAGAAAGTTGAAATCTTCGGCAAAGCAGTTCGGCAGATCAAGGGATATCTGACGGCGAAGAGTCTGATTGGGAATTCATCCGCTAGGTGGTGCTAACAAAAATATATCAATAACCAAAAAACTGAATTTAGTACAATATCATTTAATTCCACTAGAATTTGTATCCTTTGACAGAGACGGGTATTTCTACTTCAACTGTAAGGTTGTCTTCAGTGTCGTGTACTAGACTAGTACCCTAACGCAGACACCTTCAGCATGGCTGTGCTTTGTAGCCACGGACTCTAAACACACGGCCAAGGAAGGCCCCTATTAGCGCCACCTAGTAAATGAATTCCCAATTAAACTCTTCACCGCCAGATAAACTGTACAATTGTAGAAGAGCACCCAAAAATATCTTACAAATGATACTTTGAATTAAAATTATGAACCTTTATGCATATGGCATAATTGAATTTAAACAAAAATGGCTAAAAACCGATATGCTCATTAGTTGATTCAATTCATAAAGACTTTAAAAATCATCGCGGGGATGAACCAGCCTCGGGCTGAATTTCCCCTTAATAAAGAATCAATCAATCAATTAAATATCATTTGTTATTTTGTTTCAATTAGTTAATAAAGTTTTCAGAATGCTTTAGTTGACTCGGTATTATGGAAAATTATCATTAGATTTCTGTATACATTCCTGATGAACTCGGTTTATGTTTTTGATAAAAAGTTTTGTAAAAATTAGATATATAAAAAAAAACGCAGTGCGGCGTTTTTCTACACCGCTTACAGATAATGAACCACTCGTGAGTGAGATGCAGTTAACCGGTTCAGAATTATTGCTCCACCACTTGCAATATAAATTAACGGAGGTACGCCACACGATTCGGATATAGCAAAAAGTGGAATGAAAAACTTTGTGAATTTCAGCTCAAGGAAATCCGGCGAATTCAATCTGAAAAAAATGACTTTCGAGCATATCTAGAATCTTTTTATGTACAACCAAGAAAACACAATTAGTAGCTGAGGCTATCCTACAGAGCATTATCACAACAAAACCAAGGCTACATGTACTTCCTCGGTTGACGAGTGGCTTAAATTTTGGGATGTAGAGAAAGTTGATCACACCCCTCTCGGTCGACGGATTCGATTAAGAGTTTTGGAATCATTGATTACTATAAAAACCGAAGTCGATTCGTCTGGCAATCATTCTCATTTATAGAGAACAACAACTATCTTACAAAGGAACGGAAAATGGCATTCAAAGTAATTTCAAGCATACCATTTTTAATTTTAATTCACTCATTGAAAATTAATTTTCTTTACATTTTCAACAGTTTGTCCTTTTTGCGACCCTTCTTGCTGCAGCCAATGCTGGAGTCATTGCCCCTCATGGCTATGCATCATCTCATCAAACAATCCAGCACCATCATGCTGCTCCAGTTCATCATGTAGCTGCTGTCCATGCCGCTCCAGTTCACCACGTGGCCGCCATTCACGCTGCTCCAGTCCATCACACCCTCGTGAAGGAAGTCGAGCACCACGCTCCAGCCAACTACGAGTTCTCGTATGCTGTTCATGATGAACACACCGGAGATATCAAGAGCCAGCACGAGACCCGTCACGGAGATGAAGTGCACGGACAATACAGCCTTCTCGATTCCGATGGCCACCACCGTATTGTGGACTACCATGCCGATCATCACTCCGGATTCAATGCTGTTGTCCGTCGTGAACCAACTCACGTCAAGGTCGCCCAACCCGTGCACAAGGTTATTGCCCAGCCATTGCATATTGCTACCCATGCCGTGGCTCCGGTGCATCATGCTTCCTACTCTCACCAACATACTGCTCCAGTTGTTGCTCACGTTTCGCACCATCAAGCTCCAATTGTCCACTCCCACAGCACCCATCATGTAGCTCCAGTGTCCCATGCAACCATCTCGCATGTTGCTCCAGTTGCTCACTACAGTCATCACGATGGACATTATGCCAGTGGTCTCTATGGTCATTACTGAAGTGCTGCTTTCAGACCAAATCAAAAACTATCCCATCGAACCTGACGAATTATTCTAGCAAAATGTTTATTAAATAAACTTTATAATTGTTGTGATCAACGTAGAACTGTTAATTTTATCAACTTTGACTTAAGTTTGAAATCTACAATCAGTTGAGATTTGATTCTAAGAAATCTTGATATAATCCCAGAAATAATTATTGAAGGGATCACCTAAACAAAGGGAGCCTCGTTATACACAGCCCAAGTGGATCCGATCAAACAGAACCAAAAAAAAATGTTCTAGATTCCTTCGAAATGGGCCAATTGCTTCTTGAATATTGAAAATTTATTTAGTTATCATCCAAACAGATAACACTGAATCAACCATTTCACGCCACAATGCTCAGATCGTGGACGCTTCTCTCCTTCTTCGATTCTGCTCCCGATCTCCCCTCTAACTCGCTGCTGTCAACGCCTACTTGTACCAACCGGATCTGAAGCGAACACCATCTTTCCAGGGTTGCTGTCCATCCTGCTTGCATCATGTCCATCGTATGCTTCTAGCTTTGGTCACCTTCTGGATACTGAGTTCGCCGTAGAGATGGGCGAGCTCATGGACCATCTCTTGTCGCCACGCACCGTTTTCTTGTACCCCGCCGAAGATCGTCCTAAGCACTTGGAGTTTGAAAACCCCAAGAGCCTGCAGGTCTTCCTCGAGCATAATCTATGTTTCATGCCCATAAGGAACTATTATGAGCGTTTTGAACATGGTGCCTTTTTTACGGAGATGAATCTTTTTCGACCGCAGCTTCTTCTGAAGCACATATTAGGCCCGACTCCACTGATGATGCGCCTACATATTCCACGGCTACCGTAACAGCCGTCAGCAAGGATTCCAGATAAACGACCTCGTCGACCACCACGTATCCCCGTCTATAGTCACACAACTTTCTTGGCGAATTCACCACCAGTTCAACTTTTGCTGCCTCTGAGGGATTACACGGAGGCTTCAAGTTGAGTCACGACTAACTTTTCAAAAGGGTGTATGTGAAAATGGTTCAAAAATATTCAAAAAGCTGCACAGCAAAAACGGTTCGTTCGATTGTTAGGCAACTAAAGAAACAAAGTTAGACAACTAAATAAAGATTCCAAAAAAAATACACACAGTAAAAAAAAATTTTTTTGCATTAAAAAACATCATTTTTGTCACAAAAACTCAAATATCTCAAAACCCTATCGGAATACCAACGTAATTTTTTGAGGGAAAACGGTCTATTATATTAGCTATCTACCATAAAAATTTGGTGATGGTAAGCCAATAAACAAAAAAGTTATGACATTTCAAATATTTCACAAATTTGACAATTAGTGAAATTTTTTTTTTCATTGTTAATTTTTTTTAGGACCGCAGTTTGTTGCTGAATTTTTTGTTAAGGGTACCACATGAGGTTAACAAGTTGTTTTCATGATATTTTATTTAATTATTTATAACTATTATAGCATCTATTAGAAAGTTAGACGCGATCCAGTGTTGTGTTCTAAAGTCTTGATAGTGTCATATTTTTTATTGTACGTAACTGAAGAAAAATTCTCTCAATAGTGTTGAAACCATTTGATAAAAGAAACCTATAAGAAATCTAATATTGAAGACAAAAGCTACAAAAAAGGTACAGGTATACGACTAGTTTACCTGCAAAAAGTTTACCTCGTAGAGAACAAGGCGGGTCTATACCCAGGTGATCTAGTATACGTAAAGCAGGTCGGTTTTCTCGGCGCTGGTTTTCTCCACAAAGTTAAAATCTGATTAAACCTGGGTATAGACCCGCCTTGGTAGAGAATAGACTTTGTTAATCATATTTGGGAGAAAGCGAGTAACTTCAACAACATCAAAAACATGATAGATACATACCATGAACATACTCACGAAAAAGCTAAAAATATACTACCACTATGGTTATAAAAGATATAATTGTAAAATTTTTCTTCAGTCAAGCAAACGCCACCAAACTAGTCAGTAAAAACTTAAAAGTGATTTTGTTTATTAAAATCTAACGAGCAACATGAGTAGTCGCTTTCTCAACTGTAGCAGGCCGTTTGCAGAAAAAAAGTGTTCGAAAGAGCTACGAAATCTCACCGAAAGCACCATAGATAAACTGAAAGCGGCTGGTTATGCTCCAATGTCTACATTGAATACAAATTTACGCATTTGTACGTCCTGCCGTTTAAACGTTGACAAACGGGCAATCTGTACATCATCGGTGGATCAGGTTGCAGGAAGTTCGAAAACAACAACAACTGAGGAGTTACCAGAAGTACCAAGTGCAGATAGTCTTGCCACGGTACCATCAGCGACATCTGTTTCAACACATCAATCAGAAGATGAGTGCATCCAGAAGGTCAACATCGAACGCTTCAACGAAGGGATAGCTGGAATAAAAGTGACTCCGATTAAATGGACGAAGATGGGTTACGTCAATTATCCCGAGAAAAAATACCGTGAAATCAACGAAGCTGTACGAAGAAACCTCTTCAAATTAGGACCTGAGGATGTGGAAAATACAGACTACGATGAGGTAATTATGAATATGAAAGAAAGGTTCTCGAATCTAGCCACGACAAGGAAAGAAAAATTATTGATTTTGTCGATGCTGTCAAGCTCGTGGTCTATTCAAGACGCCATTGATGAGTTCAAAACCAATAGAAATACAGCAAAACAATTCAAAAATAACTGTCTTGCAACCAAAAATGCTAGGTCGAGTACTTCATTAACAGATGAGACAAAAGAAAAAATAATTCAATATTTTGAAGACGATGAAGTAAGTAGAGCTATGCCTGGCCAAAAAGATTATGTATCTGTAAAAAAAGATGGAAAGCGTCAAGCAATCCAAAAACGATTAATGATGACTACTTTGAAAGAAGCGTATACACGCTTCAAGGAAATTAACGAAAATATTAAGGTAGGTTTTTCCTCATTTGCAAGCCTTCGTCCAAGGCAATGCAAGCTTCTATCCAATTCAGGAACACATAATGTTTGTGTATGCACAACACACGAAAATATTAACCTAATCTTACATAGTTTGAAAAGAATCAATTTATCAAAGGATATTAAAATGTTAACTGGTAGTCTTTTGTGTGAAAATACAACATCAAATTGCTATCTACGATCTTGTTCGGATTGTCCAGATTCTTCATCATTGGAAAATACTTTATTCGCTGAGTTTGAAGAAAATTATATTGATCAGTTATCATTTGAGCAATGGGTGACCACGGATAGGTGTGACCTAGAAACTATTGTAAAACCTGTAGATGAGTTTGTGTCATTTTTTTGCTTGAAATTAGAAAGTTTAATTCCTCACGACTTTATTAAAACAGAGCAATCCCGCTTTTTTAAAAAATACGAAAAATACATTACAAGATGGTGAATTTTTAGTCATTTGTGATTTTTCTGAAAACTATAGCTTTGTATTGCAAGATGAAGTGCAGTCCCATCACTGGAACGTACAACAAGCTACAATTCATCCATTCGTTATTTATTTCAATGGAAGTACGCAAATTGAACATTTTAGTTTTATTGTAATTTCCAAAGATTTAAGAAACGACTCAGTATCTGTAAATTTGTTCATTGCCAAAATGATTAACTTTTTACGCGTTGATAAGGATAAAGAAATCAGAAAGATATATTTCATGTCTGATGGAGCAGCATCGCAGTACAAAAACCGTAAGAATTTTTCGAGCCTATGTCAATTTAAATCAAAGTACGGAATTGATGCAGAATGGCATTTCTTTGCTACGTAACATGGCAAAGGTCCTTGGGATGCTATTGGAGGAACCATAAAGCGCATGGCCACAAGAGCAAGTTTAGCCAAAGAACGTGAGCATCCAATTAAAACTGCAAAAGAACTATTTGATTGGGCGAATCGCAGAAAAGAAGAAGATTTAACAAAATTATCATTTTGTTTTACTACTACTGAAGAGTACGAATTAACGGCATTAGAGCTCAGCGAGCAATATAGTAACGCGAAAACGATCCAAGGAACCCAAAAATTTCACTGTTTCATTCCATTGTCAGAAAATAAAATTAAAGCAAAACTATACTCGAACTGTACTGATAATGATGCAAAAGTGTTCGATATTGTAAAAAAATTGAATAACAATAAATAAATAAATAAGTATTAATAAAATGTTTTCATGATCTCATAACGCATACCCAAATCCAAAACTTTTAAAGTTTATATATAACATTTAGACACTCATCGATCAAACTCTAAAAAAAATATCCTGGTAAAAAAAATTTTTATTTTCGTGTAATCTGTTAATTCATTTTAATTTATACATATATACATATACATATAATATTTATACATATACATAATATTTATACATATAATATACATAATACTAATGAATACATGAAAACGACTTGTTTAATTCACGCAAGGCCCTTAACAATAAAATCAGCAACAAACTGCGGTTCCCGTAATAATTTACACCGATTTTTTTTCTACTAAATGTGAAAATTGTGACATGTTTGAAATGTCATAACTTTTTTGTTTATTGGTTTACCATCACCAAATTTTTATGGTAGATAGCTAATATAATGGACCGTTTTCTCTCAAAAAATTACGTTGGTATTCCGATAGGGTTTTGAGATATTTTTGTGTCAAAAATTATGTTTTTTAATGCAAAAAATATTTTATTTTTACTGTGTGTATTTTTTTTGGAATCTTTATTTAGTTGTCTAACTTTGTTTCTTTAGTTGTCTAACAATCGAACGAACCGTTTTTACTGTGCAGCTTTTTGAATATTTTTGAACCATTTTCACATACACCCTTTTGAAAAGTTAATCGTGACTCAACTTGAAGATTTGATATCGGAAAATGAGGATTTAGATGGAACTGAAAAACTGTGCAAAGTTTCAGCTCAATAGAAAAAAATGAATTAAAAAATTTACCAAATGTTGGTGCTGTTGCTTGGAATCACTCCTCTGCGAGTGTACCGGTCTACCACCCTTTCAAATATTCGGCTCTTTTGATGATTTTGATACCATTGCTTAAGCAGCTCTCACACTCGCGTTTGAGTTACGCATAAAAAGCTTGTTTGTTTTATTATGCTAAAGTTGAAGAACCGGCCTTTGACCCTCAGTTTGTATATTCTCTTGTTGATCAGTCACTATCCTATCACGCGCTTCTGCATATCACCAATCCCTATAAAAGCTGTTCGTAGCTCGTGTGTGTGTTACCGCAGTTCTGGTAGATGGTATGGTAACCTCTGAACGTTCGCACCGTTAATCCCTCCCAACACACTTCTTGTAACGTTACGATGCCGAATCCACGGTCCTTCCGCACATCGGCGAGTATGCGTGTGCTCCCGATGAAGTTGAGAGTTTTAAAGTTCCACGTACCGAGCGTCCAATCGCTAGTGTCACTGCCAGGGATTGAATCCTGAGAAAATTGAGAGAATCTCTCACGTATCGCTCTCTGTAACCATCATAATATGCTGCACATTATGAAAGACTGTTTATCGTATACCGCTACAACTTTGATCCTATTGGGAGGATACCAAACCCCCCAAAACAAGCTGCAAACCTGGGGGACACTATTGCTATTGGAAGTTCGTGGATTGTTTATCGTGTCAGTAAAGAAAAACACCTACCCCCAATGGTAAACAAGCAAGAAAAATAGATTTTATCATCGTTCTCTCTTTGGGGCCCTCGTTCGCTGCTTCCATTTATCAGACTTGTTACAACTTGCGATACATTGACGATCATGAACCGCAACAGATGGGTTGTTTTTCTTTGCTTGCTTTGATCGTGCTTCATACACAAATGAGAGCGAATTTTGCAATGCCTGGTCACTGCCTTTTCGACGCTGTGGTCTTCATCGATTGTCCTAGTTCGTATTTTTTCATTGATTATTCGTTGCTTGACTTGTTACGGCTGGCTTGCAGGACCTGACACCAACCTTCTAGGTTTCCGGAGGACCATTCTTTCTAAATTTTTGGAGGGCCATAGTGCAAAATTTAGCTTTAAGTCCTTCTGTGTCTTGAATGCTTTCTTCTTTCTCAATAAAATGCTCAGAAATGCTTATTTTGAGCATTTCTGCAATAATCTTCTAGTTATTCCTGACCATACCCTGTTAGACATCTCGACATTCAAATAATAAGATTTCACAACACATTAATTTGAATTTAATTTGCGTAAATCACGAAAACAGAAGTTAGGAAAGAATATTGCAATTATCTTTGTAACAGACAAAGATATTTGCCAGATAGGGTGTCCCAGAAAATATGGGCACGACTTCACTATATTGTCATTTCAAGACTAGTGCAGATGAACATCTTATATTCACACATTTTTTTCTTGCACTTATTAAGAGCAGATTTTGAATTTCGAGCGTTTTTTGAGCTACCTGTATGTTGATGGTATTACATTTCTGGAAGCTCCTCTAATCAGTTTTGCACAAGTCGCGTTATATCTGAGCGACTTTATAGCGCAAAATTTGTGCTAGGTCATACAGTGGTCACACTATTATGAGCCACCCAATCACGATTATTAGTCACTCCATTCCACATGCAATGTAAATGCAAATGACCCATATTAGTGGGTGACCACTGTAAAGTAAAATTTCATCAGTCACCATTTTGTTTCTAATCAATTTACCAACAAAATAAGGTATGGGCAATACAATGTTAAATAATAATGAGCTTCTCTAAAATATAATACAAATCGGTTGAGTTGACTCCAAAAATCTGAAAATTAAATAATGATATTATTTGAAATTGTTAAGATCCTGTTAAGGCTGGAGTGGTACCACAAACATAAATGCTCATATCTCAAAAACAGTTCCACCAAAGCACTTCATTGTTTCGCAACATACTCCCATCCAAGTATTACTTCGAACAGTGAATAACCGAAAACGAGAAAAATTATTGTCTGTTTCATTCACAACAAAACGCGCCGCCAACTTTCGAACAGACTGAAAAAATCCTCGCCAGCAAACCAATCAAAGGAGGTGCTTTGCCTTTGTGTTGGCAAGACTGGTGAAACGTCAAATGCTAGAAAATAAATCAAAGGAGGTGATTTGCCATTGTGTTGGTAAGACTGGTGAAACGTCAAACTCATAGCGGTTGCTTGGCTGGCGACGATTTTGGCGACGGTTTCACAGGCGATTACAAATCGTCGCGTCCGATAGGGTGCAAAACTTAAAATATGTAGCCTACGATATTGAAGTGGGTTATGGCTACGCGTGGGTCCCCAAGAAATTTCAGAATATCTCCGAATCCAGGCAACCAATAATAAAAACCTACACAGGTTCTAGAAGAAGAAGTTTTTTGACAGCTTGTGAAAATTTTATTGTCATCCAAAACCGTAACTACAATATGTGTGGGATAGTTGAATTTTCGATTGACATGAGCATGAAATCATTCTGAAAATGGAATGGAATAATATATTGGTAATGAAATTATGATGTCATAATTGTAGCGCGTCGTTGTTTATCGAAAAATTTTGTGGAATTTCACCAGTAAATTTTCTTCCGCATAAACTTCACGTCTTCTTCATCCTGGCGTTTCGTCCCAACTGGGACAAAGCCTACTTCTCAGATAAGTGTTCTTATGAGCACTTCCACAGTTATTAACAGAGAGCTTTCTTTGCCGATTGACCATTTTTACATGTGTATATCGTATGCCAGGTACGATGATACTGTATGCCCTGGGAGTCGAGAAAATTTCCTTTACGAAAAGATCCTCGACCAGGGGGATTCGAACCCACGACGTTCAGCATGGTCATGCTGAATAGCTTCGCGTTTACCGCTACGGCTGTCTGGGCCCTGCAATTTCACGTAATTGTTGGTAACTTTAGTGCCACGCAAAAGAATGATCATATTAAATTATTACATACAATGAGTCAGCAGACATCATAGTGGTTTCAACGATATGAAAAAAATATGTTTCATAATCAATTCATTGGATGATGTTTGTTTGACCATAAGCTCTTAATACTGCGTCTATTCCGTGTTTTAGGATGTCGCAAAAGATTCAATACCGCTAGTTGAGCTCAAGAAGACTACGTAATAGCTCTTATTTATGATTTGTACTACACTCCAAGGGTAGATGTATTCATACGCTACGGAATTAATGAATTAAGAAACGGTTTTGAGGTAAAGTCTCAACTACCTCTTGTTGTGTGGGACGAATTTCATCCAGAATGAATCGGAAAAAAATAAAAATCGTGCTCGATGGTCTTCGATTTGGATTAAATTTTGCACATGTTTTTGGTATGATAGAATTAGTGATTTCCATAGAAAAAATTATCATTTTGACTCAAGAATAACTTTTGAAAATGGCCTATAAATCTTTGCATGCATCTTATTTGAAAAATTCTAACTTCGAAACTGTTGATTTTAGAGAAAAATTCTATGGTGAAAATTTAAAAAATATTAAAAATGGTATTCTTAAGTTATTTGAAACTCAAGTTTTATTTTTGAATTTTTCATGAAAAAACATAAAAAATTTTTTCAGCGTATATTTTTTTCTTGTAGGCCAAACGGTTCACTACAACTTCTTCATAGAAAATTTTTCTCTAAAATTAACAGTTTCAGAGTTAGAATTTTTGAAACATGTTGCATGCCAAAATGTATAGGCCATTTTCATAAGTTATTCGCGAGTCTTATTTTCCGTTTTAGTTGTAATCGCGAGTAACTAAAAAAAAATGACCTATTTTAATATTTAAATCATTTTTTTTTGCATTTAACTCGATATAATTTAAAAAAAGGGCCTATTTTAATACATATTTAAATCATTTTTTTTTGCATTTAACTCGATATAATTAGAAAATGGCTGCTTCTAGAGAAATTCAGAATCATTTCAAGATTCTTATTGGTTCAGAATCATTTCAAGATTCTAATTGTATCATCCAAACCTAATTATTTGACCAAAAACCAAAACTTTAAGGTGAAGATAAATCGAAGCCAAACTTCAAATTTTCAAGAGCACGGATCTGGAGAACCAAACATCCATTCAAGATGAAAACTTAATCGATTGGTCACTAGCTGGTGGTGACCAATCGATTAGATTTTCAGCTCAAACGGATGTTTGGTTCTCCAAATCCGTGCTCTTGAAAATTTGAACTTTGGCTTCGATTCATCTTCACCTTAAGAATCGACCAAAAGTTGTTATCAGAAAAACTTTTTTATTTATAATTTCTCCATCATGAAACTTTGTCCCAAACATCTGTATACTATCAAGATTCTATGGTGAAAATTTAAAAAATATTAAAAATAGGGTTTTTAAATAATTTAAAACTCGAGTTTTATTTTTGAATTTTTCATGAAAAAACATAAAAAAAAAACTTTCAGTGTACATTTTTTTCTTGTAGGACAAACGGTTCACTACAACTTCTTCATAGAACATTTTTCTCTAAAATCAACAGTTTCAGTGTTAGAAATTTTGAAATATGTTACATGCCAAAATGTATAAGCCATTTTCATAAGTTATTCTCGAGTCAGAATGATTGAGTTTTCTATGAAAAACTCAGACCAAAAACATGTGCAAAATTTACTGCAAATCGAAGATGGTCGAGTTCTGTGACTGACCGATTTGATAAAAGTAACACACTTGTGATAAGTGAAAAAAATAAAATTGTTACTTCGGAAATGACGTCTATGTATTGTGGAACAATTGAGATTTTTGTATTCAAACTAGTCACGGCTCAGTATAATTAGTTTTTGAGACATGTGAGTTGATCACCGAAGCAACCGAGAAATGACCACCGAAAAAATCCATATTGTGGGATATTGTGTTTTATTTTCTTTTTTTGGTTTCAAAACTAAGCCTTCGACGGCTCAATCTCATATGCAAATGAATGAATAATCACTGTAACTAGTTGGTTGTGACACCATTGAAAATCTTAAATTCTTAAATGAAAAACGAATTTACCGCCTCTATATTATTGAAAAGATTTTTGAAAAATTATGAAGATACATAGGAGAAATTCTTTGTGGAGTCCCGGTAGATTTCCTTTGAGAAAAATAACTCAAAAATCCCTTATGAAACAATTGGAGATGTTCCGGGAAACCTGTGGCTTTCAGATCGTGCTCCCCGGAGCACTTAGTGCTTCGTGAAGCTTTGGCAGCTGCTCCCCGACACGTTTAAAAATATCTAGAGATGTTTTCAAATATCTCGATTGTTGGTCTGGAAATATACGATACATTTTGTCATAAAATCGTACTAATCAAAGTCATAAACACCGAGAGCTAAATAACCATTCACCGATTGATTTTTGTATTAAATTAATTGATATTTGATCTAAAATGTGAATGGTTTAAACAACATAAAGTTAAGAATTTAAGGTTTAAGCAACATTGAGTTTCACTTCACTTTTAAGTAAATCAATCTATCAACTGATGTAAACCTTTGTCCATCAATCGCTTGGATGCTGTCTTTGTAATTATGTCAACAATAAACAAATGTTTTTTTTTTCTGTGTAAAATACTATTCGAAACGTTGTCCTCCTTTCTAATAAGCACAACACGCAAAATGTTTGATGAGAATTCAAGTCAACTTTTGAACATCTCGATCAGAGCTAAAACTGAATGCACCAAATTTTTAAAATACATAAATTTTACCGTTTTCAACCATCCAATATCGAAATATTTTTCGAAGAGTCAAATCAAGGTCCATCTGCATGATACATCGTCAAAGTTTATGCCCACAAGGAGCAACTTTCAAAATTATAGAACGTCGTATATATTCCCATAGCAGAATCAATTATTTTCGAATAAAATTATAGATCACAGTTGAAATTATAGGATCGATCAATGCGTGTCGAAAACTCAGTATTCCAAACAGAGCTGCGATAATGGGCAGGTGCACCGCTTAACGGATTAACTTTGAAAAGTATCCCGCGAGTGAAAATTCTTGAAACCTCTGGCCTGAACAAATCATACGTCATTGTACACAGCCTTCAGGTATCAGGTATCAGAAGGCCGGCTCCAAAGGCACGTTCCCCACCAGTTGGGAGATTTGTGCCATCGCCATATTTGAGCCTATTTCATCATCTACCCGATGGGAGAGGAAAGGGAAGGGAAAGATGGGAGGAAATAGGAGTGGGGTCCCTTGAAGAGGGAAGATCGCATAAGCGAAATGAGAGCATGTAGCTCCATACCACAATGGGTTCGAACAGCGCCCTAAAAAGGGCCCTGCAAAACGCATGAGCGTAAAGAGAGCCTATAGCTCATTACCACAGCGGGTTAAGAATAACAGAATGTCCTGAAGATTCAGGCTTCTGTATTCAGTTTCACTTAATAAGTGTTTACCAAGTAATTGGAATCGCATTTGCGCAAAAACTGGACAGTTACATATCAGGTGATACGAAGTTCCATAATCGGAGTCACAACTATCACACACAAATGAGTCAGCACGCTGAATATTTGCCATGTGATAGTTGAGTCGGCAGTGGCCTGTCAACGCTCTGACCAAGAGACTGCAATTCTGCTTTGACAGATTTGTTAAATACTTCGCCACCTTTGGAGATGGCTCAGTAATATACAATTTTGTTTGACGACACGACTCCAAACTATTCCAATATTGCTTGTGCTGAGTTGCCGCCCAAGAGTTTATCTGAAGCTTCACCCAGCACTTCGAAATTGGAATAGCCGGCTCAGGGCCAATGAAGTCATGCGATGCTCCATCGCGAGCTAGCTCATCAGCCAATTCATTTCCAGCGATGGAAGAATGGCCAGGTACCCATACAAGGTTTACAGAGTTGACTGAATTCAGTTCCTCAATTTGAGTTCGACATGCGATAACAAGCTTCGATCTTGAGTTGGCCGAAGCGAGAGCTTTTATAGCAGCCTGACTATCTGAACAGAAGTATATGACTTTACCCATTACGCGCTGTTGAAGTGCTGATTGCACTCCACACATAAGAGCAAATATTTCCGCCTGAAAAACGGTGCAGTTTCTACCAAGTGAGTAAAACTGATTCAGCCTTAGCTCACGAGAATATACTCCTGCACCAGCTCTACCTTCAAGAAGGGAGCCATCAGTGTAACATACTATATTGTTTGATATACTTCTTTCCAAATAGCCAGACGTCCACTCTTCCCGTGAAGGGAATTGTGTGGTAAATGTCCTGTAAGGAAAGTTACAAGCAATTGTGAGATCACTTGGAGCAAGGACAATTTTGTCCCAATTCACCAAAAGTGGAAACAACGAAGTGTGTGTAGATCTACGATTCACTGGATTTTTCTCCAGTAGATCCAGTACCCATAAACGGTAAGAGCAAGAAAGTGCTTCTTGTTTAAGATATATGTGTAGTGGCGCAACGTCGAAAAGGGCCTCGAGCGCTGCTGTGGGAGTTGTAGAGAACGCACCAGACATCGCCATCAAGCACATCCTTTGGAGATGGCCCAATTTTGATTGGATTGTTCTCACTTCGCCCTTTTGCCACCACACAAGACATCCATATGCTAATATTGGTCGAACAACTGTTGTGTAAATCCATTTGATATATTTGGGTTTGAGGCCCCAAGTTTTACCAAAGGTTCGCCGGCATTGACCGAAGGCCATACAAGCTTTTTTGACTCTGAAATCAATGTGAGCTGTCCATAAAAGTTTGGAATCTAGAATGACTCCGACATACTTTACTTGATCAGTCACATTAATCTCAGTGCCAAAAAGACGTAAAGGTCGAATTCCATCGCGGTTTTCGTCTTTCCGTAAAAAGAACAATAGATGTTTTATTCGGGTTTACCGAAAGGCCATATTGGCGACACCAACTCTCGACTACCTGAAGAGCACTTTGCATCAGGTCGAATAGGGTGCTTATGCACATACCAACTATCAGAGTTAGATAGTCGTCGGCAAATCCAAATGTTGGAAAACCGCAATTATTGAGTTGCCTCAATAGCGTATCTGCTACGAGATTCCACAAAAGTGGTGACAAGACTCCCCCTTGGGGGCATCCGCAAACACTCAATTTTCGAATCGCTGCTTGACGCAATGTCGAGAAGAGATGTCGGTTTTTGAGCATTTGATGAATCCAATTGGTAATCATTGTAGGTAGCCCATGGTTTCGTGCGGCTTCCAATATGGCATCGAAAGACACGTTATCAAAGGCACCCTCAATATCCAAGAAAACACCCAAGCACGATTGCTTCTGAGCGAATGCTTTCTCGATATCGTATACAACTTTGTGTAAAAGAGTCACAGTGGACTTTCCAGATTGGTAAGCATGTTGATTGACATGAAGAGGCATGTTTGCCAAATAGACATCACGGATGTGATGATCGATAATGCGTTCCAGACATTTCAGAAGAAAAGAGGTCAGACTGATTGGTCTAAAACTCTTCGCTTCCTCATACGACGCACGTCCTCCTTTTGGGATAAACTTTACAGTAATATCACGCCAGGATTTGGGAATGTACCCGGTAGCAAAACTGCTTACAAGTAGCTTTTTCAAAACATGTTTGATAGACTCAAATCCCTTTTGGAGCAGAAACAGGATAAATCCCATCCGCTCCTGGAGATTTGAAAGGAGCAAAACTATTAAGTGCCCATTGAATCGATTCAGTAGTTACGATACTGCGAGCCGAGGCCAGAGACTCGTAACTACATGAAAAGACATTTGGTTCATCCGTAGATGCTATGTCCACACATCCGGGGAAGTGTGTATTGAATAAACATTCTAAAACTTCTTCATCGGAAGAAGTAAAGTCACCATTAGGTAAGCGAATTTCGTTCACTTGGAAATCCTTAGATTTTGCAAGAATTTTGTTCAACCGACTGACTTCACTCAAACTGGAAACATTTGTACAAAGGTTTTTCCAGCCGGATCGTTCAGCAGAACGAAGAGCCTTCTTGTAAGCCTTGCGAGCTGACTTGAACGACTCTGATCCAGCTGAACGGCGTCTGTTCCAACTCCTTCTACATTGTTTCCTGAGTCTAGTCAGATCAGAATTCCACCATGGGGTCCCTCTTGTAGTCTTTACAGACCGCAGAGGACATGCTTCTTCAAAAGCTTCCATAATGTAGGATGTTGTAGATACATCGTCAAAGTTTATGCCCACAAGGAGCAACTTTCAAAATTATAGAACGTCGTATATATTCCCATAGCAGAATCAATTATTTTCGAATAAAATTATAGATCACAGTTGAAATTATAGGATCGATCAATGCGTGTCGAAAACTCAGTATTCCAAACAGAGCTGCGATAATGGGCAGGTGCACCGCTTAACGGATTAACTTTGAAAAGTATCCCGCGAGTGAAAATTCTTGAAACCTCTGGCCTGAACAAATCATACGTCATTGTACACAGCCTTAATAATAATCTTCTCTTTGTTGCTGTTTGACCGAATCCACTAGGGCTGTGTATAACGAGGCTCCCTTTGTTTAGGTGATCCCTTCAATAATTCCGTCTGGGATTATTCCAAGATTTCCTAGAATAAAATCTCAATTGATTATAGATTCCAAACTCATGTCAAAGTGAAAGTAACAACAAATCTATGTTGTTCACAACAATTATAAAGTTTATTTAATAATACATTTTGCTAGAATAATTCGTCAGGTTCGATGAGATAAGTTTTGATTTGGGCTGAACACTTCAGTAATGACCATAGTGACCACTGGCATAATGTCCATCATGATGACTGTAGTGAGCAACTGGAGCAACATGCGAGATGGTTGCATGGGACACTGGAGCTACGTGATGGGTGCTGTGGGAGACAATTGGAGCTTGATGGTGCGAAACGTGAGCCACAACCGGAGCAGCGTGGTGGTGAGAGTAGGAAGCATGATGCACCGGAGCCACGGCATGGGTAGCAATATGCACTGGCTGAGCAATGACCTTGTGCACGGGTTGGGCGACCTTGACGTGAGTTGGTTCACGACGGACAACAGCATTGAATCCGGAGTGATGATCGGCATGGTAGTCCACAATACGGTGGTGGCCATCGGAATCGAGAAGGCTGTATTATCCGTGAACTTCATCTCCGTGACGGGTCTCGTGCTGGCTCTTGATGTCTCCGGTATGTTCATCATGAACGGAATAGGCGAACTCGTAGTTGGCTGGAGCGTGGTGCTCGACTTCCTTCACGAGGGTGTGATGGACTGGAGCAGCATGAATGGCGGCCACGTGGTGAACTGGAGCGGCATGGACAGCAGCTACATGATGAACTGGAGCAGCATGATGATGCTGGATTGTTTGATGAGATGATGCATAGCCATGAGGGGCAATGAGTCCAGCATTGGCTGCAGCAAGAAGGGTCGCAAAAAGCACAAACTGTTGATAGGGTTAGAAAAGAATTAATTTTCAATGAGTGATTTGAAATTATAAATGTTATGGTTGAAATTACTTTGAATGCCATTTTCTGTTTCTTTGTAAAATAGTTGTTGCTCTCTAGAAATGAGAATGATTGCCAGACGACTCGACTTCGGTTTTTATAGTAATCTGTGTTTCCAAAAATCTCGATCGATTCTGTAGACCGAGAGGGGTGTGATCAACTTTCTCTACATCCCAAAATTTAAGCCACTCGTCAACCGAGGAAGTACATGTAGCCTTGGTTATGTTGTGATAGTGCACTCCAACGAATAGTAAAGCATCAGCTACTAATTGGGTTTCCTTGGTTGTACTTGGTTGCTTAAAAAAAGATGCTAGATATGTTTTAAAGTTGATGGTTTTTAGATCAAATTCATCGGATTTCCTTGAGCTGAAATTCACAAAATTTTGCAGTCCACTTTTTGCTATATCCGAATGGTATGTGCCGTGCCTCCGTTAATTTATATTGCAAGTGGTGGAGCAATAATTTTGAACCGGTTAAATGCGTTTTACACACGGGTGGCTTGTGTGGATTTATTATCTGCAAGCGGTATCGGAAAACGTCCTCTGCGTTTTCTCATCCGTTGATTTGTCATTCATCTCTATCTGGGAGGTGTCTTCAAAAAAAAAGTTCAAAATGCTGTCATGTTGGCAATTTATGATGGTTTCCCTTTGCTTTAGTTCCAATTTGATGCCTCACCTTTTTGTGGACCATTGGAACTTGAAAAAATGTTCATCAGTCCGGAGTTATTTTTTCGTGAACATAGTAAGTTAGGCCAGGCCATTGACGACCAAATCGTCTGAAGTTAGGCATTAAGATGCGTTTTATACTAAGAACATGAAAGAAGATTTGCAACCTTTTAGCTTTTTGAAAGTCGCACTTTAAGGATAATTCTGCAGAGAAAAGATTAACTATTCTATGTGGTATAGGAAATAGTGGGAGATCCCCCAGTACCGGACACTTAAGCCACTAAATTCATAATTCGAAAAATATTGATTTTATGTGCTCGTGTTACCCATTTATGATAAATATTATCATTTTTATAGTGTACAAAAATATATTTGAAAATATTCATATTAATTTTGACATTGTATTTTGATGATGTATTTTTGTACCAGATTGATCGATCTTGAAAGGTGGCACCCAATACCGGACATGATTTGGAAATGCCTCGAATTCTGTAAATTGAAACATCATTGAATAGTAAACACATTCATGTTTACTATAGGAATAATTGCCAATTCAATGCATTTGCAACATTTACAAGAACACTTTGAGTATTTCTTAGTTTGCAATATGTACATTTAAAACCTCTTTCATATATGATAAAAAATAGCATATTTTACGATGTTGTTCTGAATGTTCATTCTTCTTAATTTTATTGCATGTTTGATACCATGATCGACGGCATCCATGAAAAATGAATGTATTCTGAGACACTGGTGCAATAATTACAGAGATATCATATAACAAATCAAGCTGTCCGAAACTAAGGGACAGGAGGTGCTTAACCAAAATTGAAATTTATCCATAATTAGTTCAATTATGGTACAAATACATTCATACTATCAAATTAGGATAATGTTCGAACATGCTTGCGCGATCCAAAGTATATTTTCATATTCAAAATAATTACTAAATAGGCTCAAAATTAAGGCGATACGGCAATTTTTTTAAGATTTTCAAACTTTTCTACTTATTTTAAAAGGCATGCATATTTTAAGGATGTGTTGTTCTACGTAAACATTAATCTTCATAATAGATTTCTTTTCTACTAATACACCATCTTGATTGGACCATGATTTCTCAATTTTTCGACTTTGTCCGGTATTGGGTGCTGTCCGGTACTGGGAGATCTCCCCCTACATATAAAAAATAAAGTCAACGTATATTCTCACATGCCAGTGTAAAGCATGATCATAAATTAAAAAAAAAAACTTTAAACAGCCAAATAATTGTCTCAAATTGATGTCATCTTGTCTGATTTAAGTTAAAAATCTTTCGAATCATTTTCGTGTATAGTAATCAATTATAATGTATTTACAAATGAATTTCCCTTGTAAATATCAGGAATTCAGCACAAGAGATAACATTTTGCTTAAAAAATTAGACTAGCAAATTTTGTCCCCTAAAAGTTCCTATATTGACACCTCTGCATACAATTTCAATTAAATTCAATGAATAGAATAATTTGTAAACCTGCGGTAGAACTTTGCAACTATCGCAGAACAAACTTTCAATAAATATGTCATCATGTCATTTTGGAAAGCTTCTCGCCTAATAAAAAACTTAATTGACTAAAACTCTCATACGATGAATTATGCAAACAAATCATCTGCTTTGGTTAAATTGACCACCAACTAAACTTAATCTTCACTCTACATTGAATGTTTGGAAAAGTTGGTTCGAAATGTGAATCAAAACTGAACAATTAAAAAGAACGCCCAAAAAATGTTGTAGGTAATTAAACTTTCAAATATGGTAAAAATACAATTGTGCTTATGAGTAGATGCAATATTTTGATTCAGAAAGCTTGTTAAAGATTTTGCATGGACAAAATTCTAAAATATCAAAATGAATAAATTATGGATGAGAAAACGCAGTGCTGCAGTTTTTCGACACCGCATGCAGATTAAAAAAAACACGCAAGCCACCCGTGTGTAATACGCAGTTAACCGGTTCAAAATTATTGCTCCACCACTTGCAATATAAATTAACGGAGGCACGGCGCATACCATTCGGATATAGCAAAAAGTGGACTGCAAAATTTTGTGAATTTCAGCTCAAGGAAATCCTGTGAATTCGATCTATAAACTAACCACTTTAAAGCATATCTAGCATCTTTTTTTGTGCAATCATGTACAACCAAGGGAACCCAGTTAATAGCTGAGACTACACTATTCGTTGGAGTGCATTATCACAACAAAATCAAGGCTACATGTACTTCCTCGGTTGACGAGCAGCTTAAATTTTGGGATGTAGAGAAAGTTGATCACACCCCTCTTGGTCTACAGAATCGATCGAGATTTTTGGAATCACAGTTTACTATATAAACCGAATTCGGGGTGTCTGGAAATCATTCCCATTTCTCGAGAGCAACAGCTATCATACAAGGAAACAGAAAATGGCATTCAAAGTAATTTCAAGCATAACGTTTCCGATTTAAAATCACTAATTTTAAACTAATTTTCTTAACCTTTTCAACAGTTTGTGCTTATCGCGACCCTTCTTGCTGCAGCCAATGCTGGAGTCATTGCCCCCCATGGCTATGCATCATCTCATCAAACAATCCAGCATCATCATGCTGCTCCAGTTCATCATGTCGCTGCCGTTCATGCTGCTCCAGTTCATCACGTGGCCGCTATTCACGCTGCTCCAGTCCATCACACCCTCGTGAAGGAAGTCGAACACCATGCTCCAGCCAACTACGAGTTCTCCTATTCCGTTCATGATGAACACACCGGGGACATCAAGAGCCAGCATGAGACCCGTCACGGAGATGAAGTGCACGGACAATACAGCCTTCTCGATTCCGATGGCCACCACCGTATTGTGGACTACCATGCCGATCATCACTCCGGATTCAATGCTGTTGTCCGTCGTGAACCAACCCACGTCAAGGTCGCCCAACCCGTGCACAAGGTCATTGCCCAGCCAGTGCATATTGCTACCCATGCCGTGGCTCCAGTGCATCATGCTTCCTACTCTCACCACCACGCTGCTCCAGTTGTTGCTCACGTTTCGCACCATCAAGCTCCAATTGTCCACTCCCATAGCACCCATCATGTAGCTCCAGTATCCCATGCAACCATCTCGCATGTTGCTCCAGTTGCTCACTACAGTCATCATGATGGACATTATGCCAGTGGTCACTATGGTCATTACTGAAGTGCTGTTAGCAGACCGAATCAAAACCTACTTATCTCATTGAACCTGACGAATTATTCTAGTAAAATGTTTAATAAATAAACTTTATTATAGTTGTGAACAACACAGAATTGTTGCTTTTATTCAGTTTGAGATGGGTGATCAATCAAAACTTGCTTCTCGGAATTCTTAGAATAATCTCAGAATTATTGAAGGAACCATCCGATCAAACTGTGCCGACGTGAAGTTTTCCACTAGGGCTGTGAACAAAGAGAATTTATTAATTTAGGTGTATCTTCAAAATGGTGGTGTACCGTATCAAATCTTAAATTTGGTGTTTTGGTTATATTGATTGTTTTCAAATGTAGATATCTACAAAAAGCGCGTACGGATTATTTTTACGAAAATCTCTATAAACTCGGAAACAATAAGAGATAGAACAGTAGTTTTTTCGGGAAGAAGTACCCTAAGCGCTCTCAAAAATTCTAAAAGTGCTCAAAATAACTATTTTAGTGAAGATTTTTCAAGGGCTACCCAAACTTATTTGTTAAAAATAATCGTAACTCGTGAATAATCATAAAAGATAGAAACTTGGGATCTTCGAAAAAGTTGCTCCAAATCGATTGTTTTAAAACAGGCCTGCCCAACCTTATTTAACGGCAAGTCAAATCGAAGAATCAATTTTGAGCGCAAGCCATTTTGCAATGCACAGACCACCGCATGAAATCTGATAAAAGTGAGAAAATGATGAAAGTTTCTTTAATATAAAAGACAATTTACACCCTCTTCAGCTATAGGCTGCACAGACTGAACATAACTAACATTAGACAACGGACACACGGAACGACCAATGGACCATCGAAGATTTTTTCGTTTGATGAAAAGTTTTCTCCGACTGGGGTGGAAATCGAACCCACTGACGCCGCTAAACGCACGGCCACGAAGCTCACACATGCAAGTTTCTTTAATATGTATAAAAAAAATTAATTGCTTCTAAGCATCCTGCTGGATATTGCAAAACTGCCTTCCGAAATTATGCAATAATCTTGCTCGAAATTTTTTGACGAATCTACCCAGGAATTCATGAAAAAAGGTTGCATGGACTCTGTAACAATGGTTTCTATGATTTTCAGAGTTCCTACTCAGATTTTAGCAGTCCCATCTGTACACAGTTTTTTTTAGATTCATAATTCGAGAAAATTATGCTCAAGCTTTTACAAAACTGGTGATTATTCTGTCCCAGATACTATTATAAATAAGCCTGGAATTTCGTCAAAATCCTGCCTAGAGTTCTATAGAAACCTTGTTCAAGATCTTGGAATATTGTGTCCTGCCCAGAAGTCAATGGGATGCTGTAAATTACGTGAGAATGCTGCACAAGTTAAGTTGTATTCAGAATTATTTGAGAAACCTGTTCAGGATTTTGCAAAATGTCTGCCTATATTGATAATCCTGACAAAGATTCATGTAAATCACTTCCAGGATTAGGTTAAATTCATACCCCGAATCTGTGAGAATATTAAGCTATGTTCAGAGGAATTAGGTTTAAAAATTAAGTCATGATAAAGAAATTGTTGTTGTTATCCTGATAGAATTACAACTGAAAAATTCATATAATAAAGTATTAAATAAAATTTAAAAGAACTACCAAGCTGATATGTATATCAGCTCAAAACCAAACTGAAAATTAAAATAGTTAGCCTTAGTATGCCTCACCTTCCAGTTGGGAGAACAGACAACGGGCCAAAAACGAGAAGAGTCTTGAAACTGTAAGCGGGCCGCATAAAATAAGGTCACGGATCGTACGTTGGACAGGCCTGTTCTAAAACATTATGAAACATTGTACAGGTCTCAGTACATCAGCAAAAAAGTTTATATTCTGACCACCTAAACCATGTATGATCTTTTGATTTGGTTGCATGTTCCTTTGGGACGAGCGGCGGAATCAAATTTGTCGAATGTTACAAAAAGCTTTCCAAATATCCGCACTGTAACGGTGTTTAAGCCAAAAATAAAAATCATTTTGATTTCGGAGCTACTAAAAAATACACAAAACGGGTTGGGTATCAGATGGTTAAATCTCCAAAAAATCGCCGCGAGATGACTATTTCATTTAAAATAGATATGTTGAAAAATTTTAGGATCCAAGGACAAAAAATCGAAAGGCAAAAATTCGAAAATACAAACGGTCAAAAAACAAAAGGTCGAAAATTAATTGTTTGGTGTAACACTATTCCTTCTTTGAAAAAAAAATTTTCAATCTAGTGTTCCTTCTCTTTACTATTCGACCTTTTATCATTTCAACCTTTCATCTTTCAACCTTCTGCCTTTTCGATGTTTTGTCTTTCGAACTTTTGCAATACATTCGAGTTTTAGTTTAAGCCACTGAAATTTTCACTGTTATTTATACTCGATTTGATACAAAACGCAGCTTAAATCCTATTTTCACAATAATAAACACTATTGCGGAATCTGATGCAAAATACATGGTTTTTAATCATTCTATAAATTCTTTTGATTCCTTGCATTTCTCAGCAAAAAAAATACAAAAGCCTTTCCTGAATGTAGAAAACAAACTTCAATCCCTTAAAAATGTTTTTTTTTAGCATTTTGACAGACAACCTCCCCCAAATTTGGAAAAAAAAATACGATCTATGTATTACGAAAAACTTTTCGATTGACTTCAATTTATATAATCTTCTATAGAAGCAATTAGTTGTATAGCGGGTAAAACAATGACAAAAGGTATTATATTCCCAAGTTTCTATTCATACCTTCCATTCGAAACAAACACCTGTTGGTTCTTCCGTCTAGGAACTATATTCGCACTGGAATGCGATGGTTTTGCATCCGAATTATCGAAAATATCCGTCAGCTCATCGCCTTTCTTCATCGCGCCCTTGGCAAACGGTACTGTGTTAGGATATTTGGAGATTTTGGTATCCTTTCCAAACGAAACCGTTCCGAATAGGTCTTCTAGTTTGAACTCGGCATTTGATTTTTTCGTTGATTTTATTCGACTTCTGTAAAGTAAATTCGAATTGTAGTTGAAAAAGTTATGCTGTATACTTGGTTCTGTAACTCACCCTAGAATATCTTCTAGATCATCATCGAAACTGTTGCCATTTACTGGCTCCCAACTTCTGCTAAAATTACTCTGAAGACCTCGGTTCAAGAGCGGATTTTTCGTTATGTTCACTTTGATGTCATCATCTGTTTTTCTTGCCAGTAGCACTGGCTGCTTTGAAAATGCATTGTACACCTTCGAATCGTTTAGAAAACTTTCATTGAATAAATCACTTTTTGAATTGCTAGTCTGTTTGTGTAGGTAAAACCCACTATTGAAGTAACTCGAATCATCACTATCCACTGCTGCACGGATTGCACCAACCCTTCCTCCATTCCCAGAGTTTCGCGTCACGTAGATATCGTTCACTTTTTCCCCTTTACGACCGGCCACGTAAACTTCCGTAGGCTTTTCTTCTATTTTCACAATAGCTGGTTTAATGATTGAATAGCTCGTAACCGAGCTGCCATTATCGTTCACTCCGCTATCGCTTCGATCTGTAATCGATTTCGTGATGCTACTGTTCCTATTCAGTCGACCTTGATGTTGATTACCATGGCTGAGACCACCATTTATTCCCAAATTATAGTTGTTCAGCATTTCGTTGAGCACACTGTAATTGATTCCACTTTGGTATTTCCCATTACTTTTTGCACTATCGTTGAGTTTGCCATTATCTAGCGATGATCGCTTTTCTGGCATCGAAGGATTTTGAGAAAGCCGGGACAGGCTTAACAGAGAATTAATATCATTAAGATCACTATTACTGATAGATTTATAAATGCTTCCATTTATGTTTCCATTATTCACCGAAACAGTATTGGGGTTCACACTAAAGCGGCTTGTAATCCCACTGTTTTCTACTTGAGCTGCATCCACGATTGATATTCTCGCATTGGGTATGCCATTGCCATTTTGCTGTATCTGCGGAAGCTGCACGTTTCCATTGCCTACAATAGTCGCGGAAGTTCGCTGCTTAACAGACGCGAAGTAAGGATACTTCAGAGATTGTTGAGCCGTCGGTCGCTTCTCCGGTTCCCATTTGAGGAAGTCTTCGAGCAACTGAATTCCTGAAGAGCTGGCACGAGTCACCAAAGATTCCAGTGGTATTTTTGGACACTCAGGAAACCGAAACTGTATTGTGACTGCCAACTTGTGCCCATCAGGCCAGTCATTCTGTCGTGATGAAAATTATAGAGCATAAGTTAGAGCATCATTAGGCGTGCTATTTTTAGCTATCAAACTTATACCTTATCCGGAGTACCCAAAACGGAGCATATTTTGAACAGTTGATCAACCTCGCTGGAGCCAGGAAACAGCGGCCGAAATGTGTAGAGTTCCGCCATGATGCATCCTACGGCCCAAAGGTCAATCGCACTGCCGTAGCGTGTAGAGTGTAGCAGCACTTCCGGAGCGCGATACCTATAGATGACAGAAGAACAAATTAATTAAATCGATGTACACAGGTGAAAAGCAAAAGCAATGAAGGATGTACTGTGCAATCGTATTTCGTGTCACTAATTACTATTTTTCTGTTGTTTGTCCACATGCCGGAACATTTTGCGTTGTATCAAAAGAAAAAGACTGTAAATCATTTATGGTAAAGCATGGATACACAAATTTACCTTCTTATACAAATTCAAGGAAACTTCTCGTTGCTCAGGTCCACAAAGGCCGGTAATAAAATTTTGAATTAAAGACTAGATTTCTTGTACGACATAAATAGGGATACCAAATCTACAGGGCTGGTAACAGGTGTCTTTTTAGAGGCTAGGTCACTATTTTAAAGCTTTAAAAATTCGCAATTTCAATGAATGGTTTCTAAAGCCTTTTTTTCAAGCAAAATTGTTTCTAAAGTAACTATTTTTCCTATTTCTCCTTGAAATGAATCCTGGTACAAAACATAGAGGCACCGAAAAAACCATCATATACTTATTCGATATTACAGTTAACTCTCCCTTACTCGATATTCTGTATCTAGATATCGAGTTAGAGAACAATAGTAAAAGTTGGTTCTCATGGCTAACTCGATGGTCCCTTGTATTGCAGTTGCACTGGTTTTATGTTCTGTAACTCAATACCTCCCTAACTCGATGGTCCCTTCAATATCGAGTCGGAGAGAGTTGACTGTATTATTTATTATCGAGAAAAGGGACTCCTCCAGGCAAAGCACCAGAAATTCCCATGGAGGTTTTTAACACATTTTCCCAGGAGTTCGTCCAGAAAACCCTCCAAAAAGTGTTCAAGGGATTTTTAGAGAGATTTCCACATACTGAGTTTCAGGCAATACCTTCAATAGTTTTCACTTGAATAAGTTGAAAAATGCCAGATACTAATCTAAGATTTCCACCACAGACTTTTCCACAAATTAATTCCACTAGAGTTTGTATCATTTGACAGATACGCATATTTCGACCTAAACTGTACGGCCGTCTTCAGTGTCGTGTACTAGACTCGACTGTACTAGATTCGAAGTCGAACCTAGTACACGACACTGAAGACGGCCTTACAGGTGAGGTCGAAATTTGCGTATCTGTCAAAGAATACAAACTCTAGTGGAATCAAATGGTATAGTACTAAATTCGATATTTCATTAACTTATAGGTATTCCACTGAACAGCTTGAAGATTTATTATCACATGTTATTTTTAGATCTTCCAAAGATTTATAAAGAAGTTCTAGAAAATCCTAGAGGGTTTGTTCCCCCGTTTTTTGAAGAAATTCGGTCATGATTTTTTCATGAAACTCCGAAAGCATTCCTCAAAGTTTATACGGCGATTTTGCCAGTTATACCAACTGCCATTTCCATAAATTCCAGGATGCACACTGGAATCTCAAGATCGGTACAAAAATACAGGAATCCACACTGGAAATCTAGGATCCACAGTGGAAACCCGGGATCCACACTGGAATCCCAATATCTACACTTCTGTGCACTAAAAATCCAGGATCCACTAAAATACCCGGTACCCCCGTTGGTTTGACCACATTTAATCTGAACACTTTTTAATCTGTACCCCGCTAATTTGCACATCGTTCAGATTAAAAATGGTTCAAACGTCATTTAGCTCATGGAACGGAGTAAAGTGAAATGGAACGCTGTGGAACGGAGCGCAGAATCAAAACAAAACAGCGAAAGAGGTAACCAGAAACACGTTTCTAGGGTGACTAGATGTTCAAATTAAAAATGAGCCCCGATGGTTTGCATGAGGTACCGTTCAAATTAGCGGGGGTACACGGTTTTGAGAATGACACTACCAAGACACACCCAAGCCGTTCCCATAGGGGACGTTAGCCACAAGGAAGGACGTTTCAAGTAATACTGTTTCATATGGTATGCCCTCTTCAACATCTAATCCAATTTCTCTCGCCGTTCCCTTACGGTACCTGTCCATCTAGTATTCATTGCTTTCTTCTCCATGCTCCCTCTTATTTCGAGAAAAATAGACCAATATGCCGATAAACAAATTCAAAATATAATTATCACGGTCGATACCTTTGCATGTACGCATATTTATCGATCTACAGCAAATTTTATACGTTTTTCTATGAATATTTCAGTTGGTTATCTCAGAATAACATATTATGAAAAAATATGTCAAAAATGAAATCAATTTTAATACAGCAGTGTTGCCAGTTTAGATGATTGTTAATGTACTTTGAGAAGTCTTCTAAAAAAAACATTTGTTTTTCTATTGTGCTTTAATTGTGACGTGGGGACTTTATAAGCAACTCTATGAGGGTGTAAGATATTTTTCATATTAATACTATGTTAGTTCCAACAGGACGTAATCTAAACAAAAATCTTCTACTCATATCAGTTCCCTTTAAATTTCCCTTTTTTTCTCTAAATAAAACCGTGAAATTGTTGCTTCAATAATAACTTGATATTTTGCAGCATGCTTTTGATTTATGGTGCTTTCAAAGAACAAGTCTTTTTGAAAATTAAAAATAGGGTTGTCGAATTTTCCAGCCAATTTCCTTCAATCATTGATTTTGATAACCTCCAAAAATCAACCGTTCTAAACGTTGTTCCATATTTGTGTGAAATATAATTATTTTGCGGGATTTTTTATTATTACAACATTGTACAATATTAGTCGAACGATGTATAGAAAACCGATTGCAATTTCATTGATAAATTAAAAAGATTCAGCATGCACAAGGTGTCCACTTTCTAAAATGAACATTCCTTAAAGCTCTTTGCATTAAGGGTTTGGGACCGAACATCTCATTTAAAACTGAAACTCAATACGTTAGGTTGTGGAATCACAGAATGTGCTGAATTTTGTATCAAGGGTCCCCTTTATTATGTCTGACCCGGGTCCCTCGAAGCCCAAATCCGGCATTGTCCACACTTGAATCCCATGATCTACGCTACAAACTCAAAATTCACACTGGATTACAGCATCCACACTGAAATTCCAGAATACACTTTGGCTTCTCAGGATCTACACTGAAATTCTAGGATCCACACTGGAAACCCAGGGTTCACACTACAATCCCAATATCCACACTGAAAATCCAGGAACTACAATATAATACCGATATTCACAAAGGAATCCCAGGACATACATAGGAATTCCAGGATCCATATTGGAATCCTAGAACGCACACCAGAATCCCAGGATCCACACTGGAATCCCGTGATCTACGCTGCAAACTTTAAATCCACACTGGAATACCAGAATCCATACTGTAACACTAAGATCCACACTGATACTTCAGAATCCATACTGTAAACTCACACTGGAATCTCATTGGCTTCCTGATTTTAGGGTCCACACAGGAATCCCAGGATCTACACTGGAATCCCAGAATCCCAGTATCTAAACTGGAATCCGAGAGCCCACACTGGAGTCCCAGTATCCACACGGTGTGTTTCGTAGAGCAATTTCAAAACAAAAAAATCGGCATGTTTGAAATTTTGACACAAGAACTTAACCTTAGTAAGGACCTTGGGTCGTTTTCGACCCATTTTAAAATTCAAATCATTGTTACTTTTGATTAAAATAACGTAGCAATTTGACGTTTTCTGATAATTAGGTATTTTTTTTGTGGGAACATTTATTTTTGCGGAAAAATTCGATCCGTTTCCGGCCCCTTAGGGAGCTTCCATAAAATAAAAGTTACAAATTGTGACTTAGGGTCGTTTCCGACCCAAAAAAAAAACAGCTCGAAAAATTAGTGTGTTGACCGAATTTAGTTCAGTTGAGCTGAAACGAAAGGTACACATGTCGATTTTCGGAATCCCATCGAGAGATCCGGAATCGCGTCACTGTGGCCACCGGGAACCTGCTACATCTGAAAGAAAGTCCCTTTAGGTACCCTTATATTGACAACCTGTAGTTTCGTAACTAAACAAATAATCTGAACCGTCCTTATATTGTTGAATAGGTATTTACGTGGACTGTAAATAGAGATTCTCAAATCATTTAGATATTCATACCCGGTTCCGGAAACCCGGAACATCCGAAACCCGGAACATCCGAAAACTAAGTTTCCATCGCAGTTTTGTGTATGTAAATCACATCGGTACTATTTGGTTGATGGATATTTTGTTATAAAATTTCTCTGTAATAAGGAATCAATTACCGGTGCTTATCCCTTGAAAGTGTCGGTCCAGTATGGTCCATGCAGAACCGGTTACTGGAGACCCGGAAGGTATCCAATCTGGACAATTCGATGAAACTACTCGGATTGATGCCAAAAAACCAAATGACTTGTGTCCAACTCATAACGATTTATTATGTTTGAATGTATTTTGCCAAAAGAATGAATTGATGGTTATTCTGGTTCTTTTGGGTACCGAAATGACCACCGGAAAACCCGTAATGTGAGACCACTAAATTTTAGCACCAAAACTAGGCATGCGACGGCTCAAACTTCATGATTTTGAATCCCTGTGACTCTTCTAATTCAATTATAGCGCCAACTCGAACGTCTTTTGATGGAAGATTAGCATCAAGAGTTGTTCGAGTTGGCGCTTTTAGAAGTTTTGAACACAACAAACCTATACAAACATAGTACTTGAAATCTGCTGGATATAAATTGCAAACAAGTCTGTATGCACTAAAGATCACCGTTTTTGGCTCCTTTTTTGGTGTAATCGGAGACTTTTATGATTCACCCAATATTTTTGTTAAAGCTTCGTATGATTTCGTTATTAAGCTATCAAAATCGTAAAGTTGCTGAGTAACATTTTCAAAGCTGATTTAATGTACTTGTTTTATGAATATCTATAAAATTACAAACAACTCTAATAAAACTATGCTAAAACTGAACATTACAGCACTTATTGAGATCTTTAAGCAAAATGTTACGATCACACGATCAATTTTTCACAGGTAGATTTGTTATGAATGCAACCTTTCGATATTTGTATGAATTCATTTGCACTTTTACTACCATCCATTTAAAAAGGAAGTGTATATTCGTCAGCATTATTATTAATATTCTTATCTTTATTTAAGAGATTGTCAGCCCTAGACTGGCTGCTTATCTGAGGATATTTGTCAGCAATTCTGTTTGTTTTACCATCGCAAACAAAAGCAATGTTCTGTCAATTCTCACAACAAACACATGGACAATAGTGTCAACATTGCATTGCTGTTGCAATTGGGTTGGAATATTGGATTTGTGAAATATTATATTGTGTCTGTCATTGGCACAAATGTGAACTTGTCAATTTTCTAGAATCTATGACATAAGGTCGAAAGGGCACAAGTTCGAGGAGGAATAAAAGGTCAAAAATCTTCTTTAAAAAATTATTTTATTTATCATAATACAAATCACTTTCAACCTTTGCTTCTTTTGACCTTTTCATTTTCGACCATTTGTCTTGTCTTCCTTTTGTCTTTCGACTTATTGTACTTTCGACCTTTTGTCTTTCGATCGCTTGTTCCTAATTCAAGTCAGAAAGATGAAAATTGCTCTTGAGTTAAAATTAAAAAATGAAAACTGGTTGTTTGACATACTTAGTTTTTAAACCAATGCTAATTTCAACAATGAATGAAAGCAAAAGAGAGGCTACTCGAAAATTTAAATTTCAGCCTCGGCCTGTAAATATTTAGGTTTCGAGCTGTGTAGAATATAATCTACAAGATATTGACACTAGATTTTTGCAACATTTTCATCTAAATTCGTTTCAACAGTTCACCTCACCAAAATTTATTAATTTACGGTGCATTTAAAATGATACTACAAACAACAAAATTAAAAAAAAAAATTGCACTAGACCCCCCGATGGATTATTTTCATTTTAGCAACAAATGAAAGAGGAAGGTCTTGTCTTTCATTGGTCCGAATTTGAGACATGCCGATTTTTTGTTATAAAGTTACATGAAAAAGACACCGTGTCCACACTGGAATCCACATCAGAATCTACACAGGAACCTTAGGGTTCTAAACTGGAAACCCAGCATCTACACTGGAATCCCAAGATCAACACTGAAATCGCAGAATCTACACTGAAATTCAACTATCTTGGGATTCATATTGGAATCCTAGGGTCCATACAGCAACACCACGATTAACACTGGAATCCCAGAATCCTAACTGAATTCCCAGCACCTTCACTGGAATCCCAACATCCACACTGGAATCTTAAAATTCCTTACTAAAATCCTTGGGCCCACACTCGAATATTAGCATCCACACTGTTGTCAAAGAGTCCACATTGAAATACCAGAAGTTAGGCTGGAATCTAAGAATCCACGATATTAGTCCAAGATCCACACTGAAGCTCTACAATTAACACTTGAATCCTAAGATTACACTATTACCAAAAGATCCACACTTATATACTCAAATCCAGACAGAAATATCAGGATACACACTGGTAACCCCTAGATCCATTCTGAAATCCGAGGACCTACACGGGGATGTCAAGATCCACCCTGGAATACTAGGATCCATACTCGAATCTCAATACCCACACTGGAATCCAAGGATCCACACTGTAATACCAAGATTCACTCTATCACCCTACGATCTATATCACAGTCCCATGGTCCAGTCTGAAATCCTTAGATCTACACTACAATCCCAGGATTCACAATAGAAAATAGGGATCCACACTGAAACACAAGTATCTACACTGGAATCCCAAGACCCACATTGAAATCCTACGACTCACACTACAATCCCAGGATTTTAACCGAAATTTCACGATCAATACTACAATCCCATGATGCATATTGAAATCAAAGGATCCACACTGAAATACCAAGATTCACACTGGGGTTCCAGAATCCACACTAGAATCCTAAAATCCACATTTGAAGTGCAAGTTCCACACTGAAATTCGGCGTTCCCATTACAATCCCAGGATTCACAATGAAATCCTAAAATTTACACTACAATCCAAACATACACACTGGAATCAAAAGATCCATACTGAAATACCAAGATCCACACTAAGATGTTACGATTCACACTGCAATCCTAGGATCCATACTGGAAACAAAGCATCCACACTGAAATACCAGGAACCACATTGAAGATCCAGGTTCTACACTTGAATTCTTGAATCCTTACTGGAATCCCAGGAATCACACTGGAATCCCAGGATCTACACTGCGATCCACAGCGCAATCTCATGGTCCACACTGTTATCCTATAATTCACACTACAATCTCATGGTCCACATTGGAATTAAGGAATCCACACGGAAATATCAGCATCCATACTGAAATCCCAGAATTCACACTGGAATCTCTTGATCTGCAATTAAATGCCAGAAATCACACTGGAATCCCATGATTCATCCTGAAATCCCAGGATCAATTATTGTTATTATTATTATGGTTGATGATAGACACTTTACCTCATATCTGAGTGGCATTCGTGTATAGGATCCATTAGGGATGGTACACAAATTATGTCACGCTAAATTTTAACTTTTTCGACTTTTTGTCACACTTTTTGTATGAGTCCTCCGAAAATTTTGTAAGACTTGTCACACTTGGCTCGACCCCCTTGGAGCGTGACGTTTTTTGTGCATGACCCCTTATGAAATCTCAAAATTCACAACAGAATCCCGGAATCCACACGGATCCATTCTAAAACCTTTCAGGAATATCTGATTTTGATACCACACTTATGGTAATATACTGGTAACAACTGCCCTTTACAACTTAGCCGAAGATACCATCCATCCGTTATGTCTAAGAACTTAATTGTATATAAAAATAACCGATCTCAAAATATATAACTGGGCGTTAATGGATTAAACATTCATTTGCTACCAGCCCTGAACCTGTAACATTTTTTTGGAAATACATTTCTGGATGACATTCTTTCCGCATTCCCGGTAAAACCCATTCCCGGGAAACCCATTTTCCATAATGCTCGAAGAAAACATCACTTGTTTGTATGGATCATATCACAGCGGTATACCCCCTCCCTCTCCTTACCGGTACGTAATCCGTGTATGGTCTCATACTAAAAATAATAAACTATAACTATCAGCATTTTGAACGATAGTTATCAGCATAATATGAAAGTCGCCCAGCAACTTTTAAAGAAGTACAAAAAAATGTTCATTCATTTCATTCCTTTCTAGATCTAGGAATCATCGAGTTTGGGAGTTATAAAATACAAAATCAATATAACTGCGACGCTAAGGACCATGGAAACTATAGCTTTATAGTTCGATATATATATAGAGGTATGGAATATAAAGTTATGGAGAGATCACTGTAATTACATATTTCAATTTAAAACATCATATACACTACCCATAAAAGCATAACTGTCCCATACGGAAAAAGTACGCAATGAGAAAATAGCACGCAAAATTTGAAGTTTGTTTTCTCATACAAATTTTTATAATTATCTAGTACATTTCTGATAGCCATGTCCATTTAACAGCACCGCACATATTTTTTTATTTTGCTTCTTCTGATCAGTGAAAAATATAAACTTGAACACAATTTAGGTTTTACAGTTGCTATTTGGGTTGAAAGTTTATATAGAGACTGCTATGCCTTTATTTTTCAATATAGTACTGCACCAAGCTCATATTTTTCCGCAACATTTTCAAAAATATTTGTAAGTTTTGATATGCACAGTCAAGTATCTAATCAAGCATACATTTTGCGAGGAAAATAGGTGTTGGTTCGAAAATCCATATGGGACAGTTATGCTTTTATGGGAAGTAGGGTGATGTGCTAGTATCCATCGTATTAAGGTGATTATAAAACGAAGCCAAACTTCGAATTTTCAAGTGCACAAGACTGGAGAATCTGACAACAGTTCGCGTTGAAAATCAATCAAATTACTTGCTTGCTGGTGGTGACCAATGGGATAAATTTTCAACGCGGAGCGCTGTTTGGTTCTCAAGTCTTGCGCTATTGAAAATTGGAGGTGTGGCTTCGTTTTATAATCACCTTAAGCATTGATCAGTGAGAACTGCAATTTTCCAAGTATTGCAGTGAATGATGCTGATACAAACCAATGCCAAACATTTCTTTCTCAAAACGGCCATAGCATTGTACAATAAGATTTTGATAAATCTTGATCTATTTTTGGAAATATTGCAAAAAAAATGCATCTTGCCGTATTCTCAATTTATCGTATCGTTCTAATTTCTGTCGCAATTAGTTTGGGGCCGTCCATAAATGACGTAGTATTTTTCCACTGATTTTTAACACCCCCCTTTCCCCTCGTAGCATTTAGTCACAAATACTGATACCCCACTTGGAAAACACGTAGCTTATCAAGCACACCAAATCCCCCCCCCCCCCTAAATTTTTAATTTGTTTTCCTTAGTGATTGGGCTAAAACGAAACATTAAAATCCAGAAAATGTTTACACAAATATAGAGATTGATTCACATTAAACACTGAAACATCAGGATAATCTGACGAATGATAGTTTGATATGTCGTAGCACTCAAAAATCCTTTGGAAAACAGTTCAAACAAGCATATTTCCTGTTCAAGTTACATAATTTTGATTCCCAGCAATTTAATTTGCAGTACTTTTCCTGTTGTTAAAGCTTAAAAAATAAGTTTACAGCTGAAAATGTATGAAAAAGCTAAAAATCTTGTTCGGATCGATAAAGCTAGAATCACTGAGTTAGAGTTCAACATTTTTTATAATATGTTAAACAGAAATTTTGTTTTATAACAGGCATTTTTAAATTGTTCGTGGTTGAGGAACAGATTTCAGTGAATATGACCAACAAAATACCTTAATTTGGAATGGATCTTCGTCATTATTCTCTAAATGCTAATACATTCAGCAAACAGTGGCCAGATAGAGAAAAAAATAACAATTGTAATATTTGGAACATTTAAAAGCGGTTTTTTTCCAACCACCTCCATTAATACTGAAATATTTTTACTCAACTCATAATGAAACAATGAAATAATAACAATGCTCTTTCGCTGAATGACCGAGTGATTTACAAATCCGAACGATGATAGGACAATTTTGATAAAACTCGAATTTGATGTCTTCATTGTTATCCATGCTGTTCCATCAAGAGCATTGATATATCAGAACAAATCGATGATTTGACTGAGTTGAGATCTCCTGCAACATTTAACATACTGAATAAAATTCTTGTTTTACATATTTTACTATAATAACGTTAATATTTGCCTAAATGAGCATATTGTATTTTTTTGAAGAATTGAAGGTTCAACAGAAAATATAAATAAAACTTAAACGGTTAATTCTATGTCTGGTTAACAAATGGTAAAACAATATTTTCCAAGTCGATAAAGCATTGTTTTTACTTAACTTATTAAGCCTTTAATTTGTTTGTTTATAAATAAAATAGTTTTAACACGAATACAATATAATATTCACATTACTATTTAATGCTGCATAAAATCTATTTGATTGTTTTCATCAGGAACATTTGTAATTTCTTGGAAATTTTTAATCTAAATAGATTAATGTTTTGAAGTTAAGTCATTATTTCATAACCCAAGTGTAATAAGTCAGACAAAGAAGTTTGATAAAAAAAACTGTTTGTTAGTTTTTCCAGTGCTACTCTTTTTACCAAAATTATTCAAAATGCTACGTCCACTAGGTGGAACCCTTCCCTCCCCCTCGTCACATATTGTCACAAACCCCTCCCCCCTATAATGCTACGTCAGTTATGGACGACCCCTTTCCAGATTCGTCTCACAGTTTACGGCTCACTGTGATATAGTGAGTGGTCAAAACACAACTGTGGGCTTCGTGGCCCTGCGGTTAGCGGCGTCAGTCGTCTGGGCGTATGGTGCCACGAAGTGTGGGTTCGATTCCCGCTCCAGTCGGTGAAAACTTTTCGTCGAACGAAAAATTCATCACTGGGCTGCTGGGTGTTTCGTGTTGCCCGTTGCCTAATGTTAGTGATCGTTCAGTCTGTGCAGCCTATGTGCTGAAGACGGTGTAAATTGTCTTTTTAAATATCAACGCTGTAATAAAATGTTTTACTAGAATATACAGATCTACGGGAATCTCCCTCCATTCCTTCAGCATGATGGAATATACTGATTTCCTTTAAAATTCATTGTTCACCATCAAAATTCAGTCTAAACATATGTTTATATATAAACACAATTCCTTTAACCAATCAATAATGGCATTTGGTCACAGTGCAGCGAAAACTCCACAATCAAAGGAACCGTATTTTAACGCCAAGTATCGCGCACACATTGATGCGCACAAGCTTATTTTTCTCAGTATGACGGATTGAGCTTTGTTTACATTCTCAATTTTACGAGGTCGTTGAGGAAATTTCATAAAATTTCGCGAACTATAGAGCTTTTACGGCGTGTGATTGGAATGAAATCTCTGAGTGAAGAAGTACGAAGGTTTTTCATAGTGAAAATAAGTGCCCTGCGAAGTAAGTCACATGTATCATAAAGTAGTGTGACTGGTGTCAATTTCTCTTAAATCGTGTCGTCCATGCGATTCCTGTGAAAAAGTGCAAAGTGGGTAATTTATCGAAATACAGTAGTTTTATTGCATTTTTGGTACGAACCATGACAGCTTTCACAAAATTACTCTTGGAAAATGAATCTATGTTGCAGGTAAGTTGGGATATCCACCGTAGTGGAACATTTTAAGTTTGATGCGATGAATAATAGCGCGTACGACGAAGTAGAACAAAACCCTACAATATTTACAATTAAATTCATTTTGTCGTTTTGGCCGTTAAAATTGTGGCTGACGAATAATTCTGAATAAGCCATACGTTGAAGTTTGAGTATTGAACAAATCAATACAAATTTTGTAACGTAAAACCTGTAATCCCTGGACATAAATACAGTCAAAGCTCCTTTGCTCGATAATTCGTATTTAGATATCGAATTGGAGAACCATGGAAAAGGTTGGTTTTCATGGCTACCTTGATGGTCCCTTGGATCGCATTTGCACTGGGTTTGTGTTCTATAACTCGATACCTCCCTAACTCGATCGTCCCTTCAATATCGAGTTATAGAGAGTTGACTGTAAATCTCAAAATTCTTTTAAATAAATCCTCTATAGTCTAAATGCTACACCAGTTTTTCATCGAAGCATTGTTCAAAAATCTGTCATTGCACTGCACAAGCTATCTGAAATGCGGTGGAATAATTTTCATAGAGATTTATTTTAATTTGAGCGAAAAAACTGCTTTTTTTAATTTCTGATGATTGAATGATGGATTCTTGAGCCTTACACACTAACTTTTCAAGCTGAACCACTCCAAATACTTACCAACGCGTAGAAACATAGTCGGTGTACGGTGGCCGGGATCGGATCTCCCGCGCCAGGCCAAAGTCAGCTATTTTCACCAGCTCCGGACCGCAGCAGAGCACATTCTCCGGTTTGAGATCCCGGTGGAAAAAGCCATGGCGGTGCATGAACGCCAAACCGGTAAGGATTTGCTGTAGGATCAGTCTTATCGTTGCCTCGGGGAAGTGATTCTCGCGATCTTTGATTAGCTGGTAGAGATTCTCCTGCATGTACTCGAACACAAAGTAGAGAACGTCGTTCTCGCGGATGACCTCCTTCAGTTTGACCACGTTGGCATGGGAGAGTTTCTTCAGGGACTGTGGAAAGAGATTGGGGATTTTTTGTTTGATGTTTGAAAATAAATGATTTTTTTTCTTAATCTATAATTCGGATTCCACGTTATGTTATTCAACACGATATTTGGAGGGTTGATCAAACCCCAAATGTCCATGGAGCTCAGTAACATCACACAATTTTCATAATCGCTTTCAATACACTTTTAACGGTGATAGTTTTTCAATAGCCACATCTATGCATATACAAGCACAGGTAGGTAGGACAATACACGCTACATCAAAGCTATTTCACAAACCTAATAAAACTATAACTCACAATACAAATAAAAAAAACCGCTTACCTTAACCTCCCGAAGATTCATGGCTTCCTCCCAGGAGTAGTACTTCCGCTTCATCCGCTTGATAGCGACCTTCTCGCCGGTGTCTTTGCGTTGACCAAGGACGACAGTACCGTACGTTCCGTCCCCCAGTTGGCTCAACGTCAGGTATCGATTCATGATTGTGGTTGCGGTTTTGCTGCTGCAGTTGTCGTGCCTCCTTGAATTCACTCGCTAAGGACTTTTTCGTGCACTGCATTCTCCGTGCCGCAATGAGGCACTAAACAAACAAACAAACACATTTCCTTGTCCCATGTCACTGACTAGAGTAAGTTTTTCCCTTTGCAGTTTTGCAACACATTAGGACGAGTTTCACCACACTTTACCTTCCCACATGTTGTAGCTCCCGGCGGTAACTTATTTCCATGTTTAGGGCTAATCACACTTTGAATTCTATGGCACGGTGGTCGACGTCATCCGAAGTCCTTCCGTCATCGTAGTCTCTTTTATTTGCCTCAACCGAAAGTTCAATATGCAATATCACTGACTGAGACACAAACTACTGTAAGGTCATTAATATTCATCGCGCCTATAGAGTAAAGTGGGGCAAAAGTTTCGTTTAGAAATCGTTTCAGATTTGGAAAAGTTATGGCTATTTGCTGCTTTTAGACGTAAAAATAGAATCAGCGTGAAAATGGAATCAGCGTAAAAGCACGCAAATTGCTTTAAATCTACATGTATGTTGTGCAGAAATTGAGAGCCGAAATAAATTTACGACACGGTCTATTGTTTGTTCATCTCACTGGGTAGATAGTTTAAATCGATAGGCCGGACAGAGCGGTTGTCTGTTCGCGCCAATAAATGATTGAAGTGGACCGTTCGGTTTTTGCAATGCTAGATCCGAAAACTACAGTTATGGCTAATTTGGTTCAATTCCCCTTCAATCCGACATGTATGCGAAAAAATCGACCACAATTTTATTGCAATTAATCTTATTTTGGACAACATTCTTATCAACATTTGATGTGTATTTTTCTGAAACCATCAGTTTATGACTAGTAAAAGGAACCTTTTTGATTCATATTACGGACACTTAAGGCCTAAGTGAAGCAAAAGCACGTAAAATAAATCACTCCTTATGAGTCCTCCACGTTATCAAACATTAAAACCCCTTAAATTTCGAATAGTGAGTGAAGATTTCGTTTCCGAAATATAAATAATTTTAAATAGATAGAAATGTGTGGACTTTACATGATTCTTACTCCGGGCGCTTCCTTACTTTCACCTCATATTCCAGACACTTCGACTCGAATTCTGGACAGGTCAAACAAATCATAAATAGTACAGTCAAATCATCAGATGAAATCGTTAAACCACTAGAGAGACGCCTAAAGAAGTTGGGAGTTATAAATTTTCATATATATCAATGGAAAATGCTTATTAAAACGAGCCTTGAAAGTGAGAACTTTTGAAAGGAAAAATTGAAACATTTCGTGTGAAATGTTTTCCATACAAAGAAGAGTGTCCGGAATTTGAAACTGTCCGTAATATAAATCCAAACGATATTCTTTGCAGAAAAGTATTAATATTTTGTTTGTTTTGATTCATATTACGGACACTTAAGGCCTTAGTGAAGTATAACTCAGCATCATTCTGTATGATTTTTCATCGTTTAAAATCTCCCTAATAAAAATAAATAATTATAATTTTTCATCGTTATCGAGCGTCGAAGGTGAAACAGATTGGAATCATAATTCAATAATGTACCAACACTTTAAAGGCACAAATGCCGCGAAAGAGGCATCAAACTACAGTGCAATTCCTATTTTAGCTTTGTACACTAACAGAAAGCCTAAAATAAAAAGATTGACCTTGTACATTAATTATTTCAACAGATTAGTGCCTTTGAAATCGTGAGACGTCTAAGGCAGTTGGACATTATAAGTTTGCATAGATTTTTTATGGAAAAAGCTTATTAAATCAAGCCTCGAAAGTGAGAGCTTTTAAACAGCAAAAATTGAAACATTTCGTGTGAAATGTTTCCCATACAAAGTAGAATGTCAGGAATTAAAAGCTGTCCGTAATATGATTCAAAACAAAACTGTTCAAATCAGAAAACTTTTGCCCAATAATAATTTCGAACTCTTGCCCCATCGGAGAAGCAAAAGTTTGTTAAGGACTATAGATTAAGTTAAACTTATAAGAAAAAAAACCTTAACCTAAATATATAAACCACTAATTGTCACAATAGAAGATTGCGACTGTTTTTGTCTAAAATTGCTAATAATTTTATTCGACATTCGTTCCCGTGTTTAAATATTCTAAAGTTATTCCTGTTGATAAGTGGATATAAGCATTATGTTCACTGTGTGATATTCATTTCCTTTTTCCTGTACAAATTGATTATTCTATTAAGATCGTACATTTGCCCCACCTTACTCTATCGTCTTATGGCGGTCGCTACCTAATGACGCCGGTCCCAATTGCTTCAAAACGCATTGAAGGAAAAGAGAAAACATAGGAAAAAGTTCTTATTAGCTGCGGTGGGGGGCGGTGGTGGGTGAAAGATTTTTTTCTATAATTCACGTGTTAAGGGTGACTGACGGGTGTCCCCAAACGAGGTTAGACGACGAGTTCTTCCGTTTTGCGACCTACGATAGTGGCTACGTGCAAACCGCAATGTAATTTGAATAAATGTTAAAGCTAGGATAATGGTTCGGCGTCGGCAAATGGAAAAAGTTAAGTTGTATACACAGGGTTGTATCTCGACCATGACTGTGTTGGAAAACATCTGACTTATTTGCATACTTGGCAAACTTATGAAATCCTTCGTTCAAAAGTTCGCATCTTAATACAAAAAAAATCAGGGTACTGAAATCAATTAGGTAATCAATTGGGTGCATGACCCATATATTTCGCCTCCACTCTTGTACCCTCAATATCTTTTGGCGTCATCTTATACGATAACTTTGCGCATGTAAACATCAACATGTGACCCATTTTCATATTATAAAAGTATCAAAATATAAAAATCTTTAATTATACCCCAAGCCAAAACATGCTTATCGGAATAAAATACTTCAGCTTGATTTTCGTTTCAACGGGTGCGAGAAGAGATGTTCATTAACCTGGGAAAAGGTTATATGAAAAATATAATTCTAGCTCCAGTCCACTTTTTTGTGTCATTTGCCCCCAAAACAACTTTGCAAAATTTCGGCTCGATAGGTGAAACCATAATTTAGCGCCAGCCGTTCAAAATTTGTATGGGATTTATTATGGGAAAACTAACTTTTACGAAGAAAAGTCATCCAAAGTCGCCAATTGATGTCCATAAAAAATCTGAACACAGACCTCGCTAATTTTTTTAACGATGAAGAACATTGCCGAAGACCGCAAAGCAATCTGATTTTTGTAGAAAAACTTATTAACCATTGACTATTTGGAAGTTTTGTTATTTTTTTTTTCTTCTTTTACGTGCTATTGAATAACTTCCCAGACAACCAAAGCATAAAAGTTCACGTAATAATTCATTTGTTCTAACAAATTACATCAAACCTGCACAACACGGTTGATGAAATCGTCAGATTGATCAGTTTCCTAAAACGTTATTTTCCCATTTCATTTATCTTTTTTTTTTCAACATTTTGTTTCGTCCCATACTCTCGCACAAAGTAAGTCGAATCAATCCGTAGCAGCTGTCAAATCAACAATTGTTATCATAAGTTAAGTCGCATAAGATCACATATTAGTTTGGTAAAAAAATGTACTCTCGCATTGTATGTCATTTGTCATCACATAATATATGCACTAGAGTGGTTCAAAAAATCGTTTTTGCTCCACACCGCTCATTCGATTCTAGATCAAATTCTGAGTGTCCTCCCAAAATGTGAGCTCGTTTGGATATTATTATTATGCACGTAGGGGGCCTTCCTTAGCCGAGTGTTTACAGTCCGCGGCTACAAAGCAAAGCCATGCTGAAGGTGTCTGGGTTCGAATCCCGGTTGGTTCAGGATCTTTTCGTAATGGAAATTTCCTTGACTTCCCTGGGCATAGAGTATCATCGTTCCTGCCACACGAGATACGAATGCGAAAATGGCAACTTTGGCAAAGAAAGCTCTCAGTTAACAACTGTGGAAGTGCTCATAAGAACACTACGCTGAGAAGCAGGCTCTGTCCCAGTAAGGACGTAATACCAATAAGAAGAAGAAGAAGAAGCATCTCAATACATTTAAGTCAATTTTTGCAGTGGCTTCGCGGACCCCCAGAGAATGCTTCACGACCCCTAGGGGTCCGCGGACCACCAGTTGGGAAACCCTGCTCTACATGTTCTGCAAATACGTCAAATGAAAGCCTTAAATCCATATTATGAATGAAAAATATCGGAACTGAGCAAAAATCTTACTTCGGCATTGAAAATCACGTTGGTAAATAAAGACCATTTGACCCAGTTTCGGACACATTTTTAACTTGGCTTCCTAAATTGGCAAAACACATTGATCTCATGAGAGTGGCCAAATTAGCTATATGGAAGTTAATATTACAAAGAAAATGGTTTTTCTTTTTCCTTTAAGGAACAATCCGAACAAAAATAAATGTATCTCTGTCATGTATTCGACTTAACTCGAAATGTTTCATATTGCTATGTAAACCTTTGTGTAATCCACTATGGTTATAATGAGCGCTATGGCCAAAACAGGTGCTTCTATTTTTTTCCATAGCTCTATTATTAAACGACATGTAGTTTAAATTGTATTACAAATTGATCATTTATTATTCTATAGTAGTTGACATTTTCAGAGAAATAAGCAGAAGTAATATACACTTGCACGATACACACTACTAAATGGTAAACACAAACTTTTACACGATGACTTGGATAACTATTTTTTAATAACTGAATAGTTTTCAGATTTTTACCGCTAAATTTCGCAGGTGCTTTTGAAAGAATATAAGATTACGGTTCTAATGACACATTGATTTAAAATTTAGGTCGATCCAATGCTGAGAAAATCAGCCATATTTTTTCAGTGTGTTTGGTATTTAATTAGTAAACAAAATTCAAAAAGTGTATGTCACAATATCATCGAAGTAGGTAAGAAAGTGCCTTTAGATGCGCAATAAAGAGTTTCAATTGGACGTGTAATCACAGTGATATGTACAAAACACTTTTGTATGTTTTTGAGGAGGTGAACCCAAATTTTTGCACGGGAGTGTATATATCCGTTTCTCCCTTGATTGTTGGCACCCCTACTTTGATCGCAACAATGGGTGGTATGGATAAAAATCGCTTAACTTTACTACATGTAGCATCTACTCAAAAACAAGATCCAGCAAATTTACTACACATTAGAAATTGGATCATATGAAGAAATCTTGAGACTACAGCAACATAAAATCATAGAATTAATAGAATGTGTAGATTTCAGTACTGAGATTCAGAATTATAAAATACGAATATCTCATAGATTCTAACAAAAAAACCTTCTTATAGGTACTAAAATAATTACAAAAGATCAATAATCGAATCAAATACCGGATTTTTAATACTTCCACAAGAATCCTAGAATGACTTACGGGAATCTCAAAATATCTTTCGAAATATCAAATCATTTCCCATGATTTTTACTCAAATTTTAATTCTTCCATTCAATTCAACAATTTCAAAGCATGAGTAGCAACCTATGAAGCCTATCAGTAGTGCTACTTTTATTCATACTAACGCGTTGTTTGTAGTATGTTCGGAAGGTGTAGTGAGGTGAAATTATACATGTGTTCCACATGTAGCATTTACTACCGAGAATGTAGTAAACTCAACTTTACTACATTTTATTTATACCGTCCAATGTCTCTGCAGGTAAAATCTGTAATTGGGACAAATTTTGTATCCCTATTTATAAGTATAGCTGTAGTGGTTTGGACTGACTTTCATCCTTGTGAAACTACTGCTAAGCACTGCTGATATGCCTTATGCATGATGAGTGTTTTCCTGGATAATTTAAAAGCTTCATATTATGTAAATAAAATTATACTCATAATAAACCAGGAATTTGAGACTTAATATTAGTAGTCGATAATTTTGGCGAAACACAAATTCAACTTTGCCATCGCTCTGAATGTATCTTATAGCACATCTAATTATATCACAGTTTTTTTTTTTATTTTTATTTTTTTTATTAGTATCATTTCAAACATTACATTCATTATTTCTTATATCTAGGTGTTCTGTGTTATAAGACAACACTATCATCCTAATTTGGTAACACAAATCTAAGATTTTATTAACATTTTGTTAACAACATATCACATTTTATTTGAATAATTATATCACAGTAAGGACATAGTAATGCGGGACAAAGGTTCGCACTTAACTTGTTTCATAAGATGCCTATAGAACTGAATTAATGCTTTCAGATCCCGTTTTTAAGCTAAATTATACTACAACATATTACCTTCAAAACGTTGGAGTAGATTTTCTAAAATTTAATTTCTATTTCAAATAATATAACATTTAGTATTATAAGTCAAATGCGAACTTTTGTCACATAGTGTGACCAAAAATTCACATTATCCAGGGCAAAAGTTCGCACTGAGTAACAGACAATGTTATGACTAGCACATTCTATGTAATAGCTCTTTTACAATTATTTACTTTCCTGAGCACGGAACGTTAAGCAGAAATTCTTGTAGTCCACAGTGACACAGGCTGTTTTCGGTCACTTTTAAAATCCAATTGAAATTCCCTGTCATAAGCCATTTTAAGTAGTCTTTTTGAATTAATGTGTCGAATGTGAAATGGTTGAATTATTTTTGATCGCATTCCTTGAAAATCTAGTGCGACCCAAGGCATCTATGAACCCAAAGCCAAGGTAAAACGTCTCTTACTAAAAAATACTGAATTATTTACGTCAAAGCAAACGTATCCTACAATCATTTATAAAATAACACTCAAAATAATAATACAGTTTCTTAGTTTTTTTTTATTCTTTTACCATAAACAAATCTTTTTGAATATATTTTCAACATACGAGCAAAACGACTCAAAACAAAACACAACTTTATTTATAGCTTCCTAGTACTTTGATGAAATTATTTGTGTTTACAACTGTGAACAGCTGACCCAACAAAGTGTCAAACCTACACAGTGTTGCCAGTGTTTATATCTCGTGGGCTGAAAATGACCCACTGCGAACTTTGTAATTCACTCTACTGTGGAGGGGGCCCCGGTACTCTACAGCCACTTTTCACGGTTAGGTTCCTTTTGACCCTTCTTACCATTCAATCCTGGTAAGCTATGCTTTCAATCTCATTACAAGGCATCTGTATGATGAGCAGATGCTATCGGAACAAGCAATTCGTTGGGTTTATCCTAGTCCCACTACAGAGCACTCTAGGCAATTCAAGTTAAAACATTGACATTGATCGGATGGCCATGTGTAGTTCTAACCTCGTAACGCACCACGTTAAGGTGGTCAACCTGCGTTACGGACTAATTGAAAGTCAAATATATTTAACATTTCATCAAAATTGTGCAGCACAAGTACACTAAGAATTCTTCAATGAATGTGAGTAACATACCTCACATTTTAATTTCCTTCAGCTACAACCCTGATCTACCACCTTTTTCATTTCGAAGTCAGACAAAGTTGTGGGTGGACTACTTCCCTACTATTCCAATTCGCTTCGCCATCTCACCACATCAATCTAGGTCTGCCGCGAATCGCATGCGTAATTAAGCAAATATCATAACTTGCTACCCCAATCCACCCAATTTCGTATTGTACCAGACCAGGATGTACCGCTATAGTTAATTAACCATGAAATTTAAACTTTTCCAGCAGATGTTTACGCCGGCCAAGTTCGTGCAGGTAAAACAGACGATACACGATATTACTTTCCGACAAACTCATTGAATAATTGATGCCAAACAGAAGGACTGGCAGGGGACACGAACATTTTGAATACATCAGTGAACGTACCCAACTGGTATGTGTCACCAACACGAGAATGATCACAGCTAAATTATCCAATACATTACTAATTGGTCTGAATTACGCTGCATAGCAGTAAACAAATATATTTTTCTTCTCATCTACAACTAAGCTGTTTACAGCCATTTACAAATAAATCAGTACAGCCATCGAGCAGGTTTGATTTACTGACAGATCAAATGATGGCAACAATCGATATTCGAGTGTGACAGCATGCAATATGGCTTGATAAAATATTTATCAAACGAAAGACATTTGATAGTCACAAAAGAGAACATTGCATGATTCAAAAAGTTCAATATACTTACCAGTGATAGTCAAGGTCATGACGGTTGTACGCATTGCTTTTTTGATTAGTGTACTTGTTCGAAATAATCGGTTTCAGAAAGAAATGAGCACAGATAATTTTTTCCAGGATATGAATTTATAATTGTATCAACTCAGATCAAACAATGATTTTTTTACATTGAACAAACTTTCATCATGATGATCATTGTTGTGCGTTGTTTGGAAATCGATCGAGAAATTTTAAAAACAACGTATTTTTATTAAGAGAAAAACTACTTATTGAACTTTAATACTTCACTTTACTTTTACAAAAGAAATATTATTACTTTTTAGTTATAGAAACACCATGTCGAGTATTTCTTTTGTATATTGGATCTACCTCATGTTTTAGGGTTGCAAATTTAAATTTCCAAAAGGATATATTCAGGATATTCAAAATAATTATTTTTAATTTGTTAAAAGTAATTATAATAACTGCTTTAATTGTGGTTACTACTTGAATTGTAGATCTCGCGTATTGTAAGACCAATTTATTAAAAATGTTATTCTGATATTTGTACTCTGTACATAGCATCTATCTATAGCAAGATATAAATTACCTTGTGTTGAAAGTCATCCCGTTTGACGGTACGTAAACGTAATATTACATATCTTCTTCTTCTTCTTTCTGGCATTACGTCCCCACTGCTTCTCAGCTTACTGTTCTTATGAGCACTTCCACATTTATTAACTGAGAGCTTACTGTGCCAATGACCATTTTTGCATGCGTATATCGTGTGGCAGGTACGAAGATACTCTATGCCCTGGGAAGTCGAGAAAATTTCCAACCCGAAAAGATCCTCGACCGGTGGGATTCGAACCCACGACCCTCAGCTTGGTCTTGCTGAATAGCAGCGCGTTTACCGTCACGGCTAACTGGGCCCAGAATATTACATATGTAATTGAAATTATATAAATGTAAAGAAAGTAAAAAAACAAAATCAATACATTTAGGCTCTATTCTCTCCCATAAGATAGTGATGCCGAGCTATTGATTATATACTAGTGAGAAATTTGAACAAAATACAATATGATTACATAGAATAAAAAAAACTGTCCGCTACAATAAAATATCACACATTTCCAAAAGCAAATTCATGCGTCAGTGGGTCATCCAGCTGGTTCATAATGCACATCGACAACCCTCCTCCTACGCTCATTTCAATATTGATCAGCACTTTACAGCTCCACATTTTTCACCTGATGGCCACCCTCAAGTTGTAAACCCTCAGGTATACATGCAACTTCCTCCTACGGAACTAGCAGTCTAGCAGTTGGTTTGCGTGTCAGCAATGGGTAGAGAGGGAGTCCTGTATGCTTTGACTCTTTTTCACGGCGCATGAAAAACATTCTATGACCTCGTTGTGCAAGGAACCATGTTTTTCCGCTCTTTCTTTTCGCTACCTCATTCTACACAATTTATGCTAGTGCCACGGTGAAGCATACATTTCCCATTGACTTGTCAGTTTTTGCAGAGTTCAATAGGCGCGATAATGCTAGAGCGAAGGTAACGCGTCATTCGCTGCTTTTAATAGTAAGGAAAATTGATGGAAATGCAGTTTTACGACGATAAAATCAAAACAGTATCAGTATACATTGAGTTGATTAAATATAATTAGGAAGAATTTATAAACATCTAATATTAACATCTATAGATCTTTGCCTCGTTGGAGGAAGTAAGATTACCTTGGCGGTAATAATTCTTCTTCGACACCGTTTTGAACTCTGCGCTTCTTACTGAAGGTTAAATGGATAATGTTGAAAGTTTTATCTAACGAGATGCTAAAGCTAGATATGCTGTTCCGCTCAAGAAAAGTAAAAATTGCGCAAGAAATGGTCAAGAAATTTTCTACAGTGAGCTCCTGAGAGAGACTCGTGAAGAGGAAAAAATTCAACGTCATATGCAGCCCAAATTCCGCTGTCACAGAACGTCAAATGCAGCCCGTCGTTTTTATGGCTAAAAAATTGAAAAGTATTGTATTCAAAATAACCTGTTATTAAAATCCTCAGTCAGCGTAGCAGTTTTTCTACAGATGCTGATAAATCTAAACACAAAGCTTGTTATTTCTATAATGTCTGCTACGTTTGTTGGCATGAAATTTCACTCAAAAGACTATTTATGCTTCGGTGTAATGCAAACGCAATAATTTTTATTTGAGATTTTGAACGGCTTGCGCATGATTGACGAAAATACAGAGCGGAATGAGAAAAAAAATCAGCAATCACAGAAAAAGAAGACCGTCTTTGCGACTCTCGTCTCAGGTGAGCTCCATTTGATTGACATTTTTGACTGCGTACTGCGATCAAAGAAAAATGCTTTTCTTGAGCATGTCTTGCAAGAAATTACCCACGCATCGAGATATAGCCTGGAGAAAGAGCATGTACGAGAAACTAAGATTTCAAGGTCAATACGCGTCGAACAAAACTAGTGGGAAGTGGATGCTGACTTATCTAAGAAAGAGTTCAACAGTGTTGAAAGGAACTTGGTAGTCAGGAGAAAATTGATGCTAGAAAAATTGGTTGAGTGGAGCTCACGGAAGAGCTTGGCAGCTAATTTAACTACTGTCATCAGCAGCTATAATAAAATATATAAGATGTAAAGAAATATCTTAATTTAAAGACGAACTAAGAATATGATATGTGATTTTTCCCAAGATAATCCATATTTATACTAACAATAAACAATCATCCTCATTTATACTATACATTTATTGGCGGCTTTTAGCAAAAAAAAAACTCAAGAAGAAAATATTTTTCATAATGCACAGTATATACTCCTACAAATTCAAGAAACAATAATTTCGCGCAAATTCCTCTGCCATCATTGGTGATTACGTTCATTCAAGGGCACAAGTGTCTTACGTCACATATTGTTTTGGAGTTAACTTAAAATCCGTCATTACAATCTATAGAAAAATGTTGTTTGACATTTTCAAAACGTATGATGATGACTAAATTTCTTAAAAATGTTTTTATTTGCTTTGTTTTCTAGTTTATAAACCAGCATAAAAGGTTTACAAATGATATAAAAGTTCAACATATGACTTAGATAATCATTTTCAAATATCTTTATTATTTTTAAGGTCTTCAGCCACCAAATTAACTGCTATACTAAAAATTAAATTATATCTTAATTTGTCTGTTGATTCATATACAAATTCTCTTCAACAGTTTTCGGCGGTTCCAGTCTAGTGAACCAGCTAAACTAAACTAAATAACATTTTTTATAAATCAATAAGTTGTTAACAGTATGCTTTTCTTCTTTACAAGCATTTTAAGTGCAATAACAGGGTATATTTTTGGAACATTGCAATGCGATTTCTGTAAGGACCTCAAAGATGTTAAGTTTAGTTAAATCATTTATATAATTTAATATAAATGCTGGAAAAAATTGTAGCAGAATAACAACAATTTTTGGCAGAATTTGAAACATGTTTTCGATTGTAACCCGTAAAAAAGATTACATAAAAATTTGTTGATGAATTTCTATAGGAAAACCTCCTGAGATGGTTTTCCTTCGAACTTGGACTTATCGATATGAATCCAAAGCTATTTCAGTGGATTCAATAAGAATGGTTTTCAAAATAAAATTTTCATGAGTCAATACAACTGCAAAGGGTGCATATGAAGCCCTATCAGAACTCTTTCTGGAGTAATCGCATGTTACCAGAATTTCATATTGATCCATGGCATTATAACTATGATGTTCAGGATAAAAAATCATTAATTTTTTGCCGTCACACAATATTAGTGAATAGGCCTCTGAGGCCATGTTGGTTCTGGTTCCTCATATGGGTTCATGGCATTAGATCTATGATGTTCAAGATAAAAAATTAATAATGTTGAACCAACGCACGATATGAGTAAGTAGGATTACAAAAGTGTCCCTCTAAGGCCCTATCGAAACCGGTTCCGGGGTATCCGGAAGTTGATAAAACCTCATATTGGTCCATTATATCTAAGATGTTAAGGATAAAAGATCATGATTTTTGAGCCATCGCACGATATGAGTGAGTTGGATTACAAAAATGTCCCACTGAGGCTATAACGGAACCGATTCCGGGGTATCCGGAAGTAGCCAGAACCACATATTGGTTAATTGCATTAGAACTATGATGTTCAGGATAAAAAATCGTGAATTTTGAGCAGATATGAATGAGTACCGTCGTTGGGGATGAGAATGGGTCAAAAAGGGATATGTACGATTTATTTATTGAATAACTATCGCAATTTGACTCCTATAAACTTCAAATTTGGTGTGCGTGTACAAAGACCTATTCATATTCTCAAAAATGTCTGGAAACTCCCCAGTCAACCAATACTTTGATTTTTCATTGCGAAATGAACTTCCTGGCCAAAATTTCACTCAATTTAGAGTAAATTTAGTTGTGCTTCAAATCAATTATGTGTTTTTGGGCTATTTTCAAGCTTTAAAAAATCATAACTACCGAACATCAAAATTTATCGGAAATACTTCTACATAGTAGTTTATCCAATTCTACGAACTTTTGCCGAACACAATTTTATGATTGGAGCAAGTTTTAACATAGTTTGGTTGAGGTTTGTATCTCGAGGTTCTTGAAAATCTGAACAGCATACCTGCATGAAAATTTCGGATTTTTAATTTCCAGACATGATGACAATGCATATCTAAAAGTCTTTCCGTTCAAAGTAACCATTTATCTTACGAAAATAATAAATAGGGCGTATAAATTGTAAACAATAGGTAATTATGAAGCACATTTGTAAATCCACTGTGGGTGAGCCAAGAGCACCACCGTGAGCTTCAATGAATACAAAAAAATGAACACGTTAGCACTGCCTTTTCTCAGTCGATGATGATGATTGTTTTCAAATCGTTCTAAATGATCAGTGAAATGCGATCAAAACAATCATCACTCGGAAAGAAAAAGCAATGCTAACTTGTTCAATTCATTCGTTTCTGGTACATGTGTCATGCATGATTTAAGGTGAAGCGGCGTGTAACTCAAAGAATCATTAGAATCATCATTGATGTAATAGTAGTTGTGTCGCCTTTCCAAGTATATTTTCAAAACAAACAAACAAAAAATATAACATTTGTGTTAAGCATATTTTTATGTAAACACATGGGAAATTTAGTAGATTGACGAGTATTGGAAATCAAAATCAACTCTTCAATCGTACATATCAAAAGAAAACATTACAATTTAATGAAGAACAACGAAATTTATCTGTTTTTAATTAGATTTATTGCATATTTTTGTTATGCATCGGTACGGTTTATGTTAGCAAGGGATGACAGTGTTGCCAGGTGATTGGTGACAGATTTTTCTAGCAATTGTTATATGCTTGTTTTCGGAACATTTGCTGCATATTATAAAAACTTTTCATTTTGCAAATAGTTTTCTAACAAAAGATCACTGATTTAAAATTTTTTTAATGATTTTTGTGATCAATTCACATTAAATGCTATGATTTTACAGATAGCAACTCTTACATCACTGCGCTCAACGATCGCGATGATTGTGCACACACGATAGACGCGTCCCGACGCATCCCGACGCATCGCACTGTGGAGCTTTTCAATTATTTTGGGTGGTCCAAATTGATAAACTCTTGGTATGATTTTATGCTTCGTAGAGATGGTTTTTGTAATTTGAGAGAATCGAAAAACAAACAACGTATGAGTTTCAAGTTTCTATGCATCGCCCAACCTTTCCGCACTGAAAATTAATACAACAGAAAAAAGTGGGATATTTTAGACTATAAACACAGGCATGTCTCAGTGTGCGGTGGCGGCGTCGATTCGCAGCAAGTGAAAACCACCGCCATAAAAGTTTTGCGTGTTGCGGTTGATAAAACTTTATAAATATTTGATTCTCGTTTGAAATGTGTTCCTTTAAGGAAAGTGAATGAAATAATTGTTCAGTGGAAGTGTAGTGAACGCAATATGAAATCCAAAACACAAATGTTTGCTGCAGAATTACAATGGAAAAGGTGAGCACCTTGTATTTACAAGTGTAGTTGTGTGAGGCAAAGAAATGCGCAATAAAATCGGAGATTTTTTTAAGAATATAAATCTCATGTATATTGTCGCTAAATTGATAATGCTGTATCTGAAAGTGTTGATTAAATATTGAAATACCACCTGAAGCATTTTTTTCGCATAAATTATCCATTGAATCAGATGATAAGCAGTTATATTTCATCGATGTTGCAAATACCAATACTATCATAACGATATGTTAATGATTTTGGAAGAAGCCATTTTGTGATGACGCACCAAAAGGCCTTAACTATCATCAGGTTGCGATGCGGTGCTCGATCTTTGGGCATTTATATTTTATATTATTTTATTTATTTGGGCAACATGTAATCTGTTGATGGTCAATGAATTCATAAATGTATTATGTTTGATTCCCGTTGACTAGGGCCTGAAAAAATAACACTTTGCAGACGAGAAATTTAATGTTGTAAATTTTCACCAGTTTCAACCTACAAGTTTGTTGATATGTATATTAAACAAAAACTACTTTTTTTAAAAATGTAGGGGAACATGGTCCAATTCGGAACTAGTAACAGTGTTTTGGCCATATCTTTTCAGCACGATGAACGGCATGAAAAGTTTTATGTTTTCGTGAAAGCGCAATTTAGCGCGAACATTTTTCTCTCAGAGAGTTTTGTGATAGCTCCTACCAGGATATGGCTAGACATGTTTGAACCAACTTCTCCAAAAGGTCCGAATTGGACCAATCTTGTTCTGCAAGCGCAAGCATAAAAAATAAACTCAATGTGTGAGAAATTTCAAACTAATTCGAGTCAGAACAAGCTCAAGTGAAATATGAATTTCATTAAAAAATATATCGGAAACTTGTTCAAAATTGGGTACAGTCAACTCTTCCTGACTCGATTTTGAACAGACTATCGTGTATGGGAGCTATCGAGATAAAGTACAAATATTTTCAAATTTTAGAGCTTTTTTTTTATTTATCTTGACAAAATACATTCGAAAAAGTAATTTTGAAGTTGAATATTGTAAAATTTTCCACACATTGAAACATCGGGTTGAAAAGGTGAACTTGTGTGGGAAACTGAAACAGGCAACAAACAGACTCGAAGTCTCGGAAATTCAAGTTTGAGAAGTACCTACTTATATTTATGGATTAAAGTACACTATATTGAAGGGACTGCGCTTTACTTCGAGCTTGTGAACAAAAACACAGTAAATCGGATAAGGAATAGTTGACTGTATTGTTCTTATATAGTACTCGTAAACGTTTTTTTATAGCGTATAGTTTGGCAATCTATTTTGGATAAAGCTTGGCTGTGGTATTGATGGAGATGCTTTTCAAGTAGCTGATTTATCGATTCCTTTAGTTTTTGGTAATCTACCTCATTTCTTAGATTTTTTGCGAAGCCATTTTCTTGACCGCAACAGAAACAAAGCCACTATTAATCAATATTACAACTTCTGTGATTTTCGATCGAGTCGGGAAGATTTTCACGGAGCGGAGCTCTTAGAATAGACTGATTAAACGTTGAAAATCAAGCGGTCCGTATTGAACCATATCAAAAGGTCCGGATTGGAACAACACACATTTTGAGATTTTCAAACTCGTTGAGCACAAACGGAGCATAGACATATCAAAACCATATGGTCAGATGAAAGCTTAGGCTAGAGCGATTCTATTATAAAATAACACAGAGAGATTGGAGAATTATTGTCGCTTATAGAAGCTTGGAAATAACGCCAACCGACAGTACACCTGAGCACTTCAAAACAATAAACTAATATAAAAAGCAAACGTAATAACTGAAAGACGTCAAATTTATTGTGTTAGATCTAAGCCAAACGGTGAGCAGAAAAACGGTGCCCACGATCATTACAGTAGCGCCAGTATTGAGAAATGCTTGATGATCCGAATTAGAACAGGGTCCGAATTGGACCAGGTTCCCCTATGTTGTGAATAATTTTGTGTGATAATATGTTCTCTAACATATGAATTATTAATTTTAGTAATATCGGCATTATTAGCTGAAATATTTCATAAAACATATTTTTCCGTTTTGACCCAATCTCACGCCCTAGACGAATTGTCACACCCTGGGAGGGAGGCACCGATACTACACACGAAATATAAGACAACGTTTTTTTGAACTGCAAGATAACTCCAGCTTGCCATCAACAAACATGGCAGGCTTCGAGAAAATCGGTAGTTTCCTTTTGTTGTGCACCCTCGATCTTCCCTGACAAACATGAGAAAAGGGCCACAGTTTTCTATGCACTAAATATTCATTTTCATTGGAAAAAGTGGAACGATGCGTTTTTCAATGCTTTATGTTCAATCAGATTAAATGGTGCTCACGTGACATTACTTGCGTTATGTGCATAAATTGATTTTCATTCGATTTTTATCACTTTTGAAGAAATACGAAAATGTGTTTTAATCAGTTACGCGCTTTTTCCATGTGAGTCCAATGTTTGAGATCTGGGCTCACAGTGACAGTTCGTGACAGCGGAATCTCGGCTCACTATGACGTACAGAAATTTTGTATTGGTTTCTCCCTCCCAGGTCAACCCATCGACGCTAGCATTATAAAGGTGTTCTTTTGAGGCCCTGCCGGTACCGATTCCGGAGTATCCTGATGTGGTCAGAACCTCACATTAGTCCTTGGTATTATATCTATGACGTTCAGGATACAAAATCAAGAATTTTGAGCCGTCACACGGTATGAATGAATAGGCCCTGCCGGAACCGATTCCGGGGAACCTGGAATTGGTCAGAACCTAATGGTGGTCCATTGGATTATATCATTGATGTTCAGGATAAAAAATCATGAATGTTGAGCCGTGGCTCGGTACTATTCTTTAACTTTCAGAAAATGTCCTTGGGTACATTCAGCAACAGGAGGTGACAGGTGACCGAGTACCCGAAATGGCCAGAATCAATGAGAAACAATGTCATTCGACCTTCTGGCAGCTTTTTACTTATTGTAAATCTTGAAAAACCGACGTGAACTATCCCTTCCGGAACAAATATACCTCATTTGAATCCGTAATACAGTGAAACCTCCATTGAAGGGACCATCGACTCATGGAAATATCGAGTTATGGAACAGCTATCCTCTGGAAAGCTGTTTCTAGGGACCATCATAGTAACCATGAAATTTTGATTTAGTATGGTTCCATAAGTCGATATCGAGTCATGGAACATCGACTCATGGAGGTATCTCTGTAACTCCGGAACCTATCTCATTTCTTCTGGAACATAATAAATTTTGAAGAGTATGCTGTTTATTTGAGACCAAAAGATCAAAAATCCGTCTATAATTGGCCAAGTTATGATTTTGTAAATCTCATTTTTAATTAAAATTCAGGCGTTGGGGGTTTGAGAGTTAAGTTAAATTAGTTGAAAACGTTTTTTTCTCTCATAAACATGAGAAATCAAGAGACCCGTAAAAAAACTAAACTACTTCGATGAATGAAATGTTATAGATATGTTGTTAACAAACTGTTAATAAAAGCTTGATTTAGTTTTATCAAATTAGGTTGATAGTGCTGTCTAACACAGAATCATGTGGATTTTTTCCAATTCATTTGATTATTAGTATTTTCATCTTATGGTATAACCTCGCGGAAGTACAGGAGAGTCGACATCAGTGCCTGAAATATATTTTTCGCAGAATGTCGCACCGAAATTTAACCGAAAGTACATCCTTACACTCTGTGGATCATGTTGCGGAAAACGAGCCTTGTATTGTCGAACAATATGCAGTGCACACATGCAAGTTCGTATATGTAGTGTCCCATTATTTCATGCTTTAGATCTAGATGAAGTTATATTCACTCGATCGTTGGTAAAACGTTGAACCTACTTTAAGCACGACAAATTCTTCCTCACAACCTTAATTAACTACTTTTCTACATTCCACGGTAAAACTTGGAAAAACGTACAATTATGCTCAATCGAATTGAGGCCATAAGCACGAATCACGACACAGTTTTGCTGACCAGATTTTTATCCATCTTACATGCAGTCACACACAATACACTTCAACAGATGGCAATTATCGCAGTAAACATCGCATGGAGTGAGCGTTTTAAACCAAAAACTTCACTTTTGTTTGTTTCACTTTCCCAAGGTATCCAGATATATGCATCATCAACCTATGATATCCTCGTGAACAACTTCCGCTCTGCAGCACCGATCAGGACAAACAAGGTGAAAAATGAAAACGCACTTTCCTCATGTCCTGGGGACATGTTATGTTTACCGGTTGCCCCGGCAACCAATATCTTCACTTATGTTTTTGTCCTTCTGCTGCACTGTTTTGTTGGTTTTGTTCATTTAAAGTATCGAAAAACTGGTAACTTATGATAGTCAATTCAATCATCGAAAGCTATATCCATAGTTATTAAACACGTTGCATTCGCACTAAAAAGTTAATCCCTTCTGAATCGTACTGATTCCACTTCAAACCGGATAGGAACACGAATCTACGTCTGATCGTAACGGTAATATCAATGCAAATGGACTTTCACCGAATCAATCAGAAGGCATGCGCGTAAAATAGAGATTTTGGTTTTTATGGTTGCAGCTCATTTCCAGGACAATTGTCAAAATATTTATTCTAACAATAACATTAATAGTATAATTCCGTTATAGCACACATAATTTCTTGAATCGACCGTTGACAGCAAAAGAGACCGTGTGGTTAACACAATTCTTCAACAATTAAGAACTTCACCAACGTTTTTCAACAGGCTACATTATTTGGTTTACTCTATCATAACACAGTCAACATCACTAAACATAAAAATAAATAAATAAATTCGTTTTTTTACCAGATATGCAGCATTCATGACTACAGTAATGACGCGATTTTGTTCACCCCCGATTTTAGCACCCTTTTTGACCCGATTTTGTCAACCCCGGATTCTAACATCCTTTTTTCCGATTTTGTCAGCCTAAAATTTATATTTACAGGGTGATAACTATTACCTGTCAGTAAAATAAGTAATCATAGAAAAAAGATGGTTGTATGAATTTTAGTTATCAGTGCAGATCCAGTTTTGTACATCTATAACATTTGTTTTCACTGTACATTAGAGTGATGCAAATTTTGAAATTTTAGCTCCCCTAGGCTGAAACGGTTTTAATTATGGTTAATAGCATCCTCCCAAAGTTTGAAGTGGTTCTGAAGAAATTTGACTGTGCACACGCCATTTGAAGTTTATATGGAGATTACTATGGAAAACGCCATTCTTTTGTGTTCAGCCCTCTATCTCTTCGTCATAATATTTTATGGAAAAGTGAACAAATTCTTCTAATGGAAAATCCTCTCAGCTACAATTTTGCCGAAGACCACTTTTTGATTGGACGTCAAGATAAATTGTTATTCATCATCATAAAGTTGGTTTGCATGTAGCATGCTTCACCAACTGTTCGGCAGGCAACAGTGGTGCTCCTGGTGGGAAGAATAGATCAAAGTAATCCAGGCTACTATGTTCTACAGCAAAAGGCAGTGTTGCTCTGAAAGTAATGGAATGATCATCTCAGCATGGTTTGGACTTTGTTATCAATAATAACAAATTATCCTTACGTCCCATCAAAATGTGGTCTTCGGCAAAGTTGTAGCTGGGACGTTTTCATATGAGATAGGTGTGTTCACTTTTCCATAGATTATTATGACGAGCAGTTAGAGGACTGAACACAAAAGGTTTGCCTTTTCCATAGTAATTTCCATATAAACTTCAAATAGCGTGTGCACAGCCAAATTTCTTCCGAATCACTTCAAATTTTGGGAGTATAGTTTTCATAACAATTGACATAGTTTAAGCATAGGGGAGCAAAAACTTCAAAATTTGCATCAGTCTACTGTACATAGATAACATACTTATTTTTTTTTTTTACCTTAATTTCCAGCCACAAGCGTTGTTTCAGAAGCATTACAGTTAACACGCAAGTTCTTCAGAAGCATATATTTTAATCAAAAAAGAATTATTTTTTCGCTAAAATTTTCCATAATCAGTCTTTTGCTATTCCTTAGTAAGTTTGAAAGGTTGTGGTAACATACTGTTTTAATCAGGCAAATTTTTCAGCGAAGTTTAATCTAAAATACATATCTGTGGAAAACGTGCGTGCCAGGTGTAAAGCCTTTAAAACAACACATATGACTAAAAACTAAGGTAAATGAAAAAAGATTTAATCTTTACTTTGTCAAAACAAACTTTATAGATGTACAAAATAGGATGTACACTGGAAATTAAAATTTATTCATACATCTTTTATCTGCGATCAGTTACTTTACTGACAGGAATTAGTAATCACCCTGTATTTTAATTAGACTAAACACGTCTATACTGACAATATTGGGTGCATAGAGTCAATTATGACCTTGGCCACGTCTATACAATCATCTAAAGACCAAAACTCTCATCATCTCTGAGAAATCAAGAATAATTTTTTTTCAATTGAATTCTTTTTATTTGCTCATGCAATTCTTGTGGTATATCACGAGGAATCCTTACAGTAACACGTTGAAGACTCAATAATTTTTATTTTATTTTTTTTGCGGGATGTCTGGATCATTTTTGCGGCTTTTGTTTATTTCAAACTATCCGGTAGAGAAACTTAAGAAAGAACTTCAAAATCAAAGTTGGAAAAACTGTTGGCGAACTCTCTGAATAATTCGTGGAATGAATTCTTGCTTTGTGTTATTGAAGACATTTTTGGTGAGACTTCTAAAATTTTTTGTACTATTTTTTTGGAGAAATCTTCAGTAGTTCCTGAAATCTTAAAAAATATGACTGAAAAAATAATGAACACAGGAAGATGCTTCAAACAAACAATTGGAATTATTGTGTAATAAGTACGTAGAGGATCTCTCAGGAGAAATTATTAAAAGAATTTCTAATGCATTCTTTGGCGGAATCCTCCAAAAGAATTTTTAAGCAATTCGATAGAGATTCTTCGAGAAATTTTCTGGTGAGATAAGAAATGTCTGGAAATGATTCTTTGTGAGAATCCCAGGACAAATTCAGTGAAAATGAGTAAAGGAGTTCTTGAAGAAAGCACTAAAAAGTACGAAAATAATTCATTAAGAAAACCCCGTAGGATTTCTCAGAGAATTCTCTTGAAAGCACATGGTTGAATGCCTGAAAAGTTCGTAGAAGAATGACAAATCCCAGGTAGCACGCGAAACATCCTCCAAAGAGATAGTTTTCAAAAATGTTTTCAATTGTGTATCAATAAAAGCATCTGTAACTTACCTGGTTCTAGTTCGGTTGCATATCAATATCAAGGCTCATAAAGTGTCATTGCCGTTCCAATGGACATGCATTTCACACCTTGTTTGACGTTCAACATTTTTGAAACGGCAAGATTTGCTGCAAATGTCCCTTGCAAATAGCAATGAAGTCAAATTTATCAAGATGTTTTCAGCAACTTTTCAAACAAACTCTTGAAACTTCTCCCAAAATGCCGGTTTTAATGTTATGTTTCAAATTACTTCCATTAAAAGCATCCGAAACTTGCATTCAATTTTCGTTCTCATACCCACAACTCAAGCAGATTTATTCCAGTTGTGATAAAGTTGCACTAAACTACGTGTAGGACAGCCAGAAGTTTGTTTTTTTCAATCCAGTTGCAATATGGTTGACTGGCACTTTACGTATCATCTAACAACGAAAACATGGTCTAGCAACAGTTTGTTTGTTTAAAAGGTGCTTCTCATGTGTTGCGCGGAAGTTTTTGCGTAAAGTTAGATTATTTCAGGCGTGGCCTAATTTCGCCAGTGATGAACTTGTATTCCGAAGGGTGCAGGCAAGTTATAAACAACAAGCTTTGATTAATGGGCCATGTGAACGCTTTTATAGTGCATTGGCGAAGCAATTGTTCGAAGAGCTGGTGGAGTAGTGAGTAGAGAAGAAGATTGGTGATCTTGAGGTCGGAAGTTCGATTCTCGTTCATACTATTGTTTTCATTATTTTCTTTTAAGTATTTTGCAACAAATAAGCAATTTCGATATTACTTGATTATGTTGCAAACAGACTCCGCCTCTTGCGCTTTTTGCGTTGCTATTCAGTGCAATTGTAAGTCATATTTTCAACAATTGACAACTCTGATTAATTTCAAGAGATAATTTTATTCTTGAGTTCAAACAAATTGTGCTGCTTGGGAAGGGCATTCCCCGTGAGTTTTTTGCTAGAATTCTTGAAGGATTTTTGACTGGGTTACAAAAAGAATGAATCTTCTCGTAGCAAAAATTGCAATTTACAAATTTCACGAATTGAGGCAAAATAACAAATATATGAAATCAATACAAATCTGTTAAAACTATGAATTTTGTGAAAATCGTGATAATTGCGACCGACGACATTTTAACGTTTCTCCGAATACCATTACCCCGAAAATCATCACCACGAATGGTCCGAAGTAGCGTCACGCCATTGTCGGGTGTATTGTAGAGCTCCATCTTCGTCGATCTTGGGCGGAGCTTCTCCAGTTGCCCCGAACGTTTAGGGTCGCCAGGTCCTCTTCCACTGCGTACAGCCAACGTATTCGTGGTCTTCCCCGAAACCGCTGACCTCCACATGGTTCCCTGCTGAATCTTATGTTCGCAATTCTTTCTTCCGACATTCGGCCTAAGTGACCAGCCCACTGAAGTCTGCCGTATTTTACACGCTTGATAATATTTGTACACATCTTTGTACACTTGATACATCCCGTGATTCGTGCGTCTGCGCCACACACCATTTTCGAGTTTCTCACCGAGTATTGTCCGCAGCACCTTACGCTCGAAAACACCGAGAGCTTTCCGGTCTGACTCTTTCAACGTCCACGCTTCGTGCCCGTAGAGAGCCACCGGAAGAATCAATGTTTTATACAGGGCGAATTTTGTTTCCGTTTGCAAACTGCGGGACCTAAGCTGGTTATGTAGTCCGTAAAAGGCCCTATTCGCAGCCGCGACACGTCTTTTCACTTCGCGGGAAAAGTCGTTGTGACATGTCACAAGTGTTCCAAGGTAAACAAATTCTTCGACAACTTCAAACACATCCCCATCAAACACTACCTCAGCACCTACACCACCATGCCTGACTCTATCTCTACCAGCTTGGTATTCGCCGACGAAGGACTCCTCGAGCGGTCTCAGTCTGTTAAACAGGATGCGCGACAGAATTTTCTATGCCGAATTCAGCAGGGTAATTCCTCTGTAATTGGCACATTCCAGCCTGTGCCCTTTCTTGTAGATTGGGCGTATGAGGCCATCCAACCAGCCGGTGGGCAATTCTTCGTCCTCCCATACCTTCAGAAGTACTCGGTGGATCGACTGATAAAACAACTCACTTCCGTGCTTGAGAAGCTCGACCGGGATCTCGTCCTTCCCAGCAGCCTTACAGTTCTTCAGCTCGCTGATAGCCTTTTTAACCTCTCCTATGGTCGGTGGGTCCACAGCTTGATCGTCATCATCTATGTACATTCTGTTTCTCGCTACATTTCCATTTTCACCGTTCAACAATTGCTGAAAGTGCTCCTTCTATCTGGCAGCCACCGCCGTTTTATCGATCAGCAAATTCCTTTCTCGATCATCGCACATGGCGGGCACTGGTACGGTATTGTGCCGCGCACCATTGACCGTTGCATAGAATCTCCGCATATCATTCCGGTTCATGCTTTCTTGAGCGTCAGCTACCACACTTTCTTCGTGCTGCCTTTTCTTTCTGCGGTGGATTCGATTCTCTTAGGCTCTCGCTGCCCTGTACCGCTCTCTGTTCTGTCGGGTACCGGCCACACGCATACGGCTTCTGGCGACATTCTTCATGTATGTCACTCTCTGGGTGTGTTTGCGGATATTCTTTCGTGTGAAGTAGGTACTGCTGATTGCCATCCCTCTAGCAGCAGTGAAGGTTTCTAGCCGCAGACCATTATCATTGGTAACGGAATGAAGGCTTTCCGTTCCAATGACGGGTCGGAAGAAATCTTCTTTCCCGATCTGCGCATTTGCGTCGCCGATGACTATCTTGACGTCTTGTTTTGGGCACTCTCCATAGGCCTCATCCAGGCTCTCATAGAACTCATCCTTCATGTCATCGGGCTTATCGTTTGTTGGCGCATATATGCTGATCAGGCTGTAGTTGAAGAACTTGCCCTTCATTCTCAACACACAGATTCGGTCGCTTACCGGTTTCCACCTAATAATTCGCTTCATCTGCTTCCCAATCACTATGAAGCCAACTCCACGTTCTGCTCTGCTCTGTCACCACCGCTGTAGTACATGTGGTACTTGAATGAAGTGTTGGCGATGGGGTCCACCGCTCGTAATTCGCGTTCTCCGGTTCTCCGTCAGCGTGTTTCCTAAATAGCTGCCACGTTCACGCCGACATTCCGCAGTTCACGAGCCAGGAGCCCAACACGCGCGGGTTCATTCAAAGTTCTCACGTTCCAAGATCCAACTTTCCAATCGTTGTCCTTTATTCGTTGCCGAGTCTGTTGCCGTAAAATCAATCCGTTTGCTCTAATTTTGCCTTTCTTGGTTGGCGAAGAGTCTTCGATAGGCCACCTAACCAGGGTTGCGCTACCTACATCGTGCTAGAGGGATTGCCTCCTCGGTGCTAACACGATACAGCATTCGATACAGGGTTCCGCTTGTTCTTTACATGATGACCACGGTCATAGCCATCACAACCATCCACCTTTATCAGGGCTTTGGACCTGTAGCTCTGGTTCTCAATAGTTTCAAGTTCTTTCGGGCATGCTACTATGGTGAGCCGTCATGCGCTAGCGGTGTCATGTACACCGAAAACCAAGACCCAGAAAACCATTACCCCGAATAGTCAGTTACCCCGAAAACCATTTCCCCGTACGGACTATAACCCCAAATATTATTGAAAATTCCAAAATGAGGATTCGATAAATGAACACCAAATAAATTTTTTTGGAATATCAAAATTAGGTTAGGCACGGTCTTCTTTTGTTCGTTGGAGGCTATTGTCGATTAAATTGTCTAAAAACACATATGACAAAGAGAATCTTAAGCTCCGGGGATGGGAAGCTTCTCAGTAGGACGAAGTATTTCCTACTTCAAAATGTACTTTATCAATTGATTTTGGTTTGAATTCATGCTCTTGTAATCAAAGATTGATGCTTCTTTTAATCATCAGCTATTCTTTAAGGGCCATATGAGAATCAAAATATGTGTGCATTCGATTTTGAGAATGTGGCTGTGACAAACAATCATTTTCAATCTGATGGTAATGCTGATATTGATACTGTTTGCACATGGAACAATTATGCGAATAGGGGCAGTATAGACGATTCGCATTTATCAACACAACTCGAAAGAACAGCCTATAACTCAAAGAAGGTACAATCACTGATTAAAATATTTATTACTGATTAAAATATTCCAAATTCAAAAGAAGATTGAAAGAAGGAAAACCCAATAATAGAAATGTTAGCAGTTATTACGCTAACAACCATTACACTACTAGTTGAACCTCGTGTGCACACATCACGAGTAAGATGGATTTCTAGGCTCAAATTCGCGAACATCCTGGAAAGAATATTCGAAGTGCGTCACTGATTTTCGGTGTAGTATCGCATTCGGGGAACTGGATTTCGGGGGTAATGTGTCATTCGGGGTAACGTTACATTCGGGGTAATCGTTTTCGGGGAGATGGATTTCGGGGTAATGGTATTCGGGGAAGTGTTATAAGACCGCGACCGACATTACTTCTGTAAAACAAATATTTGCTAGGCCCCCCTAGGCCCCCTCCAGAAAAAAAATCTAGCTACGCCAATGATCACTCAGCTTGTTCTTTCTGAATGACTTCACGTTTACTGCTAAGGCTACCTGGGGCAATATCTACAATATGTATTGACATTTTGAAGCGATCGGCAACGTTTCTTTGGATAAAAATGAGAAAGCAAATAATTCAAAAAGGAGTCCTAATTTTCACTGAGTAAGTTTACCAAAAGATAAGAAACACTGGCACGTTTGTCAAGATTGCTGTAGAAAAGTTTTTGTTGGGTAGGTGATATGAAATAATGAAAAATAACGCTTCTTTATTAAAAAAAACTGTCAATCCCTGGAGAAAATTTATCAAAAATATGGGTTGTGATATAGGTACGTGAAATAGATAATCATCCTAAATTAATCATTCATCTGAGAAGTGCACCTTCGAAAACAGTCTTTTCTTTTCCTCCTTGGCCGGTACGACGTCTTCAAACAATGCGTAAAACAGCTGACGATGGTGGTCCAAAAAATACGTGATCTCGAGCACTTTGGCACGGTTCCGTTTGATCTCCGATCTGCAAGCAGAAAGACACGATTAAAAAGCGACTTTTATTGGAACAGGCAATTAGGTATTTACTGTTGTAGGCCATCACAGAGTTCTCTGACCCAGTTACGGCTCCGATTGATCAGTTTGTCCTCACGAGCGTCTATCACCTGCATGTGGTGGTCACGCATTCCAGCGGCCAAGTTATTGATTACATCTTTGTCGTCCAAAGACTTGCAAATGATCGAAAATTTAATTAGATAATTTATTAATGCAGTATCGCAGCAGGAATGAAATGGTATGTTTCGTTGTAACATAGAGCATTTAAATTAATTAACGATTCATAAGAAAATCCTTATTGTCAATAACAGATTTCTTTGTTAAATTATATTAAAATCTAATAAAGGAACTTGACTTCATTTAGAGCAGTCTATGACTGATGATAAAGTAGTGACTAATACTTATTTAGAACATAATTTTTAAAAAATGAGATTGTTTTGTTGATTGATAAAGTTTGTAAGTAATTGAAAAATTAAATTGGCTCCGTAATGCCTTATAGCACTTTAGCCCACACGGTTTATGGACAGAAGGTCGAAAGACAAAAGGTCGAAAGGACAAAAGGTCGAAAATGATTTGCTTGTGAAATGTTGGGAGGAAGTAATAAAAACACACACGCGAGGCTATACTTTAATAATTACTCATTAGTTAATTGATTATATTACCGGTTTTTTCTTGTGCGTCTGCACTGGTCGACGGTCGGTCAGGAAAGAGACCGAACGGAAGTCAACATGTGCTGAGCAACCTAACCGCTATAATTATTCTATAGCAATAAGACAATACATTGTTGTACAATGAACTATTGCGTAAGGCAACACTATTTGCCATAACTCATCTAGATATACTACAGCTTGGTGGGAAATTTTTCCTTCTTTGAAAAACCGATTTTCGACCTTTTGTCCCCTATTTTTTGTTCTTCGACCTTTTGTCCTTTCGACATTTTGTCTTTCGACCTTTTGTCATAAATTCAGCCTACACATAAACTGTTAATTATAGTAAAGTCTTGTAAAATTGAATGAGTTTATATGATTGGAAACATTCCGAACCAGCTTCCGGTGTTGTAATACATTGTTAATGAATTCAAATCATTGTTTTTGACAGTTAGGGGGATTAGGGGCATAATGGACATACGGGGCGAAATGAACACCCTCGCTAAATCTGAGAATATTCATACTTCATCAAAAGTTAATACACTGCATGAAATCTGAATTGCATTTGAAATGTTGAAATGTTGTGTTTTTTAATGAAGGTATAAAAGTTTATTTTTTACTTCAAATTTTGACTTAAAGTTCTTCACAGTTTCAAATTGGCTTATAAGCAAGGCCGTGGAAGAATCTTTTTTTTTTAGCAAAGTAACGAACCCAGAAAAGTTCTTTTTAACTATTATAATTGAGGGAGAGCGCTTTTACATATCGGAAATACATTAGAATCACAAAATTTCATGCAAGTGCTCATTTCGCCTCGATACCTTTTAACCAGCTTTGTTTTCAACCCAATTTTATATCTCGCTTTTCTGACGTATGATATGATTTTTATCACCATGAATAAATGTAGCACGTCGTACTAAGATCCAACTTGAAAACTAGCCGGGGTTGAAATCAAAACATTGCCATTTTATGGTCTTAAACCGAACAACCCTAATTCCCCCACGACTTAAAAAAGGCGCAATTCAAAATTTCGTCTGAAGATTTTTTTTAATCTGTCCAGAGGGTTAGATTAGGTTTATAAACCATCCGGCATTTGAAGTTTCGATGGCTGTTCTTGTTTGATAATAACGATAATGATAAGCACCGTGTTTTCAACGAATTGCCTATACAGTCCTTACATTTTGTTTTTGAAACATTCTCTCTTTGACAAGTCGAAAATGAGATTCGATGTATGAATATCAATTAATTAAATCGATGTTTATGTTACCTCCTGCAACCCCTTCGGAATATCCTTAGCATGACCCGACGCTGCCTTAAAAGTCACAAACTGCTGTACAATTCCAACGAGTGCATCGCTGAAATTGATTTCTGCTTCACGCATCAGCACGAACTGGGCCTGAGACAGCTCGATGAACTCATTGGTCATCTCTTTGATGGTGTTTTCGAAGTTAGAATTGCCCTCTTCGGTTCGCTCGAATAGCTGCATCTCGATACTCATCAACGTGTGCCACGAGTCCTCGAAGATGGAATTGAATTCGTCCTTGGCCAAATCAAGTTCATCCAAAAACGGCTGAATGCTGTGCGCCGACGGCGATGGCAAAGGTGAATCCATCCTCTGAAGAGAACTCGGCCTTAGCTTTGTCACGATTTGCTTCACCTTAGGGCATACGCGGTTATACACCTCCAAAAAACGATTGATGATGCTAACGCAAACGAAGCAAATGTGTATTAGATGATCCAAGTTTAAACAAACATTAAAGCATAATTTTCGCTTACTCTTGGCCAATTTTTTGCGCTTTCTTTCGTTCCATCTCGATGCAGTTATTGTACAGCTGGATTTCCTTCTGGCGACGTTCGTATTGCTCCAGGCCAATTTTGTATATTTGCTGCGTGAATGTGTAGGCCTCGGTCATATACCTGAAGAATTATAATTCACGGTCATCACAAATCGCGGAATGAAAATTGCATAATCGTACTCATTTTTTAGCTCCACAGCATCCTCGCCAATTGCCAGTAGTGCTTCGCCGTCAGGGTCGTCGATAAAAAGCGATTCGAACAATTGGTGCCCATTGAGGTGTTCAACGAAGCTTTTGGAGAGATACACCTCATCTGCTTTCTCTTTCGCAATTCGTTCTCTTTCCACTATCTCGAACTTTTCATTCTCAAGAATATCTTGTAGTTCTCGGCTGAAAATAGTGGGTGAAAATACAGAAATAACCATATCCCAATGCTAAAATCTACAATCAGAAAGATTTAGCCTAGAGAGCCCTTATTTCCGCACACCTAGTCACTTACCGTCTTTGTGGGTTATAAAGGGTCAATAACGGCACCGACCACGTCCTTGCAGTCAGGTGTTTATATGATGTATTCAATTGATATAAAAAATTCTCATGTAGAAGTAAATAATGCCGACACTTGAAGTGACGAACCATTCAAAGTTTGTTGAACAAATAGCTAAACGCTAAACGCTGTCAGGACGAAATCATGTGTTATCATATTTTACTCATATGAAAAGAAAAAAGCTCGACTGGCTGGACCATCACAGAACTCACCAACATAATCAATCAACAGTATACCTTAAATTCATCAATATACAATATACCAAGCATGATTGATTCTGATTGCATGCGACGCTATCGAATGAGTAAACACTACACTCCTGCAAATATTATGAAAGTAACCGATTAAAAATATTAGGTGCACTTACGTGAAAATTTCCTTTCCAGATTCCCGCTCTTCCGGTTTGATGAGTACGTATTGATAATATTTTAAATGTTGCAACAAACAAGCCACGTACAGTCTTAACGGTTTGTCTTTATCCTCAGCAATTGGATTTTCTGCCAAGTTCAGTGATCGTAAATCTTTCAAAAATCTTAGCCTTTCCAATCCGACGACAGTATCAATTTTATTTTTCCCGGCACTAAAAATGACCAAATTCTCCAAGGAATCCAGGTTTTCCAACTTTTTGATTCGATTTCCATACAGCGACAACGTTCTGAGTAGCACCAGTTGATCGAGATTTTCAATTTTCTCAATAAAATTGAATGACAAATTCAGTTCCTTGAGTTTCGTTAATCTATGGAGATTTTCAATTTTATCAATTTTGTTGAACGCCAACGATAGTATTTCCAAATTCTTCAAAACCCAAAGATGATCGATTTTAAGAATATCTAAAAATAACGAGTTATGTACTTAACATCTCTTTACCATTTATAAAACTTACTCACTTTGAAACTCCAACCGAATGACAGTGATCAAATCCAACTGAATTTCATCCATGCGAGCCAACCGGCCGGCTTCTCCCTTGTGGCCTTGTTCGATGATGGCTTTCGTAAGCATGGCATTGCTAATTACGCCCGGTTCCTGCTCCTTGTGGACGCTATTCTCTGTGGCTAGTTTTTTCGACATTGTCCTGCTCTGGTGATGGGACGGTTTAGTTTAAAAATAAGAAAATGTATTCATTGAAATGAAAGAGTTGGAGTGGCTTTGGCAGTTGGTCACTGAGAAATAAATACGAGTGTGTTATAAACAAGGGTTGCTGTTTCCCGCAGCAACGCGTTCAAATAAGTGATAGAAATGTCTTAGATAGAAATAAAGGGAGAACAGGGTGAATGGCTTTGTTTAGATGTTGTGCATTTAGATTAACTTCAGACCGAAGTTCATAAGAGAAGTCAAATATCACCGACAATAAATCGGCATCGGCATTGTAACTAGTGCAACGCTGAGCATTTCTTATGCGCCAGCGAAACACTATATTAGAATGCCGAGGCCAAACTTCGCAGCAATTTTGATTGGATTTGTACTGATAATAAATCTTCAAGCTGTTTAGTGGAATACCTATAAGCAAATGAAAAACACGAATTTAGTACTATACCATTTAATTCCACTAGAGTTTGTATCCTTTGACAGATACGCGTATTTCGAACTCAACTGTAAGGCCGTCTTCAGTGTCGTGTACTGCTGGAGTTATTGAGGATCACCTTTATTTGAAGAAAAACCTTTTATATAAATTCGATTGTTTCAGATAATTAACAAAAATGCTGAAAAACGTCAACAAATCATTGAAAGAAATGCCCTAATTAAATTTTAAATGTTTCGTCCTAATTACCCATTCGGCCTAAAATATTTCTGAGTAAGTACGGCCTAATGATCTGGCATCGATACTAGAAATGTTGGAAATTTGATGTCTAAGTCTAAGAATTGGCTATAGGCGAGTTGTACACTGTTAGATTTGTAATGATAATTTCTTGCCGTCATAGTTCTGGAGAACTCAAAATATGACTCTACATTGACCAAACTGTATCGCGTCTATTCACCGAACAGCGAAAGTGAGAGGAAATTCAAATGAGCAGCTGATTTCCATCAAATGATAAATGACGAACGAAATCATTTTACAGCTTAGAATGAAAAAGTTAGTGTGATTGGCAATCGTTCGTGTGATCATTCTTTGAGGGATCGTCTATAAATGAGGTGCTGCAAGGGAGAGCGGTTGTCTGACCAAAGACCCTAGTTCATAATATTTAAAGAGAACAAGTGACCTAGGCGAAGAAGAGGTGTTTTAAAAGTTCAAAAATCACACCACGTGATTTATGGACAGCCCCTTAGCTTGACAAAGAATAAGGATGGTAAAACTATGAGGAGATAATTTTATTCTTATAAACGTACTCGTGGCTTTAGATTCTGGAAGCAAAAAGGAACGAATAAAAATTTAGGCAATATGTTGAAATGTTCTCGCGAAATATTAAAAAAAATGTTATTGCCTTGAATAGAAAGTTGAACAGCACACCTTTCTGGATATTTGCTAATATTCTGAACAGTATAAAAAGAATAGAATTTGTTCAGCTGGCATATTCAGCTTCTTGAGTTCAACCGTTGATCATCAAATATTCCAAAATGGCTTTTAAGGTAAGAACTTAACTCAAGCGTAAATCGTCTTTATATTCAGTTTTCTATTTGATTTTTTTCAGTTCGTTCTATTTGCAAGTCTGTTAGTTGCTGTGAGCGCAGGATTTTCTCATCAAACAATTAGTCAGCGCGTGCCATCATCCTACTACTCTGGGAGACCCTATGCCGTAGAAGAATCCCGTAAACCAATATACATAAGCAATGATGAAATCATCAAGCACCAACATGAAGTTCACCGACTGGATATGACCCGTGGTCAATACCGTTTAGTTGATCCGGATGGCAAACTTCGACTTATCAACTATCAAGGAGCTCAACGTGCCCGCTCAAATAATAATATTCATCATAGGGCTGTTGAACCCACTCATCAGTATTACGAAATACCAGTCCAAGCTTCAAATCATCACACAGTGCCGGTCGAAACCCCTGTCATCTTACGTCGCCAGGCTTCAGCACCGATAGGAGCTCGTATTTTAAAATCTCACTCCATTCCAAAATCAAGCAGATCCCAAAGTGATATTCCCGTGTCTTACGTCAGCATTTCGCAGGTGCTACCCACTGGAAACTATGGTCAGAAGGAGCTTCGCACGACCAGCCATGCCAGTCAACATCCGTACTAATCAATAGAACTAGTAATAATCGCAACTGTTGTTTTCCGAATATTTGTAAAATAAATAGCTATGGTAATAAATTTTTGTGTTTTTTTTTTCTTCGGATTTCTTCGGATGCACCAAATTGCTAACTTTTTGTTTGAATTCGTCATTCATCCAATACTATCGAAACCACTAAGTGAACAATGTTATTTTAAATAACTGAAGACTTCCTTGATAAATAATCTATGAAATTGCAAATTTTGATGAGCCGGGCTCAGTCCTACCAAATATTTGAATTGATTATTTATTCGCTATTCCTGGAAATTGTTATTATTCCAATTGGTTCACAATTTTATTTGAGATAACTTCAGACATTTATAATAGATGCTCAAGAAAATTTAAAAGAAATGTATTACCACGAGGCTCATATCCATTTTTCCGGAACTTCCGGAACCTGTTACGGAGCCAATTAGTAGATGACCCATTTTACTTTACATAAATGAAGATTTCTTTTATCAATTCTGTATGGAATTCTGAGAATATCTGCAGTTCTATCATATGTTTGAATTGGCCACATTTTCGGGAATCCCAGAACCTGTTATGGAAGCGCTAGGTGGCCAATGTTACTGAAGATATCTCTGATAAATGGAATTCTGTACATTTTTATGTGCCACACGGAACAGTTAGATGGCCAATATTTCTTTAAATAACTGAAAATCTGATTAATTTTCTATTAAATTTCACAAATTTTGATGCGCCACACGGCTCAGTTCTATCAAATGTTTAAATTGATCACTTATCTGAAAATCCCGGAACCTGTTACGGAACCAATAGGTGGCCAACATTGCCTTAGATAACTGAAGGCATTTTTAATGAATTCTGTATGAAATTCTGAAAATTTGATAGGTCGCATAATATGGTGCTATCAAATGAATGATGTGGCCACTTTCCCAGGACTCCAGGAAACCCAAGAATCTACCATGGTAACGCGTATGGACAATGTTGCCATACTCAGATAGCAACTTCTTTAATCAATGTGTTATAAAATTCTGCAAATTTTGATGTGCCACGGGCTTGGGTCCACTGAAAACATGAATTGGCCACTACTCCGGATGCCCTGGGAACCGTTCAATGGCCTCCGGAATTGACCCCTTGGCTACTTGGTAACCAGTAGTGCCCTGAAAAATTAATTAGTTGATTAGATACCATTTTCAAAGCTTACTATGTTTCACAATTCACAACAAATGCATTTTGCTCTTACAAATGCTCTTGCAAAAATGGCCAAACCTTGGTCCCTTTGGCACCGATTCTGAGCGGCCAATTTATGCAAAAACATTTATATTTAGCTATAAAACGGCTGCGAAATTCGTAGGTCAAATTCGGGTCAATATGACCCGAACACCTTAAAAGTAACTGTTTTTGCCCTGCCCTTCAGAATCGTCCTACAAAAATTGTTCAAACGTGAAACTCTTATTCTCCTGAAAATATTAAAATGCTCCAAATTTCATAATAGAAAGATACAAACAAAAGTTGTGATGCTTTGAAAGTGCGTTTCGGGTCTATTGACCCGAACACCGTAAGGAGGTTAAATAAGAGCTGCTGAAAGCATTACCGTTTTCGAAAATATCAAAGCACGTTTAGTTTTTGAGATATTGACAGTCGAAAAGGCAAAATTTGACTATTACTGCCAACTTGCATGCAAGTTTGGCAGCTTGTATAGCAAGTTATTTTCTTAAATTGCTACAGAATTCAAACCTTATGTGGAAAACAATACTTATTAACAAAGTTCATAAAACTTTCTATGGTAAAATGTTATATTTTGGTGGTTCGGAAAAGTATTGTATTTTTCCATATAATAGAAACGAAGAAATTTGTATGGAGACTGCAAAAATGTCGAAAATATGGATTTAAACTGAATTTTATCACGCAGTTTCAACTAAATTACATCTAAATTGAAAGTGTATGTCCTATTTTGCATGCTATTACAAAAAAGTTTAATAAATCATACTTAAAATCTCATGTGAATATCAATGAAACCAGTGTTTTATGCAACTTTGGCGACCTCTAGCCAAAAATTGTGACTTGCTGGAACAGTTCGTGGCATCAGATTCAGCGATCTATATTTTACTAGGGACACATAATTTGATCCTTGAGACACGCAAAAATGTCATTTTTGTTACGCTGTGTTACCGCTAGACTTAGCTTGTTGTTGTGTACAATAAGTGCAATTTTTCAACATCTCCGTTGCAAAAAATACCGTGATACAAAAAAACGTCAACATTCTGGAAATTCGGTTCCTAAAGTTCGTAATAATACAAATAATGATGTTTCAAATATTTTGGCATAAAGCAGCATATTCAATTCATTATGATTTCCCATGTTTTTGGAGGATGCTCTGCTCGAGGTGTCCGGTGATGATGATTTCCCTTATAAGAATTCACAATCCTTACATACATTTACTACAACTCGAATAGTGTCCAGCAAAATTAATTGAAAAAAATAGGTAAAATTGCTTTAGAAATTTCTAAGACAATACACGGGAAAAAATTCTGTGGTAAAAATTACTATTTTAGCTGACTACGCCCATTCTTGAAACTACCATGCAATTTCAGACCAATTTACTATGTTTACGGTACATCTGACCACATTACTGGTACATTTGACAGAAATAATTTACAACAATCTGATTTTGACTACAGACATGGTAAAACCATGCGCATTTCTGGTCTGCTGAAAATTGCCGGTGCGAGCGCTTAAGTTAACCCCCTAAAATAGTAGTTTTAACCGCACAATTTTTTTGCGTGTAGAAAGCTAGATTTTTTGCGAGAAATAAGACTATATTAATAACAAACCTATTCAAGAAATTGAAACCTTACAAAATTGAAAGTTTTCTTTGGGTGAATGGCAGAAATTGAACCTTATGGACAAAATCGACCTTAGGCTTCTATTCCAGCAATAATTCTTTCATACATTTTCCTTCAATTTTTCAAGTTAAGTGATAATTTATTCGGATTGGTTAAACTCTAAACAACATTTTTCAAGAAAAATTATTATTATATTTCAATTTCTTGAGGTACCTAGTCCAAAAAATATTATTTTGGAGTCACCCTTCGATGTTTGCTTGATGAGTTTTAGTGCAATCAACTTTCTTAAGGTATATCGAGGGGCGGCTTCAGTACTTTTGCTTGAAATCTCTTGGAAATTAGTCATATAATACTGTGAGATTTGTTCATACTTCCAAATGAATTTCTCTTAGAAAATAACCATTTTTTCTATGCCTACTGTTTATCCACAAATTGAGTCCGAAATATATTTTCGAATACAATTAAAACAAATTATTCAACCGTTCAAAAGTAGAATGTTTTCCCTCACGATTACTAAAAAAAAATCATTGGTTTTGACAAATCTTTTACTAAGCTAACTATTGAATGTTCAACTAGAAACTGCTCGGTGAATCCCTTCAAATAATTTTCCCAAAAAAAAAATTAATACAAATTCTTTCGCGAAGTTCATCGAAAGTCCTTCAGAAATGTTTCCAAAATTCATCACAAATTGCGTTTATGGTTTTTATTGATTATACAAGAAGTATGTATGAAACGAGTTTTAAAATATTTCTTACCTTCGAATATTTAGAGGAAATTTTTTGAAAACCCTCAGGAATACTTTTGCTTCAGAAATAACATAGCGGTAAGGAATTGTGCAAAAAGATTTAGAAAAATATCTGGAAAAAGGGCACCGTAATCCGGGGGCAAATTGATCACTAAGGTGAATTTGATCAGGTTGGTACCAAAAAACATTTCCTTTCAAGGATGCTGAAGGTTCCATTGGCACAACAGACATTCCATGTTTTTTAGTTTATAGATGTATTATGATGATTTTAAACTATTTCACTTTTATTAGTATCAGTTTTGCATAGAAATATTCACAGTTTTTGAAGGTGTAAGCAACCCAGTTGGAAATGTCTGTGCCAAACAACCCACTGGTGCAATCCAATTTGAAAATCAAATCCCCCATATGCTTCTTACCATACTTACCATAAAAATAGTGTTCTGTGAAATTTTCAGCTTTCTAGGTGGTGATTTTAAGGTGGCCCAAAGACAATGTAGGTTTATATGGAAATTACTATGGAAAAATTTTGAGAAATATTCCTAAAACGCTAGTAATATAATGTAAGTAGAAACTTATCATTCCATAGTGAACATTCATTCTTCAAGCCTTAATGAAGGATGTTGCTGAAGACACAAATCCATTTTGAGCTAATTTGTTTTGGGATTTTTGTACATGTTTGCAGGGCTATAACCCCATATTGAGCTAAATAATAGCAAATAAGCCCATGAATATCTCTTCTGCTATCCGTCAAATTGAATTTGTCTCTTCAGCAAATTTCTTTATTATGGCTTGAAGAATGAATTTTTACTATGGGATAATAAGTAAGTATTGCTGTGTGCGTTTGAAGCGCACATATCAAATGCGGGAACACCAAATGCGGTAAGATTTTCCACAAGGAAGGCGATGTCAAAGTAAATTTTGAACCGCCCTAGCCTACATGTTAACTTTGAGTGTTGAAAATTATGTGTAAGCTTCAGTATGAACTACTGAGCTTATGTTTGATATCATACAATCTATTTATTTATTTATTTATTTCGTCAAGCATAGGTAGACTACATACAATAATTACAATACTTTCTTACATGCTCTGGATTACTTCTATTGTTCTTTAGTTGTGTTTTAAGCTGCTCTTTGGACATAGTAATGCCAATGAATTCGCAATGTACATTATACTGACGCATCATACGGTTTATTGGTCCGTTTTGAGCATAATGCGTTCTGCATGATTTTTCTGAAAATAATTTTCTAGTTCTTAAATGCCGAGAGGGTGTGTAGAAGTTTAGTTGAGAAAGAAGTGCAGCGGAGTCTACACGGTTCGAAATAATGTTGTTTATAAAGAGAATCATTGCGAATTCCCGGCGTTGCTTAAGTGTTTCCAAGTTGATGAGCATGCAGCGTGCTTCATACAACGGAAGTGGCAGCACAGTCCAATTCAATTTCCGAAGGGAATTGCTTCTGTACTGATTCTATGCGTTCTTCGTGTACAACATGATACGGGTTCCATACTAGGTGACAGTATTCAAGAATTGGTCTTACATATGTAGTATACAATAGTTTAATAGTATATGGGTCTTGAAAATTGTTGCTGAACCTCTTAATGAAGCCAAGCATGCTGTTTGCTTTGTTTATTATGGAATTATAATGTTCTACAAAAGTGAGTTTAGAGTCTAGGATTACGCCCAAATCCCTTACAATTTTACACTTCTGCATTACTTGATTTCCTAAAAATACTTCAATTGGTGGTGTTACATATTTTCGACTAAATGCTATTGAATTACATTTTTTGATATTGAGCTGAAGTAAACTTTTTTGGCACCAAGTGAAGAATAAGTTAATGTCATTCTGGAATTCTTCTGCTTCGCTAGAATTACTTACTTCCATGAAGAGCTTCATGTCGTCTGCATATATAAGAAATTTTATTTTTCTAAGTAAAAAGGAAATGTCGTTTACACACAAAATAAAAAGAAGTGGGCCTAAATGAGAACCTTGAGGTACTCCAGAGGTTACAGAAATGGGTGCTGATAATTTATTTTGAAAGCGCACAATTTGTTTCCTATATGATAGATATGACTGGATCCAACTCAAGAGTCCTGGCTCCATTCCAATTTTCTGCAATTTGAAGATTAATAATGGTATGTCGATTCGGTCAAATGCCTTACTGAAGTCAGTGTAGAGGGCTTCTACGTGCTTGCCATTGTCCATTGCGTTGAGAATAAAAGATACAAATTCTAGCAGATTGGAACATGTTGAGCGGCCTTTAAAAAAGCCATGCTGCCTACAAGTAATTTGGTTTTTTACTTGCTGGAAAATTTTGTCGTTTACGAGAGATTCGAAGAGTTTGGGAATACATGAGATAATGGCAATTCCGCGATAGTTCCTTATGTCAGATTTTGTACCTGATTTGAAAACAGGCACCAAATATGAGGATTTCCAAGCTACTGGGAATTTTCCATTATTTAGAGACATGTTGAAAAGGCGTTCTAAGGGAAGGGTAAGTTCTTCTGAGAGATTTTTGAAGAACACGGGTGCAATGCCATCCGGTCCTGCTCCCTTAGTTGCGTCCAGGTTTTTTAGTGTCGATAAGATTTCTTGTTGTGATAGTTTTTCAATAGATATACTATTAGAAATTTCTGGGAAAAAAGAAAAGAAATTGCGGTCGCGGTCTTCGTCAGAGTAGGTGGTATACACTTCTTGAAAGAAATCTGCAAAGAGGTTGCAGATATCGGAAGAGTTTTCACCTACGTTTCCGTCAAAATGCATTCGCGAAGGGAAATTGCTACTTTTTAATTGTGTGTTTACATAATTAAAAAAGTTTTTAGGACATGATTTGACTTCGGATTCGACCTTACGATTATATTCTTCATGTGCGGAGTTAATGGCTGAGTTGAGTTGGTTACATGTGTCATGATAATTTTGTAAGTTGGTGGCAGTATTTTCTTTTTTGTATAATTTATGCGCTTTCTGTTTCTTGTTCTTTAGGTTTTTCAGATGTGGGCTAAACCACACCGGTAATTTGTTATTTTGTATTCGTCTTTTTCTTCTTGTTGGCACAGTTTCATTAATTATTTGTTGAATAATTGAATGGAACTTGTCTACTTCGGTGTCGACATTTCCATCAATACTTATGATATGTTGCCAATTAATTGTACATAGTCTACGTTTGGCTTCTTTGTAATTTGCTTTATTGTATTCCGGCACTTCCTCGTACTCCCAGTCGCTGGGGAGAGAAGTTTTATGTATGAAGATTGAATATTCAATTGCTGTGTGAAATACTTCATTTTTCCATAGAGGTGATAATGATGTATACACACAGAAATCTTCAGTGCAATTTGTAAATAAGAGGTCCAAGTAAGAATTATGCTGGTTTTTTACGTGATTAATTTGATTTAGGCCAAAATATGATGTTTTGTCGAATAAAAATTGTAAAGTACTGTCTTCGCCTACGACTGGGAGTAAAAGTGATTCATTTTCATTGTCTGTAATGAAGTCGGCATTGCGTTGGTTGAAGTCGCCATAAATATGCAGTTTTACTTCAGGTTCCATATTTGAAATAATAGTTTCGACAATTTTGAAAAATAATTCAAAAGAATGTTTGTTAGCGTGTTCAGGTGGAAAATACACGGATGAAAAAATATGCGTTTCTCCATTAATTAGAGCTTTAGCCCAAACATTTTCGAATTCTTTGTGTTTGAAAGTTTCAATTTCTTCAGAAGTAAAGTCTGCATTAATGGCTATGAGAACTCCACCACCGGACTTCTTATTACAGTGTTGCAAATTTCGGTCGTGCCGAAATACATTAAAATTGTTTCCAAAAATTTCTTCGCTTCTTACGCTTTCGTCCCAGCTAGTTTCGGTTCCAAGAATTATATTGAAAGAAGAAGATAAAAGTTTTTGATGAATTTCCTTCATTTTGGCTGAGCTTTTCATGCGATTGAAATTTTGGCAATATACCAGAATTTCAGTCGCATTCTGTTGAGAAGACAAAGAAATTTTTGGATTATTTGTAATACTTACTTTACTATGTGCGTCAGGTAGCGTGTGTAGGGTGGATGTTGTGGAGACGTCAGTGATGTCTGCTTCCAAGGAATGCGTCTTTATTTTCGAAAATTTTGTAAGCCGGCCGAGTAAAATTTATTAGCACTCTCCCTGGTAAGCTGCAGTCGCTGTATGCGCTCGCTGGATAAGAATGCCCGGTACGACTTCAAGTCTTCTAAGGCGTCGCTTCGCGAAATTCCGAGTTCTTCGTGAACGTCCAAGAAAATTTCGCGCAAAAGATTAGTGTCCGCTGGTAGTCCTTCTGCTGCTAATGTCAAAGATGCGCTAGTTTTGGTAAGTCCACGAATACATGTTGAAGGGGTCTGGTCATGCAAGAATGAAAGATAGGTCCGCACTATGTCCATGATTTTCGGGTCCCGTAGACGTGCTTTCAGGAAGCGTTGGTCCCCGGCTGCAGATTCTTCCGTGAGTCTGACTATAGGTGGACGCATGGGGTCAAAAAGTGGAGGGTTTTCAAGCCTGGCAGGTTTTTCAGGGCGATAAGGGTTGATGGTTTCCCCTTTTTGGAAATTTATGAATTTCGGTCTATTGTCCTTCTTTGGCGGCTGAGAAAATTGTACACGTGCCGCTGCCAAAAGTTCTTTGTCCAATGGTAATGACGAGTATCCACGCACAGAATTCATGTGCGTTGAAGTGATTTCTGTGTTGTTAGTAGTACTTTTGTCGATATTGTGGTTGTTGTCGTTGATGTTGCTGATGGTACTGTTATTTCTGCTATTGCTATTGTTGTTGATGTTACTGATGCTTCTGTTGTTGTTGTTTTTGTTATTGCCATTGTTGTTGTTGTTGTAGTTGTAGTTGTTGCTGTTGTTGTTGTTATTGTTGTTGTTGATGTTTCGGTGGTTTTGATTCCTGGCGTAAATTTCCTGGCGTTGTTTCCTCCTTCGTCTGGCCTTCTTTTCCTTCTTTTCTTGTGTACGACGTAAACGCTGTTTAGCGTCATATTCAGTCCAGTCATGCTTCCATACTTTTTTATTGCCTAGCATGCGCCAGCTGGGGGAGGGTTTGATGATGTCCCCCAATTCATTGGCTAAGTTATTTGCCATTATTGGTTCACATGTATGTGTATGTGTCGCCGAAAATGTTTTTGCCATTTCTTCGATGTGCGATTTTACATCGGAAGCTAGAATGGCATTTTTGTCGACCAAGTCATTAATTAATTGGGGCAGTTGGTCAATGGAGTGCGCTGCAGCTGATGTTGATATTATTATTTCTTCTACTGCTGCGGTTGCTGCTGATTTGACCGCTTTTTCTACAGCAGCGCATGGGTCTGTTGGAGGTGTGTCAAGAAGTGCCGATAGTTGATGTTTTATTTCTGCGGCACTTGTCTTGCTGCTACTGTTGACGATGGAAATGCTCCGTTTAATTTCGCTCAGCATTTGTTCAAAATGTGCCAGCATTTCGTCGTGCATAGCACTAAGGCTATTAAAATTAGTTGCTAATTTGTGGTTTGCTGTCAATGAATGTCCAATACTTTCCGAGATATGTTTGAAAGATGTGGACAGTTCATTAAGATTAAATTCAGGAATGAATTTATCCTGACAGTCTTGGCACAAAGGAAGCATGAAGGTACGTAAAATTTCTTCGTGGTGTCGTTGTACGCCAATGCAGGCAGCGTGATAGGTCCGCTTACAGTTGCCTTGGCAGCGCCAAAGAAAACGATTGTCGTTTTGTGTACAGTTCACAACACCACACTTCATTTTGCACACGCGTCGATAAAAAAAAATGTAAATTAAAAGCTTACGCGAGGTGCACGCGCGGGTCAAATAAAAATGTTTATTAAAAAAAAGTTAAAAGGTAAAAATATATACAAGAGCGCCGAGACAGCGCGTCCGAACACAACGGAGGTTCGTAATACAATCACAGCATAGCATATATAGTTTTTTGCTCATAAAACCGTTTAATCTCGAGTAATGTGCTAATTTCAAGTAAAATTGCCTACATTTAGGCGTATCAAGAAGATTTTCAAAGTTTAATTTGGCAATAAACTGATCAAATACTCGAGTTAGAAGGATTTATGACATCATTTTCAGATTCAGGAGACCCAAATTTAGTAGACAGGGAAATTTTTAATTCTAAAATCTGCTTTGTGATATGGTGCTCAATTTCGCACCAATGTGTCATTTTTGGATATTCAGTCGTCGCGCTGTTGTATTTCGTACAACACTGATGAAAAAAGCTCGCTTTTCGCTCACAACAGCAGCGTGGTGGTTCTGACGGTGGCGAACCGCGCGACGACTGGAAGGTTAAAACTAGTTTTATGATATTTTAAATATTATTTCATAAAAAAAACAATTTCAAAAACTGATAAACATCAATGGTTTTCTCGAAATTTATTTGACAATATTTGAATTCTGAAGGATAACACAACAAAAAGTTGTAAAATAGTGATCAATTTGCCCCCGGATTACGGTAGTGATTTATTAAAAAAATATTAAATCGAAATGAGAGATAGAGATCTTTCTCATTTCTTTATGAAAAGTTTTATCAATTATAGGCACAATTCACGTTATGTGATTAAATACTTGTGTAATTCTAGGGCGGAATTCCTAGAGGTTTTCAAGTAGAATTCTGGGCAACCCAGAAGTCAAGAAAGGAATTCTGCTAGATTACAAGGATAATTTCTAAAGAATATACTAATGGAACTTCTTGGTTATCTTGTTATCATTTACAATATATAATTAATATATTGAATTGTTATATTTCGTTATGCATCTGTTGTTTCTACCTGCTTCAACATTTTGTTGTTTATTCATCCTTAACATAGAATAGATGTTCCAATAGTGGAGGTACTAAGCACGGTTCAACTTAATTAAACCCTCAAAATTCAAGTAGCGCAATAAAAGTACATATTATTGTTGTAATGGGAAGTAACGACAATTCACTTAATGAGAAAACTGATTTCATCGCAGTAACCATCGGCATGTCAGTGAAAAATAATACCTCCATCTGGTACACTGTTCCTTTAGTTGAGGTAAATTTTTAATTTGTGTTCCTATAGTTGCGGTATCCGGTGTTTTCTTATGGGATCCTCCACTATAGGAACACTTTACCGCAACTATTGGTACAAGTGAGAACAGTTTACGCAGTTTTGGTGGTATTTTATCAATTTTGAAGCAATTTGAACGATGTTTTTGGCTATTTCGTGTTTCAATAAGCTAAAACGTCGATTGGTGGTGTCGGATTTGCAACTAATTCAAGAAAATCAGTATAAACGCCACTAGCGCAACTATAGGAACACCCACAACTAATGGATCAATTACCCTAACGCTTTCTAGAGGAACTTCGCACCCATATTTTTTTCATGCTCCAAAAAGCAAAACTACAGAAATTAAGGAAAATAGGTAAATTGTATTAGTTTTAAAAAATGGCAGTGTTCTTATACGGGTGGCTGCTGATTTCTGAAAATCCATCTGTTATTGCTCAACAAATTTTGGGCATTTTGGGACAAATATTATACAATATTTACACATCTGACCCACCTGGAAAATCTTTATTTGCGGAATACACAGGCCTCTCAACCAAAGGACGAAGTCTGTGTGTCATATGTAGTAGATTGCAAAAAAGATTGGATATTTTTCCTTTATACTTAAAAAAACAGATGATTTCTCGTAATGCTTCCAAGCTCAACTATTAATATTTCTACATAAACTGAAAGTTCTTCATTTGAAACCTTCAAGTAGACATGTTGTCATAATGTGAGGGGTTCCAATAAATTGATCAAATGAAGTTAAGTATCTAGAGGTCATGCTGGATAAATTAATAACTTCCAAAAATCACTTCTTTGGGGTCATCATACGTTGAAAATAAAATTCGATTCGAATAAGGGCTCCCCAAAATCAACGCGATTTTTTACGGTGACAGAGACAAATAATTGCCGAGATTTCGCTGATGTTTCGCTGTATGCACAGATTGATGAGCGTGTCTAAGCCACAGCGATTCGATTTCGCAGCGGTTTTCGTCGCGTCAGTCTAGATGGTTCTATATAAAAGTGCTTGCAGTGACTCAACAACGAAATAACGTCGGTTTTTTGTCGCTGTCGCTGAAAAAAATCGCGTTGATTTGGGGGAGCTTATATTGTGCATTAACTTCTCATGGAGTCGGTTAATATTCAAACAATGCTAAGGAGACTAACCTAGTGTGCTGGTTAGAACACACGCCTCTCACGCCGAGGACCTGGGATCGAATCCCATCCCGAGATAGTCACATATGACTTCAAAAGATATCGTGATGACATCCTTTGGAAGGGGAGTAAACCCGTTGGTCCCGAGATGAACTGACCCAGGACTAAAAATTTCGTTAATAAAGCTATTACAAATGGTAAAGTAAGGTGCATATTGCGTCTTATTTAAATAAAACAGATGTAATAATTTGAATCATAAAAAAATGAAACATATTTAATAAAAGCAAAATGCAGAACAGTAAAAGTGGTCATTTATTTATTTTTTACGATCCTTCAACGACTGAAGATATGCAGCCAGCCCTGCCTGAAAATCGGAATTCATTACATTTTTGACGACTCGGTCGATATCCTGTAAAATAACAAACAAATAATGTCATATCTTTAAACGAATCGTATCTATTCTACTTACATCTTCTCTAGCTCGTTTCATATCTTCAATTTTCTTATTGCGCAGTAGTAATTTTGTAGCAGATCTGGCATAAGGTGACATGTTTTTAAATGTGTCCAAGTAATTGCATGCTTTATGCATTGCTTCCCCTTTGTCTGCCGCCAGTTCGTCCACCAAACCAATCTGTAAAAATAAGCAGTCAGAAGACTGACAAGGTAAACTGTTCGATGTCTATTACCTTCAAGGCTTCTTCTGAACTGAACATGGTTCCCTTGATGCACGCAATTTCAGCTTCCCGAGATCCAACGGTATTCCTCATAGTTTTCTGTAGCCATGGTGGAACGGCTAGGCCCAATTGAGTTTCATTGAGCCCAATACTAAAATTGGAACACATGATGCGGTATTCGCAAGTTAGGGCCAGCAAACAACCACCAGCCGGAGCGTGTCCCTAAGAAAAAAATAAGGAATTAGGCAATTGAACACTGAATCAAAACTTCATGTGTAATTCGACGAAATAATTACATTGATCAATGCAACGGTGGGAAATGATGTTCCGTACAACTTTGCCCACGTGTCTTGAAGATTTCTCCAAACGCTTCGCAGACGGTCCTCACTAGGGTTGACCATTTCCAAGACGTCCAAACCAGCACAGAAAACCTTGCTGGAAGGCTGAAAATATGCAACCATACTTATCATTGTGAATCACCAGTTCAGCGTCATTCAAACTGTAGTCTTACAGATGTCAGGATCATTCCCCTGATTTTCGACCGCTCCAATTCGTCAACGGTTTTGATGATTTCCGCCATGAATTCCAAACTAAGACTGTTCACAGGGGCCCTGTTCAAAATAACCGTGGCGTACCCGGTTTGGCTGTCCAACTCAGTTCTAACTAGGGGTCCGGTCGACGCGGTAGACGCCATAGTTCGTTGAAACGTTAGCAGTCTTGCAGGGTTTGCTATTTTTCGTAACATTGTCTGAAATATGGAGAAGAAAAGGTTAGTCTCAAGCTTTTGCGTGGCAGTCCACTTATTTTCATATCTTTCTCCGATTTCACCTTATGTGTTCATTATGCCCCTAATGATCATTACCCATTCGAACGAATTATCGAATCATACAATTTTTTCCAAACATAAAACACAAACTCGTTTGAAGCATTTTCCGTTAAAATTGAAAGAATACCATGTTGAAAACAATAAGGATGGTGTCCTGTCATTTGGCCGAGTGTCGTTTTACTGAACGCAATGAAAACCTTTTGACCCAATGCCATTTGGCCGAATCATGAACTAAAGTTAATCAAGCTTGTTAGGATGAAATTTTACCGATACAGTTGAAAACAGTAAATGTGGTTAAATTGATTGTGCAACTTCTCCCCGAAAGTCTTTTCCCCGAATGTCGTCTCCTAGTCGTTCAGTGACAGAACGATAAGCAATCAAAAGAAGAGGATATTTGATCATTCTTGATCAAAACATATATTACCAAATATGCGGAGGACGGTGAAACTGTAAAGAACACCCATTCAAATGAAGATGTATTCATATAATATGACCGGTTTGTTCACCACCCTGGAATGTATATAGTTATGGAAATTATAAGTGCCAAAAACATTTCGGGGAAATGGGCAATTCGGAGATACGGGCTTTTCAGGAACCTGACATTCTGGGAACTAACTTTCGGGAAAACGACATTCGGGGAACCGACATTCGGGAAAAATTAGCACAACTGGTTAAAATATTTGAAACAATAATATTTACCTGATTTGTTAACACTTGATATCCTGTCACAAATCGAAAACAAAACCAGTACTAAAAACAGTCAAAACATTACGACAAATTTTTATTAACATCATTTTGTATTATTTTTTTCTGGCTATGCACCACTGTGAGACGCCGCATAATTCTGGCTGCCTTCGACAAGAGTCGCTATAAATAATTATCAACGTACAAACATGTCGTCTATTCTACAGAAATGTGACAAACAAAATCTGCAACAACAATCTACTTGAAACAGTGACAAAAATACGTATTATACAACACTATGATTATCTGATTCAAAATCTTAGAACTCTCACGGTGTTGTTTACAATTCGAAAGGTCACTTAACCACGTACCTTCACTGCTATCTATGTAGATACACTACAGTAAAAACACCTAAATGTAATAATGAATTGGATTTTAATACAAAATGATTTTTATACAAGTAAACAATTGTCCAGCCTGTCCAAAGATCCAACAGAACTGGGTTATCAGCTCTCAGTTTTCAAGATTGGATAATGTCACGCATTACTTTCATATTTTCGAAATCGTTCACAGCAAGAGACGCAACACAAATCGTGTCACTTACAAATGTTGCACGATTTAGCCATGTTTGTTTCAACGCTCGATTCGATTTGGTAAATTTCTAATAGGATTTTCTAGCCTTTCGCTGTGCTGTACTGGATTTCTAGAGCATGGATAATTAATTACAACATTCAGTTCGATTTTCAAATCGAAACTAGGCCTATGAATGACGTTGAACACTATAATAAAACAGATTCCAGATTTACACACCATTTGACCAACTTCCAATACGATTTGTTAATAATACGCTGTATTCTTTTGTATTTCACTTCTTACGGATTGAATACTAATTAATTACAGAAATTATCCAATTACACTATCGATTAATATTAAAACCACTCTTGTAGATGACGTTAAACACGGGAATAAAACAGGTTTAAAATTTACACACTGATAGTACATACCGGGCCCAACATAAAAACCTGATTACGAAATTAATTGCGTTTGCCATTCCTTCCAAGGAAATCCGGCGCTTCTCATTCTGGACCAGAGAATACAACTTTTGCCACAATTTGGCGCAAAACTAGTTTAAGGTCATCCTGCTTGTAAGTCGAGCGGGTACACGGTGAAGAAAAGGCTGTCAGTGACCGAATCGGTGCAACGCACTGCAATGCAAAACGATTTTCGTGCTTGGGATAGTCGGGGGCTCGCGAGGACAACGATCTCGGGTTGTTAAACTGAGAAACATTTAGTAGGTTCTGAGGGAAAGTTGAACACACCCCTCAAGGATGGCAAGATTTTTCGAAGAAGTTTTGGTAATCTCTAAAGTACTATAAATACACAGATTTTGGGTTCTGGATATCATTCTCATCTCTCTACACTTCCAATCAACTTATCTGCTCAAAGAATATGGCATTCAAGGTATATTTTTGTTTTACATATTGTCTCAATCTATTGCAACCATTCATTTTCTCTATAGTTTGTGCTTTTGGCGACCCTTCTGGCTGCGGCGAATGCTGGAGTCATTGCTCTACACAGCCACGCATCGTCGCATCAATCGATCCAGCTCCATCATGCTGCTCCAGTGCATCATGTAGCTGGTGTCCATGCAGCTCCAGTGCACCATGTGGCCGCCATTCATGCTGCTCCAGTCCATCACACCCTCGTAAAGGAAGTCGAGCACCACGCTCCAGCTAACTACGAATTCTCCTATTCCGTGCATGATGAACACACCGGAGATATCAAGAGCCAGCACGAGACCCGCCACGGAGATGAGGTCCATGGACAATACAGTCTGATCGATTCCGATGGCCACCACCGCATTGTGGACTACCATGCCGATCATCACTCCGGATTCAATGCTGTTGTCCGTCGTGAGCCAACCAACGTCAAGATCGCTCAACCAGTGCACAAGGTTATTGCTCAGCCAGTGCATATTGCTACCCACGCTGTGGCTCCAGTTCACCATGCCACCATCTCGCACCATCATGCTGCTCCAGTTGTTGCTCATGTTTCGCATCACCAGCCCATCGTCCACTCCCACAGCACACACCACGTTGCTCCAGTGGCCCATGCTACCATCTCGCATATCACACCAGTTACCCACTACAGCCATAATGATGGACATCATTCCAGTGGTCACTACAGCCATTACTAGAGTCAACTTAAGCAACGATCTATCTCATCGAACCTGATAAAATAATTTAGAGAAATGTTCATAGAATAAAAATACAAATACTGATTATAGATTATTTTCTTCTAATTTATCTGCAACTATCGCCTAATTGCAAATGCGTCGGATAATAGGGCGATATTCAAAACTGAAAAGGCAATAGATGGCTCTTTTTCAATTCGCTCCCAAGAAGACAATTCGTCCGGTGGGGTGTGCTGCTGTCGTCATGATGATGGTTGACGAGAGCAATGTCAAACTCATTCATGGTTTCAAAACATTCGGAACAAAATATTTATTTTCACCGCTTACTTCACTTATGTATGAAATTGAATGAGATCCAATGGTAGAGAATTCATTTATCTACCCAATGGTATTCTTAGGGGCAGCGGAGAATGTCCCGAAGCGTGTTTTATTCAAGCGCAAAAATCGCGCAGGCGAAAGTTCCAATGAAACTAACCTCACATATCCTGGTTTTCCAACCTCAAACTAGTGCTCCTACCAGCCGGATCTCAATTTTTATGAAAGTAGTGCAATAATACAAAAAAACAAACATATGTAGAACATAGAGAATGGATATTATTACCTTTTCTGCCTAACTGTTTCACTGTGAACCGTCTTATATCAGGAAAATAAAACATTTTTCCCCACAGCGGCATGTGATGGATGCGTGAAAAATCAAATCTCTCATCATCTGACTAGTTGCGCTACCAAAGTATAGATGGCTAACAGTATGTTGCGTTTCGCGATTGGGAGCGTATGGTAGTAAAAACGAAATCCTGAAGCAAAGAGAGCACCACAGAAGATGAACTAAACACAAAAAGTTATGTATTCACTTTACACTTGATTTCTAATCACTACTTTTTTAATTCAGTTTCCTAATTCCAAGCAATTTACGATTTTCATTATTTTCCATACGTTTTGACAGTTCTCCGACTACCATTCTTCCATGCGCTTGTGTTGAAAGTTTGAGAAATTTGAGAATCCAGCGTAGCGCGATCAGTGAGGGGAATACAAACAACAGTGTCGCCGCTCGGCGGCCGGTAAGAGAAACTGAATGTTCGAAAGGTTGTTGTCTGTAATTTTTGCCGCTGGCGCCAACTGTTAGCGTTTGAGAACAAAATAAACAGTCGTTACCCTATTGTGAAATTCTCATTTTTTTCTCAAATAACAGAAAATATGCACAATTCATACTATTCAAAAACTATTGATTAATCTTTTAAATTTTACTACATAGAATTACATTGGGAATCATTTTCGTGAAAAAAGACATGCTCTCTCTTTGCAAATATTAAACAATTTGGCCTTCCTCAGCCAAGTGGTTAGAGACCGCGGCTACAACGCAAAGACAGCTGAAGGTGTGTGGGTTCGATTCCCGGTCAGCCCTGAATATTTTCGGAATGGAAATTTTCCTGACTTCTTTGGGCATAGAGTATCATCGTACTTGCCACACGATGTACGAATGTGAAAATGGTAAGTTTTGGCAACGAAAGCTCTTAGTTAATAACTGTAGAAGTGCTCATTGAATACTAAGTTGAGAGCAGGCTCTGTCTCCATGAGTAGGTAATGCAAAGAAGGAGAAGAAGGAGAAAAACAGTTAGAATGTGTTTGGGTGATTTTCAACAAAACCTTATCTTTGGTCAGCATGCCAATAATTTCATCAGAAATGTGCCAAATACTTGCATCAAAGATATTCACGATCTCCTGTTAAATCCAATGTATATTCTTACCACTAAACATCTACCCAGGGATCTCGCAAGAATTTTACCAATGGTCTTGTCATGAATCACCCGAAAAAAATCAATGAATACTTCATGAGGAAGCAAACTCTTTGAGGCATGTGTGCGTCAAATATCTTACTATGAATCAACTGAGAGTCTCACAAGAGGTCCGCTTATAATGGCTGGAAGAATGCACAATAAATCTAGGAGTCTCATCAAAAATCTCAAAAGGATTTTGTAGTAGTATTAAAACAAGCCTTACAATTGTCTAAAGGTCTCACCAGAAATCTACACAATTACCTCGCAATTCGCCAAAATCTCGCTTATAGAAATGTATTAATATTTTTTTCGCACGATCAGCATTGGGAAAAAAACTCGAAATAAAAGTTCAGAAATACTGTTTTGAGATCCTTGGAGTAATAACAGAGGGAAATCCTGCAGTATAGATAGGGGCATTTCTGGAAATATTCCTAGAGAATTTGTGCAGCTCTTGCGTTTCTGAAGATTACTCTGAAAGAATGACCATTTCAAATATTACAACTTTTATAAATTGCTATCAAATCAAATTCACACACTTCATTGACTATCCACTTGTACTCATCTCAATTCTAACATTGATAATCGCCAATATCTAAAAACATTCACATCTTTAAGCTTCAAAGCGTGCACACAAATCTTCTTGCTTATAATTTACGAAGAATAGTGTAGGCGATAAGATAATCACTTGTTATGATTATTGGCATCATTTTTATTTGAAGTAAATTAGGCATCAACGAACCTCTTCACTGCTCCTATTTACATAGTCAACGTAAGCGCCACTGACATTTTCAGCATATGTTTGTCAATTTGTCGAAAATTAACAAACAATTTTAGAATTTTTCCTCGCAGCTATTTAAATGAGGATTAGAACAAACGCCCTATCGATATTGAATCTTAGTATTTGTCATCATATGCTCAATAAAGTGGTTAGAATGCTGAAAATGTCAATGGCACTTACGTCGACTATGCAAATATGGGCAGGAATAGGAATAGGAAAAGTGGTGGTAAAATGAACAGCTTTAGGATATCACCTTGTTTTCAATGGAAAAATTACGATTGTTTGTAGTTCTATCGCACAACTTCAAAAATAGAGATGCTATCTAACAGGGCGACACAATTTCAGACAAAAAATGTTGAGTTTTCTCTTTTATTGTCACCAGAAATGATGGAAATGTTCATTATAGCTGCACTATGGGGGTACAATGAACAATTGTTGGTGGTATAATGAACATCATACGAAATAGTAAGCAAAGCTAAACAAACAAAATGAAAATTTCTATCACATTTCTGAAAATATATCTATAAATGATTGTAACTCATTAGAAAAAAAGTTCTAAAGGTGTCTGGTTTGACATCATATCATTACGATATTCAGGTCATTGAAAAACATCGAAACCTACGAGCTTGAAATTACATCCTCAAACTGATGTGAACGTTGTTTTCTAAAATCTCTGGTATCGGTGATGATTTCACTTCAATGTTACCTCTCAACACGAACACTCTAATTTATGTTCCTTATCGTCCGTATATATCATTGAAGTTTGATTTTCGTCCGTAATAAGCTCGGTATTCATTTTACCACCTCTTCCCCTATGTTAATAAAGCAGAGTATGTTGAGTAAACATTGCAAAATATTTTACACTCAGCTATTCAGTTTGAAGTTCGTTGTTCAACAATTTCTTGTCGACCATGAGCCATCGGAAGGATTTTTTCGTTAACGATTTTTTTTTTGACTTTCCATAATTGGAAAAAAGAGCTATTTTTTATAACTGTGAAATAATAGCATGCACATAAGAACACTAAGCTGAGAAGCAGAACCAGTTATCATATCACGCAAGGTAAAATAAGAATTTTATTGTTACAAAAAATCTTTTTTGACAATTTCTGATTGATTCGTTTGAATAAAACAACTAACAAGATTCAAAAATGACGTCCATCGTTTCACGAGATTTCTAGACCCCCCTCCAAACTCTGTCATGCTTTTGCCAATATGTTAAAATGTTTCAAACAAAACATATTTTAATATACTTGAAGTACGTCAAATGAAAGCTTTCAATCCATATTAAAGGAAGATTCCCCAGTAGTGGACGATAAAGCCACTAAATACATTTTTAAAAAATATTTGTTTAGGTGATCCTGAAACCCATTTATGCTCATACATTCATTTCAAACTATATCTTTATCGTTTGCCAAAACGAATCCGTTAAACAACCCTTTCCTATATTCACACTCCCAGGGTATTCTTGTGGAAGAGCAGGTAACTCAACAGCTCCCTTAAAACATGTAGCACATAAACATTTCCTTCCCATCCTCGAATTGACCTGCATTCGGACGCAGTTTGTTATAATAATGAAAACACCACTACTTACACATTGAGGATGCTACTGATCCCGAGTAGCGTCTTTTGGTATCCTGTGTAAATACAGCAACAACGGAGTCACGGCGCTCCAATAGGGTAATGACTGTTTATTTTGTTCTCAAACGCTAACAGTTGGCGCCAGCAGCAAAAATTACAGACAACAACCTTTCGAACATTCAGTTTCTCTTACCGGCCGCCGAGCGACGACACTGTTGTTTGTATGTCACCCACTGATCGCGCTACGCTGGATTCTCAAATTTCTCAAACTTTCAACACAAGCGCATGGAAGAATGGTAGTCGGAGAACTGTCAAAACGTATGAAAAATAATGAAAATCGTAAATTGCTTGCAATTAGGAAACTGGATCAAAAAAATAGTGATTACAAATCAAGTGTAAAGTGAATACATAACTTTTTGTGTTTAGTTCATCTTCCGTGGTGCTTTCTTTGCTTCAGGATTTCGTTTTTACTACCATTGAAAAAGAGCCATCTATTGCCTTTTCAGTTTTGAATATCGCCCTATTACCGTTATTATCAAATAAAATATACCATCCAAACGGCAGTCGGCAGCTTATTCCTGACGTTGTTCTGCACCTCTGGGCCGAATTTGAAAAAAAAATCCTTAGTCAGAATTTTGAGTTACGCCCTTTTGAAGTTTATATGATAAAAATCACATGATATATGCCACGTTAACTTGTTTTAACAAATAGATTATAATAAAAATATGTAGTTTTAATTTTTTTATCTCGTTTTACTTTTTCTTAAAATTTATCTATACCCACATTTGAAAAAGGCCAATGCTATGTTTAGTTATTACTAATCAGCCAATGCACGAAAAATTATATTCACCCATCTAACGCCTAATAGTGATTTTAGGAAATTGTACGAAGCATTCTGATATGTATGAAAAATTCTTGGACAGGATATTTAGCACATCGATTTTTGGTTCTTTATTTTAAATAAAAACAAACAAGTTAATAATGTTTATTTTGTTAAAATTCAAACAATTTTGACTTGACTATGACTTCTTTCAACATTTAATAGCCTGAAAAAGTTCACAATAAAAGGACAAAATTTTGCTGAATCAGCGTTTAATATTCTCACATTCTGAAAATAAATTTTACAAACTCAACATCGTTGCATAGACATCTAGTCAGGATTTTCATAGAATTCAATACGTAGTTTTCGTAAATTCTTGACAAGGTTACAATATAACCCCAGACATGATTTTGACAGAATCTTAGGCGAATTCATAGTAAAACTTTGAGCAAGTTTCTTCTGAAATCTTGGACTACATTCTCAATTATTTCACGGTAGAATTACGAAATATATATATCAAGCAAGATTCTGAAAGAATCCTTAGCACAATTCTTGTATAATCCTAAACAATTTTTTCACTAAATTCTGACCAAGATTTTCTGAAAAGCTCGATCAGGATGTTCACACATTTCGGACCATGATTTGCACACAATCCTATGCGGGATTTCGAAAAATATTATGTAGAATTTCTCAATTCTAAGAATATTTTTTATAAAATGTTCGGCATTATTCTCACGGGATCAAAAAAGTCTGTGTAGGGTTCTGTTAGGCTGAGCAATATATTCTTGGTAGGATTATTGCATTATTCCGACATCCAGCAGGATGCTTAACAGCAAGTATCTGGTGCAATAGTTAGCACACACACACACGCCACTGAGGAGTTGGCATCTAATCACATCCCCAAGATAGTCACTTATGACAAAAAAAAAGTTATAGTGAACACTTTCTTCGGAAATAAGTAAAGCCATCGGTTTCGAGATGAACTAGCCCAAACCTCGATAATAAAGAAAAAAACAAACAATAAACGTATCTGAACGCGAATAGGGTCCTAATCAAATTTCGATCTAATTTGTCAAAAGAAAAAAACACGTCATCACATATGAGTAAATGCGTACAAATTGTACATTTATTCTAAAAACATTTCATCTACATTACTTTATCAGGTTCAACGAGCTAAAATTTCAGGTAATCTTTCGGTAGCATTCTAGTAATGACTGTAGTGACCACTGGAATGATGTCCATCATGATGGCTGTAGTGAGCAACTGGTGCGATATGCGAAATGGTAGCATGGGCCACTGGAGCAACATGTTGGGTGCTGTGAGAGTGGACGATGGGCTGATGATGCGAAACGTGAGCAACAACTGGAGCAGCATGATGGTGGGAAACGGTAGCATGGTGAACTGGAGCAGCATGATGGTGCGAGATGGTGGCATGGTGAACTGGAGCCACAGCGTGGGTAGCAATATGCACTGGCTGAGCAATAACCTTGTGCACTGGTTGAGCGATCTTGACGTTGGTTGGCTCACGACGGACAACAGCATTGAATCCGGAGTGATGATCGGCATGGTAGTCCACAATGCGGTGGTGGCCATCGGAATCGATCAGACTGTATTGTCCATGGACCTCATCTCCGTGGCGGGTCTCGTGCTGGCTCTTGATATCTCCGGTGTGTTCATCATGTACGGAATAGGAGAACTCGTAGTTGGCTGGAGCGTGGTGCTCGACTTCCTTCACGAGTGTGTGATGGACTGGAGCAGCATGAATGGCGGCCACATGGTGAACTGGAGCGGCATGGACAGCAGCTACATGATGAACAGGGGCAGCATGGTGAAGCTGGATTGATTGATGCGACGATGCGTGGCTGTGTGGAGCAATGACTCCAGCATTGGCCGCAGCCAGAAGGGTCGCCAAAAGCATAAACTGTTAAAATATATTACAATAAGGATGTAATCATTATGAGAATGTTAAATTTAGAAATTGAATCTACCTTGAATGCCATTTCTACAGATATGTTTTCAGTTGCTCTCGTAAAATGAGAATGATTTCCAGAATGTCCACTGTTCGTTTTTATAGTTCAACGGTTAGTAAAAGTAGGGAATCCTGTGCCCATCAAGGGTGTGTACACTTTCTCAATTGTAACAGCCAATCAGGAGTCGGTGTCCTTGCAAGCCCCCTTCACTGTCACCAAGACGAACCGATTGTTTTTGGTTTATTCTAGATATTGCAAGCCGCCTAGTCGCGTCAATAACCCATGCACAAACGACCTTAAACTTGTTCCGTCCGTCACGACCAATCATCACATTGAAGCGCCCCTCGAAGCCCATCTCTGGAAAGCAGTAGTTCATTTTAAAACATTCATGATTAGTTGTATTTGAGCCACGAAGAAGATCAGAAGTAAATTTGTTAAAAGTAGATTTTTGTGTTTAATTTAAGGCTCTGCCACCAAGTGTCCAGTCTAGGTCCCGGAGAAACCCAGCGATTTCACTGTGGACTCGACAAGTTCATTTGAGCCAGCTTTGATACAGGAGAAACCCAGCGATTTCGTCCCTAGTCTTAGCCCTCCAAGTTCCATCTACGTTCCCCAGCCGGAACAATTTGGTCCAAACGAACCGGACGCAGCGACCGTTGGATCAGCGAAGCTGCAGTAAAAGTGTGCAAACAAGTCGCAACAGGAATCGCATACAGTGAAGAGTTTTTCGAACTAGCGTCACAACGAGCGCAAGTTAGAAGTGAACAGTGAGTGAATTATGTCGAATGAACACCCTCCACCGCCGCCGCCGGCGTCATCGCGGCAAAACATTGGAAATGAAGTGCGACAAGAAGAAAATGAACAGGATTTGCTCCCATCGTTACCGCAGTCCCCTGAACACAGTGGTGAATTCCGTGGATTTGAAGAGTGGGAGATCGCTACGGATGCCGGCACCGCGAAGAAAATAAGTGTACTTGCCAGGCAACGTTCAGAAGTGCAACGTAAGTTGTTGCGGCTCAACAGTACGATTCGACAGGGAAGGAGTTTTGGATTAGCCCAATTGAACATGATGATGAACAAACTTTCAACTGCATATTCGGAGTTCATCGGCGTCCACAATCAAATTTTGTGTCTCGTTCCGGATGAAGCCGTACCAGAACAGCAACGCACGTCCGATGCATTTGAGGATCTACATGATTACCTCAGCACATCTGTTGAAGATCTAATTTTGAGGATGAAGCAAGCAAACAACGCTCCGTCTGCCACACCACAGGTGATCATTCAACAACAGCCGCTGAAGGCTCCTATACCCACCTTCGACGGGAACTACGAAAGCTGGCCAAAATTCAAGGCAGTCTTTCAAGACTTAATGGCCAACTCCGCTGACACAAACGCAATCAAATTATACCACTTGGACAAAGCTTTGGTAGGGGCGGCAGCAGGAGTTTTGGATGAAAGTATCATCAGTCAAGGCGACTATGACCAAGCCTGGAATGTGTTGCAAGACCGCTACGAGAATCTGCGAGTTATCGTCGAGTCACACATACGAGGGCTACTCAATTTGAAGAAAATGACAGTAGAATCACACAGGGAACTTCGACGGCTTCTTGATGAGTCAACCCGACATGTTGAAAGTCTTCGATATTTGAAGCAGGATTTGTCCGGGATATCTGAGCATATCATTGTGTATGTAATCACCAACGCTTTGGACAAATCAACGCGCAAGGCTTGGGAATCTACTCAGAAGCGAGGAGAGCTACCTCGATATAATGCTACTATCAACTTTTTGAAGAATAGATGCCAGATTCTCGAAAATTGTGAACCTGCGACCCCCACAATGACCGTAACAACACAACCATATAAACCCAAATCCACCCTGCCTCTATCGAAGATACCAGCACAGAAAAGCAACGCTGCAACGACAAATGCTGCCTCAACCTTCATGGAATCCTGTGAATTCTGCAGCGGTGCGCATTTGAACTTCCAGTGTCCCACTATCAAGAACATTCCCGTCTCACAGAAGCTGGAAAAAGTTCGCACTGCCAGCATGTGCTTCAATTGTCTCCGAAGAGGACACCGATCAAGCAACTGCCCCTCCAATAATTCGTGTCGTAAATGTCAAAAGCGGCACCACACCATTCTGCACGAAGATAACATGTAGGAATCCAGTCAAAATGAGCAGCCAATCACCATGTGTTCAACGCCAGAAACTGGAAAAAATCCGGATGATAATCTTGTTCAAGAACCACCGGTATCGACCACGTGTTCGTTCAGTTATGGTCAGTCAACAAAGAATGTACTTTTGTTGACAGCTGTAGTTGATGTCATCGACCGGAACAACCAACACCATAATTGCCGTGTGCTTCTCGACAGCGGGTCACAGGTGAATTTTGTAACAGAGGAAATGGCCAATGTACTTGGATTCCCTAAGCAACCAGCCAACGTATCAATTACTGGGATTAATGCCTTGAAAACAATCGCCCGAGAAAAAACGTTTGTCAAGCTCCGATCCAAACATGAGAACTTCATCGCTAATATCGAATGTTTGATAACGCCCAGAGTAACAGGTACTGTCCCAACAACCAAACTGGATATCACGAGGTTGCCTATTCCCAATAACATCCAGCTTGCCGATCCAACATTCCATGTTCCGGGGAAAATCGACTTGTTGGTCGGAGCAGAACTTTTCTTGGATCTGTTGAAGCCTGGTCAACATGTTATTGCAGAGAACCATCTGCAATTGAAAGACACACACCTGGGTTGGGTGGTTGCAGGATCAGTCAATCCACACCATCCGTTCGAAGAAGTTGCTCAGCTCTCAAATCTTGCTTCTATCAACGTTGTGGAGAACATAGTACGCAAATTTTGGGAAATTGAAGAATTGTCCGACGCATCGCCATTGACAGTCGAAGAGCAGTCTTGTGAGACTCACTTCAAATCAACTACCAAACGTGATCTTGATGGGCGATTTATTGTGAATCTACCGCTGAAGGATAATTATGCAGAATTGGATGATTGCAGAGCGTTGGCATTGAAGAGATTTCTAATGCTGGAGAAGCGATTGGCGCGAGATCCAGAGCTCCGTCTACAATATGCCGATTTTATAAGAGAATACGAAGCTCTTGGACATTGTCACGAGGTGCACGAAGCCGACGACACACCAAACCGAACGGTACACTATATGCCACATCACGCCGTTCTGAGACCATCCAGTTCGAGCACGAAGTGCCGCGTAGTGTTCGATGCAAGCGCGAAATCATCTTCGAAGCCATCACTAAATGACGTACTGAAAATTGGCCCAACCGTCCAAAGAGATTTGTTCTCTATTATGTTGGGATTCCGAAGCCATGTTATTGCATTTTCGGCGGATATCACAAAAATGTATCGCCAAATACTCGTGGCTCCCGAAGATACTTGCTTCCAAAGGATTTTCTGGAGAGAACAACCATCGGATCGTTTGCGAACTCTGGAATTAAATACAGTCACCTATGGAACTGCGTCTGCTCCGTACCAGGCCACTCGATGTCTAATGCAGTTGGCTGAAGAAGAATCACCAAGTTTTCCAATCGGTTCCCGCATCATTAAGGAAGATTGCTATGTCGATGATGTCTTGTCTGGCGCTAATACTGTCGAAGAAGCTATCGAGTGCCAGCGCCAGTTGAAGGAAATGCTTGCCAAAGGATGCTTCCCTATACACAAATGGGGCTCCAATTCAGCTGAATTTTTGGAAACCATACCTCCCGAAGAACGCGAAAAGCAGCTATCGTTGCAGGAATATGGAGCGAATGAAGCCATCAAGGTGTTGGGACTTCTCTGGGATCCGAACAGTGATCATCTCCTCATTGCCCATCAATATAACAGGATTTCGGGGAAGGACCTGCCGCCAACTAAACGGACAATCTATTCGCAAATAGCAAGATTGTTTGATCCCATCGGCCTGTTTTCTCCATTTATCGTCGTCGGAAAACTTCTTATGCAGCAACTTTGGAAAACCAGCACGGGTTGGGATGATGTCGTAAACGAACAGCTGCAACAGCAATGGTCCACGTTCGTAAAAGCCCTGCCTCAATTGAACTTGATTAAGGTCCCACGATGTATACAACTACCAGAAGCTGTGGCATATGAACTTCATGGATTCGCCGACTCATCAGCAGTGGCGTACGGTGCATGCCTTTACATTCGAAGCATTTTCTCTGATGGATCAGCTACTGTACGTCTCCTCACAAGCAAGTCCAAGGTCGCACCACTACACGAGTTGTCAATCCCAAGGAAGGAATTGTGCGCTGCTTTATTGTTGGCTCGTCTGCTGGATAAGGTGTTCCCTGCTTTGTCTATAAGCATGCAGGATACTGTACTTTGGTGCGACAGCACAATAGTTTTAGCCTGGATGAAGAAGCCATTAGATCGACTACATGTGTTTGTGCGCAACCGCGTGGCGGAAATTCAAAACTTAACCAGCGAGTATAAATGGTGTTATGTTCGTTCCGAATGTAATCCGGCAGACGTAGTATCGCGTGGACAACTACCAGATGAACTGACAACCAATAACCTTTGGTGGAATGGTCCGGAATATCTCAATACGAAACACTACGAAGTAGACGAACCTGAAGAAATACCCGAACAATCACTGCCTGAAATGAAACAGATTATCGTAATGTCAGCCGTTGAACTGGAACCGTTGCCGTTATTTTCCAAGTACAGCAGTTTTCGCAAATTACAACGTATTGTTGCTTACATTCTACGATTCGCGAATAACTGCCGGAAAAAGAATCGTTCAGAACGCATCGCATCACCTCAACCGACTATCGCTGAGTTGCAATGTTCAACGTTAGCAATTTTCAAGATGGTACAACAAGTGCACTTCATGGATGAAATTCAGCGTCTTCGTTCGAATAAACCTTGTAAAAGACTTGGAAATCTTCGACCTTATATGGAAAACGGCCTGCTTCGTGTCGGAGGCCGGCTCTCTAATTCCCAGTTACCCTATCCATCGAAGCATCCTATCATTCTACCATGTAAAGATCTTGTTGTAAAGATGTTCATAAGCACAATGCACAACGAATTGCTTCATCCCAGCCAAGCAGTACTCATCAACTTTATTCGACAGCGTTATTGGTTACTTAACGCTCGTTCAACAGTTCGACAAGTGACACGAAAGTGTGTCAAATGTTTTCGTGTCAACCCACCAGAATCCGTGCAATTGATGGGGAATCTTCCTCGACCTCGCATCGTGCCATCGCCACCCTTCGCAATAACCGGTGTCGACTATGCCGGTCCGTTTTTGGTGCGTCAAGGATCCTACCGCCCAAAACTTGTCAAGGCTTATGTGGCTGTGTACGTTTGCATGACGACCAAGGCTTTACATCTTGAGATTGTTTCTGATTTGACATCCGAAGCATTCTTGGCGTCGCTTAGAAGGTTCATCAGTCGCAGAGGACTCGTCCAACAGTTACATTCAGACAATGCAACCAATTTTAAGGGTGCGAATCACGAGCTGCATCAATTGTATCGTCTCTTCATGGATCAGCCCACACTCGATCAAATACGTGAGTATTGCGAAACTCGTGAAATTGATTGGCAATTTATCCCGCCAGACGCCCCAGAGTTCGGTGGACTCTGGGAATCCGCCGTAAAGTCGACAAAAACGCATTTGAAGAAAATTTTGGGCAACGCAAGCTTGACCTTCGAGGAATTTTCCACCGTACTAACCGAAATCGAAGCGGTGCTCAACTCAAGACCATTGTTCAGCATTTCAACTGATCCAGATGATCCTCTGGTAATAACTCCAGCACATTATTTGATTGGCCGGCCTCTAATTGCACCCGCTGAACCATCTTTGGAAAACGTGAAGGTTAGTCGTCTAAGTCGATGGCAACATTTGCAACTAATGCGCGAGCATTTTTGGCGTGCCTGGAGTAAGGACTACTTGCATTCATTGCAACCACGCAAGAAAAATCGTATGATGATGCCAAATCTGCGACCTGGTATGGTCGTACTCGTTCATGATAAAGCATTGCCACCGCTAAAATGGAAAATGGGAAGAATTACTACCGTATACCCTGACAAGGAAGGACTAGTGCGTGTTATAGATGTTTTCGTCGATGGATCAATTTTTCGTCGATCCATAACCAAGGTGTCTGTTCTTCCCATTGAGGATAACAAATTGCAGGAGCCGAATAATCTTGCAACGTAGTTACAACCGGGGGAGTATGTTCCGTCCGTCACGACCAATCATCACATTGAAGCGCCCCTCGAAGCCCATCTCTGGAAAGCAGTAGTTCATTTTAAAACATTCATGATTAGTTGTATTTGAGCCACGAAGAAGATCAGAAGTAAATTTGTTAAAAGTAGATTTTTGTGTTTAATTTAAGGCTCTGCCACCAAGTGTCCAGTCTAGGTCCCGGAGAAACCCAGCGATTTCACTGTGGACTCGACAAGTTCATTTGAGCCAGCTTTGATACAGGAGAAACCCAGCGATTTCGTCCCTAGTCTTAGCCCTCCAAGTTCCATCTACGTTCCCCAGCCGGAACAAACTAGTTTCATGCAAAAGCATTTTTAGTGGACCGGTGAAGAGGGAATCGGATTTCCTTCAAAGGAGAATACATGCGTACGTCCAAAATCTGATTACTATACTAAACTAGATTGGTAGAAGGAACTATTAATTCAAAGTCAGCGATAAGTAAATGGTAATTTCATCCTAATTTGATAAAACAAATTTAAGATTTTATTAACATTTTGTTAACAACATATTACATTTCATTTGCCGTAGCAGTACAGATTTTTTACAGGTGAGTTGATTTCACCTGCTTATAAGAGAAAAACACGTTTTCAGTTTACTTAACCTAAATATATAACGCATAAATCGTGGCAATAGGAGATTGTAACGATTTTTGCCTGAAATTATTAATTATTTTATTTGACATTTGTTCCAATGTTTCAACATTGGATATTCTATGTAACTCATTGGCTTTCTTCCTGGTATTACAACAACTAGTCCATATTGGTACAGCATACAATATGTCTGGCCTGAAAATGTTTGAATATCATAAGCTTGTTCTTAAGACAAAGTTTTGATTTTATATTAATAAGGGGATAGATACATTTTACATATGTGTTACATTTGGCTTCAATGCCCTCAATGTGATTTTTGAAAGTTAAATTCTTATCTAGCATGAGCCCTAGCTAGTTAACTTCATCTGACCCATTTATTGGAACCCCTCTCAACGTAACAACATGTCTTTTTGAAGGTTTCAAATAAAGAGCTTTTGGTTCATGTGGGAATATTATTAGTTCAGTTTTGGAAGCATTAGGAGTATGAAGCATTTGCAAGTATGAAGAAAAAATATCCAAACTTTTTTGCAATCGACTACAGATAACACGCAGACTTCGTCCTTTGGCGGAGAAGCCTGTGTCATCTCCAAACAAGGATTTTTGACATCCCTGAGGTAACTCAGATGTGAAAATATTGTATTCTATTGGTCCCAAAATGCTGCCTTGAGGAAAACCAGCTCTTACAGGAAGTCTTGCAAACCTGGAGTTCTGATGACTAACCTGAAGTGTACAATTTGACAGATAATTTTTTATTTATTCTAACAATGTATGTTGGAAAATTAAAGTTTTTTTAATTTTACGATCAAGCCTTCATGCCAAACATTGTCGAATGCTTTTGCTATGTCTAGAAGAGCAAGACCGTAAAACAGCCTTCAGATTTGTTGGAACCGATCAAATTTGTTTCATGTAAAAGTTGATGAGAGGTCGAATGTCCATGGCGGAATCCGAACTGTTCATTGGCAAAAATTTAATTTTCATTGATGTGGGCCATCATTCTGTTCAATATGACCTTATCGAAAAGTTCTCTGATGGAGGAAACCAAACTGATTGGATGATAGCTGGAAGCTTCTGCAAGATTTTTGTCTGGTTTCAAAATTGGTACAACCTTAACATTTTTCCATTTGCCAACTGAAAACATTTGTTAAATATATCAACTAAGAATGATGAGCTACTTTCACCTCTTCCAAATCAGTCTCCCAGGAATTTCCTAAATCGTTCTCTTGATTGAGAATATTTTCGAAGTCCTGAGTAAATTGATTTTCTATCGAAGTGGTAAGTCCTAAATTAAGCGCGCACAATCGCTTTCAAACTGCATAGCAAGTTTTTGTGCTTTTTCGCAATTAGTTAGTAATAATTTATTTTCCTCTTTCAATGCCGCAATTAGCTTCTGAGGTTTTTTTAAAAACTATAAATAACTTAAAAAGGGCTTAGAACCAGGGTTTGATTGAAAAATTGTATTTTCAAAATTTTTGTTTCCTTATGGAGAAAATCTTTTTTTTTTAATTTCTTTCTGCAGATCCAGCCATATAATTTTTATAGCAGGATCGCGAGTGCGTTGATATAGTCTTCTCACGTTTTTAAGACGGATCAAGAGTTAAAGATCATCGCCTATAACCACGGATTCGAAGTTTACATTTTGGTATTGCAATGCCTCTTGCTTCAACAATGGAATTAGTTAAAGTTTCGATATGAAGTTTATGTCAATATCAAGTTGTGTTTGCATGAGCATGAGCAAGCCTGGGACACGGTTATATGAAAAAATAGAATCTCGCTCCAGTCCACTTTTTGGATTGCGTTTAGGTCCCATAACAACTGTGCAAAATTTCAGCTCGATCGGAGAAACTATATTTTAGCGCCAGCCGGTCAAAGTTTGTATGGGATTTACTATGGGAAAACTTACTTTTACAAAGAAAAATCGCCAGAGATCGCCCATTGTCCTCTATAAATATACTGAATACAGATCTCGATAGGTATTTCTACGATGAACAACATTGCCGAAGACCGCAAAGCAATTCGATGCTTGCGAAAAAAGTTATTAAGCATAGAATATTCGGAAATTTGGCCCGATTTTGTTATTATTGTTATCCCTTTACGTGTTAATCAACGTCGCCTTGCCAATAGGTTTTCATTGAATAACTTTTTTCACAAGTGTCGGATTGTTTCGCGGTCTTCGGCAATATTCTTCATCTTAAAAATACATATCGAAATCTGTGTTCAGAATTTTAGAGGACAATAGGCGACCTCTGGCGATTTTTCTTTGTAAAAGTAAGTTTTCCCATAGTAAATCCCATACAAACCTTGAACGGCTGGCGCTAAAATATAATTTCTCCGATCGAGCTGAAATTTTGCACAGGTATTATGAAACCCAAATGCAATCCAAAAAGTGTACTGGAGCGAAAATCTAAATTTTGTCCCACACTAATGAGCATAGATGACCGAACAATTCGTAGTTGCTACTCAGTGATTGACCAGAACAATCGAAGTTGCACAGGAAATTTATGAATGGGGCTTGGGATTAGCTTACCATTCTTCAATGTGCACAAATCGAGAGCTCAAATTTTAAAAGTCAATAACGACGCCGGCCACGTCCTTACGTTCATCGGGGAAGGGAAGGAATGTTAGTTAGACAACCGTTGTTACTAGAGACCGAGTATACCTCTGCATCTCCACAGTTGTCATGGAAAGGATATTGGGTTAGTGGGATAAGGTAAAGATCTGGGAGTCACCAATGGTTGGTGATGCGATCCATGATATAATCACGCTTAATCGTATTCGCGATATTATTCGATAAACGCATTGTACCCCGAACATGTGTCTATCACTCGCCCGCGCAAGACCAAGCGACTCGATCAATAGATCAAACACTACTAACGATCCGCGGCGCTTTTTCATTTCACTACTCGACCGACGCGTGACATGTTTGATCCTGCTCTCGTCACTTGTCCCCGCAGGAGCAAGCGTCAAGGTCGAAAGATCAAACACAACTCTGTCAATATCAAGTTTTGTTTGCAAAGAAATACTAACACCAAATTTCTATCAACGTATGCTTCATATATATTCCACTCGGCTCGAAAATAATTTAATCCTCAGCGTGAGACGAACCTCCGTAAATCATGCGTTTAGCATCCATGTGGCAATGTTTTGTACCATGACCCCACTTTCGGCACTGAGTGGGGCTCTGGAAATTTCCTCCAGGTTCTTGGAAAACTCAACTAATATTCACTCATATAACAAACACCATTATGGCAGTTTTATTCAGCATCAAGTTTAATAACATATCAATGATTTTCATGGCCAACCTTTGTTCAGGCGTTGTTCACACAAATTTGGAGAAACTTTAAAGCATGTCGTTGAATCCCAACTTTATTTTTCAGCTTTTAAAACGTTTTACAAGCATTTAGTTCAGCTTTTATACGACTGGTCTAAAAATAATTGAAAACAAAAAAAAAACAAAAAAAAAATGTTTTTCTATGCACTTTAAATGTAGTGTACACAATTATCATGATATAACAACCATATTTAAAAATCGCCCGATTACTGGATTCGAACTCGAGACCTTCCAATCGTCAGCGGTATGCTTTGCTATCTGCGCCATCCTAGAATTGATGAATGAATCGTCCAGTGCAAAATATAAACCTCTCATAGCTGAATATTGATCATGTTTGAGCTTCTATTCGACATCGTCTAATGAACACATGGTACGCTAATCAACAACTGAACAAGCATATTATTTAGCTGCTGTTTAGTGCTGATGCAAGCTGAGTTCAGTCGGCTATTTTTAGCGCACAGTGAGAAAATTTATGTCAATGATGGTCAAAAATAATGTTTATTTACACAAAGTGAAATCAGTCTGAAATGATTAAGGTGAATATGCATCGAAGCCAAACCTCAAATTTTCAAGATCACAAGTCTACCGAACCAGACAGCGCAGTGATTCGAGCTGAAAGCCTAATCGATTGGTCACACGCTGGTGGTAACCAATCGATTAAGTTTCCAGCTTGAACGGATGTTTAGTTCTCTAGATTTGTATTCTTGAAAAGGTTTGGCTTCGATACATCTTCACCTTAATCTAATTTCATAATAAGTTTTAGTTTGTTCAAAATTTCAATTTGAATGATGCATTAACTTAAATTAAATTTCATTTTTTTTATAAATTATATTTGTATTAATTAATTATATTGCTGTGTGCGTTTGAAATGCAAATATCAAATGGGGAACACCAAATGCGGGAAGATTTTTCACAAGGAAGGCGAAGTCAAAGATAGTTTTTCATTGCTAGGTTGGCGGTATTTTTATCACGATTGCCTAGAGTCCTTTGATTAGTTTGTGTTACCGCATTTGAAACGCATTTGAACAAGATTTGCACGTCAAACGCAAACAGCAATATTATTGATTTGTATTTTTCATAAACCTATTATGCATTAAAGAAATAGTCCTCTGTATGAATATATTTAAATCATTTGAAGTGTTCTGAGGACTATGCGCATGAATAGAAAAATGTTCGAATATCTTGACGTGGGGGATTTTTGTTTTCTGAAATGGCCAAGTAAATATTTTTTCTTAGATCGCACTATTCAGTTGTGAAGAAATGTCATTTCACATGTAGCTCGCTATAGAAATTTAATTAATCAATTCTGTCGAAGAAACTTCCACTTAATACGGAACAACATCCCGAGCAGGCGAATAAAGTTTAGCAATAGCAAATTATAATATGGATAGCTAAAAGTGATATTAACTTGATAGATATAATATATAAAAGATCTGGAAATTATATCTTAAATTAACTACATACAAAGAACAAACAAAATTTTGATGTTGTCTTCAGATCTTTTATGTCAATCAAGTCAATATCACGCTTTGTTTGTCAATACTCCTACTAGGAATACTTAGCTCATTGATTTGTTTGATTTTGTTTTTCAAAATAATCCTACATTTCTGGAGGCTGACCATGTTTATTTTGTGAACAGCTATTTAAAAAGTTTTGAGAAAGCATAAGTTATAAGCTTTGAAATGCATTCGGAAATCAACACGAATTTCGGATACTTTGTCCATTTTATGAGATTTAGGTATAGTGTGATCGCTTTTACAAGACTTATTTATTGCTGAACAATGTGTTTGTTAATCGTCATTTTGGCCTCTATTGGATCAACTGTTCTTATAATATACTGAAGCTGAATTAGGATTTTATAAAATACTTATTTAGCTTTTAATCATGCCTGTGTTAAACATGTGGAAATAGCTGAAGTGCGACGCGAGTAAAACGTTGGTTCGTCTTCTGAATATCCTTTTATACATATACATTTGTTTAGTGGAATATTGGCTTTTTAATTGGAGGAAACACGCTTGTTCAGCTCATTAGTAAAACAATCTTGACTAGTCGAATGAGAATTTTTGAAAACGTTTAATAAGTGGCAATTCAACTTGTGTTCATTCTAATGCATAACGTTGAACATTGACCTAAGTTTGTGTTAAAAAAGCACCTTCTCAGCTCTTTATAGAGCAAAACTTTTATTCAGCTGTCATTACCATAATTGAACAATAATTGAACATGCATGCTTGTTTGTGGTTCTGAATTGTTAGTTGGGTTATAGTCACTTGAAAGACCTTTCAAAACGACTTTGAACAAACGTTCAGTTTTCTCGTCATAAGTAAAACAAATGTGCTTCTTCTCTTCAAGATGTTTGAGAAGAAGTTCGTGATCTTTAGGAGTTTCCGTCAGTACGCGACAATCTCTTTTCTTTGCGATTTGGAAGGAAACCTTGATTCTCCTAATGGAGTTCAAGATCTGCTGCCTAAATCCCCCAAATTCCAAACAGCTGACCACGATAGGCGGTACTCTTTGTTTCCTAACTTAAATCAAAGAGCCTGGGCTAGAGGCTGCTTCGATTTGATCCATTGATTGGGATTGGGAAGCTATGAACTAGTTAACTCAACTACCTCATCTTCGTCTTGCTAGACGACCCGATGCCGAATCTGAATCGCACACACGAATGGTACTCGGATCGTCCAATGGATGTAGGGCAAGTAGTTTGTCATTGTTAAATACAAAACAATTCAAATGGCTGTATAAGCCGTTCAGATATTTAGTTGGCGATTCTCAACAGTGCTGAAAAGTGTTACTTTTCAGTACCCAAAACAATGCTGAAAAGTATCACTTTTCAATTCTGTTTCTACTGTTAGGAAAAGTAGGTCATTATGTTGCTCATTTAATTGATGAAAAGTGGGCTAATAAGCAACGGAATAGCAAAAATAACATTTTCAGCCTAACACGACTAATTTTGACTAATTTTGACGTTTCAAGAACCGTAAATTGGGGTGAAATTGATCAGTTGGGAGAAAATGATCACTGTGTCACTCGATTTTATTTCTTCCTAATGGAGCACAAATATCAATGTAACCTGCAGTGAATGAACGTTGCTTGTCGTAAGTATGTCCAAATTGTGGGTTGTGAAGTTTTTTGCATTCAAAAATGTTTATTTATATGAAAATAATCAAAAATTTCAAAATCTTTACGGTGCAGTGTTGACAAACATCAATAAACTTCTACAGTCATCTCTCCCTTACTCGATATTGAAGGGACCATCGAGTTAGGGAGGTATCGAGTTACAGAACACAAAAGCAGTGCAACTGCGTTTCAAGGGACCATCGAGTTAGCCATGAAAACCAACTTTTACTATGGTTCTCTAACTCGATATCGAGATACGGAATATCGAGTAAGGGAGAGTTAACTGTAGTTCTAGACAAGGATTTGGACATGGTATAATCCTGAAAGTTTGTGAGGATACTAAAGATATATCCCCAAACTAGATTTCATAACCAAAACTCGTACCAATTCGTTGATTTGGTTGAAATAATTGTATTTCTGTTAGATATCAAGAAATTCCTTAGGAAATTGCATACATTTAGGCGTTTTCTGCGTTATTCTTGAAATTTAAACATTCATTATTTCTATAAATATTGTATTGTTAAGAATTTGGCAAGCATATTCGGATTCAGGGAGCTCAAATTTATTATGTTAAGTTGTTTTGAAAACTTACAATAGTGGCATTGATAAGTGATCAATTTCACCCCGAAATGAGATCTCCCGATTTTTTATTTTAGACATATTTTTTAGCACTAAAATTACATTTGTTAGAAAATTTCGGTACTTGAGTCAATGAGGCTCACCTTCATACTTGTTTTCCTGCATTCAGTTGTTTGGCGTTGTCAACATTATAGAAATCAGACAAAAAAAACCTTGAAAGTGATCAATTTCACCCGAAATTACGGTAATACTGTTTCATGTGGTTTGCCCTCTTCAACATCTAATCCAATTTCTCTCGCCGTTACCTTACGGTACCTATCCATCTAGTATTCGTTGCTTTCTTCTCCATGCTCCCTCTTACTTCGAGCAAAATAGACCGATATGCCGATAAACAAATTCAAAATATATTTATCACGGTCGATACCTTTGTATGTTAAATAACACGACTAATTCAATTTAAGACCCCAAACAATAATAAGACCATTTTGTACGATTTTACTAGATCTATTTGATCAAAATTGTGTTGTATATTTGTATATCTTTTGAAGTTTATTATAAATGATTCATATAAAAATAATCAAATGCCCCAAGGTTTCTCCTATGGTAATTTTACTTTGCTGCCTTTTGTTTCAGTGCTTCCAGATACATTTCTAGACCTTTCTGTACCTTCGGTTGTGTGACGGCATACACGAACAGATCAACATCCTATAAGAAAATGTGTTGTAATCCAAATCCAACAAGATCATTCTCATAACAAACCTGTGATCTATTATCCTCCAGTTCCATTATATCTTTGCTTCGGAGAGCTTGTTTCGTCATCGATCTTGCCTGTGGAGAAATCTTCTTGAATCGGTCCAAGAAGCTGGTCGCCTTTGCAATTCCTTCCTCTTTGCTTGCCGCAATTTCATCAATTAGCCCAACCTACGATCGAAAAAGTATGAAATTATTATCTGCAATTCAGGATTTTTTTTTATGTCTGGTACTTTGAGGGCTTCCTCGGTGTTGAAAAGCGTTCCTAAAGTGAGCGCCAGTTCCGCATCACGACGTGACAATGTGTTACGCATCGTTGCCTGGAACCAAGTGGGAGCCACAATGCCCAGCTGAGTTTCATTCAATCCGATACTGAAGTTGGGTAACATCACTCGATACTCGCAACACATGGCTAGTAGACAACCACCGGCTGGGGAGTGACCCTGTGGAAAATTATCGAAATGTTTAGCATTCTAATCATAAGTTCTCAATGAAAAGGCTTACATTAATAACTGCTACGGTGGGGAATGGCGATCCGTATAGCTTGAACCAGACATCCTGTAGAGTCGTCCAGAACTGTTTCATTCGCTCCTGTTTGGGTTTGTACATTTCCATTATGTCCAACCCGGCACTGAACACTGTTTTCGATGACTGGAAGTTATTTAGATTTTAGATCATTATGCATTTGAAAAGCATCTCTTGTTCTCAACATACCGAAGTTAGAATCATTCCACGAGATTTATTATTCAACAGATCGTCCAACGTATTAGACAGTGCAGTGAGCAGCTCCAAATTCAAGCTGTTTACCGGTGGCCGGTTTAGTGTGACTGTGGCATATCCTGTCTTATCATTCACCTCGGTGATCACCAGTTTATCAGAGGCATTGCTACAGGATCGCGATCCCGGGACACTAAGCCGGGCTACAGAACGCACAACCGATCGCAACATGATGTTAACTAAAATGAAAAAAAATAAAGCACATATAGATACTGTCTTGTTGAGCCGAGTCGAACGAAGCTCAAAAAAGTGTGAAATAAACATGGACTTTGGACTTGTACGTCACTTATCAGGTCCATGGTACGAAAGGTTCAATGCCTCATTTATGTAACATGTAATCAAACTAAATTTTCATATATCGCGTATCGGTATCAAAAACTATATGACTGACATAAATATAATTTATTTAATATTATTTACCTCTTAATCACGACTAACCAAATATTCAAACCAACGGCAATGAATGCAAAAACAGATTGACCTATAGTGATATTGCAAGAGAAAGCAATGACAACCAAATTGTTGCACCCTTGTTTTGTCGATGTTTCTGAAATTCCAAGCTTGTACCAGATAATGTTTTCTAAATGTTGCCAAGTTTGAATCGGCTACAAAAGCCACACATATTGCATGGAAGTTTAAGGAGATGTATGGTAAAGTCCACGTTTAAGTCAAACTTGTTGTGGAGGTCGGTGTTGAGCAATTATTATTTTAGAATTTGTTTTTTTTTATAGAAAGTACCTGCTCCTGTCATTAAAAATACTTGGGTAATGGACAAAACGGATTCATTAAGCAAAGCGAATTCTTTTCAAGAACCCTCAGTTGGTTTCCTTCAAGTAATGTGTAAGTAATATGTGCTGCATTGATCTATTATAATAAAAATCTCATCAAATGTCAGAAAAACGAGACAGAAAATTGAGGTAAAAACAAGACCCACCGGGATAAAGTCTGCTATTCAGCTAACGGTTCTAAGAGCAGCAATATTATTAACTAAGATTTGGACAGCCTCATTCAAATTGATCAAATACGTATTAAATTCAATCAACTTAAGTTTTACAGAATATATTTACTTTTAGTTACTTTTTAAATTGGTTTGATGGTTTGTTCCGCAAGTCATGTTGGAGCGCTGCTAAAATAACTATAATTTTGAGCAGTTTTTCTAAGCAAATCTATTGTCATATCACTATTTATATTGTCTTTTACCCATAATTTTCAATTTTGAGCTTGAGCTTAATTGTCCGCCCTTGGTTACTACTCCAGTATCGATCATCAGATAATCTGCAATTAGGCAAGGAACCAACCAGATGACTGCTTGGGACTAACAGACACCTTCAGTGTATAAGCGCTGGTGATCTTCTATTTTTAAGCAATAATGGCACCTGCCACGTCAGAGAGCAAACCAATGAAGGAAGGGGGTGGAATTGATGATAGCCCACAGTAAACCGGTTATACCCCTGCATCTACGCCAGGTCATGCGGGAAGGTGTAGGTGTGGTAAAGCGGACGTGCAGAGAGGCTTGCTTTTTGGATAGCAGATTGCCTATGTATCAGGCGTAAGCGAAGCCGTGCTATAATGATGGAAGAATGGAAGCGTAGGGAAACGGTTTTTAGTTCTTTGTTTGTCGTTCTTCTGTACTGTTGTTGTTTTGTTCTTCTTCTCTGGTTCCTCTATGAACTGAATAGATCAACCCAGACTGCTTTAAGAATTATTAATTTACTCATGAAATTACTGCTTTCTGAGCTGTAAGATTGACCAAACCTATGAAGATAATAATATTTAAAGGAATTTGTGAAACTTGATTCCTCCACTTTGTTATATGCATTGAGACCAATCGTTTCATTGCCAGATACATCGCAAATTTAAGAAATTACATATTTCCTAATAAAATGTTTGACATTTAGTGTTCATATATTCAAGTTGTGCATTTTATTGCATTTATTTAAATTTCCAAGCTCTAAAATTTTGAGTTATAATTATGAAATATATGTAGAGTAATTAATATTGTTTGAAGCCGCTCAAAACAACAAAACAAAATACAAAGCTAAACTTGATAATTTCAAAGTTCTACCCTCTCGATTTAATAGGTTGGATTGGAATTGGGAAGCTACAGCGAGCATTCACGAAATCGATAAAGCTAAGTAAGTGCGCATCGCACCTTCGTGCTATGCGTACACGAATTCTCTCTCCTCTTAGAAGTTTAAAGTAAAAAAACTACCCAAAGTAATAAAACAGTACTTCTCAGTGCTGAGGGATTCCACGGAGGCATGCAAGTCGATTCTGATCGACCATTTCAAAAATATCTGAAACTTTGCACAGTTTTTCAGTTCCATCTAAATCGTCATTTTCCGATATCAAATCTTCAAGTTGAGTCACGACTAACTTTTCAAAAGGGTGTATGTGAAAATGTTTCAAAAATATTCAAAAAGCTGCACAGCAAAAACGGTTCGTTCGATTGTTAGACAACTAAAGAAACAAAGTTAGACAACTAAATAAAGATTCCAAAAAAAAAAAATACACACAGTAAAAAAAAATTGTTTTTGCATTAAAAAACATCATTTTTGTCACAAAAACTCAAATATCTCAAAACCCTATCGGAATACCAACGTAATTTTTTGAGGGAAAACGGTCCATTATATTAGCTATCTACCATAAAAATTTGGTGATGGTAAACCAATAAACAAAAAAGTTATGACATTTCAAATATTTCACAAATTTGACACTTAGTGAAATTTTTTTTAGGACCGCAGTTTGTTGCTGAATTTTTTGTTAAGGGTACCACATGAGGTTAACAAGTTGTTTTCATGGTATTTTATTTAATTATTCATAACTATTATAGCATCTATTAGAAAGTTAGACGCGATCCAGTGTTGTGATCTAAAGTCTTGATAGTGTCATATTTTTTATTGTACGTAACTGAAGAAAAATTCTCTCAATAGTGTTGAAACCTTTAGATAAAAGAAACCTATAAGAAATCTAATATTGAAGACAAAAGTTACAAAAAAAGTTTTCTATACAGGTATACGACTAGTTTACCTGAAAAAAGTTTACCTCGTAGAGAACAAGGCGGGTCTATACCCAGGTGATCTAGTATACGTAAAGCAGGTCGGTTTTCTCGGCGCTGGTTTTCTCCACAAAGTTAAAATCTGATTACACCTGGGTATAGATCCGCCTTGGTAGAGAATAGACTTTGTTAATCATATTTGGGAGAAAGCGAGTAACTTCAACAACATCAAAAACATGATAGGTACATACCATGAACATACTCACGAAAAAGCTAAAAATATACTACCACTATGGTTATAAAAGATTTAATTGTAAAATTTTTCTTCAGTCAAGCAAACGACACCAAACTAGTCAGTAAAAACTTAAAAATGATTTTGTTTATTAAAATCTAACGAGCAACATGAGTAGTCGCTTTCTTAACTGTTGCAGGCCGTTTGCAGAAAAAAAGTGTTCGAAAGAGCTACGAAATCTCACCGAAAGCACCATAGATAAACTGAAAGCGGCTGGTTATGCTCCAATGTCTACATTGAATACAAATTTACGCATTTGTACGTCTTGCCGTTTAAACGGCAACAAATCAATCAGAAGATGAGTGCATCCAGAAGGTCAACATCGAACGCTTCAACGAAGGGATAGCTGGAATAAAAGTGACTCCGATTAAATGGACGAAGATGGGTTACGTTAATTATCCCGAGAAAAAATACCGTGAAATCAACGAAGCTGTACGAAGAAACCTCTTCAAATTAGGACCTGAGGATGTGGAAAATACAGACTACGATGAGGTAATTATGAATATGAAGGAAAGTTTCTCGAAACTAGCCACGACAAGGAAAGAAAAATTATTGATTTTGTCGATGCTGCCAAGCTCGTGGTCTATTCAAGACGCCATTGATGAGTTCAAAACCAATAGAAATACAGCAGAAAAGGCAAAACAATTCAAAAATAACTGTCTTGCAACCAAAAATGCTAGGTCGAGTACTTCATTAACAGATGAGACAAAAGAAAAAATAATTCAATATTTTGAAGACGATGAAGTAAGTAGAGCTATGTCTGGCCAAAAAGATTATGTATCTGTAAAAAAAGATGGAAAGCGTCAAGCAATCCAAAAACGATTAATGATGACTACTTTGAAAGAAGCGTATACACGCTTCAAGGAAATTAACGAAAATATTAAGGTAGGTTTTTCCTCATTTGCAAGCCTTCGTCCAAGGCAATGCAAGCTTCTATCCAATTCAGGAACACATAATGTTTGTGTGTGCACAACACACGAAAATATTAACCCAATCTTACATAGTTTGAAAAGAATCAATTTATCAAAGGATATTAAAATGTTAACTGGTAGTCTTTTGTGTGAAAATACAACATCAAATTGCTATCTACGATCTTGTTCGGATTGTCCAGATTCTTCATCATTGGAAAATACTTTATTCGCTGAGTTTGAAGAAAATTATAATGATCAGTTATCATTTGAGCAATGGGTGACCACGGATAGGTGTGACCTAGAAACTATTGTAAAACCTGTAGATGAGTTTGTGTCATTTTTTTGCTTGAAATTAGAAAGTTTAATTCCTCACGACTTTATTAAAACAAAGCAATCCCGCTTTTTAAAAAATACGAAAAATACATTACTGAAAACTATAGCTTTGTATTGCAAGATGAAGTGCAGTCCCATCACTGGAACGTACAACAAGCTACAATTCATCCATTCGTTATTTATTTCAATGGAAGTACGCAAATTGAACATTTTAGTTTTATTGTAATTTCCGAAGATTTAAGACACGACTCAGTATCTGTAAATTTGTTCATTGCCAAAATGATTAACTTTTTACGCGTTGATAAGGATAAAGAAATCAGAAAGATATATTTCATGTCTGATGGAGCAGCATCGCAGTACAAAAACCGTAAGAATTTTTCGAGCCTATGTCAATTTAAATCAAAGTACGGAATTGATGCAGAATGGCATTTCTTTGCAACGTCACATGGCAAAGGTCCTTGTGATTCTATTGGAGGAACCATAAAGCGCATGGCCACAAGAGCAAGTTTAGCCAAAGAACGTGAGCATCCAATTAAAACTGCAAAAGAACTATTTGATTGGGCGAATCACAGAAAAGAAGAAGATTTGACAAAATTATCATTTTGTTTTACTACTACTGAAGAATACGAATTAACGGCATCAGAGCTCAGCGAGCAATATAATAACGCGAAAACGATCCAAGGAACCCAAAAATTTCACTGTTTCATTCCATTGTCAGAAAATAAAATTAAAGCAAAACTATACTCGAACTGTACTGATAATGATGCAAAAGTGTTCGATATTGTAAAAAAATTGAAAAACAATAAATAAATAAATAAGTATTAATAAAATGTTTTCATGATCTCATAACGCATACCCAAATCCAAAACTTTTAAAGTTTATATATAACATTTAGAAACTCATCAATCATACTCTAAAAAAAATATCCTGGTAAAAAAAAATTATTTTCGTGTAATCTGTTAATTCATTTTAATTTATACATATATACATATACATATAATATTTATACATATACATAATATTTATACATATAATATACATAATACTAATGAATACATGAAAACGACTTCTTTAATTCACGCAAGGCCCTTAACAATAAAATCAGCAACAAACTGCGGTTCCCGTAATAATTTACACCGAAAAAAATTTTTTTTTCTACTAAATGTGAAAATTGTGACATGTTTGAAATGTCATAACTTTTTTGTTTATTGGTTTACCATCACCAAATTTTTATGGTAGATAGCTAATATAATGGACCGTTTTCCCTCAAAAAATTACGTTGGTATTCCGATAGGGTTTTGAGATATTTTATTTTTGTGTCAAAAATTATGTTTTTTAATGCAAAAAAAAAATTTTTTACTGTGTGTATTTTTTTTTGGAATCTTTATTTAGTTGTCTAACTTTGTTTCTTTAGTTGTCTAACTATCGAACGAACCGTTTTTGCTGTGCAGCTTTTTGAATATTTTTGAACCATTTTCACATACACCCTTTTGAAAAGTTAGTCGTGACTCAACTTGAAGATTTGATATCGGAAAATGACGATTTAGATGGAACTGGAAAACTGTGCAAAGTTTCAGCTCAATAGAAAAAAATGAATTAAAAAATTTATCAAATTTTGGTGCTGTTGCTTGGAATCACTCTGCTACAGCAACAGTACTTTTCGTTGCTAAAATTAAAAACGGTACTTTTCAGTGCAACTAAAACACTACTTTTCAGTACTATTTTTTCTACTATTAATCCCTTTATGATCCTTGTTTGGACCCGTGCCTTCGATTTTTGTTGGACCCGTTGGCGAAAGCTAGCTGTGATAATCCTTCTTGGACACCGTCTTGGACAAAAAAAAACTTCTTAGGATGTCTCGTCTTCTTTCGTTTATTCACTAAACATGGTTGCAACAACGAACAAAAAAAAGGGTGAATCTCTGAATTCACCCTTCCTTTTGTTTTGTTTTTTTGAGAACCCAACCTGGCATTGTTCGGAAAGGGCTTTCTTAAGAAGATTATTTAGTTCACTTTGACAGAAAAGATATAAATAATATTAAAGCGTTAGAAAAAGCAAGACTTATGTTCGATGTCTGTGTGACATGGGAACATTTCCAGAAACCTGGAGGAAACCCCACTCGGTGCCGTCAGTGCCAAAAGTGGGGTCATGGTACAAAACATTGCCGCATGGATGCTAAATGCATGATTTGCGAAGGTTCTTCTCACGCTAAGGACGTCTGTCCATTGAAGGAATAAACCGATAAGTTCTTATGCGCAAATTGCGGGGACAGCCATAAGTCTGTTTTCAGGCTTGCCCTTCGCGTAAGCGAGTCTTCGAGGCTCGTGCCAGGCAGATGAACGATAATGTCCGTAACAATAACGTTTCCGGAATTTGCCTAGTAGAGTATCGAACAATGCTCATAGCCGTTTGAATATTTTAATTTCGAATGGTTCTAACTAAGGAAAATCCTCTGCCGATATCGTTGCAGGTAATTTGAAATCCTCCCCTTTTAATACTATGAGTACCCGTTCAAAATGTTTCAAATCAAATGAAAAAAAAACCCTGCCGCTACAGGTAACATCTACTCCCCCTCTTCATCTACCGAAAATTGTTACGGAAAATCATCATATAATGTACCCAATTCAAGTGATATGTCTCCCTCTGATATGTCTCTAACTGAACAATTGAATCAAACCACTACCATGACTGAAGCAGTCCAAGTGGGTGTAAAATTTACTAATCAAATTGTTATTGGATGACATTTTTCTAATGGATCCAAATAACAATTTAAATATTTCAAATTGGAATGCTCGTTCTTTGAATGGTAAAGAGGACGAACTGTTTAATTTTCTTACAGATAATAACGTAGATAAAGCAGTTATAAATGAAACCTATATAAAACCTGGATCCAAACTATTTTGTTTATCGTAATGATTGACTTGATGGGGCATGTGGGGGGGTTCTTCTTCTTTCTGGCGTTACGTCCCCACTGGGACAGAGCCTGCTTCTCAGATTAGTGTTCTTATGAGCACTTCCACAGTTATTAACTGAGAGCTTACTATGCCAATGACCATTTTTGCATGTGTATATCGTGTGGCAGGTACGAAGATACTCTATGCCCTGGGAAGTCGAGAAAATTTCCAACCCGAAAAGATCCTCGACCGGTGGGATTCGAACCCACGACCCTCAGCTTGGTCTTGCTGAATAGTTGCGCGTTTACCGCTACGGCTATCTGGGCCCCTGTGGGGGGGTTGCAATCATTATTTATAGGCGTATAAAACATCAACTATTTTCGTCATTTGAAACTAAAGTTTTTGAAACTTTTGGTGTTTCTGTTGAAACACAGCTTGGTAAATATACTTTCATAGCTGCCTATTTGCCTTTTCAATGCTCTGGGCAGCAAGACAAATTGCTCCAAAATGACTTGCGAAAATTGACACGCAATAAGTAAAAAAAATTGTCATTGGTGACTTTAATGCCAAACATCGGTCATGGAATAATTCACAAAGTAATTCCAACTGCAGATTTTTATTTGATGAGTGCTCTTCAGGATGTTTCTCAATTCAATACCATGACAGCCCTACGTGTTTTTCCTTTTCAAGAAATTCATCTACAATTGATTTGGTCTTAACCGACTCTAGTCATCTTTGTAGCCAACTGATTACTCATGCTGATATTTTCTTTTATTATTACATATTTCTTTATTAGTATCATTTCAAACATAACATTGATTTCTTATATATAGGTGTTCTGTGTTATTAGACAACACTATCATTGAATTCAGCTCCGTTATTCCTAATGGCGCTTGAGCCTGAGAAATAAATGAATAAGTAAAAAAAAATATTACATTTAATTTGCCGTAGCAGTTCAGATTTTTTACAGGTGAGTTGATTTCACCTGCATATAAGAGAAAAAAATCGCTTTCAATTTACTTAACCTGGTATTAAAATGTAATATGTTGTTGACAAAATGTTAATAAAATCTTAAATTTTGTTTTACCAAATTAGGATGACAGTGTTGTCTAATAACACAGAATACCGTAATTCGGGGTGTAGTTGATCAGTGGGAGAAGTTGATCATTCCCGTATCCACATGTTTAAACTGCCAAGAGAGCTATGATCCGTTTTCAATTAAGGTACTGCGGGGTAAGTGGGTAAATGGGGTAAGTGAAAACAATTGATATATTTTACTGAATATGTGAATTAACGTTTTAAACTCGTGCGTAAACCTTTGAGGCCATTGAGAACATTACGATAGGTAAGAGATTTCTGAGATTTTTCAGCCATTATTGCATAATAGAGCGAAAAATTGTTAACCTGTCAACTGTTACTCCGAAACAAGTTGACGGCGTACAATCTTATTTTAATATTTTCAGTGGAAAAAAGTTGCGGAAATTAATTTCCTGTACCACTTCTTAGTTGTCCTCTGTGACAGTTTCAAACTGCAATAAAAAAAGTTTTAGAATTAATTCGACGAAGACCTAAAAATAACTAAATTTAAACACCGTCAATTTTCTTATCAGGTGGGGCAACTGAAAAGTTTATCCTTAGAGATTGAATTTGTGTTTTCTCTTTAAGTAGCCATAAGTAAACATGGTTCGCAATTATCATAGAAAAACATAACGTGCTGATAATTCAAGAAACACTATACTCAAGCATTAAAAGCTATTAGAAAGCATGGAACTTCTCTAAAAGATGTTGCCAAACATTACAATATTAATATGTCTACTTCGGCCAGCCAATTGAAAGGAAGACGTTGACTAAAATGTTGCAATATTAGAGAACACACGGAAATCTCGTGGAATGTCTATGTAAAGCTAGTTCAAAACATAAAAATGGGGTATAGGTCTATCCACATAAAAAAGATTCTAAATACGTTATTAAAGGATTCCTTTTTATTTCTCTCGAAGAGTTATCCGACGTTATATCCGACTTTCTCAAAAACAAATAACGAGCGGTGGAAATTCTACAGAGCAGAAATGCAATTGCTGTCCTATAATGTAAGAACTAACATTGGAAATGTTGCAGTTATAATGTTGTCGAATCATTTAAACTAACATAACTGAAGAGAAGAAAATTAAAGTGAAAAGAATAACATTTTCTTTGTTTACATGTTACTTATGTTATTGTTCATTGGGAAGTCTTAACAAATGTTAAAGCTAATAGAAATCGTGAATATAACTGTTTGTTTTTTGAATTTATTGTTCAAAACGGTAAACTTTTCACTTGCCCCACTTTTTGGGCAAGTGAAAAGTAAGGAGACATTTTTCAAAAACATTTTCTGCATTTTTTTCTTCAATTTTTCATAAAAATCAATTTCAGCATGCTGCTTATATTTGGTGGGAGTCAAGCTAAAAAATATACACGAACTCATTTGTTTCAATTTAAAGTCTCTAGAATTTGAAGAATCTCAACTACGCGAATTCCACTACCCACTTGCCCCACGGTACCTTATCACAACTACTATCATATCGTATTACCTGATAGCTGCTGTTGATATTTCTAAATTTGGTTCGTCGTTCAAGATAGTTATACCATGGAATAAACAGATTTTTAAGCAAATGTTCGAAGAACTGTTGAAGGGTTCTACTCCAAACATTCGACTATTGCCAAGACTATATAAAACACCATTTAAATAAACTGTTTCACACAATTCAGATATGTTCTGTGAACCCAGTTTTATATTTGCATTGATGATGTAAATTCATTTTCAGAGAATAAAATGTTTTTTTTTTGCGAGCGAGTTGCTAATTTCAAACATAATTGCATACCTTTAGGCGTTTAATGTGGTGTATTCTGTAATTCACAACATTCAATTCGAAATTTGACCGATTTATCAATAAGTTGTAAGATTTTTGAGACTTGATTCGGGATCAGTGACATCAAATTTAGTGAATAGCATATCTCTTTATTTTAAGGAACCTGTCACAGTAATTGATCAACTTCACCCCGGAATCAAAAATTCCACTTTTTGATTTTTTAAAAATGTGTTTGTTATTATGATAACATTTCGTAAAAATTTCATTTGTATAATTCGATCAACATCCAACCAGTACAGGTTTTAAAAATATTTGGATGAGAATACATGCATCCTACAAGGGATTATAGAACAGAATCGCTCAAAAGTGGTCAACTTCACCCCATTTTACGGTACCTAGATATAATAAATGAATGTAATGTTTTGAAAGATACTAATAAAGAAAAATTAAAAAAAAAAGAACAATGTATTGGTCTTATAAGCTACAGTAAATAAAATAAAATATGTTGTTAGCAAAACATTAATTACAATTTAATTGAGTTTTTTATTTCAAATCAGAATGATAATGTTGCCAAACGCAGCACATTTAGATATAAGAAATAAATGAAATCTCGCATACTCTGAGATAACGCCCTAAAAGCCATTGGTAGCCACGTGTGTAGCACGTTGTTTCTGAGCAAATGAAAGAATAAGCATCCAAACCAACATCACGGGCAGGTAGATAATGATCCTTTCTTCCCCATAGCGTTGTTAAATAACATAAAAATCCATTCAAATGCTCAGAAACAACGAGCTACACACATAGTTACCAATGGCTTTTAGGGAGAGATCAGATTTTATGCGAGAAATGTTTGAAAAAATTCTTTAAAAATAGAATGGCGAAATCTTAAACAAAATATTTTTGTGACAGTAAATTATCTAACACCAATTTATGCACTTCATGCACCTTATTCATATGCATAAGATAGTAGCATAGCTTGCACGCAAGTTTCCAGAACAAAATCCACCATCAGGGAGGAAGCTAGGGATCCAAACTTTCCACCACTGTCAGCTCAAGTTCCACACGGTGAACGCACACACCCCGCTATAAGTACTCAGCACACTCTTTCCACACAGTCATACGCCTATACGCCTATAAACGAAGACGAATTATAGATTTCCAGCGGGTCGCAAGTGACCATTGTCTGTCAGTGTCATTTAAAAAGTGGTTATGAACATACCTCCCCGAGGATACAGCAGTTCAAGAATTAAACGTAAAGAAAACGAGCAACCATTACGTACCAAAATGCCGTCGTTAAGTTTTAACATGCGGTAAGTGGATTTAATTTTCCAAACGGTGCTAATCACCTCAAAAGGTCCTGACGATCCGCCATATCCTGGGCGGACGTCCTTGACAAGGATAAAAAGGGAAACGGGAGTGCGATGGTGATTAATTGAGGGGGGTTGTAATTGCGAAAATTTCAGCTGATCGAAGTAAATTGCAGCCATCGCTATCTGAAATTAGTGCAATTTGATCCAATAAGAATAGAATTGGGGGAATTCTTTTCAAGGTGACAAGTGCAATCATCTAGAACAAAAACAGACCCCATTCTACCGAACAGCAGATGATATCTTCCAAACGATAAGTGAGACAGCGCCATTTTGTTTTGTAATTTCACTAATTCAGATAGTACGTAGTAACGTTCACGTTTGCCTTTCCCTGTGGTTACCCATCTATCTGCACGTCGTCGTCGTCGTTGCTAGTTGTGAGTCTGCGTAGTTGACGTCACTGTCTGGATGGCGAAGTATCAGATGTTTTCTCCTTCTGTGTGTTGTGGAACCACCGTCCTCGATGGGTTCCGTACGCTTATGGTGGTATGCAATAGTTGCGATACTGGCCGAAAGCAGAAACAGATTTGTTTTTTTCTGTGTCTGTTTTACTTCTATAGAGTTTGGTTCCTTTGTTGACCATCTGAATGCCTCGTGAGCCTTTAGAGAACGCTAATGGCCACTAATTTATTAGTTGGCATATATAAGTAAAGTGAAGAGGAAAGTGGACTGGTTTTATTGATTGATAGATATGTAGTCTCAAAGGAAATTGTGGGCTTTGCAAAATGATGAAGAACACATATGATATTGATAGATTTTTTTGAGGTTTGCCTTAGTTGAAAAAAATAACACTATAAAAAAATGCTTCATGTTAAATGCGTGAAAGCATGTACATAAACGGAATACCAGATGTATCACACTATTCATCGTGTACAACTACATTATCGTCATGTATTGTTTATACATAATGACTTGTAATCGATTAGAGTCCATGCTTTACGCGATGTTTAGCATAAATTTAGATGATTGTAATGTATTTTACACGATTATTAGTATTATTATTATTAAATATCTTTATTAGAATGACTTTTCACCCTTGGCGAATATGTTACTAAAAATTCACGATGTGTATTGTAAATTTGAAAAATATCAGCCATTCTCTTTTGAATGCATGATTTTAGGCTGCATTTTACATCATTTTGTTTTTTCATTTTGTTTGTTATCAAAACTTGTTTCCATCATGTTCAGACCAAAAACTAAAAATTTAATTGGTTGCGCTGCAATTCAATGATATCTTGAATACTTCAAAATTACACCTTAATAATGAGACAACGTAAACCAATTGTTTATGGTATTTTCATGCTATGGATTTTATTTCAGCAAAATGGACACGATGTTAAACTTTTTTTTGCTGTTTGTGACAAATATTAGGACTTTAAGAAAATGGAACAAATGCCGCGTTATTGAGACACTTCTTTCTTTGACATGTCTTTTTGTTTCAATAAATGAGAGCCATTATTTTGTATTTAAAGCCTGTCCACGTTAAACTTCGGACACCCAAATAATGGCAGCAAAAAAAAAGTTACTCATAATTCAACAAAAACAATTGTTTATTTCAGAATAAAAGAGTTATATCTACAAAATAAACAGTTGACAAGGATGTTAATCCTTCTTTCTGTAAAATTCTCGAACTTTCTGTGGTACACCCGCCATCCGTGTCCGAAATTTATCGTGGACAGGCTTTATTGTATTCCATATAGGGGAATTTACGTATTCTCGGCAGTCTAAGCCTCTATTGTAATTTCCTCGGACATAAGCAGACAAATCACGTGTTTGTCTGCTTACATTTATGCGTTGCTCAATCCTATATCGATTCACAACCGACAAACTTGATAAGAGCTTTTTGAGAACGTTTTTACAACGTTTCGAACATCTCATGTCAGTGTGACTATTGTCGGCAGCCTTGTTTTCTTCGGCATTGATGACATCTGTGGCGAAATCGTTTTTTTCTTTCTCGCATAGTTTGTCAGCGGGAATCTGACAGAACAAGGAATCATCTGAATGTTTCCATTAATGTGTTTTGATAGAAAACTACTGTAAATTTGGTGTTTTAATTTTTATTGCCGATAATAGTCGAATGGTGCTGAGGCCGTAAATTACCCTAATTGATCATATGCATATTATGTAGATATATCCCATAGTAGTTGCAAATATAGTCGACTGCAAATCCGTATTTCACAAACTTTATATTTACAAAACAAGTCGACAGGCAAAGATTATGGAGCTATTAATTCAATTAATTTATTGAAATTCATAAAACTACAATCTTAGAAAAAATAACTAAAATTTACGTCATATGTGCCCGACTTATTAGAGCAAAATTTCCCATCCGATGGTCTACGGACCCCTAAGGGGCCGAAACGACTTCCCAAGGGGTCTGTGAAGCCATTTGTAAATATGTTTCTGTTTATTGATTAAGGGGACACGGGAGACCGTGTTATTTTCCCTATCTTTCGTCTCACTCTAACAATTATCATCAAAACTTTGTGGAAGCAAATCTCGAGTTTTAGTGAACAGATGAAGCTGAAAATGTATTGGGTTGTGCACTACATATATAGAATCATAGTGATACATTTTTCGCATCGATATATGGAGTGGTTCTTGAGATTTGCTTCTTGAAATGGATAGGGTGATTATGATGACGTCCCGTGCGGCCTTAATGAATAAATCTAAGGTATATCTTACTTTTCTTGTTTTAGAAGAGAGCAATACGTAGATGATCCGATTTTGTCAGCCCCTTTTTTCAAACTGTTTTCAGCTCTTCTTCGATTTATCAAAGTTGTTCTTCTTTATTTTATGCTTATTCATAATACCTTTAACCCGTATCCGCCCAGCAAATAGGGGAAAAAATCAAGTTGCTGCCATTTCGGCAATTATTGACGGATTGCCTCCATTTTAGATTGAATTGAATCGTTGGGATTTTTAAAAATGTTCACCGGTTTGGAGTTATTCCGGTAGGTCACTGAATCCAGTCGGGTAAAAATGACCACAACTTTATTTTCAATCAACTTTTACCCAACTTATTGACAAAAATCTGACTCCATTTCAATTTGTTTTTATAGTTTCAACTACGAACTACATGTCAGAACTAAATTATACAATGGGACCAGCTATGGCCTTGGATATTTTGTCGTTTGTTTATGGGATCTTATCCGTGGAACCGGCCCCAAATTGGACATTTTTATGTTTCTTCTAAACTGGAAAATTTGGGTATTAAACATTACCATTTCCAAAAAGCAGCTCAGACATTATCGAACAAAACCATTTTAAGAGTATTGGCCACCTAGAAGTAGATAAATAGTTGACAATTTTCCATAAGCTCCTGGTTCACAACTACGTCACTGGACCTGTCATCTATGTGGCCAATATCCTTCAAATGATTTCCGACGACCATGTTTGAGATAGTTTTTGTAAATTTTGAAGTTCAGCACCCCAAATTTCGGCAGTTAAGGAGAAAAATAAAATCTTTCATCGGCTGATTCTAAGGGGGTCCCATAAATAACGGAAAAAATATCCATGATTAAATCTAGTTTCAATGATCTATTTAGTTTGCACATGACGTCCGTAGTTGAAGCTATGACAACAAGTTGAATTGGAGTCATATTTATATCAATAAGTAGGGTAAAAGTTGATTTAAAAGGAAGTTAGGGACATTTTCACCCGACTTGATCCAGTAATCCACCGGAATAACTCCGAGCCGGTGAAATCCGAAAATTTCAACGACGACTGATAAACTAGACATCCAGACGGTTCCATTCGAACTAAAACGAAGACAGTCCATCAAGAATTGCCGTAATATCATCATTTTGATCTTTTTTTTCAGTTGCTGGGCGGATATGGGTTAGCAGGATTGAACAAGATTTTGTGCAAATTAGATAATAAAACGATGATAAAACAAAGTTCACCCAAAAAAAGATCTGACAAAATCGGGTCTGTTCTGTAGAAACAAAGTTCAAGTTTTTGATATGGCAAATAGTTTAAAAATATAATCTATTTTGTTCTTGATCTTAGCTACGCAAATATTGATAAATATTTGCATTGTCTTTCTGTCAATAAAAGATTGCAAGTCTCATTTTACGTTCTGGCTTAGCTTGAAAATTTTCCAACGCGAATTTGTAAATGAAGCAGATAATCTTTCTAGTGCAATTCTTTGGAAATTTCTTGAATATTTTGATAAGTTTTGCCAGCTTTCCCTTGAAAATCCTTAGCAGGTTACACTGCGGAACACGGTTTTGTCTCAAGAACCAAAATACCGCTATTTACTAAATGAAGGGTTGCTGAGTCCATTGCCGTTTTCAGAAATATCATGGCACGTCTAGTTTTTGAGATATTGACTGTTGAAAATGCTTAATTTGACTATTTCAAACAACTTGCATACAAGTTTTTCAACTTGTACGGCAATTTGTTGCTCAATTTGTCACAGAATTCAAACTTTATGTATAGAACAATAATTATCAACGAAGTTCATAATATTTTCGATGGTAAAATGTTATTTTTTGGTGGTTCAGAAAAGTATTGTATTTTGCCATATAAGAGAAACGAAGAATTTTATATGAAAACTGCAAACATGTTGGAGAAAATCGATTTAAGCTAAATTTTATCGTAAAATTTCAACTGATTTGTATCTAAATTAAAAGTTCAAGTCCTATTAAGCATGTTTGGTAGACTATATCACAAAAAAGTTAGATAAATCATACCTTAAATTTCATGTGAACATCAATAAAACCAGTGTTTTATACAACTTTGGCAACCTGTAGCTAAAAATTGTGACGTGCTGCAACATTTCTGAGATCGGCATTAGATTCAGCGACCCAAAATCTACTAGAAACACATAATTTGATCCTTGAGACACGCGAAAGTGTCATTTTTGTTACGCTGTGTTATTAACAGACTATAGACAAGACCGAAGGAATTCGAAATTTTTCACTGTTTCCCCTAATGGCAGATTTTTTTATAAATCCATCAGCAAATTTTTTCCCATGTTTTTGGTTGATATCTGTAGTTGCCATTCGTGATTTTTTTTTTACTGAAACTCTTGATGCATATCCTGACAAGAGTTAGTTCAAGTGTTCTGGTTCTTCATATATTCAAAGCAGCTTCCAGATGTGATAATTGGTGGACAACTAACATGTCTTGAGAAAATTTCTTGGCGAGAATTCATCAGATTCTGGTAAAATCTTTGGGTGTGCCAAAAAATCGTTAATATCTTGTGATGATTTTCGAGGAAATCCTCATCAAACTCTTGCGAATCTCTTTGGCAAATTGCTGTTAGGAGTTGGAATCTTTCTAACTATGTGGTCTACAACAATTTTCGTTCAATTTTGTGTTAGATCCGTTTTTAGTAGTTCCTTTTTGGACTTATAGCGTAATGTCGTCGTGGACTTAGTGGGCTTCATAGGGTTTTAGCAGAATGCCGATAATGCAAAAATCTGTGGTGGATTACAGATGCAAATATTGAATGTACCTACCTTGTGTATCTGTTGATTCATAATGAGATCCGACCTCTACCTGGTTCCCTGCTGAATATTATATTCGAAATTTTTTCTTTCGACATTCGCACTAAGTGACCAGCCCACTGAGGTCTGCCGTATTTACAAGCTTGATAATATTCGCATCTTTGTACACTTGATACAACTCGCGATTCATGCGTCTGCGCCACACACCATGGCATGAAGGCATCTTCCACTGACCTGCGATCGAATCCAATAAGGTCGATATCGTCCGCAAAGCTAAGAAGCATGTGCGACCGTGTGATGATAGTGCCGTTTCAATGAACGCCAAATCTCCTAATATAAAGTGACCGGGACCGGGAAGTGAGCACAATTTTCAAAATAATATTACAGCGTCAAATCTATTTGTTTGACTGAAAAAAGCATTTAAGCCTAAAATGATTGTAAAATACACATCCAATACGGAAAATGTTTGATAAGGAACGAGATCTGACATATATGGTCGCTTTATCCTAATAGCACCCTCGAATGCAAAGTTCAACAGTAAATTCGCCTGTCCCTGCTGCAGCCCCTTCTAACGTCACGAACGAGGTTGACACCTCGTCTGCGATCCGACTAACCGTTCAGCGTAGCACGTATCAGCCTAATTAGTTTCGACGGAAAACTATATTCAGACCCTGTATCTGCCACAGCTCATTTCTTTTCACTGAGTCGTACGCCGCCTTGAAATCAATAACCAGATGGTGAGTCTGCAAGTTATACTCCCGGAATTTGTCTAGGATCATTCGCAAGGTAAACATCTGGTCCGTTGTCGAACGGCCGACGAAGAACTCCTTGAGCGGTCTTAGTCTGTTTGTTTTACAAGTTGAAGCCATTATCAGAAAAAAAAATCGTCAATAATTCTATTTGTATTGTTTTTAAAGGCAACTATGTCACCAGCAATTTCGAAGATTAATAGTACCACTACATATGTTCAATCAAAATAGTAAACATCTTTCAAAGCATGTAGTTTGTTGAAATATGTTGAATCTGTGAGAGCGAAGAAAACAGCATTTCCATGATACTTTTCAATATTGACTGTTTAAGCACTTAGATTTGATTAGATGTGTCGAATCTGTAAAAACCAACAGTTTACAAAAAAAAATTGAACAACTTGTCATCAGTTCTCCCATTAAACAATTTTTGATTGTAAAACATATGGTGAATCATTACCTTCCCATAGTTTATGTCTTATCAAGAATGTTTATACTGGTGATATAAAAACGATTCACGTGGTACGGGCTCTAGGTTATAAAAAATACTCTGTTACCGGTTGCTCTATCTGGGTTTGTTCAAATGGTGCGATCACAGAAAAACAGATTTTTTTCTCGTTCGGAAACATCGTCACGATATTACTGAATATGGTATCCATGAATTGAACAATGTATGCTGCTAGAGATGTAAAAAACCTACCTTAAGCACAAAGATTTCACATGGCTGCAATCCAATCCGAGTAGGAAAAGTTCTAACTGATGATTTTTAATTCGTTTGGGACTTTTGAAAATTTCACTATAATCTCTTTCAAACTCGTTCAGAAATTTCACTCGGAAATCCTTTATAGAAGATTTTTTCCAGGATAACATAATTTCAAATAAAAAAGAAATGGACGACCTGTGAGACGCGGAGAAATTTGCAAAAATTTTATTTCTATGCAAATGCAATAGCGCCATGGGTAGAGTCATGTATTGAACATATTTTCTAATTTACATTTGAAAATGACTTAGACGTGAAGCAAATTGACACTCAAGTATACAAGATTTGTACTTTTGCTTAGTACACAAGGTGTCACTTTACTAATCTAGATAGGGCAGATTAGATTTCCAACTCGGTCAAGAGTCTTTTCGATTGCTTTTTAATCTAAATCTTAGAACATAGTTTATCGTTGTTATACAAGTATACACTGCGCGTAAAAGTATGCAGGATAGAAGAACCGGTTTTGGCCAGCCTGAGAGTTTTTTTATATGTGGAAAGCCCTACATATACTGAAAAAAACGCCTTATGAAAGAAACCTATATGACAGAAACCTTACTTTCGCATTCAAAGTCGCATAGGTCAGTGAATGTCAGATTTTTAACTTTGATTCCTTAATTGGTCAATCACATGATTTCTCATGAGAGTGGCCAAACTAGGTGTATAAAAGTTAAAATAATTTTTAATTTTCTATGTGCAAAGGCTAGTTATGGCTACCATTGCTGCAATGACCGAAACCGTTGCTTCTACCCTATGTACAAATGCTCATAAGAACACTGGAATAAGCTGATAATGTTCCGATGAGAACTTAGAGCCAGCAGATAAAGAGAAGAGTAACATTTTGCTCAATGGACGGAAATTTGATTCTTCCCGCAATCCGCCCGTCATCAACTTTCAGTATGAAAACCTGAATAACCAGCCGGTTTCGCATTTCAATGGTTCTTGGCGTGTATCCGATCTCACTGCTAAATATTTTCCATCGTCAAGGCAATATATACGATAAGATAAGTAGAATTGCTGACGTGCGGAAGTCATGGTGCAAACAAATTTAAACCAGAACTAAGTCGAATCACCAATAGCTGGAAAAATTAACGCTGTAGCCAACTCACGCCACACATAGCGACCATACACCTACACTGGAGAGCACATTTATTGGCATAGAAACACAGACGTAACACAGTTAAAATTCCCATCGATCACGCTTTGAACAATTATTTCAAATTACCTAATGTTTCATATCTCAAAACAAGAGGCGCGTGTATCGTTTTCTTCGTGATTGACATTTCACACTAGCGCCTTCTGGAGGCCTTGTTGCACATACTTAATAATATTTCATACAACATGGCCTCTAGATAATATGTTGTGTGTGTGCAATAGTTAAGTCTGTTTGTCCATGGTACAGAAAAGCAAGCAAACAATGTAAAAGCATGAACGACGGTTCACGTGCTTCCCGTCGTCGTATCAAATCAAAACGAAACTGATTTCCTGACCTTATTGAGTGGCCAATTGATTACCACCACTGACTGGGGTAGAACTCCTACATTGTCGATGTCAATCAAGCATGATCAAAAAAGCACAACTTGCATGATTGTTATTGCACCAAACCCATTTCAAGTGTCGATATCGTAAACGAGCGTGTTTCAACGAATGACGTCGTTAGAGAGATGTGCCCTTGAGGAGCAAACACCATACGTAGCGAAAGCGAAATGCTTTCCATTGCGCTTTATTAGTGCCTTTTAGTGTAAATGTGCAACTCCAGACATAACCGTTTTTGAAAATTTTATATAAACTATGCAAACGTAACTATTTCAAGTCAAGTGAATTGATATTCCTTTCGAATAAAGCTATTACTAAGTATACGCCGTTGAAGCATGAACGGGTTGAGTAAGACGCTTTGCAACGGACAAAGGTTATCAGAACGACCCTGACTGATTACAAAACGAAACCGCGTCCAGCTTGACTACGACTGGACTCTCGATTAGAGCAATAGTTTACGTTAAAAATAGAACAATTTACCTATCAGGCTGCAGCTACAGTTCAATCAAGCAACTTTAGAATGATGAACTCAGCGCATTCACTTGTGGTGTTGGTTCCGATAGTGGCCGGAATTATGCAACACAACTAGAAATAGGTTCTGACTATCATTTGATGAGTAGGGGAAGATAGATCGAAATGACAGCGGGCATCGCGACATTCGTCAATAGTTTTTTTGTTTTCAAAACATAAATGTTAAATGGCTTAAATCGAGCTTATTCTGTATCAACTCCCCTTTCTTCTTTCTTATCTCCATCTAAATTATAACAGTTTTTCAATATCACATTAATTGTTACAATTTCATTAAACGGCAATCAGAAGTAGTTTGGTTTGTTTTTTTTTTTTCTTTTCTAATATAGTAAAACCTCCATATTTCAACGTTATATGACTCGATATCGGAACGTATTTTGTGATTCATTATGATAGTTCGCTCAAACAAATTTCCACAGGGAGTGTGTTAAATAACTCCTCCTTAACTGTGTTAAATGGTCCGTTTAATATCGACTCATGGATGGTTTACTGTAACATTCTCCGAACATGATGGGATTTTATATAGTTAGATTCGTTTGGAATCTGCAAGAATATATTAGGATTAAGATTATTTAAAGAAAGCTTCCAAAATTTTTGCAGATATCACTTAATTATTCTATTTTGCCTATTTTTGATTCATTCCAATTTTTTATAATGCTTCATTTGACATGTTTAAAAAGTATTTGAGAAATTGAGAAATCCCTGATGGAGTTTCTGAAGTAATTCCTGAGCAAATCCTAGGACAAATTCCAAAAATAATTTTTGGAGGAATCTCTAGAAAAATTGCAGAAAGTATTCCTAGAGGAATCGTTTATGGAACTCTGAAGGAATACCCGTATAGGATTCTCTGAGGAATCCTTGAAGAAATGTCTAGAAATTGAATTCACATATCTGTCCAGGTGGAAACTTCGTAGGAATTACTGAAATGCCTGAATTATTTCAAGAACTCCCTGTAGGAGTTTCTGAAGGAAATCTGTGTAGGAATTTCTGAAGGAAATCTATGCAGGAATCTCTTTGAGAATTGTATGAAAAAATCTTCGGAAGATCTCCACTAATTCTTCTGAAGATTTTTGCAACGATTTTTTTTCTTTGGAGGATTTTTTGAGAAATAATCTAAAATATTTCGTGAAGAAATTGTTTTGAGGAAAACTTTGAAGAAAGTACTTTGATCCCTGGATAAGTTTTCGAAAATATCTTTGAATTATTACCTGGGGAAATGTTATAGAAAAAATTGTTTAGAAATCTTTGAAGGAGCTCTTGGTGAAATTTCTGAAGGAGTCCTCAGAGAAATTCCTGGAGGAATCCTTTTGAGAAATTCTTAAAAGTAATTGCTAAATAGATAAATTGCAGATGGAATTCTTGGAGGAATCCTTGGAGGAACTCTGAAGGAATTCTTGGAGAAATTTCTGGAGGAGTCTCTGGGAGAGCCCGTTGAGAAATTTCTGGATAATATCTGAATTATGTCTAGGTGAAATCTTTGAAAGAATTACTGAAATCCTTGGAGGAGGTTTCGAAAGAATCTCCGAATCATTTCGTAGCGAAATATCCCTAAAGAAGTTCCTTGAGAAATATTTGAAGGATTTTCTTGAGAAATACTGTGGAGATATCCCTGGAGACATTTGCAAGATGAATTCCTGGATGAAGCCTTGGGGAATCCGTAGAGGAACTTTCAGAAGAATCCTTGGATGAATCTTTATGAAGAATTTATGGAGCATTCTTTAGAGGAATTCTGGGTGGGTTATATTTCAATTATTTCTTGGTGAATTCTTTGAAGAAAGCCAAATATCTTTTATTTCCTGGCAAAATGATCTGGGAAAAAATCTACGAGATATCTTTGAAGTGGATTTTGGAGATATTCTTGAGAGATTCTGGAAAATCTTTTTAAAGAATCCCTGGACAAATTAAAGAACTAAATCTTGAAAGAATCTTTGGTGTTTATGACTAATTCCTAGAGGAATTCTGTGGAAAAATCCCTCAAGAAATTTCAACTCTCTGGTGGAACCCTGAAAGAATCTCTGGAGAAATCTGCGGAAGATTTCGGAAAGGAGTCTCTGGACGAATGATTGGATAAATATCTGGAAAGTATCTGAATTATGTCAAGGTGAAATCTTTGTGAGAGTTGCTGAAATCCTTGGAGGAGTTTTCGAAAGAATCTCTGAATTATTTGACGGCAAAATTTCCGTAGAGAAATTCCTTGGGAATTCCCTGAAGAATTTGCTAAAGGAATTCCTGGAGAAATCGCTGAAGGAATACCTGGAGGAATCCTTGGTTGAACCCTAGAGGAATCCTTGCTTGAACCTTGAAGGAATCCCTGTGGGAATCCTCGGGAGAATTCCTGGTTGAATCTGTGGAGAAATTTCTGAAAAGTTCTCTGCATGTATCCTTGGAGGAATTTGTGGAAAATATATGAATTATTTCTTCGTGAAATCTTTGAAGAAATCTTTCAAGGAAACACTGGAATATCTAAAGAAGTTTTCAAAAATATCTCTGATTTTTTCCTGACAATATGTTCCTAGAGAAATTCCTGAGGGAATCAATGGACAAATTCCTTAAAAAAATAAGCAGGTTTCTCATGAGGAATCCCTAGTGGAGTTCTTTGTAGAATAAATGTCTGAAGAAATCCCTGGTGAAACTCTGGAGGAATTCCAGTTGGAGTTCTCGGAGAGATCCCTGGAGAAATCCGTAGAGAAATTTCTGGAAAATGTCTAGGTGAAATCCTTGGAAGAGTTTTTGAAAAAAAAACCATGAGGAATAGCCGTAAAGAAATCCTAGATGGAGTTTCTGGGAAAAAATGAGCATTCTTTGGAGAAACAGCAGGAGGAATCCCTGGTGGAATCATGGGAAAGTCCCTTTGAGAATTATCGTAAGAATCACTCGAGGAATCTGTAGTGACTCAAAAAATAGATCACCAGTGAAAACAACCTAAGTCGTCATACAATATTAACCTTTTGCAACATCAGCTTGATTAATATTGTATATCAAACTTAAAAATGATTCATATGTTCCAACTACTACCTTATTAGAAGCTTCTTTATTCAGATTTAGACGATAGAATTACACTAGGAGATCCCCCATAAATAATTCTAGAAATTCATATGAAGATTGTTCAAGACTTTTTTTTCCAGTGACGTCATTTTGTACGGCCCGCGATGAGTTTGAAGACTCTTCTCATATCCGGCCCGCCGACTACTTATTTGAAGTTAGAATATAACAAGGGTTATATTGAATGTTTCGATTCAATTTTACTCTAATATTTTAGCTAAGATTCAATTAGTTTTTACATCTAAATTTACTTGATACCATTGATTATTCAAATGATGCAATGTCATATGTCGCTAGTACTCAGTAAATCAAATTGTCATCGAAAGAATCGCACAACAATCAATATTTAAACCTAGCGCTCCCACAATCGTTTTTTCAAACTATTTTCGATTGGTATGCAATTCCAAGAAAAGTTGTCATAACATACCTCAGGGTCAACATTGTTGCAACTTTTTCAACTCGTGAATAATTAGTTATTGGTAATACTTGAAAATTTGGTAGCACTCTTCTTTGAAGTTAAAAAGCATTAACATTATTTTCCACATAAATCTAACTTGTGAGAATCAATTTGAGATTCATAACAAGAAATCATACTTTTAAGAGAAATTTAAAAGTAGATGGAGTACCGTGTACCTTTTAATTCCGCTCTTAAATGCTTATCTTTGACAGATACGCATAATCCTGTGTGGATTTCTGATCTAACTCTCAACAGGATTTACGTACAATCCTGGACACATATTCCGCAGATTCCATTACAGGAATTAGAATGTAAATTTTGAGGGTATTGTTGGATTTTTTTTCCAAATGTCACGCTGAATTCCTTCACAACCATAGGCATGACTTTTAAATAATGATGGGAATTTTGACAAAATTCAGAGTAGAATTCTAAAAACATCTTTAACATGACTCTGATATAAAATTAAGTTCAGGGTTTTCAGCGGTTTTTGACCTAAATACTGACATGATTTTGAACCCAACTCCTTCGCAAGATTATTATAGAATACTTAGTGAAATTCGTACTGAATCCTTAGTATGGTGCTCGAAAACAATTATATCGTTTTTTTTTTCAAAAGAATTTTGATTAAAAAAATAGAAATGTTTTGGCCCGCTGCGCGATATTATTACTGAAATGTGGCCCGCGGTTCAAAAAGGTTGGGCAGGCCTGTGTTAAAGCATTCAAAAAGATCTAAAATGTGAAAGGTAATAAAATGTCACATATGGCCAAATAGGGAACCACTATAGCCATAACTGGTACACTTACCCTACGTATCATTAGATGTTTCTATATAAATCCCTGAATAATAATTTCAAGAAGAGAGCATGGGGTAGTATTATATGATAGTAAGCAAGTATTATGGATGAGTCTCTAAAGGAATCCTTGCAGGATTTCCTTTTAAAACTTTCAAAGAATCTGGTGGTATCTTTGAAGACAATCTATCTTCCTGGAAAACAAAATATGCCAAGGATTGCTGCAGAAATATCTAATGGAATTCCTAGATATATCCTTGAAATAATCGCCGAGTGAATTCTCAAAAATAAATCTGGAATAATTCCAACGAAAATTCGAGAAGCAATTCCTAGTTAAATCAAGCTGAATCAATAAAGAAATATAAACTACCTATTTTACTTTACCTAAAACTTCACTATTTTTAAAGAAATCCTCGGCAATCGTTGAATAAATTTCACGAAAAATGTCTCAAAGTGATTCTTTAGAAATCCTAAAACAATCCAAATTGGATTCCGGTTGTTAGGTATTCCTGTACGAGTTCGAGTATGAATGCCTGAAAAAATTTTGCCACTTCATGTTTTGCCATAGTAAATCCCAAGCGAACTTTGAATGGCTTATGCCAACTTATGGTTCAATCGATCAAGATGTGCATAGTTATTATGAGACTCAAAAGTAGACTGGACGATGAATTTGAATTTTGTCTAACTCGAACAACCATGCGTCTTCATCAATCAAACTAAAATGAGGGAGTGCAACTCGCATTCAAAATAAATTTGTAAAATGAACTTCAACTTCAAGTGATTTAAATCAATCAAAGCAAATGACACCAGTCGTGTTTTTACTACACAATTGTGGTTGTCGGAGCTGTTAGACGTAAACCAAATGCTGGCAGTACTATCCAGTTTAACCTACGGATGAAACATTCTTATCATCTACCACACTGTGAAAATTTTCCACGACTCCAGTTACTTATACTGCTGCTATTCACATTACTGTCTTTTATTCTATGATGTACTCTACACATGGGACAATTTCTCGAAAAGAGTACATTATAGGTATACCTCGTTCTTCTCCGCAATAACAATTTTATCTTATCAAAAATTGTAAAGTATATTTCGCATCAAACCCGTCGACTCTGTTGGTGACTGCATGCTTACGTGCAAAGTGATACACCGGCGGTGACCTGTCTCTTTGCTCTGTAGAAGCTTGACAAATTAAAAAATTAAACAACAATCGCGTGCACTATCTTTTGCGCATCATCTTTGCTTGCAGTCGCCGTGTTTGCGCTGTTGATTCGAATAAATATCGTGTGCTATCGAGCCATTCGCAAACTTGGCAGACCATTATACTGTTTCGTTCTATGTCCAAGTCATAAATAAAATAAGCTTGCCTCAAAACGAGATCACACGCACCCATATGTAGATCTACGTCACAGCCCAGATATTTCAGCGATTTTGGCGAATCACACAATATAAATCGCAACCAACTCAAACGCAACTGTTGTAGTCTATCGGCTAGCAGTCTGGCTGTTTTGAAAACTTCCCTCGTGGTCGTTGTGGTTTGTATGTCAGTCTACCACAACAGCGTGACCCACCGGTGGCAATGGTGGTGGAATCGAAATCAAAATAACAACAAAATTCGGTTTAAAAATAGCTCTGCCATTTCTTTATAGCTAGAGAGCGAGATTCGAGAATGGTTCGTGTATTCGTCGTCACCATCGGCACGCTTGAGGAGAGGCCCGAGGGCGTCCTCTCATACGAATCCAACGGAATTCAAAATTTGCCAATTTGGCTTCATTTCGATCGGTGACCTTCGGTCGTCAATTTATTCGATTATTTAATGAGAAATGATAGTCAAAGTCATGTCTGAGTCAGCTTTCGCGCCAACGAGGACGTTGACCGCGGTAGAACAGTCGACCTTGCGTCAATGGAACCTCGTGGAAGCATGCCTCGGTAGACGAATGGTCTTCTTGCACGTGTAAACGACACAATCAACGTCGATTGCTCTGGCACAAGTTCAAGGTTGTAATCTCGCCCAATTGCCGTCGTGTTTGACGGCGTTTTCATTTGCAATCAAAAATGTAAACAGGAAATGTTCCCGAATCACGGTTGCGGCAGCAGAACGTAATCCTTCCTATACGGTAACATTTAAAAAAGAAAGGGGAGAAGAATGGTACTGAACTCATACAAACAAAACAGAGAATTTTGAAAAGCATTTTCTCCTTTCGAAAACATACCACATGAGGGATTGCGGAATGACCATATAAAGCTGATCAGCACAAAGTGGGTTGAAGATAAATATAACTTGCAGCTTGCGAAATACTGCTTGCTATATCTGCGATATAATTGGTTGGTGAAATGATGAAATGATGCTCGCGAAGAACTAATACTGAAATTGGAAAAAAATTGAACTTATTGCAATCACAGCTAATTGGTGAATGAATCAAAATTACTTATTATTCCTTCCTTTTTTAAATTCCTCTTCTATTGTTCCTTTATCAGTATAGTTTATAATATTTCTTATCAAGGGGTTCTGTGTTAGACAACTCTATCATCCTAATTTGGTAAAACTGAATTGAGCTATTATTAATTTTTTTTTAATAACATTTTACATTGCATTTGCCGTAGCAGTTCAGAATTTTTACAGGACGGCGGGCCAAATTTTTCTGTACGCAAGCAATTTTAAACTTTTTTCAGTATCGACTGCACTGCCCATAAAAGCATAACTGTCCCATATGGATTTTCGAAACAACACCTTTTTTCATCGCAACATCCATGTTTGAACATATACTTTACGACGCATATAAAAATTTACACATTTTGTTTGAAAATGTTGTGAAAAAATATGATGTTGGTGCAGTCCCATATTGAAAAATAAAGGCATAACAGTCTCTATATGAACTTCAAATCCAAATAGCAACTGAAAAACATGAATTGTGTCCAAGTTTATATTTTCTTCTGATCAATAGAAGCATAATGAGTTATCTATGCGGTGATGCCAAATGAATATGACATGCAGAAATGTACTAGAAAATTATGAAAATTTGTATGAGAAGACAAAATTCAAACTTTGAGCGCTATTTTCTCAATGCCTACTAATTCCATATGGGACAGTTATGCTTTTATGGGCAGTGCACCTCTTGGTGAAATTGAGATGAAGATAATTGGTTTTGCTCAGGATTATGGAAAATTCTGCGTTAATCTTACCTAGGAATTCATGAAAATCCTGATTTTGGCGCTGATGATTTTGTTAGAATCCCACATAGATTTCTGTCAGAAATCTGCATTTATTTTCTGCCCGAATTTCTTATGGTGTTATTTTAAAAACCAGCCTTGGGCTATACTGCTCTTAATTTTGAGAAAACCCTTCATCTGCAATCTTTGAGAATGTTTTCCAGAACTTCATAAAAATCTTACGCATAATTCTGTAAGCAGTCAATCTTCACTAGGATTCTTTGGATTATTTAAAAAAAATCTATGAGAATACTTTTAAAGTTTTCCTTGAAAATCTTGTCAATGGTTTTATGAGAACCCTGTTAAAGATTTTGCGTAACACCTGTCCGTGTATAAATATGTAAATCACCCAGGTTATTTGAATTTCACATTTAAAATTCTGAGAGAACCCAAACTATGATCTAAAATTAGTAGTTCATTCAACGGGCCAGGTATGAGAAGAATGTTCAAACTCTTAGTGGGTCGTACGTTGAGCAGACCTGTTATAGGGTATCTTGCCAGACACAGTTCTACTAAAAGATAACTATCAAACTTTTGACAAATACACTAATATTTTCATCATTCAATAAATTACTAGAGTACATGCATGATAATACCTTAAAGTCAGGCACAATTGGTTGGTGTTCGAACAAACCAGACTTGATGAAGTTTTGGCCATGTAAGATAAGAACTATGTACATAAATTTTATACCTTTCCCATGAAATATTGATTTTACCGCGGGGTGAGTGGGTAAATTGTGTAAGTGATAAATAACATGCATATTTTGGTGTGTAATCTTATCTTTCATAATCCTGCGTAGATCTTTGAAGCCATTAATAACCTTACAACAGTAGAACAATTCATGCAATTTTGCGGTCACTATTGTATAATAGTTGTAAATTGTAAATGTGTCAACTGACACTTTGTAACAAATTGATGGCGTGTAATCTTGTTTTGATATTTTCGTTGTAAAAAGTGGCGGAGATTATTTTCTGTGCTTTTCCTATGTTATTATCTCTTATAAATTCAAACTAATATAACAAAATTTTAGAATTTATTCGATGTGAACTTAAAAAAAGCTTAACTGGAACAAAATCATCGTTCCTACCACATGTAGGCTTACAAGATAGTATCCATTGGGAGGACATGTTCTCCTTTTTGGCACTATGTCCTCTTGTTCTCATTTGGGTATGAAATGTCCTAGCCTATTTATTTAATTTGACGGCTCTGTTAAAATATCTTACACGGTAAAAAAAATCTGAAAGTTCGTATCAATGGTTGTGATACTTCTCCCCGAACGCCACTTCCTCGAATACCCCGTTTCCCCGAATAGCTTTTGGTACTCATAATTGTCATAACTTCATATATTTCAATGTGGTAATCGAGATTTCGTCATGTTTGGCAACATGTGTTTATTTGACTCTATGACACTACCCCAAATGCCGTTACCCCGAACGCCACTACGGTCGCCCGAACGGTCACTACCTCGAAAACATAGTGTTTTGAGATTGATAACTGTGAAGTATTGTTGTGTGGAATTTTAATCAATTAGATATTAATACTGTTGTGGAAGCTAAACAGCCATAGCTAAAGCGCACAATAAGATTATACTGAGGATGACAGGTACAAATATGAATGGTTGAGAATTATTTAGAGTTTAGAGTTTCCAGGGCATAGAGTGCTTTTCACACGACATACTTTTACAAAAATGATAAATTGTCAAAGCTAGCTGTCCGTTAATAGCTGTGGAAGTGCTCATTATAATATTAAGCTAAGAAGCATTTTTTGTTTCAGTGAGGATGTAACGTCAGAAAAATATGGAAGATGCTATTGCTGTGTCTAACAATTGGAATACAATATATACCGATTAATTTGATCCATTCAATGATCCGCTGGCACCATAAGTTTCTCATGACGAGATTTCGGTGTATGATCCAAATTTTGTACAACGAATTAAGGCTTATAATGATGTTGATTTAATCAATTTTAGTATTGTATTTACGTAAAAATATGTGACGACATTTTGATTCAAATGCCGAACACTGCGTTTATTTTGTCTCATAGTCCGAACACCTTGACTACTTCGATCGTTAGCTTGTTCAACTGATTATCGATCATAAAAGAGACATATTTTAACACAATTGATAAAATACGAAAACTAGGGCGTTGCATACTAAGACTGGGTGACCATTATAATTATTTCTTGACACAGAAATACATTCAATGCACCGACGAATTTAAATTTCCAGTTGGGACTCATTTACATATTTCATAACGCTAAATGGGGTCGGTGGGTGTCCTCATGATGTTACGGCTCATACAAAATTTTGCAGAATATTTATACAAAAAGCGTTACGAGGGGGTGGGTGGGTGTCAAAATTGATCATTTTTGGCGTTATGAAATAAATGAATGAACCCTTGTGTACTCAACTAAGTATAGATTAAATCTATCATTCTTTATCTTAACTTTTATCCACATACGTTGTTAAAAAAGCGTCAGAGGTGGTATGCAACGTTATCTTGAGGTGTGTATTTTTAACCAAACATCGCTTGAAAAACAAGTCCAATCGTTATAATCTCAGTTACGATTGAAGATTTTCTAATAGGAATACTCGTACAAATTTCACTTTACTGCTATGTCGATATAAATATATCACGTTATAATTTTATACAATGTAGACCACCAAACGGTATTCATACAGCACAATTATGATATAGCGCATAACGCTCATCATAAGTGCGGTTATAAGTGCGAGATTGCACATAAAAGTGAAAGAATACGTCGGGTCGATCTGGTGTCTTAACCGCACTTATTCAGCATGAGATGACGAATAAGTGCGACGTACCAAAGCGATCCGACGTAATCTTGCACTTTTATTCACGATTCCGCATTTCTAGGGAGTCCAGTTTCCAATGCAAATAGAAAATTAAAAGAAAAAAATCTGCCGATACTGAAAATATCCGACGATTGACATTGTTTTCGGTAAATAATTTCATTCCACCTGTGTTCGCCAATTCGCGGCCGCTCATCGCTGAAACTTCTATTTTGGTTGGTAGAGTTTGAAGCGGAACCATCCACAACAAACGACACCCCACCAAACAGTTAAAATCGTGTCGTAGCTTTACTTGCAAAAAATAAAAATAAACGATAGGGAAGGCGTGATGATTTGCAACGCGGCTAATCGGGTAAATCACCGTCCACCATCACCAACAACCGGCTCTAGCAAATAATGTTTTGTTTCCGTGACGCTCGTACACTTCGCGACAATGCAGGGCTGGTAGCGACTGATTGTTTTGAAAATAGGAAGTTTAGGGACCTCATAGGTGAAAAAAGACCAGGCAGGAACCTAAATGAGATCAAACATGGTTCAAGAAAATAAAAAAGGAAATCTAACAGACACCAGAAGAAACCTCTAGAAATACTGCTGGAGAGATTCCTCGAGGAATTCCTGCAAGTATTTTGAAAAAAAAAATTTTTTTTTCGATAAATCACTATAATAATTCTTGAAGCTCTTTCTCGAGGAATCCTTGAAATAATTCCTTAAGAACCCAAGCCTCCGAAAAAAATTGTTGAAGGTATAAGCTAAGTATGCTGTTTCGCTCAAGAAAAGTAAAGAAATTCCTTGATTGAAAGGGTCAAGAAATTTCCTACAGAGAGCTCCCTTTGAAGTGACATTTCTTCTCAACTGCGTACTGCGATCAGAAAAATGTGACTTTCTTGACCATTTCTTGGAAGAAATTTTCAACGCATCGAGATAGGCGATTCTTTTTCGTGTCAGTAGCAAACCGGCCTATATCAGGAGCTGCTAAAATATTAAAAAGCGGAAAAGGAAATCATTGACTTTAGAAACCAATTTGGTAAAATATAAATATTATGAACATTCCATTAGGGATGGTACACAAATTATGTCACGCTAAATTTCAACTTTTTCGCCCCCCCCCCCCTTTGTCACACTTTTTGTATGAGTCTTCCGAAAATTTTGTAAGACTTGTCACGCTTGGCTCGACCCCCCCCCCCTTGGAGCGTGACGTAATTTGTGCATGACCCCATTAAACATAGAGACTCTATAGAGACTTTCATTGAAGACCAAGTCTCCGAAAAGAAACCTGCTACCAGCCCTGTACAAATACAACGACAGCTGTGCGGTATTCGAAAGATCGTCCGACTGTTGTTGTCCCAGGCCAGGCCAACAACGCTCCCTGTATGCAATAATCGCAGAGCAACCGGCGACGACCATTGGGCCTCTCTTTGAACATTTGCGAATTTCGATTCAGTCGGATTCCATCCGCGAAAATGTACACTCTTGCGATAGTGGACACGTTCTCGTAGTCTTCAATCATTTGAAAAAAAAAATATCCTCAGAAAAAGTTGCCGCAACGCGCGTGAATAACTTGAAAGTGCAAAGAAGGAAAATCGTAACGAGTGAAAATATTTAAATCACCTGACCACGGCACTGATTGCGTAGAACTTTTAATTTACCAGTGAACGAGAAAGGCTTTGATTTTGAGCATCGATAAACTTTGATTTTTCGCGGGTTGTGAAAGCGATACAGGTTGTAGGATTTTGAAAAAAAACGCACATCAGCTCACCTTAGAGTACAAATTAAAAAAACTTAGTGATTTTAAGCATTTATTAGTAAAAAAAGACAAAGAAGCAACTCTCCCGTTCAAAGCTAACTCACCTTTTAAAAGTTAACTCAACCGTGATAATTAATTTAACCCAATGATGAAATTTGTTGCCTCAGAGATTTCGAGCATTATGGAACTGCAGATGAGGAGGTGAGTTTCAGAAGTGAATTTGTGTGTTTTGGGTAAGCAGGTGAGCAGCTTTTATTATACATATAATATACATGGTATATTAAAAATTTTAAATCTAAATAATTGAAAGTTGGTTCAAAATAATTATTTGCAATTAAAAAAGGTAATTTTTACTTTGAGAACTATTAAGAAAAGTGTTCTTTTGTCATATTTTGAATCGATGCTAAAATTAGCGTTACCGAAAACCACAACACTGGTTAACAGGTTTTTATCTCCTTTGATTATGTGATTTTATGATACCTACTACATATAATGGAATATGCAACCTGAACATAGTGTTTCCTAATCGGTGGTCCGTAAACCTCTAGGGGTTAATGATAACTTTTTGCATCATTCTCTTTAAGACTATATTTCGGATAAATTTGTAGAACATTACAGCATTAAACTTCGATTAATATCAACTAGAAGAAAACTGCTCCAGTTATTCAACAAAAATTCCAGAGATTTGTTTGTTTATAAAATCGTGAATGATCGGCTGATTCGAAACTTGCTTGCTTCTGAAGAAAATAAGTTTATTTTTATTTATCTCAGATTTTCAGGCAAAGGCTGGCTCATCTCTATAATTAATTTGTTTCATCTTAGCATACTTTGGAGAAGAAATGTGTATTTTTTTTTCTTGAAGTAATATTTTGTTTTCAAATGAGTTAAAAATCGAAGGTTTTTAATTGTTAAAATTGTCATTTTCAAGGTAAAACATCTTCAAGAGCACAAATCTAACGAACAGAACAGCCGTTTAGGCTGAAAACTTGAAGTAAACGAAGTAGGGTTAGGTTTGGCCAATGGGATGGAATGAGCACCCCTTGAAAACTGCATAAATTCTTGAAATTTCATCTGAAAGTTGCATGTTAATGCAACCCCAAAGCTGGCAAAGAAATGGAGCAATATACATGCTACAAGTCAGTGTTTTAAACTCAAAGAAAAAGAAATAAATGAAGTTCGAAAAAACTGCCCATATTGCCCCGAATTGCCCCAAATTTCATAATTTTAGAATGATAAAAATTGACTGTTGGGATGTTTTTTTTAAATTCAATCTTTTTGCATGGAGTGTTTATTCATACTAATAACTTTCAAGTGTAGCGAAAAAATTAATTGATTTATTAGATTATATGATATAATTTTGTGGGCTTCGTAGCCGTGCGGTTAGCGGCGTCAGTCGTTTAGGCGTATTGTGCTACGGAGTGTGGGTTCGATTTCCGCCCCAGTCGGAGAAAACTTTTCGTCAAACGAATTATTATTTTTCCTAAGGTGGCCAAACTGCCCCATTTTCCCCTAGATCGTTGAATATACGCGTCATTATTGTTGCCAATTCATCTCGCAATTTTCAATTAATGAATATTAGTAAGATTTACACTGAAAAAACTGAAAAGGTAAGAACAAGATAAACACCCTTTGTGACGCTATCGCCGAAATTTTTCAATAAATTAGTTGGAATTCTGATGAATAACATTAAATTGATATAACGGTTAAAAATTTCAACTAAAAAATCAACATCACAACGTGAACATTGTCAAAATATACATAGTAGTTAAAAATGTATCTGTGCTATGAGATTCGATCATTTTGAAAGTTATATTTTTGTTGCGCCAACAAATTCATTCATACTTTTTTGGTCGTATAGTTATAGAGCAATCTTCTGAAGATAATCTGAAGCAAAACTTTTATCAAATTTGAATATTATTTCAACTGTTTTGAGTATATCAACGAGTTTGCACTCTTGGGGTAGATGAGCATCATGTTCAAAATTGAGAAAAAATGTGAAATTATAAAACCAAATTTAGTTGTAAGCTAAGCACACGGCAGTGGCGCGGGAAGTGGATAGGACATGTACTAGGGGATCATGGGGCAAGAGCGACACCCGGGGCAAAAGTACCACCTCTAATTTCACGTAGTTCAAATCATTTTTTTATGTTTAACGCAGGATAAGAATAAATAGTGTACTAATTAAGGGTTGTGTAAATATTACAGTTAAAAATGTTTAGTACAAAAAAATAGAAAACTGTCTTTTACTCACCAACGTGAAAAATGCGAAATATTATAGGCATTTAAGACTGGAAAACAAGGTTTGACTCCCAATAAATATAAAACATATTGATTTTTCCGCACAGTACTGATTATTTTCAATTGTTTGATATAGCTGTGAGGAATTTTTTTCGAAAAAGTCCTTTTGACATTAAGTTTTACATATATAAAAACAGTATGTCGTATGGGGCAAAAGGGACACCGCAATTTTCTCATATAAAATCAAATGAACTTTTATTTTTCTTGTTTAATATTGTATTAAATCAATGTTTCCTACTAAATAAAATCAAAATAAACCTTTTTGAACATTTAAAATGGTTTCTGAAAATTATTTTACTATTATTGTTACAGTCAAATAAAATGAGAACTAAATAATTTTCGTAAAATTACTTTAAAACTATAAATCAACTTTTATCCCTCAGTTTTTATCTTAACTTACTCTAGAATTCATCGTTTAGGCGGGGAAATAATAATAAACAAAATTTGTGGCATTTTGCTCTGGTGGTCTTCTTGCCCCATACGAGTGGCAATCTTGCCTCGTGCCTCGTTTAAAAACCTCATAAGAAGGGACATTTTCAAAAATCTCAAATCATCATGTGTTTCTTATATTTTTGAAATTTGAGGTTGTAAAATCAAGCAGTTTTTTTTGTCAAATTTGTTTAATCAAATCGATTTTAAAAGGATATGAATATATAACATAATCATATTTTTAATATGACTGATAACAAAAGTGATCTAATTAATGATTCTATAGGACTGGTAGTACGTTTCATTTTAGAGACTTGATCTCTATTTTAATGCAAGTCTTTAGAAAGTCTATTTTTAAATGGAAGTTTAAAGTTTCTATTTTAACCAAAATTCTCTCTTAAATCTCTTTTTCCTTTTTTTGCTTGCATTGAATCCTGATGCAAAATTGTACAGGCTCCAAAGAAACCTTTAAAGGACTATAACAGTTTCAACAGGCTCTTTAAAATTTTCGTCCTAGATTCCCCGAGGAATAGCTTCAGGAATTATCATAGTAATTTTATTTATAATGCTTTCATGGCTTACATGGATCTCTCCAGAAATTCTTCTACAGAATTATCTACCGTCTCCCGTAAATTCTTCCAGTAATTTTTTGACGGATGTTTAGAAGAATTTGCTCCAGACAATCCTAGAGAACTTCGAAGCTACCACCTCTAGTAACTTCCTCAGAAATTACTTTGATTGTATTTTTTAAAACTACTAGTATTGCATCCAGATATTTTTTCACAAATCCTTCAACCAAATTCTCCAGTTACTACTCTAGGAGATCTTCCGAAGATTTCTAAAGATTTTCTTCCTAGGAAATCCACAAAGGAGTGTTTGAAAAAAAATAGCCTGAGAGTTTTTTTTTTAAGAAACCCTGCAAGATTTCCTCCGCCTTCATGGATTCATCCACGTTCCTCCCAGAAATCCAGAATTCCTTGAAGGTTGCTTCAGAACAATCTACAGCTTCCCCAAAAAAAATCCAATAAATTCAAATAAATTTCTCAAAAAATACTCAAGCATTATTCAAAAGTTTATTTAAGTTTTCACACCAATTAATCCTACAACATTTTTTCTAATAATTCTTGCGATCATTCCTACACAATTTTCTATAGAGATTCTGTCTAATGATTTTCGAGAAATTTCTTTCAAAAACCCTGCGGATACTATCCCGATACGATTTATTTTTTTCTTCTGAACCTTCCTCAAGAAGCCAGGAGTTATTCACTTATATTTCATTAAGGATGACATTTACAGTCACATAAGTTTTATCAGAGGTTCCGTTAGGATTTTCTTAACAAATACCTTACGGATTTATTTTTCAGAAAAAAATTCTTGACATTTCCATGGAGACATTCCTGGACGAATTCATGGAAAAAAAAACTGTCAAGACTTACTTGAGAAACTCTCAAAAAATGACTGGAGGAATTTCTATAGAAATCTTGAAAGGAATTTCTGGAGCAATTGCTGATGGTATATTTAGAGAAATCCTTAGTTGAAATCTTACATTAATCCTGGAAGACAATTTTATAGGAAGCCTCTAGAAATTTCTGGAGAAGTTAAAAAATGAATTTTAAAACACGTTTTGACCGGCAATCTTAGAGGATATGCCAGGGAAATCGATTGATAAATCATTGGATAAAATCTTGAAATAATTAGGGCCTTCATGAACAAAATTTTCAAGGAATTTGTGGAGGAATTCACGTGATTTCTGAAATACAGTCGACTCTCCACATCTCGATGTTCTACATCTCGATATCTCTCCTTATGTCGATGATTTTTTTTCGGTCCCTTCATTCTGCATACATTTTCACTCTCCATATCTCGACATCCTCCTTATCTCGATATCTCCCTATCTCGATGTAATTTTCGTTCCCGGTTTTCTCTCCGTATTTCGATATGCCCATCATCATAGGTTGCTAGACTAGATTTTAGGGATTCAAAACAATTTGCACAGATGAAATGACGTCTATTTGTTTTTAATCTTCCTGGTAACGGAGAGATTTTCAATCTAGTATTCATTAGCAGTTTGTTCTATATCTCGATCTCTCCCTATCTCGATGGTCCCTTCGATATCGAGATGTGGAGAGACGACTGTAATCTTTTGTTACAATCAATTTCTGTGATTCTCCTTGAGAAAATCCAGGTTGAAATCTTAAACAAAATTCTTGGAAACAGTGCAATTTCCTCAATCAACTCATCTTAAACCCGACCAAAATGTCACTTAAACCCTATTGTGTTTGAGCCCCTGAAGTATAGTAACTGTCAATTCCCAGCCCAGGTTCCCATAGGGTTAAAGTTTTTGTTAGCTTCGCTGCGTACAAAATTTTTGCCATCGTTTTGAACGTGGACGCGCCTCTGTCATATGGTGTCCGCTTTGCACAAAACTATTATTTTCAATATTAATATTAACAAACAAAACTGTTGTTTGCATAGCTAAAGACTAGCAGGTTTCTCGAGATCGACAATATTCTTTGGGGTTTTCTATTTATTTAATTTTATACTACATTCACATTGAACTTATGCAAAACTAAACACATAACAAAATATAGAACGATAGATGCGATGTGATATGACGATTGTACAATTTTAGTGTTAGGTAAAGACTCGCTCCCGACTGTCACTATCGATAGGTACATGTGAACTGAAGTGCTAATAGTAAATCTATCTGTTTATCTGTCGCACTTTGCTCTCCTTTCTATGTCTCGAACGTATATTGTGATGATGTGGATGCTGAAGAGAATGATCAATCGATGATTGTTAGATGTGTGTTGAGTGACGACGTCCATAAACCACAGATATGGGGACATCTACTTCGCTTATTCCAACATACTGCCCCCGGCAGAAATAACAATTTCTGGACACTCCAATTACGACGCCGATAAATCCATTTCAAGGGTATTGAATTTAACTGACTGAAACGTCTGCCCCCGGGTGCTCTTTAGGTACTGCGTTTCGTCGGTGCTTCGATGACCACTGGTTAGTGAGTACGGATTGCCGATGGGCTCGTGCATACATGTAAAAAAAGACCAGGTAGCCTGATTCAAAATAAAAGAAATGTTGGAAAGGTCCTCACCTGGACCCCTTGAATTGAGGGCCTTGATTCAAGTTTATTCTGTTATCCGTGATTGACAGTAGTCCGTAGAATAAAAATAGCGTGAATACTGGTAACGTTGATTCTGAACTTTCGGTTGTTCAACAACACTCTGTCCTCTGTTTACTTGAATGTTGTTCGTTGAAGCTGATTCATTGTGCATTATTGAAGCCATGTTGCAAACGACTGTCGCAGTTTTATAGCATTGAGGTGCTGAGCCACTCACTATCCAACCGAAAGTCGAATTTACCAACGACGGGAGTGAAGTGCCCAATGAAATGTAACCAGCAACGTTGAAGATATTGAAAAATATTTCGGCGCCTAATACTACGTCAATTGGCCCGCACTGGTTGAAGTGCGGGTCAGCTAGATGAATGCCGGTTGGAATGGACCAGCTGGATACGTCAACGGAGTTGGCAGGCAAGTTTACGGTGACTTTTGGAAGAATGCATGCCTCGATTGTGGATGTATATTCAGTTAACCGAGACTTTATCGTCGATCGAAACTTCCAACGGACGTTAGTTGATGATTGACCTATTCCTGATATGGGGATATTGGCTGCGTAGCGACGAACGCGCATGCGTTGAACAAAGGCTTCCGATGCGAAGCAACATTCGCTGCCGGAGTCCAACAAAGCCCTTGCTTGGTGTTCAATCCCGTCTTCATCCACCAGAATGATGCTTGCTGTGGCCAGAAACACATTTTTTCCTGCGGTTTGGGATGCGCAGCTGGTAATTCCACTGTATGCTGTGCGTGTATACTGATCAGCTTCATTGTTGCTACGTGGCTGAACTGATACCTGAGACGCGTTTGAATGAACAGCAAATGCAGGATGACTGTTCACTGTAGTTTCATCTGAATTGCATAGCTGTGTGTGATGTCTACCACAGCACCTACGGCAGCTACTCTCTGAAGCACAATTCCTCGCTTGATGATTTCGACGTAAACAATTTCGGCATAGCTGTTGATTCCGTACAAAATTCTCCTTTTCCTCAAGCGTCATTTCCAAGAATTTCTCGCATTGATAAATCAAGTGATGATTGGAGCATGCTGGGCATGGCTGATATGTTGGCTGAACTGAACCGTAGTAACTAGAGCGTTGAGAATTAACTCTTTTAGTAATCGGGGCTACGTCTGTCGAGTTGTTTGTGACAGTTTCGAGGACATTAACCCGATGTTGTAGAAAATCGATTAGCTGCTGAAACTTCGTGGCATTGTTATTTTCAGAAAATTCCTCCCAATCACGACGTGTAACTGAATCCAATCGTGTGCTTAGCAATTGAATTAGAAGCACATCCCAGTATTCGACTCGTTCACCAAGCTGCTTGAGGATTTTGACGTTGGCTTGAAACTTATCGATCAGTAAGTGCAACTCCACGGCAGTTTCACGCCTCATGCAAGGAAATTCGAACAAAGATTGCACGTAAGTTCGCTTCAATCGTCGGGTATTTTGGTAATGGCTCACGAGCAAATTCCATGCAACAGGGTATTGTTCGTTGCTGATGGGAATTGTTTGGATTAGTTCCAGTGCTTCACCCGACAAAGAGGAACGTAAATAATAAAACTTCTGTATCGTCGACAAGTTAGCAGATGTGTGCACGAGAGACACGAATAAATCGTGGAAATTGAGCCAACTATCAAAATTTCCATCAAAAACTGGTAGTTTAATGTCTGGTAGCTTAACATGCGAAACTTGATTTGTGTCTGAAACTCGTACGATTGACGATGATTCGGTTTCATTTAGTTGGAGCAACGTACCCTTTGCCCTGTAGTATAATCTCTCTACATCTGTGCGCTCCTTTAGGTATCCTTCCAGAACGTCATCTGCTTCTTCTAGTGTCTCAAGTTCTCCTTGTACTTCATTAAATTCAGTCCACAATGCGATGAGATTCTCTAAGCGCACGGGTACTTCACGCTTGTCCCGATCGGCTTGGTAGCTAGTGAGAAATGACCCAATCGCAGATAGTGATGCAAGGATGCTGCGTTTTCGGTTCTTCAAACCGCGTAGTTTCCTTTCGGCAGCTGACATATTGATGATCAACGGTGAAAACTGTAAACAGGTAACAGCGTAGACCACACAAGGCACGTGAAACTGGAAGGAACCTTAATTACCTGGTATCAGGCAGTTATTGCCTTTAATTGACACAATCAGACAGCTTTCACTCGGGTAAAGAGATACAATTCCAGTTGACGATGTCTTCTTCTTCAACGAATAGCGTGATTGATTCTCGTCGCAGCGTAAGATTATGACTGCCGTAATGGCCAGTGACTCCCAGGGTATCGGCAACTTTTACATACATCAAAAAGGCTATGTGCGCTACTTAAATTGGCTCGGGATGTTTCAATAGAAACCGTCGTTCTCCGTAGAAAGATCACAGCATCCAGTAGCATTGAAGGTGAACATGCAAAAGAGACTCCGGTAGAACAACTCTTATTGGATTATATTGAATGGAAATGCACTCACCTATGTGAGGCATGAAAATGCCTGATATTATTTCCAACTATAAGCAGCGACGTAATGGCGTAGTCACCATACAATCTTGTGGAAGGCAGCCAGTTTTTGAATGGCGGATCATAGGTACTAGCTAGAGCGGATTCCTTTTCGACACTCTATCCGGCTCGAAGGACCATGTTTGCATAGCTAAAGACTAGCAGGTTTCTCGAGATCGACAATATTCTTTGGGGTTTTCTATTTATTTAATTTTATACTACATTCACATTGAACTTATGCAAAACTAAACACATAACAAAATATAGAACGATAGATGCGATGTGATATGACGATTGTACAATTTTAGTGTTAGGTAAAGACTCGCTCCCGACTGTCACTATCGATAGGTACATGTGAACTGAAGTGCTAATAGTAAATCTATCTGTTTATCTGTCGCACTTTGCTCTCCTTTCTATGTCTCGAACGTATATTGTGATGATGTGGATGCTGAAGAGAATGATCAATCGATGATTGTTAGATGTGTGTTGAGTGACGACGTCCATAAACCACAGATATGGGGACATCTACTTCGCTTATTCCAACAACTGTATATAATGTTTTCAGTGAAACCTCAGAATTTTATTGAAATTTGTTTTTCTCAATAATATTGCGCATTAGTCGGTGTCTTCAGCGGGCTTATTCTTCATCCAAAGAATAAGTGCTGTGAAGGCACCAACATAATTCAACGCAATTCCGCACTTATGAAGCCGCACTTCGCAGTCCAGTAGTGAAAGAAATACAGAATATCTTAAAAGTTCAATTACTTGAAGATGAATACCATCAGATGTTGAAGTTAATATCTTCGGATGTTACAAACATTGGCAAATGAAAGATTCTTCAGTAAATTCCATCTTTTTATGCGGTGGCCGTCTTGCCTCGGAGAATTTTTGACCGAAGATAAAACAGCTACAGTCAACTTATTCTTATTCGATAGTCGGTAACTCGATATGGAGTTGAAAAAACAGTGTGAAAGTTGGTTGCTTGGATCACATTTACACTGGTTTTGTATTCTGTAACTCGATAACTTTTTTAGAACAACAATTGTAAAACTAAACATTACATTTAGGGAAAGTGTACCAGTTATGGCTATAGTGGTTCCCTATTTGATCCCTATTTTTAGTTATCCATTATGTCCATAACTGATACACCTACCTAAGAGTAAATGTTCCAATAGCGGAGGTATTAAGCACGATTCAACTTCATTTGAACGCTAAAAATTCAAAAAGTGCCATACATGTTGTAACGGAAAGTAACGCCCTTTTACCTATTGAGAAACATAATTTTATCGCAGTATCTAACGGCTTGTCAGTGAAAAATAATACCTCGACTATGGGTACTTCCTTTAGTTGCGGTATATTTTCAATATGTGTTCCTATAGTTGCGGTATCCGTTGGTTTCTTATGGGACCCTCCATTATAGGAACACTTTACCGCAACTATTGGTACAAGTGAGAAAAGTTTTATCGGTTTTTGTGGTATTTCATCAATTTTGAAGCAATTCGAACCATGTTTTCAAGTATTTCGTGTATCAACAAGCCAATACGTCGATTAGTAGTGTCGGTTATGTGGGTAATTCAATGAAATCAGAATTAATGGTACTACCGCAACTATTTGAACACCCACAGCTAATGGATCACTTACAACATTAAATGGATTAAATGGATAAATTGATGTGTAATTTGCGAAAAAGTTACACGTCTTCTGCTCATCCAACCACAACGCTTTCTATTATATATGCAATGCCTAGCCGAGAACGCATTATTTATTAGGTATTTAAAGACCACACACTACTCGCCAACGACGTGTTGGACGACATTTGTATTGTGCGGGGTGTGTATAGGGAGTCGTTTAAGCTCTTCTTCCGTTTTTTGTTTGATAAATACCTTACTAAGCTTCCAGTCGTTTTTCGTAAAATGTAGACAAAAATATAGAAAACTACATTTAGCTAAAACTAATTCTTGTTTGAAACAAATATGATGTGTTGCAAACTTAACAAATATCAATTTTGAACAGAACGATGCTTAAAAATTGAAAATAGGTCGGAAAATTACAAATTTATGTAAAATTTGCGTTTAAGACGCTTGCACCACTTCCAAATATTACTATTTTGGCACTAATTTGGAAAATCCTGTTGTTATATGATATGAATCCAGAAGCGCTCACGAATTTTAGGTTTTAATTCATTTGAAATATAAGTCACGTCTTACTGAAAAGTTTAATTGGACACAACAAAATTCTAGTCATTATTTATGAACTGGTTCCACTGGAACGATGAGTACATTCCGGGTGAAAACTGGTGCTTCGCGAAATCTTCGAAGAATTCCAACACTTCTGTAAGTTTTTGGCGAGTTTCGAGCAAAACCTTTGATGGATCAGTTGAAGGATTCTCTTCTCGATGATTTGTGGCGGTTTATTTTCTTTCCAAGCTACCCAAGTAACCACTAGGCCTATGATTGCCTGTTTGGAGATTATAGGCTAATATATGGCATGCCAGCTGTATAATAGAACTCTATTAGCTTGCAGGGCAAATTAAAATGTTAGTTGATTACTTGGGTATGTACTTATCCCATTCTTAGGCGATATCGTTAGTTCATCACCCTTCGTTCGAATGCTCTTTCGATCGAAGCCCGTTTTCCATTCCCGTCTACGACAGCAAAATCAAGTGGGCCTTGGATTCGAACAAATAGGATTCGATCGAGAACAAGATCTTCAAACAATTTACACTTCGCAATCAACATCGCATTTAACATGATATTATTTCTTACCATTTGCAAAAAGTTCTCACATCGAATCGTGTTTTGAAATTACATTTCATATAGAATCATAGAATCTCAAAAAGGACCGTAAATGGCTTGCGAACCACTGTTACAGCCCATATGGGTCGTTCTAGGCTAAGTGTCCACAGCTGTAATCAACCAAATTTTGTTAGAGTGTTGATACAGTTGCTAAGTAAAAAAGCCAAATGTTTATTCCGATCAAACCACCCCTCGGCCTATGGGTCCAACCTTCCTCGTGATTGATTGATTGCGTATTTACGACTTTTAACACCAGAAGAGTGATTCGTGTCGGTCTTGTGGGATTTAAAGTTTACAGTTCAAAGTCCAGTTTCATTCAAAAAATCTTAGTAGTATTTTCTTCATTGATTAAGAATTAAGCGAAAATGCATAATTGTGCTTACTTTCTTAAGCTTATGCCATAAAAACAATCAGACCAAAAGAAACAAAAAAAAAACTACAGCATTTTTGAAGAAAATAGTTTGAGGAATCCATGAAAATATTACATTCTAGATACTTTGTTGCCAAATATACTTATATTCAATTTCGAAACGGAAAATTTCGGTGGACTTACCGTATGTTCACGTTGTCTTCAGAGTACTGATAAGTGATTTTTGAACTGAGTTTGTATGAATCGCATCACTTACCAAGGTGAATCCTGATCATTCAGCTATGATCACTCCCAACTAACAAAACTGCTTCCCATGAAAACCATGGAGATGCAGAGATGATCTCGGTCTCTAGTAATAATGGATGTCACACTAACATTCCTTCCCTTCCCCGATGATCGTAATGACGTGGCCGGCGCCGTTATTGACTTTTTAATGTTTGGAGTTCTCGAAAGTGTATATTAAAGTTGGAGAGCTAATCCCAAGCTACATCTCTTGGTTCCTTGGGCAACTTCGATTATTCTCGGAGTAGCAACAACGAATTGTACGGTCATCAATGCTTATGCTAATATTTGACATGGTCTTGCAAATGTCTTGCACAGTCACTGAGTTGCACAAAGTAAAATGTTTATTCAGAAATATTAGAGCAAAGCAGAAACATCCCATTTGCATTTCTGTTTATATGCAAACGGAAATGATCCCACAAGAAAGCACAAAACAAACAAAAAATGAAGAATTTGCTGTACAAACAAAATCGCGAATCTATTGGGTGTCACACTTTCAAGTTATACGAGGACCGTATCACATATTCATATGATACCTGACTTTAAAGTGCTGAAATTTGAATCGTTTCCGGTGCACGTCTCATTTGTTGATATCAAACTTACCAGTTGAATAATAATCATCCCATTTCTTTGTTCTTCTTTTTCAGTGAGCCAATTAGTAGTAGTAATCGTGCCACCAAGCGCACGATTTCTTCTTCCTCTTCCTCCTCCTCTTCGTCGGCAGGCTTCGACTCCTACTGTGTTTCGTTGGCTGTAGGACCGCTGTGGTGGTCCTGATGTCCCACAATCCCGAACGGACCACGATAGGGCGTCTCCCTTGAAAGGTAACAAACACCCTCTGGATGAGCTTTAAAGGTAGTTCCGTTTTTCTTATCTGTTAAATTTTCAACCGCCAACAGAATACAATCGCAAGACATCTATCGATTCGACAACCACCGCTTCGTCTGAGTTTACCGATTATGACGATACCGAGTCGACCGTAGAGTTCATGAACCAACATGAAGCCGCCGTCATCCAGGAAGTGCTGAACCAGCCCACGCCAACGCAAATCTCGCTGAAGTTGTTCGTCACTCCGCAGAAGTACAGCGTCTGGGAAACGGTAAGTGCGGTATTTTGGAAAGTAACAACTGGCAGTGGAAGTTTACTAGAGTGCAAAAGGTCTGAAATTTACCCATGGTTAAGTGTACTGCGAATTAGGGCGGTTCAAAATTTAAAAATGTTTGAAAATCCAATCTCCCATATCTTCCTTTAAAAAAAAATAGTGTTCTGTGAAATTTTCAGCTTTCTATGTGATGATTTAAAGGTGGCCCAAAGACAATGAAGGTTTATATAGAAATTACTATGGAGATATTTTGAAAAACGTTCCAAACACGTCCGTACTGTAATGTATGTTCAAACTTGTCACATAGTGAAAACTTTTGAAGAACTTAATGAATGACGTTGCTGAAGAAACAAATTTCCTTTAAGTTAATTTTGTTTGGGATTTTTGTAGATATTTGCTGGGCTATAATTCCATATGAAGCTACATAATAGCAAACAAACTCATTAATATCCGTCAGATTGAGTAGCTCTCTTCAGAAATTTTCTTTATTATGGTTTGAAGAATGAGTTTTCACTATGGGATGATAAGTTTGTACTTACATTCCAGTACTAACGTGTTCGGAACATTTTACAAAATTTCTCCAATTTCCATATAATCGTCTTTGGGCCACCTTTAAATCACCACCTAGAAAGCTGAAAATTTCACTGAACACTATTTTTATGGTAAGAATGGTAAAGAAGATATGGGAGATTGGATTTTCCCATAGAACATCTCATGTCTGAACAACTATGAAAACATACTACTACGAGTTGTAATGTTTTGAATTTTTTCGGAGTTTTGATCTATTCACATATTGTATCAGAAATTTCTCAGAAAAAAAAACTTCTATTTCTACGAATTTTTGAATAAGATCCAATACGGCTTGAGACCAAGGAGAAGAAACTGTATTATTAGATCCCAAAATCCGACTGGAACGTCAAAATCTTCTCATAAAGAATTATCTCCAAAATTTTCCGGGATGTTGTATTAACTTATTCCAAAAAAAAAAATGAAGGAAATTATCTAAAGGCTCCCTTAAAAAAATACCCAGGTAGTAATTCCCTTGTAATTCCTGAAAAGATTGGTTCAAAATTTAGTAACAACTCTTAAATATTCCTCTAAGCATTCATACAGGAATTCCTTTTAAGGCAATTATTCACATATTTTAAAGAAATTTCTTCAAATCGTTCAGAAATTTCTTAAAGGATTATATAAGAGGTTGAAGTAGAGACTACGAGTCGTCACCTCACTTTTTATCTACGATACTATCAATAGGTAGGTAGTGTGGTAAACAGGGTCCTAAAGCCCTGTCTCAATTTAAGTACCAATCGCCCAAGTTTAGGCCAGAAAAACATGTTTACTCAATTTTTAAATAATTTTCGTTGGTTTAGATCAAAAAAACATATTTTTTCCGTTTTTTTAATTTGTCGCACCCCTTGGTTTAAACTCAAAGTTTTGGTTAAATTTTGTTTTCCGTGTCCCTTCCGAAATGTCAGGTAGGAACAACCCCAGTGTTAAAACTAAAAGCCCTGTGGCAATTTTGTCGACAATGTGAATGTCAAACATGTTCAAAAGTGTCAAGGTTCATATTTGGAAAAACTTTTAAAATTAAACTTTAAATATGTTGTAGCCGTTATTTGAGCTGGAAAACTTGCTAAAGTAGTTGCAAGAACATACTCTTTCGTATTATCAAATAAAAACAAGAATTCATTAAACATTTTAGGACTAAATTCACCATCCAATGCTAGAGACAAATGATTGAAATCAACTATTTGAAACATATTCTACTCCATAAGTGCACAATAGGCCGTCCCTTATTTTTCGAAAATGCGAAATGTTATAAGTTCGTAATTGTAAAGTGCTCGTTTTGGTGAGAAAAAAATCAGGTAAAAATTTGAAGTCCGTACTTGGATGCTAAGTGGTCCCCCAACGGCCCTGAAGGTATTAGGCGTAGATGACCCCGTACGCATAATCGAGCTCGCTGCTCTAGTGCATGCAGCATGAGTACGAAAAGCCACCACTAACAAATTGTCCTGAGCGCGTTGATAATCAACATAGTAGTTTATTTTCTTTGGGATGATTCAAATATTATGTAATGCAATAATTGCCAATTCACGACCCCCTCCCTCCCCCACGTAAAAGCTTTTGTATTAAAAAAAAAATGTTTTTTGTATGGACCCTAACACTACGGAAGACCCTCTCCCTCCCCCTGTTGCGTTACGTAATATTTGAACGGTCTCTTTGTAGTTCTGAATCTTATGTCAGCGTGCAGTGTTATGAAGATATCCACAGTATAAATTATTATTTTTCTTCGAATTCTATGCTGATTAACAATTTATTACTTTTGGATTTCCGTACTCATGATGCGTACACTAGAGCAGCGAGCTCGATTTGGCGCACGGGGGTCATTTACACCTAATACCTTTAGGGTCGTTGGGGGACCACTTAGCGTCCACGTACGGACTTCAAATTTTTACCTGATTTTTTTCTTACCAAAACGAGCACTTTACAATGACGAACTTATAACATTTCGCATTTTCGAAAAATAAGGGACGGCCTAGTGCACAATTGTTGTAAAAAATGTGAATTTCTATTTGTAGAGCAGGTCGATTTGAGGTTAGGGAATTGTCACTTGTTTTAAGTAATCACTTCAATTTCTTTCCAATAATTCAATCAAACAATTGTTCCTGATAACTCCTCTTTGAGACTGCCCTAAATGACTCTTGACACCTTTCAAAGATTCCATTCCTGAAAAAAAAACTCCAAAAAACTTGATGACATACAATATGTGATTCATTAACAAACTGGTTCAAAGATATTTCTGAGTAATCCTCACATGAGGTATTTTAGAGATTCCTTTCTAAATTGCACCGAACTGAACTTAATTATTTTGCGTTTGGAATTCTTTTAGTATTTTCTAAGCAATTTCACTCTGATTTTTGACAAAGATTCCCGAAATAAAGCCTTGGACAAGAAACATAACATATGATAAAACTAATAACAAAAATGGTACAGCAGTTTCTTTTAGGACAACCCTTGAGTTCGTTCGTAGAATAGAAATTTGGAAAATTTATTAATAAATTTCCTGAAGAATTCTTTCTTCAAGAATTCGATCAAGAATTTCAGTGGCCACTTTCAAGCAAAAAGTATCAGGCAACAACTATCCCGATGGATTTTTCCTAGTATTCAGGAACTCTTCCAGGAGACTAGCATACGCTCGTCATACACAGTTTGTTTTTGTTTTCCTCAAATAATCTTGCACATGCTTTCCAGACTCATCAAAATGCATATGGAAATATTACCCAATTTGAAAATTTTTTACCCGGATTCTGGGTGTTGTTCGAGACTGAGTGCATATTGTTTTCCTCTAAGGTTCACAACTACATCTACACTGGGGCACCCATACCATTGGGCGTGATAACCACTATGTCCAAGGTGTGGTCCAAAAGCTTCATCTTAGAATTTTTTTTGTCGTTTAGAAGATGTTCGAAAAATTCATACAAGATGTTTTTATTTTTATTCTCAAGATTTATTGATTCCAAGATTTTTTTTTTGAGATTTCCTTTCCATTCCTTGTTCAGAAGTCCATTTTCAGGTATTTCTCCATGTGATTTTTTCTATAATTTACTTCATAATTTTTCAAACATTTGATGCAATTTTACAGAATTCTAGTATTCCATCAGAAATTTCTCCACATAACAAAATTACAAAATTCCTCCCAGAACAAAAAAATGCTTTCGAATATTCCATAAGTTGCTCCAGGAACCACTGTATAACATTGTAGAATTGCTAAAAAAAACCTTAGAAAAACTCATGAATAAATCTATAAATGAACTTCTGATGCATTTTCTGGAGGTATGCTTATATGAACTCCTAGAAATGCTTCTGGGAAATTACTTTTAATGTTTTGGAGAAGTTTCTATAGCAATCCTTGGAAAAATCGTTGAATGAATTTTTAAAGATTTCTCTTGCGATCTTGGAGAAATATCTATTTTAAATGTGTTAATTCTGAGTGAATCCAAAAAGCAAAGTTTTAATGGTTCTTAAAGGTGTCATCTTTAGAAGTATTTTATTGAGAATCATCTAAGAAAATGCTCATGACAGGGATTCAAGAAGAAATTTATGGAAAGGATCTTAGGCAGTAATGTATTTAATAATGCACTAAAGGAAGCACAAGACATGAGTTGGACGATTTTTGGAAGATAATATTTTGTGCTGTTTTGAAGAGTAAGCTAAAGGCGAATGGGAGTATCGCAAAAAACATCAACAAACTTGAAATTAAGGTGATTAAAGAACGAAGCCACACCTTAAATTTTCAAGAGCACAAGACTTGAGAACCAAACAGCGCTCCGCGTTGAAAATTTATCCCCTTGGTCACCACCAGCAAGCATGTAATTTGATTGATTTTCAACGCGAACTGTTGTCAGATTCTCCAGTCTTGCGCGCTTGAAAATTCAAAGTTTGGCTTCATTTTATAATCTTCTTAAATGGAATAAACTTCCAAAACGATGGATGAAAATACTGTGTGCCGGTTAATGAATAGTATTCTGAAGAGAGTCCAAAAATTTATTTGGAATCGGAATATATTTTTTTCGTATTTTTTAAGGACATATGCCAAACCTCAAATTTTCAAGAGCACAAGTCTAGAGAACCAAACATCCGTTCATGCTGAAAATTTAATCGATTGGTCACTAGCTGGTGGTGACCAATCGATTAAGTTTCAGCTCAAACGGCTGTTCGGTTCTCCAGATTTGTGCTCTTGAAAATTTGAAGTTTGGCTTTGTTTCATCTTCACCTTAAATAGAATTCAATTTTGTTCATTTGTATACGTATTATGCCGTATTGTGTATGTTCCAATTCTTAATGAGCCACATCTTAATTAGACAATATTTCTGCAATAATTCCTAGAGGAATTCAAGAGGAAATACCTTAAGGTATTTGTTGAGAAATCATTATTGGCAATTAGACGAAAACTTTGATAGATCCTTGAAAAATTCCTGGATCAATCCTTGAAGGAATGTACGGGTTGCTCTTTCAGTACCAAATAAAATTGTTATCTCTGTACCAGTCCAACACCTGCCGCGTGACAGAGGCAGCATGCTAAATTTGGTTAATATAATGTCTTGGGCGAAAGGCGCTTCTTGAGGAACCCATCTTAGTGAAATTGCCCTTAGATTTCTTTGTCAATTCGTTCGACGCTTGATTCAACAGCTTTCAGCGCCTTTTTACATTTTTTTTTATCACCATTACTATTTAAGGTGAAGATAAATCGCAGCAATACCTCAAATTTTCAAGAGTACAAATCTGAAGAAACAATCAATCGTTCACACTGAGAACTAAATAGATTTGTTACTCGCTCATGGTGACCACTCGATCAAGTTTTCATCTAAGTTAATATAAGGCACACAAATAAACGGATTTTTTTTAGAGAAACAAGAAATCACACTTGTCCTATGAATATTGAACTATACTTTTAACTAAATTGCTTATTTAACGTTGTAAACTTATAACGGAAACACCCTAAAACAATAAAATATTCTATCCATTTTCCAGGTCTTCAACCCGTTGGACAACATCCTTTATGTGAACCTGCCGTCGACCATGACGCACGAGGCATCGAAGCATTCGTTCATCTCTCTGCTGGAATTCGCCGAAGAGAAGCTCGAGTGTGACGCCGTAGTCCTTTGCATCCGCAAGGACCGCCTCGATCGTCCAAATCTGGTGCGTACATTCTCATTTGTCGGTTTCCAACCTGTCAGCCCCAAGTCACCATTGGCGCCACCTCACATTGAAGAGCAGCAGAAGAACGACTATCTCTTCATGATCTACAACATCGAGGAGTGAACCAACTCATCAGTGAAACTCAGACCAAGCCTGGTGGGTGTGTATTGATCAAAATCAAATCTTCGCCGATTGCCGCCCTTCGAACATTTATATCCATCATTAGAGGGAGCGTTCATAACATCGAACGGACCGAAGTAAGAACCTATTGAGCTGCTGAGCTTCGATTGGTGGCAGGTCGTCGCATACCAAATCAGTGCGCTTGGTGGGTTCGTTTTGATCAATACGCATTAGACCGGAATACACGTAATTACATTAACAACAACAGAAAAAAAAACTAGAACATACACCCATAAAGTTAAAGAAAACAGAAAACATCTCTCTTTTCGAAAGATTACAATACCAGCATTAAAGTGAACTAACAATATAAGCTAATACATAAGAGCAAACATAATCCTAATTATTCCCGATGTCGAAACTTGCGATTTGTAATTGTTTTAAGAAAAATGCTTCTATCATTAAATAAACAGAAAATATACAAAAAAAAAAAACCAAAAAACATAAAATTACAAAAAAAGTTAAAAAGTAGAAAATCTTTTGATGAAAAAATCCTATTTTTTACAAAAAAGACCCAAAAAAAGAAACAAAAATATTAAACTAGAATCTATAAGGAAAAGGTAAAACGAAATTAAAGATATACAAATTAAAACAAAACAGAACCGTTGAAGTTCATCAATTGAGTCAAAGAAGCGGACGCCGATAGAAGAGCGAAAAAAGGAGTGGAATCGAAACTTTTGTCTATCAAGTGAGTGATTCCTTCGATAACGAGCGAGTTCTTACTAATGGAACTGCTAAAAGAAGCCACGCTTCTTACCACTGCACAAGTAGTGCATCGAACAAAACAGAAAAAAAACGCGGAGAGCAAAGAGGCAAGACTTGATTTTTTACGAAGGAAAAATTCATGCGAGACGGAAGCATAGATACACACTAGAACGAGATTTAGAGGAACCGCCAAAACAGCGTATTGTACACTACACAACTACTTGTACTTATTTTACTTACTGTCCACACACTAATTTCATACAACACAGAAACGGGTTGCGGCGAGGCAGAACAGGCCTCAGCACCCGATGGTATTGTAATTGGACGCAGCGTTTAGTTCGACTTTGTCCTGCCGACTCCACGTCGGAAAAGTTGAGAGGTTTTCGTTTTTAAGGAACAAAAATTGATCGAAACATCAGATCACACTCTCCATCCAATGAACTTGAGAAAAGAAAAAGATAAACAGATTTTTTTGGTTGATACAGTTTTTAACTTTATGTGGGAACAATTAAGAAAGAAAGATTTATTCCTGGTATAATTTTTGTATTGCTATTATATCAGTTTTATATTTTTATACCTATTACTTGTTACTTTAATTAATGAACAATTAAATCTTACATCCTACAATTATATTATTTTATTGCGCAAAAATACCTCTTTGGTTTCGGTTGAGACCGAGGCATTGACGGAGGTTTCAACAGTAGCCAGAGAAATATTCAATAATAACGTAGTATAATAACAATGAATGTGCAGACTTTTACATATTTTTATTATTACCATTTATCAGTGTTTATCAAAATTGCTAGCATGAATTGAAAATTAATAAAACAACTATTTTAGGTTTCTTAAACAGGACACTTAAATTGTGCGAACTGATTTGTTATCCGAAATGATCCAAGACCTGGTCGATTACTATGAGGAACAATAGCGATAGTGATAGTGATAATATATAGCCTCACTCCAGCTACGACACGGATGGGTCGTTGTGCGTCGTTGTTCGAAACTTTACACGTGAGCGTCTCGTACTGTGCTCCAATGCACATTGGTCCAGAAAGCAGTTTTACGCGGAAAGACGCATTTTGAGCTTTGGGAATGAAACATTAGACGAAAATGGTCTTTCACAAAGCTGTTTGTATAAGTTAGGCCCTTTGTTTGGTGTTATTGAAAATTAGGGTGGTCCACATTTGAAATGATACAACTAACTTTTTAATTTGGTAGGCAGTGCACGTTAATTTGGGACACGGTTATTCTTCTTCTTCTTGGCATTACGTCCTCGCTGGGATAAAGCCTTCTTCTCAGCATAGTGTTCTTATGAGCACTTCCGCAGTTATTAACTGAGAGCTTTCTATGCCAAAGTTGCCATTTTCGCATTCGTATATCGTATGGCAGGTACGATTATACTCTATGCCCAGGGAAGTCAAGGAAATTTTCATTACGAAAAGATCCTGGACCGACCGGGAATCGAACCCAGACTCCTTCAGCATGGCTTTGCTTTGTAGCCGCGGACTCTTACTACTCGGCTAAGGAAGGCCCGCTTATATGAAACATTTAGATTCTCGCTCCAGTCCACTTTTTGGATTGCATTTGGGTCCCATTACAACTGTGCTAAATTTCAGCTCGATAGGTGAAACTATATTTTAGCGCCAGCCGTTCAAAGTTTGTATGGGATTTACTATGGGAGAACTTACTTTTGCAAAGAAAAATCGCCAGTGATCGCCCATTGTCCTATATAAAAATTCTAACGCAGACTTTTTGAGCGTGTACAGATTAATAAGCTGTGAATGTATGTGGGACCTTTCTGTAAAAAGAAGGTTTTATTCGGGTTAACCGAAAGGCCATATTAGCGACACCAACTCTCGATTACCTGAAGAGCACTTTGCATAAGGTCGAACAGGATTGTTATGCACATACCAACTATCAAAGCTAGAATGTCGTCGGCAAATAATAAGTTGGAAACCCACTATTATAGAGTTGCCTCAATAGCATATCTGCTACGAGATTGATTCTGTGACGAACCACCTTTGAGTTCGGACGCGCTTTTTTAGCGCTCTTGTAAATATTTTACAACTAGACTTCTGACCCCGGGCCCGCGCGCGTACCAGTCAGTCAGAACTTCAATTGTATATATTTATTTTCTCTTTTTGACAACATAGCTCTGCGCGCTTCTCGTGCTTAGCCAGTAATAGCAATTCAACTTTTTTTTTTAAACCCACGCCGCGCGTCAGCGTATCAAAGTAACTTTTTTATCTTTACCCCGCGTGAGCGTGTATTTCAACCATGCCGTGTGGTGTTACATCGTGCAGCATTAGTGACGATCGCTTTCTTTGGAGGTGTGAATACTGCAGCAAAAAATACCATGCAGCGTGCATCGGAGTGCAGCGTCATCGGGAGCACATTATCACCGCATTTATGGTGCCTATGTGTGCTGACTGCCAGGACATCTTACGGAAGGAAGCCGACGTGAGGAAACTACTTCACCAACAGGAACAACTTCTGGAAGCAATCCGCTCCCAAACAGATGTAAACCAACGAGTGGCCGCTGACATAAAAAAAATTTACTCAATGTCGGAACTTTTCGACAGCATTGAGCTGTTGCTAAATGACCTGAAAGAAACAGTAAACAATAATAACGGTCAAATTACAAGCACAGTCAGTCAGCACGTAAATTTGTGTGACTCATGCATGCACTCCATAATTAATGAGTCCAACTTGGTGATGTCGCAAAAAATCGCCGAGCTTTTGGACAAACGGCTGACTAATGTCCACAAAGACATTCTACGACTAATGAAAAAAAACCGAGAATCTTTCGATCCTGAATAATGACCAAACACTTAAATAGTGCAGATTCACTTCAGGAAATTCTCGAGGAAATAAAATTTGTGTCCGCAACTATTTCTACGTCAAAAATAACTGAAAATAAATGCCCTCAAACGAGTTTGGAGGCAACTAGCAAAAAGTTTAGACAACAATCAAGTGTCTGAGCAGTCACATCAACATCACCAGCAAAAACATTTGAAAAAATCAAATCCACCCCATCTGGAAAACGGTAATACTGCCATCGCTGCTCTATTTGCTGAACGTCGAGCAAAGTTTTCCAATTCAAATGCAGCAGCTCAACTAAAAATTAACACCTCTCGATCTGGTTGGCGTACCTTAGGAAACAAACGGTGTTGGAGGCAGGATTGGTCTGCATACGACTTAAAGCAGACTAATCTACAGCTTCAGGAAAAAGCTGCCGAAAAAGCCAGACAAAGGAGAAAACGAAGAAAAGAACAGATCTCCCGAGTCAGTTATGAGCAAACCGTAGACAGTAGAGCTAAACCTAAACTACAAGAACGAAATCAGGGCTTGGTTTTAGACAAAGAACTACTGGCGATCGCCAAAGCCAAATTTTCCAGTCCACCATCTACCACCGACCATCCTATTTCCGGTCTATCCGTCCCAAAGAAAATCAACTTCAGAAAGGGTGAAACTATAAACCCTTATCGGGCGGAAAAGCAGAGCCAGCATTCTTTATACGGACTTTAGCAAGGCATTTGATGGCATAGACATACCAATGCTACTTTTCAAACTAAAAAAAATGGAATCGAGCCAAGACTGCTGAAATGGCTTGAATCGTATTTAACTGACCGCCAACAAATAATAAAATTCGAAGGAAACAAATCAAAACCAATTCAAGTCACTTCGGGTGTCCCTCAAGGCTCTCATTTGGGACCTCTTCTTTTTATTATGTATGTAAACGACATTTCCTTCATTTTCAATAAACTCAATTTATGCCGATGACATGAAGCTCTACCTGGAAATAAGAAATGAAGAAGACATCAATGTATTCCGCAATGAAATAGAAAAATTCTACATATGGTGCAAAAAAAGCCTATTAGAACTGAATGTAAAAAAATGCAACCCAATATCATTTAGCAGAAAAAGAACGACACCACGCATTTCAATTTCATTAGGAAATCAAAATGTGGAAAAATGTGAAAGAGTAAGGGACTTAGGAGTAATCTTAGACTCTAAGCTTTCTTTCGTAGACCACTACAATACAATAATTCACAGGGCTAATAACATGCTAGGGTTCATAAAACGCTTCTGCTACAACTTTCATGACCCATACACAATTAAAACTCTATATATTGCATATGTAAGATCAATCATGGAATACTGCAGCATTGTATGGTCTCCTTTCTCAATGACACACGAAGAAAGATTAGAATCTGTACAAAAACAATTTCTACTATATGCTCTTCGTAAATTAGGTTGGACATCATTTCCACTTCCACCCTACAAAGCACGCTGCATGCTTATTGACATACAAACGTTGAAAGAGCGGCGTGAAATCGCAAGAGTTTCATTTGTAAATGATATCGTTTCGCAACGTATTGATTCTACAGAAATTTTATCAAAATTAAATTTCTACGCTCCTTCTAGGCAACTACGAAATCGTAACTTATTCTTGACAAATCATCATCGAACAAATTATGCCAAAAACGGCCCCCTAAATCAAATGATGGCCATTTACAATCAACATTGCGAAACTATTGACTTTACCATGTCTCGGCAAAATCTAAAAACATACTTCAAATCCATAAGAAATCGCAACACATAACATAAAACAAAATGAAATGAACATTACTTACACTACACTTTCTTTTTCAATATTTTTTATAAATTTCATAATTTTAGTATTAAGAAATAAAACAAAAATATGTATATGTAAAATGTACTAGTCTACGTCGGTTGACGAAAATAAATAAATAAATAAATAAATAAAATAAATAGATTCTCAAAAATAATGTTAAGACTTATTGTAGGTAGCCCAGTGTAATGAATACTTTTAGTTAGCTGGCAATAAAAAGGAATATTTGTGCCAAAAATATTTAATACGATACCTAACGATACTGAAGGATTCCATTTTCAAACTATTCAAGAGCTGGGCTCAAGTGCTATGTAGCTTGGCGAAGCCGATATCCCATGTGGATAAAATAAAATTTTGAAATGTAAAAAATCACCTAAAAATAGGTTAACTATACGATGATGATAAATAGTTCCAAAAAATGCAAAATCTGGCCTATCAGAGTAAAGAAACTCCATTAGAATATGGAAAATCTATTTTAAGATTTATTCCCTACTTTTGTATGGAATGGAATCACTGTGAGCTGCAGTAATGAGCTTTAGGCTCTCTTTACGCTCATGCTCTCATGTGTAGCTTCATGTAGCTCATTTCACTTAGGGGCAATGGGGGCAATATGAGCCACCCAGGATTTGACCTCAAAAACAGTGTTTTAAAGTTCAGTGTCATTATGATCTGCTAGAGAATGATTCAAATAGCCACTATAATGAAAACCGTAAGAATATTCGTTTTAGAATTCGAAATATTTACAAAAATGTGCAAATTTGTCCTTTGACGCGAAAAGCTTATAATTTTGACAGTTTTCAATTAAGGCTATAAGACAATTATAATTATTATTCTAAATTTTTCCAATGCACTGAAACTTTTGACAATACTGAACAATTTGACGAAATTAGATTTGTTCATAAACAAAATTATTGGAAAACAGAATATTATTTAAAAAGTGAAGGGGAGGGGCAAAATGAGCCACCAAGCAAAAAAGAAGGTGTTTTGAACATCAAAATGCATTACCTAAATGTACTAAATCATCTTTTTATCTGCATAGTCACCTTGGTGCACCATTACAAATGGAACAATTTGCCAGAAAATAGGTTGAACCAAGTGTTGCCATTCAATACTAGAATTACATGGTCGGTTTACTACGTGTTATGTATTAATCAAAAATGAACTGTTAGAATTAATAATTTCAATGAAAGTTAATAAACTTAACTTTCATATACTGTGCCGTTTATCATTAGCTCTTATCTAAATTGTTTTCAATAAAAATCATACGTTTGAATGAGGTGGGCTGACGGGGTTGGTGGTCTGATGGCTACCGCTTTTGCTTCATATGCAGAAGGTCATGGGTTCAATCCCAGGCCCGTCCCTTTCCTCGTACTTTGTAGTTGTATATCTCTCACTTGCTTCTATCTTCCATTCTAAATATATCACACTCAAACTATTCGTTCATAGCAAACGCTAGAACCAGAGACGGACAAGAAACCGTTTCCCTAACGCTTCCTACTTCCACGCGCACGCCTTTCTTACGCTTGATACATAGGCAGTCTGCTTAACCACAAAAGCAAACCTCTCTGCCATGCCTTTCCCCCAATCCATACACTCCCGCATGAACTGACGTGAATGCAGTGGAATATACGGTCTACGTGGGAGTCAGTTCAATGCATCATCAATTCCTCCCCCTTCCCCACATTGGTCTGCATTCTGACGTGGCAGGTGCCATTGTTGCCTAAAAATAGAAGATCACCAGCACTTATATACTGATGGTGTATATTAGTCCCAAGCAGTCATTCGATTGGTTCCTTGTGTAAGTGCAGCTGATCTGGCGATACTGGAGTGCATCCACGGGCGGCCAATCAAGCTCAAATCAAGCTCAAAGCTCAAGCTCAAAATCATACGTTTGAATGAGGTGGTTCATATTGCCCATATTGTTAAACAATAGTTTTTGCTGTTTTTCTATGCATTCCATGACGTTTTCCTTAGGTGGCCCATATTGCCCGATCGCCCCTTTGCGATTTTACCTCTTCTCTCCCATCGGGTAGACGATGAAGACGGGGTTGGTGGTCTAATGGCTATCGCTTCTGCTTTGCAAGCAGGAGGTTGTGAGTTGAATCCCAGGCCCGTTCCTTTCACATATTCGTGCTTATTCTGCGCGGCGTGTGAGTCGAGACGACTGGCTCTCACCGCGAGTGACGTGAGACGACTAATGCTAATCAAATGGGAGCGAGTCGACAATTGTCACCTCATTCGACTCGTGTCACCTCACACGCCGCGCAGAATAGGCACGATTTGTAACACTCTTCCTAATAGCTGTCTCTCTTTATCTCTCTGCGTCATTATGAAGCAAACATCATCAGTTTTTATCTATCGCTAGAAATGAATACCTTAACCGCTTACCACAGTGGTATCCACACGGTTAAATACCTCATCCACTAACAAAACATTCCTACTTCCAAGGTAGCTGTGGGGAGTGCAAGAGACTCTCCGGTTTTCTAGTAGCAACGGCTAACTAATTAACATTCCTTCCTCTCCCCGATGGGCATAAGAACCTGGCCGGCGCCGTTATCAATCTAAAACCCAAGCTTCATCTTGAGTGGTTCTCTGTGCAATATAACTATTCTGATTGATCACGGAATAGCAACTACGAAGTGTATGTTCCATCAGTTGATCGTTGATCTCTCCCATCGGGTAGACGATGAAATAGGTTGAAATATGGCGATGGCACAAATCTTCCAATTGTAGGCTAACGTGCCGTTGGAACCGGCCTACTGATAATTCTAATGAAGTTTTGTTGATTTTTCCTGTAATGTGAATTATTTTTTAGTTTTTGTTAAGGTACCGTGGGGCAAGTGGGTAATGGAATTCGCATAGTTGAGATTCTTCAAATTCTAGAGACTTTAAATTGAAACAAATGAGGTCGTGTATATTTTTTAACTTGACTACCACCAAATATAAGCAGCATGCTAAAATTGATTTTAATGAAAAAATGAAGAAAAAAATACAGAAAAAGTTTTTAAAAAATATCTCCTTACTTTTCACTTTCCCCAAAAGTGGGGCAAGTGAAAAGTTTACCGTTTTAAACAATAAATTTAAAAACAAACAGTTATATTCACGATTTCTATTAGCTTTAACATTTGTTAAGGCTTCCCAATGAACAATAACATAAGTAAAATGTAAACAAAGAAAATGTTATTCTTTTCACTTGAATTTTCTTCTGTTCAGTTATCTTAGTTGAAATGATTCGACAACATTATAACTGCAACATTTCCAATGTTAGTTCTTACATTATAGGACAGCAATTGCATTTCTGCTCTCCACCGCTCATATTTGTTTTTGAGAAAGTCGGATATATCCGATCATATATGACGTCGGATAACTCTTCGGGAGAAATCAAACGGAATCCTTCAATAACGTATTTCGAATCTTTTTTATGTGGATAGACCTATACTCCATTTTTATGTTTTGAACTAGCTTTACATAGACATTCCACGAGATTTCCGTGTGTTCTCTAATATTGCAACTTTTCAGTCAACGTCTTCCTTTTAATTGGCTGCCCGAAGTAGACATATTAATATTGTAAAGTTTGGCAACATCTTTTAGAGAAGTTCCATGATTTCTAATAGCTTTTAACGCTTGAGTATAGTGTTTCTTGAATTATCAGCACGTTATGTTTTTCTATGATAATTGCGAATCATATTTACTCATGGCTACTTAAAGAGAAAACACAAATTCAATCTCTAATGAAAAACTTTTCACTTGCCCCACCTGATAAGAAAATTGACGGTGTTTAAATTTAGTTATTTTTAGGTCTTCGTCGAATTAATTCTAAAACTTTTTTTTATTGCAGTTTGAAACTGTCACAGAGGACAACTAAGAAGTGGTACAGGAAGTTATTTTCCGCAACTTTTTTCCACTGAAAATATTAAAATAAGATTGTACGCCGCCAACTTGTTACGGAGTAACAGTTGACAGGTTAACAATTTTTCGCTCTATTATGCAATAATACCTGAAAATTTTCAGAAATCCCTTACCTATCGTAATGTTCTCAATGGCCTCAAAGGTTTACGCATGAGTTTAAAACGTTAATTCACATATTCAATAAAATATATCAATTGTTTTCACTTACCCCATTTACCCACTTGCCCCGCGGTACCTTAATTTTAATTTCGATACGGTCACAATACTGCCCCCACCGATTCAAACATTCTCAAACTGTTATGTTCCATAGGTTCCGATAGTCCGATCTGCCCACACCTTGGACATGCCTTATATCAACTGCAGCGATTGACAGTAGACTAGATGTCTCGGACCCGATGCATCTGATAAACCAATCGAGCTTTGTCGTCACCATAGAAGTTGAGGTCTCCATCATATCGATGGCCTGTATCCGCCAGACTGTGAATAGAGTGACTGTAGATTCCATGACGAAGATGGCATTTTCTAAGGATTTCGGATCGAATCAAAGAATATACCAACGAAAAGTACTGTATCAACGCGTAAACTAGTTGTATATTCAATAATAAATTTTATTTCCGTTACAATTGAACCCTCCGGATTGATACACGATTTCAACTTAGAAAACGAAACAATTACAAACGCATACTTACTAACTTGTTTCAATGTACCAAATCGAGGCAAACGGTCCATTTATTCGATGAACCCCTCAAAATTCACTGGGCCACCGATTAGCAGTCCTCTAGATCAGTCGTCTAGTAATCGTCACCGCGTGAAACAACTTCCTTGCAAGTGGGACGCAACATGATCGTGTGCTCGTACTGTGCAGTGTAGCATCCTTTCACGTCGCACAGTGGCGGATAGGCCTCGACGACTCCCTTATCGCAGAGATCCTTCAGGGCCATCTGGTACTTGGTGGCTCCAGCCCGATCCAACCAACGTTTGCAGAAGGCCAGCGTGCCAAAGTTCTTGTTGATCAGCCCAAGCAGCTGTTTCGAAGACTGCAAACGCATCGGGACGAATGGCGCGTCGAAATTTTTCATATAGTGCGAACAATCCATATCATCATGGACCATACCACGGCCAGTTGAGCCGAACGTTTCAATGGCGTAGAATTCGTTTTCCTCCATTCGAGTCGTTTCGCCACCCTTCACGATTGGAACCGTCTTACCGGAGTGGATACGATATGGACTAATCGAATGGCCATTCAAGTTGCGGATACTCTTAACTTGATACGTTTTACCGTCCAATTCGACTTCATATGATTCCATGACTTCCTGAATGGCGGCTCCGATGTCGCATAGCCTAAAAAGCGTTAAATCGAAAAAAAAAAAACGTTTGAGTAATAATTGGACGGTACGAAAAACAAGACGATCTCAATGCATAGTAGTACCGTAAGGACGCCATTCACCGCTCATTTAACAGCATTTCAACATGTTAAATTCTGTCAAAAATCAGTCGTTTGATGTTTTTCATAACTTTTTGCGCTAGACGCAAGATAAAACATTTGTTTTTGTAGGAAAAAAGTTGAAATGTGAAAAATGTATAATAATACCGAATGACATGTATGCCAATGAGACAGGTTTAGGGCGCCATTCACCGCTCATCCTAAGTATGAGGCCCTATACACAGCACTAGTTGAAATCAATTTACTTTCATTAGCTGGTTGTTATCTTTGTACTGTAGTACGATAACATATTTAACATCAGCAGCTGAGCAGCATTTTTTGATCTTCCATAGTAAAATCATTGTTGAACTTATATTTATTGCCTTAAACAGCCTAAAATTAATTTTTAGAAAAAAATGTATAAGATAAAATCATACAAATTTCATACTGATACAAACCTTCTTGGTATAACAATACATGCTAATAACTTTTATAGCGAAAATTTGTTCAGATTTTTCAAAATAACTTAATGAGCGGTGGATGGAGCATGAGCGGTGAATGGCGTCCTTACGGTAGAGAAACCTCAACGTTCGAGTCAAAAATATTACGATTTTGAGGTGGCGCCGTTCTTCAATGAAATCTACATAACTGTGTTATTCTTTAACGAATTTTAAAGCTCTCTAACTCTGAAAACGTCATTACTTTTCGTTTAGTATTACACTGAAGTTTTTTCTACATCGGTCAACGCATCAACGGTCCCACAAAAAAACGCGTCAATTTAAAAAACGACGTAAAACAATCGCGTTAATTAAAAAAAAAACGAGTTGAAAAAAGACTTCGTGTTTTTCGACGTTTCATTACCATACGAATTAGGTATAATGTACAACACTGTTCTGTATGGAAAAAAATGACTCAGGTTTATATACGTCCTTTTTCCAATAAACGCGTTTTTTACGCTGTACGCAAAAACAAACTTCACTGTCCTTTCAAGGCCAGAGTAACAAGTCGCTTTCAGATCGACATTCATTTCCTTTAAACTGTGATATTGCATTATTCCCATTTACCTAACATCGATACCAGCTTCTCGAATTCCGGTATTGGTGGCATCCTTGACAGCCTCCAACAGTTTGTCATACTTCGGATTGAACGACAGTGTGAATGCACAATCGATGATGCGGCCCTTGATGTGAGTTCCGAAATCAATCTTCGTCACATCATCGTACTCCAGCACAGTTGGATCTCCAGCGTTTGGGGTATAATGGGCAGCGCAATGATTCCTCGAACAGCCCGTTGGGAAGGCCAATCCAGCCTCTAGTCCCTTTTCCCCAATCAGTCTTCGAGCGGTGGTCTCCAATTCCTCGCAGATTTCGATCATCGTCATGCCGGGTTTGATCCACTTCTGCATATACTGCCTTGTCTGACGGTGAGCTTCAGCAGCAAGACGGAGCTCATTATAGATGTCCAAATGCATCCGATCCAAGGCGCGCTTTTCCTCGCTAGTGAAGCGATCTTTCGCTGTTGTAGAATCTGGATACTGCATAATTTCACCTTCGGGGAATTTACCATCCTTGAACTGTTCTACAATGGGAACGGATGGGGCCACTAATTTTCCGCCAGCACCTTTCTTCTTGTTGCGCTTCTTTTTCTTTTTCTTAGCAGCATCGGCTCCTCCCTCTCCCGGAGCACCTTCGTCGTCATCGTCATCATCATCCTCGTTAACTGGTGGTTTTTCCACTTTCTGTTGCTGTTTCTTGAGCTTTCCGGCTTCCTTTGCAGCTGCTTTCTCCGCTTCTTTGGCGGCTTTCTCAGCCGCTTCCTTTTCCGCTGCAGCTTCTCTTAGGGCTGCAGCCTCAGCTTTCTCAGCAGCTGCAAGAAACAGAAAAATATATTTGAAATCACTTTTTGTTTTTGGTTTGCGAGCTTTACAGCTACCAGAAAGCCGGCTCTAGAGGGATGTCCTTCGCCAATTGCCCGAATACCAGTACTGTGGCGAAGACGAATAATTTTTTTTTTCTACGAAAAATAAGGAAAATGTTTTTGAATTGATGCAAAAAATAACTGAACACATTTGCCTAAATCTGAAAATGTCCATGCTTATACCAAAAACAATTCCCTGTGAAAAACCCTAAATGGTCAATTTATCATACATTTATCTGTCTATTCGGTAGACAGAGATCAAAAATTCAAAATTGCGAGAATCAGGAAGTAGATGGATTTGCTCCCATTCCTCCCGCGCAATCATTTTTCTGTTGTTTACACCCTTCTCCACCGTCTGATTAGTGCTTTTGTTACTCACCGGTCTTCTTTGGCTTTTTCGGCTTCTTCTTTTTCTTCTTCTCGTCTGAAACGTTTTCGTCCACATTTTCATCGTTGATTTCCTCCTTTTCTTCGTCGTTGACCAGATTGTCCTGCACTTCAACGGGCTTTGTTTCGACCGCCGCCATTTTTCCCGGTGAAAAATTAGATTTTGCGTTCGTTTTTATACCTCACAGTCTAGTCCAGGATACAGTTCACGAAAGAAGGGTGCTTTTACCACAAAAAATCGACGACTGACTCGCGCTCCGACCGAAAAATGCGTGCATGTGCTAAAGTGACAACCTTCCTTGACAGTTTGGTGAGTGCGCGGGGAACTGCTCGACAGAAGATGCACTGAAAAAATCATACATATTTCAAGATAGGTCTGTGCCAAATACTGAAACAACGTTGCACACACTGAAATTAATTTTATTGTTGAATTTACTGAATCCATGATAAGATTAAGAACTGCACACAACGAATTCAACGACTACGACTCATCGATCAAAACTTCAATAGCTCTACAAAACATAGTCAACATCACTACACAAGAAAATTGTATTCGCGTTTATTATAACCACAGTTGCAGTATTTCTGACTAGAAACATTCTTCGAATCTTGGTACAAGTCGGTATGTACTTTTGATCCCATAGCTGTGTAGTACGTGGGGTGTGTCACGGACTCGAAGTTCTCAATGCTTTGTAATGGATGCTACTATGGACATGGTCACATTGACTGCACTGCTCAATGATTTCTACCAGATTATAGTAAACTTAACAGATTTTTGCAGTCGGTTGAAAATCGTTGGTGCAGTTCTTAATTCTACGGGTTCATTCAAATATTACGTAACGCAAAATTTGCCAATTTTTAGACCCCCTCCCACCCCCCACGTAACAGCTTTTGTATGGAAAATTTTTAAATTTTTGTATGGACCGTAAACACTATGTAAGACCCCCTCCCTCCCCTGTTGCGTTACGTAATATTTGAACAGCCCCCTACCATGGATTCGGTAGATTATACTATAAAATTTGTTTGCGTGTACAGTGGGAATTCGCTGGTTGGAACACGACTGCCTTCCAGCTAGCGAATCTGACTCGTTAGTTGGAACGGACTGACAGCTGGTGAAAATGCTGCAGACTCACGCATCTGGAGAGCAAACCGTCACAAAACGCACATATACATGCACATTTGTTCTGTATATAGTGGTTTCTGCGCTCGTGTACATACACGTTAGGGGTCGTCCATAAATGACGTAGCTTTTAGGGGGGAGGGGGGGCTTCACGAATTTGTGACGATGTGTGACGAGAGAAAGGGAGGGGTCCTAGCTAGTGGAAGTAGCATTTTGAATCACGTCGGTAAAATAAGAGGCGCTGAAAAAATAACATACAACTATTTTTTTATCAAACTTCTTTTTTCATTGTTTGACTTATAAAGTTGGGTTCTAAAGTGATGATTTCAGCTTCAAAACATTCATATGACAGGATTGGAAAAAAAGGAAGAAATTTTATATTTTCTGTAGTGCAATCAAACAGATTAGTTGATGCTTTAAATAATTTTGAGAACATTATATTCATCTAATAATAAATTTATTTATAAATAAAGATTAAAGATAGATAAATTAATTAAAAATCAAGGCTTTAACAACTTGGAAAACATTGTTTGTTTTATTCATATTTTCTGTTAGAGCATATTTCTTTAAACAACATATGTTCGTTTTGGCAAATATTATATTAAAACAAGATATTCATTCCGTGAATTATGCTCTCAATGTTGCAGAAGATCTCCACCCAATCAACTCATCGATTTGTTTTGATATATCAATGCTCTTGATGGAATAGCCTGGATAAAACTTGATGGAAAAGCCTGGACGACAGATTCGATGGTTATCGAAATTGTTCTATCATTCAATTTTCTTAATAACTCGGTAATTTGAAGAAAGATTATTTTTAGTATTTATTTGTTTCGTTATAGTTTGTGTAAGATTATTTCAGTATGGGGAACGATAATGAAGTTAAGCTGAAATGTCAATAAAGTTGAATAACTTGTACAATTATCGCTAAGATTTTCTGAACATTTCAAATATTACAAGTGTAATCTTTTCTACAACTGGCACCTGATTGCTAAATGGATTTGAATTTGGATGATAATGACAAATATCCATTTCAAATCAAATATATCTTATCTTGATCAATTTCATTGAAATCTATTTCCTTACAACGAATTATTAAAAAACAATTCTCTAAAATAATTAAATTTCTTTTCAACATATTATAAAATCTATTGTACAATTGTACTCCAACTCGTTACTGTTAGCTTCATCAATCCAATCAAATATTTTTCCTTTTTTCTATATTTTCAGCTGTAAACAAATTTTTCATGGTAACAACAGTGCTGTAGTGGTTAGAAAACACGCCTCTCACGCCGAGGACCTGGGATCGAATCCCATCCCCGAGATAGTCACTTAAAATTTCAGTGACGACTTCCTTCGGAAGGGAAGTAAAGCCGTTTTTCCCGAGATGAACTAGCCCAGGGCTAAAAATCTCGTTAATAAAGATAGAATAGTAAAAGTTAGAAATCCTTAATAAGAGAGATTCGCGGAAGCTGACATTTCTGTCAAAGTATGAGCCAATCAAGCAGCGAGAGCTGTCAAAGTGTGAGCCAAACGAACATTCGTTATGTTTGTTTTGAACTTTTCTTGAGGAGTAATGTAATCCGCTTTGAAATTATTTCGGTTAAAGTAATTTTGCATGAAGCAAAAAAATGAAATGTTTTACTTTTTTGAATTTTTGTCAATGCGATTTTTAGTTTTTGATTTTTTCGGCTGTTTATTAGTTTTGATATGTAGCTCAAAGATCCATAACGAAACAAAATACACTTTAAAGCAATGAGGAAGTCATGTCCGTGTTACAATATTATTCTCGACGCCGAGCAAAATCAGCACTGCTGGTCTGTTGCCAAATCATTCCATTTAACTTCCGCTTGTCTCTCTATAAAGGATCACTAGTAAAAGTAATACAATTTAGCCAACAACTTAAACAGGAAAATTCATTTAAAACTGTTTTCCAATTTACTTTCGATGCTATTGCAAATCAAACATTTATTCGTTAGATTATCCTTACGTGTCAGCAGAGGCGCGTCCACGTTCGAAACCATGTGTAGGACAAACGTTGACAAATATGTTGTGAGAAAAATATTAACCCTGTACTGGAAATTGAAAGTTACCATATTTAAGGGGCTCAAACGCAAAGGAGTATAAGTGACATTTTGGACGGTTTTGAGTTGATGAAATTCTACTGTTTCAAAGCATTCTTGAGATATTTTCAGATGATTTTTCCGCTCAATAGAAAAATTACATGATTCTTAGTAGACTGTTTTTTTGACTCCCGCACAATTTGCATGAAATGAAAAATTGCCGGAAAAAAAAAAATCAAAATAGTAACTAGGTTTTTGTTACTGACTAAAATAGGAAATTAGACACCTCTTGCCAGATAAAAAGTAAAAAAAAACGTTATAGGATCAATTCGGATGAGTAAATGAGTGTAGCACTATCATTTGAATGTGATCTACTGAACACAAAAGGTTTCATGCTGATTGGCTCTCTAAAACTGTGTATATTCCACTATGGCTAAAACTGGCGTATGGCCAAAACCGGTGCTTCTACCCTATTTGTCCAAATGTTAAGATATGACTCCTGAAATGTCTAAAGAAGTTTATGTAGGGATTTTTTCCAAGTAATTTCTCCACGAATTTACCTAGGGAATTTCTCCAAGCATATTGTTTAGGATACCTCAATAATTAATGCTGGATTCTTTCAATGAGAACCACAGAAATGGAATTTATCCAAAGATTATTTCAGAAATCATCTGAATTCCAAATATTTCCTACATTCTCCAAATATTCTTTGAGATACAATATGTTATCCATCAATTTCCCTGGGACATCCTCTAAGGTTTCCGGTCAAAAATTCTTCTAAAATTCAATCAATAACTACTTCGGAAATTTTCAAGGATTTTCTTTCAAATTGTCTTTTAGGATTCATATAAGATTTCAATTCCTTCTTAGAAATCTTGTTCTACAGAAATTCCTCCAGTAATTCTTTGAGATTTTCTCAAATAAGCGTTGATTTTTTAGGAATTCATCCAGAAATTTCTCCAGGGAAACGCCAAGGAAATTTTTCTGAAGATAAAAATTCGTGATGAAAGAAAATCCTAGAATAACTTCTGATGAAACCTGTGTAAGTTTGGAAGTCACCCTTAATGAACAAGAATCTCCTAAATAACTCCTGGACTTTTGAGGGAGTTTTAGAAGATTTCCTATAAAATTATCTATAACTTGCTAAGATTATTAAAAAATATATCTCACGATAGTATTCCGCAAGATTTTCTAAAGAAATTTATCATAAAGCATTGAACAGAATATCTATAGAAATTTGTATATGATTAATCGGAGGGATTGTTAGAAAAAAAATGTTGTAGTATAAACTGGTGTGAAAACTTAAATAAACTTTCTAAGATTCTAAAAAATAGATTTGTTCGAATAACTCATCAAGAAATTTTGAAAATTGAAGAAATCCATATTAAAATTAGAAGGAATTCTTGCAGGGATTCATGAAAAAAAAACATTAGGCTGTATTTTTCAAACACTCTGGAATAAACCTATGTGGATTTCCTCTAAAGAAATTATGTAGATTTTTTTGGAAAATCACCTAGAGTAACAACTGGAGAATTTTTCTGAAGGATTAAATTGATTTGATTTGAAAAAAAAAATCAAAGTAATACCTGAGGAAATTACAGAAGGTAGTAGCTTTGGAGTTCTCAAGGAATTCTTGGAGTAAATTTTAGAGAAAATCTGCTAAACATCTTTTGAAAAATCGCTGGAAGAATTGGTAGAGAAATCTCTTTATCATTATATATATATATATATATATATATATATATATATATATATATATATATATATATATATATATATATATATATATATATATATATATATATATATATATATATATATATATATATATATATATATATATATATATATATATATATATATATATATATATATATATATATACCCTTTTAAAATCAATTTTATTAAACAAATTTGACAAAAATAGAGAAAACTGCTTGCCAGTGAGGTTGTTCTAGTTTTCTCTCCTATTTACAGATAACAAATAGAACAGCAAAAATTCTGTGAATTTGTGTAGATTTTTTATCTTTGCACCGAAGTGACCCGGCAAAGATTATGTTTTAAGGAGAAACTGAAGAAGCTTCATGAAAATGTTTCATATTGCAAAAAAATGTTTCATATTGCAAAAATAATAATTTATTTTTATTTCCCTTAATCACACATTGGCCACCCACAGAGCGACATGTGAGCGATAGCTTATAATCAAATTTATTGCGTTTCCACATCGTCAGTGGTATATTTATGCTTCAGCTCACCATAAAGCGACTTGCATAGTTAAACCGTGATGTTTTAATGATCATTCACATGGATTTGAGAAAAGTGATCAGTTCATTGATGCAACTTAAGTGATATTTTCTTCTTTTAAACACTATGAATCACACTGCTGATGTCTTGTTGCCTTGATAAAATGTCCTTATTGTAGACTGATTTTATGTGCGGTAAGAGTAACAGAAGTGAAAAGTAAACTCAAAATGCTTAAGTTGAATTTTGGGAGGCGTTCAATGTATATCAAAATGTATTTATATCATTTAGTAGTAAAATTTAGTAGTAAAGATAGAATAGTAAAAGTAATACAATTTAGCCAACAACTTAAACAGGAAAATTCATTTAAAACTGTTTTCCAATTTACTTTCGATGCTACTGCAAATCAAACATTTATTCGTTAGATTATCCTTACGTGTCAGCAGAGGCACGTCCACGTTCGAAACCATGGGTAGGACAAACGTTGACAAATATGTTGTGAGAAAAATTTTAACCCTGTACTGGAAATTGAAAGTTACCATATTTAAGGGGCTCAAACGCAAAGGAGTATAAGTGACATTTTGGACGGTTTTGAGTTGATGAAATTCTACTGTTTCAAAGCATTCTTGAGATATTTTCAGATGATTTTTCCGCTCAATAGAAAAATTACATGATTTTTAGTAGACTGTTTTTTTGACTCCCGCACAATTTGTATGAAATGAAAAATTGCCGGAAAAAAAAATCAAAATAGTAACTAGGTTTTTGTTACTGACTAAAATAGGAAATTAGACACCTCTTGCCAGAAAAAAAGTAAAAAAAAAACGTTATAGGATCAATTCGGATGAGTAAATGAGTGTAGCACTATCATTTGAATGTGATGTACTGAACACAAAAGGTTTCATGCTGATTGGCTCTCTAAAACTGTGTATATTCCACTATGGCTAAAACTGGCGTATGGCCAAAACCGGTGCTTCTACCCTATTTGTCCAAATGTTAAGATATGACTCCTGAAATGTCTAAAGAAGTTTATTTAGGGATTTTTTTCCAAGTAATTTCTCCACGAATTTACCTAGGGAATTTCTCCAAGAATATTGTTTAGGATACCTCAATAATTAATGCTGGATTCTTTCAATGAGAACCACAGAAATGGAATTTATCCAAAGATTATTTCAGAAATCATCTGAATTCCAAATATTTCCTACATTCTCCAAATATTCTTTGAGATACAATATGTTATCCATCAATTTCCCTGGGACATCCTCTAAGGTTTCCGGTCAAAACTTCTTCTAAAATTCAATCAATAACTACTTCGGAAATTTTCAAGGATTTTCTTTCAAATTGTCTTTTAGAATTCATATAAGATTTCAATTCCTTCTTAGAAATCTTGTTCTACAGAAATTCCTCCAGTAATTCTTTGAGATTTTCTCAAATAAGCGTTGATTTTTTAGGAATTCCCCAAGTAACCAGTAAGCACGATAATGCGGCACGGTAACAGCATTATATGCGCATATAGGGTAATCATTTGATGCTTTTCAGTTTTATATACGCATATAATGCTATTATAATGCCAGAAAAGGCGAAATAGCGTGCCATTATAATGCGAAGATATAACCGTGCTTCTCGGCATCACTAGTGCTGATATAAGACCACGTGAGAAACGTCAGTTGTTTTCGCTAGGTTTTTCGAGCGAATATTTTGTGCTTTCGCGTACGCAGCCAGAGAGCTTTCGCGTATGCGGCCAAGCAGCTGGTACACGAGGTAAATAAATAAATGAATGAAAATGGAAACCTCGAATAGTATGCAAAATGTAATAAAATGATTGAGATAGTACTTCTCCGTATCAGACTTATTCATTTTGGTGGTTTTAATCCTTTTGAGGACTTGAAATTGCCACATATTGATCCTTGTTTTATGATGATGAAATTCCTCATTTTGCGTCTCGAACCTGCGACACCTGTATTGTTGAGTTGTTGAAGTTCTGCTTCTTTGCTCCTTCGCCCACATAAGATGAATAGTATTGGAAAGAAAAGTGACCAATTTAAACCAGCACTTTTCCCCGTCATAAAAGCTGCAATTGTAGTAGTGAGAAGATTTATGTTTGACTCCCTCTCACCACTATATGTAAACACAAAGCACGTGGTATATCTGTCAAAACACTGGATGGCATTTAAACAGGCCCTTTATGCGAATATAGAGCCAATATAGTGCTTATTTAATGCCCGTATACATCAGGCTTAGAAGCATTAATGATGCTGTAATAGGGTTTCTATGCAGCGAAAGTGCTGTTATAGGGTGTGTAAGCATTTGTGGTGCTATTATAATGCATGTACGCATTTATGATGCTGATTAAGGGCTTATTATTAGTGCTTATGGTTACTTGGGTCATCCAGAAATGTCTCCAGGGAAACGCCAAGGAAATTTTTCTGAAGATAAAAATTCGTTATGAAAGAAAATCCTAGAATAACTTCTGATGAAACCTGTGTAAGTTTGGAAGTCACCCTTAATGAACAAGAATCTCCTAAATAACTCCTGGACTTTTGAGGGAGTTTTAGAAGATTTCCTATAAAATTATCTATAACTTGCTAAGATTATTAAAAAATATATCTCACGATAGTATTCCGCAAGATTTTCTAAAGAAATTTATCATAAAGCATTGAACAGAATATCTATAGAAATTTGTCGGAGGAATTGTTAGAAAAAAAAATGTTGTAGTATAAACTGGTGTGAAAACTTAAATAAACGGGAGCAGGCCGAAAGTCGTTAGGCCGAACGTCGTTAGGCCGAAGGCCATTAGGCCGAATGCCGTTAGGCCGAAAAGGTCGTTAGGCCGAAAAGGTCGTTAGGCCGAAAGGGTCGTTAGGCCGAAAGCTATCTCAGGCTACAATTTTTTCCCGTTTTTTGATTTTCACTCCACAAAGTGAAACATTAATGCGATTATGTTGTGAAAAAATGAAGCAATTTGGTGCAGTCGTCTTTGAGTAATGAGCATTTATGTTTCTGGTACCACGCTGGACAAATAAAAATCTTGAAAACCCTTAACCCGTATAGGCCTGAGTGAAAGCAAAAATACTAAAACCCTTACCACTCAGCGAATACTTAACGGAGTCAAATAAGATTTTGTCAGTATACTAGCCCACATATCTAGTTTCTAGAAGTGGCCAGAGGAACTCGGAAATTCTCCTGTAGCCCGAGTTATTGCGGTGGGTTACTGGGTCAAGTCGGGTGAAAAAAGGTGATTTTTTGGTACATGCCAAGTTTATTTATTTCCAGTGGCTTTCATTTTAATTTGCATAAATCATTAAGATCTGATATTCAACATTAAAAACTAATAGTTATTTTTTGCTTTCATCTGACCTTTTTTATTTTTATTTTTTTTCGTTTAATCGTGGGAAGGACAATCCTTTGACTGTCCTACCCAGGTGACTTTGTGCGCAGTACATGTCCTACCTGTCCTACCCACTTCCCGCGCCACTGCGTGTCAGTCAGTAATTAATATCAAAATGTGTATTGAACTTTTGAATTCAAATTTTTTTTTAACCCAATTGCTAAGAAAAATAAATAAAAAAATATTAAGGGGGGGGGGGGGGTTGCTTGAAATGCTACGTATTTTCCAAGGGGGGGTATCAGCATTTGTGACGAAATGCTACGAGGGGGGAGGGGGGTGTAAAAAATCAGTGAAAAAATGCTACATCATTTATGGACGGCCCCTTAGGGCTCATTCACAAATTTCATAACGCTGAAGGGGGTGGGTGGGTGTCCTCTTGATGTTACGGCTCATACATAATTTGTAGAATGATCATACAAAAAGCGTTATGAGTGGGTGGGTGGGTGTCAAAAATGGCAATTTTCAGCGTTATGAAATATGTGAATAAACCCTTACATGTCACCAACACTACTTAAAGAGTGCTGGTGGAAAATATAAACAAAGATCAGCTGTTCCCAGCAAAATCAAACGGCAGTATTTTCAACCAGCAAATTTGCGCATGTGTTCGTACCACCGCTCGGCGAGAGCTCAATGGAGACTTCAATGCGACGGTGCTCAGACGTCAAAGTCAGTTTGACATCTACTCTTGACATTCGAGTGCTTTTTAGTTGGAATATTTTGCAACTAGCGAACATCCAACCATCGAGTCATTCCATGTAGCGGACCCCCAATGAGCGAATCCCCACTGTATGGTGTTGTGGGTGTTTTTTGTGTTTTTGGAGCTGCTCGATTTTTATGAGCTCTCATGAGTGTCGGCCTGAGTCAAAGTACCTGTATTACATAGGTACTTTGAACCTGAGTGTCTGTTTTTATCGATTGCTGTCAAAAGTGCGTCTTTTTCAATCAAAGCAAACGAAAAGGTTTACGATATTTTATTATTTTAGATTAATAGTTTTATTAGTTTGAAATAAGTGAATATATTATATTCAAACCATTAATATGTCGTCAGGTCATCAGAGCGCATATTTTGGGCAAGACGAAATTGGTTGGTATTTCGTGAACCGCTACATATAGTGTCCTCTACAGCACATACTTCTTTCAGATGGCCTAAATTCGGACGATTCGGGGGCGGAGCACCTGCACAAACCCGGAGTTCCACTGCGCGAACAGGATCGATTTCTCCCGATAGCCAACATTACCAAAATCATGAAAAAAGGCATTCCATCCAACGGGAAGATAGCAAAGGACGCCCGGGAATGTGTCCAGGAGTGCGTTTCGGAGTTCATATCGTTTATCACTTCGGAGGCCAGCGAAAGGTGCCACATGGAAAAGCGGAAAACTATAAACGGCGAGGACATCCTGTGCGCAATGTATACGCTGGGGTTCGATAACTATTGCGAACCTTTGAAGCTGTATCTTTCCAAATATCGAGATGTAAGACCTTGGAGTTGGAGTACGAGCACCAGTTTTTATCCCACATAGGATAAATTTCACTATATTTTTTATAAACAATCGAATGCTACATATTTTGTTGGGGTCAAAAATTGGCGCTTCTCATCTGTCCCATTCTAAATTGACTTTATTTAATTTTAGAGCATCAAAGCGGAGAGGTCCAGTCCCGAACAAACGCCGGAACATCAACAGCAATACGAAACCATCGATCAGGACTTTCGTTGTGAGTTATGAAGGACGTGGACTTGGTCAAAGTTTGATCACACCTCCATTTCCAGTAACTAGAACAAAATTCTAAAGTTTTTTATTCCTCCAGCTATTCAACCGTCAAATTCAAATGTGTCTGTGTCCGGGAACGTCATATATCAAGGATCGGATGGAGGTTATTACTTGAAAAGTGATAATTTTTAAGCTATCTAGATATAAAACCTAAGGTAAGTTTTTTTCTCTAACGATAATGACTAGTATATGATTTGCTTGAAATGCTAACGCGTTATTTGATCCGAATTCCTAATTGACTCAATTTTTGATAGGGATAGACGGGGCTTAATGAGCAGGCCTATCAAGCATTTCGACATGAATAACAGTTAGGTAAACAATACGACCGTATTTTTTCATCGTAACGCTACTTGAACTTGAATCATGTCCAATTATAGTTAATTATCAAGAAGAAATGACAAGACATTGCTTGACATGGTACAATCATATAGGTATTCAATTTTATGTCAAAATTGGAAGATTTCTCATAATGCTTCCAAAACTCAACATATAATATTCTCACATACCTAAACCAAAAGCTTTTTATTTGCAACCTTCAAGTAAACATGTTGTCACGATTAGAGGGGTCTAATTGGTCTAGATGAAGAAGTACCTATCTAGGGCACATCCTAGATACAAATTTAACTTTCAAAAATCACATTGAGGGCATTCAAACTAAATGTAACAAATATGTATAATGTTTATATTCACTTATTAACAGCAAATCCAAACTTTGTCTCAAGAACAAGCTTTCGATCTTCAAACAAATTTTCAAACCAGCCATGTTGGACTAGCTGTTGTAATACCAGGAAGAAAACTCTGCAGAGGATTCAATATAAAATAATTCTGAAGCTCGTTCTCTGGTATAGTACTAATGAGTTATGTAGAATATCCTATGTTGAATCATCGGAACAAATGTCGAATATTTTTTTAATTAATTTTAGACTCAAATCTTTTAAAAATAGATTTCTGCTAGTACTTGGTAAGGGACTTTTCTGTTCAATTTGCTATATAAAAAAAAACTAATCAAAAATCTTCATCCCGCCAGAGGGTTAGCGTGTATTGTAACACTGTTTATTTTCTTCTCCACAACCGGACGGTATGTTTTAGGATTGACCGTTAGTTTCTCCAGTTCATCCAAAGCTTCAAATCCGTCAATAACCCTGAAGTAATAGAAGGTGATTATTCTTCTAGAATCATTGTTTGTCATTGGTTCTGAAACATCATACTCACTTTCCAAATAGCGTGTACTTCAGATCCAAAGCGGGCTGCGCCGCATACGTGATGAAGAACTGGCTGGCATTGGTGTTGGGACCGTTGTTGGCCATCGAAACCATTCCCCGTTCGTTGTGTTTCAAGTTTTCTTTGAATTCATCCTCGTACTTGCGACCCCAAATCGATTGGCCACCCTTGCCGGTCCCGCTGGGGTCTCCTGTTTGCACGATGAATCCTTTGATGTTCCGATGGAAGATACACCCGTTGTAGTAATCGCTGGCGCAAAGTGCCAGGAAATTTTCACAATTCTTGGGACAATCCTCACAGAACAGTTCCAGCTTGATGTCGCCAACGTCGGTGTGAAGTGTAACGGACTAAATAAAAAAAATCTGTTAGGAGGTATTCACTCGTTTCAATGAATTAATAATATATCTAGTAACATACCATTTTTATCGTCTAGGTAATTTTGAACGTATTACAACTGAACTACCATGTATCCACTCTCAAGTTTATTTTATACGTTTGAAATATAAATTCTACGATTTAACTTTGATTCCTGGTATCAGTTTGTTCTGCTGCAGCTCCATGGAGCTTAACTAAGAGTCTGACAAACCAATGCGTTTTTGGGTTATTTGTTTTTGTTGACTATTTTGACGGACACTCATGTGTGACGGGAGCGATGGGAGTGTTCGGGAACAGACGGAACAGATCTATAGTCCATTTTACGAAACGACAACACTGATGATATTGCTGTTACTTTCACACGTTACGGCACAGCCTCCTGTCAAAATTTCATTCATAAAAGCTGTGATGTTAAAGTCACCAAAATAGCTTTGGTGAGCGAATTTGACGGATAGCGCCGACAATTTTTGTCGCATAGGATTCATCGAATGTAGCGCGGTTGTTGCACCATGGCCAGATTCATTTCCCGAGCGCGTGCACGGAAAGAAATAACAATTGTGATTTAAAAAAACAGTAGCGGAAAATCAACTGATGATCATTGTCGTTTTACTATTATCAAACATTTTAATAAAAATAAAATGCTTTTAGAAGTGCGCAGCAATGCTAAATCGGTCTGATGTATTCTGCGCAGTTCATATGTATTTTCCACACGTTTTTAATCCACTTCGATACCGTCAATCCGCCCCCAAACTGGATGGCGTACACTCAGCTCAAGGTGATTATAAAACGAAGCCAAACAAGGGCACAAGACTGGAGAATCTGACAACAGTTTGCGTTGAAAACCAATCAATCTGCTTGCTTGCTGGTGGTGACTAATGGGATAAATTTTCAACGGTGAGAGCTGTTTGGTTCTCAAGTCTTGTGCTTTTGAAAATTTGAGGTGTGGCTTTGTTCTATAATCACCTTAACGCAATTTATTATCAAGTATTGAGTTGTAAATATTAGTATATATTAGTTGTGTTGCTAGAGGACATCTTGAAAATTCACTGAGATTCTTTCAGAAACCCTTCTGAAATTATTATATGTAGTTATTTCTTTGATCGCTCTGATTTTTCCAATAACCTCCTTGGGACTTCCTATTGGACTATCCCAGAAACCCATCTTGGGTTATTATGGAAATCCTTTCAGGATTCTGCTGTAAAATTCTGGAATTCTGCCGTAAAATTCTGGAGTTCTGCCGAAAATGATTTAATGATTGCTTTCCAGTGTAATGGAATCTATTTTAAAAATCTGGGTTCGGGGATTCTCACAAAATTTCTCGGGATTTCTTCTGGAAATCCAATCGAAATTATTATATAAATTCTGATATTTTCCTCGTAATTCTTCAGTATTTCTTCCGTGAAACTCTTTGAAAGTTCTTCAAAATCCCTTTGAGATTCTTTCCGAAAAATGTCTTAGATTATACCTATTATTCTAGAATACTCTCGGAAAGACGCCTGAGACTATAATCAAAAAAATCTATTATTTCACTTCACTTTCTTCCGTGCAAATTCTTAGGATTCTTTCGGAAATTCCTCTGGAATTCTTTTGTAAATCCCAATGGAATTCTCCCAGAAATCCCTGTGGAATACTTCCGAAAATCCTGCTAAGAATCTTCCAGATGACGGGGATTTTTTTAAATCTTTATTTATGGAAATCATCCGAAAATTCCTCTATAATTGTTTGTAAATCCTCTTTATATTCTTACAGAAATCCTTCTTATATTCTTACAGATTTATTGCTATTGATTTTATTGTTTCTGCCTGAGATAATTTTGTATATCCAGAATTATTCCGAAAATTCCTTCGTGGTTCTTTAGATTTTTTTTCTAAGATTTTTTGAGAAAAAAAAACTCTGTGATTCTTCTGGAAATTCATAAGGAAGTGTTTTTGATTTTTTTCGTGATTTATCATTGATTTTCCTTGAAAATTTTCTTAAATCCTTGGCAGAATTTTCTGAAAATCCATCTTAACTTCAAATGGAAATCGTCCAAGAAAACTACCGGACAGTCACTGTACCTATGAGATTCTTTGATTACTGATTTCTTTTTCTGAGCATCTTTTGAAAGTGACTTTTAAATGGTTCTGGAAATTCCATTTGAAATTATTCCGTAAATCTTTCTGGAGCTCTTCTGGACATCGTAATTATTCTGGAAAATATTCATGAAATCGTCTGGATGTCTGTGACTTTTCATTGAATCTTCAGGGGTTCTTGCGAAATAACTTCTGGGATTCTTTTGGATATCACTGTAAAAAAACATTCAAAATCCATTCGAAATTCTCCTGAGATTGTTTCAGGAATTTACGAGAATCCTTAAAATAATTCCTTTAGAAATCTCCCTGATAATATTTTAGTGATTTCTCTGTGGTTCTTCTGTAAATCGACCTGGGATTCTTCCGGAAATCCTCCTTTAATTCCAAAGCAATTTCCAGAAGAATTTTCAGAAGGATATTTTTAAGAATCCTGTATATTTTTCCCTAAGAATCTCAATGTATTTAAACAAAATACCAGGACAATTTACGGTTCAATCCCACAAAAACTTCCGGTGGAATTCTTGAATGCTTATCATTCAAGCAGAATTCCAGTCGTATTTCCGGATGAATTTCGGCAGGTTTTACGGAAGAATCCCAGCAGAATTTCTTGAAAAATTCCAGTGAAATTTCTGGAAGAATCTTTGAAAGATGTTTTGAAGTCCTCCAGCAGGATAACAGAAAGAAATCTGGGGTATTGTAGAAGAATTTCCGAAAGAATCCTAGAGAGATAGTCGAAATAATACCACTTTTCTTGAAAAATTCAGGAAACTCCCAGAGTCTAGTGGTAATTCGGGAAGAATTTCTGCAAGAATCCCTAACAGAAGGATTTGAAGGATCCGCAGAAAGATTTTCGAAAGTATCCCAGAAGGCTTCCCGAAAGAATGCTAGAAAGATATCTGGAAGATTTCCTACAGGATTTTTGGAAGAGTCCCAGACAAATTTCAAAAATATGGACGTAAAAATCTCAGTGGCATTTCTAGAATAATTTCAGAAAGATTTTCGGAAGCATCCTCGAAAGTATTCTAAAGGGATTCCGAAAGCATCTCAGGTGATTTCCGGAAGAATACCAGAGGTATTCTCATAATAATCCCAGAAGTATTTCCGGAAAAGGCCAGAGTTATTTTCGGAGGAATTCTCGACGAATTTGTAGTAGAGTCGTAGTACATTTTTTGGCAAAATCCTCTAAAAATATCCAGAAGAATTGCATCAGGATTTTTGTTAGAATCTTCCATTGAATTTCCGAAAGAATCTTCGAGAATTTCGATTCGAATTTGATTTTCAGGATTTCAAAAGTAATCCTTAAGGAGAATTTGATTTTCAGGATTTCAAAAGTAATCCTTAAGGAGATAAACACTCACATACAGATTTATGCAAATATTCCAATAAGATGTCCAGAAGAATCACAAAGGATATCCGAAAGAATCTCAGATACAGTATGGCCCATAAAAAAATGCGAAAATCGTCATATCATGTTTAATGGTAGTTTTTACATAGAAAATGTGAATGAAACATAAATTTTATTCATTAATTGTATTGATTAATCTATTTAGACTCAGTGATTTGCTTTGGACATGATTTTAATCTGTTATTTTCACCTCTCCAGAGAGGAATTGGAAGCATACCTTCAAATTTTATCATGCGGACGTCGAGTTCAATATCTGTGTGATGAAAGCTTCTAAAACATCAACGATGGCGTGAGATTCTTCACAGGCCTTGTCTCCAGCATACGCCCATATCAAATGATAGAATTTGTTCATACCTGGGTCATTGGAGACTTAAACATATTTTCGAAAAAACGGCTCATTTTGTAGAGCTTTGATTGAACCTTAATAGAAGTGTGATAAGCGGCTCCATTTTGCTCAAAACCTATGAGCTAGTATTGATATAAGTTGTCTCTAACCAAAGGAACGAATTTCATCCTCAAAAATCTGTTATAGGCCTCAATATGTATTTTTTATTCAACTTTAACAAAAAATAAAGGCTTATCAAACCTATAAGACGCAAATGCCCTCAAAACTATGACCCTGGCAAAATATTTTATTGTGACCATAAAAGACACGTTTTCTAAGAACTCCTCTATCCTCTGATACCAAACAAACTAAAGTTTACAACAATTAAGTGTGATTTTTGAAGGTGGAAAGTTTATCACCAGAGTATACGACAATCAGACGCTGTTTCAAGTTTTGTGCGAAAAAAACCTTTGAACTTCTTTGCTTTATTACATTATTTGAGACAGTAAGAAAAATATGACAAAAATTGTCCTGGATAGCGAAGTTATGTCAGAATATACTACAATAATCAGAAATTACATTTACTAGCAAAAACAATGAAAATAACGCTTGTGGATGCTATATTCACGTTCTAACAATTTTCGCATTTTTTTATGGGCCATACTGTATAGTACCGGAATGCTAACGATGTTTTTTAGATGAGTTCAAAAGCGATATCTGTAAGTATTCTGTGATTTCCAGAAGAACTTAGAGAAAAATCAGAAATCATCTTTAGATTTCCAGAACAATCCCAGAGAAGTTTTGAAGGATTCATAAGTGATTTAAGGAAGAATCCCAGGAGATCAATATTTACAAGTAATTATAATAAACAAGTATTTATGGAACAATAACAATTTTAATTTATCGCCATAATTGAACGACAATTTTAATTAGAATGTGCATCCACCACATCATCCCTCTCAGAAGGATTATGATTCTAAATATTTTTTTTGTGGTGATTCAGAATTGTAATCACATACTAGTTTAATTGTATGTGGTGTCATTCAATATTTAAAATAAGATTAGTTAAGCCGAACATGTTGATCCTTCGACATGAACCAACGAGCATTGCTTGAAATAATGAGATTTTTTCGATTACTTTGATTACTGATTTCTTTTTCTGAGGATCTTCTAAAAGTTACTTTCAAATGATTCCGAAAATCCCGTTTAAAATTATTCCATGAATCTTTCTGCAGTTCATCTGGACATAGGAATTATTCTGGAAAATATTCATGAAATCTTCTGGATGTCTGTGAATATCCTTTACATCTTTCAGGGATTCTGGCGAAATAACTTCTGGGATTCTTTTGAATATCACTATAATTTGGATTTAGAATTCTCATGGGATTATTTCAGATATTAACGATAATCCTTCATACAGAAGTGATGTTTCTGTGAATCGAATCGCCTTGGAATTCTTCTGGAAATCCTTCTATAATCCCAAAACAATTCTCAGAAAATTTTTCAGAAGGATATTTTTAAGAATCTCAATGGAATTTCTGAAAAATACCAGAACGATTTACGGTTGAATCTCACGAAAACTTCCGGTGGAATTCTTGAATGATATCCGGAAGAATGACAGTCGTATTTTTGGATGAATCTTAGCAGGTTTTACAGCACAATCCCAGCAAAATTTATTGAAAAATTTAGAATAGAAAGATATCCGAAAAAAAAAAACTCCAACAGGATTTTTGTAAGAGTCCCAGGAGAATTTCAAAGATATTGGCGTAAAAATCTCAGTTGAATTTCTTGAAGAATTTCAGAAAGATTTCCGAAAGCATCTCAAGTCATTTTTGGAAGAATACCAGAGGCATTCTCATAAGAATACCAGAAGTATTTCCGGATAAAAATCTAGAGTTATTTTCGGAGGAATTCTCGAAATATTTCTAGTAGAGTCGTACATATTTTGATAAAATCCTCTTTAAATATCCAAATGGATTGCATCAGGATTTATGGTAAAATCTTCCATAGTATTTCGAAAACAATTTTCAAGAATTTCAAAGAATTTTATTTCCTGGATTTCAAAAGTAATCCTTAAGGAGATACACGCAAAATCACATACAGAGTTCTGCAAAAAAATCCAAAAAGATGTCCAGAATAATCGCAATGGGATATCCGAAAGAATCTCAGAAGTAATACCGGAATGGTAACGTTTTTTTTTTGGATGAATCCCACAGCGATATCTGGAAGAAAATTCAGAAATAATCTCAAGATTTTCAGCAAAACAATCCCAGAGAGGATTTGAAGGATTCATGAATGATTTAAGGAAGAATCCCGGGAGACGCTCCCAAAGAATTCTAGAGTACTTTCTGGAACATTTTTTTTTTCATATGATTTATATATAAATATACTTTGATTCAAATATATTTCTTGTGTAGCATTAAGTTTAACTACAGACATAGCTCGTAACATCAATAATAAATTAAATTTATAAATCTTTTAAACACATCCAAATTAAATAACAGTTCAAAGAGTAAAATACCATTCTCATGAGTTTTTGAGAATCATATGGTCGGTGTTTAGACAGACCAGACTAGATGAATTTTGGAGCTCTAAGGATACGTAAAAAACTCCATCAATTTTAAATCTTCCATGTTATTTTGATACAAATGTATCATCAAATAGATAAGTTCCATTATTACAGTAAATATCTATAATATTTTGATGTTTCACATGTTTGGGGTACATTTTTCTTACTCGATTGAAAAAAACACTTGGTTCAGTCTGTCTGAACACCGACCATATCTATGTTTGCTATTTGATATTTAAATACTTGAATTGTGCTGTATCAATATTTACAGGTAATTATAATAAATAAGTATGTATAGAACAATAACAATTTTAATTTATCCCCATAATTGAACGACAATATTAATTAGAATGAGCCTCCCCCACATCATCCCTCTCAGGAGAATTTTGATTCCCAATATTTTTTTTTTCGGTGGTTCAGAATTGAAAATATCAAAAGTCTATTGTAATCACATCCTTTTTGTTCAACTGCATGTGGTGTTATTCGATATTTAAAATAAGATTCGTTAAGCCGAACATGTTGATCCTTCCACAAGAACCAACAACAAGCATTGCTTATGTTAAGAGATTTTATCGTAATGCACAACCAGCCTAAACGTTCTCCCCCTTTTGTATATGTACTAATTATAATTTCAAATTATTTTAATTAAATTAGTTGTGTTGTCTACTATTGTACACGGCAATATGTTTCAAAATAAGTGGAGCTACTTTTAAAACAAACTTTAACATCGATCAACCAAACCATAGAATATCCAATAGCGAAAAAATAATAATAATAACCGATCATTGCAAATCGAGCCGAACTGGCACTCTTTCCGTGCGCACGCGCTCTGTCCGTGCGCACGCGCTCTGTCCGTGCGCACGCGCTTTCTGCAGAGCTGTCAAACAGACTTTTGTGCCTTCCTTCTTTCGCTCTCCTTCAACTCAACAACTCAGCACGATCCACCTCGCGGTGGATTGGTGAGCTGTCTGGTTGTTGCAGATGAACACTTATCGTGTAGCGTGACATCATCATTGACAGTAAGCGTGCAACTCACCAGACAAACGATAGGTGTAATTAACAACTGCGCTAAAAAATGAGCGATCAGCTGTTCAAAAACGTCTCGTAAAATGGACTATATTCGAATTCGAGCAGTTCAACATACACTGAAAGCAACGCTTTTTCATTTTCCTGACAGAACATATAGGGTAACGTACATATCTTGGACATGCATATAATTTGTACATTTCCAATGAGTTGTTCCAGTTGTTCGAGTTTATTACAGTTTGGGTATATTCCCAAATTTCATAACGCCGAAAATGGTCATTTTTGATACCCACCCGCCCCCTAGTAACACATTTTGTATGAATATTCTGCGAATTTTATGTGAGCTGTAACTAGTAATCCTTTATAAGAGAGATTCGCGGAAGCTGACATTTCTGACAAAGTGTGAGCCAAACGAACATGCGTTATGTTTGTTTTGAACTTTTCTTGAGGAGTAATGTAATCCGCTTGAAATTATTTCGGTAAGAGTAATTTTGCATGAAGCAAAAAGAAATGAAATATTTTTCTTTTTTAAAATTTTGGTCGATGCGATTTTAGTTGTTGATTTTTTCGGCTGTTTATTAGTTTGGATATGTAGCACAAAGATCTATAACGAAACAAAATACACTTTTTTGCAATTTTGGAAGTCATGTCCGTGTTACAATATTATTCTCGACGCCGAGCAAAATCAGGACTGCTGGTCTGTTGCTAAATCATTCCATTTTACTTCCGCTTATCTATCTATAAAGGATCACTAGCTGTAACAACCCTAGGACACCCGGATAAAAATACAATGCACCAATGCACGAGTTCACTATTTGACATTTTAGCGGTGCCGTATTATTTATGTGGCCATGGAAACCAATGAATTCGGCACCGCTCATACGTCAAATAATGAACTCATGCATTGATCCATACAAAAACAATGTAACTTATTGTAACAGTTACATTTAAAACATTAAAAATACAATTCAGTATATTGTAAAATGACTATACAATTTCAGTACAATATATTGTTTTGAACAGTTCACTGTATGGTATATAAGATTTTTCCAAAATAATGTATGGGTCGTTAAGTATCGTAACAATACATATATAGATATTTTTGCATACAAATATTTTGAAAATACAATACGATATATTGTTTATGTATTGTCTTTATTAGCAATTTGTGTATTGTTGTACAATACAAAAACAATTCAACGAACTGTATTTCAATTGGTGGTGAAAAATATAGAATTTGTTTTTTTGTATGGATTTTCTTCCAACTTACCGGATATTCGTGCCAACAGTAGCAAAAGAATTTTAACTCCTATTGAAAACTAAAGCACTCAAGTAAAATTTCTCTTTTTTACCAAAGTAATTTTGACAGCTTATCCAGTATAAGTGAAGTGTCACTTTTACTTGCGGAATAATTGAGCGGCACATTTTTCCGTAAGGAAAATTGACAGCTCCATTTAATTTGTACAGCAGGCGTTACCGACGTTATGAAATCAGCTCTACTTCTCAGCAGCGTACAGCTCAAGTAATTTCGGTAGCGGAATCATTCGTTGACCGTTTCTTGTCCTATCATTTGCGCAGTACTTATGATCAGCGTACTGTCCTTCTATATGGATAAAGATATTTATAATGGTTGCATTCGTCGTCACAGCTAATGCCAAGTGGCTTCTACAAAACTACTTATTTTTACCTTTTGAATATTTTTCACCCAACATTTCTTGCTTTCTGAACTTGTTTTGTTTACTTCTATCAGCCAAGCTACATGGAAAAAAGCAACAGTTGTTTTACGCGAAAATAGGAATTTGACCAAGATTGTAAGGTATGAAACCAATAAAAAACAATACAGTGTTCTTCCCAACAAACATTAGTAGCTGAATAACAGTTTACTCAACTGAAATATGTTTGATAGTGATTGGTTCAGCTCTTATTCCGTGGAAATGTTTGTTGGGTTACAATACATTATATTGTTTTTGTATTGTATATTCAAATAAGAATAATGTTGCTTCGATATTCAATTACAATACGCTGTATTGTATCCAATACGTTATATTGCACGTTAATGGTTTATTCCATTCGCTGAATGGTACGTTTTTATCCGGGCAAACACCCTCCCCTCCAGCGTTATGAAATTTGCGAATGGGCCCTTTCTTGTGCGACAGAATTTTGCATTTAACGCAAAATAACTGCGCATAAGAAGAATATCCTAATTGTAGACTTCAGTTTCAGTTAACGTTTTGATGCGGTGAGTGCCAAATGAGTGACCTCCAATGATCCATTCGCTCATCACTGAAATCCTCCAACAGTACGGCAAGGTACTTTCCATCCAAAACAATATTTGGAAAAAACTATTTTCCAGGGGTTCCGAATGGCGTTCGCGTGATTCGTATGAGGATGGAGAAACCGTTGCCAGTATACATTACCGTTGACAGCCATCGTACGTGAGCTACCCGCAGGAACAACAATGAATTTCATTGCATCTAGTTCTTCCGAAAAAGGTGCGCTTTGCGAAGTAGGACTACGCCACGCGATTATTAAGTTGAAATCGAATTCAGGTTAACTTCTGCGTCCATGAGCCCTCTCATGATGTAGGTGTACCCGAGTAAAGCTTGAGATCATATTGAGAACTAATTTTGATGTTGTGATGTCGCGAATTTTGATAACTCAGTTTGCTGTCATTTTGGTCGTTTTAACGGTTAAAATATCAAAACTGAGAGCAGAAAAATGTTTCCATGAAATCAAATAGAAAACTATTTTTGCTATCAGTTACAGCAAATTGAAAACTGTTTCTGCTATCATGGAGGGTAAATTGAAAACTCGTTGAGATGTACATATTTTCGATTGATATTGAAACGAGTCTGCGACAAAATAAATGCTTCATTATTATATTCTCATAGTATCTATACATGTATAGAATAGCACGAATAAATTTATAATTAGATAAAATGAAAACATTACCAAAAATTTAAAATGATAGCAGAACAAAAACAAAATATGATGTCGAATGACAAATTGATGTCAATTTATGATATCAACTTGATGCTGATAACAGAATATGTTTTCAACTTGCTTTCTTTTTGATGTTGGACTTTGCTCGGGTAACGCGCCCTATCTAGTGAACAGGGAGTCGTGAGTTCGATTCTCACCGAGTAGACGTGTAACTTTTTCGCAAATTTGACATCAATTTTTCCATTTAATTCAATAGAGTCCATTTTTTATAGCATCTTTTTATTTTATTAAATAACACGACAGATCGTGTCCTTGTTATTACTTTGGCAAATTTTCATCGCGCTGTTGTATTTTGTACAACACTGGCCAAAAAACCTCGCTTCTCGTTCACAACACCAGCGTGGTGGTTCTGACGGTGTCAAACCGCGCGACGACTGAAAGGTTAAATTTTATATTTCATAATTAGTCTAAATTTGAAATTTGACACTTTGGATCATGTTTGACGTATAGGGTAGATGTACCAATAGTGGAGGTACTTAGCACTATTGAACTTCGTTGACCCGCCTAAATTAAAGAAGCGCAATTAATATACATGTTAATGTTGTAACGGGAAGTAACGACCACTGTAATCCACAGCATGCCAGTGAAAAATAATACTTCCACTATTGGTACACTGTTCCTTTAGTTGCGGTATATTTTTAATTTGTGTTTCTATAGTTGCGGTATCCGTTGTTTTCTTATGGGATCCTCCACTATAGGAACACTTTACCGCAACTATTGGTACAAGCAAGAACAGTTTTAGCAATTTAAGTGATATTTCATCAGTTTTAAAGCAATTTGAACGCTCTTTTCAACTATTTCGTGTATCAAGAAGCCAATACGTCGATTAACAGTGTCTGTTCTGTGGCCAATGCAATAAAATCAGTGAAAACGGCACTACCGCAACTAGGGTAGGTGTACCAGTTATGGACATAATGGTTCCCTATTTCGCCATACGGGATAATTTGATTATCTTCGAATTTTTAATCATTCTGTGTGTTTAAGTTATTTGATATCAAATATATCTTGATGTAGAAACATTCAAAAATATTCAAAATGTGTAAGTTTTCCAGAAAACACATATGGCCAAATAGGGAACCACTATAGCCATAACTGGTACACTTTCCCTATAGGAACACCCACAACTAAGGGAACACTTACCCTACTTTGTCGACAAATTTACTTTTTCGAAGGGGGATGTTCCTAGGGATTATTCACAAATTTCATAACGCTGAAGGGTGTGGGTGGTTGTCTGTAAGTTGTTACAGGTCAGGGCTCATTCATTTATTTCATAACGCTGAAATTGGCCTTTTTGGACACCCACCCAGCCCCTTTAGCGTTATTAAATTTGTGAATGGGCCTTCATACAAAGAATGTATAATATTCATACAAAAAGTGTTATCAGGGGGTGGGTGGGTGTCCAAAATGGGTATTTTTCGCGTTATAAAATTAATGAACAAACCCCTATCTAACATTTTGGGAGGGACACGGCTAATAAAGTACACACAACATTTGATTTTTAACCAAGGTGGTTCCGCCCGTGGGTGATAAATCGAAAAACAAAATGTTTTGGTTGCAATTCCTATACCTTTTCATGGATCAATTATGATCTCAAGAATGTAAAAACATAAACATTATAGACGGTCCTGTATGATATGCATAGTAGGGCTATGAATGATGGAGTGTATTTTTCATGTGTTAAAAATACGTTAAAAATTAGGCGATTTTAGCAGCTTGTTTACTGTCTTCGCAAACCAGAATTAAATGATTTTACAGATGTATGTACAGATGTATATCTATCACTTTCGATACATTTTAGAGTGTTATTGGACATATAGGAGTCAGTATTGAAGTGAGTAATGAGGATAATAATATACTCACTTCGTAACTACATCACATTATTTAAAGTACGTTTTTGAATATGTTTTTAATCACATTTAACCTTCCAGTCGTCGCGCGGTTTGCCACCGTCAGAACCACCGCGCTGCTGTTGTGAACGAAAAGCGAGGTTTTTTCAGCAGTGTTGTACAAAATACAACAGCGCGACTACTGAAGTGTTAATCAAACTTCTGTTACCAAATGATCATGTTTGAGTAGGAAGATGAACCTGTAAAGGTTCTAGCTGCAAATATTTGCAAATAAGTTAGCAGCGTGCCTACAAATTTGTTAAATTTATCAATGAAGGCAGCTGTAAAAATATTCATAAGATTTATTACTTACCAGTATACAAATATACTTACTGGAATGAATATACAAAAAAGTGAAATTTTTACTACTCATACTGCAATTCTATATGAATGCACTTGCAACATTGTATATTGTCTTAATAAATAGTTTTAGTGAGGGCACTGAGACAATGAAATTCTATTGAATCAGTCTTGGTACAACAGTCATTTCATGACTTCCCAAAGTGGAACGACATGAAATTGTTGTTGTATTTATATTGAGCATAAAAACATCAACAACATTCCAGTATCTATATATCCAGCGCTACGGAAATAAAATTGTGAGAATAAAACAACATTGAGAAGCAACAAAATATTAACAAATAATTCATTAGTTATTTCATTGTTGTCAGTGTTTGAAACGTGAGTGACATGTTCGTTAATTGGTTTTGGTAGAGATTTGATGTGAAATTGGCATTATCAATCAATAAGTATTTCAAGTATTTATCTGATATGTACACTAAGAACTAAGGCACTAAGAAAAGTGTTTATTAGCTTTTTAGATACACATATCAAAAGTAGGCTTACGAGCATGCGAAGCAACTCTGTACGGGGAATCTTCTCAAGTTGGACAATAATAATCTTGATATTTCAATGTATAGATTTCATGATAAGTACCAAATATTAGATACTATTATTAATCTTGAACACGGAAAGAGAGATAATTGCAAAGTCGGTTTTATGCACATATAACAATTCATATAACAGAGCATTTGCAATATGATCTCCGCATCCTAATCATAATTTTTGAAGTGATATCAATAACGACTTCAACCTCGATGGAGTTTTAATAGTCATAATAATTAATTAAAATGGTTTATGACCGCAAAAACCAGAGAAAGCTGTTTTTTGGACCTAAGCCAACGGAAAACACTTGAAAATTGAGTAAACATGTGTTTCTTGCCTAAAATTAAGCGTTAAGCTAGGTATGCTGTTTAGCTCATGAAAAGTAAAAATTTCGGCGGAAAGAAATGGTCAAGAAATTTTCTTTTCTGTTGAAGTGCATACTTCGCTTTAGTACTTAAATTGGAACAGGGCTCTAGGATCCTATTGCGAAGTATAAGTACACTAAAAAAAATCCAAACGTCATTGCTACGTGAAAAATCACGTAGATCATTTCAAATGCATTTTACCTCCACTTCACCTGACTAAGACAAAGATCACTAAACCATTCATAACTACCAAATAGTGACTCGGTAATGTTTACTGAGGTTACCTATCGCACTTACGTGGAATTCACGTAGGTGCCTAAGTTCATTTTGACATCTGCATAGTGTACGTACATTCGGTGTTGAGCTCAAATCCTAAGATGGCGCCCGCTTGATTTTGGAAGAACTTTAGAAGCTGCTGCTGCTTTAAACACTGTGTAAGATTGATTTCAAGGTAAATATGCTTTGAATACCGAAGAATCCCTGCATTACTTCATATTTTATACCTGATTTATAACCTCTATCAATTACAGCACGCGAAGGCTACAACAAGACAGACCAAACTCAAAAAATTGGGGAAACAGGATTCAAAATGCTCAGATTGACAATAAAAATATCACAATCTTTTAAGTTTGTTTACATTTTCCAATTGGGAATTTGTTTTTCTTCCAAAGCCTATTAGAAATAAGATTGGTCTTTATTACAGTTAAATTTAATGCAAAACCATCTAGGTCCTAAACGCTTCGTAAAGGCTACCGGAAAATCCACGTAGCTCTTACGTTTAGCGACGGTGGAATGGACGAACTTTCAAAGTTCATGCGTTCATTCTGGGCTACCTATGATTAACGTAAGAGCTACGTGGAAAGTGCGATGGAAAAAAACCACGTATGTTTTCACGTAACAATGACGTTTGGATTATTTTGAGTGTAATGTTTAGTATTAAGCGTAGTATGCACCTGAAACGTAATGCGCTCAGGTAAAATTTCTCTTTTTACCAATGTATTTTTGACAGCCGATCCAGTATGAGCGAAGTGTCACTTTTACTTGCGGAATAATTGAACGGCACATTTTTCCGTACGGAAAAGTGACAGCTCCATTTGATTTGTACGGCAGGCGTTACCGACGTTATGAAATCAGCTCTACTTCTCAGCAGAGTACAGCTCAAGTAATTTCGGTAGAGGAATCATTCCTTGTCCGTTGCACAGTACTTATGATCAGCGTACCGGCAATTACAGTACAGCGGAGATTCGCTCGTTGGGGGTCCGCTACATGGAATGACTCGATGGTTAGATGTTCGCTGGTTGGAAAAAAATCCAACTAAAAAGCACTCTAATGTCAACAGAAGATGTTAAATTGACTTTGACGTGAGCACCCAAATTGTTACGGACTCAAATATTTCTAGCAATAAAATAGCTTCTACTGAAGTTAAATCTAAATGGATTTCAATTTTTTCAACGATTATAGAGATTTATGTTATGGTTTCATAATGCGAGGAGAGCTCATTAAAAAAACATGTTTTTTTTTTTGTAAATATTAAAGCGTTCAATAATTGGCGCACCACCAGCAGCTGTAGCCTAATTTATTGGCTAGGGAGTAAACGCCGCTAGGTATACAATGCCGATTGTTACAGAGTATGAACAAAACTGACAGAGTGCAGTTTTGCACTCCTACTGGCTTTTTCTTTGAAACAATCATTATTTCATAGAATTATCACGCGAACATATCATAATTCGTTAAATTAATTGTTTGGAAAGTTGTATCACGCCGTCTTCAATTACACTAGCAAGTCATCCCACGCAAAAAGCAAAATCAATGATGTGTCCAATAATTGGGCTCAAAGTGTGTACTAATAGGATGTGTTTAATTCTATTAATGTCACTTTAACCTGATTGCCGTAGCAAGGGAAGGTAATAGGATGTGGATGTTTTCGAAGTGTGCAACAATTGGGTTTTGGCAAGGGTTTATGAATGTGGAAAAAAAAATCAATCAAATCAATTAAAAACCACAAAAATCGATGGGAAATCTGATAGCCGAATATATTTTCTGGTTTTTAGCGAGATTCAGTTTCAGTTTAAGGGATTCTGACATATATGCATACAGCCAAATTACATACATCCAAATTCAGTATGCTGCTTCGCTGTAATAATTGGCAATTTACCCTACATATTTTTAATTGATGATTCCTTAACAATTAAAAAATATGTATTGATATTATATCAATCATTCATGGTTTGAGCGACACGTGGAAACTTCTGTCGTCGTGTACAGAAACCAAAACCTAAAATAGGAAACAATTTACACATCTTTTCAGCGTCAATGGAAATGGAACGTTAAGTGAAACACAGCGTCCACGGGTTTCTTCTTTAGAATCAGTTTATTCATATTCTATATATGCTTTGTAATGAGAATGATATATAGGTATATATATAAAATCAAATCTATATATAATAGTTAACAAAAAAGTTTCCCTTATTTTTAATCATTTTTTTATTATTTTTGTTTCCTTCCATTTTTTATTAAAAATGAGACAGCAAACGCAACATACTACGCAAGACAATCTCATTTGTCAACAATCAATATCTTTTAAGTATATAACTCTGTTTTCTGCTTTTCTTGTCTTTTTTCATCCTTGTTAATTCCTATCTTAAAAAGTTATACATACACTCGAATTTATGCTAATAGTTCATGTATTACTGCACTGTTATTTTTCTTCTTCTTTTGTTTTACTTCTCGTCTTAAACTTATAAACACAAACGCTTACTTCAACTTACGTTCACTTTGAAATAAAATAATTCCACGGAAAATCGAACTCAATACACCACTTCATCATACTTTTTTGGATGTTTTACTTTTTCAATTCATACATAAAAACGAATTGATGCCGCTAGTTTTTCTTCATCTCATTCAGAGTAAGTGGATGTTTTTGTTCACTGCAGATTTAACTGTTTGTCGTTTACTGTTTCATTAAACTTCTACAATTTATGTAAAGTTGATTTAATAACTATTTTCTCCTTTGTTATCAATTATATTACTTATTGCTTTGTTTTTAAAAATGTAAGTGAGCGTTTGCAGGTGGAAATTTTTAACATTTCTTGCCAATTACTAGACGTGATTTTCACATTTTTTTCCAATGTCAAATACAGAGAAAGCAAATGAAGCTTGTTTGTTAACTGCATCGGTGTGCTGTATTTATGTCGTATTTTGCATTATATTACTTTCAATATCGTGTTACTTGTTTGTGTACGTGAATGGTTGCTGACACGCGTGTGGTGTTTGTAACGAAATAAGATTAGCCGTATCCTTTCAATCGCTCACTTTTGTTGGATTTTAACATGTTTGGTTGGAGCTTGCGCATGAAGAGAATTATGGGAAAACTTCACTACATTTAACAGTTTTGTTTCTGGTAAACCCGTCATACATGACCCTAAATGTAGTCGCTGCGTATTTCCTTCCGTTTGGTTTATTGTGTATGGAATCGGTATGAAACAATTTCTAGCGTTACAGATCTCTGATTCCAATCCTGTTTTTTTTTGAAAATGCATCTATTTCTATCTCGTTTATTCGTTTCTGCAAGTACTTTTGTTGTTGTATTTTTGTCTTTTTCCGCATTTGTTTCGCCAATTTTGCTAAGTATATGCGCTGTCTTATAAATTTAACGCTACTTTTTTTTCTTATTATTCATTCATTAGTTTTGTTGAATTAGTTTAAAACTTTACATGCGTGTATGTGATTTTGTGTGTTTGGGTTTCCACAATGCAACTTAGCTATTATTTTAGTAATATTCTTTTAGTAAATTTGTAAACAAATTCATATCCGTTTATCTACATGTTGTTCATTTTTTTTTTTGAATAGGTTTTTCTTCTTTTGCAATGATTTTTTGTTTCAATCCGTCTGGTATGAATGACTTATACTGTTTTGTTTATTTCAATTATTCGTCATAAACTGGAAGTCTAAAAGCGCTTGTTTTCTGTTTCAGTTATTAAATTTAATCTTTTATCCACTATAAATAACAATATATTTGGTTTATATTTCCCCATAAAAATTATTTTTTTTTCGACTTTATATAATTGTTTATTTTTCTCAACATATCCTCTCGTTTCAGCTTCTTTCATTTTCCTTTGTCAATATATAAATAAAAAACGTGTATAACAATTAACGTTTAATACATGTTTTATGGTTAAAATTGTTTTGTTTGCGTATGACCAAAATCATTTCCATGCTTCCAGCAAAACGCCAGACAAACAATAGTCGTGAAAAACATCATACTTGTCTGCACTTTGCTGACGTGCGCTCAATGAAGTTCCATGCTTGCTGACAACGACGAAAACACGGTGTCCACAAATACACTCGATTGGTATTGGTATTGGATGTACTGGATGAGAGAGAAAGGCCTGTCTCATCGATAGTAGAAAGTGATCGTGTTTTTGAGTAGGTGGTTGGCAAAACAAAGCGTTTTCAAGTCTCATTGTTGATGTATGTATTTCCGTTGCCTATTTTTGTTGTGCAGTACGAACCGTTTTGTAACACAATTGTTTAACATCACAGAGGGGGAACCACTGGGAGGCAAAGCGGTAAATGTATTCATCAAACCTATGCGATTATTCGCTGCGTTTTTGACGCTATGCCACTGCCCTTTCGTCACTAAAGACTCGCTGGTAAAGAGTATTTCACATGTGTATCTTTGTAGTCGCGGACTCTAACCACTCGACTAAGGAAATTATCTAAAATTTTGAAAAAAAATCTCAGTAGCCAATACCGGCATTGAAAGAGGAAAACAAATTATTACTAACTAATTGCGAAAAGCTCAAAAACTAACCAACCCCTGTGGGAACTCTGGTCGTATGCTAACAGGGCAGGGGGGGTTTACTTCTGCAAACCTGGAGCGTCTGTTCCCCATGTTAGGAGCGGCTCTTCATCGTCTGTGTGCCAGAGAAGGACTCTAAGCTAAACTGCGCACTATGGCCACTCATTTAGGGGGAATGGTCCTCAGGAAATCTAGAAGGTTGGTGTCGGGCTCTGCAAGCCAGCCGCAAAAAAACATCAAGCAACGAATAATCAACGAGAAAATACGAACCGGGGCAATCGGCGAAGACCACAGCGACATAAAGCGACTAGCGATTGGAAACTTGGTATGTGAAACTGTAAATCTCTCAACTTCATCGGGAGCACACGCATACTCGCCGACGTGCTGAAGGACCGCGGATTCGGCATCGTAGCGTTGCAAGAAGTGTGTTGGAAGGGATCAATGGTGCGAACGTTTAGAGGTAACCATACCATCTGCCAGAGCTGCGGCAACACATACGAGCTGGGAACAGCTTTTATAGGGATGGGTGATATGCAGAGGCACGTGATCGGGTGGTGGCTGATCAGTGAGATAATGTGAAAGTTGAGGTTCAAAGGCCAGCTCTTCAACTTCAGCATAATAAACGTGCATAGCCCACACTCCGGAAGCACTGATGATGACAAGGACGCATTTTACGCGCAGCTCGAAAGCAAGTACGACAGCTGCCCAAGCCACGACGGCAAGATTATCATAGGTGATTTGAACGCTCAGGTTCGCCAGGAGGAGGAGTTCAGACCGACGATTGGAAAGTTCAGCGCCCACAAGCTGACGAACGAGGCTTATGACTAATTGATTTTGCCGCCTACAAGAAAATGGCCATTCGTAGCACCTACTTCCAGCACAGCCTTCCATACCGATACACCTGGAGATCACCACAACAGACGGAATCACAAATCGACTGGTGATGGTTGAACTGCGCCCAAAACTCTCCTTCGTTAACAACGTACGGTACCTACGGCTGCCCAGGTATGATCTAGAGTGGCTTTTTTTTTCTGTTTCTGTTCGGGATGAACCACTTCGACCAGTTTTCTTTGATCT